>NC_140313.1:9967564-11167564 GCF_964211825.1 Aythya ferina
CCTTTCCATTCCCACCTTTCCACACCTGGCCTGTCCTCTCCGTGCCACACCTTGCATTTCCACGCCTTTCCTTACCACACATTTCCATTCCACTACCTTTCCTGTCCTTTCCACACCTTTCCTTCCACCACCTTTCCTTTCCTTTCCTTTCCTTTCCTTTCCTTTCCTTTCCTTTCCTTTCCTTTCTTTCCTTTCCTTTCCTTTCCTTTCCTTCCTTTCCTTTCCCTTCCTTTCCTTCCCCTTTCCTTTCCTTTCCTTCCTTTCCTTTCCTTTCTTTCCTTTCCTTTCCTTTCCTTCCTTTCATTTCTTTTCCACTCCTTCCACTCCTTTCCACACCTTTCCCACCTTTCCACACCTTCCTTTCCTTTCATTTCCTTTCCTTTCCTTTCCTTTCCTTTCCACATTTTCACACCTTTCCACACCTTTCCACACCTTTCCACACCTTTCCTTTCCACACCTTTCCTTTCCACACCTTTCCTTTCACACCTTTCCTTTCCTTTCCTTTCCTTTCCTTTCCTTTCCACACCTTTCCTTTCCTTTCCTTTCCACACCTTTCCACACCTTTCCACACTTTCCACACCTTTCCTTTCCACACCTTTCCTCACCTTTCCTTTCACACCTTTCCTTTCTTCCACACCTTTCCTTTCCTTTCCTTTCCTTTCCTTTCCTTTCCTTTCCTTTCCTTTCCTTTCCTTTCCTTTCCTTTCCTTTCCACACCTTCCACACCTTTCCACACCTTTCCACACCTTTCCACACCTTTCCACACCTTTCCTTTCCTTTCCTTTCCTTTCCTTTCCTTTCCTTTCCTTTCCTTTCCTTTCCTTTCCTTTCCTTTCCTTTCCACACCTTTCCTTTCCACACCTTTCCTTTCCACACCTTTCCTTTCCTTTCCTTTCCTTTCCTTTCCTTTCCTTTCCTTTCCTTTCCTTTCCTTTCCTTTCCTTTCCACACCTTTCCACACCTTTCCACACCTTTCCACACCTTTCCACACCTTTCCACACCTTTCCACACCTTTCCTTTCCACACCTTTCCTTTCCACACCTTTTCTTTCCACACCTTTCCACACCTTTCCACACCTTTCCTTTCCTTTCCTTTCCTTTCCTTTCCTTTCCTTTCCTTTCCTTTCCTTTCCTTTCCTTTCCTTTCCTTTCCTTTCCTTTCCTTTCCTTTCCTTTCCATCCCACTTCTTCATATCTTCCCCAACTTCACACAGATAAAACCACATGTTGCCATGTGCTGCGTGTCCCTGGTTCTCTCTCTTTTGAGCAGGAAAATACTGATTCTTAATGGCTGAGATACTGCTCCATACAGGTGAGGAGGAATGTATATGGTCTTCAACTTGGTGGATCTGTTTGGACAATGTCCACTGCCGATGTGGAGGCCCGTATTGGGGCAGAGATTTTCTTCATATTGCTGAAGCTGCCTCGTGTGGTGGCTTTACCATGCTAGGCAGCTGAACTCCACCACAACCGCTCTCTCACTCCCCCCTACTTAGAAGAGGAGGGGAAGAAGTAAAGGAAAGAACAACACACAGGTTAAGATAAGTGTAATTTAATTAAAGGGAAATAATAATTATTAAGGAAAGATTATCATGAATTAAATAATTTAACTAAAGGGAAAAAAGGGAAAGGGGAAAAGGGAGGGGGAAAGGGAAAACAAAACAAAACAAGTAAAGGCTTTGTGGAAGTGCAGAGGAAAGAAATTACTCTCTACTTCCCACAAATGAGCAATGCTTGACCACATCCTTGAAGCAGGGCCTCAATGCACATAGACGGTGTTCAGGAGGACAGACGTTTTCGCAGGGAGAGCCCACCCCTCCCCTCTTCTTCCTTTTTCCACCTTTTATTGCTATCATGTGGTCCATCTTATGGTATGGAATATCCCTTTGGTTAGTTTAGGTCAGCTGCCCTGGTGATGTTCCTTTCTCACTTTTTTCGCCCACAACCTAGGAGGATTAGAGAGAGCCCTGATGCTGTGCCAGCACTGCTCAGCAGCAGACACAACACTGGTGTGATTCCACTGCTGTTCTAGGTACAAGTGCAGAGCGCAGCACTGTATGGGCTGCTGCAGAGAAAGTTAACATCGCAGCCAGACCCAGTACAGCTGGAGACAGCATCCACTGTTGATCCCATCCTGTCTTTCCAATTCATTGCTGACAGAATGCTGGTATGTGATGATGGTACACTCCACACAAATGTACACAACATTATAATAAATGACTAAGTCCCAAATAGGATTACAATCAATGTTTACAATTTATTATCCAGGAGGATGCCTAGGGTGAGGAAGTCGACTCCACGCCTCAGGACTGCCTCCACCAAGACAGAAAGAAGGGTGACTGTAGTGGGCGACTGACTCCCTTCTCAGGGGAACAGAAGGCCCTATTTGTCGGCCTGACCCTACCCGTAGGGAAGTCTGCTGCCTCCCTGGGGCCAGGGTCAGGGACGTTGCCAGGAAGCTTCCCAACCTGGTTCGCCCCTCTGACTATTATCCTCTTTTGATAGTCCAGGCTGGCAGTGACAACGTTGAAGAGAGAAGCCTCAAGGCTATCAAGCGGGACTTTAGGGGACTGGGACGGTTAGTGGAGGGAGCGGGAGTACAGGTGGTGTTTTCGTCCATCCCTACGGTGGCAGGGAGGGGTACAGAGAGGACACGGAAAGCCCACCTGATAAACACGTGGCTCAGAGGCTGGTGCCAGCACAGAAATTTTGTTTTTTTTGACCATGGGGCGCTTTACTCAGCACCCGGCCTGATGGCTGCAGATGGGTCCCTATCTCTAAGGGGAAAATGGATCCAGGGCCAGGAGCTGGTGGGGCTCATTGAGAGGGCTTTAAACTAGGTGAGAAGGGGGATGGGATTGAAACAAGGCTTGTTAGACCTGTGCCAGGAGTAACAATGGCAAGGCCAGGGGAGAAGGCAATGGCCTGGCTGAAGTGCATCTACACTAATGCACGCAGCATGGGTAACAAACAGGAGGAGCTGGAAGCCATTGTGCGGCAGGCAGGCTACGACTTGGTTGCCATCACGGAAACGTGGTGGGACTACTCTCATGACTGTAGTGCTGCAATGACTGGCTATAAGCTCTTCAGAAGGGACAGGCAGCATGGAAGGGGTGGTGGTGTGGCTCTCTATATCAGAGAGGAGCCATTTGCTGAGGCGATCGGCTCCGGGGCAGACGTGTTCTGCAGCGGAGCAGGGGACCGAGGCGGGCAGGGCTTTTTGTCCGGCATCGAGGCCACTCAGGGGAGCCGCTGGGACCCAGCAGTCCTCGCGAGGGAGGCTGACGAGGCGCGGACGGAGCCAGCAACGCCCCCTCCCAGGCTGTTTAAAAGTTGCCCCTAGGGAGCGCGAGCGACCAGGAGCGCGGCGAACAGGACGGGCAAACAGGGCGTGGCACGTCGAAGGGCGTGGCGCGGCAGTTTTTCGCGGCAGTTCGCACGGGCAGGGCGAGCGGGGGGCCCATCGTCGCTCTGTTGCAGCTGCCTCTCCCTTCGGTGCTTGTAACCTGCTTGCGTAGAACCTGACCATGGTATCAACCAGGATAGAAAACCTTGGCCTCCGCATCTCGTGCGGCATCTCCAGCCACAGTCACCAGTGTGGCTACTCAGATGGAGGGCTCGGGGAAACACGCAGCCGTCCAGGTCCTGGGCTGCAGAGTGTGCCCCAGCCTTCTGTCGGTCTCCGACAGCAGTGGTGGGTATGCCTGTGGGAGGTGTGCCCAGGTTGAAGAACTGCTCAGCCAGGTAGCGGAGCTTCGGGAGGAGGTGAACAGGCTCAGGAGCATCAGGGAATCAGAGAGGGAAATTGACTGGTGGAGGTGCACTCTACCCTCTCTGAGGCAGGCTCACGAGCCTGCCACAGCACAGGCATCTCCTGTTATGCAGAAGACGGAGGTTCCCTCCTCCTGCCAGGCAGAGGGAGGAGACCTAGATCAAGGGGGGGAATGGAGGCAGGTGCCTATTCGGGGTGGTAGGCGAGCCCTCTCTCTGCCCACCTCACCTTCTCATCTACCCTTAAATAATCGATATGAAGGACTAGAACAAGACAATCTAAATGACAAAGTAGATAAAAACCCGTCCCAGTTGGAGGGGGCACCTAAGACAAGGCGACCTACACATCACATTGCCACATCATCCTTCAAAAAAGAAAGAAGGGCTATTGTTATGGGGGGCTCCCTTCTGAAAGGGACAGAGGGACCAATATGCCGACCGGACCCAACCCGCAGAGAAGTCTGTTGCCTCCCTGGGGCTCGGGTGAGAGACTTTGCCAAGAAAGTCAAGCGCCTGGTACGGCCCACTGACTACTACCCGCTACTGGTCTTTCAGGCTGGTAGCGATGAAGTAGCAACGAGAAGTCCAAAGGCGATCAAAAGAGACTTTAGGGATTTGGGGCGACTACTTAGAGGATCAGGGGCGCAGGTTGTGTTTGCCTCTGTCCTTCCGATAGGGGGGATCGAAGCTGAAAGGCGTGCTGTTCACATAAACTCGTGGCTTCGAGACTGGTGTGACCGGCACAATTTTGGGTTCTTTGATCACGGGAAGGTCTATGCTACACCGGGCCTGATGGCACCGGATGGGATGCGCCTCTCTCGGAGAGGGGTAAGGATCTTTGGTCAGGAGTTGGCAGGGCTGATAGATAGGGCTTTA
Source organism: Aythya ferina (assembly GCF_964211825.1). Lineage (NCBI taxonomy): Eukaryota > Metazoa > Chordata > Aves > Anseriformes > Anatidae > Aythya > Aythya ferina. The sequence goes on from NC_140313.1 coordinate 9,972,211, forward strand.
AACTAGAGTCGAAGGGGGAAGGGGCTAAAACCAGGCACGCTGGTGAAGACCTAAGGGATGGTACGCTAGAATCAGAGGGGCTGTGTGCCAATGAGGTCCTTCGGTCAGATCCACAAGGTGCTGAGTGTATGGAGACGCACCTGAAGTGCTTCTACACGAATGCACGCAGTATGAGGAATAAAATAGATGAGCTAGAAGTCCTGGCCCAGTCCCGCAACTACGACATCATCGGCATAAGCGAAACCTGGTGGGATGAGTCCTGTGGCTGGGGTGCTGCAATAGATGGTTACAGGCTCTTCAGGAGGGACAGGCAGGGTAGGCGAGGTGGTGGGGTGGCGATGTATGTGAAGCAGGGGCTGGACTGTGTGGAACTTCAGGTCGGCAATGGCAAAGTTGAGAGTCTCTGGGTAAGGATCAAGGGACAAACGAATAAAGGGGATGTCGTTGTGGGAGTCTATTACAGACCGCCTGGCCAGGACGATAGTGCCGATAAATTATTCTTTACAGAACTAAGAGAGGCCTCGAGATTAACTCCCCTTGTCCTTATGGGGGACTTCAACTTGCCAGACGTTAACTGGGAGTGCCACACGGCTGACACGAGCAAGTCCAGGAGGTTCATGAAGCACCTAGATGATAACTTCTTGGTGCAGGTGCTAACGGAACCAACTAGGAAAGGTGCCCTCCTAGACCTGTTGCTAGAAAACAGAGAGGGTCTGGTGGGAGATGTGGTGATTGGTGGCCGCCTCTGTCATAGCGACCATGAAGTGGTTGAGTTCAAAATTTACCGTGACAGAAGGAAAAGTGCCACCAAAACCTCATCCCTAGATATGGGGAAAGCGGACTTCAGGCTGCTCAGGGAACTAGTCAGCAAGGTCCCCTGGGAAACTGCTCTTGAAGGCCTCGATGTCCACCAGTGCTGGTCACTCTTTAAGCGATGCCTCCTAGAAGCACAAGATCAGGCAATTCCAAAATATCGCAAGTCAGGCAGGCGGGGCAGGAGGCCGGCGTGGCTGACCAGGAACATTCTAATGGAGATTAGGCGGAAACAGAGAGTGTTTTGCTACTGGAAGGAGGGCCAGGTCTCATGGAAAGAATACAGGGATGCTGTTCGTGTTTGTAGGGAGAAAGTTCGTGTGGCCAAAGCACAGCTAGAGTTGAAGCTGGATGTGTCTGTGAGAGAAAATAAAAAGGGTTTTTTTAGATATGTGAATGGAAAAAGGAGAACTAAAGAATACATAGGGCCGCTCCTTGATAGGGAAGGTCTCCTCACAGACAATGACATAGGCAAAGCAGAGACGCTTAACGCCTTCTTTGCCTCTGTCTTCAGTGCCGATGATGGGCTTTGGGACCCAGGGTGCCCTGAGCTGGAGGACCGGGATGGTGGGGATGACAAACTCCCAACCGACCCTGAACGTGTGCGGGATTTGCTACTCCACCTGGATCCCTACAAGTCCATGGGTCCGGATGGGATTCATCCCTGGGTGCTGAAAGAGCTGGCGGACGTCATCGCGGAACCTCTCTCAATTATTTTTCAACGATCCTGGGAATTTGGAGAGGTCTCGGTAGACTGGAAGCTGGCAAATGTTGTGCCGATTTTCAAGAAGGGTCAGAAAGAAGACCCTAGCAATTACAGGCCTGTCAGTCTCACGTCAGTGCCTGGTAAAATCATGGAGAAGATGGTTCTCGAACTTATTGAGGCACACCTGGGGGACAAAGCGGTCATTGGTCCCAGCCAGCATGGGTTTGTGAAGGGTAGGTCCTGCCTAACTAACCTGATTTCCTTTTATGATAAGATCACCCGTATGGTGGACCAAGGGAAACCAGCTGATGTGATTTTTTTGGACTTGAGCAAGGCTTTTGACACGGTTTCCCATAGGATCCTACTGGACAAAATGTCCAGCATACAACTTAACAAAAACATCATATGATGGGTGAGCAATTGGCTAACGGGCAGGGCCCAAAGGGTTATGGTAAATGGGGCTGCGTCAGGCTGGCGGGCGGTCACCAGTGGGGTCCCTCAAGGCTCCATTTTAGGGCCGGTACTTTTCAATATTTTTATAAACGATCTAGATGTAGGAATAGAAGGTATTTTGAGCAAGTTTGCTGATGACACCAAACTTGGAGGAGTTGTGGACTCGAATGAGGGTGTAAAGGCCTTGCAGAGGGATCTGGATAGGTTGGAGAGCTGGGCGATCACCAACCGCATGAAGTTCAATAAGAGCAAGTGCCGGGTCCTGCACCTGGGACGGGGAAACCCTGGCTGCATGTACAGACTGGGCGATGAGACGCTGGAGAGCAGCCTAGAAGAGAGGGATCTGGGGGTCGTGGTAGACAGCAAGTTGAATATGAGCCAGCAGTGTGCCCTGGCAGCCAGGAGGGCCAACCGTGTCCTGGGGTGCATCAAGCACGGCATCGCTAGTAGGTCAAGGGAGGTGATTGTCCCGCTCTACTCTGCGCTGGTGCAGCCTCGCCTCGAGTACTGTGTGCAGTTCTGGGCACCACAGTATAAAAAGGACATGAAACTGTTGGAAAGTGTCCAGAGGAGGGCTACGAAGATGGTGAAAGGCCTGGAGGGGAAGACGTACGAAGAACGGCTGAGGTCACTGGGCCTGTTCAGCCTGGAGAAGAGGAGGCTGAGGGGAGACCTCATCACAGTCTACAACTTCCTCGTAAGGGGGTGTCGAGAGGCAGGAGACCTTTTCTCCATTAACACCAGTGACAGGACCCGCGGGAACGGGGTTAAGCTGAGGCAGGGGAAATTTAGGCTTGACATCAGGAGGGGGTTCTTCACAGAGAGGGTGGTTGCACACTGGAACAGGCTCCCCAGGGAAGTGGTCACTGCACTGAGCCTGTCTGAATTTAAGAATAGATTGGACTGTGCACTTAGTCACATGGTCTGAACTTTTGGGTAGACCTGTGCAGTGTCAAGAGTTGGACTTGATGATCCTTAAGGGTCCCTTCCAACTCAGGATATTCTATGATTCTATGATACTATGATTCTATGTTGCGGAACTTGAGGTTGGGAATGATAAGGTTGAGTCCCTATGGTTTAGGATCGGCGGGAAGGCCAAAAAGGCAAGCATCCTGGTGGGAGTCTGTTACAGACTGCCGAACCAGGATGAGGAAATGGATGAGGAGTTCTACAGGCAGCTGACAAAAGTTGCGAAATTGTCAGCGCTTGTTCTTGTGGGGGAATTCAACCTTCCAGACATATCCTGGAAACACAGCACGGCCCAGAGAAAGCAGTCTAGGAGGTTTCTGGAGAGCGTGGAAGATAGCTTCCTGACGCAGCTGGTTAGTGAACCTTCCAGGGGTGGTGCCCCGCTAGACCTTCTCTTCACAAACCGAGAAGGACTGGTGAGAGATGTGGTGGTTATAAACTGTCTTGGGCAGAGTGGCCATGAAATCATAGAGTTCTCCATTCTCAGCGAAGCCAGAAAGGGGACCAGTAAAACCGCTGTATTGGACTTCCGGAGGGCTGACTTTGAGCTGCTGAGGACACTGGTTGGTGGAGTCCCTTGGGAGGCGGTTCTGAAGGGCAGAGGAGTCCTGGAAGGCTGGGCGCTCTTCAAGAAGGAAATCTTAATGGCACAGGAGTGGTCCGTCCCCACGTGCCCAAAGACAAGCCGGCATGGAAGAAGACCGGCCTGGGTCAACAGAGAGTTGCAGCTTGCGCTTAGGAAAAAAAAGAGGGTTTATAATCTTTGGAAAAAAGGGCGGGCCACTGAGGAGGACTATAAGGATGTTGCGAGGCTGTGCAGGGACAAAATTAGAAAGGCCAAAGCTCATCTGGAGCTCAATCTGGCTACTGCCGTTAAAGACAACAAAAAATGTTTTTACAAATACATCAACGCAAAACGGAGGACTAAGGAGAATCTCCATCCTTTACTGGATGCGGGGGGAAACCTAGTTGTGATAAATTAGTAGGGGTTTGTTCATTGTCCTTGAGAATTTAAAGAATCTACTGAGGAGATAAGGTTTCACAACTCACGGCATTGTAACATGGGGACAAAGCAAGACATCCTGTTTTGCCCCCACCTGAACACAAGCACAACGCATGATCACCGGAGGAAGAACAACGACTCCCAACAACAGACTGCGCAATCTCAGGACAGGTCTCGACAAGTCGACAGGTCTCGACAGGTCTCGACAAGTCTCGACAAGCCGGAACTTCAATGCTATAAAACAGCGACACTGGAAAGGGGAAGTTGCGTGCTGTGGTGGAGCGGAGACTCCCCAGCCGCCCAGCGCTGTTTTGCTTGTGTCTGCTTACTTGATTAATGTTATAAATTAGACCACACAATTTACTGGTCTATTGAAATTATTTTATTAATCAAGTAAGCAGACACAAGCAAAACAGCGCTGGGCGGCTGGGGAGTCTCCGCTCCACCACAGCACGCACCTTCCCTTTCCAGGGTAGCTATTTTATAGCAGTCGAGTTCCAGCTTATCGAGACCTATTGAACTGGCTGAGGCTGCGCAGTTTATTGTTGAGAGGGGGGGTCGTTGTTCCTCTGCTGGTGTTCACACGTTGTGCTCGTATTCAGGTGGGGGTAATGAAGCGGCAGACAGGATGTCTGGTTTCACTCAAGGATGTGTATCCAATACTCCCTCCTGTTATCTGCTTGCTTTAATCCTCCCCTTTACCAAGGCCGTTAATTTGTACAACCTTATCTCTTCAGCAGTTTCTCCAAATTCCTCAAAGACAATGAACAAACCCCCCACTAATTTATCACAATTAATAAAATAATTTCAATAGACCAGTAAATTGTGTGGTCTAATTTATAACAATTTGGTGCCGTGACTCGGATGAAGGCAAATCTGATTGAAAGACCTTCGGAGGGGGCGCCCCGCTGATTTCAGCGGCCTTCGCTAGGACTACTTTCAATCAAACCCTTCACCGACGAACCCAAAATTAGACACAAGCAAATAAAACCGGTAAACCCCAGGCAACCTTTGTGCACGAAGCCCGAACGAAGACCCACGGGGTGGGTAAGTATAGGCCGGTGTTCCGTTCAGTTGGGGTTGGGTTTCCCAGAGTGTGACAACTGAGACGTCCAATTGCGGACGAAGCGAGAGCGGACCCCTCGGTAGTGCGGTTCCCACATCCCGCGAGGGACTGGGCCACGAAAAGGGGGAGCGTGTGTGTGTGTGTGTGAGGACACTCTGGAAGATGGGACAGAAGAAGAGTAAGCCTTCTGGTCCCATGGGTGGGGTAATGTATGATGTTAGGTTACCCCGGGATTAATGATTAAAAATTGGCAGGATTCCCCTTTTAGGCGGGGAAGGAATAAAGTAAAAATGATACATTATTGTGTTGAAGTTTGGGGTGGTAAACAGATTCGAGGAGACCACCTTTACTGGCCTGTATTTGGGTCTTTTGAAGATTGGGTTTGTCAGGCCTAAATATTTATGTAAACTCAAAGGAACCCTTTAGTCTAGAAGAAAGTGAGTATGTGCACCTCTGGATAAATTCAGATACGAGGATGCATCTATATCCTCTAAAAGAAAAAGGAGGGCGGGATAAAAAGAGAAAGGACTTAGAAGTCCCAACACCACCCCCGCCCTATATTCCACTGCCTGCACCAACGGCTCCCGTCCTTAATGGACTCTCCGAATTAGCTAATCCAGGAGAATCGGAATCGGATCATGAAACACAGGGGCCGGTAACCAGAAGCAGGGCAAGAAATCAGAAATCTGCTTTAAGGGAGGGATTATATCCTCTACGAGAAATAGCGATGGGGGGACCCCAGCCAGGAATGGAATATGTGGCCATCCCCATTAACTCCGGGGATGTCCGAGATTTTAAGAAAAGGACAGGAGGACGGTAAGCAAGCTTTAATGGCAACTGGCATAGTGTTTGCAGCTGCTGAGGAATAATTCTAACTGGAATAATAACTGTACATTGTATATTGTATATATAAAAGCCCGGGCATTTTTGTTAAAGTATTCTTTTATTCATATGTTAATATGTAAATATGTAAATATAAGAACTGCCATTGAGGTGTATGTCTAAGGGAACAAAATTTGCCCAGGCATATTATCGGCTCATCAGGTTTAAATGTCCTCAGTGTAATTGTCAACAGGCAGTTAATTTACAGTGGTTTGATTTTATTTGTGTATCTATATATTGTGGATTTTGGAGGGATTGGGATTGACTAGTAAAGAGCTTCTAGGAAAACAGTGGAATATTAACCACTGTAGATTACAATAGGAAATGTTCAAAGCAAAGAAACCTCGAGGAAAAGCCCCCTAGGGTGTATACTAACACATTGAAGGGATATAGTGGGGTGAGAGTGTACAGAAAGTAAAAGAACTCTTATCAAATATTGTAATCAATGGTGGCCACTTTATAAACTAGAGGATGGAGCGGAGTGGCCCCTAAATGGAACTATTAATTATAACACCATATTACAGTTAATGTTGTTTTTTGTGGAAAGAAGGAAAATGGGATGAAATATGGTATATTGATTGATATGTTGTTTCAGTATCTTGGAGGGAAAAGGTATGGAATTAAGTTGGACTCTGACTGAGCCTTTGGTGTTGGTATTAGAAAAGTACGGGCTTGAGAAAGATAAAGGAAGTGTTAAAAGGGTTGCTGAAGGTGTTAAAGGTGTGGCATGTAGTATTTAACAGAGCTGTTTGAAATTGAATGAGCAGGGAAAGGTGATGTAGGCATTATCTAAGTAACAGTCTAGAAGTTTTGGTATATTTGCATATTTGCTGTGATGTTTGTTCAGTTTCCCAAGCATCGGGGAGGGGGGGAACAGCCTGCTCCACCAGGGGCCTCTCCAGCAGCCGCAGGGGGGCTTCAGCTCCAGCGCCTGGAGCGCCTCCTCCCCCTCCTTCTGCACTGACTTTGGTGTCTGCGGGGGGGTTTCTCGCTCTCCCAACTGCTGTTGAGCAGCAGGGTTTTGTTCGTTTGTTTGTCTGTTTGTTTTCGTGGATGTGCTCTCACAGAGGCACGGACTGTGTTGCTATGGCTTGGCTCTGGGCAGCAGTGGGCCCCTTTGGGGCCAGATGAAATTGTCCCTTACCTACCACGGGGAGGTTTCTGGGTTTTTCTCACGGGGGCTGCCACTGCAGTTTCCCACTCCCACCCCCCCCACCCCCCCCCGAACCTTGCCAGCAAACCCAATACACTGGGGCAGCTAAGTCATTACTGACTTGTAAAGCTTCAGGGATTAAATTAACTAATGAAACCCTAAATGTGATGGGGGTAGAAGGTACTGGGATAACAGTGCCACTTTTGGGGAATACTAAGCTGAGACCAGGGGATAAAATGATCACTGGGCAATTATTGTATGTATCCAAGGCGGAAACTAACTTGTTGGGAAGGGATTTGATGATTAAATTGGGCATTCAACTAGTAAATTGTTAGACTGGAATAACAGTGTTATTAATGGAGTGCTCTCAGGCCCTGAGAGCAAACGTATATTCACCTCTGACTGGAAAGACTCTGAAATGGGGGTGGAAGCAACAATATAGGTGGACAATTTTACCTCAGGGGTTTACAGGGCCACCTATCTATTTGGGTAAATTCTAAAAAAGGTTTTGGAGCAATTACAACCTCCCAAGGAGGTATTAATGTTACAAATATGTGGATCATTTTAAGGAGAATCGATACTCCCCAATGGGAGAGAAATGCTGAATAAAGTGATAATGAGGCAAATATTAACTGTTTTACATCAGAAGAGTCATTGGGAGGTGCAAGCAATGTGTGATGTTGTTCTAAGAAAGCATGTCTGTGTAGAAATATATACTTTAGGGAAGCACACATGCAGAGGATGTACTATATGTCAAAAGGTAAATAAAAAAGGTCTTCTGTAACCTATCTAGAGGGGGACGGGAGCCAGGGCTTTGACCTTTCCAAAGTATACAGGTAGACTTTACTGAGTTACTTGTTTGTCCTAATTGACCATGTGACTGAATGAGTGTAAAGTTTTACTGCAAGGATTAAAGCAGGCCTTAGAGATTGAGTGGGATTTTCACAGCCCCTGGCACCCCTCCTCTTCTGGAAAGGTAGAGCGAATGAATGGTGAAATTAAGAAACAACTAACAAAACTTATGCTGGAAATTAAGGCTTCTTGGGTAAAATGCTTACCCCTTGCACAGTTAAACATATGGATGCAGCCCAGAACTGATGTAGGAATTTCTCCTTTTGAAATGCTATATGGTATGCCCTATGACTTGGAATTGCCACTTGATCACCCTCAATTCTAATGAAGACTTTGAAAGAGACTCTTTTTAACACCACGATGGGGAAGGCCCCTATGTTGTTTTGCTTACTACAGAAACAGCCCTTTGGACTGCGGAGAAAGGATGGACACATGCCAGCCGTGTTAAAGGACCCATCTGTGACGAGAAGTGGGAGATCGCTCCAGGAAACAAAGACCTGGAGCTCACATTGCGACAAACTCGATAGGTACCATGGGTTAAGGTAGAGGCTCTCCCCTGAAGAACACTACTGCTGCCGAGAAGAACTAAAACCTCGTAGTTGGCTGCAACCCAACTGACGAGTGAGGCAGAGGAGTGAATAAGTGGGGAAAGAAATGGGCCTCAGCCATTCCTATCGGTATTTGGGGGTTCTCGCACTGATTTCATCCTGCATAGCGACTCAACACCACTCCCACCAACCTTTTAAATGGACTTTAAGTTGATTCGAAGATCAACAGGTTATTGCAACCCAGATAACATCGGGGGGGGGCCAAGCTTTACTTCTACACTATGTCAGCTGATCTCGAGGCCCCGATGCTGGGAATATATGGGATTTTATTTCTGCCCAAGTTCTAACCCGGGAAAGGGGTACTGTAAATGCCTGAACGTGTATTACTGTGCATACCGGGGGTGTGAAACCATTGCTACAGACTGGACACTTGGGGCTGGTCGGGATAAATTCTTACAAGTGGGATATGGGCTGCAAAGTTGTAACCGACAATTGGATCCCCGTTACAGGTGGTGAGGCCATGGTATAGGGTATACAGGAACCTTCCACGGAAATAAAGAAATTTGCAAGGTTCTATATATAAATATAACAAACTCGGACGATACTAGCTGGGTACTAGGAAAAATGTCAGATTTTACGAACACGGAACAGATAGGGGAGGACTCATACTAATAAAGAAGGGAAAACCCGAGACTTCCAAGGTAGTCGGGCCTAATAAAGAGTTACTAGGGGAAGGTTTGGTTGTCCAGACTGTAAATATACCTGGGACTGCCCAACCTACTACAGTGTTTTCTAATAAGTTGACAGAGTTATCCTTTCCCACACTGCTTCCAAGCATTGTGAAAAAAAGAAAGGGGTTGTACCCAAGGAGATAACCGAAGGGTACTGGCTATGTGTAAGTGTTAAGCCCCCATATTCAAATTCTTCCAAGTGCAATTGGAGTCAGGAAATCGGGATAACTTTGACCCAAGTTACGGGAAAAGGTAGATGTATCGGCACAGTTCCAAGAGATAAAAATGATCTGTGCCATGCCACTGAAAAAAAAAAAATAAATAAAAATAAGAATGGACCAAACACATAAATGGTTAATTCCTGCAAATAACACTAGGTGGGTATGTTCATTGTTGGGAGTCACTCCTTGCCTATCTTTAAAATTGTTTAACACATCTCATGATTTTTGTGTACAGGTGGTCATTATACCAAGGATTCTATACCACACTGAAGAGTATATGTATACCCATCACACAGTGGCTGAATACCATCTGGTAAAGATCATACTGGGGTGGTAAGGGATACAATGACTAAATTGCGGGAAGGATTAGAAAAACGCAAAAGGGAAAATGAGGCTCATCAGAATTGGTATGAATCCTGGTTTAATTACTCACCTTGGTTTACTACCCTGCTATCAACCATAGCAGGGCCCCCTTGTTGTTACTTATATTAACACTGACTTTTGGACCATGTATATTCAATCAAGTAATCGCAATTGTGAAAAGTCCATTAGAAGCTGCTCATCTTATGCTTGTGCGTGCTAAGTATGAATCTCTTGAGCAGGAGGAGGACAACGCAGAAACTTTGATGCTCAGTAAGCAGATATTGCAAAAATTCAATGAACAAAATATGTTTGAAAAAGAAAAAGGAGGGATTGTGATAAATTAGTAGGGGTTTGTTCATTGTCCTTGAGAATTTAAAGAATCTACTGAGGAGATAAGGTTTCACAACTCACGGCATTGTAACATGGGGACAAAGCAAGACATCCTGTTTTGCCCCCACCTGAACACAAGCACAACGCATGATCACCGGAGGAAGAACAACGACTCCCAACAACAGACTGCGCAATCTCAGGACAGGTCTCGACAAGTCGACAGGTCTCGACAGGTCTCGACAAGTCTCGACAAGCCGGAACTTCAATGCTATAAAACAGTGACACTGGAAAGGGGAAGTTGCGTGCTGTGGTGGAGCGGAGACTCCCCAGCCGCCCAGCGCTGTTTTGCTTGTGTCTGCTTACTTGATTAATAAAATAATTTCAATAGACCAGTAAATTGTGTGGTCTAATTTATAACACTAGTTACAAAAGATGAGGAAAAAAAGGAGGTGCTTAATGCCTTCTTTGCCTCAGTCTTTAGCGGCAAAACCGGTTGTTCTCTGGATACCCAGTACCCTGAGCTGGTGGAAGGGGATGGGGAGCAGAATGTGGCCCTCACTATCCATGAGGAAATGGTTGGTAACCTGCTACGGTACTTGGATTTACGCAAGTCGATCGGGCCGGATGAGATCCACCAGAGGGAACTGAAAGAACTGGCGGAGGAGCTGGCCAAGCCGCTTACCATCATTTATCATCAGTCCTGGGTATCGGGGGAAGTCCCAGTGGACTGGTGGCTAGCAAACGTGATGCCCATCTACAAGAAGGGCCGGAGGGCAGACCCGGGGAAATATAGGCCTGTCAGTTTGACCTCAGTGCCAGGAAAGCTCATGGAGCAGTGTCATTTACGTTGCACTTACAGGGCAAGCAGGCGATCAGGCCCAGTCAGCATGGGTTTATGAAAGGCAGATCCTGCTTGACGAACCTGATCTCCTTCTATGACAAAGTGACGTGCTTGGTGGATGAGGGAAAGGCTGTGGATGTGGTCTACCTTGACTTCAGGAAGGCTTTTGACACTGTTTCCCACAGCATTCTCCTCAGGAAACTGGCTGCTCGTGGCTTGGACTGGCGCACGCTTCGTTGGGTTAGAAACTGGCTGGATAGCCAGGCCCAAAGAGTTGTGGTGAATGAAGTCAAATCCAGTTGGAGGCCAGTCACTAGTGGCGTCCCCCAGGGCTCGGTGCTGGGGCCAGTCCTCTTTAAAATCTTTATCAATGATCTGGATGAGGGCATCGAGCGCACCCTCAGTAAGTTTGCAGATGACACCAAGTTAGGTGTGTGTGTCGATCTGCTCGAGGGTAGGAAGGCTCTGCAGGAGGATCTGGATAGGCTGTACCGATGGGCTGAGGTCAGCTGTATGAAGTTTAACAAGGCCGTGCCGGGTCCTGCACCTGGGGCACAACAACCCCAAGCAGAGCTACAGGCTGGGAGATGTGTGGTTGGAAAGCTGCCTAGCAGAGAAGGACCTGGGAGTGATGGTTGATAATCGGCTGAATATGAGCCAGCAGTGTGCTCAGGTGGTCAAGAAGGCCAACAGCATCCTGGCTTGTATCAGAAGCAGTGTGGCCAGCAGGGCTAGGAAAGTGATTGTCCCCCTTTACTCGGCTCTGGTGAGGCCGCACCTCGAGTACTGTGTTCAGTTTTGGGCCCCTCGCTACAAGAAGGACATGGAGGTGTTCAAAAGAGTCCAGAGAAGGGCAACAAAGCTGGTGAGGGGTCTGGAGAACAAGTCCTACGAGGAGCAGCTGAGGGAGCTGGGCTTGTTCAGCCTGGAGAAGAGGAGGCTCAGGGGTGACCTTATCGCTCTCTACAGATACCTTTAAGGAGGCTGTAGCGAGGTGGGGGTTGGTCTGTTCTCCCATGTGCCTGGTGACAGGATGAGGGGGAATGGGCTAAAGTTGCGCCAGGGGAGGTTGGATGTTAGGAAGAACTTCTTTACCAAAAGGGTTGTGAGGCATTGGAACGGGCTGCCCAGGGAAGTGGTTGAGTCACCACCCCTGGAGGTCTTTAGAAGACGTTTAGATGTAGAGCTTAGTGATATGGTTTAGTGGAGGACTTGTTAGTGTTAGGTCAGAGGTTGGACTCGATGATCTTGAGGTGTCTTCCAACCTAGAAATTCTGTGATTCTGTGATTCTGTTATTAAGTGAATAGAAGTAAGCAAACAGAGCTGTGTGTGCCAGGAGTCTCTGCTCCACCAAGACGCACACCAGTTACATCAGGCGGCTGGTTTTTATGCTCCTAGGCTTATACATATTCATCACCACTTTAGGAAAAGGCAGGGTTATTATAATTAGTTTCCTGAGATCTGAACCATCCCACGAATGCATGCGTTTCAGTCTCTGGTGGTCCCTCTGGGGGTCTCTTGTTCTGAAGGCTTATAGTCTTCCTCCCAGGCTTTGTCCTTGTCCTTCTCCTTTGTCCATCTTGGCCGGATGTAAGAGACTTGCGCAGCGTCCCATGGAAGTTTTGTCTTTTAGTCATCCTTCAGCTTTTCCCTTCTCCTTAATCTCTTGGCCATACATCAGAGACTTGCATAGTGTCCCATGCAATAGTCATAATAGTTAGCAGTTATTCTGAAATCCCTTTGTTCTCTTATCCACTAGCCCCGGGCTTGAATGTTAACCCTTCACATCCCCTATTGACACAAGTTGCTAAAACATTCCTTTGCAAGATACAAGTACTATGTACATTAACCACTCTGTTTTTCTTAGACTTGTTGTTATATAAGGGTGTAAGACAGAAGGTCACATTTCATCATATCATGAGGCCCTAGCATTGTTCCATATTGACACGAATCAGATGAACACATTTCACAACATGGACCATGTGCACTGGACTTTGTTGAGATCTTTGTGTGTCTGGTCATTGTCCAAATCACTATAAACCAGCTCCAGCACAGCTAATTCCCTCAGGTTCTGGAGAACTTTCTCCATGGTGGTCCACTTGCCTAGGTTATATACAATATCTTCCTTGAAGGGATACCTTTCCTTCATACCTGACAGGAGTCGCCTCCAGAGGCTGAGAACCTGTGCCTCTCTCCCATTTTCTCAGTCAATGACCCTTTCCCTAGAGAGGGATCCCAGCTACTTGTCTTCCTTGCCTTCTAGTTGTTGGCTATTGGCCCCAGTGTCCCAGCATCGAAGTAGCCAGGTGAGAATGTGCTCACCTGGGTAATGGCTGAAATTGGCTGAGGGGAAGGATAAAGTATGCTGGAAAGGAAAAAAAATACAACTCACAGGTTGAGATAAGGATAATTTAATTAAAGGGAAAAGGAAGAGGGAAAAACAAAACCAAACAAACAACAACAACAAACAAACAACAACAACAACAAACAATCGAAGGCCATGTGGGCCCAGCACCATGCAGCAAGCTGGAATTCTCTGGCATTGCCAGGGTCAGAGTATACATCTTTCAACCATTCTATCATTTTTTAGGATTTCGCACTTCTTCAGGGGTGAAGTTCAAAACCATCAGAGGAGACAACTGTGATAGGTACCTGCCCATATCCTCCCACACTCCTTGCCACCCACAACCACTCTGTCTTGGGACAGATTCCTGGTGGTATTCTAAACTAACTGTTTAACTTTAGGGAGAAAAAGAAACACATTCAGGAGACCTAGTATGTTGGTTACCCATGGACATTCAAAATACTCAAAAGCTGCTGTAATTAGCCCACAGGGAAAGAAGAATGAGGTACCATTCCTGATATTGTCCACAAACTGACTTCCGGGGGGGGGGGGTGGGGAAGTGTGTAGTTCTTAATATTCTCAGAGAGATAGATTCCAAAGGACAGAGATGATAGCAATGCAGGGCCTGAATACCAGATTAGGCTCAAGGCCATTTCTTTACAGCACAGTGAAGTGAAAAAAAAAAAAAAAAAAAAAAAAAAAACACAAAACAAAACAACAAAGCAAACAGCCTTTAACAAACTCTCATTTATGATATATAGTAAAAGGGAGAACATGGCATGGATCACATAAAACAGGATCACACAGAAAAATATTAACAGCAAAGTAACAACATTGTGACTAGCAACTTGTCTTTTGGTTGCATGGATTGGAACAGTTCAATTGTCTTGTCCTTTCTTTCTTTCTTTTTTGCTTGGGCTTCTTCAATTGATGTTGTAGCATTATCAATGATTATACAGCATTCTCCCTCAGCATTCCACATACACCCTGTTCCTTTAGCCATAACATATCTAAAGCTAATCTATTTTGTAACATCACTTTTGAAACTTATTGGACCTGGAAACTGAGTTCTCCAGAAGCATATTGGGTTTAGTTGCTCAAAATGTAAACTTGCCAGGTTATGTTTTCTGAAAAAAAATGGTGTCTTTTGAGAGTCAAATAAGGGGCAAATATATTTTCCAACGTCAGAGATATTTTCATGCCCTAGGTGTAATAATCAGGTATTTGTACTGCATGCACTGCCTACTCGGGCTGTGCCTTAGGCCCTTCAGGTTCTCAGTGCCTTCTTTTATGACAAGGCCCAGAGAAACTGAACATTTAATTGGAACACATAGTTGGCATTCCAACACCACATTTCAGTCCAGCATGGTGGTCAATATTAAAGTGATTATATATTTTGCCATCTGAGCATGCCCACAAGGTACTGTAAGGGGCCGGATACTTCTCAATTTTATATTTAGATGTTTCACTATACAAGGGGAGCTTGTCATGGGAAACTGGGACACAAGATAAAAGGGAGATCCCATATCCACTAGGATCAATGGTCCTATTGCATAGACTTGTATTGGTATTAAGAAAACCATAAATGGGATAGCCCTAACAAGTGCACATATCTTAGTCTTTGTTATAACATTTTTTTCTGTTTTCCTGCCCTATAGGCCAAAGCCTCAGAACCAACAGCTCCACCAAACTTTTTATCACCACTATCCTTCCTGCATCCTGTCCAAAAATAGTCGTTGTCTTTCATCTCCGGAACACCCCCATTGCTCTTATTGATATGCTTGCTCTTTCTGTGATAGCTGTTGTCTATAAAAACATGGAGCTGCAGTCTGTGTCCCAAAGCCTGGGTCTTGCTGCTTTTGCAGTAAACATTACCTAATAAGACAATTTCATGCCCAGTTTTATGCCTGTTCTTTGCAGCATTGGCCTAAGTGCATGAAAAAACATAGCGCACCAGCCTGCACCCCACAATGGTCTTACAGGTAGCTGTAAGATTCCTCCACAACCATGGGCAAAGGGACCTGCTCCACCATCACTTGTGCTCTGTGACAGGCACATCAAAATCCAGTTTACAGATCATGGGATCATTGTCTTATTCTTCTGGTTCACATGGTCCTTTTTGGGATCCCCTTCAGGTCTTTTTCTTATTGTCCCCATTCACATGTTCTTTTGAAGTTGGAATTTTGTTCTGATTTTCCATTTTCACAGACAGCATTACCTTTGTCTTGCAGCAACATGCAAAGACCAAAGTTTGCTCCAGTAACATGTCATGGTCATCCTATTGGACAGGGCCCGAAATTGTGGGTGTCTCAGTCCATCTCACAAGGATGGGTCTCTTCTTTGCATGTGACAGGGTTTGAACAGGGGACTCCTTGGTATGCTTCCTAGGAGGGGTCCATAGCCCTCAGGCATGTTCCAACTTCTGTGATCACCTACAATCCTGTTGGTGCTCCTCCACCCTCTTGAAGGTTTTTCCCCCCCCCAGATATGTTAAGACTTGTTCTACAGCCTTGTAAAGTGTGGGTCCCTAAACCTGCCTTTTACATTTGTTTAATTCCTTTCTATTCATTTTTAAACTTAAATTATTAATTCCACTATCTCTTATTTAAGAATATTTAATCCATTTTATACCTATACTTTTACAGATGTAGAATTTATTTTTTATATATATGCATATTTATAAAATATCCTGCCAATATAAAAACAAATTATATAGAATCATAGAATCATAAAGGGTAGAAAAGACCTCCAAGATCAACCAGTCCAACTGTTCCCCTACCACCAATATTATCCACTAGACCATTTCCCTAAGCACCATGTCCAACCTTTCCTTAAACACCCCCAGGGACGGTGACTCCACCACCTCCCTGGGCAACCCGTTCCAATGCCTGACTACTCTTTCTGAGAAGAAAAGTCTCATAATTTCCAACCTGAAACTTCTCTGGTGCAACTTGAGGTCATTTGATAGTTATCTGTGAGAAGAGGCCGACCACCAGCTCCCCACAACTGCCTTTCAGGTAGTTGTAGAGAGCAATAAGGTCTCCCCTGAGCCTCCTCTTCTCCAGACTAAACAACCCCAGTTCCCTCAGCAGCTCCTCATAAGACTTGTGTTCCAGACCCTTCACCAGCTTCATAGCCCTTCTCTGGATACACTCCAGGGCCTTGATGTCTTTCTTTTAGTGAGAGGCCCAAAACTGAACACAGTACTTGAGGTGCGACCTCACCAGAGCTGAGTCCAGAGAGATGAACACCTCCCTGGTCCTGCTGGCTACACTATTCCTGATACAAGCCAGTGTGGTGGTTTTACCAATCTGGGCAACTGAGCTACACCACAACCACTCTCTCACTCCCCCTCCTCAAAGGGAAAGGGGTAGAAAATGTAATGAAAAGGGCCCAAGGGTTGAGATAAGGACAGGGCGATGATCACAACAATTATCATCACAGGCAAAACAGACTCAGCATAAGGAGATTAATGTAATTTATTACCTATTACTAACAAGCTAGAGCAGTGAGAAACAAGAAAAACCTTCCCCTTCCCCCGATCTACCCTCTTTTACCTCCTCCTCAAGAGAGTCACAGGGGAAGGGGGGAATGGAGGCTGCAGTCAGTCTGTAACACATTGCCTCCACCACTCCTTCACAGTCACTCTCTTCCCCTGCTCCAACATGGGGTCCCTCCCATGGTATACCGTCCTTCCTGAACTGACCCTGCAGGGACTTCCCACGGACAGAATCGTAGAATCATAGAATATCCTGAGTTGGAAGGGACCCATAAGGATCATCAAGTCCAACTCCTGGCACCACACAGGTCTACCCAAAAATTCAGACCATGTGACTAAGAGCACAGTCCTAACGCTTCTTAAACTCCTCCCAGTTTAGTATCATCAGCAAATTTGCTCAAAACACCTTCTAGTCCTACATCCAAATCATTTATAAAAACATTGAAGAGGACTGGCCCTAAAATGGAGCCTTGGGGGACCCCACTGGTGACCATCCGCCATCCTGATGTGGCCCCATTTAATGGAATTTAATGAGCTTTATATTTAATATATTAATTTATATATTACTATATATTTATATTTAATGAGCTTTAATGAAATCCAAAAAGATCACATCAGCTGGATTCTCTTGATCGACTAGATGGGTGATCTTATCATAAAAGGAAATCAAGTTAGTCAAAGAGGACTTAGGCCTCGTGAATCCATGTTGGCTGGGACCAATGACTGCATTGTCCCCCATGTGTGCTTCAATAGTTCCCAGGATAATCTCCATAATTTTACCAGGCACTGACGTGAGACTGACAGACCTGTAGTTGCCAGCGTCCTCTTTCTTGCCCTTCTTGAAAACTGGTACAACTTTTGCCAGCTTCCAGTCAACTGGGACCTCTCCAGATTCCCAAGACCATTGAAAAATAATTGAGAGAGGTCCCGTGATGATGTCAGCCAGCTCTCTGAGCACCCTGAGATGAATCCCATCTGGACCCCTGGACTTGTATGGATCCAGGTGAGCAGGCAGCAGCTTTTCAAGAACTGCTCAAAATAGGGGTCTGTCTGACCTGGGTCCTCTACGGGCAGCAGCTCTGGCCAGAACACCTGCTCCAGTGTGGGCTCTTCTCCACTGGCTACAGGTCTGTCCCAGAGTCTGCTGTGGCTGGGGTTCTCCACCGGCTGCAGCCTCCTTCAGGGCAAATTCACCTGCTCCACTGTGGGCTCCTCCACAGGCTTAAGTGTGGAAATCTGTTCCAACATTGTACACCATGGGCTACAGGGGGACAACCTACAACACCATGATCCTATCCACAGACTGCAGGGGAACTTCTGCTCTGGCACCTGGAGCGCCTCCTCCCCCTCCTTCTTCACTGACCTTGGTGTCTGCAAGGCTCTTTCTCACTCCTCACTATACCATCTGTGTTGCACAGCTTTTTTTTTTTTTTTTTTTTGCTCTCACAGAGGTGCAAACAACATCACTTATTGGCTCGGCTCTGGCCATCAGTGGGTCCCTTTGGAGCTGGCTGAAACTGTCCCTTATCTAACATAGGGCAGCTTCTGGATTCTTTTCACAGAGGCCACCCCTGCGGCCTCCCACTACCAAAACCTTGCCATGTAAATGCAATACAGCCAGGATGCCCTTGGCTTTCTTGGCCACCTAGGCACAGTGCTGGCTCATTTAATCACAATGCTCAGCAAGGCCTAAGGCTCTAAAGCAGCGTCATCACGGCAACATTAGGGAGAAGATACTGAAATCATAAATGAATCAAAAACTACTCGATCTCTGTCCTTGAGTGAGTATCAAAGTGTATCATAGTGGAAAATTACAAAAAAAAAAAGTCCTCTGGCACACATAACTGCCTGGCTAAGAATTAAATGTAACTTTTATTTTTCAATAAGGTTTTGTTTGTCCTGTGTGTCCCCCCCTTAAAATAAACTGCATCTTTGAAATAGTCATGGAATTTAATATTAAAAAATTCTCACGTAAGGTCGGTTCATTTTTGATACTTTGCGATTCATCAACCTGTAGGGGTATTTCTATTTTGTCTTTCACCACAGACAGGTGAATGTGAGAATATTTCTAAATTTACAGCTCTTCATCTGCAACTGCACTGTGATATTGCTCTATTTCATTGTTTTGTTACTTCTAAATAATTCCGTCTTAACTGAGGAAACAATAGATGTTAATTAAAAAAAAAAATATTAGTTACTAGTGCCATCAGCAGTGTTGTGGTTCCTTCACAGGCAGCTAAGTACTGCACAATCACTCACTCATTCCCCCTGCAGTGAGATGGGGGAGAGAATGGGAAAGGTAAAAGTGCGGGAAATCATGTGTTGAGATAGAGACAGTTTACTAGATAAAGTAAAAGCTGAGTATGCAACGATAGCAAAACAAGGAATTAATTCGCTACTTCTCATGGGCAGGCAGGTGTTCAGCCACTTCCAGGAAAGCAGGGCTCATCACACATAACAGTTCCTTGGGAAGTCAAATGCCATCACTTTGAATGTCCCCTCCCCCCCCCCCGATACCATAAAAGACAGTCGATCGATCCTTCTAAGACTCAATTTGAGTTTAGAAAGCAGGTATTCTTTAATTGCGATGCCGGATGCACAGAGGATCACTCCACCTAGTGAGTGTGCTGAGTTGTTCAAGCTACAAGGGTTATATGCAGTCAGAACATATATATTCATTAAATTTCCAAGAAATCATGGGATCATAGAATATCCCAAGTTGGAAGGGACCCATACGGATCATCAAGTCCAATTCCTGGCACCACACAGGTGCTACCCAAAAATTCAGACCATGTGACTAAGTGCACAGTACAAGCGCTTCTTAAACTCTGACAGGCTTGGTGAAGTGACTATGTCCCTGGGGATCCTGTTCCAGTGTGTGAAAACCCTCTCAGTGAAGAACCTCTTCCTGATACCCAGACTGAACGTCCTCTGTCATAGCTTGACATCATTCCCACTTGACATAATTCCCTGAGCAACAACAGGGCTTTGAACAAATTAAACAAGAAATAGCTTATGCAGTGGCCCTTGTGCCTGTCCATACCAGACCAGATGTGCAAAACATACTTTACACTGCAGCTGGGGAGCATGGGCTCACCTGGAGCCTCTGGCAGAAGACCCCAGGAGAAACTCCAGGCCAACCTCTGGGGTTCTGGAGCCGGGGCTATCGAGGATCAGAAGCCAATTACACCCCAACTGAAAAGGAGATATTAACAGCATATGAGGGGATTCGAGCCGCTTCAGAAGTTGTGGGTACAGAAGCACAACTCCTCTTGGCCCCACCTTGACCTGTGTTACATTGGATGTTCAAAGAGAAAATCCCCACTACACACCATGCAGCCGACACTACGTGGAGTAAATGGGTAGTGTTAATTACACACCGGGCTCGAATGGGGAAACCCAACGGACTGGGAATCCTGGAAGAGATCATGGACTGTCCGGAGGTCAGGGATTTCAGAGTACCGACAGAAGAGGTAACCCGTGCTGAAGAGGCACCACCATACAATGAGTTGCCAGAAGACAGAAAGCAGTATGTGTTGTTCACTGACGGATCCAGCCGTGTGGTAGGGAGCCATCGGAAATGGAAAGCTGCTGTGTGGAGTCCCACACGACAAGTTGTGGAGGCCATGGAAGGGGAAGGCGAGTCGAGTCAGTATGCAGAAGTGAAAGCTATACAACTGGCCCTAGAAATTGCTGAAAGAGAAAAGTGGCCAGTTCTCTATCTCTACACTGACTCATGAATGGTGGCAAATGCTCTGTGGCTACAGCAATGGAAACAGAACAACTGGCAGCGCAGAGGTAAACCTATCTGGGCCGCTACCCTGTGGCAATATATTGCTGCCCGGGTAGAAAACCTGGATGTAAAAGTACGTCATGTAGATGCCCACATGGCCAAGAATCGTGTCACCAAAGAACATCAGAACAACAAAGAAGTAGATCGAGCTTCGAAAATTGAAGTGGCTCAGGTGGACCTGGACTGGGGACGTAAAGGTGAGCTGTTTGTAGCTCTATGGGCCCATGAAACATCAGGACATCTGGGGAGGGATGCCACATACAGATGGGCTTGTGATCGAGGGGTGGACCTGACCACTGAGGCTACACAGGTTACCCATGAGCGTGAGACGTGTGCTGCAATCAAATGAGCTATGAGGGTAAAGTCTCCCTGGAACAGGGGGAGATGGCTTGGATTTCGATATGGTGAGGCCTGGCAGATTGACTATATTGGACCACTCCCACAAACCCGCCAAGGCAAACAGTACATACTCACCATGGTAGAAGCCACTACTGGGTGGCTGGAAACATACCCCGTTAACCATGCCACGGCCCGAAACACTATCTTGGGCCTAGAAAGACAAGTGCTGTGGCGACATGGTACACCAGAGAGAATTGAGTCCGACAATGGGAGTCACTTCCGAAACAATTTGGTCACTTCCTGGGCCAAGAGACATGGCATTGAGTGAGTATATCACATCCCTTATCAGCCTCAAGCCTCTGGGAAGGTTGAGAGGTACAATGGACTGTTTAAGACTACATTATGAACTTAGGGTACTGGGACGTGGAAACATTGGGACCTAAATCTCCCAGAAGCCACTTGGCTAGTTAACAACAGGGGGTCTGACAGCCATCCTGGTCCTGCTGAAACAAAACCCCTACACACTGTGGGAGGAGCTAAAATCCCTGTAGTGCATGTAGGGAAGTGGATGGGGAAGGCAGTGTGGGTTGCTCCTGCCTCGGGAAAAGGCAAACCCACTCATGGGATTGTCTTCACCCAAGGACCAGGGTATATCTGGTGGTTAATGCAAAAGAATGGGGATATCAGGTGTGTGCCTCAAGGATATTTAACTCTGGGAGAAAACTAATCTGTAATCTAAGTTATATGTTGTAGGAAGACGCTGCAGGATCAAAGACAGGTCAAATTTGTAAGGAACCAGGCAGTGCAACAAGGACTTGAGCTGAGTTGTTGCTGGTGGCAAGAAAACCATCTCCGCTTGCCCTGAGTGACTACTTTGACAGAAGAAGCTGAAACCATCAACAGTTCTTATGAACATTTTGGGGATAGGCCAATGGAATTAAAAGAAGTACAGACCTATAAATATTTTAATGGACAAGGAACAATGGTGATGAGAATATCTATATACTAAAGTATGTGGGACCTGAATGTGACACAAATGTTATGAAATAAGGGGTGGAGGTTGTGTTCGGTCTGTCTGGGATGGAGTCACCTTTCCCTGCAGCAGCCCACACAGTGCTGTGCTCTGCACTCGTAACTGGAACAGCACTGATATCACTCCAGTGTTGTGTCTATTGCTGCATAGTGCTGGCACAGCATTAGGACTCCTTCCAAGCCCCCAAGAGCCAGCAGGCTGGGGGTGGGCAAGTGATGGGGAGGGGACATCACCAGGGCAGCTGACCTAAACCGACCAAAGGGGATATTCCATAACACCTGATGTCACACTCAGCAATAAAAAGGGGGAGGGGGATGTTCCTCCTGAACAACCGCTATGCGTTTTGAGGCCCTGCGTCCCAGGACGTGGCCGAAATTCGCTCATTTATGGGAAGTAGTGAATAACCTTTTTTTTCCCTTTGTGAAATGTGTTCATCTGATTCGTGTCAGTATAGAAAAATGCTAGGGTCGCATGGTATGATGAATGTGACCTTCTGTCTTACATACCCTTGTATAAGCACAAGTCTAAGAAAAACAGAGTGGTTAATGTATATAGTTCTTGTATCTTGCAAAGGAATGTTTTAGCAAGTCGTATCAATAGAGAGCTTGAAGGGAAATGTATTTGTAGGCTTTTCCTTTAAGTCTCTGATATCTGGGGGGGTTTCAGAATAACTGCTAACTATTATGACTATTGCATGGGACACTATGCAAGTCTCTGATATCTGTCCGGGAGATTAAGGAGACGGGGAGAGCTGAAGAACAACTAAAAGACAAAGCTTGCAGGGGACGCTGCACAAGTCTCTGACGCACAGCCAAGTTGGACAAAGGAGAAGGACAAGAAAAAAAGTCTGGGAGGAAGACTACAAGTCTTCAGTACGAGCGACCCCCAGAGGGACCACCAGAGACAGATATGCATGTGTTCGTGGGATGGTTCGGGTCCCAGGAAACTAATTATAATAACCCTGCCGTTTCCTAAAGTGGTGATGAATATGTATTAGCCTAGGAGCATAAAAACCAGCTGCCTGATGTAACTGGTGTGCGTCTTGGTGGAGCAGAGACTCCCGGCTCACCTAGCACTGTTTGCTTACCTCTAATCATTTAATAAATTGTAAACTTTGATTGTAACCCTATTTGGGACTCAGTCATTTATAACAATTGGTGGCTCGTCCGGGATGGCTTTGGTTCCTGAATTCTGATTTGATCTAGGAGAGGCGCCCCACCATTTGGTGGCTCCTGTTCAAGTTGGGTCGGGACTAATGCCATCTTGAACCTGAATAAAGGTAAGCAAAGATTTTGATTTTTTATGAGCTCCCTTGCCGGCTGCAGCACTGTATTTTGCCTGTAATTCTGCGCGCGAAGAGCCGAATGAAGACGACGGAGTCATAAGTATTTAAGGAGTATACCATTCGGTTGGGTGGGATTTGGTTGCCTGTGTGTGTAAGAGTGTGACAGAGATGGAACTCAGTTCTGAAGCGAGTGTGGAGGTCTTCTAACCGCAGTTCCAGTCTTCCGCGAGGGACTTGGCCAGTGAAGGACCGAAGTGATTCCTATCAGATTTGTGGGTGGGTGATAGGTCCTAAACCCCCTGCAAGACACTCTTACTAAGGTAACCAAGGGCTGTGGGAATTGCCATAGTAAAATTCCTAGATGGGTCAGAGAAAATCGAAGACTAGGGACCAGAAGAAAGGGAGCAAATTACCAGACATACCACCAGAAAGTCCATTAGGAATAATGATTAGAAATTGGAACGATAGGGGCCCCAGAAAGTGAAAGAGTAAATTAAAAAGGGTCCAGTATTATATGATAGAATGCCATGTTAGGCGTGCACGACTTTGGTGGGAATACCCCCCCCGTGCTGCGCAGTGCTGAATAAACATACCTACTTTACAATCTTACTGATTGTGGAGTCAGCTTTCTATGAGTCATTTTGGCGAGCCAGGCAGGAGACACTCTGCTCGGCTGCAGGATCAGATGCGGAGCAGACGCTTCTAGGGTGCACCCTGAGTGTTTTGCTCAGAGGGGACTCCACTCTCAGCTGCTCACCGCAGGAGCAGACAAAGACCTCCTGAAGCTGCGGACAAACAGTATGTTTTCAGCTTCTGGAGTGATACAAACTGGAGTGTTAATAATTGTATGTCTTATTCTTAAATGTCCAGGTATTTTGTGTTGAAAGTATTTGTGTAAGTGTGAGGGTTTGAAACAAAGTGGAATGAGTCACTCCACGAAGAACACAGTCAGAGACAATACTTATTTGGTTGGTTATCATTCTAAATTATATTCTTGTGGTATGAATGAGATGTGCTAGAGGCCTCTCTGTGTGATTGTGTGATTGTGCCGTGTGAGTGAGACGCAGCATCACTGCAAAACGGGTGCGGAGTTCCGATCCGTGGTTCCGTATTCTCCGCAAGGGGAGTGGGTGGAGACGAACAAAGTGCGTGACAGACCGAAAAGAAGTGCTGTTTTATCCAAGTGTTGATTGGTGGTGCCCAATATATGGGCCTGGCAGTATATCTTGTGATCCTATTTTTGCTCTTAAATGCTTTGAGTGTGACAAGAAAAAAGGCGGGAGCATTATCTAAGTAACTAACAGTTGAGAAGTGTTGGTGTATTTGCTGTGGTGTTTGGTCAGTTTCCCAAGTACTGGGGGGGGAGGGGGCTGACTGATTATCAAAGCAGCAGAACGGAAAGAGTCATTTCTTTGGTGGTTCGGGCTTGAGCCCTGGGAATTTGGTAAGAAGGGGGAGAGTGAATTTATTTAGGCGTCAATACCTTTTAAACCCCCATATTGACAGATACACAGGAGTGATTCCTTGTTTTGTATGGGCTTACTAACAAAGTGCATGAGAAAAATTGGCATTCGGCTTGAAATTCGGTCCTGTTGAAATGTAAATTTTTGTGGAAAAGGTGGTAATGTTTGTCTAGAAGACTGAAGGCTGAGTGCTTCAGCTCTTTTCCTGAAGTTCCATGGATTTATGATTGGAACGGGGCTCATTAATAATCTGAAATAGTAAAGTTTGTATGTGGGAAGAAGTGTTTAATCCCAGAGAACTGGGACATTTGGGAAGAAGACTAGGAAAAGATAGTAAAAATCCGCAGTGAAAAGTTTTGCGTGGAAATTGAAACAAAGGACAGTAACTAGTAAGGAATAGTAATAATAAATAAATAAATAAATAAATAAAAGGGAATGGGAAATCAAGGAAATGGGTAATATCCAAAACAAAGACGTTTTAAAGAAAGCCTCCTTGGGTGCACATTGGCACATTCGAAGGATATTGTTAGAACTGGGGGCACAGAAAGGACGAGGACTTTCACTGAGTATTGCAATCAATGGTGGCCACTATATAAGCTAAATGGCCACTTTATGGATCAATCGACTATAACACTATCTTGCATTTAATGTTGTTTTTTAGGAGAGAAGGAAAATAGGATGCAATGTTGTATATTGATATGTTGTTTCAGCATCTTAGAGGGAAAAGGAGTGGAATTAAGTTGGCCCCTGACTGAGCCTTTGGTGTTGGCATGGGAAAAGTACAGGCTGGAGAAAGATAAAGGAAGGGTTAAAAGAGTTCTTGATGGTGTTAAAGGTGTGGCATGTAGTATTTAACAGAGCTGTTTGAAGTTGAATGAGCAGGGAAAGATGATGTAGGAATGTGTCATGGTTCCGCTCGAGTGGGCAGCCGAGCTCCACCACAGCCGCTCTCTCACTCCCCCTCCTCAAAGAGGAATGGGGAGAAAATATGTGAAAAGGGCTCAAGGGTTGAGATAAGGACGAGAAAATCACACAATAATTATTGTAACGGGCAAAACAGACTCAGCATAAGAAGATAGTAAGATTTATTGCTCATTACTAACAAGCTAGAGAAGTGAGAAACAAAGGAAAGAAACCAAAAGCACCTTCCCCCCCCCCATCCACCCTCTTCCACCTCCTCCCCCCGAGCAGCACAGGCGAACGGGGAAATGGGGGTTATGGTCAGTCTACAGCACTTCTTCTCTGCCACTCCTTCTCGGTCACTCTCGTCCCCTGTGCTGTGGGGTCCCACCCACGGGATGCAGTCCTTGATGAACTGATCTGGCATGGGCATCCCACAGGCAGCAGCTCTTCCAGAACTGCTCCAGATATGGGTCCGTACCACGGGGTCCATCCCTCAGGAGAAAACTGCTCCAACCTGGCTCCCCTACGGGCAGCAGCTCCTGCCAGGTCACCTGCTCCTGCGTGGTCTCCTCTCCACGGGCTACAGGTCCAGCCCGGAATCTGCTCTGGCAGGGGTCTTCCACAGGCGGCAGCCTCCGTCGGTGCAGGTCCACCTGCTCCACCGTGGTCTCCTCCACAGGCTGCAGCATGGAACCCTGCTCCACCGTGGTACTCCATGGGCTGCAGGGGGACATCCTGCTTCACCATGGTCCTCACCACAGGCCACAGGGGACTTCTGCTCCGGCGCCTGGAGCACCTCTCCCCCTCCTTCTACACTGACCTTGGTGCCTGCAAGGCCGTTCCTCACTGCTCTCTCCCTCCCAGCTGCTGTGTGGCGCAGCATTTTTTTCCCTGTCTTAAATATGCTCTCACAGAGGTGCAAAACAACATCACTTATTGGCTCAGCTCTGGAAAACAATGGGGCCCTTCCCAAACATGGGGCAGCTTCTAGATCTTTCTCACAGAAACCACCCCTATGGCCCCCTGCTACCAAAACTTTGCCACGTAAACCCACTACAGAATGTTAATAGTTCTGCCTCAACAGGAGGCTGTGATTTCAAAATCACAGTTGTGAGCCCTCTGGGGCAGAGGGACCGTGATGGGTCCGAGAGAGTTGTCATGGAAACAGAACAGCAGAAAACTCTTAAAAACCTGAGTTTATGAGTGAGCTCAGATTGCCTCAGGGAACTGTTGACAATTGCATTCCCCTGACCAACCCCACACTGAGACTATAGTCACCCTGGAAATAATGTAATTTGTAACATTACATAGAGTGGCTCAAGATGACACTTCCTGGGGATTTAGAAACATTTGGGAGAAACTAACTTCGTGGTCACCTGAATGGAATTGGCTCAAACAACTATTTGTTGGTATAATAATAATAATGGCATTGTGTATCTATCATCCCCCATGACATCCGAAGAAGAATATTGCACCTTAATGTTGGAAAAACACAAGAGTGGGGTATGTGAAGAGGTGCAAAAACAACAATAGGAGTAAGAAACTGAGTTGTGTTTTTTCAGTAGAGAACTAATTTTCTGTATTTCAAGGTAGTTTTGTAGCCATAATAAGGAGAAATGCTAAGTAGGTAAGTGGACAGTAGAAGGCCTCACTGTTCCAAAATAAGGTAGAAGGTTGAGAAAAACAGCATGAGCAGTGTGAGAGCAATAAAACAAAGATCACAAGTTCTCAAAACATAAGAAAGGAGAAATTAAAGGGTTGAAAAAAAGAAAAATTGTACATATATGGTATAGAGGAGCGTCAAGTAGCTTGTGAACCTGTAGTACTCAGCCAATGAGAAAACAGGGGAGATGATCAGGTGTCGGGTAATAGGGAATAAAAGGTTATGATTTGTTTACTAAAATGCACTCATAATTGACAGGACGCCCGCCATTGCAATCGCAAATAAAATGGCTTCACAGAAGATCCTGTCTGAAGAAAATTATTTGAGATTTTTCTCACACCTAGGACTCCAACCTTAAATGTTAATCACACTGGAGGAATCTGGTGTGCTGACTCTTAGAGGAACAGTACGAAGGGTAGAGTGGAGTGGAGACACCACGGCTAGGGTCTGTGACCATGTGGGAACTGGATTGTTCTTTTGCACATCGAGACCAATAAGCTGCACATTTGCCACCCTCAGCCAATGACCTGTCATGATTTTGACAAAACGCTGTACTCTAGTGAACTTTGCTCATTATCATATCATTATAATACCAAAACACTACCCACCTCAAAGGTGCGACCACCCCTCACTGATCATGCGCCAGTCAGCCAGCTCTCTGAGCACCCTGGGATGAATCCCATCTGGACCCCTGGACTTGTATGGATCCAGGTGGAGCAGCAAATCCCGCACACGTTCAGGGTTGGTTGGGAGTTTATCATTCCCACTGTCACGGTCCTCCAGCTCAGGGTACCTTGGGTTCCGAAGGCCATCATTGGTGTTGAAGACTGTGGCAAAGGCGGCATTAAACCTCTATGCTTTGCCTATGTCCTTGTTTGTGAGGTGACCTTCCCCGTTAAGTAGCGGACCTATGTTTTCTCTGGTCCTCCTTTTTCTGTTCGCATATTTAAAAAGCCCTTTTTATTGTCTCCCACAGACCTGGCCAGCTTCAACTCTAATTGGGCTTTGGCCGCATGAATTTTCTCCCTACAAAGGTGAACAGTGTTCCTGTAGTCCTTCTACGTTGCCTGACCCTGCTTCCAGCAGCCATACACTTTCTTTTTCTGCTTAAGCTTCAGCAGAAGATCCTTGGTCAGCCAGGCCAGACTTCTGCCCCGCCTGCTTGACTTCAGATATTTTGGAATTGCCCTATCCTGTGCTTTTAGGAGTCAGTGCTTAAAGACTGACCAGCACTGATGGATGCCAATGCCTTCAAAAGCAGTTTCCCAGGGGACCTTGCTAACTAGTTCCCTGAGCAGCCTGAAGTCTGCTCTCCCCATATCCAGGGCTGAAATTTTAGTGGCAGTTTTCCTCCTGTCATGAAAAATTTTAAACTTAACTGCTTCATGGTCACTATGACCAAGACGGCCGCCAATTGCCAAGTCCCCCACAAGACCCTCTCTGTTCTCCAGCAATAGGTCTAGGAGGGCACCTTTCCTAGTTGGCTCCCTTAGCACCTGCACCCACAAGTTATCATCAAAGGTACTTTAGGAACCTCCTGGACCTGCTTGTTCTGGTCATGTGGTAATCCCAGTTAGTGTCTGGCAAGTTGAAGTCCCCCATAAGGACAAGGAGAGTTGATCTCGAGGCATCTCTTAGTTCTGCAAAGAATAATTCATCGGTGTTGTCATCCTGGCCGGGTGGTCTGTAATCGACTCCCACGATGACATCCCCTTTACTTGTTTGCCCCTTAATTCTTACCCAGAGGCTCTCAACTTTGCCTTCGCCAACTGCAAGCTCCACACAGTCTAGCCCCTGCTTTACATACAGTGTCACCCCACCACCTCGCCTGCCCTGCCTGTCATTAAGGAGCCTGTAACCATCTATTGCAATAAACCAGTCACAGGACTCATCCCACCAGTTTTTGCTTATGCTGATGTTATTGTAGTTCTGGGATTGAACCAAGACTTCTAGCTCATCCAGTTTATTCCTCATACTGCGTGCATTTGTGTAGAAGCACTTCAAATGTACCTCATTGCACACAGCACCTCGTGGAGCAGACCAAAGGACCCCACTAGCACACAGTTCCTCTGATTCTGGCATGCCATCCCTTATCACCAGTGGGCTTGGTTTTATCCCTTTCCCACTTCGACTCTAGTTTAAAGCCACATCTATCAGCAAAAATCCTTTCCCCTCCTCTGAGAGAGGCACATCCCATCTGGTGCCAGCAGGCCTGGTGTCATGTAGAACTTCCCATGATCAAGAAACCCAAAGTTCTGCCAGTGGCACCAGTCTCGGAGCCACGTATTCATGGTCTGAGTCTGCCTGTCAACATTGAATCCTCCTATCAGAAGGATAGAGGCAAACATGACCTGTGCCCTTGATCCTTTAACCAGTCTCCCCAAAGCCCTAAAGTCCCTTTTGATTGCTCTCGGACTTCTCCTTGCTACTTCGTCATTACCAGCCTGAAAAACCAGTAATGAGCAGTAGTCAGAGGGCCGTACCAGGCGAGTCACTTTCCTGGCAATGTCTCTTATCTGAGCCCCAGGGAGGCAGCAAACTTCCCTGTGGGTTGGGTCTGGATGACATATTGGGCCCTCTGTCCCTTTCAGAAGGAAGTCCCCCATGATGATAACCCTTCTTTCGTTCTTGGTAGAAGATGTAGTGATATGGTGGGTAGGTTGCCTTGCCTTAGGTACCCCTTCCAAGCAGGATGGGCTTTCATCTACATTGTTGCTTTGACTGTCAAGTTTTACAGCCTTATACCTGTTATGTAAAGGTAGTCAGGAAGGTGAGGTGGGCAGGGAGAGGGCTCACCTACCACCCTGAGCAGAAACCTGCTTCTATCCCCCCCTTGACCTAGGCCCCCTCCTACTGCCTGGCAGGATGGAGGAACCTTTGTCCTTTTTTTAGTGGCTGCCTGGTGGGATAGGGGAACCTTTGTTTCTTGTGTGGTGGCTGGCTCATTAGTCTGTCTCAGGGTGGGTAGAGTAGTCTTCCACCAGTCAATTTCCCTCTCTGACTCTCTGATGCTCCTCAGCCTACTCACCTCCTCCCAAAGCTCCTCCACCAGACTGAGAAATTCTTCAACCTGGGCACACCTCCCACAGGCATACCCACTGCTGCTGTTGTCAGACACTGACAGAAGACTTGGGCACACCCTGTAGCCCAAGACCTGGACGGACGCATGATTCCCCAAGACCTCTGTCTGGGTAGCCTCATCGATAGCTGTGGCTGCAGAGGCCATAAGAGATGCAGAGGCCATGGCTTTCTCCTGGGTGAATACCATGGCTGGGCTTTTCGCGAGCAGGTAACAATCGCTGTTGGAAAAGAGCAGTGAGAGCACCCTCCCTGCTCGAACTGCCACGCACAAACTGCTCCACACCTTGACTGACATGCCACACCCTGTTTGCCTGCCCTGGTTGAAGCACTCCTAGTTGGTTGCTTGCACTTCCCAGGGGCTGCCTTTGCATAGACTGCCGCTTCTGGCTCCACCCATGTCTCATCAGCCTCCCTCGCCAGGGCTGCCAGGTCCTGGCAGCTCCCTCAGCTGCCTTGAGTGGCCTCGATGCAGGAAAAATGCCCTGCCTTCCGTGATGCCCTGCTCCACTGCAGAACGTGTCTGCCCTGGAGCCGATCACACCAGATTGCATTAAACTTAGCCATGATAGTTCTCATTGAACATGACCAAATTTTTTAAGTGCGGCTGTGGTAGTTCATGGAATGCGACTAGAGTGAGGGTGTACTATGTTATTTGTGAATCTGTAATTGTGATAGTTCAGTACCCTGAACGCAACTGGGCTTATAACAGCTAATTGGCTACACCCTTAACGCAACACTAGCAATAAGACAAGAGGGAATGGCCTTAAGTTGCGCCAGGGGAGGTTTGAGTTGAAAATTAGGATAAATTTATTCTCAGAAAGAGCAGTCAGTCATTGGAACGTGTTGCCCAGGGAGGTGGTGGAGTCACTGTCCCTGGGGGTGTTTAAGGAAAGGTTGGATGTAGTACTTGGGGGCATGGTTTAGTGGGTAATATTGCTGGTAGGTGGGACAGTTGGACTAGATGATCTTGGAGGTCTTTTCCAACCTTAATGATTCTTTGAGTTAACTAAAATTAGAAAAATCACCCTATAACCTGAGTGGTATTGGTTGGAAGAATAGCTACATCAAAACCTAGGTCATACTGGTAAGGAAGCACTTCCTTTACTCTGTGCAGTAAAGTACTGGCCCATAAACAGAAAAACGTGAAACTATTCTTAAAGAATGTTTCCAATGCAGATTGAAAATACAAGTGGATCACCCTGCTAAAGCACCACCTCTACATTATCAGTGAAGGGAAAACTTTATGG
This sequence comes from Aythya ferina, assembly GCF_964211825.1. Taxonomy (NCBI): domain Eukaryota; kingdom Metazoa; phylum Chordata; class Aves; order Anseriformes; family Anatidae; genus Aythya; species Aythya ferina. The sequence goes on from NC_140313.1 coordinate 10,003,793, forward strand.
TCTACCTGGCAAATTGATAACATTGGACTTTTTACAGCCTCTGTGGGATATTGATACATCCTCACAGGAGTGGAAGTAGTCTCCCACTTGCTGATAGTGATAAGTGTTGGAAGACTGATGGGTGAAACACCATGTGAGAACTTTCATCTTGATTCTCATATATACCTACCCCTGATGTTATCCAAAGTAATAATGGCTCACATTTCTCATGCAAGTTTGGGCAAAACAAGAAGGAATTCAATGGCTGTTTCACACATGATACTACTCTCAATTAAATATGGGATGGTAGAAAGAGCTGATGGCTCATCAAAAAGCAATCTCAAACCACATGAGGCTCAACGGGATACATGACTTTTCAAGGTACTTGATTAAATAACTGATAAGAACCTAATGGAAGCCCTGTAGGCAAGGATTTCTTTGTAAAAACAGAACTTGGAGCACCACCTACCGGGGAAAGAGAATGTCCGACAATATTACAGCCAGGGCAGACTGTGATGGTCAATTTACCATCCATCGGTACTGTATGTATGACACTAATCAAACCTTGTGTCCCACTTGCCTGGGAAGCTACCAATAGCAGTAGTAGCAGTAGTGCAAACATAGAATTAGTGCACGATGGATGTTTCCTTCTTTTTAATGGGGTAACCTATTTGGCTTCTCCCTGCCGAAACAAGTCTTTGTTATCTCTTACAGCACTCCACAGGATGGAAGATGGAAATGCTGTGTTCATGTTACTATTCCAAACCCTAACAATACTGCTCCTCCTAATCTATGGTCAAAAAACCCTAGAGTGGCAATAGTCTCAAGCTCATGTTAAGTATACTATGATGGACTCTCTTAAACAAGTAAAACTATTGATGCAAGCTAATATCTCTGCAATCAAACCTGTTCACAATTCCTAAGTATGTCCTATGCAAGACGGTTAACATAGTTACGCAGGTGAACCCTCACCTCTCCAAAACAAACAAGGAGAGATGTGACTGGTATACTAGGGACAGGATGAGGAGTATCAAATAGTATAGATACTGAAGTGCTCATAAATAAAATAACCACAACAACAAGTGATTTAAACAAATTTGAACATCCATTGCAGTCATCTCTATTAGCATTTGTAACTAGCCAATGGCTCTTATCGGATATATTGCCTCGAGGGGAATGAATTAATAGAAGGGACCACGAACTGATTGTAGATGCACTTGGTGTAGCCCAAGGTAATGTTTCTCTAGCTCTGTTGTATCCAAGCTCAGCTGCGGATGCAATCTATGGTAGCACCTATTATAAGAAAAGGTGAAGGGGGGCACCCTGTCTACTGAAATTTGAAAGGTAATGTGGCATAATGCAACTAAATTTGAATGGAAATACCAACCCTGGTGGAATTTAGTCAATTTTACTTATAACCCCATCACCAATAAGGCCACAGCATTTGTCTTAACGATATGCAATGCTTTGGTATATACCATATACCCAATCCTTGTGTTAGGATTAAATCACAATGGAACTGTACTCTATCCATTATAACATAGACTGTGGGCCTAACAAAATAGAAAAAAAAAGGCAAACTGTTGATGTTAATGCACGTGTTGTATGGGAACAGCAAGGATTTATTTGTGAAAGTAATACCATCACATTTGTCTTGATACTGAACAAAATATATGTCATTTTGAAATAGAACATAATGAAACTCTTGAAACTGTCCTTATATATACTGGAAAAGGATGTGTTTCCATGAGAACTCTTTTGTGTTTTATATTCATAGAATCATAGAATGGCCTGAGTTGAAAAGGACCTTAAAGATCATCTAGTTTCAACCCCCCTGCTCTGGGCAGGGCTGCCAACCACTAGAGCAGGCTGCTCAGAGCCGCATCCAGCCTGACCTTGAATGCCTCCAGGGATGGGGCATCCACAACCTCCCTGGGCAACCTGTTCCAGTGCCTCACCACCCTCTGAATGAAAAACCTTCTCCTAATATCTAACTTAAATCTCCCCATCTTAGTTTAAAACCATTACCCCTTGTCCTATCACTATCAACACATGTAAACAGGTGTTCCCCCTCCTGTTTATATGCTCCCTTCAAACACTGGAAGGCTGCTCTGATCATCTTAGTGGCCCTCCTCTGGACCCATTCCAAGAGCTCCACATCCTTCTTGTGCTGGGGGCCCCAGGCCTGCACGCGGTATTCCAGGTGGGGTCTCACAAGAGCAGAATAGAGGGGGACAATCACCTCCCTCTCCCTTCTGGCCACCCCTTTTTTAATGCATCCCAGGACATGGTTGGCCTTCCAGGCTGCAAGCATGCACTGCTGGCTCATGTCCAGCTTCTTGTCCAGCAGGACCTCCAAGTCCTTTTCTGCAGGGCTGCTCTCGAGTTCTTCTTCTCCCAGTCTATATAAATACCTGGGATTGTCCGAGCCCAAGTGCAACATCTTGCACTTGGCCTTGTTGAACCTCATTAGGTTCTCATGGGCCCACTTCTCCAGCCTGTCCAGGTCCCTCTGGATGGCAACCCTTCCCTCTATTGTATCAACTGCACCGCTCAGCTTGGTGTCATCTGCAAACTTGCTGAGGGTGCACTCGATTACGTTGCCATTGTCATTGATAAAGATGTTGAAGAGCACTAGACCAACCCCTGAGAGACACCACTTGTGACCAGCCTCCACCCAGACATAGAACTGTTGACCTCAACCCTTTGGCTGCAACCAACCAACCAGTTCTTTATCCACCTAACAGTCCATCCTTCAAATCCATACCTCTCCAATTTTGAGACAAGAATGTGGTGAGGGACCATATCAAAGGCTTTGCTCAAGTCCAGGTAGATAGTATCCATCGCCCTAGGGTTAGGTTAGACAAAGGTCCACCGACGCCGTCACTCCATCATAGAATGCCACCAGATTGGTTAGGCAAGATCTGCCTTTGGTGAATCCGTGCTGGCTGTCTTGAATCACCTCTTTATCTCGTGAATGTCTTAACATGTCTTCCAGGAGGATCTAATCCATGATCTTCCCAGGCACGGAGGTGAGGCTCACCAGCCTGTAGTTCCCTGGGTCTTTCTTTCTTCCTTTCTTAAAAATGGAAGAAATGTTTCCCTTTTTCCAGTCACTGGGGGCTTGTCGCGTTAAGGGGTGTAGTTGATTAACCGTTATGGGCCCAGTCGGATTCAGGGTACTGAACTATCACAATCACAGATTTCACCAATAACGCATTAACCGCCTGGGGTCCCGTCAGATTCACCAATAACATGTTAACCGTCTGGGGTCTGGTCGGATATTCACCAATAACGGATTAACTGTCTGGGGTCCGATCGGATATTAACCAATAACGCGCTAACCGTCTGGGGTCCAGTCGGATAGTCACCAATAACGCATTAACTGTTAGGGGTCCAGTCAGATTCACCAATAACGCATTAACCGTCTGGGGTCTGGTCGGATATTCACCAGTAATGCATTAACCGTCTGGGGTCTGGTTGGATTCAGAACACTGAACTATCACAGTCATGGATTCACCAATAATGTATAACCACCCTTACCCTAGTCGCACTTAATGAGAGCTATAACAATGCAATCAAGTGTGATTTATTACAGCAACAGGTACACAGGTTCTTTGGATTGCCGGCGATAGTGACTGTCTGCAAAAGCAAGCCAGCATGCATGAAATACACAGGTGTTACAGGTGTTAGAGGTGCACAGCCTAGAAATAAACGCATTAAAAGGATCAAAGATTCTAGAAAGTTTTATAACCAAGTGTTTAAATCTCACCCAAAGGCATCCCAATGCGGGGGAAGAGAGGCTCAGCCCATCGACTGGTCCCAGGAGTCAGGAGGTCCTCAGGATAGTGTATTCCCTCAGGATGGTATCTCCCCTGACGGTAGTATCTTCCCTAACATCCCCTCTCTCTTAGGCCAATTTATATTATTTTCTATGTTTTAGGTGGAGCTTGAGTGACTCTAGTCAAGCATATCTTAGTTATGATTGGTGAAAAGTTCTCCTGTCTCCGTTTAAAGTAATAGGCTCTGAGAAATTCAGAGTGCATGCTCGGTGAGGGGTGGTCGCACCTTGGAGGCAGGTAGCTTTTGGGATGGAGGTGTCTTTTGGTATTATAATGATATTATAATGAGCAAAAAGTACACTAGGGGACAGCATTTGTCAAAATATGACAGGTCCTTGGCTCAGGGTAGCAAAAAGTGCAGCTTATCGGTCTCGGTGTGCACAAGAACAATAGAGTCCCCACCTGGTTACAGAGCCTACCCGTGGTGTCTCCACTCCACTCTACGCTCCGTACTGTTCCTTAGAGCTAGCACACCAGGTTTCTCCAGCGCAATAGCATCTAAGGTTGGAAGCCTAGGGAACGCTCAGGTAATGCAGCTATGCCCTACCCTGAAAGCCCCTTCAATGCTGTACATTTTCTTTAAGTTTTATTTTCCTAGTTACTTCAGGCAATTACACCACAGGGCTTCACCCGACAGCCATGATTTTTCAAATATGATGGAGAGCGGCTTGGCAACCACATCAGCCATCTCTCTCAGCACTCCAGGATGTATACCATCTGGCCCCATGGACTTATACACATCTAATTTCATTATGTCGTTCCGGACTTGTTCCACTGTCACAGTGGGACAGAATCTGCTCTTCTCACCCTCTCCTCGAGGTTCAGGGTCCTGACAGACATAGGAAACTTGACCACCAGTGAAGACTGAGGCAAAGCACTTATTGAGTACCTCAGCTTTTTCTATGTCTGAGGAAGCCAGTTCCCTGGGAACATCCTCCTTGGCCTGTCTCCTCCTGCCTATGTATCTGTAGAACCCCTTCTTGTTATTTTTCACATCCAATATTCATAGATAACCACTATAGATTCAAGCAATCACTCAAATTTTTATTTTTTTTGCAACTTTACTAAAATTATAATATGCTACTTTAATTATTCAGCCCTACACTGGATTTCTGTGGCAAGGGTTTGGTAGCAGGGGGCACAGCAAGGGTGGCCTCTGTGAGAAGAGTCCAGAAGCTGCCTCATATTAGTTAAAAGCCAGTTCCACCTGGCTCCAAAAGGGACCCGCTGCTGGCCAGAGCTGAGCCAGTAAGTGCTGCTGTTCGCACCTCTGTGAGACCATATTTAAGAAAGGGGGGGGGGGGGGAAATTGCTGCACAACAGCAGCTGGGAGAGTGAGAAGTGAGAAACAGCCCTGCAGACACCCAGAAGAAGGAAAAGGGAGGAGGTGCTCCAGGCACCAGAGCAGAAGTTGCCCTGAAGCCTGTAGAAAGGACCATGGTGAAGCATGCTGTCCCCCTGCATCCCATGGTGAACCACTGCAGAGTAGATATCCATCTACAGCCCATGAAGGAGCCTACAGATGTGGATAGAAAGAAGCTGCAGCCCATGGAAAGCCCCCACCAGAGCACACTCTGGGCCATACCTGTAGCCTGTGCAGAGGGGCCAATGCAGGAGCAGGTGATCTGACAGGAGCTGCTGCCCATAGGGGACGCGTGGATGGTGGCTATACTTTTCTGGGCAGCTAAACTCCACTACAACTGGTCTCTTTCTCCTCCTCCTCAAAAGAAGAGGGGGAGAAGAAGGTATTCTGGAAAGAAAGGGAAAAAAAAAAGGCTCACGGGTCGAGATAAGCATAATTTAATTAAAGGGAAAAGGAAGAGTAAAAAATAAATAAATAAATAGGCGAAGGCTGCGCGGAAGCACAGAGAGGAAAAAAATTCTCTACTACCCATCAATGAGTGCTGTTCAGCCATGTCCTGGGATGCAGGGCCTCAATATGCATAGTGGTTGTTTGGGAAGACAGACGTCTTCATAACAAGAGCCCCCCCTCCCTTTTTTTCCCACTTTTTATTGCTGAGTGTGTTACACCCTCATACACTGTTAGTATCTCCTTTTCAGTTGGGGTGTAGTGGGATTCTGCTCCTCGATATCCCCGGCTCCAGAACCTCAGAGGCCAACCTCAAGTTTCTCCTGGGGTTTTCTGCCAGAGGCTCCAGGTGAGGCCATGCTCCCCAGCTCCAGGGTCCAGGTCCATGAGCCCCAGTTCATAGGTCCTTCAAGGTTGGTAAGGAGGGACAAAGTTGGCCTGGCGCCCAGGAACCTTGAGGCTGATGGGAAGGGGGAGAATATCTCCTGTAATAACAATATTGTGACATAATATAACTCACCAGAGCCAAGTACAGGGGGACAATCACTTCCCTAGACCTGCTGGCCACACTGCTTCTGATACAAGCCAGGATGCTGTTGGCCTTCTTGGCCACCTGAGCACACTGCTGGTTCATATTCAGCTGGCTATCCACCAATACTCCCAGGTCCTTCTCTACCAGGCAGCTTTCTAACCATTCATCTCCCAGCCTGTAGCGCTGCTTGGGGTTGTTGTGCCCCAGTTGTAGGACCCGGCACTTGGCCTTGTTGAACTTCATACAGTTGGCCTCAGCCCATCGGTCCAGCCTACCCAGATCCTCCTGCAGAGCCTTCCTAACCTTCAAGCAGATCGACACACACACCTAACTTGGTGTCATCTGCAAACTTACTGAGGGTGCACTCGACGCCCTCATCCAGATCATCGATAAAGATATTAAAGAGGACCGGCCTCAGTACCGAGCCCTGGGGGATACCACTAGTGACCGGCCTCCAACTGGATTTAACTCCATTAACCATGACACTTTGGGCTATCTATTTCACCTGCCCAAGCAATAGGAATCACTGCATCCTCAGCTTCAACCAGGATTTTTACTTCCCCTTGTTCAGTCTCCTGTAATAACAATATTGAAGCTTGGACAAATTTAGATTCAGGCATTAATAACTCTACCTTTAAGTACTGAAAAGCCACAAAGAAGTCTCTCTGGAACCTTCTCTTCTGTAGGCTGAACAGCCCCAGCTCTCTCAGCCTTTCTTCCTGGGAGAGGTGCTCCAGCCCTCTGATCCTCTTCATGGCCCTCCTCTGGACCCTCTATAACAGGTCCACATCCTTCTTGTGCTGGGGGCCCCAGACCTGGATGCAGTACTCCAAGTGGGGCCTCATGAGGGCAGAGTAGAGGGGGATAATCACCTCCCTCGACCTCTGTTGATGCAGCCCAGGATGCAGTTGGCCTTCTGGGCTGTAAGCATGCACTGCTGGCTCATGTCAAGCTTTTCGTCAACTAAAGCTCCCAAGTCTTTCTCTGCAGGACAGCTCTCAAGAAGTTCTTTGCCCAGAAGAGGGGTTGCCCTGACCCAGTGTCGTGGTTTAACCCGGCTGGCAGCTAAACACCACGCAGCCGTTCGCTCACCCTCCCCCCTCCCTCTCTGGGACGGGGGAGAGAAATGGAAAGTGAAGCCCATGAGTCGAGATAAAGACAGTTTAATAAGACAGGAAAATAATAATAACAAAATAATAATAACAATAATAACAATAATGTTACAATGGTGATAATAGGAAAGTAATAATAATATGTACAAACAAGTGATGCACAATGCAATTGCTCACCACCCGCTGACCGATGCCCAGCCTAACCCCGAGCAGTCCGGCCCCCTCCCCCCGGCTAGCCACCCCTATATATTGTTTAGCATGACGTCAGATGGTATGGAATACCCCTTTGGCTAGTTTGGGTCACCTGTCCTGGGTCTGTCCCCTCCCAGCTCTTACTGCACCCCCAGCCTGCCTGTTGGCAGGACAGAGCAAAAGGCTGAGATGTCCTTGGCTTGGTATAAGCACTGCTCTGCAACAATTAAAACATCGGGGTGTTATCAGCACTCTTCTCATCCTAAGCCAAAACACAGCATTCCACCAGCTACTAGGAAGAAAATTAATTCTGTTCTAACTGAAACCAGGACACCCAGGTGCAGCACCTTGCACTTGGACTTGTTGAACCTCATTAGATTCACATGGGCCCATTTCTCAACCTTGTCCAGGTCCCTTTGGATGGCATCCCTTTCTTCTACTGTATCAACTGTACCACTCAGCTTGGTGTCATCTGAAAATTTGCTGAGGGTGCACTTGATCCCACTATCTATGTCATTGATAAAGATATTAAACAGTACTGGTCCCAAGACAAACCCCTGAGGTACACCACTTGTCACTGGCCTCCACTTGGGCATGGTGAATGGACCACAACTTTGGCTGCAGCCAACCACACAATTTCTTATCCACTAAATAGTCCACCCTTCAAATCCATCTTGTTCCAATTTGGAGACCAGGATTTCATGTGGGACCATGTCTTACAAGTCTTACGAGGAGCGGCTGAGGGAGCTGGGCTTGTTCAGCCTGGAGAAGAGGAGTCTCAGGGGTGACCTTATCGCTCTCTATAGGTACCTTAAAGGAGGCTGTAGTGAGGTGGGGGTTGGTCTGTTCTCCCATGTGCCTGGTGACAGGACGAGGGGGAATGGGCTAAAGTTGCCAGGGCTGTTTTAGGTTGGATATTAGGAAGAACTTCTTTACTGAGAGGGTTGTGAGGCATTGGAACAGGCTGTCCAGGGAAGTGGTTGAGTCACCATCCCTGGAGGTCTTTAGAAGACGTTTAGATGTAGAACTTAGTGATATGGTTTAGTGGAGGACTTGTTAGTGTTAGGTCAGAGGTTGGACTTGATGATCTTGAGGTCTCTTCCAACCTAGAAATTCTGTGATTTTGTGATTCTGTGGTTCTGTTATATACACTCACTTTTCACCCATGTTAATTGTTCCCTTCTTGTAATCCTGTTAATATAAGTTGTATATATTGACTGACATTGATTACATGGTCACAATATAATAGCATCACTGTAACAATATTAATAATCCAAATATAAGAGCCGAGTACAGGGGTCAATCACTTCCCTAGACCTGCTGGCCACACTGTTTCTTATGCAAGCCAGGATGCTGTTGGCCTTCTTGGCCACCTGAGCACACTGCTGGCTCATATTCAGCCGACTATCAACCATCACTCCCAGGTCCTTCTCCGCTAGGCAGCTTTCCAACCACACATCTCCCAGCCTGTAGCTCTGCTTGGGGTTATTGTGCCCCAGGTGCAGGACCTGGCATTTAGCCTTGTTGAACTTCATACTGTTGGCCTCAGCAAGAAGCTCGGCTCTGGTGAGGCCGCACATTGAGTACTGTGTTCAGTTTTGGGCCTGTGAGGAATGTTTTAACAATTCGTGTCCATAAAGTCTCATGAGGCGAGTCGGCACAGAGCAGAGGGGCGGACATCAGGACCCTGCAGCCTGTCTGACGTAACCATGGAGGCAGCGGCAGCAGCGGCTGTGCTGCTTCTCTCTGGCATTCTTTTTATAAAAGGTTTATCTTGCAATGCAAAAAAGACTATTAGTCTCCAGATCGGTGTTATAACTATTACTAATGACGACTTAGCTCTATTGCAGGGCAGGAATGCAGAGACGCAGATTACACTGCCAAATGACCACCGACAGGCTCTTTCACAAACCTAAGGTTGCAGCTGGCACTGCCTGCAGCCGTATAGCAGACGTTACACTCTCTTTCCTAACTAGTAATCATGTGTCTCATCCAGTTGTGGTGAATGGTCTGTGGCAAAAAGAAAAGGAGGATGCCACTGACACTAACAGCATGGGTAATAGGAGTAGTATAAGTGACACAGGTGACGGTGCGGGGTGCTCTGCCTGCTGCTCGCCTTCGCCTGACTGTGCACTGCTGCCAACGGTGCTAGATTAAAATGTGAAGACTGCTCAGATGGCAGTGATGAGAGTGCTTGTGTGAAGAAGATGTGTGCTAAATCTTTGTGTGCAACAGTGGTCAGTGTGTGCCAAACAGATGGCAATGTGATGGGGACCCGGATTGTGAAGATGGGTCTGACGAAAGTGCTGAGCTGTGTCATATGAGAACAGTGTCATGGAAATGTGATGGTGAAAAAGCCTGTGACAGTGGAGAAGATTAAGAGAATTGTGGCAATGTGACTTGTAGTGCAGCAGAGTTCACATGCAGTAGTGGACAATGTATTTCCAAAAGCTTTGTCTGCAATGGTCAAGGTGACTGCTCCGACCACTCGGATGAATCTTTGGAGCAGTGTGGCTGCCAGCCTGCACCTCCGGTGATGCAGTGCGGCTCAGGTGAATGTATCTACAAGAAGTGGCGATTTGACAGAGATCCTTATTGCAAGGATGGAAGTGATGAAATTAACTGCCCTTCTTGGACCTGTGGACCAGACCAGTTCAGATGTGAAGATGGGAACTGTGTCCATAGGAGTAGGCAGTGCAGTGGTGTGAGAGACTGTTTGGATGGCACTGATGAAGCAAACTGTATTCAGTGCTCTGGACCTGGCAAATTCAAGTGCAGAAGTGGAGAATGCATAGATATCAATAAAGTGTGTAACCAGCAGAGAGACTGCAAGGACTGGGGTGATGAGCCCCTGAAGGAATGCAACATAAATGAATGTGACTGTCCAGCTGAGTTTGAGTTTGTAAACAAGAGAAACTGTGGAGGTATTGATGAATGCCAAAACCCTGGTATCTGTAGTCAAATCTGTATCAACCTGAAAGGTGGCTACAAATGTGAATGTAGCCGTGGCTATCAGATGAATCCTGCTACAGGAACCTGGAAAGGGCCATACGGCAAAGCAAATTAGATAACTGTTATTTAACTTGTCAGAAGATAAAAAAGAAAGTGTTTCAACAAGCAGCCATGGGAGGGAAGAATCACTGAACCCCCGATGTGAGGGACTGTACCTTGTTTTACTGACTACTGAAACAGCTGTGAGAACTGCAGAAAGGGACCCACGCATCCAGAATAAAAGGACCAGTAACTACTGAAACTTGGAGGGTTGAGTCCGCTCCTGGGAAACTGAAACTCAAGCTAAGGGAGAACTAATATTCTGGCAACGAGGCTCTGCATGAATGAAGGATGCTAAATAAAGGGGACAAGCCTAAAGGGAGAAAACGGAGAAGGCAAGACCGGGGCAGGACCCTCCACTGCGGTGTGTATGGTCTACCGAGGGAGACAACCCCTATGGGTATTGACTGCCGAGTGAGAGGGCCTCGACCGGACTTCTCCCACACTAAGATCAGGTTGTCCCGAGAAAATAACATAAAAAAAAAACTTTTTTTTAAACCTATATAAAATTGTGATTCGTTTTACAGGAGCTGGATCACCCTGACAGGCCGAACGATAACACAAGCCTGAAGTGACCCTGAAAGCGGGCCTAACTCCTTGACTGAAGGCGTTTGCCTATTATGATCCAGCTACGTGGGCAGAAGACAGATCCTGGGACTATAGGACCCCAGTATATATACTTAATAGAATAATTAGGTTATTAGCTGTAATAGAAATAGTTATAAATGATGAGAACTGATTTAAATGAGTTATAAAGATGAGAACTGCTTTGTATCAAAATTGCCTAGCTTTGGATTATTTACTAGCACAAGAAGGAGAAGTCTGTGGAAAATTTAGCTTTAGTAATTGCTGTTTAAAGATTGATAAAAAGGGTGTTTCTTCCTAGTAACTGATAGAATGTTATGTTCTGGTTTAGGATGAGAAGAATGTTAATAATATGCTGGTGTTTTAATTGTTTTTAATTGTTACAGAGCAGTGCTTACACCAAGCCAAGGACCAAGCCAAATTCAGCTTCTCACTGTCCTGTCAGCAGGCAGGCTGGGAGGAGGGCCGGACTGCTCAGGGTTAGGTTGGGCATCGGACAGCAGGTGGTGAGCAATTGCATTGTGCATCACTTGTTTCGTACACATTATTACTAGTAGTACTATTATCATCATTATTGTTATTGTTATTGTTATTATTTTCTTGTTTTTATCTCAACTCACAGGCTTCACTTTCCCATTTCTCTCTCCCATCCCAGAGAAGGAGGGGGGAGGTGAGCGAGCAAACACAAACCTGGAAGGATATGGAATGGGATTTATTTTCATGGCTGCCTGGTGGACCATGGGTTAAAAGAGTGTTATTTTTATTGTCATGTGGTGTAATTATGTTATTGTATATACCTTGTATGATACCTTGCCTTACGTTATTAATACACCGGGTGATAAATAGTACATTTGTAATAACTTCATTAAAAAGGGAAGGGGATATGTCAATTATGATGTTTAAGAATTGGACCCTCCAAGAACGGACTGATGAAATCCAGTTATTAACAACAGAAGTGACACGAATTGGGGATGTTAAAAAGAAGATAAGGGATTGTGAGGAATGTTTTAACAATTCGTGTCCATAAAGAACAATTCTGTTTGAATCCTGTCTGCCTCTGGGCCCTGCACTGGCAATTTAATTCTTGAACCACAGATGCAGTGTGTCCCAGTCTCCCCCTCATTCTAGTCAATTTATCACTTCTTAAAGTTATGAACCTGTTTGCTTTTGTTATTCCGGACTTCTATTTCTAACACTGCTATAGATGTGTCTGTGAATGGCTGGGGAAGAATGTTTTAATTACTCGTGTGTCTGGGAGTTTCAGAACAACTGATAACAACTAGTGACTGTTATGGGATACTATGTGGATCTTTGGTATCTGGTTAGGGGGGGCCGAGAGATAAAGAGGAAGGAGAAAGAAGCTGAAGGACGACTGGGAGACAAGACTTGAAGAAGATGTTCCGTAAACTTGGGATGGTGCCCAGTAAGTACAAAGGGGGAGAGGAAGACTGCGAGCCTTCAGCATGAAAGACCCCTAGAGACCCCCAGAAGAGACCCCAGAGGAGACTGCGCATGCTCCAGTAGGAGGGACTGCACCCCGGAAGCTAATTTTAATAATCTATTTTTTTTAGAAGTAGTAATGAATATGTATTAGTCTAGGAGCATAAAAATCAGCTGCTTGATGTAACTGGTGTGCGTCCTGGTGGAGCGGAGACTCCCGGTGCACCCAGCGCTGTTTGCTTACCTCTATTCCTTTATATTCTTTCAATAAATCCTATTTTTTTATTTAATCCTAATTTGAATCCTGAGCCATTTATAACAGGCCCCAGCTCCTGCCGCACCCCTAGCCTGCCCGCTGGCAGGACAGAGCAAGAAGCTGAAAAGTCCTTGGCTTAGTGTAAGCACTGTTCTGAAACAAAACTTGTCTTATCAACACTGTTCTCATCCTTATTTAAATCATAGCACCCTACCAGCTACTAGGAGGAATATTAACTCTATCCTAGCTGAAACCAGGACAAAGTCGAATCATTTCTGTCCTAAACATTCTTCTCCAGTGAATAACATGCTCAGGATTGACATTTTCCTACACACACACCCTCCCGGAATACAAATTAGGCCTTAGAAAGTGATCTGACTGTTCTGCTAGGCTCTCAGTCAAAGACTTCATTTCCTTCTTAAAACTTCTAACCTCTCTGCTGGTAAGGGGGTGTGGTCACATAACCTACTTGTCATTGTCCCACTGGAACCTCCTTAAGAGGATACACAGTGTTAGTACTGTTAGTGTCAGGGAAGGCGAAATTCTCAGTATCTCTTTTATATTGTTCTAATTCTTGCCAGAGCCTAGAGTGTGCTCCTTCTCCAGGGTCAGTGTCAAGTGCAGTCCCTGTCTCCCCTCCTGGAGCAGCTGCTTCTGCCTCCAATGCAATATTAGGAGTATACGGAGCATAATATCCCTCATGGGACTACAGAACCACAGACTGGGACTCCACACTCACTTCTCACAAAAAGTGCATCTCATTCACACCCCACACAAGAGTCTCACCGAACCCATCCCAAGGCAATATACGGTAAAGTTTGCCTTACCTCGGTCCATGCATGGAATTCCTGATCAGGGTTATCAGCCTTTTCCTCATTTAATAGGTTTCAGTCCCTACCCCTCAAGGGAGACTCGACACATATTCCATCTCAGATTCCTCCAGGTGCATATAATACTTTTCCTGCAACTTTGCTAATTCATCCATAGGGGTGGTTTGTGCTGTAGTACAAACATTGTTATCTCGTTCATTTGCAATTTTGGTTTTGATTAATGGTCGTATAGGTACAGGTTCCCGGTAAGATCATAATCAGAATCTCCCGCCAGTTCGTTGTTATTACTATACCAGTATGGTGGTTTTACCTTGCTGAGCAGTTGAACTCCACCACAAGTGCTCTCTCAGTCCCAGAAACTCTTCCAGGATTCCTGGGCAGTTGGGTTTCTCCATTCAAGCCTGCTGTGTAATTAACACTACCCACTTCTACACATAGCATCGATTGCATGATGTATAGCTGGGGATTCTGCCTTTGAACATACAATGTAGCACAGCTCATTGTAGTACCAAGAGCAGCTGTGCTTCTGTACCAACAACTTCTGAAGTAGCTCGAACCCCCTCATATGCTGTTAGTATGATCTGCTCCATGATCTCGATCGCTGAAATCAGAGGGGTGCACCTTCCTGTCTGTGGAGGCAAGAGCTCTCTGGTAGGCGACAAGATCCCGGACGAGCCCCCAAATTGTGAGAAAAATCTCAATAATTTTCTTCAGACTGGGTCTTCTGTGAAGCTATTTTATTCGCAATTGCAATGGCGGGCGTCCTGCAAACAGGAGCGCACAGTAAAAGTTTATCATAACCTTATATTCCCTATTACCCAACACCTGATTTCTCCCATTTCCTCATTGGCTGAGTACTACAGGTTCACAACCTACTCAATGCACTTCTATACCATATATGTACAATTTTATTTGACCAAACATTAATTTCTCCTTTTCCTTATTTTTTTCCTCCTTCTCTCGTGACTAGAGGGCTCATGATTTTTGTTTTTGTGCCTTTTAAAGTGTTAATTGCCAGGCTGTGTACCTGTGTATTTCATGCATGCTAGCTTGCTTTTGCAGACAGTAAATTATTGCCAGGAATAAGAGCAGGATACAGACCTGTGAGCCACCTTAGTTGATTGATAAAACCCCTCAAATTCAAGGTTGAGTGTGAGCAGCCACTAAAGGGAAAATGGGAAATGGTTAGTCCAAAATCCCCCCTCGTTCCCTCCTTGTATGCATCCTTAAAAATAGGTCCAATTTTGGTGGTGACTCTATGACAAAGGACAAAATGAGGCAATATTGTAATCAGTGGTTGCCTCAATATAAACTGGACTATGGGGAACAATTGTCAGAAAATGGATCCTTAAATTGATGTTATTTTGCTGGCAGGAGGAAAAATGGTATGAGTTGATGCACTTTCATGTCATTGTATAAGGACCCAAAAAATTCAGACTGAGTGTGTATTGTGGAAAGATCATATTATGCTATGTGCCAAAAAGAAAGGGGGTAAAGGGTGTGTTGGGTCTGTCTGGGATGGAGTCACCTTTCCCTGCAGCAGCCCACACAGTGCTGTGCTCTGCACTCGTAGCTGGAACAGCACTGATATCACTCCAGTGTTGTGTCTATTGCTGCGTAGTGCTGGCACAGCATCAGGACTCCTTCCAAGTCCCCAAGAGCCAGCAGGCTGGGGGTGGGCGAGTGATGGGGAGGGGACACCGCCAGGGCAGCTGACCTAAACCGACCAAAGGGATATTCCATAACACCTGATGTCACACTCAGCAATAAAAACTCGTGGGGGAGGGGGTTGTTCCTCCTGAACAACCGCTATGCGTTTTGAGGCCCTGCTTCCCAGGACGTGGCCGAACTTCGCTCATTTATGGGAAGTAGAGAATATTTTTTTTTCCCTCTCTCTGTGCTTCCGCGCGGACTTATTGTTTCTTTTGTTTCTTTTTCTCCCCATTCCCTTTCCCTTTAATTAAATCATTCTCATCTCAAACCTCAAGCTCTCTGTGTTGTATTTTCTCCCCCTTCC
The DNA here is from genome assembly GCF_964211825.1 of Aythya ferina. NCBI lineage: Eukaryota > Metazoa > Chordata > Aves > Anseriformes > Anatidae > Aythya > Aythya ferina. The sequence goes on from NC_140313.1 coordinate 10,019,439, forward strand.
TCTTTGAGGAGAGGGGGAGTGAGAGAGCGGTTGTGGTGGAGCTTGGCTGCTCACCCGAGTAAAACTACCACAAAGGGAAAGGTAACACCCCTCAAATTTATCCAGATCTAGAACAAGAAGACATTCAGTTATTGGTACCCTCGGCATCACTGCCGTACAATCCATCTTTGGGAAGGGACTCAGATGTTTCCCCTAATTCCGAAGCTTCTGCAGGGACATCAGAGGCCTTTCCTGAGGCCCAGAGTGACTCCAACTTTAGCCCAGTAGCACATCACACTCAACAGAAGATGGGGCCAGTTATCCATGCTCCACTAAGACAGGTGGTGGGACCAGAGGGAGAACCTGCTTTTGTTCATGTTCCGTTTACAACATCAGATTTGTTAAATTGGAAACAATCTGTTGGATCTCATAGGGATAATCAAGCAGTAATGCATCAGTTCTTAGAAACTATTATGATTACCCATAACTCCAATTGTGGGAATATGCAAGCTTTATTAAACACCTTTTTGACTGCAGAGGAAAGGAGAATGGTTCTGGAAAAAGCTCAGGTGGAGGCAAGGCAGAGGTACCCGCGAGGAAAGGTAGAGGAATTAGTAACAATTAAGAAAAATCCTAGGTGAGACCCAAATACCAGCAGGGGTCAACAGTCATTAGGACAATATTGACAATTGATCTTTTGTTGGATTTAACATGGGGTACCAAAAACAAAAACCTTTCTAAATTATATGACGTCCACCAGGACCTAGATGAGAGCCCATCTGTCTTTTTTGAACACCTCTGTGAAATGGCCAGATAGTGGACAGATCTGGAAGCAGAGGAGGAGGAAAATAGGAAAATATTTAACATGCTGTTTATAGGGCAGTTGACCCCGGACATTAGGAAAATCTGCAAAAGGTAGAGGGGATCGGAGGAATGTCAATCTCAGCTGATTGAAATAGCCTACAAGGTTTACAATAACCAAGAAGCAAAGAAAGAAATGAGAAGAAAAAGAAAAAGAAAAAAAAAAAAAAAAGAAAAAAAAAAAGAAAAAGAAAAAAGAGAAGAAGGAAAAGAAATTACAGGTATCACTTTTAGCAGCAGCTATAGTAGACAGACAAGTAGGTTGCGGAAGAGACAAAGGTAGAAGTAGAGGTGAAAGAGGGGAAGGCAAAGGAAGCTGGAAAAGACCACTGGCCCACTTTTCCAAACAGCCAGGGTAGATGAGGAAAGGGATGAAACCTGGGGAGTATTGGCAAGTGGAATTTCTGAATTTCCTAGAAAAGGATCATATTGATATCTCCTAGTGCTGGTGGACACATTCACTGGATGGCCAGAGGTCTTCCCATGCAAAATTAATAAAGGTGTGAGAAAAATCTCAATTTTTTTTTTTTTTAACGGGGACTTCTGTGAAGCTATTTTATTCGCAATTGCATTGGTGGGCATTCTGCAAGCAGAAGTGCACAGTAAAAGTTTATCATAACGTTATATTCTCTATTACCCGACGTCTGATTTCTCCCGTTTCCTCATTGGCAGAGAATTACAGGTTCGCAGCCTACTCGACGCCCTTCTATACCATATATGTACGTTTTTTTGACCAACCGTTAATTTCTCCTTTTCCTTTTTTTCCCTTCTTGTCTCATGACTACAGGGCTCATGATTTTTGTTTTTCCTAATTTCGCACTGCTTGTCCTGTTTTTCTTAGCTATCCTCCTTATTTTGGGACAGTGGGACCTTCCCCTTATCTGCTTAACATACTCCACACTACTATGCTACTGTCATGCCTGCACAATCATTTTTGAATATACAAAGTTAGTGGAATTTTCCACTGCAAAAACACTTTCTATTGCAAAAAAACAACTTTTTTTTTTTTTTTTTCTTCACAATTCCCCCCCCTCTTCTTTTCTTACTCCTACTGTTGTTTTTGTACCTCTTCATATGCCTCACTCTTGAGTTTTTTCCAACATTAAGGCACAATATGCTTCTTCGGATGTCACAGGGGATGACAGATATACAATGCCATTATTATTATAATACCAACAAATAGTTGTTTGAGCCAATTCCATTCAGGTAACCATGAAGTTAGTCTCTCCCAAATGTTTCTAAATCCCCAGGAATTGTCAACTTCAGCCACTCTATGTAGGATCTTGTTTTTGTGTTGTTTTCTTTTTTTTTTTTTGGGAAAAAATATTTTCCCAAATATTTTTGAGATCAGTCAAACTCGTCCCATTTTATCTACATACATACAGCAACTAGCATTAATTACAGTGTACGCTCCTTCTTGTGAGGTTAGTAATAAATCTAATACCATTCAATTCTGGAATACTATTTTTGCAAACTTTTTACTTCCCTTTGTAATGCCTGGACTGCATCCAGAGTGTTATCTTCTAGTTCTTCAATTATAGCTGAGATATTTACAATAGCTTTTTCTAATTCACTCACCCCTAACCAAGGTAAAAAACACCTTGAAAGACTGTGAAATGCCCTGTTTCTTTTTACTAGAAGATTATCCGGAGTCCGCTTAATTCTGCGTGTGGTCTCAGGGGGGCTTTGGCTTTGTGGGTCTTCAGTAATAGTTACTTTTGGAATTATTGCCTCCAGAGTACAAGCTCCCTTCCATCCTAGAGGAAACACCTTCCTGGCTTTATGGCCACATAGCCAGTACCACCCCTTGCCATTTCAGACAGGCCATCCGGTTACCGGATTCTCACCTTGTATCTGGTGCACATTATGTATATTAGCATTCCCATAGCTACCTTATTTGGTACAGTATGGATTATTCCCTACTTCATGGATAATATTTCCACACCCAGGGTCAATATTATTGCCCCGAGTTTCTATTAATGTTGTTTACAGGGCACCTTTGATAACACAGTATATTGTAACCAGGATTATGTGTAGGGAACTCAACTTCAAAATCGATTCCTTCCCGGGACTGAGTATGATCTGTCATTTTTAGATATCTAGAGAATCCAGACACAGTTGCTGCTGGATTAGGAATCAGGGACAAGGCCTTTTCAGTCTTTCTAGGCATCTGGGTGCAAATCCAACAATTATTTCAAGATAGAACTCGAGAGATGTTCTGGATTAATTGGAAATGCTGATTTTTTCCTCCATCCTATCACTAATCCATTGAGAACAGGTATTACTAAGATAAACTTAAAATACATCATTTTTATATATATATATACCCCTACAATAATTAAGAAATAATAATTAAGAAAGACAATACAAATCACAAACTAATAAGGATTCTTCTGGTGGGGATTATATACCCCCCCTTCTTTTTCTCCCACTTCCAGAGAGTGTTCCCTGGAAACACTCCAATTCTGTGTAATTCAATCCCTTTTACTCATTAATTCATTAAGAATTCTTCTATGGAGAAGTTAAAGGTTTACAATAGATAGATAGTTTTAACAGTTTTAACCTTAAAAGTCTTTGTTAATGCAGTCTTTCAGGTATCAGGGTTAACTGATGCTTTTACCCAGGTATGAGTCCACCCTTTCTCAGCTGTTCTTCCTGTCATCTCAGTAGTCAGGAACACTTGGAACAGTCCTTCCCACCCAGGTTGCGGCTTCGATTCTCTCTGTGTTTGCATCAGAACCCAATCTCCTGCTCAAAATGGATAGATCAGGGCTTCCAAGGGTGGGGTTTGAGCTAACAGTCCATGGGTCCTGAGAGATGACAAAGAGGACGACATCCTGAGTATATAGTTCTTAAGAAAAGCATCTTTTTTGTCTCAAATCGAGGTAATTCATCCCCTTTGTCCATGTACAGCAATCCAAATAATATTTCATATGGTGAAAATCCCACATCTTCTCTTGGTGCAGTTTGATTTCGGAGAAGTGCCAAAAGTAAGCATTTCGTTCAGGGGAGCTGAGTTTCCAGAACTTAGTGTATTGCTTCTTTACTGTCTGATCCGCTCCACCCTTCTAGAAGAGGAAGGATGCCAAGGAGTGTGAAATTTCCACTTAATTCAGAGACCAAATTAGCCCTTGTAATATTTCTGACATAAAGTGATTTCCTTGATCAGAGTAATATTTTCAGCAATTCCAGACCTGGGAATTATTTGTTCTACAGTGACTTTAGTTACTATGTTCACAGTAGCAGATACTGTAGGGAAAGCTTCCACCCACCCTGACAAATGATCGACCAAGACTAACAAGTATTTAAATCTCTAAATACTCTAAGGGGTTCTGTAAAATCTACCTGTACATTTTGGAAGGGTTGAATTCCTGGTTCTCACCCCTGCTTTCGGCCGACTGAAGATAATTTTCCTATTTACCTTTTAACATACTACACAACTCCTGCATACTTGCTCAGCCAGGGTATATATATTCCTACACATACATATTTCTATACCACAGCATCACACATTGCTTGAATTCCCCAATTACTCTCTTGATGTAAAACTGTTAACATTTCCCTCATTAGCACTTTATTCGGCGTTTCCCTCCCTTCAGGGAGTATCTGTTTTTCTTTGGACTTTGTGACTCCTAATTCCTTAAAAACCTCTTAAAACATTTTAGTTCTTTTTAGTTTTGGGTAGGGGTAGCTCAACAATTCCCTGAATCCTCTCTGGATTTATTCTTCATTCCCCTTCAGACACTAGATGCCCTAAATACTCTACTTCTCTTTCTACTAATTTTAATTTATTTTCCAATACTTTCAAGCCCTGTTTTCCCAGAAAGTTGAACAGCTTGTTAGTGGCTTCCTTCACAACTGTTTTCTCCTGTCCTGACAATAAAAGATCATCCAAATATTGTAACAGTAACATCTCCTCTGGAGGTTGGAATTGCTCCAAATAAATTTGGTGGTCCTGCAACCCCCAAGGTAAAACTGTCTATCTGTATTGTTGCTTCCGCCCCATTTCAAGGTCTTTCCATTCAAAGGCAAATATATCTTTGCTCTCAGGTTCTGAGCATACCCCATTAATAACAACGTTATTCCAGTCTAACAATTTACTATTTGAATGCCCAGTTTCATTATCAAATCTTTTCCCAACAAGTTAGTCCCTGCCTCAGGTACATATAATAATTGCCTAGTGTTCTATCCCTTGCCTCAGCTTAGTGTCCCCCTGTCGTGGTTCCGCTCGAGTGGGCAGCCGAGCTCCACCACAGCCGCTCTCTCACTCCCCCTCCTCAAAGAGGAATGGGGAGAAAATATGTGAAAAGGGCTCAAGGATTGAGATAAGGACGAGAAAATCATGCAATAATTATTGTAACGGGCAAAACAGACTCGGCATAAGGAGATAGTAAGATTTATTGCCTACAACTAACAAGCGAGAGAAGTGAGAAAACAAAGGGAAAAAAAAAAAAAAAAAAGCACCTTCCCCCCATCCACCCTCTTCCATCTCCTCCCCCCGAGCGGCGCAGGGGAACGGGGGAATGAGGGTTACGGTCAGTCTACAGCACTTCTTCTCTGCCACTCCTTCTCGATCACTCTCGTCCCCTGTGCTGTGGGGTCCCACCCACGGGATGCAGTCCTTGATGAACTGATCCGGCGTGGGCTTCCCACAGGCAGCAGCTCTTCCAGAACTGCTCCAGATATGGGTCCGTACCACGGGGTCCATCCCTCAGGAGAAAACTGCTCCAACCTGGCTCCCCTACGGGCAGCAGCTCCTGCCGGGTCACCTGCTCCTGCGTGGGCTCCTCTCCACGGGCTACAGGTCCGGCCCGGAATCTGCTCCGGCAGGGGTCTTCCACAGGCGGCAGCCTCCGTCGGTGCAGGGCCACCTGCTCCACCGTGGTCTCCTCCACGGGCTGCAGCGTGGAACCCTGCTCCACCGTGGTACTCCATGGGCTGCAGGGGGACATCCTGCTTCACCATGGTCCTCACCACAGGCCACAGGGGACTTCTGCTCCGGCGCCTGGAGCACCTCTCCCCCTCCTTCTACACTGACCTTGGTGCAAGGCTGTTCTCTCACTCCCTTGACTCTCCTGGCTGCTGTGTGGCGCAGCGTTTTTTCCCTGTCTTAAATATGCTCTCACAGAGGCGCAAAACAACATCGCTTATTGGCTCGGATCTGGAAAACAATGGGGCCCTTCCCAAACATGGGGCAGCTTCTAGATCTTTCTCACAGAAACCACCCCTATGGCTCCCTGCTACCAAATCCTTGCCACGTAAACCCACTACACCCCCAAAAGTAGCATTGTTATTCCAGCACCTTCTACCCCCATCACATTTAGGGTTTCATTAGTTAATTTAAGCCCTGATACTTTACAGGCCAGTAATGACATAGTTGCCCTAGTGTATTGGGTTTACGTGGCAAGGTTCTGGTAGCAGGAGGCCTGCAGTGGTAGCCCCTGTGAGAAGAATCCAGAAGCTGCCCCATGTTAGATAAGGGCCAGTTTTAGCTGGCTTAGAAGGGGCCCTCCACTGCCCAGAGCCAAGCCATGAGCAGTGCAGTTTGTGCCTGTGAGAGCACATCCAAGAAAAGGAAAAAAAAAAAAACAACAAAAAAAAACTGCTGCTCAACAGCATCTCGGGGAGCGAGGAGTGAGAAACCTCCCTGCACACAGTAAGGTCAGTGAAGAATGAGGGGGAGGAGGGAGGAGGCGCTCCAGGTGCCAGAGCCGAAGCTCCCCCATGGCCCACAGAGAGGCCCATAGTGGAGCAGGCTGGCTCCCCCCCGCAGCCTATGGTGTACCACGGTGGAGCAGATCTCCACACTGCAGCCCATGGAGAGGAGCCCATGCAGGAGCAGGTGATGGGGGGGTGTCCCCAGGGGGTCCCAAGCTGGACCAACCTGCTCCTCACAGATAGACCCCCATGGCATAGATCCACACCTGGAGCAACACACAAAGAGCCATGGCATGTGGAGAAACCCACACAGGACCAGCCCAGGAAGGTTGGCACCCCTGAGGTAGGGATCCCACACCAGAGCAGGGGAGAGAGCGACCATGAAGGAGTGGTGGATGAGGGCTTGTGATTTTTGTTTTTCCTGATTTTGCACTGCTTGTCCTGTTTTTCTTAGCTATCCTCCTTATTTTGGGACACTGGAACCTTCCCCCTATCTGCTTAACTTACTCCCCACTGCTATGCTACTGTCATGCCTGCACAATCATTTTTGAATATACAAAGTTAGTGGAATTTTCCACTGCAAAAACACCTTCTATTGCAGAAACACAACTTTCTTTCTCACAAGGCTTTACTGAAAGAAGAAATCCCTCATTTTGGAATACCAGAGGGACTCTCCTCAGATAACAGACCTCACTTTACATCAGAAGTAGTTAGATATTGTATATCACATAGGCAAGTGGACCACTGTGGATAAAGGTCTCCAACATCTGCGGGAATTAGCTGTGCGGGAGATGATTTATAGTGATTTGGACAATGCCCAGACACCTCAAGACCCCGATGAAGTCCAGTGCACAACATCCATGTGGCGTAAATTTGTGCGGAGTGCACCATCAGCACATGCCAGTACCCTGGCAGCAATTCACTGGGATGAGGGGATGGGACCAACAATGTATGATGTGTCCTGCCAGCTTCAAAAATATGAAGACAATCTCTCTGCTCCGCTACAGTCCTGTGTCTCAGCTGTGGAGAAACTGTCTAAAGGACTTGACAAGTTCGTGGAACAAGTATATTCCCCCCCATCTAGACAGAGTGATACTTCAGCCACCAAGAATCAGCATTTGCCTGCTCAAGAGAGAGAGTACCCAAGACGTACACCACGTGGCACCTTGTGGTTTTATCTGCGTGACCATGGGGAAGATATGAGGAAATGGGATGGTGTACCTACTTCAACCCTAGCTGCTCGGGTACGTGAACGGAAAGGAAATACAGCAGCAAGAAGAGGGGCTCCTAAGAGAAATGCTGCTCCAGTTTCTATTGGGCAGTACCCCAGAGGCAGTAGAAGAGCTGATGTTATTCTTGACCATGATGAAGGGACCTCTACCTCTCATTTGCAAGAATTAAGTGGCAGACACTCCAGCCAGGACTAGAGGGGCCCTGCCTCTGGCCAGGTAGAGGAGAGGGATAACCGGATTTATTGGACTGTGTGGATCCGATGGCCTGGCACATCAGAACCACAAGAATACAAAGCTTTAGTGGACACTGGCGCACAATGCACCTTAATGCCATCAGGCTACCAAGGGACAGAACTCACCTGTATCTCTGGAGTGACAGGGGGATCCCAACAACTATCTGTACTGGAAGCTGAAGTGAGTCTAACTGGGAATGAGTGGCAAAAGCATCCCATTGTGACTGGCCCAGAGGCTCCGTGTATCCTTGGCATAGACTATCTCAAGAGAGGGTACTTCAAGGATCCAAAAGGATACCGGTGGGCTTTTGGCATAGCTGCTTTGAGCACAGAGAAGATTAGGCAGCTGTCTACCCTGCCTGGCCTTTCAGAAGACCCTTCTGTTGTAGGATTGCTGAAGGTTGAAGAACAACAGGTACCAATTGCTACTACAACGGTGCACCGACGGCAATATCGCACCAACCGAGACTCCCTGATTCCCATCCATGAGTTGGTTCACCGACTGGAGAGTCAGGGAGTAATCAGCAAGACTTGCTCACCCTTTAATAGTCCTATATGGCCAGTACGAAAGTCTAATGGCGAGTGGAGGCTAACAGTGGACTATCGAGGCCTGAATGAAGTCACGCCACCACTGAGTGCTGCAGTGCCGGACATGCTAGAACTCCAGTACGAACTAGAGTCAAAGGCAGACAAGTGGTACGCCACAATTGATATTGCTAATGCATTTTTCTCCATCCCTTTGGCAGCAGCATGCAGGCCGCGGTTTGCCTTCACTTGGAGGGGCATCCAATACACCTGGAATCGGCTGCCCCAGGGGTGGAAACACAGCCCTACCATTTGCCATGGACTGATCCAGTCTGCACTGGAGCAAGGGGGAGCTCCTGAGCACCTTCAGTACATTGACGACATCCTCGTGTGGGGCAACACAGCAGAAGAAGTTTTTGAGAAAGGGAAGAAAATAATCCAAATTCTCCTGAAAGCTGGTTTTGCCATTAAAAAGAGCAAGGTCAAGGGGCCTACACAGGAAATCCAGTTCTTGGGGGTAAAATGGCAGGATGGACGTCACCATATTCCAATGGATGTAATCAATAAAATAACAGCAATGTCTCCACCAACTAGCAAAAAAGGAAACGCAAGCTTTCCTAGGCCTCGTGGGATTCTGGAGAATGCATGTGCCAGGCTATAGTCAGCTTGTGAGTCCTCTATATCGAGTGACTCGAAAGAGAAACTATTTTGAGTGGGGCCCTGAGCAACAACAGGCATTTGAACAAATCAAACAAGAAATAGCTCGTGCAGTAGCCCTTGGGCCTGTCCGTACTGGACCAGCTGTGCAAAATATACTGTACACTGCAGCTGGGGAGCATGGCCTCACCTGGAGCCTTTGGCAGAAAACCCCAGAAGAAACTCGAGGTCGACCTCTGGGCTTCTGGAGTCGGGGCTATCGAGGATCAGAAGCCAATTACACCCCAACTGAAAAAGAAATACAGCATATGAGGGTGTTTGAGCTGCTTCAGAAGTTGTGGGTACAGAGGCACAGCTCCTCTTGGCACCGCGGCTACCTGTGTTACATTGGATGTTCAAAGAGAAAATTCCCACTACACACCATGCAACTGACGCTACATGGAGTAAGTGGATAGCGTTAATTACACAGCGGGCTCGAATGGGAAAACCCAATCGCCCAGGAATCCTGGAAGAGATTATGGACTGGCCGGAAGGCAGAGATTTCGGAGTGCCAACAGAAGAGGTAACCCGTGCTGAAGAGGCACCACCATACAATGAGTTGCCAGAAGACAGAAAGCAGTATGCGTTGTTTACTGACGGATCCTGCCGTGTGATAGGGAGCCATCGGAAATGGAAAGCTGCTGTGTGGAATCCCATACGACGAGTTGTGGAAGCCATGGAAGGGGAAGGTGAGTCGAGTCAGTATGCAGAAGTAAAAGCCATACAACTGGCCCTAGATATCGCCGAAAGAGAAAATTGGCCAGTATTGTATCTTTATACTGACTCATGGATGGTGGCAAATGTTCTGTGGGGGTGGCTGCAGCAATGGAAAGAGAGCAACTGGCAGCGCAGAGGTAAACCTATCTGGGCTGCTACCCTGTGGCAAGATATTGCTGCCCGGGTAGAAAACCTGGATGTTAAAGTACGTCATGTAGATGCCCACATGGCCAAGAGTCGCACTACTGAAGAACATCAGAACAACAAAGAAGTGGATCGAGCTTCGAAAATTGAAGTGGCTCAGGTGGACCTAGACTGGGAACGTAAGGGTGAGCTGTTTGTAGCTCGATGGGCCCATGAAACATCAGAACATCTAGGGAGGGATGCCACTTACAGATGGGCTCGTGATCGAGGGGTGGACTTGACCATCGAGGCCATCACACAGGTTACCCATGAGTGTGAGACCTGTGCTGCAATCAAGAAAGCCATGAAGGTAAAATCTCCCTGGAACAGGGGGAGATGGCTAGGGTTTCAATATGGTGAGGCCTGGCAAATTGACTATATCGGACCACTCCCAAAAACCCGCCAAGGCAAACGGTACATACTCACCATGGTAGAAGCAACTACTGGGTGGCTGGAAACATACCCTGTAAACCATGCCACGGCCCGAAACACTATCTTGGGCCTGGAAAGAGAAGTATTGTGGTTTCATGGTACACCAGAGAGAATTGAGTCTGACAATGGAAGTCATTTCCAAAACAATCTTGTTACCTCCTGGGCAAAGAGGCATGGTATTGTGTTGGGTCTGTCTGAGCTGGAGTCACCTTTTCCCTGCAGCAGCCCACACAGTGCTGTACTCTGCACTCGTAGCTGGAACAGCACTGATATCACTCCAGTGTTGTGTCTATTGCTGCATAGTGCTGGCACAGCATCAGGACTCCTTCCAAGCCCCCAAGAGCCAGCAGGCTGGGGGTGGGCAAGTGATGGGGAGGGGACATTGCCGGGGCAGCTGACCTAAACCAACCAAAGGGATATTCCATAACACCTGATGTCACACTCAGCAATAAAAGGGGGGGCTCTCGTGGGGGAGGGGGCTGTTCCTCCTGAACAACCACTACGCGTTTGAGGCCCTGCTTCCCAGGACGTGGCCGAACACCGCTCGCTGATGGGAAGTAGAGAATAATTTTCCCTCTCGCTGTGCTTCCGCGCAGACTGATTGCTTCTTTTGTCTCTGTTTTTTTTCCTCCCATTCCCTTTCCCTTTAATTAAACCTTTCTTATCTCAAACCTCGAGTTCTCTGTGTTGTATTTTCTCCCCCTTCCTCTTTGAGGACAGGGGGAGTGAGAGAGCGGATGTGGTGGAGCTCGGCTGCCCACCTGAGTAAAACCACCACAGGTATTGCGTGGGTGTACCACATCCCTTATCACCCACAAGCCTCTGGGAAGGTTGAGAGGTACAATGGACTGTTAAAGGCTATGTTACGAGCATTAGGTGCTGGGACGTGGAAACAATGGGACACAAATCTACCAGAGGCCACTTGGCTAGTTAACAATAGGGGGTCTGACAGCCGTGCTGGTCCTGCCGAAACAAAACCCCTACACACTGTGAAAGGAGCTAAAGTTCCCGTAGTGCATATAGGAAGGTGGATGGGGAAGGCAGTGTGGGTTGCTCCTGCCTCGGGAAAAGGCAAACCCACTCGTGGGATTGTCTTCGCCCAAGGACCAGGGTATACCTGGTGGGTGTCGTGGTTTAACCCGGCCGGCAGCTAAACACCACGCAGCCGTTCGCTCACCCTCCCCCCTCCCTCTCTGGGACGGGGGAGAGAAATGGAAAGTGAAGCCCGTGAGTTGAGATAAAGACAGTTTAATAAGACATGAAAATAATAATAACAAAATAATAATAACAATAATAATAATAATAATAATAATACAATGGTGATAATAGGAAAGTAATAATAATATGTACAAACAAGTGATGCACAATGCAATTGCTCACCACCCGCTGACCGATGCCCAGCCTAACCCCGAGCAGTCCGGCCCCCTCCCCCCGGCTAGCCACCCCTATATATTGTTTAGCATGACGTCAGATGGTATGGAATACCCCTTTGGCTAGTTTGGGTCACCTGTCCTGGGTCTGTCCCCTCCCAGCTCTTACTGCACCCCCAGCCTGCCTGTTGGCAGGACAGAGCGAAAGGCTGAGATGTCCTTGGCTTGGTATAAGCACTGCTCTGCAACAATTAAAACATCGGGGTGTTATCAGCACTCTTCTCATCCTAAGCCAAAACACAGCATTCCACCAGCTACTAGGAAGAAAATTAATTCTGTTCTAACTGAAACCAGGACAGTGGGTCATGCAAAAGAATGGGGATATCAAGTGTGTGCCTCAAGGAGATTTGACATTGAGAGAAAACTAATCTATAATCTAAGTTATATGTTGTAGGAAGATGCTGTAGGATCAACGACAGGTCAACTTTGCAAGGAGCCAGGCAGTGCAATAAGGACTTGAGCTAAGCTGGTGCTGGTGTCCAGACATCCAACTCTGCCTGCCTTGAGTGGCCAATTTGGCAGATGAAGACCTAATCATCAACAGTTCTTATGAACATTTTCCAAGAAAGACCTATGGAATGAAAAGATACACCTGCCTATTAATCCTGTCCTGTTAAATCCTTGTCCTGTTAAAGGACAAGGGATAATGATGAGAATGCTTGTATGCTAAAGTATGGGGATCTGAGTGTGACACAAATGTTATGGAATAAGGGGTGGAGGTTGTACTGGGTCTGGCTGGAATGTTAACTTTCCCGGCAGCAGCCCATACAGTGCCGTACTCTGTACTTGTAGCTGGAACAGCAGTGTTATCACACCAGTGTTGTGTCTACTGCTGAGCAGCAGTGGCACAGCATTGGGCCTTTCTCTAACCCTCCTAGGGGGTGGGCAAAAAAGTGAGGAGAGAAACATCACTAGGGCAGCTGACCTAAACCAATCAAAGGGATATTCCATACCATGTGGTGTCACACTCAGCAATAAAAGGTGGAAACAGGAAGAAGAGGGGAGGGGTGGGCTCTCGTGGAGAAGACGTCGGTCCTCCTCTCGAACACCGGCTGCGTGCGTTGAGGCCTTGCTTCAAGGACGTGGTCAATCATCGCTCATTTGTGGGAAGTAGAGAGTAATTTCTTTCCTCTGCACTTCCATATAGCTTTCATTTATTTTGTTTGTTTGTTTTCCTCCCTTTTTTCCCCTTTCCTTTTTTATTTCCCCTTAGTTAAATTGTTTAGTTCATGGTAGTCTTTATTTAATTATTATAATTATTTCCCTTTAATTAAATTATCCTTATCTCAACCCGTGAGTTGTTCTTTGCTTTACTTCTCCCCCTGCTCATCTAAAGGAGGGGGAGTGAGAGAGCGGTTGTGGGGTTTAGCTGCCCAGCACGGTAAAACCACCACACCATGTAAACCCACTACACCGCCAGAGCTAGAGAAAAAAGGTAGCCCATTTGAATTGTTATATGGCAAACTGTACCCTGTAAATGGATTGGTGACATTAGGGAGTCAAATGCATGTAAGGGGGGGAAGATTGGGTAAGACAATATTTGCAGTCTTTGTCTGCCACGTTGTCCTCTCTTCACAGATACATACAGGAATGACTACAGGTTCCATTGGATGTTCTGGTGCATCCATTCTGACCTGGACATCAGGTGCTGATCTGAATGTGGAAAGATGAGCCCCTAAAGCAAAGTGTAAAGGATCTTTAACTGTCTTGCTCCAAACCCACACTGCAATCAAAGCGGAAGGGATCAAACTGTGGATATGTTACAACCACATAAAAGCAGCACCACTGGAAGAGAAGCAAGACATGCCATCAGAAGAAGGAGCACAGAAAGCTTCATGGCAAGTTGAACCAACTGAGGATTTGAAATTTCTGTTTAAAGGGACAAAATTGTTTTTATTCTAGTTATACTTTCCTTAATGTGACTGACTTACGGTTCCAGTCCTTGGACACCTAATTCTCTGACCTAACACTAACAAGTACTCCACTAAACCATATCACTACGCTCTACATTTACCCAGGTATGTAGAGTGTAGAACCCAGGTAAATATAGAGTGTAGAACTAGGACGCCACTAGTGACTGGCCTCCAACTGGATTTGACTTCATTCACCACAACTCTTTGGGCCTGGCTATCCAGCCAGTTTCTAACCCAATGAAGCGTACGCCAGTCCAAGCCACGAGCAGCCAGTTTCTTGAGGAGAATGTTGTGGGAAACAGTGTCAAAAGCCTTACTGAAGTCAAGGTAGACCACATCCACAGCCTTTCCCTCATCCACCAAGCACGTCACTTTGTCATAGAAGGAGATCAGGTTCGTCAAGCAGGATCTGCCTTTCATAAACCCATGCTGACTGGGCCTGATCGCCTGCTTGCCCTGTAAGTGCAACGTGATGACACTCAAGATAATCTGCTCCATGAGCTTCCCTGGCACTGAGGTCAAACTGACAGGCCCATAGTTCCCCGGGTCTGCCCTCCGGACCTTCTTGTAGATGGGTGTCACGTTTGCTAGCTGCCAGTCAACTGGGACCTCCCCCGATACCCAGGACTGATGATAAATGATGGTAAGCGGCTTGGCCAGCTCCTCCGCCAGTTCTCTCAGTATCCTCAGGTGGATCCCATCCGGCCCCATCAACTTGTGTACATCCAAGTGCCGTAGCAGCACGCCAACCATTTCCTCATGGATAGTGAGGGCCACATTCTGCTCCCCATCCCCTTCCACCAGCTACCTACTTTCAGGGTACTGGGTATCCAGAGAGCAACCGGTATTGCCGCTAAAGACTGAGGCAAAGAAGGCATTAAGCACCTCCTTTTTTTCCTCATCTTTTGTAACTAGGTTTCCCCCCGCATCCAGTAAAGGATGGAGATTCTCCTTAGTCCTCCGTTTTGCGTTGATGTATTTGTAAAAACATTTTTTGTTGTCTTTAACGGCAGTAGCCAGATTGAGCTCCAGATGAGCTTTGGCCTTTCTAATTTTGTCCCTGCACAGCCTCGCAACATCCTTATAGTCCTCCTCAGTGGCCCGCCCTTTTTTCCAAAGATTATAAACCCTCTTTTTTTTCCTAAGCGCAAGCTGCAACTCTCTGTTGACCCAGGCCGGTCTTCTTCCATGCCGGCTTGTCTTTGGGCACGTGGGGACGGACCACTCCTGTGCCATTAAGATTTCCTTCTTGAAGAGCGCCCAGCCTTCCAGGACTCCTCTGCCCTTCAGAACTGCCTCCCAAGGGACTCCACCAACCAGTGTCCTCAGCAGCTCAAAGTCAGCCCTCCGGAAGTCCAATATAGCAGTTTTACTGGTCCCCTTCCTAGCCTCGCCAAGAATAGAGAACTCCACCATTTTGTGGTCACTCTGCCCAAGATAGCTTCCGACCACATCTCCCACCAGTCCTTCTCGGTTTGTGAAGAGAAGGTCTAGCGGGGCACCACCCCTGGAAGGTTCACTAACCAGCTGCGTCAGGAAGCTATCTTCCACGCTCTCCAGAAACCTCCTAGATTGCTTTTTCTCGGCTGTGTTGTGTTTCCAGGATATGTCAGGGAAGTTGAATTCCCCCTCGAGAACAAGCACTGATGATTTCGCAACTTCTGTCAGCTGCCTGTAGAACTCCTCATCCGTCTCCTCATCCTGGTTCGGCGGTCTATAACAGACCCCCACCAGGATGCTATCCTTGTTGGCCTTCCCGCCGATCCTAACCCACAGGTTCTCAACCTTATCATTCCCAGCCTCGAGTTTCACAACATCAAAAGATTCTCTAATATAGAGAGCCACACCACCACCCCTTCTGTTCTGCCTGTCCCTTCTGAAGAGCCTATAGCCAGTCATTGCAGCACTCCAGTCGTGAGAGTGGTCCCACCATGTCTCCGTGATGGCAACCAAGTCGTAGCCTGCCTGCTGCACGATGGCTTCCAGCTCCTCCTGTTTGTTACCCATGCTGCGTGCATTAGTGTAGATGCACTTCAGCTGGGCCATTGCCTTCTCCCCTGGCCCTGCCATCGTTCCCCCTGGCACAGCTCCAACAAGCCTTATTTCAGCCCCATCCCCCATCTTACCTAGTTTAAAGCCCTCTCAATGAACCCCACCAGCTCCTGGGCTAGGATCCGTTTTCCCCTTAGAGATAGGGACCCATCTGCGGCCATCAGGCCGGGTGCCGAGTAAAGCGCCCCATGGTCAAAAAAAACAAAATTTCTGTGCTGGCACCAGCCTCTGAGCCACGTGTTTATCAGGTGGGCTTTCCGTGTCCTCTCTGTACCCCTCCCTGCCACCGTAGGGATGGACGAAAACACCACCTGTACTCCCGCTCCCTCCACTAATCGTCCCAGCCCCCTAAAGTCCCGCTTGATAGCCTTGAGGCTTCTCTCTTCAACGTCGTCACTGCCAGCCTAGACTATCAAAAGAGGATAATAGTCAGAGGGGCGAACCAGGTTGGGAAGCTTCCTGGCAACGTCCCTGACCCTGGCCCCAGGGAGGCAGCAGACTTCCCTATGGGTAGGGTCAGGCCGACAAATAGGGCCCTCTGTTCCCCTGAGAAGGGATTCAGTCGCCTACAACAATCACCCTTCTTTCTTTCTTGGTGGAGGCAGTCCTGAGGCGTGGAGTCGACTTCCTCGCCCTAGGCGTCCTCCTGGGTAGGCTTCCTACCTCATCCTCACCCACGGGTCTCTCAAGCTCCAGGGCCTCAAATCTGTTGTATAAGGGCACCTGGGAAGGCAGGGCCGGAAGGGGAGGGCATCGCCTGCGAGATCGAGCATGGACCTGTGTCCATTCCTCCTCAACTCCCAGGTCCCCTCCCTCTGCCCGATGGCGACAGGGCAGGGGGTCCACCCCCATTTGGGGTGTCTCACCCCGGTACCTCTCCTTCAGGCCCTGCAGGGAGTTGCTCCACCAGTCTATCTCCCGCTCGCACTCCCCGATAGCCCTCAACCTCTCCACCTCCTCCTTGAGTTCTGCCACCATGCGGACCAGGTCGTCCACTTGCTCGCACCTCATGCACACAGTCTCTCTGCCTCCCGCCGATGGCAGCAACAGGCTCAGACACTCCCCGCATCCAGTGACCTGAACTGCTGCATTTTTGGATGGGCAGTCGGTCTGGGTGTGTACTGACTTCCTGGAGAGAGCACCGTGCCTGGTGGAGACCATTGCAGCCTAGCTAACGGGAGACTGCCGTCAGAGGAGTTGTTCGTATGTCGTTCATATCTTTATCCTAGATATGTTAGTTTCTCTTAATATCTGCATAGAACAAGGGCTTATAAACTGCTCAGAGAAGGAATGCTTATCTTCTGCTGAATGCCAAGTTTAATTGTTTCAGAAAGTATCTACTTGAAATATACTGAATCTTGACACTGAGTTTGTATAGCTTTCAAGGTCCTAAAAAGTAATATAAGTCTTGTCTGATATACTCGTGCTGTTAAACCCATGATTTTAAAAATGCATTATAATAATTCTTTTCCCTTTTATTTTTTTTATATTAAATTAGTGTTTTATTTAATATCTGTGTTGCATATAATCTAATGTATATAATCTAATATAAGAATAAATTTTCTACTTGGTTTCAAATACTTTTTTTTCCAAATTAAACCTCTTGTAAAACTAAATGTAATGGGCTGTGAGTGAAGTCTTTTTCATTTGGCTTAGATCAGTACTGTTTTTGCCTGTATAAATAGCACAGTAAGGGTGGGTCATGTTTTAGATTTTTTTTCCCCTTTGAATTAATGTATTTCTTTTTTTCCATTTTACAGTGCAAAGAAAGAATGAGGCCTGTCAAAGCAGCATTGAAACAACTGGATCGACCAGAGAAAGGCCTTTCTGAAAGGGAACAGCTAGAACATACTAGACAGTGCCTAATCAAAATTGGGGACCATATTACTGAATGTCTAAAGGAGTACCCAAATCCTGAACAAATTAAACAATGGAGAAAGTAAGTTATTCTACAAAATTTTTATTGGAAAAAGGAAAATCCATAATATGATTTCAGTTTACTGAAGTAAAGTTGAAATAATATGTCTGCGTTCTCTTGTATTGTACATGAAAAACTAATATATGGAAGAATTATAACCTCTCTTTCTTTCTCCTCAGAAACTTGTGGATTTTTGTCTCCAAGTTTACAGAATTTGATGCCAGAAAGCTGCACAAACTGTATAAACATGCAATCAAAAAACGCCAAGAATCTCAGGTAATACTTTAAAACTCTCTCTATACAAATATGTATTCTAATTATTATAACTTTTTTTAGATTATCAATTTAATAGATAGGATAGAGTTAATTTTCATCTTAGTAGCTGGTAGGGTGCTCTGTTTGGGATTTAGGATTAGAATAATGTTGATAACACACCGATATTGTAATTGCTGCAGAGCAGTGCTTACACTAAGCCAAGGACTTTTCAGCTTCTCATGCTGTCCTGCCAGCGAGGAAGCTGGGGGTGCAGCAGGAGCTGAGAGGGGACCGACCCAGGACAGCTGACCCAAACTGGCCAAAGGGATATTCCATACCATCTGATGTCATGCTGAACAATTAATATGGGGTGGCTGACCAGGGTGGGGGGAACTGCTGCTCGGGGATAGGCTGGGCATTGGTCAGCGGGTGGTGAGCAACTGCATTGTACATCTCTTATTTTGTACACATTGGTAGTAGTAATACTATTATCATTATCATTATCATTATTATTTTCTTTTCTTTTCTGTTCTAATAAACGGTCTTTATTTCAACCCACAAGCTTTTACTTTTCTCCAATTCTCTCCCCCTTCCCACTGCGGGGGGAGGCTGTGTGGTGATTAACTGCTGGCTGGGTTAAACCACAACAAAGGAACAATAACAAAATGATTACTTGAAGTGTATTTTTCTGTTCATTGTAAACTAGTCTATTTTGTTAGGATATTTTCTGAAGAATTCAGATGCAACTTTGGGATTTATCAATTACAGTTTCTGTACTTGTCTCTTTCAGCAACATAATGATCAGAACATTAGCAGCAATGTGAATACACAAGTAATTAGAAATCCAGGTAAGAAATCTTAAGTGTATTCTTGTGCTATGTACCTTAAATGTGGGATGTAAAATGAAATAAGTTTTAAAAATGTTTCCTAGAACTCCCATATTCCTCGATATAATAGGGATAGGCTGTCTTGGCATAACTTCACTAATTTGCTGATGAAATTCAACTGAGCAGAGACTGAACCTGGTACTTCCTGATTTTAGTAGCAAGTTATTTGGCCGTTCTTTTAAAATAAATAAAAAGCAAATATTTGTATTTAATTTTGGCAAGGGAGAGAGGCCTACTCAAAACTTGTAAACTTCTTGGAGGCTCTGTGCATATTTGTAGCAGTTGTAATGTCACCATGACTTCAGGAAATATGGGATGTCTTTTATTGTTGACAAAATCAGTTTTTCTATGCTCCCACACTTACCTTCTTTTAATACTTATTTTTATATCATGTCATGTAAAACTTGAGTATGTTATCATTGGTTTAAAATGAACATAATATGTTTCATTAATAAGTTGTACCTTTAGAACTGACGTTCATGCTACGGCTCTCTCTCCTTAGAGAGGAACTTCCAACCATTCTGTCTAAAAGTGCACTGTTGAAGGCCTCTACTCACCTCTCATTTGGACCACACTCATACTCTCCATTCAGTTTATAAGGCTGAAAAGCTTAGCTTCTCAGCCCTACATATTCCTAGCTTGCATGCCTTCTATTTACTTCTGAGGTCTCTCTGAGTTCACTCACATTAGTGCATTTGTCTTTAAACTGTTTAGATCTTGTTTCTGTCAAATGATACTGTCATTTTCATATTGCTTTAAATCTGACAGGTAGAAATGCTGTTTGAATTAGGTGAAGAAAAATGTATAGTGTATAAGACTTCCTTATAGAATCATAGAATCATTAAGGTTGGAAAAGACCTTCAAGATCATCTGGTCCAACCATCACCCTACCACCAATATCACCCACTAGACCATGTCCCTAAGCACCACGTCCAACCTTTCCTTAAACACCCCCAGGGATGGTGACTCCACCACCTCCCTGGGCAACCTGTTCCTAAGTCTGACTACTCTTTCTGAGAAGAAATGTCTCCTAATTTCCAACCTGAAACTTCCCTGGTGCAACTTGAGGCCATTCCCTCTAATCCTATTGCTAGTTATCTGGGAGAAGAGGCTTACCCCCAGCTCCCCACAACTGCCTTTCAGGTAGTTGTAGAGAGCAATAACGTCTCCCCTGAGCCTCCCTCTTCTCCAGACCAAACAACCC
Organism: Aythya ferina; assembly: GCF_964211825.1. Taxonomy (NCBI): domain Eukaryota; kingdom Metazoa; phylum Chordata; class Aves; order Anseriformes; family Anatidae; genus Aythya; species Aythya ferina. The sequence continues at coordinate 10,039,614 of NC_140313.1, forward strand.
CAGTTCCCTCAGCCGCTCCTCAGAAGACTTGTGTTCCAGACCCTTCACCAGCTTTGTAGACCTTCTCTGGACATGCTCCAGGGCCTCGATGTCTTTCTTGAAGTGAGGGGCCCAAAAGTGAACACAGTACTCGAGGTGCGGACTCACCAGAGCTGAGTCCAGAGAGATGAACACCTCCCTGGTCCTGCTGGCTACACTATTCCTGATAGTAGCCAGGATGCCATTGGCCTTCTTGGCCACCTGGGCACACTGCTGGCTCATGTTCAGGCGAGCATCTACCAACACCCCTAGATCCTTTTCCTCTGCACAGCTTTCCAGCCACTCTGTCCCAAGCCCATAGCATTGCATGGGGTTGAGGTGGCCAAAGTGCAGGACCTGGCACTTAGCCATGTTGAACCTCATCCCACTGGCCTCTGCCCTTCGATCCAACCTGTCCAGGTCCCTCTGCAGGCCCTTCCTACCCTCTGGCAGATTGACACTCCCCCCCAACTTGGTGTCATCTGCAAACTTCCTGAGGGTTCCTTTAAGGCTTATAACCTTTGTCTACTTTATTAAACAGATGTTGAAAGAATTAAAGAGAATACAAACCATGATGACAGTAGCAGGGACAGTTATTCTTCTGATAGACATTTGTCACAATACCATGATCATCATAAGGACAGGCATCAGGGAGCTGCTTATAAGAAAACTGACTCTAGGAAAAGGCCGTATTCAGCCTTCAGCAATGGAAAAGATCATAGAGAGTGGGATCACTACAAACAAGACAGCAGGTAAGTTGCTTCAGCTATTGTAAAGTCTCTTAAGAATTCCCTTCCTGTAACCTGCTTGTAGTAAGCAACAAAGTGTTTTGTTTTGTTTTGTTTTGATTAATACAGAATTGCAAAGAAAGCTCTCTAATGCAGTTCTGTTGAATTGACATAATTGTAGTTCTTACCGTGTATTCAGTAATACTAATATACTGGTGTTTTGTTTGTTTGTTTCAGATACTATAGTGATAGTAAACATAGGAAGTTGGATGACCACATGAGCAGAGATCACAGGTCAAACCTAGAAGGAAGTTTAAAAGATAGTAGGCCTTATTCAGATCACCATTCCCATTCAGACCACAGGATGCATTCAGATCCCTGTTCAATTTCAGAGTACAGCCATCATAAATCTTCCAGAGATTATAGGTACCACTCAGACTGGCAAATGGACCACAGAGCTTCTGGTAGTGGCTCAAGGTCACCATTAGATCAGAAGTCTCCTTATGGTTCAAGATCTCCATTTGAACACTCATCAGATCACAAAAATACACCTGAACATACATGGAGTAGCCGAAAAACATAACAAAGACTGACATTTTCTGGACCTTCTTTTAGCCATATACAGTAAGCTAACACAGTAATTGCCTTATGTGACTTGAAAGACTGGATATTCTATCAGTAACAGTATTGTTACTTCTTCCCAGGATGCAAGGTCTGTTATCCCAACAAAAGAAAAATATTTTTGTATTTAAAGTTTATGCTGCACAGTGCTGCAAATGTTGTGGCACTTTTTCTCTTTTTTTATTTTTTTTTTTTTATTATTTTTTTTACAGGGACCTCAACACTATCCCATCAAGACTGGATCTTATAAAACTGTTTTTAGGCTGAACACAGTTTAAATTGTTTATAAATGAATTTTTAAACACTGACATATGGTCATGTTTCAAGAAGGAATGAGGAGTTTGCTTTGTTTTCTTAGTAAAGAATTCTCACTTTCCAAAACTGTATGTTTACATTTTACACTGCAACCACCTTGCCACTTTTCATAACAAGCTCGAATATTTAAATTCTTTATCTATAACTGTAACATAGCCAGGATTTCTTCTGTGATCAGTTGTAATAATGCCTTTTTACAATAAATAAATGAAAATAAATCACTGCAAATTAATTAAATTAACTTTTTTTTTTCTCTTGTTCCTTTCCCCACCAGCTCAGGCCTTCTTGTCACAAGTATGAAAAAAAAGTCAGTGTGCTAATTCTTTTTAATAAAATATCTTGATGAAACCACTGCTCAGAATGTAGAAATGGGGAAAGGGAACATTTTTATTCCTTTTGTGCCCCTTTTTTATTTGATAATTCAGATACATTTTTGTTTGTTTGTTTGTTTCTATTAAACTGTCAATATCGTGATTTGTTGTAATGAAATGATGAGAAATATTGAATTAAATTGTGTTCTGGAAAGTTTTTTTCCGGTCCATTAGTTTTAAAGGAGGAGTGTTCAATATCTGAACACTTAAGAATCAAATTAGCCAAAATTTATTGTACATCCATTTGTTTTCCCTCTTAAAATGGGCAATAACATCAAATGTGCTATGCAGCCAGATAATATTTTAGAAGATTTGAATTACTTTATTAATAGAATTGTTACAATGCACACTGATTGTACATAGATCACATCTATCTGACAAATTAAATTTAAACTAAAAGTGTGTGTGGGCTCTTGTTTTTAGCTGGTATTTTTCTACAGTGTACGTTTCTCATATTTAACCATAAAAATATTAAACTCTATGTACTAAATTTTAATACACAACATAATTAGGGAAGATAAATGTCTACACTGGCATGTGGTTGGAGCTACTCTGTTGCTTCAGTTTTTCTTGTTTTACAACTTGTTGAGCATTTTTTCTGATTAACTGTGTTTACAGGAACAAATTGACAAATCTGGTGGCCTTCTACGATGGGATTACAGAATTGGTAGATAAGGGAAAAGCAACTGCTGTCATCTACCTGGACTTGTGTAAAGCATGCAGTGCTTTCTCACACAATATCCTTGTCTCTAAATTGATGGACGCATCACTCAGTGGCTAAGGAATTGGCTGGATGGTCGCACTCAAAGTTGCAGTCAGTGGCTCAATGTCCAGGTAGAGAACAGTGATGAGTGGTGTCCCTCAGGGGTGAGTATTGGGACCAGTGCTGTTTAACGTATTTGTCAGTGACATGGATGGTGGGATTGAGTGCAACCTCAGCAAGTTTGCCGATGACATCAAGCTGTGTGGTGCAGTCGATGCGCTGGAGGGAAGGGATGCCATCCAGAGGGACCTCGACAGGCTTGACAAGTGGGCCTGTGCAAACCTCATGAAGGTCATGTGTAAGGTCCTGCACCTGGCTCAGGGCAATCCAAGTACAAATACAGACTAGGTGGAGAATGGATTGAGAGCAGCTCTGAGGAGAAGGATTTGGGAGTGCTGGTTGATGAGAAGCTCGACAAGAGCAGGCAATGGGCACTCGCAGCCAAGAAAGCCAGCTGTATCCTCAGTTGCATCAAAAGAAGCATGACCAGCTGGTCAAGGGAGGAGATTCTCCCTCTCTACTCTGCTCTCGTGAGTACTGTGTTCAGCTTTGGGGCCCCCAATATAAGAAGGATATGTACCTATTAGAATGAGTCCAGAGGAGGGCCACGAGGATGATCAAAGGGCTGGAACACCTCTCCTATGAAGACAGGCTGAGGGAGCTGGAGCTGTTCAGCCTGCAGAAGAAAAGGCTCTTGGGAGACGTTATAGTGTCCTTCCAGTACTTTCAGGGGGCTTACAGGAAAGAGGGGGATGGCCTCTTTGTCAGGGCATGTAGTGATAGTGTGAGAAACAAAGTTGTATTTTTGCAATAGCAGGTGTTTTTGCAGTGTAAAATTCCACTAACCTTGCGTATTCAAAAGTGATTCTGCAGGCATAACAGAGGCATAGCAGTGGGGAGTATGTAAAGCAGGTAAGGGGAAGGTCCCACTATCCCACGATAAGGAGGATAGCTAAGAAAAACAAGATGAGCAGTGCCAAATCAGTTAAAAAAAAAACACAGGCCTTCTAACCATGAGATAAGAAGGAAAAAAAAAGGAAAAGGAGAAATTAACGGTTGGGCAAATAAAATTGTACATATATGGTATAATAATAAAGGTCAAGTAGTTTGTGAACCTGTAGTACTCAGCTTATGAGGAAACAGGGGAGGAATCAAGCATCAGGTAATAGGGAATATAAGGTTATGATATACTTTTGCTGTGCACTCCTGCTTGCAGAACATCCACCATTGCAATTGCGAATAAAAATGCTACTTCACTGAGATCCTTGCCTGAACCTGTGTTATTGGCTACAGATTGTTTCTCACAAATTGGGGGCTCATCTGGGATCCAGTAACCTTCTGGGGAGCCCCATTACCACCGCAGCAGGATGGCACGCCCCACTAGTGTTAATGGAGAAAAGGTCTCCTGCCTCTCGACACCCCCTTACGAGGAAGTTGTAGACTGTGATGAGGTCTCCCCTCAGCCTCCTCTTCTCCAGGCTGAACAGGCCCAGTGACCTCAGCCGTTCCTCGTACGTCTTCCCCTCCAGGCCTTTCACCATCTTCGTAGCCCTCCTCTGGACACTTTCCAACAGTTTCATGTCCTTTTTATACTGTGGTGCCCAGAAGTGCACACAGTACTCGAGGTGAGGCCGCACCAGCGCAGAGTAGAGCGGGACAATCACCTCCCTTGACCTACTAGCGATGCCGTGCTTGATGCACCCCAGGACACGATTGGCCCTCCTGGCTGCCAGGGCACACTGCTGGCTCATATTCAACTTGCTGTCTACCACGACCCCCAGATCCCTCTCTTCTAGGCTGCTCTCCAGCGTCTCATCGCCCAGTCTGTACATGCAGCCAGGGTTTCCCCGTCCCAGGTGCAGGACCCGACACTTGCTCTTATTGAACTTCATGCGGTTGGTGATCGCCCAGCTCTCCAACCTGTCCAGATCCCTCTGTAAGGCCTTTACACCCTCATTCGAGTCCACAACTCCTCCAAGTTTGGTGTCATCAGCAAACTTGCTCAAAATACCCTCTATTCCTACATCCAGATCGTTTATAAAAATATTGAAAAGTACCGGCCCTAAAATGGAGCCTTGAGGGACCCCACTGGTGACCGCCCGCCAGCCTGACACAGCCCCATTTACCATAACCCTTTGGGCCCTACCCGTTAGCCAATTGCTCACCCATCATATGATGTTTTTATTTAGCTGTATGGTGGACATTTTGTCCAGTAGGATCCTATGGGAAACCGTGTCAAAAGCCTTGCTGAAGTCCAAAAAAATCACATCAGCTGGTTTCCCTTGGTCCACCATACGGGTGATCTTATCATAAAAGGAAATCAGGTTAGTTAGGCAGGACCTACCCTTCACAAACCCATGCTGGCTGGGACCAATGACCGCTTTGTCCCCCAGGTGTGCCTCAATAAGTCCGAGAACCAACTTCTCCATGATTTTACCAAGCACTGACGTGAGACTGACAGGCCTGTAATTGCTAGGGTCTTCTTTCTGACCCTTCTTGAAAATTGGCACAACATTTGCCAGCTTCCAGTCTACCGGGACCTCTCCAAATTCCCAGGATCGTTGAAAAATAATTGAAAGAGGTTCCGCGATGACATCCGCCAGCTCTTTCAGCACCCGGGGATGAATCCCATCCGGACCCATGGACTTGTAGGGATCCAGTTGGAGTAGCAAATCCCGCACACGTTCAGGGTCGGTTGGGAGTTTGTCATCCCCACCGTCCCGGCCCTCCAGCTCAGGGCACCCTGGGTCCCGAAGCCCATCATCGGCATTGAAGACAGAGGCAAAGAAGGCGTTAAGCGTCTCTGCTTTGCCTACGTCATTGTCTGTGAGGAGACCTTCTCTATCAAGGAGCGGCCCTATGTATTCTTTAGTTCTCCTTTTTCCATTCACATATCTAAAAAAACCCTTTTTATTTTCTCTCACAGACACATCCAGCTTCAACTCTAGCTGTGCTTTGGCCACTCGAACTTTCTCCCTACAAACACGAACAGCATCCCTGTATTCTTTCCATGACGCCTGGCCCTCCTTCCAGTAGCGAAACACTCTCTGTTTCCGCCTAATCTCCATTAGAACATTCCTGGTCAGCCACGCCGGCCTCCTGCCCCGCCTGCCTGACTTGCGATATTTTGGAATTGCCTGATCTTGTGCTTCTAGGAGGCATCGCTTAAAGAGTGACCAGCACTGGTGGACATCGAGGCCTTCAAGAGCAGTTTCCCAGGGGACCTTGCTGACTAGTTCCCTGAGCAGCCTGAAGTCCGCTTTCCCCATATCTAGGGATGAGGTTTTGGTGGCACTTTTCCTTCTGTCACCATAAATTTTGAACTCAACCACTTCATGGTCGCTATGACCGAGGCGGCCACCAATCACCACATCTCCCACCAGACCCTCTCTGTTTTCTAGCAACAGGTCTAGGAGGGCACCTTTCCCAGTTGGCTCCGTTAGCACCTGCACCAAGAAGTTATCATCTAGGTGCTTCATGAACCTCCTGGACTTGCTCGTGTCAGCCGTGTGGCACTCCCAGTTAACGTCCAGCAGGTTGAAGTCCCCCATAAGGACAAGGGGAGTTAATCTCGAGGCCTCTCTTAGTTCTGTAAAGAATAATTTATCGGCACTATCGTCCTGGCCAGGCGGTCTGTAATAGACTCCCACAACGACATCCCCTTTATTCGTTTGTCCCTTGATCCTTACCCAGAGACTCTCAACTTTGCCATTGCCGACCTGAAGTTCCATTTGGAAAAGGACCGTCCCATTCCCTTTTATTCCTTGGGGCGTGAAAATACAAAGTGTTTTCATTACCAAGTGGTCCTGTTACAATGTTTGCCCCATTAATACTCATATATATACACCTCCAAGCTCCCGCACTAGATTCCAACTCACAATTACAACCAAGTTCTCCTTGGCGGCTTGTCATATTACGAGCTGACCAGAAATGTTTAAAGAACACTTGTGTCCCATTCTCATCTTGCCACCTCCAGCGGTAGACCCTTACCACATGCTGCTCCCTAGTGGTGTTATCACGCTGACAACTCAGGATTTGAACGTCGAATTGTCCCTTTGATTGTGCTCTTGCCATGGCTTTACATCCAGGTCCAAAAAATTCTTTATATGAGCATTTCAGCCAAGTCCCATTTTTCAGCTGGACGTGTGTAGCGTTCTATTTTCCTTTACTTGCTGTACAGTTTATAGGTCCACATTCAGGATCAGTACAATCATATCCGGGAGATAGAGTCCAATTACAAATACTTTTTCCCACCTCTACTGTTCCTGTTCTGTTTAAACAGTATATACCCTGCTCTGATGAGTGCAATTGTGACGGGCTTTCTTCCTCTTTCCAAAATTGTGTTCCATTATGAACTTCACTCAAATTACTAACCCACCACTTAGGTTCAACCAGGCTAGCTACCCAGGGCCAACTTTCAGTTCCCCTTGGTCCCTCACAAACCCAGCAATTGCTAAGGTTAAAAGCCTTGGCCACTTCCTCCCCCAGAATGAAAAAGTTATTCCTCCATTCTTGCCCATGGCTTAATTGCCCCTGTAAAAATAATACCAGGAAGTATAACATCCTTCTGTGTCGTCCAGGGGGTAGTGTGGGGGCATGAGAAATGCCTTCAATCAAGGGGTTGGGTCCACTTCCAGGATCGATTTGAGCTTGTGTTACTGTTCAGCCTTTGAGGGTGATCCAGCTCCTGGAAAACTAATTACAACAGGTTTTTTTGTTTGTTTGTTTGTTTGTTTTTTAAAAAAACAATCTTATTTATTATATACATATATTTTTGTTTGTTTGTTTGTTTCTTTTCCCTGGGACAACCTGGCTTTAGTACGGGAGAAGTCCGGTCAAGGCCCTCTCACTCGGCAGTCAGTACCCATAGGGGTTGCCTCCCTCGGTAGACTATACACACCGCAGTGGAGGGTCCTGCCCTGGTCTTGCCTTCTCCCTTTCCTCCCTTCGGGCTTGTCCCCTTTATTTGGCATCTTTAATTCATGCAGAGCCTTGATTTCAGCGGTCCTGTGCCTTGGTGATGGTGGTACTGCAGAGAACTGACAAAGGAACCGAGACTGGTTAAGAAGGCAGGATCGGTGAAGAATTAGGGAAGAAAGGAAGGTAGGCACTCCGGTTTTGAGAACTGACCCGGTAACTCTGTGCACAGACTGAGGTAAGAAATATTAAATATTGCCTTGGTGGTCAGGTAAGACTCTTGTGTGAAGTGTGATGGGGATGTACTTTTGTATGAAGTGAGTGTGGAGTCCCAGTCCCTGATTCTGTAGCTCTGTGATGGGTGTGGCCGGAGACGTACAAAGCGAAAGTTAAAAGTGAGAAAGGAAGAGTCTTGGGGAAGTCTGGAGTACGGTACCCCCTTGCACAGTAAAGTGCTTGGCAGTACACCCCCATTTTCTAGAACTGGAATGTTAAATCTGACAGGTAGAAATGCTGTTTGAATTAGGTGAAGAAAAATGTATAGTGTATAAGACTTCCTTATAGAATCATAGAATCATTAAGGTTGGAAAAGACCTCCAAGATCATCTGGTCCAACCATCACCCTACCACCAATATCACCCACTAGACCATGTCCCTAAGCACCACGTCCAACCTTTCCTTAAACACCCCCAGGGATGGTGACTCCACCACCTCCCTGGGCAACCTGTTCCTAAGTCTGACTACTCTTTCTGAGAAGAAATGTCTCCTAATTTCCAACCTGAAACTTCCCTGGTGCAACTTGAGGCCATTCCCTCTAATCCTATTGCTAGTTATCTGGGAGAAGAGGCTTACCCCCAGCTCCCCACAACTGCCTTTCAGGTAGTTGTAGAGAGCAATAATGTCTCCCCTGAGCCTCCCTCTTCTCCAGACCAAACAACCCCAGTTCCCTCAGCCGCTCCTCAGAAGACTTGTGTTCCAGACCCTTCACCAGCTTTGTAGACCTTCTCTGGACATGCTCCAGGGCCTCGATGTCTTTCTTGAAGTGAGGGGCCCAAAAGTGAACACAGTACTCGAGGTGCGGACTCACCAGAGCTGAGTCCAGAGAGATGAACACCTCCCTGGTCCTGCTGGCTACACTATTCCTGATAGTAGCCAGGATGCCATTGGCCTTCTTGGCCACCTGGGCACACTGCTGGCTCATGTTCAGGCGAGCATCTACCAACACCCCTAGATCCTTTTCCTCTGCACAGCTTTCCAGCCACTCTGTCCCAAGCCCATAGCATTGCATGGGGTTGAGGTGGCCAAAGTGCAGGACCTGGCACTTAGCCATGTTGAACCTCATCCCACTGGCCTCTGGCCTTCATTTTTGGATGGGCAGTCGGTCTGGGTGTGTACTGACTTCCTGGAGAGAGCACCGTGCCTGGTGGAGACCATTGCAGCCTAGCTAACAGGAGGCTGTCATTACAAGAGGTGTTTTTATGGGCGGTGGGGAAAGCTCTGCCTGCGTGAACTGCCACGCCACTCCCTTCTGACGTGCCACGCCCTTTTTGCCCACCTTGGTGATGTCATCTTGTTGGATGTGCACCCATGTAACTGTCTTGGTAAATGAGGGCACTCCCATCTATGCTATACCACTCACTGTGAATAAGACAAATGTGTGGCAATTAGCAAACTCAAGCAATGCTAGTATCTCTTCTCCATCAGATTCCCTCCATCCCTGCATATCCTACTGAAAAGGAAAATCTGTCATGTATATACTCAGTTAATAGGAACAATAAGGAGAATGCCACCCAGGGATTAGATGTACCCCAGCTCAAGAAGTATATAGACGTATTAGAACAAGTCCAGAGAAGAGCCACGAAGATGATCAAAGGGCTGGAACACCTCTCCCTCCAAGGCAGGCTGAGGGAGTTGGGGTTGTTCAGCCTGGAGAAGAGAAGGCTCCAGGGAGACCTTAGAGAGGCCTTCCAATATCTAAAGGGGGCCTACAGGAAAGCTGGGGAGGACGTCTTTGTCAGGGCGTGTAGTGATAGGACAAGGAGTAATGGCTTTAAACCAAAAAATGGTCGATTTAGATTAGATGTTAGGAATAAATTCTTTACTATGATGGTGGTGAGGCACTGGAACAGCTTGCCCGGAGAAGCTGTGGATGCCCTATCCCTGGAGGTGTTTAAGGCCAGGTTGGATGGACCTTTGAGCAACCTGGTCTAGTGGGAAGTGTCCCCGCCCATGGCAGGGGAGATGGAATTAGAAGATCTTTAAGGTCCCTTCCAAATCAAACCATTCTATGATTCTATGTACATTCCTGGAATCTGACCAGGCAATGTAGAACTGTTAATGCATTTGAAACTACCAATTATGCTGTCTTTAAAGATTATGGAAATAGCAGTGGGCCCCCATTGGTGAATAGCTCCAGAAGGAGTATATCAGCTATGTGGTCCACAAGCACGTAAAGCATTTCCTCCTGGATAGTATGAGACCTCTGCCCTGGGAGCCTTAGTTTCAGATGTTAATCTTAGTTTCAAACACCAGCCTCCAGGAAAATCAAGCAATATAATGGATTGTTAAAGACTACACTTGAAGGCAGTGGGCACTGGGACATTCAAACATTGGGACACACATTTAGCAAAAGCCACCTGATTAGTCAACACTAGGGGATCTGCCAACCAAGCTGGACCTGCCTGTTATAAATGGCTAATTCCCAAAATAGGATTATAATCAAAGTTTACAATTTATTATAAGAATAGAGGTAAGCAAACAGCGCTGGGTGCGCCGGGAGTCTCCGCTCCACCTAGTCGCACACCCGTTACATCAAGATGCTGATTTTTATGCTCCTAGACTAATATATATTCATTACTACTTCTAAAAAAAAACAGGGTTATTATAATTAGTTTCCGGAATCTAAACCCTCCTACTGGAGCATGCGTATCAGTCTCTGGTGGTGTCTCTGGGGGTCTCTGGGGGTCTCTCATGCTGAAGGCTCATAGTCTTCCTCTCAGGCTTTTTTTCTTGTCCTTCTCCTTTGTCCTTTTTGGCTGCATGTCAAAAGCTTGCACAGCGTTCCCTGCAAGCTTTGTCTTTTAGCCGTCCTTCAGCTTTCCCCTTCTCCTTAATCTCCTGGCCAGATATCAGGGGCTTGCATAGTGTCCCATGCAATAGTTATAATAGTTAGCAGTTGTTCTGAAACCCCCAGATATCAGAGACTTCAAGGAAAAAAACTACGAATACATTTCCCTTCAAGCTCTCTATTGACACGAACTGTTAAAACATTCCTCACAATCCCTTATCTTCTTTTTAATATCCTCAATTTGTGTCTCTTTTTCAACTTTTGTCAGTAATAACTGGATTTCATCAGTCCGTTCTTGGAGGGTCCAATTCTTAAGCATCATAATTGACATATCCCCTTCCTTTTTGAATGAAGTCATTACAAATGTACTATTTATTATCCGGCATATCAATAATGCAAAGCAAAGTATCATACAAGGTATGAAGGTATGAATAATAACATCATTACACCACATAAAAATAAAAATAACATCCTTTTAACCCATGGTCCACCAGGCAGTCATGAAAACAAATCCCAATCCATACCCTTCTGAGTTTCTGCTGGGACGTGGGCTAATTTTCTAATTTATTTTGTTATCTGTTTAACCACTTTCCCGTTATCATCAATTTGTAAGCAACAATTAGAATCATTTAGTTTCCCACACACACCCCCCTCTTCTGCTAGTAAATAGTCTAAAACCATTCTATGTTGAAAGATAGCATTCCTCATCTGGGTGGACTGATCAGCTAAAAGATCCAAAGCTGTTGCTGTTTGATTGGTTATTATTTCGAGGACAGCTTGCAACCTAATTATTTGATTCAAATTATAAATAGGTTCTTGAGCTCCAGATATTACCTCATTCGGGTTCCAGGTAGCTGGTCCATAATACTGTATGATTCTTTCAGGGGGCCATTCATTTTCTCTCCATTTTTGAGCACTACCCCTGGCTAAGGAAGCATCAATAGATCATTTTTCTCTATTAAGATCATCATATAATTTTATTCCTAAATGATTTCCTTGTATTTGTGACAATAAAAAGAACAAGGGTCTTATGTACCCCACATAGCATATTCCTGACCAGTCCTTTGGTAGCCTTTTGTAGGCCTGTTTGCCACACACCCAATAATGTCCCTTTAGAGCCCACGTCCCATTTGGAAAAGGACCGTCCCATTCCCTTTTATTCCTTGGGGCATGAAAATACAAAGTGTTTTCATTACCAAGTGGTCCTGTTACAATGTTTGCCCCATTAGTACTCGTATATATACACCTCCAAGCTCCCGCACTAGATTCCAACTCACAATTACAACCAAGTTCTCCTTGGCGGCTTGTCATATTACGAGCTGACCAGAAATGTTTAAAGAACACTTGTGTCCCATTCTCATCTTGCCACCTCCAGCGGTAGACCCTTACCACATGCTGCTCCCTAGTGGTGTTATCACGCTGACAACTCAGGATTTGAACGTCGAATTGTCCCTTTGATTGTGCTCTTGCCATGGCTTTACATCCAGGTCCAAAAAATTCTTTATATGAGCATTTCAGCCAAGTCCCATTTTTCAGCTGGACGTGTGTAGCGTTCTATTTTCCTTTACTTGCTGTACAGTTTATAGGTCCACATTCAGGATCAGTACAATCATATCCGGGAGATAGAGTCCAATTACAAATACTTTTTCCCACCTCTACTGTTCCTGTTCTGTTTAAACAGTATATACCCTGCTCTGATGAGTGCAATTGTGACGGGCTTTCTTCCTCTTTCCAAAATTGTGTTCCATTATGAACTTCACTCAAATTACTAACCCACCACTTAGGTTCAACCAGGCTAGCTACCCAGGGCCAACTTTCAGTTCCCCTTGGTCCCTCACAAACCCAGCAATTGCTAAGGTTAAAAGCCTTGGCCACTTCCTCCCCCAGAATGAAAAAGTTATTCCTCCATTCTTGCCCATGGCTTAATTGCCCCTGTAAAAATAATACCAGGAAGTATAACATCCTTCTGTGTCGTCCAGGGGGTAGTGTGGGGGCATGAGAAATGCCTTCAATCAAGGGGTTGGGTCCACTTCCAGGATCGATTTGAGCTTGTGTTACTGTTCAGCCTTTGAGGGTGATCCAGCTCCTGGAAAACTAATTACAACAGGTTTTTTTGTTTGTTTGTTTGTTTGTTTTTTAAAAAAACAATCTTATTTATTATATACATATATTTTTGTTTGTTTGTTTGTTTCTTTTCCCTGGGACAACCTGGCTTTAGTACGGGAGAAGTCCGGTCAAGGCCCTCTCACTCGGCAGTCAGTACCCATAGGGGTTGCCTCCCTCGGTAGACTATACACACCGCAGTGGAGGGTCCTGCCCTGGTCTTGCCTTCTCCCTTTCCTCCCTTCGGGCTTGTCCCCTTTATTTGGCATCTTTAATTCATGCAGAGCCTTGATTTCAGCGGTCCTGTGCCTTGGTGATGGTGGTACTGCAGAGAACTGACAAAGGAACCGAGACTGGTTAAGAAGGCAGGATCGGTGAAGAATTAGGGAAGAAAGGAAGGTAGGCACTCCGGTTTTGAGAACTGACCCGGTAACTCTGTGCACAGACTGAGGTAAGAAATATTAAATATTGCCTTGGTGGTCAGGTAAGACTCTTGTGTGAAGTGTGATGGGGATGTACTTTTGTATGAAGTGAGTGTGGAGTCCCAGTCCCTGATTCTGTAGCTCTGTGATGGGTGTGGCCGGAGACGTACAAAGCGAAAGTTAAAAGTGAGAAAGGAAGAGTCTTGGGGAAGTCTGGAGTACGGTACCCCCTTGCACAGTAAAGTGCTTGGCAGTACACCCCCATTTTCTAGAACTGGAATGTTAGTGTGTGGTACCCTGCAGGAGGAAAAAAATTCTGTAGCAGCACACTGACAAGGACTAGGAAAAATGGGAAATAAGGGTTCCAGGGGACAGGGAGATATCCCTGGGGGAGTGCCTACTGACAGTCCTTCAGGAAGAATGATAAGATATTGGAAAAATAATCCCCAAATTAGGGGAAATTATAAAAAGAAAATGATTAAATACTGTGTATTAATCTGGACAAAGGAACCAATTAAGAAAACAGCAGTATTTTGACCAAAATTCTGGTCTGATGAATATTCGGGCTTTAAATATATATGTAAACAATAAGACTCCTTTTTTGGAGGATTTATGCTGCTTGCTGGGTGCAGGGGGTAAGTCAGTTAGTGAAAATGGGTCAGGACCAGGAGAAAGAAGAGTCAGAAGGAAGGATGGGAACCCTTGGATAATTTACCCCTTCCCTCTAATCCTAATATTGCACCAGTGGCAACAGCAGCCGCTCCAGGAAGGGAGCCAGGGACTGAATTAACGCTGTCCCTAGAGAAGGAGTGCACTCTAGGCTCTAGCAAGAATTAGAACAAGGTAGAAGAGAGATTGAGAGTTTCCCCTTCCCTGATACTAGCAGTACTAACACTCCTATGTATCCTCTTAGGGAGGCCCCAGTAAGGCAAGGACAAATAGGTTATGTGAACTCCCCCCGCCCCTTACCAGCAGAGAGGTTAGGAGTTTTAAGAAGGAAATGAAGTTTCTGTCTTGATTATCAGCTAACCATTATTATTATTAACCATTATTGTCTCCTTCTCTGGAGATATTTAAGGCCCGTCTGGACGCCTACCTGGGCAGCCTGCTCTAAGGAACCTGCTTTGGCAGGGGGGTTGGACCTGATGATCTTTCGAGGTCCCTTCCAACCCCTTCAATTCTGTGATTCTGTGATTATTATCCACAATTAAACTGCAGTTAGTTTGTGGCAAGTACCCCAATGGAGGCCAATATCTTGCCAGTTAACTACTGGCAGTTCAAATCTCCAGTAAAAACATACTCTGAGCAAAGTTTAATGGCACTAGGAGTTTATTTTTATCTGATTTACAATAATGCTACCTAGAAATCTTGACTGACATGAGGGACCCACTGACATGAGGGCCTGGCAGTGAGGGACACAGCAGCCTTGTCCAAAGATTAAATGAGAGATTACCAAAAACATAAAAAGTAGAACAGAAACCAAGTGCAATGAGGAAAAAATTATTTGCCCAAGATTACACAGTGTCCTCTCCACAATGGCAGAGCTAGATCTGGGTCATCTGCTTTTGTGTTATGTTGAGCATTTTCTTCTTTTTTACTTCTTGTAATTTGACTAACCAGTTCACTTACAAATGAGGTGCTTTTAGGCTATGGGGTTGATTTTTGTTATTGCTTCTTTTTTACTCAGGGAGCTATAATAGAGCATGTTGATTTTAAGGATTGTAAGAAAATTGTCAGCACTACCAGGCAGGTGATCTTTTCCCACTATTGAAAGAGTTTACAAGATTTTTACTTTTGAAGTGAAGGGATTATTTATTGTCACCACTCACCATGATTTGGTTCACATCTTGGACTGCATGAAATAGCTCCTTTCAGATGAAACTATATCGGAAGTGCTCTAGAAAAGTATATAATACACTATTTGAATCAGAGTAGTGCTTGTACAAAGCAAAATCCTCCAAAACATGCAGGGGTGGGCACTAGATCTTCAGAATCAAAGATTTCACTCTACACTTCTGCTCCCATTGAGCCAATATCCTAGTACTTTTTTGAACATAAGTCCATTATTTGGTGTATGTTTCTTAACTGTGAAGCTAGTTAGATATTTTACCATACTGTCTAAACCCAGACATAGAAAGCATTTCCATTTGCGAGGCTCCGTTTTTTTTTTTTTTTTTGGCTTTTGGTGAAACAGTCACATCAAGTTATCTAAATAAATCAACAATACAAAAATAGAGCAACTACAGAAAGACAAACAACAACACATGATCTTACAAGGAATAGTTGAAGCTATGCTGATAGAGAATGCCATCTTATTTGTCACTGAACATGCATGTTTACTTATAGAAAGCTTTCAAAGATTCAAAACATGGATAGCACATCACTGAAAAATTCAATATGTATTTATTGAAGAGCTTAAAAAAGTCATGGGGGAGGGGGAAGAATGAGATTGTTACGTAAGTAGGCACACCTGAAATACAAATAGGTTATGTGAACTCTCCCCCCCACCCTTACCAGCAGAGAGGTTAAGAGTTTTAAGAAGGAAATGGGAAATGAAGTTTCTGATTGAGGACCCTATAGGACTAGTGGAACAGTTGGATCAGTTTCTAAGGCCTAATTTGTATTCGGGGGGGGGGGCACAGAATGTCAATCTTGAGTATGTTATTCACTGGAGAAGAACAGAAGAATGTTTAGGAGGGGAATGATTAGGTGGGCAGCTATGCAAGAATGTGAAAAAAACACCACCACCCCAGATTGGGAGTAATTTCGATAGGCAGAAATATCCGCTTATCCAGCTGGGTTAATAACAACCCACAACACAGAAATCATATGAAAGACTTGGGTTCAGAATGAGAAAGTACTCGGGGATGAATCCTGAGGACCTAGTAGCCCAAGGGATCTTGAAAGTTCATTTTGTGATTAAAGCCTGGCCAGATAGACAGAAAAAGCTCCAGAAGGTGGAGTGAACAGTCACTGGAGGCCCTCCTGCAGGAGGGCCTGAAGGTGTATGTCAGGAGGAGAGATGAGAAGGAAAAGCAGAGAGCGAAACTAATGGTATTCACAGCATACCAGGTAATGAGGCAGAGGGTTGAAGATAGAGGAAGAAAACTCTCAGCGGGAGTCGGGCCCAGGATGGAAAGGAGAGCAAGAGAGATGAAGGAGAGGCAGGCAAGGAAAGCTACCTGTGTTGCAGCCTAAATCCTAGAAGGGACAGGCTTTGAGAAGATGATTTAAGTATGGCTTGGCCATCTATTTCAAATAGGAGAATCCGTAGTGGAAGAAGAAGAGATAGTTTGCTGTTATAAATTCAGAATAGGGGAGTCGGGGCTTCTTGGAAAGCTAGTCCCATTGAGAGCCCCCGATAAATGAAAAAGGGCTCAAGGGTTGAGATATGGACAGGGAGATCACTCTACAATTATCGTCATGGGCAAAACAGAGCATAGGGAGATTAATACAATGTATTACCTATTGCTAACGGGCTGGAGCAGTGAGAAACAAAGAAACAAGCTGGGGGCACCTTCCCCCATCCACCCTCTTCCACTACTTCCCTACCCTGAGTGGCGCGGGGGGGCTGGGAGTGGAGTCTGTGGTCGATCCAGGTGCTTCATTTCCACTGCTCCTTCACAGTTGCTCTCTCCCCTGCTCTGGTGTGGGGTCCCCCCTCCCTCAGGGTGCCAACCTTCCTGGGCTGGTCCTGTGTGGGTTTCTCCACAGGCAGCAGCTCTTTGGATGTTGCTCCAGGTGTGGATCTGTGATGCAGGGTCTATTCATAAGGAGCGGGTTGGTCCAGCTTGGAACCCCCTGGGGACACCCCCCCATCACCTGCTCCTGCATGGGCTCCTCTCCATGGGCTGCAGCATGGAGATCTGCTCCACCGTGGTACACCATGGGCTGTGAGGGGGTCAGCCTGCTCCACCATGGGCCTCTCTGTGGGCCACGGGGGAACTTCAGCTCTGGCACCTGGAGCATCTCTTCCCCCTCCTTCTTCACAGACCTTGGTGTCTGCAGGGAGGTTTTTCACTCCTCGCTCTCCCAGATGCTGTTGTACAACAGTTTTTTGTTGTTGGTGGTGGTGGTTTGTTGCTGTTGTTTTTTCTCCTTATTTTTTTCTATTTTGCTTGGGTGTACTGTCACAGAGGCACAAATAGCGTCGCTCATGGCTCAGCTCTGGGCAGCAGTGGGACCCTTTGGAGACAGCTGAAACTGGCCTTATCTAACATGGGGCAGCTTCTGGATTTTTCTCACAGGGACTACCACCGCAGGCCCCCTGCTACCAGAACCTTGTCACGTAAACCCAATACACTGTGACAGATAGGTCATTACTGGCCCATAAAGTATCAGGGCTTAAATAAACTAATGAAACCCTAAAAGCAATGGGGATAGAAGGGACTGGGATAACAGTGCTACTTTTGGGAAACACCAAGCTGAGACTAGGGGATAGGATGATCACTGGGCAATTATTATATGTACCCAAGGCAGGGACTAACTTGTTGGGAAAGGATTTGATGATGAAATTGGGCATTTGAAAGATAAGCTGTTAGACTGAAATAATAGTGTTATCTCAGACCCTGAGAGCAAAGATGTATCTGCTGATAGAGAATGTTGTCTTATTTGTCAGTGAACGCGTATGTTTACTCATAAAAAGCTTTCAAAGATTCAAAACATGGATAGCACATCACTGAAAAATTCAATATGTATTTATTGAAGAGCTTAAAAAAGTCATGGGGGAGGGTGTAGTGGGTTTATGTGGCAAGGTTTTGGTAGCAGGGAGCCATAGGGGTGGTTTCTGTGAGAAAGATCTAGAAGCTGCCCCATGTTTGGGAAGGGCCCCATTGTTTTCCAGATCCGAGCCAATAAGCGATGTTGTTTTGCGCCTCTGTGAGAGCATATTTAAGACAGGGAAAAAACGCTGCGCCACACAGCAGCCGGGAGAGTCAAGGGAGTGAGAGAACAGCCTTGCACCAAGGTCAGTGTAGAAGGAGGGGGAGAGGTGCTCCAGGCGCCGGAGCAGAAGTCCCCTGCGGCCTGTGGTGAGGACCATGGTGAAGCAGGATGTCCCCCTGCAGCCCATGGAGTACCACGGTGGAGCAGGGTTCCACGCTGCAGCCCGTGGAGGAGACCACGGTGGAGCAGGTGGCCCTGCACCGACGGAGGCTGCCGCCTGTGGAAGACCCCTGCCGGAGCAGATTCCGGGCCGGACCTGTAGCCCGTGGAGAGGAGCCCACGCAGGAGCAGGTGATCTGGCAGGAGCTGCTGC
This sequence comes from Aythya ferina, assembly GCF_964211825.1. Taxonomy (NCBI): domain Eukaryota; kingdom Metazoa; phylum Chordata; class Aves; order Anseriformes; family Anatidae; genus Aythya; species Aythya ferina. The sequence continues at coordinate 10,058,196 of NC_140313.1, forward strand.
CCGTAGGGGAGCCAGGTTGGAGCAGTTTTCTCCTGAGGGATGGACCCCGTGGTACGGACCCATATCTGGAGCAGTTCTGGAAGAGCTGCTGCCTGTGGGAAGCCCACGCCGGATCAGTTCATCAAGGACTGCATCCCGTGGGTGGGACCCCACAGCACAGGGGACGAGAGTGACCGAGAAGGAGCGGCAGAGAAGAAGTGCTGTAGACTGACCATAACCCCCATTCGCCGTTCCCCTGCGCCGCTCGGGGGGAGGAGGTGGAAGAGGGTGGATGGGGGGGGAAGGTGCTTTTGTTTTTTTTTTTCCCTTTGTTTTCTCACTTCTCTCGCTTGTTAGTTGTAGGCAATAAATCTTACTATCTCCTTATGCCGAGTCTGTTTTGCCCGTTACAATAATTATTGCATGATTTTCTCGTCCTTATCTCAATCCTTGAGTCCTTTTCACATATTTTCTCCCCATTCCTCTTTGAGGAGGGGGAGTGAGAGAGCGGCTGTGGTGGAGCTCGGCGTGCCCACTCGAGCGGAACCACGACAGAGGGGGAAGAATGAGATTGCCACATAAGTAGGCACACTTGAAATTATTTTCCACCTGATGCATCTCTACAACTGATTTCAGTCAGAATATTTATCGATACATAAAGGCAATATCATTTGTAAGAAGTGAGACTTACAACCTCATTTAATAAGCAAATAAAAAAAAATAATCTTCCAAACTGGTGGCCTTTCAAGGACTCGCAACCATGATTTGTGCAACTCCTAGAAGAATTATCTAGGGTCTTTTTATAGGATTTAGAATTAATAAATGTACGTTATATTACTTTTTAACTTGCCATAGCCATCAGAAGGGTTGGTCGCTACTGGGCTAGCTCTACAGAGAGAGCAACAGTTAGAGAGAGAGAATTCCTCCTCTGACATGAAATGCTACCTCATTCATAGAAAATGGGAGTGATGTGTTGTCCTGGTTTTGTCTGGGCTAGAGTTAATTTTCTTCCTAGTAGCTGGTATGGTGCTGAATTAAGATGGGAATAATGTTGATAAAACAGTGATGTTTTAAATGCTGCCGAGCAGTGCTTAAGTGCTTACACTAAGTCACTTTTTTTTTTTTTTTTTCCCCAAGACACTTTTCAGCTTCTCATACTGCTAGCGAGAAGGCTGGGGATGCACAAGAAGCTGGGAGGGGGCAGAACCAGGACAGCTGACCCAAACTGGCCAAAGGGATATTCCATACCATATGACATCATGGAGAAACTTTCCCAGGAGGTCTACCAACTCAAAAAGAATACATCTTCCTCCTCACATGTACGAACCAGTATCTCAACTATAAGAAATAAGAGTCCCTCTGCTCAAGAGAGAGGATGTAGTGGGTACAGACCACGAGCCACCCTGTGGTTTTACCTGCATGACCATGGGGAGGACATGAGGAAATGGGACAGGAAATCTACCTTGACCCTAGAGGCACGGGTACGTGAGTTGCAAGGAAAAACAATCACAAAAGAGAGTTCTTCTAGGAAAATTGCTGCTCCAGTTCCCCAGAGTAATGAATACTATGACCAGCACTAGAGGGGCCTTGTCTCCATCTGTGGGGAGGAAAGTGACAATCGGGTTTATTGGACTGTGTGGATTCGATGGCCTGGCACGTCAGACTCATGGAAGTATAAGGTTCTAGTGGATACCAGCGCACAGTGTACCCTAAAGCCATCAGGCTACCAAGGGGCAGAACCCATCTGTATTTCTGGAATGACAGGGGGATCCCAACAGTTAATTGTATTGGAGGCCAAAGCTGAGCCTAACTGGGAATGAGTGGCAAAAGCACCCCATTGTGACGAGCTCAGAAGCTCTGTGCATTGTTGGCATAAACTGCCTCCAGAGAGGATATTTCAAGGACCCAAAAGGGTTCCGGTGGGCTTTTTGGCATAGCTGTCTTGGAGAAGGAGGAAATTAGAGGGGTGTCTACCTTGTCTGGTCTCTCAACCCCCTTCTGTTGTGGGGTTGCTGAGGGTCTGTCATGTTAAAGGGGACTTATCAGAGTCAAACGTTTGCCTGTTTCAGAGCCCTGCTAAGAGCTTTCACTGAAACAGTTTCACAAAGTTGAAAGTATTTCTAGTCCAACGTTTGCCTGTTTTAGAGCCCTGCCAAGGACTTTCACTGAGACAGTTTTGCAAAGTTGAACGTATTTAATATGGTGACAGATATAATAGACTCGGAATTGCCGTTAATAAATACATTTACTGCAATAGCGCTAATATATGATGATAGCGCTAGCAAAATGCTATCCTGGGTATTCCTCACCAAAGGAGCAGAGCTTACCGAGAAGGCATCCCTGTCTTGGTGGAGGAGGCACAACCCATCAACTGCCTCTTCTAAGTTTCCAAATTCTTTTTTCTCCCCACCAGCTCTTCTTTTTTCTGCACTCTAACTTCTTTTTTTTTTTTCTTTTTTTTTTTTCCCTAACACTAACTTTACACTAAATCCTAGTACTCTTTTATATCCTAACCTTATCTCTTCCCTCTCTGGGGTGATGTTTAGCATGATTTGAGTGAAGAGCCGAGTACCATAGTCATATATGTTTAGCATGTACTTCATTAAGCTCATTATCATATTCAGGAGTGTTAATTTTAATATTCATTTTTAAAATAATGAAGCAAAAGGTTTCACTGCAGGCACCGTAGCCTTCAAGATTCTGTTCTGCCACCAAAACAGGGCCGTCTCACCAACACAAGACTCCCACCTTCGTCAACCTCTTATACCAAGCCTGCAGAACTGCATCCACAAAGTTTGTATGAGATAAGCAGGAGAAAGCTGCTCAACTCCCCTTTGCTCAAGGCTGGTGCTTTATCAGTGACATTAACAAGTATGACTGTTCTCCACATTATCCACCCTGTGACTATAGTCACTTCTTGATTCAAGATCTAAATCATGCTTGTATAGAATCAGTCTTGGGGGTATCTCTTGTGTTCGCATTTTCTTCCTCTCCACCTGGACGCAGCTCTAATTTAGTCCACCCAGACACCATGCACACTTGACGAAGCAACAACTGGGTTAGCATGGATTTGATGCAAGCTAATAATGTACAAAACAATAATTACAGTGATTACTGTTAATGTAGATTGCAATAAAGAAGCAAGCTATCCTGATAGTGAGAATCCTAATCCATGCAAAAGTTTGTTCAACCATCTGCCTTCCATACTTTCCCTAAGGTCTCTACTCACTTTTGCCACATGCCTCATGCTGCCTAGTTGTTTATTAAGTAACACAAGACCTTAATTCTTTAATACATTTGGTATATGGATACAGCAAGTGTTGTTGGCCAAGCTCAAGTACCCACACACTCCATTTTCATGCAACAGTAACAAATCTAATGTCAGTCTATACTGTAATGCCATGTTCGATGTGGCCTGTAGTTGCATGTTCAGTTCTTCCAACCTGACACGAGTGGCACTAGCCAGTGCTTCAATCTGTCCAGTGAGGTTACACAACATCCTTTGATTCTGGAATGCTGTGACTTGAGGTGTGAAAATTGATTCCAGGGCCCATCCAACAACAGTCCCTGTCTTGGGATATTGCCAAGGGTCTTGATTCCCTTTTGGTTTGTCCCCCAAGAAGCTGGTTCAAGGTGTTGTTCTCTCCAGAGGGGGCAAAGTGTTAATGGCCCCAACACATTTGGGGTCGTTGACCTTACCTGTGGAAGGTCATTGACCTTCCACAGGTAAGTCTGTAGTCCATGTTCCTTCACTACTAAACCACTCAGTGTGTCCCATAGAGAGTATACCGAGTTCTGAACAAATTATATCAGACCATGTCTCATTATTAGTCAAATGAGACCAAGTGTCATTAGTTGAAGTGGTGTAGTTATGACAAATGCAACCTATTTGGAGGGCTTGAGCTACCAGGCCCAATCTCTGAATTTTAGCCTCGTGACTACTGCAATTAGAATCGTAGAATCATAGAATATCCCGAGTTGGAAGGGACCCATAAGGATCATCAAGTCCAACTCCTGGCACCACACAGATCTGCCCAAAAGTTTAGACCATGTGACTAAGTGCACAGTCCAATTGCTTTTTAAATTCAGACAGGCTTGGTGAAGTGACTGCTTCACTGGGGAGCCTGTTCCAGTGTGCAACCACCCTCTTGGTGAAGAACCTCTTCCTGATGTCAAGCCTAAACTTTCCCTGCCTCAGCTTAACACCATTCCTGCAGGTCCTATCACTGGTGTTTACAGAGAATAGGTCAGCTGCCTCTCCACTCCTCCTCGTGAGGAAGTTGTAGACCGCGATGAGGTCCCTCCTCAGCCTCCTCTTCTCCAGGCTGAACAGGCCCAGTGACCTCAGCTGCTCCTCATATGTCTTCCCCTCTACGCCCTTCACCATCTTCATCGTCCTTTTCTGGACACTCTCCAACAGTTTTATGTCCTTTTTGTACTGTGGTGCCCAGAACTGCACACAGTACTCGAGGTGAGGCCGCACCAGCGCAGAGTAGAGCGGGACAATCACCTCCCTCAACTGACTAGCAGTGCCGTGCTTGATGCATCCCAGGATATGGTTGGCCCTCCTGGCTGCCAGGGCACACTGCTAGCTCATATTCAACTTGCTGTCAACCCCAACCCCCAGATCTCTCTCTGCAGGGCTGCTCTCCAGTGTCTCATCGCCCAGTCTGTACGTAAAGCCAGGGTTGCCCCTTTCCAGGTGCAGGACCCCGCACTTGCCTTTGTTAAACTTCATGCAGTTGGTGATCGCCCAGCTCTCCAATCTGTCCAGGTCTCTCTGCAAGGCCTTTCTACCCTCATCAGAGTCCACAACTCCTCCAAGTTTGGTGTCGTCGGCAAATTCGCTCAAAACACCTTCTAGTCCTACATCCAAATCATTTATAAAAACATTGAAGAGGACTGGCCCCAAAATGGAGCCTTGAGGGACCCCACTAGTGACTGTCCGCCAGCCAGATGTGGCCCCATTTACCACAACCCTTTGAGCCCTGCCCGTCAGCCAATTGCTCACCCATCGTATGATGTTTTTGTTAAGTTGTATGCTGGACATTTTGTCCAGTAGGATCCTATGGGAAACCGTGTCAAAAGCCTTGCTCAAGTCCAAAAAGATCACATTGGCTGGTTTCCCTTGATCGACTAGACAGGTGATCTTATCATAAAAGGAAATCAAATTTGTTAGGCAGGACCTACCCCTCATGAACCCATGTTGGCTGGGACCAATGACTGCGTTGTCCCCCAGGTGTGCCTCAATAACTTCAAGAATCATCTTCTCCATAATTTTATCAGGCACTGACGTGAGACTGACAGGCCTGTAATTGCTAGGGTCTTCTTTCTTACCCTTCTTGAAAATTGGCAAAAAGCATTTGCCAGCTTCCAGTCTACTGGGACCCCTCCAGATTCCCAAGATCGTTGAAAAATAATTGAGAGAGGTCCCGCAATGATGTCAGCCAGCTCTTTAAGCACCCTGGGATGGATCCCATCTGGACCCCTGGACTTGTATGGATCCGCTGTGACTATACTCACCAACTTCTCTGCTTGTGAATTAACTTCTGCTAACCCAGTCAAGAACTGATGGCTATGTGCAGTTCTCCACTGAATGGCATCTCACAGCTGCAGAAATAATGACAACAATCTGTCCCTCTTAGTTTGCCATATCAAGGCATCCTCTGTCCGGTTTACCACGTTGACAACATACAGACAGTCTGAGACGATATTAATTGGCTCATGCATCCAGCACCGACAAGCCCAAACAACTGCAGACAATTCCAATGTTTGTAATGAATCCCCTGTCTCCCCCAGAATTATGTATTTCTCCCAACATCCATTCTCGTACCACACACACACAGCCTTCCTACTTGCTGCACCTGCATCAGTGTATACAGTGTGACCCACCACTGGTCGGGAAAAAGCCGTGATACTACCTGCCATTTATATGATCTTATAACTTGCCAGAGAGGCCCCTTTGGAGTTTGGGAATGTACCAGTCCCGGGTAATCTAACACAGCTTCTTGTAGTGGTATGGATTGCTGTAAACACCATTCCAAATGATCCTGAGTCATCGGCAGACTAATATCTCCTGGTTCCTGCCCACTGATCTCAATTCTCCGAGAGCAACCCTCACATACTAACTCTGAGATAGCTTCCGCCCGTGTCTGAACACTTGTTTTTGGCTGAATCGGTAGGAAAATCCATTCCAGAACTTGAAAATGCTGCCTTATCATTCCACCCTTGCTATCACCTGTTTCACTTATGCTATTCCTATTCCCAGTGCTGTTAATGTCAGTGGCATCCTCCTGATACTGTTTCTGTCTTTGGCGTCCCTTACTCTCCCCCTTTTCTTTTTGCCACTGACCAAGCACTGCAAACGGATTAGACACATGATTGTTTACCAGTAAGGAGAGTGCAACTTCTGCTATACGTCTACAAGCAGTGCCAGCTGCAACCTTAGAAGCTATTTGTGAAAGAGTCTGCCGTTGGTCATTTGTTAGTGCAATCTGCTGCTCTGCACTCCTGCCCCGCAATAAAGGTAGTAATATAGCTATGTCGTCATTAGTAATCCCTACAATGTGGCGACTGCACTGAATATTATCCAGGAACATTTGTACATCTGTCAAATTATGTAACACTGTAGTTATATCACCTTTCTGTGGACGAATAGTAGAGTCTGATATTTTCCATCCCAAGTATAGCCATGGCTGTTTCCGTTGAACCTTCTCTGGGGCTATCTTCAACCCTTTTGCTTCCAATGTATCCCGAATAAACTTTAAATCTGAATCCTGGAAGCATTCTGGCCTATCATCCAATCATGCGGCTGCCACAACCTGGTGCTTTGCACAGGGTCGATAATAATAGGGCAGGCCAAGGATGTAGCATGCCAATGGCCTTCTATGATGGCATGACTTATGACGTCGGAGCACCTGTCCCTCCTTGGTGCCGATGGTGGTGTAGCGATGGATAATGAGGGAGTTGGCTCCGGTGGGGCAGACAAGAGAGGAAGCTCCTCCAAATCCTTAATTTTTAAGTTCTCCAATTTCTCTAGCAGTTCTTGGAACAGCTCCTCCACTGAAGGTCGATTTTCAGAAGCTGCTGTTGCACCTCTCATTGGCGAAGCATCATGAGTGGATTTATTGCTGCCTGGCAGCGGCACGGATGCTGGCAGCACAGCTTCATCAAGATTTTCTGGCGCGGGGGGTGGGGAGGGCAACCCCCACTCCCCATCAGCACTCTGCTCCGATAGTCCCTTAGTTAGTTCTGCTGATTATTCCTTTATTGAAGAGGTCATACCCCGAACCGGGGTGGGTGCAGGAACTGACGAAAAGAATTGTGCCAGCCGTGTTCCTGAGGTGTCAGGTTTTGCACTTGGTGTTCTGTCAGTCCCAGACAGTACTGACAAAGCTTGCACTGCCACCATAGCCAGCTGCTGTTCGGCTTTCATACTGCACAGCGCATTAATCACTGTGTGCCACATCCCACTTACATCTTTATCTAGCTTTCCACTTGAGATGGCTTTATCCCATAAGCAATCTCCTACGTGTCACCACTCATCTTTCCTTCAGAAAACCCTCCTTCTGAGCCCAGTGCACCAAGGATTTGATCTTTTTTACATTGCAAGATACACCTGTCTTAGAGAGAATACTAGAGAGAAGCTGGATAGCTGCTTCCTCCTCCATGGTTACATTGGATGAGCTGCAGGGTCGTGATCTCCACCCCTCTGCTGTGTGCCAACTCGCCTCATAGCGGCGCTCGTCTGTCGTCGTCACTGACGCCTCTGATCTCCCATAGAAACTCGGCCCCGGATGTCCCGTATCTCACCACATCACTATTCCACGTCTCACCGTGACACTTCTCTGTGTCTCACCGTGACACTGCACCATGTCTCACCTCGTCTATCTGCATCTGTCCGTGTCTGTGCTCCGAGTCTCTCCGCGTCCCGCGTGTTACCGCATCTCTGTTCCTAGTCTCTCTGTGTCTCTCCGTGTCTCTCCATGTTCCGTGTCTCTCTGCGTCTCTCTGCGCCTCTCTGCGTCCGACATCTCTGTGGGTGTCTCCATGTCTCAAGTCTCTCAGCGTCTCTCTGCGTCTCTTCACGTCTCACCAGGTCTCAGCCTGTTCGGGCAGCATTTGTTGCAGGAAGGACAGCTGAAAACATGACAGACACCAGTATGGTCAGATCATGCTTCCCCTTTATTACCAGAATAGCCTGACTTTTATAGCAAACTTAACAGGGGCGGATAGTGTCTCACACAAGATTATCGGTCAAAAGCACTCAGACAAACAACTGCAAGAAAACAACCCCCTTGTGACTAGCAGTCACGTAGATCTTGTCCTTGAAGCCAGCTGCTGGCAACAATATTTTTTAATTTTTCACTCGGGCGATGTGGGAACATTGTCATGGGAACTTCTCGTAGTTGTCCTGGTAGCTTGGTTTGCTCTGCTGCAGCATGTCATGGCCTCCTTGCTGTTTCAAAAATCCCTCAACAAATTGGCACGTTTGCCAGCTTACTGTCTACTGGGACCTCTCCAGATTCCCAAGACCATTGAAAAATAATTGAGAGAGGTCCAGCGATGATGTCAGCCAGCTCTTTAAGCACCCTCGGATGGATCCCATCCGGACCCCTGGACTTGTATGGATCCAGGCAGAGCAGCAAATCCTGCATACGTTCAGGGTCGGTTGGGAGTTTGTCATTCCCACCATCATGGTCCTCCCACTCAGGGCACCCTCGGTCCCGAAGCCCATCATCAGTGTTGAAGACAGAGGCGAAGAAGGCATTAAACGTCTCTGCTTTGCCTATGTCATTGTTTGTGAGGAGACCTTCCCCATCAAGTAGCGGACCTACGTTTTCTTTGGTCCTCCTTTTTCTGTTCACATATCTAAAAAAACCCTTTTTTATTGTCTCCCACAGACATGGCCACGGACATTATAGACTTTAGTACAATTCCAATTATAGTGTTTTGGACTATCTTAATGAGAAATACTGAAGTTTGCATATTGGTTATCAACCTTTATGGGATCATCTGGTAATCCAATGGTCCATCCCAATTAATACACCAGTCAGTAGTCTGCATGTAATACCAGTCACCATGCTGTCATGCTCCCCACACACTAGGAATATGCATTAAAATCATAGAATCATAGAATGGTATGGATTGGAAGGGACCTTAAAGATCATCTAAATCCAACCCCCTGCCACGGGCAGGGACACTACCCGGTAGACCAGGTTGCTCAAAGGTCCATCCAACATGGCCTTAAACAGCTCCAGGGATAGGGACAGCTGTCAATTTGTCAGACAGGAACTCTATAACTCTATTTACCTTCCAGCCATTTGCTGCCCAGTGGCCTATCCACTCTGTGGCTCCTTTATAAACTGCATATGAATTGGTATAGATATGACTGGCACCATGTTGTGCAGCTAGTAAGACTGATCTAAGTTGACCACTTGAGCACTGCCTTTGCCTGTTTCATCTTTGTCCTGTGGCTACTTCTAAAGCCACAGCCTTATATTTCCACTCATTATTTTGCTTGGCAGGATTTGGAGCAGTAAAGTACTGTATATATCTTTCTGCAATTTAGATACCTTAACATTGCCTTCTGTAATAGGCATATTTTCATTGATACCTTCTAAATAGGCATACCACTTACAGACTGTGGGTTTCAGGGCAATACCTGCAGGTGGTACAATACCCTTGTGAACTATATCTAGGAGACGGACAGGACCCTGAACAAACACACTGTTCTCTTCTGTTCTGCCTGCACTAGAAACAGCAAGCCTTTTTCAAGATCAGAATGTCTCATTTTGGTGTCATTGAAAGAGTGGGAGCTAAACTCTTATGGTCTCTTTGGTCCTTCTTGTCCCTTTTGCCAGAGATTCAAATAGGAACCATGTTCAATGAATCCCCATTCTACATGGATAGGGTCGGTTGGGTGTAAGGGGCCTAGCTGTGGAAATAACCTTAGTTCTTTTATTAATAATTCTAACACATCCTCATGCTGTTTAGTCCATTCCCATGATTTCCCTTTTCTAAGCAAATTGTATAAGGGACCAGCCAAGATAGAAAAAACGGGGATATGTTTATGCCAGTAACCTAAAGCTCCCAGAATTTGCTGTAATGCCTTTGTGCTAGAGGGACTCTGCCTCTGCTCTATTTTCTCCAGGGTGTCGGGAGGAATACAAGTGGCTCCTTTAATCCACCAGACTCCCAGAAACTTAACCTCTTGTGCAGGCCCCTGATGTTTTGACAGAGGAATGTCTAATCCCAAAGCTATCAATTTTTCTTGTACAGCTTCCATGGCATGTTGGACTCCCTCTGCATTTTTCCCTCCTATCAATATGTCATCGATGTACTGATATATCATAATGCCTGGCAAGCTGGGGATTTCTGTTAAAACCTTTGCCAAGGCATTGTGAGCAGTAGAAGGGGAGCGTTTATATCCTTGAGGCAGTCTATTAAAGCTATACTGTATCCCTTTCCAAGTAAAAGCAAATTGAGGTGCCTGGAGCACTTCCTCCCCCTCCTTCACTGACCTTGGTGTCTGCGAGGCTGTTTCTCACTCCTCACTCTCCCAGCTGCTTTTGCACAGCATTTTTTTTTTTTTCCCTTTCTTAAATCTGCTCTCACAGAGGCGCAAACAACACTGATATGGCATATATCAACCATAGTAGTGATAACATACAGCATTAAATAGTAATTAACATCATACAATTCAAATCATTGACTATTCTCAGCCAACATCAAATCCCCTTGAGGTACGGACCTCCTCATTCTTTTTGCATTACTCACCAAGTGCACCCAGGTTGCTGAGCAAAAGCAATCCCATGGATGGGTTTGCCTTTGCCTAAGGCAGGAATAGCCCAGACTGTCTTCCCCAGCATGTTTTTTACGTGCACTACAGGGACTTTGTCCCTCTCTAGAGTACATAACAGGTTTCATAGGGCATGTGAGGAATGTTTTAACAATTCATGTCAATAGAGAGCTTGAAGGGAAATGTATTCGTAGTTTTTTTCCTTGAAGTCTTTGATATCTGGGGGTTTCAGAACAACTGCTAACTATTATAACTATTGCATGGGACACTATGCAAGCCCCTGATATCTGGCCAGGAGATTAAGGAGAAGGGGAAAGCTGAAGGACGGCTAAAAGACAAAGCTTGCAGGGAACGCTGTGCAAGCTTTTGACATGCAGCCAAAAAGGACAAAGGAGAAGGACAAGAAAAAAAGCCTGAGAGGAAGACTATGAGCCTTCAGCATGAGAGACCCCCAGAGACCCCCAGAGACACCACCAGAGACTGATACGCATGCTCCAGTAGGAGGGTTTAGATTCCGGAAACTAATTATAATAACCCTGGTTTTTTTTAGAAGTAGTAATGAATATATATTAGTCTAGGAGCATAAAAATCAGCATCTTGATGTAACGGGTGTGCGACTAGGTGGAGCGGAGACTCCCGGCGCACCCAGCACTGTTTGCTTACCTCTATTCTTTTAATAAATTGTATACTTTGATTATAATCCTATTTTGGGACTGAGCTATTTATAACAACTTGGGGGCTCGTCCGGGAGGGTTTTGGTTCCTGGATTTTAATCTAGGAGAGGCGCCCCACCGTTTGGTGGCTCCTGTCCGGAACCAATGCCATCTTGAACCTGAATAAAGGTAAGCAAAGATTTTGATTTTTATGAGCTCCCTTGCTGGCTTCAGCATTGTTTTTTGCCCGTAATTCTGTGCGCGAAGATCCAGACGAAGACGACAGAGCCGTAAGTATTTAAGGCGTATACCATTCGGTTGGGTGGGATTCGGTTGCCTGTGTGTGTAAGAGTGTGACTGAGACAGAACGTAGTTCCGAAGCGAGTGTGGAGGTCTTTTAACCGTGGTCCCAATCTCCCGCGAAGGACTTGGCCAGTGAAGGACCGAAGCGATTCCTATAGGATTTGTGGGTGGGTGAGAGGTCCTAAACCCCCTGCAAGACACTCTTACTAAGGTAACCAAGGGCTGTGGGAATTGCCATAGTAAAATTCCTAGATGGGTCAGAGAAAATCGAAGACTAGGGACCAGAAGGAAGGGAGTGAAATACCAGATATACCACCAGAAAGTCCATTAGGAATAATGATTGGAAATTGGAATGATAGGGGCCACAGAAAGGGAAAAAGTAAATTAAAGTAAATTAGGACTTCACGCCCAGCCTCAATATTTACACTAAAAACAAATAAGAATTTTGAAGAAGAAGAAAAACAGGAAAAAGAAAAAGATGATGAATGGGAGCCATTGGATAATTTACCACCTCTATATCCTAACAATACACCCCCGGCAGCTCCCCCTCCAGTGGCTGTAATATCTCCAGCAGTACCACCGTTGTCCCTGCCTCCACCACTGCACCGGAATTAGACCTGCCTCCGGCTGCATGTACAAGAAGTAGGACTGCTGTATCTGAGAGAGCTTCTCTATATCCCTTAAGAGAGGTACACCTCGGAGGCAATCAGGGAGGCATCAGGTTCATGGCAGTCCCCTTAAATACCACAGATGTAAGGAATTTTAAGAAAGAAATGGGGATCCTATTAAATGACCCCCTTGGAGTAGCTGAAAAACTGGACCAATTCCTAGGCCCTAATACTTATACCTGGGGAGAAATACAGTCCATTTTAATAATCTTATTTACTGCTGAGGAAAGGGGAATGATCAGGCAAGCCGGAATGAGGATTTGGGAAAGACAAAATCAAGCAGGACCCCCAGGAGACCAAAAATGGTCAAATGTGGATCCCCACTGGGATCATCAACAACCCCAGGGAAGACAGAATATGAGGGATTTGAGAACATTAATCATACAGGGAGTAAGGGAAGCGGTTCCCCGAGGACAAAACATTAATAAAGCATTTAATGAATGACAAGGAAAAGATGAATCTCCAACAGAATGGTTGGAGAGATTAAAGAAAAGCCTACAAATGTATTCGGGAATTGATCTGAATACAGTAGTTGGAACCACACTCCTTAGAACACAATTCGTAGCTAAATCCTGGGGGGACATAAGAAGAAAATTAGGAAAGCTAGAAGATTGGCAAGAGAGAGGGTTAGAAGAATTACTTAGGGAAGCACAGAAAGTATATGTTAGGAGAGATGAATAAAAACAAAAAGCAAAAGCCAAGATCTTTGTAGTGGCAGTAAGAGAAAGTCAGAAAAAGACCTTGTCCGGGGAGAGGAGAAAAAAAACAATAGAAAAAAACCCTAGGGGTCAGCCTTGTCGAGGGAAATCGACAATTCCCATCTGTTACTATTGCAACAAGAAGGGACATGTTCAGAGGAACTGTCGTAAGCAGGAACAAGATGAGAAAATGTTCAAAGAAGAATAGGGGTGTCAGGGGCTATATCTTCTGGGGACTTCAACATCAACAGAGCCCTTGATAAAACTATTAATTGGTCCCCATAAAGAGGAAGTTTTATTTTTAGTAGACACAGGGGCTGAAAAATCCACTATTCAAAAACTTCCAAAAGGAATAGAAGAAGGGAAGAGTTATATGTCTGTAATAGGGGCAAAAGGAGAGCCCTTTAAGGTACCTGTTTTGAAAGATGTAGAAGTAGAAACAGATAAAAAAATTTGTCTTAATGATTTACTTTTGCTCCCTGAAGCGGAGTACAATTTACTAGGAAGGGATTTGATTTTAAAATTAAACTTAAGCATTCAAAGCCAAGGGGATAAATTGCAGATTAAATTATACACTTTAACACAAAAAGATGAAGAATTCATTAACCCTTCAGTGTGGTATAAGGAAGGGGAAATTGAAAAAATGGAAATGGACCCCATAAATGTTCAAATAATGGATCCACACCGTCCAATTAGAATTAAACAATACCCTATACCAATGGAGGGTTGAAAAGGATTAAAACCTATAGTTGACAGACTTCTGGAAAAAGGAACTCTAGAACCATGTATGTCACCTCATAATACACCCATCCTCCCTGTAAAGAAATCAGATGGGTCATACAGACTGGTACAGGATCTGAGAGCTGTAAATCAGTGAACAATCACTAAATTTCCTGTGGTGGCAAATCCCTATACTTTACTAAGTCATATCTCTCCCAAACATACTTGGTATAGCGTAATAGATCTGAAAGATGCTTTTTGGGCCGGCTCTCTGGATGAAAAACCCAGAGATTATTTTGCTTTTGAGTGGGAGGACCCTGAAACGGGACAGAAACAACAATTAAGGTGTACCGTGCTACCACAGGGGTTTACAGAGTCGCCAAATCTATTTGGACAAACTTTAGAAAAAAGTTTTACAAGATTTTACATTACCCAAGGAAGTAAAATTATTGCAATATGTGGATGATCTATTCGTAGCAGAAGAAACTGAAGAGGGAACCCGAGAAGCTACTATTAAATTGTTAAATTTCCTGGGAGAAAAGGGATTAAAGGTGTCTCGATCAAAATTACAATTTGTGGAACAGGAAGTAAAATACTTAGGACATTGGTTAAGTAAGGGAAAAAAGAAGTTAGATCCTGACAGGGTATCTGGGATCCTATCCTTAAGAACCCCACAAACTAAAAAGGAAATCCGGCAAATATTGGGATTATTAGGATATTGTAGACCATGGCTTGAAAGCTACAGTGAAAAAGTTAAATTCTTATATGAGAAATTAATTAATAACCAACTTAAGTGGTCTGCAGAAGATGATCAAAAATTTGAGGAAATAAAAAGGGCATTAATACAAGCACCTGTATTGAGCCTCCCAGATCTGGAAAAAACTTATCTCTTTGTGAACACATCAAACCAGACGGCATATGGAGTTCTTACTCAAGACTGGGCAGGAATTAAGAAACCCGTGGAGTATTGTTCTAAATTACTTGATCCAGTAAGTAGAGGGTGGCCTGCTTGTCTCCAAGCTTTGGTCGCTACAGCATTATTAATAGAGGAAGTTAGAAAGATCACCTTTAATGCTCCCTTAAAAGTGTATACTCCACACAATATCAGAAGTGTCTTACAACAGAAAGCGGAGAAATGGTTAACAGACAGCCGGATCCTAAAGTATGAAGCGATACTAATTGACTCCCCTGATTTAGAACTAAGGGTAACTTCTGCTCAGAGTCCAGCACAATTTTTATTTGGAAAACCATCAGAGGAATTACAACATAACTGTTTAGAGGTAATTGAGACCCAGACTAAAGTAAGACTCGATTTAAGGGATACTGAATTAGAGAAAGGAGAAGCACTATTCATAGATGGCTCCTCCTGAGTAGTAGAGGGAAAAAGAAAATCAGGATATGCAATAATTAATAAACACCTAGAACCTGTGGAATCAGGACCCTTGAGTCCATCATGGTCAGCTCAGGCTTGTGAGCTGTATGCCCTATATAGGGCCCTGGAACTATTAAAGGGGAAAAGTGGAACTATATATACAGATTCTAAATATGCATATGGGGTGGTTCATACCTTTGGGAAAATTTGGGAAGAAAGAGGTTTAATTAATACTCAAGGGAGGAATCTTATACATCAAGAATTAATAATAAAAATTTTAAGGGCATTAAGAGAACCAAAAGAAATAGCAGTGGTACATGTAAAAGGACACCAAAAAGGATTAGATTACCACACCAGAGGGAATAATCTAGCAGATAAAGAAGCTCAAGAAGCAGCCTTGAGAACTCAGGCTGCTAAAATTATTATAGTACAGGAGGAAGAAAGGCAAGAGGGAGAAGAAAAAAAGTTTACTCCTGAAGAACAGACAAAACTGGAGAAAATAGGTGCTAAATTAGAACAAGGAAAATGGACATTGCCAGACGGGCGAGAGATATTACCAAAAGCTTATGCAAGGCAAATATTGGAACGTTTGCATACACAAACACATTGGGGTACAAAAGCATTAAGTAATCATTTACTTAAACAATTTGGTTGCATAGGGGTTTTTGAAATAGCAAAGCAAATTACACAAGGTTGTTCAACTTGTCAGAAGATAAATAAGAAAGTGTTTTGACAAGCAGCCACGGGAGGAAGGAAAACAGCTTATAGGCCTTTTGAGAAAGTACAAGTTGATTTCACTGAATTGCCCAAGGTAGGGAGGATAAAGTATTTATTGGTAATAATAGATCATTTAACACAATGGGTAGAAGCTTATCCTGTAGCATGAGCTATGGCACAAATGGTGGCAAAAATTTTATCAGAACACCTGATACCTAGATATGGGATAATCCAGTACACTGATTCTGATCAGGGCACACACTTTACTTCTAAAATAATAAGATTATTATGTCAGTCATTAGGTATTCAGTGGGACTATCATACTCCGTGGCACCCACAAAGCTCAGGGAAAGTAGAGAGAATGAATCAAACAATAAAGCAACAATTGACTAAATTAATGATCGAGACACAAACGCCCTGGACAAAATGCTTACCATTGGCACTTCTAAACATAAGAACTAAACCACACAGTGAGACTGGATTATCACCATATGAAATGTTATATGGTATGCCTTATTCACAGGGGATGCCTCTGGGAAACAATGTAGTTGAGGATCATAGCATCCAGAAATATATAATTACTATTGGAAGAAGATTGCAAGAGCTAAGAGAAATTGGAATGATGGCTCAAACACCTCCTTTAGGATTTGCTATTCATCGAATACAACCAGGAGACAAGGTCTTAATAAAAAGCTCGAGGGAAGAATCATTACACCCCCGGGAATGTACCTTGTTTTACTTACCACTGAAACAGCTTTGAGAACAGCAGAAAGGGGTTGGACCCACACATCCAGAGTAAAAGGACCAGTAACTACTGAAACTTGGAGGGTTGAGTCCGCTCCTGGGAAACTGAAACTCAAGCTAAGGAAGAACTAATATTCTGGCAACAAGGCTCTGCATGAATTAAAGATGCCAAATAAAGGGGACAAGCCCGAAGGGAGGAAAGGGAGAAGGCAAGACCAGGGCAGGACCCTCCACTGCGGTGTGTATAGTCTACCGAGGGAGGCAACCCCTATGGGTACTGACTGCCGAGTGAGAGGGCCTCGACCGGACTTCTCCCGTACTAAAGCCAGGTTGTCCCAGGGAAAAGAAACAAACAAACAAACAAAAATATATGTATATAATAAATAAGATTGTTTTTTAAAAAACAAACAAACAAACAAAAAAACCTGTTGTAATTAGTTTTCCAGGAGCTGGATCACCCTCAAAGGCTGAACAGTAACACAAGCTCAAATCGATCCTGGAAGTGGACCCAACCCCTTGATTGAAGGCATTTCTCATGCCCCCACACTACCCCCTGGACGACACAGAAGGATGTTATACTTCCTGGTATTATTTTTACAGGGGCAATTAAGCCATGGGCAAGAATGGAGGAATAACTTTTTCATTCTGGGGGAGGAAGTGGCCAAGGCTTTTAACCTTAGCAATTGCTGGGTTTGTGAGGGACCAAGGGGAACTGAAAGTTGGCCCTGGGTAGCTAGCCTGGTTGAACCTAAGTGGTGGGTTAGTAATTTGAGTGAAGTTCATAATGGAACACAATTTTGGAAAGAGGAAGAAAGCCCGTCACAATTGCACTCATCAGAGCAGGGTATATACTGTTTAAACAGAACAGGAACAGTAGAGGTGGGAAAAAGTATTTGTAATTGGACTCTATCTCCCGGATATGATTGTACTGATCCTGAATGTGGACCTATAAACTGTACAGCAAGTAAAGGAAAATAGAACGCTACACACGTCCAGCTGAAAAATGGGACTTGGCTGAAATGCTCATATAAAGAATTTTTTGGACCTGGATGTAAAGCCATGGCAAGAGCACAATCAAAGGGACAATTCGACGTTCAAATCCTGAGTTGTCAGCGTGATAACACCACTAGGGAGCAGCATGTGGTAAGGGTCTACCGCTGGAGGTGGCAAGATGAGAATGGGACACAAGTGTTCTTTAAACATTTCTGGTCAGCTCGTAATATGACAAGCCGCCAAGGAGAACTTGGTTGTAATTGTGAGTTGGAATCTAGTGCGGGAGCTTGGAGGTGTATATATACGAGTACTAATGGGGCAAACATTGTAACAGGACCACTTGGTAATGAAAACACTTTGTATTTTCATGCCCCAAGGAATAAAAGGGAATGGGACGGTCCTTTTCCAAATGGGACGTGGGCTCTAAAGGGACATTATTGGGTGTGTGGCAAACAGGCCTACAAAAGGCTACCAAAGGACTGGTCAGGAATATGCTATGTGGGGTACATAAGACCCTTGTTCTTTTTATTGTCACAAATACAAGGAAATCATTTAGGAATAAAATTATATGATGATCTTAATAGAGAAAAATGATCTATTGATGCTTCCTTAGCCAGGGGTAGTGCTCAAAAATGGAGAGAAAATGAATGGCCCCCTGAAAGAATCATACAGTATTATGGACCAGCTACCTGGAACCCGAATGAGGTAATATCTGGAGCTCAAGAACCTATTTATAATTTGAATCAAATAATTAGGTTGCAAGCTGTCCTCGAAATAATAACCAATCAAACAGCAACAGCTTTGGATCTTTTAGCTGATCAGTCCACCCAGATGAGGAATGCTATCTTTCAACATAGAATGGTTTTAGACTATTTACTAGCAGAAGAGGGGGGTGTGTGTGGGAAACTAAATGATTCTAATTGTTGCTTACAAATTGATGATAACGGGAAAGTGGTTAAACAGATAACAAAATAAATTAGAAAATTAGCCCACGTCCCAGCAGAAACTCAGAAGGGTATGGATTGGGATTTGTTTTCATGACTGCCTGGTGGACCATGGGTTAAAAGGATGTTATTTTTATTTTTATGTGGTGTAATGATGTTATTATTCATACCTTCATACCTTGTATGATACTTTGCTTTGCATTATTGATATGCCGGATAATAAATAGTACATTTGTAATGACTTCATTCAAAAAGGAAGGGGATATGTCAATTATGATGCTTAAGAATTGGACCCTCCAAGAACGGACTGATGAAATCCAGTTATTACTGACAAAAGTTGAAAAAGAGACACAAATTGAGGATATTAAAAAGAAGATAAGGGATTGTGAGGAATGTTTTAACAGTTCGTGTCAATAGAGAGCTTGAAGGGAAATGTATTCGTAGTTTTTTTCCTTGAAGTCTCTGATATCTGGGGGTTTCAGAACAACTGCTAACTATTATAACTATTGCATGGGACACTATGCAAGCCCCTGATATCTGGCCAGGAGATTAAGGAGAAGGGGAAAGCTGAAGGACGGCTAAAAGACAAAGCTTGCAGGGAACGCTGTGCAAGCTTTTGACATGCAGCCAAAAAGGACAAAGGAGAAGGACAAGAAAAAAAGCCTGAGAGGAAGACTATGAGCCTTCAGCATGAGAGACCCCCAGAGACCCCCAGAGACACCACCAGAGACTGATACGCATGCTCCAGTAGGAGGGTTTAGATTCCGGAAACTAATTATAATAACCCTGGTTTTTTTTAGAAGTAGTAATGAATATATATTAGTCTAGGAGCATAAAAATCAGCATCTTGATGTAACGGGTGTGCGACTAGGTGGAGCGGAGACTCCCGGCGCACCCAGCGCTGTTTGCTTACCTCTATTCTTATAATAAATTGTAAACTTTGATTATAATCCTATTTTGGGAATTAGCCATTTATAACAGGCAGGTCCAGCTTGGTTGGCAGATCCCCTAGTGTTGACTAATCAGGTGGCTTTTGCTAAATGTGTGTCCCAATGTTTGAATGTCCCAGTGCCCACTGCCTTCAAGTGTAGTCTTTAACAATCCATTATATTGCTTGATTTTCCTGGAGGCTGGTGTTTGAAACTAAGATTAACATCTGAAACTAAGGCTCCCAGGGCAGAGGTCTCATACTATCCAGGAGGAAATGCTTTACGTGCTTGTGGACCACATAGCTGATATACTCCTTCTGGAGCTATTCACCAATGGGGGCCCACTGCTATTTCCATAATCTTTAAAGACAGCATAATTGGTAGTTTCAAATGCATTAACAGTTCTACATTGCCTGGTCAGATTCCAGGAATGTACATAGAATCATAGAATGGTTTGATTTGGAAGGGACCTTAAAGATCTTCTAATTCCATCTCCCCTGCCATGGGCGGGGACACTTCCCACTAGACCAGGTTGCTCAAAGGTCCATCCAACCTGGCCTTAAACACCTCCAGGGATAGGGCATCCACAGCTTCTCCGGGCAAGCTGTTCCAGTGCCTCACCACCATCATAGTAAAGAATTTATTCCTAACATCTAATCTAAATCGACCATTTTTTGGTTTAAAGCCATTACTCCTTGTCCTATCACTACACGCCCTGACAAAGACGTCCTCCCCAGCTTTCCTGTAGGCCCCCTTTAGATATTGGAAGGCCTCTCTAAGGTCTCCCTGGAGCCTTCTCTTCTCCAGGCTGAACAACCCCAACTCCCTCAGCCTGCCTTGGAGGGAGAGGTGTTCCAGCCCTTTGATCATCTTCGTGGCTCTTCTCTGGACTTGTTCTAATACGTCTATATACTTCTTGAGCTGGGGTACATCTAATCCCTGGGTGGCATTCTCCTTATTGTTCCTATTAACTGAGTATATACATGACAGATTTTCCTTTTCAGTAGGATATGCAGGGATGGAGGGAATCTGATGGAGAAGAGATACTAGCATTGCTTGAGTTTGCTAATTGCCACACATTTGTCTTATTCACAGTGAGTGGTATAGCATAGATGGGAGTGCCCTCATTTACCAAGACAGTTACATGGGTGCACATCCAACAAGATGACATCACCAAGGTGGGCAAAAAGGGCGTGGCACGTCAGAAGGGAGTGGCGTGGCAGTTCACGCAGGCAGAGCTTTCCCCACCGCCCATAAAAACACCTCTTGTAATGACAGCCTCCTGTTAGCTAGGCTGCAATGGTCTCCACCAGGCACGGTGCTCTCTCCAGGAAGTCAGTACACACCCAGACCGACTGCCCATCCAAAAATGAAGGCCAGAGGCCAGTGGGATGAGGTTCAACATGGCTAAGTGCCAGGTCCTGCACTTTGGCCACCTCAACCCCATGCAATGCTATGGGCTTGGGACAGAGTGGCTGGAAAGCTGTGCAGAGGAAAAGGATCTAGGGGTGTTGGTAGATGCTCGCCTGAACATGAGCCAGCAGTGTGCCCAGGTGGCCAAGAAGGCCAATGGCATCCTGGCTACTATCAGGAATAGTGTAGCCAGCAGGACCAGGGAGGTGTTCATCTCTCTGGACTCAGCTCTGGTGAGTCCGCACCTCGAGTACTGTGTTCACTTTTGGGCCCCTCACTTCAAGAAAGACATCGAGGCCCTGGAGCATGTCCAGAGAAGGTCTACAAAGCTGGTGAAGGGTCTGGAACACAAGTCTTCTGAGGAGCGGCTGAGGGAACTGGGGTTGTTTGGTCTGGAGAAGAGGGAGGCTCAGGGGAGACATTATTGCTCTCTACAACTACCTGAAAGGCAGTTGTGGGGAGCTGGGGGTAAGCCTCTTCTCCCAGATAACTAGCAATAGGATTAGAGGGAATGGCCTCAAGTTGCACCAGGGAAGTTTCAGGTTGGAAATTAGGAGACATTTCTTCTCAGAAAGAGTAGTCAGACTTAGGAACAGGTTGCCCAGGGAGGTGGTGGAGTCACCATCCCTGGGGGTGTTTAAGGAAAGGTTGGACGTGGTGCTTAGGGACATGGTCTAGTGGGTGATATTGGTGGTAGGGTGATGGTTGGACCAGATGATCTTGGAGGTCTTTTCCAACCTTAATGATTCTATGATTCTATAAGGAAGTCTTATACACTATACATTTTTCTTCACCTAATTCAAACAGCATTTCTACCTGTCAGATTTAACATTCCAGTTCTAGAAAATGGGGGTGTACTGCCAAGCACTTTACTGTGCAAGGGGGTACCGTACTCCAGACTTCCCCAAGACTCTTCCTTTCTCACTTTTAACTTTCGCTTTGTACGTCTCCGGCCACACCCATCACAGAGCTACAGAATCAGGGACTGGGACTCCACACTCACTTCATACAAAAGTACATCCCCATCACACTTCACACAAGAGTCTTACCTGACCACCAAGGCAATATTTAATATTTCTTACCTCAGTCTGTGCACAGAGTTACCGGGTCAGTTCTCAAAACCGGAGTGCCTACCTTCCTTTCTTCCCTAATTCTTCACCGATCCTGCCTTCTTAACCAGTCTCGGTTCCTTTGTCAGTTCTCTGCAGTACCACCATCACCAAGGCACAGGACCGCTGAAATCAGTGGGGCGTGCCATCCTGCTGCAGTGGTAATGGGGCTCCCCAGAAGGTTACTGGATCCCAGATGAGCCCCCAATTTGTGAGAAACAATCTGTAGCCAATAACACAGGTTCAGGCAAGGATCTCAGTGAAGTAGCATTTTTATTCGCAATTGCAATGGTGGATGTTCTGCAAGCAGGAGTGCACAGCAAAAGTATATCATAACCTTATATTCCCTATTACCTGATGCTTGATTCCTCCCCTGTTTCCTCATAAGCTGAGTACTACAGGTTCACAAACTACTTGACCTTTATTATTATACCATATATGTACAATTTTATTTGCCCAACCGTTAATTTCTCCTTTTCCTTTTTTTTTCCTTCTTATCTCATGGTTAGAAGGCCTGTGTTTTTTTTTTTAACTGATTTGGCACTGCTCATCTTGTTTTTCTTAGCTATCCTCCTTATCGTGGGATAGTGGGACCTTCCCCTTACCTGCTTTACATACTCCCCACTGCTATGCCTCTGTTATGCCTGCAGAATCACTTTTGAATACGCAAGGTTAGTGGAATTTTACACTGCAAAAACACCTGCTATTGCAAAAATACAACTTTGTTTCTCACACTATCACTACATGCCCTGACAAAGAGGCCATCCCCCTCTTTCCTGTAAGCCCCCTGAAAGTACTGGAAGGACACTATAACGTCTCCCAAGAGCCTTTTCTTCTGCAGGCTGAACAGCTCCAGCTCCCTCAGCCTGTCTTCATAGGAGAGGTGTTCCAGCCCTTTGATCATCCTCGTGGCCCTCCTCTGGACTCATTCTAATAGGTACATATCCTTCTTATATTGGGGGCCCCAAAGCTGAACACAGTACTCACGAGAGCAGAGTAGAGAGGGAGAATCTCCTCCCTTGACCAGCTGGTCATGCTTCTTTTGATGCAACTGAGGATACAGCTGGCTTTCTTGGCTGCGAGTGCCCATTGCCTGCTCTTGTCGAGCTTCTCATCAACCAGCACTCCCAAATCCTTCTCCTCAGAGCTGCTCTCAATCCATTCTCCACCTAGTCTGTATTTGTACTTGGATTGCCCTGAGCCAGGTGCAGGACCTTACACATGACCTTCATGAGGTTTGCACAGGCCCACTTGTCAAGCCTGTCGAGGTCCCTCTGGATGGCATCCCTTCCCTCCAGCGCATCGACTGCACCACACAGCTTGATGTCATCGGCAAACTTGCTGAGGTTGCACTCAATCCCACCATCCATGTCACTGACAAATACGTTAAACAGCACTGGTCCCAATACTCACCCCTGAGGGACACCACTCATCACTGTTCTCTACCTGGACATTGAGCCACTGACTGCAACTTTGAGTGCGACCATCCAGCCAATTCCTTAGCCACTGAGTGATGCGTCCATCAATTTAGAGACAAGGATATTGTGTGAGAAAGCACTGCATGCTTTACACAAGTCCAGGTAGATGACAGCAGTTGCTTTTCCCTTATCTACCAATTCTGTAATCCCATCGTAGAAGGCCACCAGATTTGTCAATTTGTTCCTGTAAACACAGTTAATCAGAAAAAATGCTCAACAAGTTGTAAAACAAGAAAAACTGAAGCAACAGAGTAGCTCCAACCACATGCCAGTGTAGACATTTATCTTCCCTAATTATGTTGTGTATTAAAATTTAGTACATAGAGTTTAATATTTTTATGGTTAAATATGAGAAACGTACACTGTAGAAAAATACCAGCTAAAAACAAGAGCCCACACACACTTTTAGTTTAAATTTAATTTGTCAGATAGATGTGATCTATGTACAATCAGTGTGCATTGTAACAATTCTATTAATAAAGTAATTCAAATCTTCTAAAATATTATCTGGCTGCATAGCACATTTGATGTTATTGCCCATTTTAAGAGGGAAAACAAATGGATGTACAATAAATTTTGGCTAATTTGATTCTTAAGTGTTCAGATATTGAACACTCCTCCTTTAAAACTAATGGACCGGAAAAAAACTTTCCAGAACACAATTTAATTCAATATTTCTCATCATTTCATTACAACAAATCACGATATTGACAGTTTAATAGAAACAAACAAACAAACAAAAATGTATCTGAATTATCAAATAAAAAAGGGGCACAAAAGGAATAAAAATGTTCCCTTTCCCCATTTCTACATTCTGAGCAGTGGTTTCATCAAGATATTTTATTAAAAAGAATTAGCACACTGACTTTTTTTTCATACTTGTGACAAGAAGGCCTGAGCTGGTGGGGAAAGGAACAAGAGAAAAAAAAAAGTTAATTTAATTAATTTGCAGTGATTTATTTTCATTTATTTATTGTAAAAAGGCATTATTACAACTGATCACAGAAGAAATCCTGGCTATGTTACAGTTATAGATAAAGAATTTAAATATTCGAGCTTGTTATGAAAAGTGGCAAGGTGGTTGCAGTGTAAAATGTAAACATACAGTTTTGGAAAGTGAGAATTCTTTACTAAGAAAACAAAGCAAACTCCTCATTCCTTCTTGAAACATGACCATATGTCAGTGTTTAAAAATTCATTTATAAACAATTTAAACTGTGTTCAGCCTAAAAACAGTTTTATAAGATCCAGTCTTGATGGGATAGTGTTGAGGTCCCTGTAAAAAAAATAATAAAAAAAAAAAAATAAAAAAAGAGAAAAAGTGCCACAACATTTGCAGCACTGTGCAGCATAAACTTTAAATACAAAAATATTTTTCTTTTGTTGGGATAACAGACCTTGCATCCTGGGAAGAAGTAACAATACTGTTACTGATAGAATATCCAGTCTTTCAAGTCACATAAGGCAATTACTGTGTTAGCTTACTGTATATGGCTAAAAGAAGGTCCAGAAAATGTCAGTCTTTGTTATGTTTTTCGGCTACTCCATGTATGTTCAGGTGTATTTTTGTGATCTGATGAGTGTTCAAATGGAGATCTTGAACCATAAGGAGACTTCTGATCTAATGGTGACCTTGAGCCACTACCAGAAGCTCTGTGGTCCATTTGCCAGTCTGAGTGGTACCTATAATCTCTGGAAGATTTATGATGGCTGTACTCTGAAATTGAACAGGGATCTGAATGCATCCTGTGGTCTGAATGGGAATGGTGATCTGAATAAGGCCTACTATCTTTTAAACTTCCTTCTAGGTTTGACCTGTGATCTCTGCTCATGTGGTCATCCAACTTCCTATGTTTACTATCACTATAGTATCTGAAACAAACAAACAAAACACCAGTATATTAGTATTACTGAATACACGGTAAGAACTACAATTATGTCAATTCAACAGAACTGCATTAGAGAGCTTTCTTTGCAATTCTGTATTAATCAAAACAAAACAAAACAAAACACTTTGTTGCTTACTACAAGCAGGTTACAGGAAGGGAATTCTTAAGAGACTTTACAATAGCTGAAGCAACTTACCTGCTGTCTTGTTTGTAGTGATCCCACTCTCTATGATCTTTTCCATTGCTGAAGGCTGAATACGGCCTTTTCCTAGAGTCAGTTTTCTTATAAGCAGCTCCCTGATGCCTGTCCTTATGATGATCATGGTATTGTGACAAATGTCTATCAGAAGAATAACTGTCCCTGCTACTGTCATCATGGTTTGTATTCTCTTTAATTCTTTCAACATCTGTTTAATAAAGTAGACAAAGGTTATAAGCCTTAAAGGAACCCTCAGGAAGTTTGCAGATGACACCAAGTTGGGGGGGAGTGTCAATCTGCCAGAGGGTAGGAAGGGCCTGCAGAGGGACCTGGACAGGTTGGATCGAAGGGCAGAGGCCAGTGGGATGAGGTTCAACATGGCTAAGTGCCAGGTCCTGCACTTTGGCCACCTCAACTCCATGCAATGCTATGGGCTTGGGACAGAGTGGCTGGAAAGCTGTGCAGAGGAAAAGGATCTAGGGGTGTTGGTAGATGCTCGCCTGAACATGAGCCAGCAGTGTGCCCAGGTGGCCAAGAAGGCCAATGGCATCCTGGCTACTATCAGGAATAGTGTAGCCAGCAGGACCAGGGAGGTGTTCATCTCTCTGGACTCAGCTCTGGTGAGTCCGCACCTCGAGTACTGTGTTCACTTTTGGGCCCCTCACTTCAAGAAAGACATCGAGGCCCTGGAGCATGTCCAGAGAAGGTCTACAAAGCTGGTGAAGGGTCTGGAACACAAGTCTTCTGAGGAGCGGCTGAGGGAACTGGGGTTGTTTGGTCTGGAGAAGAGGGAGGCTCAGGGGAGACGTTATTGCTCTCTACAACTACCTGAAAGGCAGTTGTGGGGAGCTGGGGGTAAGCCTCTTCTCCCAGATAACTAGCAATAGGATTAGAGGGAATGGCCTCAAGTTGCACCAGGGAAGTTTCAGGTTGGAAATTAGGAGACATTTCTTCTCAGAAAGAGTAGTCAGACTTAGGAACAGGTTGCCCAGGGAGGTGGTGGAGTCACCATCCCTGGGGGTGTTTAAGGAAAGGTTGGACGTGGTGCTTAGGGACATGGTCTAGTGGGTGATATTGGTGGTAGGGTGATGGTTGGACCAGATGATCTTGAAGGTCTTTTCCAACCTTAATGATTCTATGATTCTATAAGGAAGTCTTATACACTATACATTTTTCTTCACCTAATTCAAACAGCATTTCTACCTGTCAGATTTAAAGCAATATGAAAATGACAGTATCATTTGACAGAAACAAGATCTAAACAGTTTAAAGACAAATGCACTAATGTGAGTGAACTCAGAGAGACCTCAGAAGTAAATAGAAGGCATGCAAGCTAGGAATATGTAGGGCTGAGAAGCTAAGCTTTTCAGCCTTATAAACTGAATGGAGAGTATGAGTGTGGTCCAAATGAGAGGTGAGTAGAGGCCTTCAACAGTGCACTTTTAGACAGAATGGTTGGAAGTTCCTCTCTAAGGAGAGAGAGCCGTAGCATGAACGTCAGTTCTAAAGGTACAACTTATTAATGAAACATATTATGTTCATTTTAAACCAATGATAA
This sequence comes from Aythya ferina, assembly GCF_964211825.1. Taxonomy (NCBI): domain Eukaryota; kingdom Metazoa; phylum Chordata; class Aves; order Anseriformes; family Anatidae; genus Aythya; species Aythya ferina. The sequence continues at coordinate 10,085,363 of NC_140313.1, forward strand.
CATACTCAAGTTTTACATGACATGATATAAAAATAAGTATTAAAAGAAGGTAAGTGTGGGAGCATAGAAAAACTGATTTTGTCAACAATAAAAGACATCCCATATTTCCTGAAGTCATGGTGACATTACAACTGCTACAAATATGCACAGAGCCTCCAAGAAGTTTACAAGTTTTGAGTAGGCCTCTCTCCCTTGCCAAAATTAAATACAAATATTTGCTTTTTATTTATTTTAAAAGAACGGCCAAATAACTTGCTACTAAAATCAGGAAGTACCAGGTTCAGTCTCTGCTCAGTTGAATTTCATCAGCAAATTAGTGAAGTTATGCCAAGACAGCCTATCCCTATTATATCGAGGAATATGGGAGTTCTAGGAAACATTTTTAAAACTTATTTCATTTTACATCCCACATTTAAGGTACATAGCACAAGAATACACTTAAGATTTCTTACCTGGATTTCTAATTACTTGTGTATTCACATTGCTGCTAATGTTCTGATCATTATGTTGCTGAAAGAGACAAGTACAGAAACTGTAATTGATAAATCCCAAAGTTGCATCTGAATTCTTCAGAAAATATCCTAACAAAATAGACTAGTTTACAATGAACAGAAAAATACACTTCAAGTAATCATTTTGTTATTGTTCCTTTGTTGTGGTTTAACCCAGCCAGCAGTTAATCACCACACAGCCTCCCCCCGCAGTGGGAAGGGGGAGAGAATTGGAGAAAAGTAAAAGCTTGTGGGTTGAAATAAAGACCGTTTATTAGAACAGAAAAGAAAAGAAAATAATAATGATAATGATAATGATAATAGTATTACTACTACCAATGTGTACAAAATAAGAGATGTACAATGCAGTTGCTCACCACCCGCTGACCAATGCCCAGCCTATCCCCGAGCAGCAGTTCCCCCCACCCTGGTCAGCCACCCCATATTAATTGTTCAGCATGACATCAGATGGTATGGAATATCCCTTTGGCCAGTTTGGGTCAGCTGTCCTGGGTCGGTCCCCTCTCAGCTCCTGCTGCACCCCCAGCTTCCTCGCTGGCAGGACAGCATGAGAAGCTGAAAAGTCCTTGGCTTAGTGTAAGCACTGCTCTGCAGCAATTACAATATCGGTGTGTTATCAACATTATTCTAATCCTAAATCCCAAACAGAGCACCCTACCAGCTACTAAGATGAAAATTAACTCTATCCTATCTATTAAATTGATAATCTAAAAAAAGTTATAATAATTAGAATACATATTTGTATAGAGAGAGTTTTAAAGTATTACCTGAGATTCTTGGCGTTTTTTGATTGCATGTTTATACAGTTTGTGCAGCTTTCTGGCATCAAATTCTGTAAACTTGGAGACAAAAATCCACAAGTTTCTGAGGAGAAAGAAAGAGAGGTTATAATTCTTCCATATATTAGTTTTTCATGTACAATACAAGAGAACGCAGACTTATATTATTTCAACTTTACTTCAGTAAACTGAAATCATATTATGGATTTTCCTTTTTCCAATAAAAATTTTGTAGAATAACTTACTTTCTCCATTGTTTAATTTGTTCAGGATTTGGGTACTCCTTTAGACATTCAGTAATATGGTCCCCAATTTTGATTAGGCACTGTCTAGTATGTTCTAGCTGTTCCCTTTCAGAAAGGCCTTTCTCTGGTCGATCCAGTTGTTTCAATGCTGCTTTGACAGGCCTCATTCTTTCTTTGCACTGTAAAATGGAAAAAAAGAAATACATTAATTCAAAGGGGAAAAAAAATCTAAAACATGACCCACCCTTACTGTGCTATTTATACAGGCAAAAACAGTACTGATCTAAGCCAAATGAAAAAGACTTCACTCACAGCCCATTACATTTAGTTTTACAAGAGGTTTAATTTGGAAAAAAAAGTATTTGAAACCAAGTAGAAAATTTATTCTTATATTAGATTATATACATTAGATTATATGCAACACAGATATTAAATAAAACACTAATTTAATATAAAAAAAAATAAAAGGGAAAAGAATTATTATAATGCATTTTTAAAATCATGGGTTTAACAGCACGAGTATATCAGACAAGACTTATATTACTTTTTAGGACCTTGAAAGCTATACAAACTCAGTGTCAAGATTCAGTATATTTCAAGTAGATACTTTCTGAAACAATTAAACTTGGCATTCAGCAGAAGATAAGCATTCCTTCTCTGAGCAGTTTATAAGCCCTTGTTCTATGCAGATATTAAGAGAAACTAACATATCTAGGATAAAGATATGAACGACATACGAACAACTCCTCTGACGGCAGTCTCCCGTTAGCTAGGCTGCAATGGTCTCCACCAGGCACGGTGCTCTCTCCAGGAAGTCAGTACACACCCAGACCGACTGCCCATCCAAAAATGCAGCAGTTCAGGTCACTGGATGCGGGGAGTGTCTGAGCCTGTTGCTGCCATCGGCGGGAGGCAGAGAGACTGTGTGCATGAGGTGCGAGCAAGTGGACGACCTGGTCCGCATGGTGGCAGAACTCAAGGAGGAGGTGGAGAGGTTGAGGGCTATCGGGGAGTGCGAGCGGGAGATAGACTGGTGGAGCAACTCCCTGCAGGGCCTGAAGGAGAGGTACCGGGGTGAGACACCCCAAATGGGGGTGGACCCCCTGCCCTGTCGCCGTCGGGCAGAGGGAGGGGACCTGGGAGTTGAGGAGGAATGGACACAGGTCCATGCTCGATCTCGCAGGCGATGCCCTCCCCTTCCGGCCCTGCCTTCCCAGGTGCCCTTATACAACAGATTTGAGGCCCTGGAGCTTGAGAGACCCGTGGGTGAGGATGAGGTAGGAAGCCTACCCAGGAGGACGCCTAGGGCGAGGAAGTCGACTCCACGCCTCAGGACTGCCTCCACCAAGAAAGAAAGAAGGGTGATTGTTGTAGGCGACTGAATCCCTTCTCAGGGGAACAGAGGGCCCTATTTGTCGGCCTGACCCTACCCATAGGGAAGTCTGCTGCCTCCCTGGGGCCAGGGTCAGGGACGTTGCCAGGAAGCTTCCCAACCTGGTTCGCCCCTCTGACTATTATCCTCTTTTGATAGTCTAGGCTGGCAGTGACAACGTTGAAGAGAGAAGCCTCAAGGCTATCAAGCGGGACTTTAGGGGGCTGGGACGATTAGTGGAGGGAGAGGGAGTACAGGTGGTGTTTTCGTCCATCCCTACGGTGGCAGGGAGGGGTACAGAGAGGACACGGAAAGCCCACCTGATAAACACGTGGCTCAGAGGCTGGTGCCAGCACAGAAATTTTGTTTTTTTTGACCATGGGGCGCTTTACTCGGCACCCGGCCTGATGGCCGCAGATGGGTCCCTATCTCTAAGGGGAAAACGGATCCTAGCCCAGGAGCTGGTGGGGTTCATTGAGAGGGCTTTAAACTAGGTAAGATGGGGGATGGGGCTGAAATAAGGCTTGTTGGAGCTGTGCCAGGGGGAACGATGGCAGGGCCAGGGGAGAAGGCAATGGCCCAGCTGAAGTGCATCTACACTAATGCACGCAGCATGGGTAACAAACAGGAGGAGCTGGAAGCCATCGTGCAGCAGGCAGGCTACGACTTGGTTGCCATCACGGAGACATGGTGGGACCACTCTCACGACTGGAGTGCTGCAATGACTGGCTATAGGCTCTTCAGAAGGGACAGGCAGAACAGAAGGGGTGGTGGTGTGGCTCTCTATATTAGAGAATCTTTTGATGTTGTGAAACTCGAGGCTGGGAATGATAAGGTTGAGAACCTGTGGGTTAGGATCGGCGGGAAGGCCAACAAGGATAGCATCCTGGTGGGGGTCTGTTATAGACCGCCGAACCAGGATGAGGAGACGGATGAGGAGTTCTACAGGCAGCTGACAGAAGTTGCGAAATCATCAGTGCTTGTTCTCGAGGGGGAATTCAACTTCCCTGACATATCCTGGAAACACAACACAGCCGAGAAAAAGCAATCTAGGAGGTTTCTGGAGAGCGTGGAAGATAGCTTCCTGACGCAGCTGGTTAGTGAACCTTCCAGGGGTGGTGCCCCGCTAGACCTTCTCTTCACAAACCGAGAAGGACTGGTGGGAGATGTGGTCGGAAGCTATCTTGGGCAGAGTGACCACAAAATGGTGGAGTTCTCTATTCTTGGCGAGGCTAGGAAGGGGACCAGTAAAACTGCTATATTGGACTTCCGGAGGGCTGACTTTGAGCTGCTGAGGACACTGGTTGGTGGAGTCCCTTGGGAGGCAGTTCTGAAGGGCAGAGGAGTCCTGGAAGGCTGGGCGCTCTTCAAGAAGGAAATCTTAATGGCACAGGAGTGGTCCGTCCCCACGTGCCCAAAGACAAGCCGGCATGGAAGAAGACCGGCCTGGGTCAACAGAGAGTTGCAGCTTGAGCTTAGGAAAAAAAAGAGGGTTTATAATCTTTGGAAAAAAGGGCGGGCCACTGAGGAGGACTATAAGGATGTTGCGAGGCTGTGCAGGGACAAAATTAGAAAGGCCAAAGCTCATCTGGAGCTCAATCTGGCTACTGCCGTTAAAGACAACAAAAAATGTTTTTACAAATACATCAACGCAAAACGGAGGACTAAGGAGAATCTCCATCCTTTACTGGATGCGGGGGGAAACCTAGTTACAAAAGATGAGGAAAAAAAGGAGGTGCTTAATGCCTTCTTTGCCTCAGTCTTTAGCGGCAATACCGGTTGCTCTCTGGATACCCAGTACCCTGAAAGTAGGTAGCTGGTGGAAGGGGATGGGGAGCAGAATGTGGCCCTCACTATCCATGAGGAAATGGTTGGCGTCCTGCTACGGCACTTGGATGTACACAAGTTGATGGGGCCGGATGGGATCCACCTGAGGATACTGAGAGAACTGGCGGAGGAGCTGGCCAAGCCGCTTACCATCATTTATCATCAGTCCTGGGTATCGGGGGAGGTCCCAGTTGACTGGCAGCTAGCAAACGTGACGCCCATCTACAAGAAGGTCCGGAGGGCAGACCCGGGGAACTATGGGCCTGTCAGTTTGACCTCAGTGCCAGGGAAGCTCATGGAGCAGATTATCTTGAGTGTCATCACGTTGCACTTACAGGGCAAGCAGGCGATCAGGCCCAGTCAGCATGGGTTTATGAAAGGCAGGTCCTGCTTGACGAACCTGATCTCCTTCTATGACAAAGTGACGTGCTTGGTGGATGAGGGAAAGGCTGTGGATGTGGTCTACCTTGACTTCAGTAAGGCTTTTGACACTGTTTCCCACAACATTCTCCTCAAGAAACTGGCTGCTTGTGGCTTGGACTGGTGTACGCTTCATTGGGTTAGAAACTGGCTGGATAGCCAGGCCCAAAGAGTTGTGGTAAATGAAGTCAAATCCAGTTGGAGGCCAGTCACTAGTGGCGTCCCCCAGGGCTCGGTGCTGGGGCCAGTCCTCTTTAATATCTTCATCGATGATCTGGATGAGGGCATCGAGTGCACCCTCAGTAAGTTCGCAGATGACACCAAGTTAGGTGCGTGTGTCGATCTGCTCGAGGGCAGGAAGGCTCTGCAGGAGGATCTGGATAGGCTGGACCGATGGGCTGAGGTCAACTGTATGAAGTTTAACAAGGCCAAGTTCCGGGTCCTGCACTTGGGGCACAACAACCCCAAGCAGAGCTACAGGCTGGGAGATGAGTGGTTGGAAAGCTGCCTAGCAGAGAAGGACCTGGGAGTGATGGTTGATAGTCGGTTGAATATGAGCCAGCAGTGTGCTCAGGTGGTCAAGAAGGCCAACAGCATCCTGGCTTGTATAAGAAGCAGTGTGGCCAGCAGTGCAAGGGAAGTGATTGTCCCCCTGTACTCGGCTCTGGCGAGGCCGCACCTCAAGTACTGTGTTCAGTTTTGGGCCCCTCGCTACAAGAAGGACATCGAGGTGCTTGAGCGGGTCCAGAGAAGGGCGATGAAGATGGTGAGGAGTCTGGAGAACAAGTCCTACGAGGAGCGGCTGAGGGAGCTGAGATTGTTCAGCCTGGAGAAGAGCAGGCTCAGGGGCGACCTTATTGCTCTCTACAGATACCTTAAAGGAGGCTGTAGCGAGGTGGGGGTTGGTCTGTTCTCCCATGTGCCTGGTGACAGGATGAGGGGGAATGGGCTAAAGTTGCCAGGGCTGTTTTAGGTTGGATATTAGGAAGAACTTCTTTACCGAAAGGGTTGTTAGGCATTGGAACGGGCTGCCCAGGGAAGTGGTTGAGTCACCATCCCTGGAGGTCTTTAGAAGACGTTTAGATGTAGAGCTTAGTGATATGGTTTAGTGGAGGACTTGTTAGTGTTAGGTCAGAGGTTGGACTCGATGATCTTGAGGTCTCTTCCAACCTAGAAATTCTGTGATTCTGTGATAAAGCTACTTTAGGTATGCCTAAATTAGCAACAGCGTACAATACAGATGTACCCATATATACATGTAATATGTGTGTTCCTGAATTTTCACACTAATTCAAATGTATTAATAATAGATGGAGATAAACCAGTAAACATGTTTTAAATTAAATACGCTTGCTTGGAAATACCATCCAATCACAACAGCAAGGCAGACAGATGAAATGCATATTCTACCTGTCACATGGCAGAGAAGTCAAATGAGTTGGCCTCTACAACCCTCATCAGTATATTTCCATTTGATAAGATAAACATACTAATTAGACTGCATCTGACTATGGCTTAATGATGATTATACATTCCAGAAGAGAGGGCCTGTCCAAAAACGTTCTATACACAAACAAATTAGAATTGTTCCCACTATGGAAAAGAGGCAAGTCTGTATATCATAGAAACATACATTCAAAGAACGGTTTGGGTTGGAAGGAACCTTAAAGATCATCTAGTTCCAACCCCCCTGCCATGGGCAGGGACACCTTCCACTAGACCAGTTTAATCAAAGCCCCATCCAACCTGGCCTTAAACACTTCCAGGGATGGGGCATCCATAACTTCTCTGGGAAACCCGTTCCAGTGCTTCACCATGCTCACAGTAAAGAATTTCTTCCTAATATCTAATCTAAATCTACCCTCTTTTAGTTTAAATCCATTACTCCTTGCCCTATCTCTACACTCCCTGATAAAGAATCCCTCCCCAGCTTTCCTGTAGGTCCCCTTTAGGTACTGTAATGTTGTTATAAGGTTTCCCTGGAGCCTTCTCTTCTCCAGGCTGAACAACCCCAGCTCTCTCAGCCTGCCTTCATAGGAGAGGTGCTCCAGCCCCTTGATCATCTTCGTGGCCCTCTTCTGGACTCATTCTAATACTTCTCTGTCCTTCTTGTACTGAGGGCCCCAGAGCTGAACACAGTACTCCTTCCTCACTGCCCTCAGGATCCTAAATTGCACCATTTCATGGTCACTGCAGCCAAGGCTGTCCTTGAATTTCACATTCCCCACCAGCCCCTCCTTGTTGGTGAGAATGATATCCAGCATAGCACCTCTCCTTGTTGGCTCCTCTATCCCTTGGAGAAGAAAGTTATCATCAATGCATTCCAGGAACCTCCTGGATCCCGAATCAAAACTGAGGGCATTTGAAGAACATCTCCGCTCCCCTATCAACATCAAGGGATAATTCAGAAATCAGTGAAGCTGCTGTTCCATTGCCAGTTCATGCCATTGATTTATTAAACAGTTACATTATATATTGCACTAACCACAGATTAAAGCAGCCTTTTAAAGACAGTTTACAGAGTGCATTGCTTAAGTTAATGTAGAGGTGATCAGAGAAGCATAACTATACATGGGAATCAAGTGATTTTCGGTCACCTAGCCACATATAAGATATCCTGGAAGTCATGGACAATTTGCTTATAATGTTTAGATTAAAAAAAACAACAACAAAACAAACAAAAATAAATCCCCCAAACCCACATACATAAACTGGTCAGTTACCATACTGATGAGAAAACAAGATAATTTGCCTCTCACAGTTAACATTACAGTAGATCCAGTAGACCCATCTGGCAGTAGCAGACAACTGTTGAAAACTGAATGATAGAAGTTCCACAGCAGAAAATTAGCTGCTCAGAATAACTCCTTGACACCTTTCCAAAGGTCCTAATCAACCTATAAAATTGTATAGGTTGAGTTTACCTAACATTTTTTCTTCCAATATTGATACTGTTGTAGTCAAAAGTAGTGATTTAATAGTTTTTATTTTATTTTATTTTATTTTATTTTATTTTATTTTATTTTACTTTATTTCAGAGAGATCAATCACTCTGACAAGATATTTCTAAGGACTTTTGGATTTGTTACTTCCTGTGTCTAACACAGGAAGTCTGTAATACTTCAAGATCAACTTTGAAACTTAATTTTTCTCATTCGCTTACAAAGAACAAAAGGGTATTTGATAAGGTCAGGCCAGTGGCTACAACAACTGTGTTAAAACTCATTTGTTTCTGTCCTTTAAGGACACGAGTTATTCTTGATTATGGATCTTCATAGTCTGTATTTTAAAACTATTCAGTGCACAGGCCAATGGACAAATATTCTTCACTATACTGCAAAAATAGAATAAAACAAAACTGCTGGCCCAAAAACAAAACTGATTTTAGTATAGTATAGATAATCCTTCATTGTTCTGAGATTTTACTGACAATAGATATCTTTGTTATAATGTCTAATTAGCAGAATCAAGAACATCCAAAATTGTGTTCATTTAGAATATCAAGTGTAAACACTAAGTTATCAACAAGAGACTTACCACACTGAATGTCTTCTGATCCAGTTCTTCAGATTCTTCAGATATAGGAACTGGTTCACTAGTTGCAGTAATATGAACTGGAATATCCAACGATGGAACTTTTTTATTTTTTTCTTTATTTTCAGATTTGATTTCATTTACCTAAGAATAAATATGAAAATGTATCTGATCAGCAAACCTTATTTTTCGACTGGAATTATACTGTAATTAGGCAATCACCATAATTACTGCATTCTCTTCAGTTATAGCAAGAAAAATATATTCTGACATGCAATTATGGTACATTTTATTTTCTCTCTCTGAGGGATGGAGAATGAGAATGGAAAAGTTATGAGTTTCTTATATTACTTGCATTCACGGTCATTAAGCTATGCATCTTTAAAGGGGCAATTTCCCATTTCATTTGTCTGTAGTTGCAAGTGGTAAAAATAAAATTTCAAATGACGCAAAAGATTTCAATGTAATGACAACTGTGAAGTGATCCAAAATACATTTTCAACTCAAAATCATTCACAAAAGCTGGTGGCCTTTTCTAGTGCTATAAGAAAAGTAAACCTAGTTACCTTCTCTTCCTTTACTTCTTTTTCTTTCTGTGTGGATTCCTTTACTTTGTTTTCTCTCTTTTCTTTAATATATTTAAATTCTTTCTTATCCTCCTTTTCTTTTTTCTCCCTTTTCAAATCCCTCTTAATTTCCTTTTCTTTTGTCTCTCTTTTTTCTTCAGCTTCCTTTTTTATACCAATATCTGGCTCATGCTTTTCTTCATTTTCTTTTTCTGCTTTTACTTTTTTATGCGGATGTTTCACTGAAACAATCTCATCCTGTGATACACAAGCATATATATCACATCAAACTGATTTCTTAGCTATACAAGTTTTGTAACCATAAAATAAAAATTTACTTTTTTTTTGTGTGTGTGTGATTTCTTAGGTTTATTACCTATCAACTAGAGCTGGATACAGTTGCAAAGAAAAATAAGGACTACTTACTAATTTCCTTGATGTGACACAAAAAAAGTACTGATTGGGCAGTAGTAATGGGGGTGAGAGATTAAGCCCATTTAACTTTCATATCCCCAAAGAAATCTGCCCCTGTAAAAGGTAGTTAAGCTTTAAAGAGCTAAAAGCAATAAGGAAGTAGGCATCAGAAAACAGCTGATTTTTGAGGGCACTCAAGTGATGGTGAGGATAAAAGACCTCTGTTCTGTTTAGCTTTCTTCTAGTAACTTTTTTACTGACCACAAATTAAACATTCACAGTCAAAGGAAAAGGGAACAGAGTTCCAACTTGCTCTTTTCCAGAGGTGTTCTGAAGAATCTGGTGTTCTTTTATCTACCTTCAAAGTCACAGAATTAGGTGAGCAACATGGCCAGCCCCTAGACTTCATCATCTCTAGGGAACCTGCTTTGGCAGGGGGGTTGGACATGATGATCTCTTGAGGTCCCTTCCAACCCCTACAATTCTGTGATTCTGTGATCTGTTTTGTCCCCTGTCCCCCCCCCCCCCGTGATTTCTGCTGTGTGATAGATTTAAATAAGTGACCCAACAAAAGCAGAGGCCTAAAGGAATTAATTGGAAGTAATAAAAATATAAGAAAGTTAAGTAGTCTATTAGAATAATGAAACCCTTGACATATACAGGAACATTCACTTGTATGTATCAAAACATCATTTATTCATGCTGTGCTTTCTAATCAAGCTTGATTTTTTTTCCTGAGCCTGGAAAAAGTTGCTACCTGAAGAATCATTATCAGTAGTAATAACGGATTAGTCAGAAACATTGGAGTATTTATGATATGAGTTTTCACGTTACATTAAAATTACATTTCTAGCAGATACAATGCTCAAGTGTTTAAAGAGCATTGAAATTGCATGATGTCACTTGTAATTGGACTACAACATTCTTTTAGGACATAATAATTTGGACAACTAATCATAAATGCCTCAGCTACAGACTTATCATTAAATTAAAATAGATACAGTCTTCCATGTGATTATATTGATGCAATTTTATTTGCCACAGAAGGAGAATGCCATTCAAGTGTTTCAATTTTATTAAATCAAACAGAAGATCAATTTGAAAGTGTTACTAATAAAGAACTGAATAACCCATACCATATGAAAGATGTTTACCTCATTATCTTCACCAGATTTTTCTGAGGGTGGTGACGAGGAGTCACTTTTTATTTCTTCTTTTATTTTTGCAGCCTTTGTTGCTTTACTCTTCTTACTTCTTGTTTTCCTCCTCTTTGAATTGCCCTGAATGCAAATAGGTGCCTTTATTATGTGAACTGACAAGTATCTGCACCATAGTTACAGAAAAAATTGTTTTTATGTTAAATAAAACATTAATTTTATTTGTTAACACTAACGACTAATACTGTTCTCAGGACTGGAGACTGAACCTAGCGCAACAGTAGAGTATATATACAAATAAGAGGCAATAAAATAATATTAAACTTGCAATTCATTCCTCGAGTTAGTCTCATATAATGTGATTAGCAATATGGAGAAAATTGCACAAAGAGTAGAACTAAGGAAAAAGAAGGATCTATTGATATGCCCATAAGCATAATGTTATCTTGCTACTGAATGTCAAGATTTACTTACTGCACTAGCAAGTCTCTGTGCTTCCTTTCTTGCAAGGTCTTTATTCAGTAATTTAATGAGGTAGTCTGCACGGGTCTGTAACTGCTTGGCCTGGGGTTTCTTGTCCGGATCATCAGGTAAAATCTGAAGAGAGCAATGGTGGTATCAACTATAAGTACACATTATCAAAATTGGAAGCTGCATTTAAAAAAAAAAAAAAAACGTAGAAAACCAATTCACTCCAACTACACCTGGCAAACATAACAGCATACTTGAAGGAATGTATAATTTCTTGAACATTATATATTTTCTGCAAACACACAAATAATGTAGAGTCTTGGAAATGGCCTCACAAAATTTACAGTAAACTCAAAAAAATAGCCTCAAATTTCTGTTTCCAATTTCATAGTTTATCTAAGAAATTCAGAGCTCCTGTACCACTGTCATCCACAGATCTAGTTCTGACTTGTGCTTCTTCTAAATGCAGAACTCATTACCACAGAATATTTCTGAAGCCAAAAATATAAATGAGTGATTTCATAAAACAGGCAAAATTATGGAAGGCAGGGGTACGATATCATTAAACAGATTTGGATACAATCCTGACCTCTCAAATCCCAAAGCTACAGGTTGTTGACAATGTCACTGAGTTTGCTTCACTTCAGTCTTTCCCTAAATATCTGTTTCTCACTACTAGGCAGACGCTGCACTACTACTTGTCTAATGAACACAGCTATTCTCATATTGTGAATAAGAGGCAGTTTCAAGCAAAGAAACTGTGGATGGGAAAGAAAGGAGGGGTGAGAAAACCAAACCAAAACCCCAAAATATCCTTCCCTCCAAAAGATCAAGAATAAAATTAACATAACTAGAGCATCTAAAGTAGGGAAACAACAGATGGAAGAGAGAAAATTCAAGTGACAGAGATCCAAATACACAAAGATAATGTAACAGACTATAAGAAGGTATAATTCAAATGAATATACAAGATCTTGAATTCTAATAGATGTACAACAAGAATACAAAGGAGTACAACTGTCCTAACTTCTGTGCAATTTCAGCGATCAGAAAATAAGCTCTTTCAGTAACTGATCTTTTTAGCATTATTACTTAAACATCAAAAAAAAAAAGTCCTTCATGAAATTTCATAGATGACATACCTTCTGCGTCAAACTGAGATCAGGATCCATTTTTATCATTTCCCAGCTGCCATAACCATACTCATAGATACCTATTAACAGATTGGAATCATCTTCCTTACCCCAATCTATATCAAAATGAGCTGCCTTGGTGTGGCATGGGATGACATATCTAGTAGAAAAAAAAATAGAAACATAAATAAGCCACCTTCTCAAACTTAGCAAGGGAGAAAGGAACATGCTAAGAGCAGAAACAAAAATGTTACACCACTAAAATGCTGGTATATTTAGGTAAGTAATCCAGATAACTATCATAAGATTTTCTTACAATTTCTATAAAATATTTATTGAAATCAGTACTGAAACAAGTTTTAAAGCAGATCTAGATCAAGATATAAAGAACAACAGATATCTATCTGTGGTCATGGATTAAGACAGAATTGGTTAACAATGAAGACAAGCTTAAAATATCACTCTTGTGTAACTGCTAACTGAATAAGCATAGTCTAGGGACTGTGATACAGAAGGTAGCAAGCTAAGAAGTTCAGAGGGCTGAAACTATCACCAACAATTGGTATCTGTTCCCCTTTGACAGATATTGCTTTCCCTCAGGCAGAGGTGACACAAAGCAACTCCTCAACAAGCCTAATTTCTACTCTGAAATAATTAAGAGTAACTGAACCCAGGCCCCAGTGAATACAGTTCAGAAGCCAAAGCAAATACTGGCTACAAAGGAGAGGGAAGAAAGAATAAACAAAGAATGTGGATCAGATTATGCTACCAGTTCTTACAGGAAATGAAGCAACACTGGTGTCCCAGCGTGCTTACAGTCTGGACTGGTTAAATATATGCTTACAAGCCTCGAATAATTTTCTAGATTATTGTTTCCTTTAGGAGGAGAATAAAAAAAATACCTTTTCCTTTCTTCTGGATCTAAAGGAATGGATTTGTGCAATGGTGCCAACTCTTCTTCATGGGAGATGACTAGCTTTGCATTCACCTGCACTCCTGATATTCGGAATGTTGGGCCTTTAACCTTCCCAAGTCCACCTCCTTAAAATAAAGGACAAAACTGTTAAAATATTCAGCCTTTAGGTGAATGTTATACACAAACGTAAAGAAAAAACAAAATTGATAATATAGCAGATGACATTCAATTAGAAAAACTTTTTCTAAACAAACACTCTAAGCTCCAGAATCTCAAGGTCTTCCAAATACTAGTAGATTAATTACAAATTTCATGATAAAACAAAATCATGTCACATTCCACTGTGACAAAATACACAGGGAATGGGGATTATTTTTTAAATTCACCAAGCACACTAACATTTTTGTTTCTGTTTTCCCCCAAGAAAATAAATGTTATAATCAGACCTTAAGAATAGCTCATAACACTTGACACTTTTTATTCTGCTTGCCAACTCCCAAATACAATTTACCTGATCTTTCTTGTCCAAAGGCATTGTCCCTTAAAGCCTTAATGCATCCATTATGTACAAGTTCTCCCAGACGTCTAAGGTCTGTTTCCGATTTATCAACTAGCTCAGCATCTCTAGCTATAGCATCTAACCTATAAAAAAAGAAGTATGGTTTTATAACTCTAAAACATTAGTAACTACACAATCAGAGAACCAAGGAATACCTGAGTCTCTGGGACCTGGGATTCCTGAGGGCCAGCCTTGATGGTAAAGACCAAGGCAAAGAAGGCATTCAGTACCTCAGCCTTTTCCCTGTCCCGTGTAACCAGGTTCCCCATCTTGTTCAGCAATGAGCCCACATTTTCCCTAGCCTTCCTTTTGTCACTAATGTATTCATGAATGACTCCTTCAGACTTTGAAACTAGAGTAGTTATGAAATAAGCTAGAATTCACCCACACTTGCTATGCTGTGTGCATTTTTAATCCATGCACTTAAAAGTATCTATAGAAAAGAATACAGAAAATATTATTTAAAAAAAGGAAAAAAAAAATCAAAAAAAAGGTGTTTCAGATATTAGAGGACAATACAATAGGAACTATAAAGGACCCTAACTATACAGTTTCAATATATTTCTGTATATTCTTTTGAAAATAAAAGGAACTATTATATATTGTATGATCATATAGAATATAAGTATTGTTAAAGAAAATGAAGGTGATAATTTTTTGGAGAATATGGAGTAATACAGAAAGCTTAAAATAATAACTGACAATAAAAATGCAAAACTGGTAGTTACAGTGCATAAAACCATAAGCTTTTACCATACTATCAAACAAGAAAACTGAATGATCGTCACTAATGTGGATTAAAGAAGCTAATAGGTAAAGTGTAAAAAAAGACGAAGTAGTCTTCCAAAATTGAAAGGTTTGTCTTTCTGTCTTTCTACATAAATACCACGTATGAAGAAAGGAAATAATTTAATTTTATGTTATAATCAAGGCAAAAAGTTGGGTATACTATTATCTCTTCAGCCTAAGGATTTTTGGTGTACTGATCTAATTTTAATGTAAACCAGATTCCAAATTGCTACACAAATATAATCAAATGAGTTTACCTTTCAAGTGGGCCACCAAATTTCTTGTAACTCTTGATAAATCTAGTAACAGAAAATAATTCTGCAGTTAAAAACATATGCTTAACTACACCGGTTTCAAAATTTATTTGTAAAGTCTTAGTACAATGCTATATGGACAATGCAAAGAAAAGAACTAGAGAGACCAGGGCAGGTTAGCATTTCAATTAACCCACATTTAAAGCCAGAGTTCTGTTTGGTTTATTAACTGATACAAATAAAATAGAAAATATAATTCATTTCAAAGGTTACTTTACTAGTTTCACAAGTCAAAGCATTCAGCAACACAAGGTGTTTAAAACAAAAGTTTAAAAATTTAAAGTTTAAAACAAAATTCTCTCAACATTTTGTAGGTATTTCCACAAAGATATACACATCCTTTCTTCAACTACAGTTTTTAGGTAAAATGATGGAAAGTTTACATGTTTTTTTAAAAAAAAAAGCTCACCCACTGTAACAACTGTTTTTGAAATCACTGCCTTCAGGGGATGCAGGAAGAATAACACATATTAAAAGACTGTAAACAATAAAGAATATTTTTCCAACCCAATTTTATCCCTCACCTAAATCTGTTCAAAATCTGGATGTGATAGTTCTTTATCTCAGCACCACAAACTACAAAAAGTAAAGCTTTAAATACCTAGATAGATTGTTTTCCATATTTTCAAACTCATAATGATAAAAAAAAAAAGTCCCATTAAGCACATGTCCCCCCACATCTTACCGTCTAATCTCTGCATCACTAAATCCTTTAATATTTTCTCGAGGAATAGTTCGTGGTCGTCCACGTTTTTTTGGTCGTTTTCTTTCTGAGACAGAGTCACTATCAGATCCAGAATATCTTCTGCTCCTACTGCATCTCCCTTCATTTCCATTAAAGCTAATCTGGAATTTCAGAGTAAGTAGTTCAAAGCTATGTGACTAAAACATTTTATTCATTTGTTATCTAGCCCATCAAAAATATGTATTGGGGGGGCACACGCAAAAACCATCCAACACAAAAGTACAAGCCAAAAAAACATCAATGCAAATATCAAAGAAAATTGGTCAAAACCCAGAGATACCTGTTTTGCACAGTTCCTCATCCTTGGGAGCATATATATTTCTTCAAGTTCTTTTTGTCTTTCTTCCTCTTCTAATCGTCGCCGCTGGACTTCTGGAATGATTTCTTCCCAACTTCTTAAATTTTGTTCTGGTTCCAATTCAATGTCATCTTCATCCATATTGGAAAAGTTAGCTACCTTATGTATTGGAACATAAGTATTTTCACAAAATGAGTACATGGTTTTATTTAAACAAGGAGTCAGCAACTAACTTTTTAAGAAAACTTAGTTTGGAATGGCATATTTTATTTATTTATGTATACAAAATATATACATATAAAATAGTTCATGAATCATTGTCTTGAAAGTAATTTCATACGTGAAATGCACACGCTCCATGCAACACATCTGAATATACATATGAGAATATTTTTCTTCTTTTACAAGTTGACTAATATAGAAACACTATGAAATACCTCCTTGATAGCTGTGTGATTGTTGTTTAATTTCCTTCAAAGCAAAGCTAACAGTATTTGAATGCTCAAGCTGATGTAAAATTCTGCATTATTACGCAGAACTAACCAAACATTAATAAACTGTAGAAACCACAATATATTGCAAATGAATGAGCAGCAGGAAGGTGATTTAGTACTCTATCTAAAGAAAAGTCCTTCCCCACTTTAAACAAAAAACAAACAAAATCACACACACAAAGAGATACAAGGCACACCCACAATTTAGACCCACCATAATATTTTAAGTATTATCCAGTTAAATACATCTGGAATTCAAGTTTACGTATGTGTTGAAAGGAATTCCTAAAGGTCATCAACTAAGAAATCCAAACTTCATTCTGTTTTCAGAAGTGCCATAGTTGCTTAACAGTGTAAAGCATTAAATGAAGAACAGCCCTCCCCAGTATTACAATCATTAAATCAAAGACTAATGTATTTGTAAATGTCTTTCTTATTTTGTTAGCAGAATACATTATGCATTTTTAAATGTTTGCACTGGTGGTAACTATCCTGTATAGGTGAAAAGACATTCTATGCGAGAGTTGACCTATTGTCAACAAATTGACAATTTCATAAGAAAGAAAAAGGTTACACAAAAGGAAATAAAAAGTAGCATTTATAAAGAAAATCATGATTATGGGAGGAGGGAGGGAACAGAGCAATACCTTGAACTGAGAAAGTAACTCATCTCCTACAGTTAATGGGCCTGGCTCATTTTCTCGAGTTTCAGCCCTCTTCAGGATTTCATCTATATCCATTTCCTGAAACAGAAGTTGTTTCTTTTTATAACAAAATAATTCATACATATTTTTCAGTTGTTATATCCATAAAGTGTAGATGCACTGCTCCATTTACCTGAGGCTCCTCTTCCTCCCCTTCAGGTTCTTTAAAGAGTTCCTCAGCACCAAACTTCAAAATTGCTGATAACTCTTCCTTATTAAAAGGTGTTGAGCTGAAATACGGGAAATTTCAGAAAAGCATTTTATCTTTGAGAATTTTTTCAAATTACTATAACCATGAATTAATCAAGCTTCCTTCTGACTGTTAAATAAAAGCTATATTTAATATGTAAACAAAAATATAGAAAGACATTATACTTTGCAATCTTTACTTATAAGGTTGCTGTTATTTTATTATTATATTATATACTGTTGGGGTCAGAGGACTACCACCCATTCCTACTCTTTCATGTAGGGTCAAATAAGGCTGCAACCAGATGCCGAAATATCAAAAAGGACTTCGTGTCCCCTCAGAAAGATGTTGAAGGGATTAGGAGTGCAAATAGTGTTCTCCTGTATCCTCCCAGTTGGTGAATGGGACCCAAGGAGACAAACAGACCAAGTGAATGACTGTCTGCATGGCTGGTGCCATGCTCAAGGTTTTGGGTTTTATGATCTCAGATGTACTTTTGAGAGACCAGGCATGCTGACACTGGATGGGGCACACTTGACCAAGTGGGGCAAGAGTGTTCAGGGCAGTAAGCAGGTGGGACTTATTAGCAGGGCTTCAGACTAGATGAAGTGGGGGAAGGGGATGTACCTCTTAGTGACAGAAAAGAACTTGGGAACACTGACACTTTAGGAAGCAACAGGGGAATACCTGTGAATTGTCCCAAAGGAATTAGGAAGGGCTCCTCTAAAAAGGTGATACAGCCAATAGCCCAGCTGAAGTGCCTCTACACCAATGCATGCAGCAAGGGAAACAAACAGGAGGAGTTGGAAACCATGGTCCAATTAGAAAACTCTGACATAATTGCTATCACGGAAACACAGTGGGATGAATCACACAACTGGAACACTGAAATCGAGGGCTAAAAGCTTTAGAGAAGATATAGACAAGGAAGAAAGGGTGGGGGTGTTGCTCTCTATGTTAAGAAATGGAGAGTTGCACTCAATGGTATTATGTTCAAGTGGAGGATGATGATGTCCCTCAGGGGTCTTTTTTGGGACTGGTACTGTCTAATATCTTTATTAAAGACATAAACAGTGGGATTGAGTGCACCCTCAGCAAGTTTGCAGATGTGACATCAAGCTGAGTGGCACAGTTGATAAAACAGAAGGAAGGGATGCCATCCAAAAGGACCTGGTCAAGCTTGAGAAGTGGGCCCCTGTGAATCCAGTGAGGTTCAACAAATCCAAGTGCAAGGTGCTGCACCTGGGCCAGGGTAATCCCAGACAGGAGCACAGACTGGGAGAAGAACTCATTGAGAGCAGCCCTGCAGAGAAGGACTCGGGGGTTCTGGTGGATGAAAATCTTGACACGAGCCAGCAGTGCACACTTGCAGCCCAGAAAGCCAACTGCATCCTGGGCTACATCAACAGAGGAGTGGCCAGCAGGTCAAGGGAGGTGATTGTCCCCCTCTACTCTGCCCTCGTGAGGCCCCATTTGGAGTAATGCATCCAGGTCTGGGGCAAAAAAAAAGCACAAAAACAAATGTGGACCTATTAGCAGGGGACCAGAGGAGGGCCATGAAGATTATCATAGGGCTGGAGCACCTCTCTTATGAAGAAAGGCTGAGAGCTGGGGATGTGAGGTCCATCTATAAGAATGGTTGTAAGGAGGAACCAGGGAACTACAGGCCTGTCAGCCTGACCTCGGTGCCAGGAAAGGTGATGGAGCAGGTCATCTTGAGTGCAATCACACAGCATCTGCGGGACAATGGGGGAATCAGGCCCAGTCAGCATGGGTTCATGAAAGGCAAGTCCTGCCC
The DNA here is from genome assembly GCF_964211825.1 of Aythya ferina. NCBI lineage: Eukaryota > Metazoa > Chordata > Aves > Anseriformes > Anatidae > Aythya > Aythya ferina. The sequence goes on from NC_140313.1 coordinate 10,104,600, forward strand.
GACCAACCTCATCTCCTTCTATGAGTGGGTGACCAGCCTGGTGGATGAGGGAAAGGCTGTTGACGTAGTCTACCTAGACTTTAGCAAAGCCTTTGACACAGTCTCTCACAGTATTCTCCTGGAGAAGCTGGCGGCCCATGGCTTGGACAGGTACACTCTTTGCTGGCTGGACGGCCAGGCCCAGAGGGTAGTGGTGAATGGAGTGAAATCCATCTGTTGACCAGTGATGTCGACGATGAGTGGTGTTCCCCTGGGGTCAGTGTTGGGGACCACCCTCTTTAATATCTTTATTGATGATTTGGATGAAGGAATTGAGTGCACGCTCAGGAAGTTTGCAGATGACACCAAGTTGGGGGGGAGTGTCAATCTGCCAGAGGGTAGGAAGGGCCTGCAGAGGGACCTGGACAGGTTGGATCGAAGGGCAGAGGCCAGTGGGATGAGGTTCAACATGGCTAAGTGCCAGGTCCTGCACTTTGGCCACCTCAACCCCATGCAATGCTATGGGCTTGGGACAGAGTGGCTGGAAAGCTGTGCAGAGGAAAAGGATCTAGGGGTGTTGGTAGATGCTCGCCTGAACATGAGCCAGCAGTGTGCCCAGGTGGCCAAGAAGGCCAATGGCATCCTGGCTACTATCAGGAATAGTGTAGCCAGCAGGACCAGGGAGGTGTTCATCTCTCTGGACTCAGCTCTGGTGAGTCCGCACCTCGAGTACTGTGTTCACTTTTGGGCCCCTCACTTCAAGAAAGACATCGAGGCCCTGGAGCATGTCCAGAGAAGGTCTACAAAGCTGGTGAAGGGTCTGGAACACAAGTCTTCTGAGGAGCGGCTGAGGGAACTGGGGTTGTTTGGTCTGGAGAAGAGGGAGGCTCAGGGGAGACATTATTGCTCTCTACAACTACCTGAAAGGCAGTTGTGGGGAGCTGGGGGTAAGCCTCTTCTCCCAGATAACTAGCAATAGGATTAGAGGGAATGGCCTCAAGTTGCACCAGGGAAGTTTCAGGTTGGAAATTAGGAGACATTTCTTCTCAGAAAGAGTAGTCAGACTTTGGAACAGGTTGCCCAGGGAGGTGGTGGAGTCACCATCCCTGGGGGTGTTTAAGGAAAGGTTGGACGTGGTGCTTAGGGACATGGTCTAGTGGGTGATATTGGTGGTAGGGTGATGGTTGGACCAGATGATCTTGGAGGTCTTTTCCAACCTTAATGAATCTATGATTATATTTTCAGCCTGGAGAAGAGAAGGCTCTGAGGAGACCTCATTGTGGCCTTTCAGTACTTAAAGAGGGCTTATATAAAAAGATGGAGACTGACTTTTTACTCAGATAATGATAGGACAAGGTGGAAGGGTTTTAATCTAAAAGAGGAGATTTAGATCATGTGTTAGGAGAAAATTCTTCACTTGGTGGATGGTGAGGCACTGGAACAGGTTGCCCAGAGAAGTAGTGGATGCCCCATGTCTGGAAGTGGTCAAGGCCAGGTTGGATGGAGCTTTGAGCAACTTCATCTAGTGGGTGGCATCCGTGCCCATGGCAGAGGAGTTGGAATGAGGTGATCTTTAAGGTCTAAGCCATTCTATGATTTTATGATATAACACCTTACCATATATTTTTTGCCTTTTGTTAACCAAGTGAAGTGACTTGCACTTTTAATAAAATAGTCAAGTATACTTAACTCTAAATTGATATGTAAGTTATATAAATATACCTTGAAGGAGTAGAGCCTGTATGTAGTACAGTTTTCCCTGTAGTGTCCATTCTCTGAATCACTAAGTGATCTAACACCATCTTTTTCTTGGCTCTTTCAAGAATATCTTCTTCTACTGATCCTTTTGTGACTAGCCGATAAATATTAACCTATGTATATTATAAATAGGCTTTACTTACATGCTCACAAATTACACAGGAAAACAATATTCAGATAAGATTAACAACAACAACAAAAAAAAACACACCTTGAACAACAACAATGTTAGTCCTTACTTCTAATCTTCTATCTCATTGAACTAGTATTTCTCATATGAAACCAGTCAATCACATTACCATTGTCTCTACGTAAAGTTTTTTAAAAATAAAGAAATTCTTAGACCTCTCCTCTTTAAACTTCAATGATTAGGCACAAGCATGGCCATAAGGAACAGTGTCATATCTGATTATTACTTGAAGTCTTTTGCAAGAAAGAAACCCAAAGAGAACTACTAATTATTTATCATTAGGTAAAGGAGATGTGCCTTAAATATAACAGTTATTTTCTAGGATGACATGAAGCCAATGAACATGAGACAAGCCCAGAACTCTTCTCTCTACTCTTCCATATACTACAGCTACTATGCCATTTCTCCATATAGGGAGAGATTTATTTATTTATTTATTTATTTATTTATTTATTAAAAAATGTCAAATGAGCATTATTAACATTTTTAGACATACCTGGCAAGTTCTAGTTATTCTCAAAATACACAAAGACTGCGATGGCCAGACAAACAGCTTATGGCTACTGTGTGAAACCCTCCTTCAGGTTTGAAGCTTAGAAGACAAATATGCATACCTGTTTTTTCTGTCCAATCCTATGAGCTCTAGCCTGCGCTTGCAGATCATTTTGTGGATTCCAGTCAGAATCAAATATAACTACAGTGTCAGCAGATGCCAAGTTTATACCTAATCCTCCAGCTCTGGTAGACAGCAAAAAGCAGAAATCCTGAAATTATAAAATAAGAAATAGCTTTATATATGTATTAGTCATAATAATGCTTTGTGGAGCGGACTATCAACTCATACACTATCAAATAGTTCTTCCATAGGTGAAGCTTCTTTGAGTATGAAGCTTAAATATATATATATATTTAAAGAAAACTAAGCAGCTATGGCATAAGAGGGAAGATTCTTGAGCATATAAGTAACTGGTTAAGAGATAGGAAACGAGTTCTGTCAGGGTCAATGCTCTTCAACACACTCAGAAACAATATGAAAATAGTATGATCAAAGTTTTCAGATGATATGGAATTATTCAAGGACAAAGGACAACTATGAAGGACTGCAGGAGGATCTTATGAGACAGGCAATAAAAAAAAAAGCATATGAAATTCAAGATAAAGAGAAATAGGAAACAATTTTGAATATTAAATACAGTGACAAGTAATAGCAAACCATTAATGCACAGGAATGAGTCCTTGGAGTTGTCATAGATATTGAGACCTTCACTCAGTAATAGTGAAGAAAGTTGATTAGGTAAAATGTAGTTTTATGGATTATTAGGAAAGAAATAGAGAATAAAACAGGAAACAATTCTGTTGCTGCACAAGTCTATAATTTACCTCCTTTTTTGAATACCATGTGAAGTTTGGATCCCCCTTCATCTTAAAAAAAAGTACAGTACAACTACAAGAATTCCAGAAAAAGGCAATGATGTCTATATTAGAAATTTACATACAGAAGTTAGTTCTGTTTTAACAAATATCTGAAGATTATGTTATGAAATTAAGTCCTTCCTCCTCAACCATAACATAAATATAAGCCCAATAGCAACTGACAAATGTTATGCTTCTATTGCTGAAAAAAACCCTGTCAGTGTTGAACAGAAGACCTAAGATTATCAAAGGTATGGAATGGCTTCCATTGTAGGAATGCTAAATAAACTAGGAATCTTATAGAAGTACACGATGGCTATAAATCAGTTCTTCATTTTCTTCCAGGGCAAGGAAATAAAAAATAGTAAATGAAGATAACAGAAGCCAGGTTTAAAAAATATTTAAAACAATTTTTCTTTATACAAGGATATACACAACTCAGTTCTGCCCATTCCCTAAGTACTTGTTCAATGTCAAAGGCTTATGCAAAAGTTCAGTGCTCCTGTAAAAACTGAAGGACTAAGTCCTACAAAACAAACAAACAAACAAACAAAAAAAACCACAGGTTAAATTCTTCAGTGTTTATACAGTACTGAAAATTACTTTGATAAAAAGCACTGTCAAAAATCTAAAAAGGTAACTTATGCAGTTATATTAGTTAAACGTCATTTTCATAAATTCTGTTTCCTATTTAACCTCTTCTCAGAAAAAAAAGAGTTGTAAATCTTGTAATATATAGGTTACCAATAACAAAATTTCAACATGATACATCCCTTACTTTTTTCTGTCTTCATTTTTTTGGTAATATTTGTTATATTTCTTGGGAAAAAAAATAAAGCTGTATAGATTTAAAAATCACCACCCACTAATATCATACCTCTGATCCTTCTGCATTAAAATGATCCAGTGCTTGTTTCCTCAATTCCCCTTTTATTGATCCATCAAGTCTCTAAAGAGATCAAATATTACAGTTAAAGAGGAACTCTCATACTATATTCTAATCAGAGCAACTTGAAATCTCAATTGCCAAAACAATTAGGGGCAAGGAGAAGAGCAATGTAACATTTTACACCACCTTTCTAATTTATCATTTTAATTTCAAAACACCATTTATCATATAGTCTTTTTCTGTACATAAAATTAAACTTTTATAAATCCTTCTACTAAAAAGGACACTTTTCCTTTTCTTAAGCTAAAGTGGCAAAGATCAAGGCTTCTTGGCTACTACCAGCAAAATTCCTACCTGAAAAGGAAATTGACGATACTTCAAATATTCTGCTAGGATGTCTAGCATCCTCACCATCTGAGAGAAAATCAGTACTCTGTTGCCACGTTCTCGTAGACGAATCAGTAGCTTGTCAAGAAGGATTAGTTTCCCACTGCTTCGTATTAAATGCTACAAAGATAAGAAAAGGTGTATTGCAAAATTAGTTCACCTTAACACTAATATACACTGCAGTTGGTTACACTTTTTTTTAAGGTTTTTAAGGTTTAAGGTTTTTTAAGGTTTAAGGTTTGCTTTCTTGTCTACTGGAATGGGAAGAATGACAGAAATTCTGACATTCCCTTAAAAATATGTTTTAAAATGTGCACACAATAGTCTCCTAGAACTAAATAACGCATTCAGATGTCCATACTATACCACTATATACATTTACTAGTATGCAGCATTAATTGAATATGAAAGTTTAATAAGGACTTAGTCAGTCCTGATCTCGTAAAAACTCATTATAAAAGCATGGAGTACTCTAATTGGAAGCAACAGGAATACTAACTAGCATGTTTTAAAGGAAATGCATTTCTCAGCTTTGGCTAATAAAACATCATCTTAACGTTTCATTAAAAAAAGTAAGCAAATAAACTGTGCTACAAGTTAGAGCAGTTGAGATATAGACTCAATGTTTTCCTACCAAATAATCATTTGGTAGGAAGTAAGATTACGTTACTAATTTAGTACTACTTACTCCTTGCTTTCCATCTTTTGAACAGAAATAAGCACTGCTATTTGACCCTCTAATTATTTTTAAACAGTAACTAATCTGTCAAGTTTCTCAGGCAAGTTAAAAATGAGAGGAATCTTGTTTGTAGAGCCCAAGAGGCTTTAGATGGCTTATAGCATTATACATGGTCTGTTTTGAAAGTAGTAGGACTCATTTTTCTAAAAAAAAATTATTCATGAGAATAGAACAAACGATTAGAATTTTTCAAAGTAGCACCCTTCTGCATCTACACACTGCTGCCAACGAGTTTTCCAGTTTTTGTACGCCTCCATGAACGCCTGGACCGGAATGCTGTTTAGCTCCCTCGTCACGGCCTCTTGAAGCGCCTCTACCGATGCACGATGCTTCCCCTTGAGCGCTGATTTTACTCTCGGGAATAGAAAAAAGTCTGGCGGGGCCAAGTCAGGGCTGTAGGGGGGCTGAGGCAGCATTGCCACCTTGTGCTGGGCAAGATACTCCACTACGCGGAACGCTGTGTGGCTCGGTGCGTTGTCATGGTGCAGCCACCAATTGTTGACGATGGCTGGGCGGACACGAGCAATGCGTTTTCGCAGTCTTGTGAGGACTTCCATGTAAAAAACTGCATTAACTGTTTGTCCGGGTGGTACAAACTCTTTGTGGATGACTCCATGTCGATCAAAAAAGCAAATGAGCATGGACTTTTGCTTGGATTTGCTCATTCGTGCTTTCTTGGGGCGTGGGGAAGCAGGGGTGTGCCATTCTGTGCTCTGCCGCTTACTCTCCGGGTTATATTCAAACACCCACGTCTCGTCACCAGTCACTACATTGTCCAAAAAGTCGGGCTCCTCATTCACATGATGAAGAAGATCCTGGCAGATCGCTTTCCGGTTGGCCTTTTGCTCCTCTGACAACACTCGCGGCACAAACTTCGCGCACACTTTCTTCATGGCTAAGTTTTCTTTCACCATCTCAAAAACTTGGGTTTGAGGAATGCTCGAGTCATCAGCAATCATTCTGATACTCATCCTGCAATCACGGTTCAGTAAATTTTTCACTCGCGACACATTTTCGTTGGTCTTGCTGGTCAAAGGGCGTCCGGAGCGGTCGTCATCTTCCACTCTTTCCCTACCTTCTCGGAACAGCTTGTGCCACTCAAAAACACCCGATCTACCCATGGCAGCATCACCGTAGGCCTCCTTAATCACATTGTGAGTCTCTTTGCCAGTTTTACCAAGCTTTACGCAAAATTTGATCGTGTATCGCTGCTCCAGTAAACGCTCCATGATTCTCCGTGACGAGGCGTTTCGACAGGTGTTCACAGTACAAACGACCTGCTCTCTTCAACGGCCGACAGCCGACTGCTGATTTTTCCCAGCGTTCCCAATATCCCCCTCCACCGATCCTGTGTGCGCAGACCGCCTCTTGTCCGCCCGTTCGCCCAGGAAAAAGCCAGTCCTACTACTTTCAAAACAGACCATGTACCTTCTCAGCTCCAGTGGGAACAACTAGAAGAGGAATTCAGATGCACATTGAATTTAATGTTGAAAACATTAGGCCTCTTTAGGTGAAGAGGCTCAGGATAGAATTATGTAGAATAAAAAAATTGGATTTAGGTGCTTTCATTCCTTTTGCCTGAAATGAGAAGGATGTATCATTCATAATAAGAGTTAGCAAAGCTTATTCAGATGAGCCAAGGAAATCATTATTAAAAATATGCAATTATTACAAATAATGGCTGAACAGTTCTAAAGAGTTTAATTATAATTTAGGTAGTTAGAGTGTGCCACGTTGTAAATTAAATACCCTTTAGCTTTGAGAAACACTTTATAATATAAAACACCTTGAAATCACAAGCTGTCACTGCATAATCTAGTAGTTTTGGGAAAGTCTTGAAATTATGAACTTCAAAGCTTACAGGAAAAAAAAAAAAAAAAGATCATTAGAAGCATTTGTGTTGGTATAAAATGCTGCCAGGTGCCCACCAAGCTGTTCTCTCACTCCCCCTCCTTGGCAGTAAAAGGGCAGAAATTATGATTAAAAAAAAAAAAAAAAAAAAAGAACAACAAAACTCATGGGTTGATATTAGGACAGGAAGATCACTCACCAATTACAATCACGATCAAAACAGACTCAGCTTGGGGAAGATTAATTTAATTTATTGCCAATTAATAACAGTGTAGAGCAGCGAGAACTAAAAGCAAACTAAAAACCACCTTCCCCCCATCCATCCTCTTCTACATCCTCCCCCTGAGCGGAGCAGGGGAGCAGGGAATGAGGACTGTGTTCAGTCTATAACGCTTCATCTCCGCCACTCCTTCACGGTCACTCTTCCCCTGCTCCAGTGTGGGGTCCCACCTATGGGATGCAGTCCTTCACAAGCTGCTCCAACGTGGGCTTCCCACAGGCTGCAGTTCTTCAAGAACATGTTTTCTCCACAGCGTGCAGTCCTTCAGGAACACACTGCTCCAGTGTGGGTCCCCCATGGGCTGCAGCTTCCTTCAGGGTATATCCACCTGCTGTGGCATGGGGTCCTCCATGGACTGCAGTGGGACAACCTGTTTCACCATGGTCTTCTCTGCAGGCTACCTGGAGCACCTCCCCCTTCTTTACTGACCTTGGTGTCTGCAGGATTGTTTTTCACATTTTCTCATTTGTCTCTCTCACAGCTGATGTGCAGCATTTTTTAAACTTTCTTAAATATGTTATCACAGAGGTGCAACTAGCATTGCTCATTGGCTCAGCTTTGGCCAGTGGTGGGTCCCTTTTGGAGTAAGCTCTTATCTGACCTGGGGCAGCTTCTGGTCTCTTCTCAGAGGATGCCCCTGCAACCCCCCTGCTACCAAAACCTTGTGACATGAACTCAATACAAGTACAAAGATTGGTTAACATTTACAAAACAAACAAAAAATGCAACAAAACCCTGAAGAAAAAAAAAACAACAACAAAACAAAACACAAAACAATCACGAATCATCTTTAGTAATGATGCTTACAGGTATTTTCATTTATAACAATAAAAATCAGACTAAGCTTTGGATGTTTATTACTTTTATTTCCTTTCAGTTTGGTTGTTTACAGGCATGCAGCGAACAGTGTTTGTTTACAAAAAAGCTTGAAGAGACTATGCAGATCACTTTCTGCTATCACATGGACTGTTGGTGCTTTGCCAGTCATGCATTTGCACAGAGATGCTTTATTTAGTATTGATCTCTCTATTATTCAGTTCTAGCTAAGAAATAAAGAAACAATTCACTTACCTGTAAAACCCATGATGTACATTTAATTGAGAACTTGTTTATTAATATTAAATGTTAACATTATATAATTCTATTAATATACTTTAATAAGAATTAATAAATTGCTAGAACACTACAAAATTTCTGCATGTATATTAGAGATGGAAAACAACTTTATAAAAATAAATTAAAAAACAAGGTGGTATTACCTGTAAGGCCTCCTGTTTATTATAGAATTCATTATCATCTGGTGGTTTAATGAGGTAGCAATGGTTACAACACTTCTTGAGTTCCATCATGATGTTCAAAAAGCCTGAGGTACTGCCTTTTGATCCTTTACTCAGGGCTTTATAATTCCTGGTTAAAATCCACCTATGATATAAAATGTGTAGTGGAAGTAATTTCTAACATGTCATATTTCCACAAATGGTAAGCTCTCAAAATATCATTTCAAATTGCATCATGAGAACTATTACACTTCATTACTTTTCATACAGACATCTAATTAAAATAGTGCGATTTTAAAAGTGTCATTACTTACTTGTAATATTGCTTCTGTAATGCACTCATTTCCATCCTCAAAATTTGCTCAACCTTAGCAGGTAAAGACTTTTCTACATCTTTTTTAACTCTTCTGAGTAGAAACGGTTCAAGTTCTTTGTGAAGACTTGCATAACCAAACTCTCTCCCTTTGCCATGCTCCTCTTCAAAATCTTCCCAGGAAGAAAACCTTCAACATAAGAAAGAATAAAGGGAGAATAATGACACAGTATGAATGACCTGAAGAAGCAACAGCGAAGAAACAGAACACAAAAAAAAACCATAAATATACCACATGCACACAAAAGCATATGGACTCATTCCCCACTCCCCTCTGTTTCATTCAATAAATTTCTGAATTTTCATCTCACAAGCAATTCTAAACATTTTGTCTGCAAATAGTAGAATGGAAGTTTCCAAACACTTTTGCAAAATGAAAGTTCAAAACAAACTACTGAATTTTAATTTCTCCAATGAAAGCTCTGCATTTTACTTTTCTGCATGGAAACCCAGGTAGAGGGTTACAGAAATTCCATTATTATATTTCTCAAGAGCAGCATGAGAAAAAAAAAGTTGCGTGGCTGGAGGGAGTGCAAGAGAACAGACCACTTTACATACTTCTTGCAGATTGGATGGTCTAGCTGAAATTTGATTATCCTCTGATATGTGCTAACAGACTAAGAAAATGGACTGTAAGGTTCTGAAGAAGTCGATGTAATGCATAGCTCCGAAATTGGAGCTACAGTGATTTGTATTCACAAGATATCTGAAAGGAACATGTGTTCTCCTTTATTCCAGATATAAACAGAAGTCACTACAGAATAATGTCAATACAATAAACGTATTGTATGCAAACCATAAGGCTGCCTGACTGAACTACTGTATATCAGGCATCATGGTACAAACTTGTTCTCATTAATGGTACTAACACAGAAAAGAAGACATCCTCAGCCCCATTCTGTTTCCATACAGTAAGTCCATGTGGTTTTCCTTTTAGATTAAGATATGTGCTTTCAGGGAAAAAGACGTATATCAATCAACCATACATCAATATCAATCAACCACATACATCAATCCACCCTTTTTGTGGACTGCTAAAACAGAAAAAGCAGCAACTGCTACCAGAATGACTTATCAAAAATAGAATGAAAAATAGTATGAAAAAGTATGTACATCTATTTTATATAAGATATTTAAACTGTTTCACGATGTAATTCTCTATCTCTATTGATTCTCCAATCACTAAAATATTCCACCATAAGAAACTTGATAAATAAATAAAAAGAACCATGTAAAACTCTTCCTTACTTTTCTGGCATGATGAAGTGCAGCAAAGACCAAAGCTCTTTGAGGGAGTTTTGCAGAGGGGTTCCAGTAATAAGAAGACGATGATTAGACTTGAAGTCTATTAAAGTCTTGTACAGAAGGGAATCATCATTTTTTAAACGATGAGCTTCGTCAACCCCTATAAACACCCAATTCAGACCACCAAGGAATGACTTAAAGAAATTGGGATGGGGGAAGAAGACATTAAACAAGTTAATATATTATGTAATTTCTGACATTTTACATGAGGTTATAAATCCCATCACTTTTTAATTTTAATACCATATGGACACCTATGCATTTTTAGCATCAATTATAGTTTTTATGTTTGCAGGATTCAACAAAAGGTTATGGAAGCATCCCAAGTTGAAAAGAAAAGAAAAGAAAAAGGCTAAATAAAGTTGATCTATAAATTTTAAAATAAAACAAACAAACAAACAAACAAACAAAAAAAAAAACAGAATAGACTCTCTTCTTTCCAGTATGTACAAACAAATGAAGTAAAGAAGTTCCACTCATTTGGCTTTCAGTTAAAATTTTCATATGCCATTAAGATTAACAATAACTCTATGGGCTACCGTCATAGAAATAGTAAGAATATACATACTACTGCACACACAAATACAAAGAAAACATGGATTTCAGAGTTGTGAATCACAGGTGTTTGGGGCTATGAGTTGGTTTGTTTTTTTTTTTTCAGTTCCTGGATGATAGTCTACAAAAAAGTAGAGCATTTTGAGAAGTGAAGAAATTACTACAGTAATGAGAAGCCCAAGCAAACTGATATGGAGAAAAAAAAAGGGGGGGGGGGGGGGGGGAGAAAGCCATACCACACATACAGAAAATATAAATGTGTTTTTTAAAAAAAAGAACACTTCACTGCCATATTTCTAAAAGCAACGTTGTCATACTCCACATCCAGAACCAAAATATGTGCAACTCAAAAACATTTGTCAAATGTAAAACTCATTTAATCACCCTGAAGAAATAAGTGTGATTACCTTATCCTTCAGCAAAATTTCATAAGTTGTTAGAAGTATATTAAATTTTAATCGTTTGGTCTGTGGATGCATCCATTCATGAGTTCTAATCTATAAAAAGAATCAAGTAAATTGTAAGCTAGAAGAAAAACAGTCTTATTGGTCAGTATGACTTTAAGAACTACAGCAATATAAATGTTAAGTGACATACAATAATCTGATCACAAAACAGGAACACAATACTCAAGCTATTAATTTAAACTTCTGAAAAAATGACAAAATTTCCACAAAACTTTTTTTTTTTTTAATTTAACAGTTACTTACGTTCCTCATTTCAGAAAAGGAATTAAAATTGTGGCTGTTATACTTAAATATTTATATTTATTTTATGGACCTAAATAATTGCATGACAAAAGACAATTTATTTTCAAATGCAAGGTTGCATTTTTAATCATTTTTATTATTAAGCAGGAAGGGAATCTTTCACATACATTTATATCAGAACAAAATTTAAGCTTTTAATTTGCATTTTAAACACAAAATATTTCAAATAAGTATTTGAAATATTTATTAAATAAATATATTATTTATTGATATTTATATATCAGGCCCAGATATTTATATCGGAGATTAGCATAAGACAGGAACATGAAATGAGTCTTGCTTTTTACCACTAAGTTTTTTCAATGATACAAAGAAATACTCACCATATTTCTGCTAGTTATATCTCCTAAGTAAACCACAGCATTCATCTGAGGAGCCCAAGTTTGAATCTCTCTTTGCCAAGACGTCAAGGTAGAAAGTGGCACGACCAGCAAAAAAGGCCCATACAGTTGATGTTCATGGAACAGGTAGTTCAGAAAAGAAATTGTTTGTATTGTTTTTCCCAGACCCATTTCATCTGCAAGAATACAACTATTCCCTCTAAAAAAAAAAAAAAAAAAAAAAAAAAAAAAAAAAAAAAAAAGTTTTATAAATGCTTACAATTTAAAAACAGCAAAACTCATTTAAGACTATACTTACTTGCACCATGAGTGAGCAAGCCAATTCAGTCCATTTAACTGATAATCTCTTAACTCTAAACTCTCATGTCCTCCAATATAAGATGGCTGCTTCTTTAGTGCAACAAACCTTGGCCTCTGTTTAAGAATCTGTCAAAAGCAAATTGAGCATCAGTCCTGCTACTGACTGAAGTTATCAAAATGCTTTCCTATAGAAACAAATTAGTGGTAGAAATGTTGTTGAGTTGCCAATTCTACTGTTTATTCATCACAGACAACTAGGCCATACAACATCAACTCACTTGCAAGTTGGAGGAGCAAGTTGAATGGCTGAACTACATTCCACAACAGAAGTGACATTAACTCTTTCACAAAGGATACTTTTAAAAAACTAAGAATACCAAATTCCATCTTTGAACGGTAATAAAAGAAGCAGGGAACAAATATCTACAAAAAACTATTCTCAGTAATGATACTTACTTCATATATAAATATAACTATCATTACTATTCTGAACAACCTTCAAAAATATTTTATAATTAGCATCTGATCTCAGGATGCATAAAATACTTCAACTTTTTTTTCTTTTTTAAAATTATCACAACTGTATAAATCCATTGCAATTACACACTCACCTTGCAGTCCTTAAATGGAGTGGTCTTGGACTGATTTCTGCTAAAATACTCATCAATACATGCCTGAAATTTTTTGGCAATGAGAGCACCATCTTCCCAGCTACATTCTGAGTAAGGCAGACCCTGCCATTTGCAATAGTAATCTGGATAACCAGCTGCTGATTTCTGATTTGAATGAGCTGCAGAAACGTATCAGAGATACCAGATCAATATTTTCCTTTTGTTTTTTAAGAAAGCACTCATTTTAAGTGATAAGACAACATGAACTAGTTTCACAGCAAAGACAGTACAATGAGTTTTCTCTTTATCAGATTTTGTTTTGCCTTAAGTTGTTAGGGATATTTATAACCTAAATTTCTTAACTATAAAGGCAATGTGAAAGTAACGAACACAGAATATTCTCAACAACATTTTCTGTTTGCAAGTTTGTCACGTACCAATTATCCTTTCCACTACTTGATATTGTTTATGTAGATCATCTGTAAGTTCCTGCTGGCAGTTATAATATTCCACATCTTCTGGAGAAGCATTTTTCAGCCTGAAATGGAAATTTATTTAAAGCACTTATTACGTTATGTAGTTATAAAACTAAGAAAATGTAGCAATTCTAAAGCTCTGAATGTAAACATCATGGGAATGCTGCTTAGAAAGCTTCTTTGAAGGAACTACAACTCTGAATGAAATTCCTGCTATAAAAGTGTTGCATCTGGCCTGAGAAAGCTAAATTAAGAGACATTTCTATCAGCTACAGCTTGTACTAGTTATGCAGATAATTTACAATGTCTATTCTCAACAGCGAGTAGTATACTTCACATGATATTTTCGTAAAACAGCACTAATAATCACGCTAATAAGAATCCATTTTATGAGTATGAGATGCTAAAAATCCCACCAGCATTCACAGATTATATTAAACACACTAATAAAATTGAACACAAAAAGGTAGCACTAAAACATAAGGATTTCTTCAGTTCTTGGTTCTGAGGCTTTAAAGGAAGTTTGAGCCAAAAAAGTAAATGCTGTAATGTTTTGAGTGCTTTAGGAATTTCAGGTTTTTTTCTTTTTATTTTTAATAATCTCTGCAGGAATTCCCAAAGAACTCTGATCAAAGTACAATCAATGACAAAACTAGTAAAAGGTAAGATTTAAAACAAAACCAGAAAACTCACCACTCACCTTGTTAAAACTTCGTTTATAACGTGCATTAAAGTCTAGGTGCAAAAGCTGCTTCCTTAAAAGGCCTGATTTTACAGAAGGTGTGAGTATACTCACTTTCTCAACCAAATTTGGAATGCTCAGAATGTTACAGGATCATAAGTATTAAGGAAGCTTCAACTTAGATTTTGTCTTCCTGTTGTAAAGGCACTTGATATGCCTTCATAAAGAGGCAATGGAACATACATAAACACAATAAAACATCTATACTGTTACAAAATATGTTACATGGAAGTAGTTATAAAAACACTCACCATCGTTTTGTTTCCTGATACTTTTTCTTATAGTTGTCCAGTTTCTTCATTCCTTTAACATTTTGTTGCTTCAGGGTTTCCTCAGTTTCCCAAGTATTATGTATGTGTGACCAACCTTTCCATTTAATAAGATACTGAACTTCTCCTGGCTCCTTTGACTTTTCAAAACCAGCATTTGGGTCACCATCTGCCTCGACTGCATAGATAGTGGTTGCAGCACCAGTGGCTGAATAAGACACCACACCATTAGGCTTGATTAAGAATGCACTGCCATAAATTAAACAGTAAAAAATGTACTGCAGAAAACAACCTGATGTTTCTACCTAAGCATGTACCTTGACTAATTTCAGCTACAATACTTATGTCACTCCTCTTATTTTAATATTATGATGAAACTAAGTTAATACATGTAAAAATACTCCAAAGAGTCAAAACAGAAACCAAAACACTTTGCATCGAACCTATAGTACCTCATCTTTTCTTATTAGAATTTTCTTGTCGCCCCTAGTTTTTTTTGTGAACCCCAGGGAACGCTCCACAAGGACTGCTTGATGCCATCTTTACTAGATTCTTCTCCTCTCTGAGCATATAATAGATATTTAACATTAGGCTTGATCAGACTTGCAACTTGAAAAACCTACTATTCAATTATTACTATGGAAGCTATGAAAACAATTAACAGAATCACAGAATGGTTGAGGTTGGAAGGAGCCCTCTGGAGGTCATCTGATCCAAGCCCCCTGCTCAAGCAGGGACACCTAGAGCAGGTTGCCCAGGACCACAGGCCTAGGACCACAGGCCCAGGACCACAGGCTCTGGGCAACCTGTTCCACTGCTCCATCACCCACACAGTAAAAAAGAAAAAGAAAAAAGTGCTTCCTGATGTTGAGATGGATCCTCTTGTGTTTCCATTTGTGCCCATTGCCTCTCGTCCTGTCACTGGGCACCACTGAAAAGAGCCTGGCTCCATCCTCTTCGCATCCTACCTTCAGGCATTTATAGACATTGATGAGATACCCCTGGGCCTTCTCTTCTCCAGGCTAAACAGTCCCAGCTCTCTCAGCCTCTCCTCATAGGAGAGATGTTTCAGTCCCTTAATCATTTTTGTGGCCCCTTTGTTGGACTCTCTCCAGTAGATCCAGGTCTCTCTTGTACTGGGGAGCCCAGAGCTGGACACAAAACTCCAGGTGTGGCCTCACCAAATCCGAGTAGAGGGGAAGGATCACCTCCCTCCACCTGCTGGCAGTACTTTGCCTAATGAATGCATCCCAGGATATCATTAGCCTTCTTTGCTGCAAGGACACATTGCTGGCTCATGCTCGACTTGGTGACCCCCAGGACCCCCATAGACTTTTCTGCAAGGTTGCTTTACAGCTGGGTGGCCCCCAGCATGTACCGGTGCCTGGGGTTGTTCCTTTCCATGTGCAGGACTTTGTACTTCCCCTTGTTGAACTGCATGAGGTTCCTCTCTGCCCATTTCTCCAGTCTGTCCAGGTCCCTCTGGATGGCAGCAAGACCCTCTGGTGTATCCACCGTGCCCCTCTATTTTGTGTCATCTGCAAACTTGCTGAGGGTACACTCTGCTCCATCATCCAGATCATTAATGAAAATGTTGAACAGGACTGAGTCCAGTATTGACCCCTGCAGTACACCCCTAGTTACTACTGGCCTCCAACTAGACTTTGTGCCGCCGACCACCACCCTCTGGGCCCAGCCATTCAGACAGTTTTCAAACCACCTCGCTGTTTGTCCATCCAGCAATGGCCACTTTAACAGCTTGTCTATGGGGATCTTATGGGAGACAGTGTCAAAGGCCTTACTAAGTCCAGGTGGACTATATCCACTGCTCTCCCCTCATCCATCAGGCTGGTCATATCATTATAGAAACTTATCAGGTTGGTCAAGCATGACTTCCTCTTGGTGAATCCATGCTGGCTCCTCCTGATGGTTTTCTTGTCCTTCATATACCTGGAAATGGTTTCCAGGATTAGCTGCTCCATTACCTTCCCAGGCATCAAGGTGGGGCTGACTGGCCTGTAGTTCCCAGGGTCCTCCTTCTTGCCCTTTTTGAAGATGAGTGACATTTGCTTTCCTTTAGTCTTCAGGCACTTTTCCCAGTCACCATGATCAAGCAAAGATTATCAAGAGTGGCCTTGCAAGGACATCTGCCAGCTCCCTCAGTACTTGTGGCCCCATCAGGGCCCATGGACTTATGAATGTCCAGTTTGCTTAAGTATTCCTTGACCTGATCATCTCCCACCATGGATCCATCTTCCTTCCTCCAGCCTTTTCCCCAGGTCTCTGGGACCTGGGATTCCTGAGGGCCAGCCTTGATGGTAAAGACCAAGGCAAAGAAGGCATTCAGTACCTCAGCCTTTTCCCTGTCCCGTGTAACCAGGTTCCCCATCTTGTTCAGCAATGGGCCCACATTTTCCCTAGCCTTCCTTTTGTCACTAATGTACTTATAGAAGCCCTTCTTATTGTCCTTGACATCTATGGACAGATTCAATTCCATCTTGGCTTTGGCATTCGTAACCTCATCCCTGGATGCTCAGACAATGTTTCTGCATTCTTCCCAGGTTACCCATCCTTGCTTCCACTCTCTGTATGCTTCCTTTTTGTTTTTTAGTTTGGCCAGGAGCTCCTTGATCTTTCATTCTTGCCTCCCAGCATTTTTGCCTGATTTCTTGCTTATTGGAATGTACTGATCTTGTGTTATGTCTTCCTAACCTCTTTTTACAACATTTTTCCCCCTGCATTTGGAATTTTATGTGGAGTAAGTTTTAATTACATTAAGTCTGTATTACTGCTGCTAGTATGCTTCATCTGTAAACAAGCTCATTTCTGTGAGAAGAGCCAAGAAAGGAAGATCTAGACCCTTCATCTGGACCCAACCAGATTCAGGGTCTAGATCTAGCAAGAGAGTGACAATAACAAAGAACAGCACAAACAGTAACATCTAAGCATACAGAATACAAGAAGCCTTATTCAAAAGGCTTTTAACACAGCAGTGATACTTTGCATTTGAGTAAGTGGCTGGAGTAAAGATACAATGGCATTTAGGACAGTATGGGAGAAGGAAGGTGAGAGGGAAGAGAGTGCAAGCTCTATAGCATATCAGAAACTCTAGAACTTAGGTATAACCCATGAAGAAAGGCAGTTTTGAAGTGTGAGGGGGGGCAAATTTTCTATGATTTGAACCCTAATTTTCAGACTAAAAAAACACTTAAGTAGGATACTGCATCCTATCAGCTAATGAAAATGAGACCCCTATCATAATTCATAAAATTTTAGAAATTCATATCCAAGCACATTACTGAAATTTTAGATGCACTTTGTAGCCATTCCACCATCCATTGTATTGTATTGAGACTAATTATACAGGAATACCTGAAATCACCATCTCAGTGCTTCAGCCTTCCCAATACCATCCTTTAGGGTTCAGCCTACTTGTTAGATGCCCTATCCAGTCCACTTTCTCTGCCTCACTATAAACAGTTTATACCTATCATGTAATCAATAAACTGTACAAATAGTAGTTTAACAGCATGGTATGCAGTTGCGTAATATGGAGCTATCTTCCACGTATTTTTTTTTATTTTTTCATTAGTTATGCAAGTTCTTCTATGCTTTATTTTATAAAGTTTACAAAAGAAACATACACATATGAGTATGAAAAACAAGATGATTCCCTGGTATTTTTAAACTTATTGTTTACAATCACAGGTGACCTACAGCTGAGAACACCTGACATTTATATTGCACAATGTACTCCACCATCTTCCTGGAGCCTGGATCAGGGATATCACCAGGATACTCCCCAACCTGCTGCGCTCCACAGACTACTACCCACTGCTGATCTTCCAGATAGGTGGAGAGGAAGATGCATCCCGTAGTCTGACGGGAATGAAGAAAGATTTCAAGGCCTTGGGACAGTTGGTGAAAGAGTCTGGGGAACAAGTCATTTCCTCCTTCTGATCTGGGGTGATGACATGAGACGGAATAGAAGGATCTGGTCCATAAATGATTTGCTGTATGACTGGTGCTATAGGCAGGGCTTTGGGTTCTTTGATAATGGCTGGTTTTATAAGACACCAGGCCTGACAGTAATACGTGGGAAAGGTTTATCTCACAGGGGGCAAAAGGGTTCTGGGACAGGAATTAGCAGGGCTCATTTGGAAAGCTTTAAACTAAATCCATAAGGGGATGGGGTTGTACCTGGGCTTGCAATGGTGGGGCAGCACTCTAGCAGTGAGGAAGACCGGGAGGCCTCCCACTCCCCTAGGGTGAAATCGGCGTGCTCAGCTCGCTCCCCGAAGTGCCTCTACACCAATGCACGTGGCATGGGGAATAAGTAGGAGGAATTAGAAATCCATGTTCAGTCAGGAGACTATGATCTCATGGCAATTACAGAGACATGGTGGGACAGCTCAAGTGACTGGAATGTGGTCACGGATGGGTATGTCCTTCTCAGAAAAGACAGGCCAGCAAGGCAAGGTGGCGGAGTTGCTCTTTACGTGAGAGAGCAACTACATTGTATTGAGTACTGTTTGGGGCAGATGAGGAGCAAGTTGAGAGTCTGTGGGTGAGAATTAAGGGGCAGGCTGGCATGGGGGATACTGTTGTGGGTGTCTATTACAGGCCACCAGATCAAGATGAGGAAGTTGATGAGGCCTTCTACAGGCAGCTGATAGCAGCCTTGCGATAACAGGCCCTGGTTATTGTGGGGGATTTCAACTACCCTGACATTTGCTGGAAGGCCTACTCAGCCAGCCATCCGCAATCCAGGAGGTTCCTTCAGTGTATTGATGATAACTTCCTGATGCAAATGGTGGATGTGCCAACTAGGAGAGGAGCGCTGCTGGATCTTGTCCTCACTAACAAAGAGGGGCTGGTTGAAACGGTGAAGGCAGCCTTGGTTGCAGTGACCATGAGATGGTGGAGTTTAGGATCTCGTGTGGCAGGAACAGAATACCGAGCAGAATCACAACTTCAGTAGGGTCAACTTTGGCCTTTTCAAGCATTTGCTAGGGGAAATCCCATGGGACAAGGTACTTGAAGGAAAAGGAGCCCAAGATAGCTGGTTAGCTTTCAATGACTGCTTCTTCTGAGCTCAAGAACAGAGCATCCCAACAGGTAGGAAGTCAGGAAAAAGAGCCAGGAGACCTGCATGGTTAAACAGGGAATTGCTGGGCAAACTCAAGTGGAAGAGGAGAGTCTACAGATCATGGAAGGAGGGGCTGGCCACTTGGGAGGAATATAAGGCTGTTGTCAGAGGATATAGGGGAGCAACTAGGAAAGCTAAGGCCTCTTTAGAATTAAACCTTGCAAGAGGGGTCAGGGACAACAGAAAAGGCTTCTTCAAATACACTGTAGATAAAACTAACAGTAGAGGCAATGTAGGCCCACTGATGAATTAGGTGGGTGCCCTGGTGACAAAAGATAAAGAGAAAGCAGAGTTACTGAATGCCTTCTTTGCCTCTGTCTATAATGCCAGAGGCTGTCCTGAGGAGCCCCGTACCCCTGAGTCCCCAGAGGAAGTCAGAATAAAGGAGTTTGCCTTGGTTGATGAGGGCTGGGTTAAGTACCGATTAAGAAATCTGGACATCCATAAGTCCATGGGTCCTAATGGGATGTGCCCGCAGGTGCTGAGGGAGCTGGCGGAAGTCATTGCTAGGCCACTCTCCATCATCTTTGGTAAGTCGTGGGGAACGGGAGAGGTGCCTGAGGATTGGAGGAAAGCAAATGTCACTCTGGTCTTCAAAAAGGGCAAGAAGAAGGACCTGAGTAACTATAGACCGGTCAGCCTCACCTCCATCCCTAGTAAGGTGATGGAACAACTTATCCTTGGCATTGTCTCTATTCATATCAAGGATAAAAGGATCATTAGGGGCAGTCAACATAGCTTCACCAAAGGGAAGTTGTGCTTGACCAACCTGATAGCCTTTTATGAGGATATAACCAGGTGGATAGATGATGGAAAGGCAGTGCACATGGTCTATCTTGATTTCAGTAAAGCCTTTGACACCGTCTCCCACAGCATCCTTGCAGCTAAACTGAGGAAGTGTGGTCTGGACGATCGGGTAGTGAGGTGGACTGTAAACTGGCTGAAGAGAAGAAGCCAGAGGGTTGTGGTCAATGGGATGGAGTCGAGTTGGAGGCCTGTATCTAGTGGAGTCCCTCAAGGGTCAGTACTGGGACTGGTGTTCAATACATTCATCAATGACTTGGATGAGGGAATGGAGTGCACCATCAGCGAGTTCACTGACGACACTAAACTGGGAGGAGTGGATAACATGCTGGAAGGCTGTGCTGCCACCCAGTGGGACCTCGACAGGCTGGAGAATTGGGCGGGGAAAAATTTAATGAAATATAACAAGGGCAGGTGTAGAGTCCTGCATCTGGGCAAGAACAACCCCAGACACCAGTATAAGTTGGGGACTGCCCTGCTGGACAGCAGTGAAGGGGAAAGGGACCTGGGGGTCCTGGTGGACAGCGGGATGACCATGAGCCAGCACTGTGCCCTTGTGGCCAAGAAGGCCAATGGCATCCTGGGGTGTATCAGAAGGGGTGTGGTTAGTAGTTCGAGAGAGGTTCTCCCCCCCCTTCTACTCTGCCCTGGTGAGACCGCATCTGGAATATTGCATCCAGTTCTGGGCCCCTCAGTTCAAGAAGGACAGGGAACTGCTTGAGAGAGTCCATCTCAGAGCCACAAGGATGATTAATGGAGTGGAGCATCTCCCTTATGAGGAAAGGCTGAGGTAGCTGCGTCTCTCTAGCTTGGAGGAGACTGAGGGGTGACCTTATTAATGTTTATAAATATGTAAAGGGTGAGTGTCAGGAGGACGGAGCCAGGCTCTTCTCAGTGACATCTAATGACAGGACAAGGGGCAATGGGTGCAAGCTGGAACATAAGAGGTTCCGCTTAAATATGAGACAAAACTTTTTTACAGTGAGGGTGACAGAACACTGGAACAGGCTGCCCAGGGGGGTTGTGGAGTCTCCTTCTCTGAAGACACTCAAAACCTGCCTAGACGTGTTCCTGTGTGACATGATTTAGGTGTTCCTGCTCTGGCAGGGGGATTGGACTAGATGATCTTTCAAGGTCCCTTCCAATCCCTAACATTCTGTGATCTTAAGAACACTGATTTAAAAAAAATACCTCCTTTTCGGCCAATTCGACTATCCATAAACTTCTCTATAGTTTCAAATTCATCTTCTTCAGGCTGCAGGACATCTTCTCCACAAACTTCCAGCAAGTCATCAGAATCTGTCTTAGCTTCTTCAGCTTCTTTGTAACTAACATTGACTGTTGCCTGGCGACGAGATCCTCTCTTGTCATAATCGTCATCATCATCATCTGATGAATCAAGCTGCCTCTTTTTCTGTCCTGCATTCTTTTTACCATTTTTTGGCTTAATTCTTGAAAACAGTAAAATAGAACAGTGGGGTTTCAACATGTACAACCACAAGCCTTCTGTATTTGTTTCTTAATACATATATTTCATGACTGCTCAGTTACACCACTTTCAGATACAGTACAGAGGCATTCAACACAAAACACTGGTATGATAACATCTTTTGTAGCTTAGTCTTCAGTTTCTGTAATATGTATTAATGTTTTCATTTGCCTATACAGTAGTACAATACTCAATTTCTAATTTGAAATAGTACTAGAGTATCCAAAATGTGAGACTTCTTACCTCCTTGGAGGTTTCTGGCTTTTGACCTTGTTTTTTGGCTCATAGTCAGATTCACTCTCTTCACAACTGCTTTTCTCTCTATCTTCCTCTGATTCAGAATCAGAACCAGTTCCCGATACTGACCCTGACCCAGACATTTGCCAGTCTTCACTGTACATATTGAAAGACAAAACAGTAACTCGCATTAGTTTTGTTTTCTTTTATAATCAGGTATTCACCACGGGTTTGCTGCTTTAATTTCAACATTCTCCATAGAAATAAAAATGTTATAATCATTATTTCAGCAGAAAGAACAGAAAATTATCATGAATGGATAACAGATGGGTAAAAATGCATAATGGTTTCAAAGGGAATTGAATTGTTTTCTATTATCAAGATGTAAATTAAAAAAAAAATAAAATCTGGATTTCTGTATAAATTACAGCTTTAAGAAATGAATTAACTTGACATAAAAAAAAAGTACTTAACAAGACTTTAGCTGAAAAGATATATGTTTACTGGAACTTACCTATGCTCAAATCATAAACTCCCTTAAAATTATATTTTGTAGAGTCCAAAATTCTCTGATAACTATGTTCACTGTGCCTCATGTGAGAAATCAGCAACTTTGACACAGGAACCAAAAATAATGCAGAATCAGATGTGAGAAACACAGAAAGACTTGAACCAAGGCAATCTGAAAGGCACTGGCTCCCAAAAGCCTTCACTGAGCTCCCAGATCAATACTTCACACCCATACAAGATATGAGTAAGCCACTTGTGACTTCCAGTGGCAGTATCTCTGTGCCGCTGCTTAGCTGAGATGATCCATTTGCAACAAGAAAGAAGCACCCGCTGATCAACAGTATCTTACCTCAGTTTCCTGAAATGCCTAAAAGACAATGCAGTCATTGGTCATAGCCAACACGGGTTTATGAGGGAAAAGTCCTGCTTAACTAACTTAATTTCCTTTTATGACAGGTTACCCATCTAGTTGACCAAAGGAAGCCATTAGATGTAATCTTTTTGGATTTCAGAAAAACTTTCAATACTGTTTCTCACAGTATCCTTCTGGACAAAATGTCCAACATACAGCTAGATAAATACATATTACGATGGGTGAACAATTGGCTGACGGGTCAGGCTCAAAGGTTTATAGTAAATGGGATTATATCAGGCTGGTGTCCAGTCACTAGTGGGGTTCCACAGGACTCCATTTTAGGGACAGTTCTCTTCAATGTTTTTATAAATGACCTGGACGCAGGACTCAAATGTATACTAAATAAGTTTGCGGATGATACTAAATCAGGAGAGGCTGTTGACTCCCTTGAGGGTAGAGAGGCCTTGTATAGAGATCTTGACAAATTAGAGGGCTGAGAAATTTCGTATGAAATTCAACAAGAGCAACCTGGGACAATTCAACTTGCACCTGGGACAGGGCAACCCTTGATATATGCACAAATTGCAGGATGAGAGGCAGGAGAGCAGCCCCACAGAAAGAGATCCAGAGGTTCTGGTTGATAGCAAGTTGAATATGAGTCAGCAGTGTGCCCTGGCAACCAAAAGGGCCAATCATATCCTGGGGTGCATCAAGCATGGCAGAGCTAGCCATTTGGAGGAAGTGTTTGTCCCGTTCTACTCTGTACTGATATGGCCTTACCTTGAGTACCATGTGCAGTTTTGGGCACCACAATAAAAGAAAGATATGAAACTATTAGAGAGTGTCCAAAGAGGGGCTACAAAGATGGTGAAGGCTCTAGAGGACAGGACGTATGAGGAGCAGCTGAGGTCACTTGGTTTGTTCAGCCTAGGGAAGAGGAGACTGAGGGGTGACCTCATCACAGTCTACAGCCTCCTCACAAGGCAGAGCAGAGGGAGGCACTAATCTGTTCTCTCTGGTGAACACTGGGAGCATAAAGCTGCATCAGGGACATTCAGGTTGGATATTAGGAAATGGTTCTTCACTAAGAGGGTGGCTGGGCACTGGAATGGGTGCCCCAAAGAAGTAGTCATGGCACCAAGCCTGCTAGAGGTCAAGAAGCATTTGGACAACACTGTCAGACGTGTGGTTTGATTTCTGGGTAGTCTTGTGTGGAGCCAGGAGTTGGACTCGATGATCCTTGCGGGTCCCTTCCAACTCGGGCTGTTCTATGACTCCGAGTTTACAAAGGCAAATGTAATATTAATAGCTTGGGGAAGGGAGAGCCTGGCACGCATTCTTGAAAGGTTGCTAAATCTTTATGCTACCATCTATTATCACGTTAAGGGGTCTTTGACCAAGATGCTGTATGGGGTTTACGTGGCAAGGGTTTGGTAGCAGGGGGGCTGCAGGGGTGGCCTCTGTGAGAAGAATCCAGAAGCTGCCCCATGTTAGGTAAGAGACAATTTCAGCCACCTGAAAAAGGGACCTGCTGCTGGCCAGAGCTGAGCCAATGAGCAACATTGGTTGTGCTTCTGTGAGAGCATAATTTTAAAAGGGAAAACAAACAAACAAAACCCCTGCTGTGCAACAGCAGCTGGGAGAGAGGTGTAAGAAACAACCCTGCAGACACCAAGGTCAGTGAAGAAGAAGGGGGAGGAGGTGCTCCAGGCGCCAGAGCAGAGGTTCCCCTGCAGCCTGTGGTGACGACCATGGTGGAGCAGGCTGTCCCTCTGCAGCCCATGGTGTACCATGGTGGAACAGATTTCCACTCTGCAGCCTGTGGAGGAGCCCACATTGGAGCAGGTGTATCTGGCCTGAAGGAGGCTGCAGCCCATGGTATGGACCCATACTGGAGCAGTTCTTGAAGAGCTGCTGCCTGTGGGAAGCCCAAATAGGATTAGTTCGGGAAGTACTGCATTCCATGGAAGGGACCCCACGTTGGAGACACAGGAAGAGAGCGACTGTGAAAGTGAGGCAGAGATGAAGCATTATGGACTGACTGCAACCCCCATTCCCTGTTCCCCTGTGCGGCTCAGGGGGAGGACATAGAACAAGGTGGATGGGGAGGTGGAAAGGTGTTTTCATTTTGCTTTTAGTTTCTCAGTGTTCTAGTCTGCTAGTGATAGACAATAAATTATATTAATCTCCCTATGATGAGTCTGTTTTGCCCGTAACAATAATTGGCAAGCAACCTCCCTGTCCTTATCTCAACCCTTGAGCCATTTCCATCATACTTTCCCTTTGAGAAGAGGGAGAGAACGGTTGTGGGGGAGTTCAGCTGCCCAGCGGGGTAAAACCACCACATATGCTCATGTCCTTCAAGAAGTAGAATATTACTCAAAGGCTTCTTCATTAAATTTACGATTATAAAACCTAAGATTCAGTACTTCAACCCTTCTTTCACTTGAATATGCACTGGTCCTAGAAATTACAGTTTTATTGTGGTCGATACATATGTGTATCTTGGAAATGCTATGAAAACATCCATCTCCGTGAAATATTTTTTCCGTAAGCAGTAAATTAAGAAACATGCAAACAACATCCCTCCAAAGCAAAACGAAAAAAAACAAGAACCAAAACAAACAACCCCCCCCCAACCTCATGCAACTCCACAATCTGTATTTTTTGGAGAATCTCCATATTTTACTGGATGCAGGGGAAAACATGACTACAAATGATAAGGAAAAGGCTGAGGTTCTTTACATCTGTCTTTACTAGTCTGAACACTTATCCCCAGGGTACTCAGCCTCCTGACCTGGAAGTCTGGGACAGGGAGCAGAAGAAACCTCCCACAACCCAGGTGGAAACAGTTAGAGTCCTGCTGCTCCACCTGGACTGTCACAAGTCCATGGGGCCAGATGGGATCCACCTAAGGGTGCTGAGGGAGCTGGTGGATGTGATTGCTGGGCCGCGCTCCATCATCTATCAGGAGTCATGGTCATCTGGAGAGGTCCCAGATGACTGGAGACTTACTATTGTGACACCCATCTATAAGAATGGTCCATAAGGAGGACCCAGGGAACTACAGGCCTGTCAGCCTGACCTCGGTGCCAGGAAAGGTGATGGAGCAGGTCATCTTGAGTGCAATCACACAGCATCTGCGGGACAATGGGGGAATCAGGCCCAGTCAGCATGGGATCGTGAAAAGCAAGTCCTGCTTGACCAACCTCATCTCCTTCTATGAGTGGGTGACCAGCCTAGTGGATGAGGGAAAGGCTGCTGACATGAAACAATGAGAAGAACTCATTGAGAGCAGCCCTACAGAGAAGGACTTGGGGGTTCTGGTGGACAAAATCTTGACATGAGCCAGCAGCGCACGCTTGCAGCCCTGAAGGCCAACTACATCCTGGGCTGCATCAGCAGAGGGGCGGCCAGAAGGTCGAGGGAGGTGATTTTTCCCCTCTATTCTGCCCTTCTGAGGCCTCAAAACAAAAACAAAAGGTCCTGGAACACAAGTCCTAAGAGGAGTGGCTGAGGGAACTGGGGTTGTTTAGTCTGGAGAAGAGGAGGCTCAGAGGAGACCTTATTGCTCTCTACAACTACCTGAAAGGAAGTTGTGGGGAGCTGGGGGTCAGCCTCTTCTCCCAGATAACCAGCAATTGGACTAGAGGGAATGGCCTCAAGTTGTGCCAGGGGAGGTGGACATTTCCTATCAGGAAGAATAGTTAGGTATTAGAATGGGTTGCCCTTTCCTATCAGGAAGAATAGTTAGGTATTAGAATGGGTTGCCCAGGGAGGTGGTGGAGTCACCATCCCTGAGGGTGTTTAAGGAAAGGTTGGACGTGGTGCTTAGAGACATGGTTTAGCGGGTGATATTGGTGGTAAGGGGATGGTTGGGACCAGATGATCTTGGAGGTCTTTTCCAACCTTAATGATTCTATGATATGGACAATATATAAAACACCATACTCTATGGTTTGATCCTGTACTAAGTTAAATAGATAAATCTGATCTGCATGTCATAAAACAGCTGCAAACATACTTGTTCAAAACAGTCTGAAATGAAAATTGAAGCACTGGACATATGAGATTATTTGGTTACTAGTTTCTAAACTTAATATATATTTCCTATAACAAAGTATGTTTTTAGGTGTTGTCCTGGTTTCAGTTAGAACAGAATTAATTTTCAGAATTAATTTGTGTAATCACATTCTTAAATAACAGTGGACTATAAAAACTAATTCATCACTATAGAAGTACCATCTTGCATAGCAAGCTTTTTTTTATTTTTTTTTTTTTAACTATCATTTCTTGAAGAATTCATATTGACAACCCTGAATATTGAGATGATTCATTAACTGGAGAAGAAGAGAGAATGATTCAATTTCTATATACTGTTCATTAACAGACACACCCACCCTTCCAAGGTCATTATGTTTATTCTCCTCTCATTGTGGCAATGAGAAGGTATGATCTTTGTCATAAACTGTTTGATTTACAGCTTAAAACCATCTCAATTTCAATTAAAGTGTCTTGGGTAGTCAATAAAGCTAATTACTGTCAAACCTATAATAATTTTTGGAACTTTTAAAAGGCTTCAGCTCAAAAATATGCCACAAATATGACTGTTTTAAAAATAAAAATTGCTGGTGAATATTCTTCAACAAAACTTTAGGTAATGCAGTCTCTTTTGCTCAGAAATGAATAATGATATATATATGTTCCTTTGAGAGTATTTATTTTAAAATATTCTAAAACATCACTCAAAATCAAGAAGCACAAGATTATTTATTTCAAGTGCAGAGAAGTGAAGTCTGGATAATTACAAGCATATGTTGCCATAACAAAAAATGATGATATTTATGAAAAATAACTTACTCTCTATGTCTTTTCTTTTTGGTTTCACTGGATGAGTCACCTGCAGAATCTTCACTGCTTGATAAATCCTGCAGATGAAGTAAAAAAACATATATGATTCATTATCACAAAAAGAATGAAGTGTTTTTACTATTAAAAAGATAATTCAGCTCCTACTTTCAAACTGAAATCATATTCATGTCTTATCTTCTTCACACACACCCCCCAGTATACTCACTGATATTGAGTAAGATTGGGATTACTATTGATTCTGTATTTCTCCATCTATGAATATACTAGAACTCAAGAAGATACCACAAAAAAGTCTTAACAAATAATCAGTGTGTACATATAGTCAATGTTTAAACTGCTGGAAGTTAATAAATCAAGTTTTAAATTCTATCAAAAGCCTCAATAAAATTTCCTGCCCTTTTAGAGTTCTCTCACCTTTAAACATGACTAGGAAATTTTTCCGAATACTAGGTACGTTTCTTCTCTTTCTACTCCTAAACCAAAAAAAACTTAAAATTGTCTTTAAAATTATCTTAAAAAATCCTAAAACCAATCTAATGGGGAATAAGTTTACATCATTTTTACAATGAAAAAGAATTTTCAGGAAGAGTACTTAGCAACAGCTCAACAGCTATAAATTAACATTTTAACTCTATATGATTAACTCCTTTGATTAGTTTTAATGATGAGCAGCTAAACTTGACCAAAACAAACAAACAACAACAAAAAAAAACACACAACATTAAACAGTAATAAGACTTGTGACCAAAGTGGAATCAAATCATAGAATCATAGAATCATAGAATATCCTGAGTTGGAAGGGACCCTTAAGGATCATCAAGTCCAACTCTTGACATCGCACAGGTCTACCCAAAAGTTCAGACCATGTGACTAAGTGCACAGTCCAATCTCTTCTTATCTTAAATGATCGATCCCACTAACTACAGTGGAACTGACTGCAACCTCAGCAAGTTTGCAGATAACACCAAGTTGAGTGGTGGTATTCATATCATAGAAAGAAGGGATGCCATCCCGAGGGACCTTGACAGGCTTGAGAAGCAGGCCCACATGAACCTCATGAAGGTCAACAAGGCCAAATGCAAGGCGCTGCACCTGGGTCAGGGTAATTCCAAACATCAACAAAGCTTGGGCTATAAATGGATTGAGAGCAGCCCTGCAGAGAAGGGCTTAGGGGTGTTGGTGGTTGAAAAATGGGATGTAAGGCAGCAGCGTGTATTTGCAGCCCAGAAAGCCAATCCTATCCTGGGCCGCATCAAAAGAAGCGTGGTTAGCAGGTTGAGGGAAGCAATTCTCCCCCTCTACTCTGCTTTTGTGAGACCTCACCTGGAGTACTGCATCCAGTTCTGGGGTCTGCAGTACAAGAAAGAGGTGGACCTGTTAGAGTAAGTCCAGAGGAGGGCCACAAAAATGATCAGACAGCTAGAACACCTCTCCTATGAAGACAGGCTGAGGGAGTTGTGGTTATTCAGCATGAAGAAAAGGCTCTGGGGAGACCTTATTGCAGCCTTTCAATAATTAAAGGGAGGTTATAAGAAAGATGGAGAAATACTTTACAAGGGCATGTAGTGATGGCACATGTAGTAATGGTATTAAACTGAAAGAGATATAAGAGATAATGGAAAGATATATTAGATATAAGGAAGAAATTCTTCACTGTGAGGGTGGTGAGGCACTGGAACAGGTTGCCCAGAGAAATTGTGGATGCCCCCATCCCTGGAAGTCCTCGAGGTCAGGTTGGATGGAGCTCTGGGCAGCGTGATCTAGTGGAAGAAGGTGTCCTTGCTCGTGGCATGGGTGTTGGACTAGACAATTTTTAAGGTCCCTTCCAACCCAATCCATTCTGTGGATCTATGATTCAATGCTTACTTTTTTTTTTTTTTTAAATAATAAAGGAAATATGAAAATCTGCTTTATATGTAATTCTAACTCACAGTCACTAATGTCCTTGAAATATGTTCATACTACACAAAGTCAGTATCTGTTTAGCCTATGCTTTAGGTTTTAAAAATTGCTAAAATTAAGGTATGGGTCTTAAAATACAATCATTATTTTATGACTGTTACAGAAGTTGTAAAAATCTAGTTTACTACTCTATACAGACTTGTGGGATTTTAATTTTTTTTTTGAAAACTCCAGGAACTATCTTTATATAGAAACAATGATGAGAAAGTCTTTTAGTATTTTAGCTGTCTTTATTGAACTTAGAATGCAGAAATACAATGAAATTTAGTACTACGTGACTTGAAAGTTTTGTCCATACATCACAGTATATCTAGCTAAAAATACTAATCTAGACTGCTCTAATTTTGGCACAACTTACCCGAAAACATGCATATAAGGAAACAGGAAAAAAAATCTTTGCATGTCACTTATTTGAACATTACTTTTATAGACTAAATACAGACTTTTTATACACACACAAGAGAACTTGGCTCTACGTAATTTCATTCTAACATATGGGGCAATGAGACATGGATGTTTAGACTTTAATAGACGAATTTATATGTTATTCACCTCTTCTGAACCACTGCCTGATGAGGCTATCATTTGCTGTTGTTTCTTGATCATTATTGATCCCTGCACAGCAAGTATATTTTGGACTGGACTTCCAAAACTGAATTGGAATTCAGATACAAAAGTCACTTAAACATGTTGAAACTTTACAGTTTACCACATATTTACTTTTCTTAACATGAGCAGCATCGCTGTTAAAGTCACAGAATAGTTGAGGTTGAAAGGGACCCTCTGGAGGTCATCTGGTCCAAGCCCCCTGCTCAAGCAGGGACACCTAGAGCAGGTTGCCCAGGACCATGTCCAGGCAGCTTTTGAAGATCTCCAAGGAGGGAGACTCCACAGCCTCTCTGGGCAACCTGTTCCACTGCTCCATCACCCACACAGTAAAAAAAGAAAAAAAAAAGTGTTTTGTGATGTTGAGACAGATCCTCCTGTGTTTCCATTTGTGCTCATTGCTTCTTGTCCTGTTACTGAGCACCACTGAAAACAGCCTGGCTCTGTCCTCTTTGCATCCTCCCTTTGGGTATTGATAATATTCTCCCTGAGCCGCCTTTTCTCCAGGCTAAACAGTCTCAGCTCTCTCAGCCCTTCCTCACAGGAGAGATACCCCAGTCCCTTAAAGAAGTATCTCAGTGTTATTAATTAAAAAAAAAATACTCCCTATAAAAATACTGCATGTATTAATAATATTGGATAGCATTTTAAAGTAGCGAGACTTCTGCAGAAAATAATGTTACATGAGAATTGCTGGCACACTTTTAACAGTAAATATAACAGTAGCTGTGCAGGCCTCTATAATTAAGATAAAATGTTTGTAAAGTAAACTTTTAAACTGATCCAGATAAGTCTTTTCAGGCTGCTTAGTTGATATATGTTAGCTTCATATGGGAATACTGAAGTACATGAACAAAAAAATAAAAGAGAATCCTTAACAGTCTTTGAGTCTTACAGTAGTGAATATTTTATTAGTTTTCATAGATATGGTCTATCATTCAAATTAAGTTCATATGTCACAGAGAAACAGAGGAGAGTTTGGGTAATTTTCAACCACTGGATTTAAGAGATTTCTAAATAACAGTTTATTTCTAATTTTAGCAAACTTTTCCCCATACAGAAAACAAAACGTATGTAAGCCTGAAATTGTTGTACAATGACTTATTGATATGAAGAAACTAAGCACTAGAGAAACAACTTAAATAAAATTTTAGAAATAATGTCACTTTGTCTTGAAAAATATACAATAAGTTAATAGGTGCTTCTGCATGACAAAAATAGCTAACTAAATATGAACAAACATGAGAATTTAAGAGCTCAGTGATTATGAGAGCTAAGCATGCATATTCACTAACCCAATTCTGTTAAAATTCTAATTAAAAATGCTTTGTTTATTCGTTTAAATAAAGGCTGCTCTTGAAGCTACTCTGTACAGTGCTTTTTCCCCAGAAAGGGTTCATGTCTTATTTTACCTCAGATCCATCAATTTTTGGTGGTTTAGCTTGAACCTGTTTCTTCTCTCCAGATGTGTCAGATTCTGATTCTGACTGACTGCTGGACTCTGAACCAGACTCAGAATCACTGCTACCTGACTGACTGCTACTTCCATCACTACTGCTTCCAGAGCTTGAACCAGATCCAGAAGCCGATGTTGACCCAGAATCATCATCTGACTGGCTGCAATCAGAAGATAGCAGGATATTATACAATGGCTAAGAAAACAGGATTTAAAAAGTCACAATAAAAAGACTTTAGCTTCACCTATAAATCAATTGTTAAATTAGCCCCCGCACGTGGATAGCATACAAATGAATGTACTGGAGTAAGGCAGGAGTGAAAATTCAAAGTTTAATTAGATACTTTTCAGCAAACAAAAAAAAGCAGGAAACAGAAAATGAACTCAGAGGAGTCAAGCAAGGGTATTTCTCACCCACCCAAACCCTTACTTAGCTTTATCAAACCTCACATGTTTTTGCATATATTTGTATACATATATATACACACATGCACACATATACATACACACACATACACGATTGTTTTAAAAATCTTTTTAGATCAGCAATCGTCACCTCTGTCATCCCTTCCATATTTTTTTTGAGCACACATTCCTTTAAGGAAAATATAATCTCAGTTTTGTTTCCCTAGTTTGACTTTTTTCATGAAAAAGTAGGGAAAAAAAAATCTTTGAGGAAGTACTAGAAACCCACATTTCATGTGATTTGGACCAACTATATACAAAATACTACTAAACATTTTAAACATCAATGTATTTATAAAAGTAACTGGAAAACAAGAAATGTATTGTCACACATAATATAAATCCACACAGACCATCTTATTCTGTTAAAAAAACAGCAGTAAAATTCCCCACACAGACAAATTCTGAATGATTTGTGCCAAGACACTTAGCATATTGAGTCACTGGATTATTCCACCTGTACATTCATTTTATATTAGATTTTAAATATTTTTCTTTTAAAATACGTTAAGTTAAACATTTATTTCATGACTATTCAAAAACAGAAACATTTGGTTTTCTAAAATAATTTCACAAAGGAACTGAGTTGAAACTTTAATCAAATTCCTCATTAGGTTAAATACTACCCTATATCAAATATACGAGAGAAAACATTGGAATCACTCCACCACACAGCAAAATAATTTCAAATTATGTATAGTTCAGATGCAAGTATTTAAAAAGGAAACAAACAAACAAACAATAAAGATAACAAAAAATCCCAAACAATAAAAACCCTAAAGCTGATATCAAAGTCTAAGACTATCACTGTTAGCACATTTCATCTGGCTGGCAGACAATGGGAACTGATCATCTTCTGCACTAGAACACACTTGACTGACATTTAAAGTCACAAAACAAAACCACTACTCTCCCTGTTGTTGCTAACACAAATTAAACTGAATTTATTGAGGAAAAATAAATTCACAAACTGATTCCTGTAGACAGTACCTCAATAAATAATCTGCATCTGCTGACTTTGAAAAAAAGAGAAAGAAACAAACCATGGTGAAGCTTCCTTATTTGGAAGTACGGGATATGGAGAAATACAACTGCTGGGTTTACTCATACTTACTGAGGAGAAAACTGGGAAATAACAAAATTGCTTCCTCCAAACTTCCCATTCCTGTCATCAAGGGCCTGCTTCAGGCAGGATGCTGTAACACTAACAGATTAACTTGGTTTTGCAAAATAAAGCAAGGTACTCACTGTAGAATATAACTGTTCAAACTATTTACCAGAAATTAAGGGCAGCATCCATCATGATTTACCATAAACTTTTTAATATAATAGTATTCTTGTACACAACTGTTACCTTACCTTTAATGATGGGTAACTTAGTAACTTAGATGGGTAAATGTCACGTAGACTGCAGAAGACAGCACTAACTACAAATGAAGAAAATTCAGCAAGGAGAAACAGCGAGACACAAGTAAATACCTGCCAAATAAGTCCTTGTGAGAAAATGCCACCAAAAACTCTTAAAACCTACATACCCTTGCAGAAAAGGAAGGGAATCAAATACCTTCATGCAGGAGGACAAGGCTCGTCCAAAGTTGCCATGCTCATGGCAATAACATGGATTACCAAATCTAATAAAGGCACAAACACTGAGCCACAAGTATGGTGATGATTAGGTTAGCTTTCCACAGAAAGGTAAAATATTTCACATGCACTAATATAACACTACCCATAGGTTCAAGTAAATATAGGGCCAAAGACAAACAAAACAAAGGTAGAGGGGTGGGGGTAGGGAACTGCAACTGAAATAAACCATATTGGGCCAAACAAGTTGCCAATATTCTGAAAAACAAACTAGATACAGGAGAGAACTGGTAAAGACCAAAGGGGAAAAAAAAAAAAAAAAAAAGAAAAAAAAAAACTTTCTAATGTATCTAGATAAATAAGCAAAATTCATGTCAATACGATACACAGTTGATGGGAAATTTTAACGATTTAATGTTTTTCAAGACAGGAATTAAGTGGCAAGTACAAAAAAAGGATTGTGAAATAGTAGGAAAAAAGTCTAAATAGATAGTGTAAATAGTTGTTCAGTAGTTGAATCTAAAAAGCTAAACTGAAATCTTTTCCTTTCTGAATAGATCAACTAGCTATCTTCTATGCTCTCCAGTAAGTAATACCAATCCACCAACAAATGTAGTTCATACAATATTCAGTGTTCAGACAAAATACATAGACTCTATATCTTGCCAACATTGCCTCTTAACAATGGCTGCCTGGAAATGGATCCCCCACTGGGCTTAGTGCTTATTATGTTGATCCTGCTATCTCATGATCCCTGCTTCTCAAAATAAATTGACCTGATTCAAACATGAGCAGGGTAATATTACCAGACTGCATATCAACTAATAGTAACATCTGAAAAGAGCAAAATTTTCAAACTCAGTATTTAACTCAATTATTAATAAATACAAAACTACAAAAACAAATTGGTAACTAGAAGAAAGAAGGATGAGGACACAAAGAAAGGAAATTACAAGAAACAAGATCATAAAATCATAGAATATCCCAAGTTGGAAGGGACCCATAAGGATCATCAAGTCCAACTCCTGGCACCACACAGGTCTGCCCAAAAGTTTAGACCATGTGACTAAGTGCACAGTCCAGTCACTTTTTAAATTCAGACAGGCTTGGTGCAGTGACTACGTCCCTGGGGAGCCTGTTCCAGTGTGCAACCACCCTCTTGGTGAAGAACCTCTCCCTGATGTCCAGCCTAAACTTCCCCTGCTTCAGCTTAACACCATTCCCGCAGGTCCTATCACTGGTGTTTACAGAGAATAGGCCAGCTGCCTCTCCACTCCCCCTTGCGAGTGTGTTGGGTCTGTCGGAACTCTTTCGAGTGGGGCCCCGAGCAACAACAGGCCTTTGAACAACTCAAACAAGAAATAGCTCGTGCAGTAGCCCTTGGGCCTGTCCGTACCAGACCAGCTGTGCAAAACATACTTTATACTGCAGCTGGGGAGCATGGGCTCACCTGGAGCCTCTGGCAGAAGACCCCAGGAGAAACTCCAGGCCAACGTCTGGGGTTCTGGAGCCGGGGCTATCGAGGATCAGAAGCCAATTACACCCCAACTGAAAAGGAAATATTAACAGCATATGAGGGGATTCGAGCCGCTTCAGAAGTTGTGGGTACAGAAGCACAACTCCTCTTGGCCCCACGGCTACCTGTGTTACATTGGATGTTCAAAGGGAAAAGCCCCACTACACACCATGCAACCAACGCTACGTGGAGTAAGTGGGTAGCGTTAATTACACAGCGGGCTCGAATGGGGAAACCTAATCGCCCAGGAATCCTGGAGGAGATCATGGACTGGCCGGAGGGCAGGGATTTCAGAGCACTGACAGAAGAGGTAACTCATGCTGAAGAGGCACCACCATACAATGAGTTGCCAGAAGACAGAAAGCAGTATGTGTTGTTCACTGACGGATCCTGCCGTGTGGTAGGGAGCCATCGGAAGTGGAAAGCTGCTGTGTGGAGTCCCACATGACAAGTTGTGGAGGCCATGGAAGGGGAAGGCAAGTCGAGTCAGTATGCAGAAGTGAAAGCCATACAACTGGCCCTAGAAATTGCTGAAAGAGAAAAGTGGCCAGTTCTCTATCACTACACTGACTCATGAATGGTAGCAAATGTTCTGTGGGAGTGGCTGCGACAATGGAAACAGAACAACTGGCAGCGCAGAGGTAAACCTATCTGGGCTGCTACCCTGTGGCAATATATTGCTGCCCAGGTAGAAAACCTAGCTGTAAAGGTATGTCATGTAGATGCCCATATGCCTAAGAATCATGCCACCGAAGAACATCAGAACAACAAAGAAGAAGATCGAGCTTTGAAAATTGAAGTAGCTCGGGTGGACCTGGACTGGGGACGTAAGGGTGAGCTGTTTGTAGCTCGATGGCCAATGAAACATCAGGACATCTGGGGAGGGATGCCACATACAGATGGGCCTGCCAAGGTAAACATTACATACTCACCATGGTAGAAGCAACTACTGGGTGGCTGGAAACATATCCAGTGAATCATGCCACGGCCCGAAACACTATCTTGGGCCTGGAAAGACAAGTGCTATGGCGACATGGTACACCAGAGAGAATTGAGTCCGACAATGGGAGTCACTTCCGAAACAATTTGGTCACTTCCTGGGCCAAGAGACATGCCACTGAGTGGGTGTATCACATCCCTTATCACCCACAAGCCTCTGGGAAGGTTGAGAGGTACAATGGACTGTTAAAAACTATGCTGCGAGCATTGGGTGCTGGGACGTGGAAACATTGGGATATAAATCTACCAGAGGCCACTTGGCTAGTTAACAACAGGGGGTCTGACAGCCATCCTGGTCCTGCTGAAACAAAACCCCTGCACACTGTGGGAGAAGCTAAAGTCCCTGTAGTGCATGTGGGAAAGTGGATGGGGAAGGCAGTGTGGGTTGCTCCTACCTCAGGAAAAGGCAAACCCACTCGTGGGATTGTCTTTGCCCAAGGACCAGGGTATACCTGGTGGGTAATGCAGAAAGATGGTGGGTAATGCAGAAAGTGTGTGCCTCGAGGAGATTTAACACTGGGAGAAAATTAATCTGTCATCCAAGTTATGTGTTGTAGGAGGACACTGCAGAACCAACGACAGGTCAACTTCGCAAGGAACCGGGCAAGTGCAACAGTGATGTGAGCTAAGCTGGTGCTGGTATCAAGAAAACCAACTTCGCCTGCCCTGAGTGACCACTTTGACAGATGAAGCTGAAACCATCAACAGTTTTTATGAACATTTTGGGAAAAGACCTATGGAATGAAAGGAAGTACAGACATATAAATGCTTCAATGGACAGAAAACAATGGTGATGAGAACATCTATATATTAAACTGTACCTGATTGTGACACAAATATTATGGAATAAGGGGTGGAGGTTGTGCTGGGTCTGTCTGAGCTGGAGTCACCATTTCCCTGTGCAGCCCACACAGTGCTGTGCTCTGCACTTGTAGCTGGAACAGCACTGATATCACTCCAGTGTTGTGTCTATTGCTGCATAGTGCTGGCACAGCATCAGGACTCCTTCCAAGCCCCCAAGAGCCAGCAGGCTGGGGGTGGGCAAGTGATGGGGAGGGGACATAACCAGGGCAGCTGACCTAAACTGACCAAAGGGATATTCCATAACACCTGATGTCACACTCAGCAATAAAAAGGGGGGCTCTTGTGGGGGAGAGGGTTGTTCCTCCTGAACAACCACTACGCATTTTGAGGCTCTGCTTCCCAGGACGTGGCCGAACATCGCTCATTGATGGGAAGTAGAGAATAATATTTTTTCCCTCTCTCTGTGCTTCTGCGCGGACTTACTGTTTCTTTTGTTTCTTTTTTTTCCTCCCCATTCCCTTTCCCTTTAATTAAACCTTTCTCATCTCAAACCTCGACTTCTCTGTGTTGTATTTTCTCCCCCTTCCTCTTTGAGGAGAGGGGGAGTGAGAGAGCAGTTGTGGTGGAGCTCGGCTGCCAACCTGAGTAAAACCACCACAGCGAGTTAGTTGTGGACTGCGATGAGGTCCCCCCTCAGCCTCCTCTTCTCCAGGCTGAACAGGCCCAGTGTCCTCAGCCACTCCTCATATGTCTTCCCCTCTACGCCTCTCACCATCTTCATCGTCCTCCTCTGGACACTCTCCAACAGTTTTATGTCCTTTTTTTTACTGTGGTGCCCAGAACTGCACATGGTATTTGAGGTGAGGCCACACCAGCGCAGAGTAGAGCGGGACAGTCACCTCCCTCGACTGACTAGCAATGCCGTGCTTGATGCATCCCAGGATATGGTTGGCCCTCCTGGCTGCCAGGGCACACTGCTAGCTCATATTCAACTTGCTGTCAACCCCAACCCCCAGATCTCTCTCTGCAGGGCTGCTCTCCAGTGTCTCATCGCCCAGTCTGTACGTAAAGCCAGGGTTGCCCCTTTCCAGGTGCAGGACCCCGCACTTGCCTTTGTTAAACTTCATGCAGTTGGTGATCGCCCAGCTCTCCAATCTGTCCAGGTCTCTCTGCAAGGCCTTTCTACCCTCATCAGAGTCCACAACTCCTCCAAGTTTGGTGTCGTCGGCAAATTTGCTCAAAACACCTTCTAGTCCTACATCCAAATCATTTATAAAAACATTGAAGAGGACTGGCCCCAAAATGGAGCCTTGAGGGACCCCACTAGTGACCATCCGCCAGCCAGATGTGGCCCCATTTACAACAACCCTTTGAGCCCTGCCCGTCAGCCAATTGCTCACCCATCGTATGATGTTTTTGTTAAGTTGTATGCTGGACATTTTGTCCAGTAGGATCCTATGGGAAACCGTGTCAAAAGCCTTGCTCAAGTCCAAAAAGATCACATTGGCTGGTTTCCCTTGATCGACTAGATGGGTAATCTTATCATAAAAGGAAATCAAATTTGTTAGGCAGGACCTACCCCTCATGAACCCATGTTGGCTGGGACCAATGACTGCATTGTCCCCCAGGTGTGCCTCAATAACTTCAAGAATCATCTTCTCCATAATTTTACCAGGCACTGACGTGAGACTGACAGGCCTGTAATTGCTAGGGTCTTCTTTCTTACCCTTCTTGAAAATTGGCAAAAAGCATTTGCCAGCTTCCAGTCTACTGGGACCTCTCCAGATTCCCAAGACCATTGAAAAATAATTGATAGGTCACCCGATGACATTAGCCAGCTCTTTGAGCACCCTGGGATGGATCCCATCCGGACCCATGGACTTGTATGGATCCAGGCGGAGCAGCAAATCCCGCACACGTTCAGGGTCGGTTGGGAGTTTGTCATTCCCACCATCATGGTCCTCCCGCTCAGGGCACCCAGGGTCCCGAAGCCCATCATCAGCATTGAAGGCAGAGGTGAAGAAGGCATTAAATGTCTCTGCTTTGCCAGTCTCATTGTCTGTGAGGAGACCTTCCCCATCAAGTAGCAGACCTACGTTTTCTTCGGTCCTCCTTTTTCTGTTCACATATCTAAAAAAAACATTTTTTATTGTCTCTCACAGACATGGCCAGCTTCAACGCTAGTTGGGCTTTGGCCCCACGAATTTTCTCCCTACAAACACGAACAGCATTCCTGTATTCCTTCCTCATCGCCTGACCCTCCTTCCAGCAGCCATACACTTCCTTTTTCCATCTAAGCTCCATTAGAAGATCCTTGGTCAGCTAGGCCAGCCTTCTGCCCCACCTGCCTGCCTTCCAATACTTTGGAATCACCTGATCTTGTGCTTTTAGGAGGCAGTGCTTAAAGACTGACCAGCTTAAAGACTGATGGACGCCAATGCCTTCAAAAGCAGCTTCCCAGGGGACCTTGCTGACTAGTTCCCTGAGCAGCCTGAAGTCTGCTCTCCCCACATCCAGGGTTGAAGTTTTGGTGGCAGCTTTCCTTCTGTCACCATAAATTCTAAACTCAACCACTTCATGGTCACTGTGACCGAGACGGCCACCAATTGCCACATCTCCCACAAGACCCTCTCTGTTTTGCAGCAACAGATCAAGGAGGGCACCTTTCCTAGTTGACTCCCTTAGCACCTGCACTAAGAAGTTATCATCTAGGTGCTTTATGAACCTCCTGGACTTGCTCGTGTCAGCCATGTGGTGATCCTAGTTGATGTCTGGCAAGTTGAAATCCCCCATAAGGACATAAGGACAAGGGGAGTTGATCTTGAGGCATCTCTTAGTTCCTCAAAGAATAATTCATCAGCGTTGTCGTCCTGGCCA
Source organism: Aythya ferina (assembly GCF_964211825.1). NCBI lineage: Eukaryota > Metazoa > Chordata > Aves > Anseriformes > Anatidae > Aythya > Aythya ferina. Next base: position 10,144,790 of record NC_140313.1, read on the forward strand.
GGTGGTCTGTAATAGACTCCCACTACGACATCCCCTTTATTTGTTCGTCCCTTAATCCTTACCCAGAAGCTCTCAACTTTGCCATCCCCAACTTGAAGTTCCACGCAGTCCAGCCCATGCTTCACATACATTGCCACCCCACCACCTCACCTACCCTGTCTGTCCCTCCTGAAGAGCCTGTAACCATCTATTGCAGCACACCAGCCACAGGACTCATCCCACCAGGTTTCGCTTATGCCAATGATGTTGTAGCTGTGGGACTGGGCCAAGACTTCTAGCTCGTCCATTTTATTCCTCATACTGCGTGCGTTTGTGTAGAAGCACTTCAAATGCGCTTCCCTACACACAGCACCTTGTGGAGCAGACCAAAGGACCTCTCTGGCACACAGTCCCTCTGATTCTAGTGCACCATCCCTTAGCTCATCACCAGCATGCCTGGTTTTATCCCCTTCCCCTTCAACTCTAGTTTAAAGCCCTATCTATCAGCCCTGCCAACTCCTGAGACAAAATCCTTTCCCCCCTCTGAGAGAGGCGCATCCCATCTGGTGACAGCAGGCCTGGTGTCACGTAGACTTTCCCATAATAGAAAAACCTGAAGTTCTGTCGGTTGCACCAGTCCCGAAGCCATGTGTTAATGTGGTGAGCCCGCTTGTCAGCATTGATCCCCCCTATCAGAAGGACAGAGGCAAACACAACCTGTGCCCCTGATCCTTTAAGTAGTCGCCCCAAAGCCCTAAAGTCCCTTTTGATCGCTCTCGGACTTCTCCTTGCTACCTCGTCATTACCAGCCTGAAAGACCAGTAGCAGGTAGTAGTCGGTGGGCCGTACCAGTTGCTTGACTTTCTTAGCTAAGTCTCCCCGGGGCTCGGGTGAGAGACAACAGACTTCCCTGTCGGTTGGGTCCGGTTGGCATATCGGGCCCTCTGTCCCTTTCAAAAGGGAGTCCCCCATGACAATAACCCTTTTCTCTTTCTTGACAGACGATGTAGCAATGCAGGGGGTAGGTTGCCTTGCCTTAGGCACCCTCTCCAAATGGAACTGGCTTTCGTTTACTTCATTGTTCTGACTATGGTGTTCTAGAGCCTTGTACCTGTTACATAAGGGTAGATGGGAAGGTGAGGTGGGCAGGGACAGGATTCGCCTACCACCCCGAACAGGAACCTGCCTCCATTCCCCCCCGTGGCCTAGGTCCCCTCTTACTGCCTGGTGGGATGAGGGGACTTTTGTCTTCTGCGTAGCAGGAGGCACCTGTGCTGCGGCAGGCTCCTGAGTCTGTCTCAGAGAGGGTAGAGTACACCTCCACCAGTCAATTTCCCTCTCTGACTCCCTGATGCTCCTGAACCTGTTCACCTCCTCCCGAAGGTCTGCTACCTGTTTGAGCAGCTCTTCAACCTGGGCACACCTCCCACAGGCATAACCCTCACTGCTGCTGTCAGATACAGACAGAAGACTCGGGCACACCCTGCAGCCCAAGACCTGGATGGCAGTGTGTTTCCCCGAGCCCTCCCTCAGAGTAGCCACATTGGTGACTGCAGCTGGAGAGGCCACGGTTTTCTGCCTGGTTGATACCATGGCCAGGTTTCTTGCAAGCAGGCTACCAGTATCAGTACCGAAGGGAGAGACCGCTGCAAGAGAGTGGCGAGGGGCCCTCCCTGCTCGCCCTGCCTGCAGGAACTGCTGCGCCACGCCCTTCTGACACACCACACCCTGCTTGCCAGTCTTGGTCGGCGTGCTCCTGGTCACTCGCACTCCCTAGGGGCTACTTTTGAACAGCCGGGGAGGGGGCGCTACTGACTCCGCCTACGCATCGTCAGCCTCCCTCGCGAGAGCTGTCGGGTCCTGGCAGCTCTCTCAACTGCTTCGAGTGGCCTCGATGCTGGAAAAAAAAAAAAAAAAAAAAAAAAAAAAGTCCTGCCTGTCTCGATCCCCCGCTCCGCTGCAGAACGCGTCTGCCCCGGAGCTGATCACCTCAGCAAGATGAAAAAAAATCAAATAATAAGGTTCATTACAGTTCTTTTAGGACTACCCTAATTATATCATCTACAAAGGAAGAATGCAGGATGACTACCGTAAACTAATGGCTAATATTGCTGGGTTTTCTTTTTTTTTTTCTTCAAAACAAGGCATTGCTAAAACAAATTATGAAACACAATATCAATATTCACAAAGAATCACAGAAGGCTGAGGTTGAAAGGGACCTCTGGAGATCATCTGGTCCAAGCCTCCTGCTCAGGCAGGGACACCTAGAGCAGGTTGCTCAGGACCATGTCCAGGTGGCTTTTGAAGATCTCTAAGAAGGGAGACGGTACTGGGTCTGGCTGTGATGGAGTTAACTTTCCCTGCAACAGCCCATATAGTGTTGTGCTCTGCACTTGTAGCTAGAACAGCCCTGGTATCACACCAAAGTTCTGTCTTCTGCTGAGCATTGCTGTCACAGCATCAAGACTCTCTCCAAAGCCCCCAAAGCCAACAGGCTGGGGGTGGGCAAAAAGTGGGAAGGGGATATCACCAGTGCAGCTGGTGGGATATCAGCTGCACTGATGCAGTGGGATGGGAAATCTACCTCAACCCCAGAGGCACAAAATAAAACAATCAATCAAAAAATTGGGTTCTTCCAGGAAAATGGCTGCTCCAGTTTCTAGTGGGAGCAGAGGGGTTGATCTTATTTCTGATTTTATTGAAAAAGACATCTGATTGACATTTCCATGAAGTGAGTAATGAATACTATTACAAGAATAGAGGAGGCTGCCTCCAGCCAGGTGGAGGAAAATGACAACCAGGTTTACCAGACTGTGTGGATTTGGTGGTCTGGCACATAAAACACACAGGAGTTGAAGGTTCTAGTGGACACCAACTCACTGTGCATCCTAATGCCAAGCTATAAAGGGGCAGAACCTATTTGTATTTCTGGAGTCACAGGGAGATCCCAACAGCTAACTGTACTGCAGGATGAAGTGAGAATAACTGGGAATGAGTGGCAAAAGCACTGTGACTGGTCTGGAGGCTCTGTGCATTCTTAACATACACCAACCTCAGGAGAGGGTACTTCAAGGACCCAAAAGGGTTCCGGTGGGCTTTTGGTATAGCTGCCTTGGAGACAAAGAAGATTAAACAGCTATCTACCTTACCCAGTCTCTCAGAGGACCCTTCTGTTGTAGGATTGCTGAGGGTCAAAGAACAGCAGATGCCAATTGCTACCACAACGGTGCAGCAGCAGCAATATCATACAAACCAAGACTCCCTGATTCCCATCCATAAGCTCGTTCATCAACTGGAGAGCCAAGGAGTGATCAGCAAGACTCATTCACCTTTCAATAGTCCCATATGGCCAGTGCAAAAGTCTAATGGCGAGTGGAGACTAACAGTGGACTATCGTGGCCTGAACGAAGTGACGCCACCACTGAGTGCTGCAGTGCCGGACATGCTGGAACTTCAGTACGAACTTGAATCGAAGGCAGCCAAGTGGTATGCCACAATTGATATCGCTAATGCATTTTTCTCCATCCCTTTAGCAGCAGAGTGCAGGCCACAATTTGCTTTCACTTGGAGGGGAGTCCAATATACTTGGAATCGGCTGCCCCAGGGGTGGAAACACAGCCCTACCATTTGTCATGGACTGATCCAGTCTGCGTTGGAACAGGGGGAAGCTCCTGAACACCTGCAGTACATCGATGACATCGTTTGGGGTGACACAGCAGAGGAAGTTTTCGAGAAAGAGAAGAGAATACTCCAAATCCTTCTGGAATCTGGTTTTGCCTTCAAACAGATTAAAGTCAAGAGACCTGCACAGGAGATCCATTTTTCTTAGGAAAAAAATGCATATAATAAACTACAGTCTGATTATAAGCCCTCTCTATCAAATGACCCAGAAGAACAATTTCAAATGAGGCCCTGAGCAATGAGAAGCCTTTGAACAAATTAAATGGGAGACAGTTCATGCAGCTGCCCTTGGGCCAGTCTGTGCAGAACAAGGTGTAAAGAAAAAAAAAAAAAAGAAAAAAAAAAGTACTCTACACTGCAGCTGGGGAGGATGACTCCACCTGGATTGTCTGGCAGAAAGAGCATGACGAGACTCAAGGTCAACCCCTAGGGTTACAGAGTCGGGGATATAGAGGATCCGAGACCCGCTATACTCCAACCAAAGAAGAGATATTGGCAGCATATAAAAGAGTTCCAGCTGCTTCAGAAGTGGTTGGTACTGAAGCACAGCTCCTCTTGGAACCCCAACTGCCAGTGCTGGGCTGGATGTTCAAAGGGAGGGTCCTCACCCAACATAACATCAGTTCCCTCATGTGTGGAAAGTGCATCACACTGATTACACAACAGGCTCAAATAGGAAACCCAAGATTCCCAGGAATCTTGGAAGTGACTGTGGACTGGCCAGAAGACAAAGTTTTCAAAATGTCACCAGGGGAGGAGGTGATGTGCTGAAGAAGCCCCACTGTATAAAAAGCTACCAGAAAACAAGAAGCAATATGCCCTGTTCACTGATGGGTCCTGTCATATTGTGGGAAAGCATCGGAGGTGGAAGGCTGCAACTCGTCCTACACGACAAGTTGCAGAAACTGCTAAAGAAGAAGGTGAATCAAGCCAATTTGCAGAAGTGAAGGCCATCCAGCTAGCTTTAGATATTGCTGAACGAGAAAAGCAGCCAGTTCTCTATCTCTATACTGATTTATGGATGACGGCAAATGCCCTGTGGGGGGGGTTACAGCAATGGAAGTAAAACAACTGGCAGCACATTGACTAACCCATCTGGGTAGCCACACAGTGAAAAGATATTGCTGTCTGAGCAGAGAAACTACCTGTAAAAGTACACCATGTAGATGCTCACATGCCCAAGAGTCAGGCCACTGAAGAACATCAAAACAACCAGCAGGTGGATCAGGCTGCTGTCGTGGTTTAACCCGGCTGGCAGCTAAACACCACGCAGCCGTTCGCTCACCCTCCCCCCTCCCTCTCTGGGACGGGGGAGAGAAATGGAAAGTGAAGCCCGTGAGTTGAGATAAAGACAGTTTAATAAGACGGGAAAATAATAATAACAAAATAATAATAACAATAATAATAATACAATGATGATAATAGTACTACTACTAATAATATGTACAAACAAGTGATGCACAATGCAATTGCTCACCACCCGCTGACCGATGCCCAGCTTAACCCCGAGCAGTCCGGCCCCCTCCCCCCGGCTAGCCACCCCTATATATTGTTTAGCATGACGTCAGATGGTATGGAATACCCCTTTGGCTAGTTTGGGTCACCTGTCCTGGGTCTGTCCCCTCCCAGCTCTTACTGCACCCCCAGCCTGCCTGTTGGCAGGACAGAGCAAAAGTCTGAGGTGTCCTTGGCTTGGTATAAGCACTGCTCTGCAACAATTAAAACATCGGGGTGTTATCAGCACTCTTCTCATCCTAAGCCAAAACACAGCATTCCACCAGCTACTAGGAAGAAAATTAATTCTGTTCTAACTGAAACCAGGACATCTATCCACCCCTTATTCCATACCATTTATGTCATGCTCAGGTTACACTCTTTTCCATACATTCTAATTAGTCACCTATAGTAGTCATGGTAGTGGTAACATACAGTATTAGATAGCAATTAACATGGTACAATTCAGTTCATGGGCTATTCTCACCCAGTATTAAATCTCCTTGAGGTACACACCGGACCTCTCCGTTCTTTTGCATCACCCACCAAGTGTATCCAGGTCCCTGAGCGAAAACAATTCCACGAATGGGTTTGCCTTTTCCTGAGGCAGGAGTAGCCCAGACTGTTTTACCCAGCATATTTTTTACATGCACTACAGGAACTTTATCCCCATCTACAGTACGTAACAGGTTTGATTGGGCAGGTCCAGCTCGGTTGGCAGATCCCCTAGTATTGACTAACCAGGTGGCCTTTGCCAAATGCGTATCCCAATTTTTGAATGTCCCAGCGCCCATTGCTTTCAATGTAGTCTTTAACAGTCCGTTGTATCGTTCAACTTTCCCGGAGGCTGGTGCATGATAGGGGATGTGATACACCCACTCAATACCATGCTCTTTGGCCCAAGTGTCTATAAGGTTGTTTCGGAAATGAGTTCCATTGTCTGACTCTATTCTTTCTGGGGTACCATGTCGCCATAGAACTTGCTTTTCAAGGCCCAGGATAGTGTTCCGGGCGGTGGCATGAGGCACAGGATATGTTTCCAGCCATCCAGTGGTTGCTTCCACCATTGTAAGTACGTGGCGCTTGCCATTGCGAGTTTGAGGGAGTGTGATGTAATCAATCTGCCAGGCCTCTCCATATTTATATTTCAGCCATCGTCCTCCATACCAAAGAGGCTTTGACCGTTTGGCTTGCTTGATTGCAGCACATGTTTCACAGTCATGAATAACCTGTGCTATAGCGTCCATGGTCAGGTCCACCCCTCGATAACGAGCCCATCTGTATGTTGCATCTCTACCTTGATGGCCTGAGGTGTCATGGGCCCATCGGGCTATAAATAATTCACCTTTATGCTGCCAATCCAGATCCACCTGAGCTACTTCAATCTTAGCAGCCTGATCCACCTGCTGGTTGTTCTGATGTTCTTCAGTAGCCCGATTCTTGGGCACATGAGCATCTACGTGATGTACTTTCACAGCCAGGTTCTCTACCCGAGCAGCAATATCTTGCCACAATGCAGCAGCCCAGATGGGTTTGCCCCTACGCTGCCAGTTGTTTTGCTTCCATTGCTGTAACCATCCCCACAGGGCATTTGCTACCATCCATGAATCGGTGTAGAGATAGAGAACTGGCCATTTTTCTCGTTCAGCAATGTCTAAAGCCAGCTGAATGGCCTTCACTTCTGCAAACTGACTCGATTCACCTTCTCCCTCAGCAGCTTCTGCAACTCATCGTGTAGGACCCCATACAGCAGCCTTCCATCTTCGATGCTTCCCCACAATACGACAGGACCCATCAGTGAACAGGGCATATTTCTTTTCATTCTCTGGTAACTGGTTGTACAGTGGGGCTTCTTCAGCACGACCCACCTCCTCCTCGGATGATATCCCAAAGTATTTGCCTTCTGGCCAGTCCATAATCACTTCCAATATTCCTGGGCGACTGGGGTTTCCTATTCGAGCCCGCTGAGTAATCAGTGCAACCCACTTGCTCCACGTAGCATCAGTTGCATGATGCGTAGAAGAGACCCTTCCCTTGAACATCCAGCCTAGTACTGGCAATCGGGGTGCTAGGAGGAGCTGCGCTTCAGTACCGACCACCTCCGAAGCAGATCGAACTCCTTCATATGCTGCCAATATCTCCTTTTCAGGTGGAGTATAGCGGGCCTCAGATCCTCTGTATCCCCGACTCCAAAACCCCAGGGGCCGACCTCGAGTTTCCCCAGGTTCTTTCTGCCAGAGGCTCCAGGTGGGGCCATTCTCCCCGGCTGCAGTGTAGAGCACATTCTTTACATCTGGTCCTGTTCGAACTGGCCCAAGGGCTACTGCATGGACTATTTCCTGCTTGATTTGTTCAAACGCTTGTCGTTGTTCAGGGCCCCATTCAAACTCATTCTTCTTACGGGTTACTTGGTAGAGCGGGTTTACAATCAGACTGTAATTTGGGATGTGCATTCTCCAAAACCCCACAACACCTAGGAAAGTCTGTGTTTCTTTTTTGTTAGTTGGTGGAGACATAGCTGTTATTTTGTTGATCACATCCATTGGGATTTGACGACGTCCATCTTGCCATTTTATTCCTAAAAACTGGATCTCTCGTGCAGGTCCTTTGACTTTATTTTGTTTTATGGCAAAACCGGCTTTCAGAAGGATTTGGACTATTTTCTTCCCTTTCTCAAAAACTTCCTCTGCTGTGTCACCCCACACAATAATGTCATCGATGTACTGCAGGTGTTCAGGAGCTTCCCCCTGCTCCAGTGCAGACTGGATCAGCCCATGGCAAATGGTAGGGCTGTGTTTCCACCCCTGGGGCAGTCGATTCCAAGTATATTGGACTCCCCTCCAAGTGAAAGCAAACTGTGGCCTGCACTCTGCTGCTAGAGGGATGGAGAAAAATGCATTAGCGATATCAATTGTGGCGTACCACTTGGCTGCCTTCGATTCAAGTTCGTACTGAAGTTCCAGCATGTCCGGCACTGCAGCACTCAGTGGTGGCATCACTTCGTTCAGGCCACGATAGTCCACTGTTAGTCTCCACTCACCATTAGACTTTCGCACTGGCCATATGGGACTATTGAAAGGTGAATGAGTCTTGCTGATCACTCCTTGGCTCTCCAATTGACAAATTAGCTTATGGATGGGAATCAGGGAGTCCCGGTTAGTGCGATATTGCCGCCGGTGCACAGTTGTGGTAGCGATTGGCACTTGCTGTTCTTCGACCCTCAGCAACCCCACAACAGAGGGGTCCTCTGAGAGACCAGGCAAGGTAGATAATTGTTTAATGCCCTCTGTCTCTAAGGCAGCTATACCAAAAGCCCACCGGAACCCTTTTGGGTCCTTGCAGTATCCTCTTCTGAGATAGTCTATGCCAAGGATACATAGAGCATCCGGGCCAGTCACAATGCGGTGCTTTTCCCACTCATTCCCAGTCAGACTCACTTCAGCCTCCAATACAGTCAACTGCTGAGATCCCCCTGTCACTCCACAAATATAGATGGGCTCTGGTCCTTTATAGCTCGATGGCATTATAGTGCATTGTGCACCGGTGTCTACTAAAGCCTTATACTTCTGTGCGTCTGACGTGCCAGGCCATCGAATCCACACAGTCCAATAAACTCGATTATCCCTTTCCTCCCCCTGGCTGGAGGCAGGGCCTCCCTAATCCTGGTCGGAATCTTCTTCGTTTCTGTGTTTGAAGGACTGTCTGCTGGAAGTTGGAGCAGCAAACTTTTCAGAGAATCCCTTTTTCCTGATTGTTTTCTTTTGCAACTCACGTACCCGTGCCTCTAGGGTCGCGGTAGATTTTCCATCCCATTTTCTCATGTCCTCTCCATGGTCTCCTAAGTAAAACCACAGGGTAGCACGGGGTGAGTACCCACCATATCGTCTTCCTTGTGTGGATGAACGCCTACCCCTGATAGCTGAGACACTGCTCTGTACAGGTACGGAGGAGAATAATCTCTCTTCAAGTTGGTGAACCTTTTCAGAAAGTTTCTCCACAGTGTTCTCTTTTGGTCGGTGGACACTGGTTGGTTCAGGTGGGGATGAAGATAGATTCTCTTTAAGTTGGTGGAACTCTTCAGAAAGTTTCTCCACAGCTGAGACGCAGGCCTGTAAGGAAGAGGAGAGACTTTCTTCATACTGCCGGAGTTGTTTAGCCACTTCATCCACTGTCGGTTCCTCATCCTCTTTCCAGGCCATTATTGCCAATGAGCTGGCATATGATGATGGTGCACTCCGTACAAACTTCCGCCACATGGGTCGTGTACACCTGACTTCATCTGGATCTTTGGATGTTTGTCTCAGGTCTGGATCCTCATAAATCACTTCCTGTACGGCTAATTCCCTCAGATACTGGATTCCCTTCTCCATAGTGGTCCACTTGCCTGGTAGACATAAAAGTTCTTCCTTGAAGGGATACCTTTCCCTCACAGCTGAGAGGAGACGCCTCCAGAGGCTGTGAGATTGTGCTCCATCTGCAATTGCTTTGTCAATGCCTGCATCTCTAGCAAGGGATCCCAGTCGCTTGGCTTCCCTGCCGTCTAATTCCACACAATTAGCTCCAGTGTCCCAGCATCGGAGCAGCCAGGTGACAAGCTGCTCACCTATACAGCGACCAAAATCTTTTCGCACATCTCGTAACTCACGCTCGTTTAGGCTTCGGGTAGTTACTGTTGATTTTTTGGCATCCTCATCTTCCTCCTCCTGAACCCTTGATGGCCCAGCGTCATCGTCGTCTCCGTCGTCTCTATACCTAGATTTGGCAGAAGATTCTCTGCGTTCTAAACGACCTGAATCTCTATACCATTTTTTCACCTTCTCTACAGGGGCAGCTTGCACTGCTACTGCTCGTTTCTCTGACCTTGTTACAGGGTCTGCCACAGAGGTTGGAATACCCTCCGCAGGGTCAACTTGCACTGCTACAGCTCGTTTCTCTGACCTTGTTATAGGGTCTGCCACAGAGGTTGGAATACCCTCTGCAGGGTCAACTTGCACTGCTACAGCTCGTTTCTCTGACCCAGCTACAGGAGCTGGAGCGGCTGCAGGAGCTGAAGCAGCTGCAGGAACCGGAGCTGGAGCGGCTGCAGGAACCGGAGCTGGAGCGGCTGCAGGAACCGGAGCTGGAGCAGCTGCAGGAACCGGAGCTGGAGCGGCTGCAGGAGCTGGGACTGGAGCGGCTGCAGGAGCTGGGACTGGAGCGGCTGCAGGAGCTGGGACTGGAGCGGCTGCAGGAGCTGGGACTGGAGCGGCTGCAGGAGCTGGGACTGGAGCGGCTGCAGGAGCTGGGACTGGAGCGGCTGCAGGAGCTGGGACTGGAGCGGCTGCAGGAGCTGGGACTGGAGCGGCTGCAGGAGCTGGGACTGGAGCGGCTGCAGGAGCTGGGACTGGAGCGGCTGCAGGAGCTGGGACTGGAGCGGCTGCAGGAGCTGGGACTGGAGCGGCTGCAGGAGCTGGGACTGGAGCGGCTGCAGGAGCTGGGACTGGAGCGGCTGCAGGAGCTGGGACTGGAGCGGCTGCAGGAGCTGGGACTGGAGCGGCTGCAGGAGCTGGGACTGGAGCGGCTGCAGAGTCCACCGTAGGGGTCACAGTGGCCGTTGGATCTGTCACGGGACTTGGAGTGGCCGCAGGGTCTGTCACTAAGTTGATAGCAGTATCCATGGCAGCTCGATAGGCATGAGCCAGGCCCCAGCATGTTACAATGATTTGTGTTACTTTGGAACTTCCCGAATCGCGACACCTTTTATTCAAGCATTCTGCCAGTTTTTGAGGATTTTGCACTTGTTCAGGGGTGAATTTCCAAAACACTGGGGGTGCCAACTGGTCTAGATGCCTGCCCATATCCTCCCATACTCCCTGCCACCCACAACTATACTGCCTCCGGGCAGATCTCCGGATGAGCTTCCTAAGTAGTTGTTTAACTTTAAGCAGAACCTGAAGCGCATTCAGGAGGCAGAACAACAGGACTATGCTGGTCTGAGTATCCCAAGGATATTCAATACCTTGGAGAGCTATTGTAATAAACTCGGAGGATAAGAGGGTGGTGAAGGAGGAAGGGAGAGTGATCAAGGAGGGTACAGGGGTGGTGAAGGAGAAAGGGAGAGTGATCAAGTAAGAAAAATTATCTTCCCCTTTCCCCTCCACAGATTGACTCCCTAATGAAAAAAGGCAACAGATATAATTGCTAATAGTTTCCAAAATACAGTTTCCAAAGTATAGAATCGAAGATGTTACTGAGTACAAGTACCAGGTTAGAGTCATGGCCAGATATTTCATCATCTCATAAGCCACTGATACAACACACAGTACCATAATGGTCTGAAACCAGGGCCCGGAGAGGATAAACAACATGACAGAGAGCACATACGGAAAATAACGTGCTATAATACTCAATTTGGAAAGCAGGCGCAGCACAGTTGAGATTAAAGCAATCAGCATTATGACAAGTGACTATTAAGCAGGTCTAATACTTATACCAATTTTAGTTTAACACACTCTGGTCAGATCTGCCGTTATCTCAACCTTTCGTGCCCCACGTTGGGCGCCAAAAAGACTGTTGTGGTTTAACCCGGCTGGCAGCTAAACACCACGCAGCCGTTCGCTCACCCTCCCCCCTCCCTCTCTGGGACGGGGGAGAGAAACGGAAAGTGAAGCCCGTGAGTTGAGATAAAGACAGTTTAATAAGACGGGAAAATAATTAATAATAATAATAATAATAATAATAATACAATGATGATAATAGTACTACTACTAATAATATGTACAAACAAGTGATGCACAATGCAATTGCTCACCACCCGCTGACCGATGCCCAGCTTAACCCCGAGCAGTCCGGCCCCCTCCCCCCGGCTAGCCACCCCTATATATTGTTTAGCATGACGTCAGATGGTATGGAATACCCCTTTGGCTAGTTTGGGTCACCTGTCCTGGGTCTGTCCCCTCCCAGCTCTTACTGCACCCCCAGCCTGCCTGTTGGCAGGACAGAGCAAAAGGCTGAGGTGTCCTTGGCTTGGTATAAGCACTGCTCTGCAACAATTAAAACATCGGGGTGTTATCAGCACTCTTCTCATCCTAAGCCAAAACACAGCATTCCACCAGCTACTAGGAAGAAAATTAATTCTGTTCTAACTGAAACCAGGACATAGTAATAGTAATTAACATGGTACAATTCAGTTCATGGGCTATTCTCACCCAGTATTAAATCTCCTTGAGGTACACACCGGACCTCTCCGTTCTTTTGCATCACCCACCAAGTGTATCCAGGTCCCTGAGCGAAAACAATTCCATGAATAGGTTTGCCTTTTCCTGAGGCGGGAGTAGCCCAGACTGTTTTACCCAGCATATTTCTTACATGCACTACATGAACTTTATCCCCATCTACAGTACGTAACAGGTTTGATTGGGCAGGTCCAGCTCGGTTGGCAGATCCCCTAGTATTGACTAACCAGGTGGCCTTTGCCAAATGCGTATCCCAATTTTTGAATGTCCCAGCGCCCATTGCTTTCAATGTAGTCTTTAACAGTCCGTTGTATCGTTCAACTTTCCCGGAGGCTGGTGCATGATAGGGGATGTGATACACCCACTCAATACCATGCTCTTTGGCCCAAGTGTCTATAAGGTTGTTTCGGAAATGAGTTCCATTGTCTGACTCTATTCTTTCTGGGGTACCATGTCGCCATAGAACTTGCTTTTCAAGGCCCAGGATAGTGTTCCGGGCGGTGGCATGAGGCACAGGATATGTTTCCAGCCATCCAGTGGTTGCTTCCACCATTGTAAGTACGTGGCGCTTGCCATTGCGAGTTTGAGGGAGTGTGATGTAATCAATCTGCCAGGCCTCTCCATATTTATATTTCAGCCATCGTCCTCCATACCAAAGAGGCTTTGACCGTTTGGCTTGCTTGATTGCAGCACATGTTTCACAGTCATGAATAACCTGTGCTATAGCGTCCATGGTCAGGTCCACCCCTCGATAACGAGCCCATCTGTATGTTGCATCTCTACCTTGATGGCCTGAGGTGTCATGGGCCCATCGGGCTATAAATAATTCACCTTTATGCTGCCAATCCAGATCCACCTGAGCTACTTCAATCTTAGCAGCCTGATCCACCTGCTGGTTGTTTTGATGTTCTTCAGTAGCCCGATTCTTGGGCACATGAGCATCTACGTGACGTACTTTCACAGCCAGGTTCTCTACCCGAGCAGCAATGTCTTGCCACAAAGCAGCAGCCCAGATGGGTTTGCCCCTATTCTGCCAGTTGTTTTGCTTCCATTGCTGTAACCATCCCCACAGGGCATTTGCTACCATCCATGAATCGGTGTAGAGATAGAGAACAGGCCATTTTTCTCGTTCAGCAATGTCTAAAGCCAGCTGAATGGCTTTCACTTCTGCAAACTGTCTCGATTCACCTTCTCCCTCAGCAGCTTCTGCAACTCGTCGTGTAGGGCTCCATACAGCAGCCTTCCATCTCCGATGCTTCCCCACAATACGACAGGACCCATCAGTGAACAGGGCATATTTCTTTTCATTCTCTGGTAACTGGTTGTACAGTGGGGCTTCTTCAGCACGACCCACCTCCTCCTCGGATGATATCCCAAAGTATTTGCCTTCTGGCCAGTCCATAATCACTTCCAATATTCCTGGGCGACTGGGGTTTCCTATTCGAGCCCGCTGAGTAATCAGTGCAACCCACTTGCTCCACGTAGCATCAGTTGCATGATGCGTAGAAGAGACCCTTCCCTTGAACATCCAGCCTAGTACTGGCAATCGGGGTGCTAGGAGGAGCTGCGCTTCAGTACCGACCACCTCCGAAGCAGATCGAACTCCTTCATATGCTGCCAATATCTCCTTTTCAGGTGGAGTATAGCGGGCCTCAGATCCTCTGTATCCCCGACTCCAAAACCCCAGGGGCCGACCTCGAGTTTCCCCAGGTTCTTTCTGCCAGAGGCTCCAGGTGGGGCCATTCTCCCCGGCTGCAGTGTAGAGCACATTCTTTACATCTGGTCCTGTTCGAACTGGCCCAAGGGCTACTGCATGGACTATTTCCTGCTTGATTTGTTCAAACGCTTGTCGTTGTTCAGGGCCCCATTCAAACTCATTCTTCTTACGGGTTACTTGGTAGAGCGGGTTTACAATCAGACTGTAATTTGGGATGTGCATTCTCCAAAACCCCACAACACCTAGGAAAGTCTGTGTTTCTTTTTTGTTAGTTGGTGGAGACATAGCTGTTATTTTGTTGATCACATCCATTGGGATTTGACGACGTCCATCTTGCCATTTTATTCCTAAAAACTGGATCTCTCGTGCAGGTCCTTTGACTTTATTTTGTTTTATGGCAAAACCGGCTTTCAGAAGGATTTGGACTATTTTCTTCCCTTTCTCAAAAACTTCCTCTGCTGTGTCACCCCACACAATGTCATCGATGTACTGCAGGTGTTCAGGAGCTTCCCCCTGCTCTAGTGCAGACTGGATCAGCCCATGGCAAATGGTAGGGCTGTGTTTCCACCCCTGGGGCAGCCGATTCCAAGTATATTGGACTCCCCTCCAAGTGAAAGCAAACTGTGGCCTGCACTCTGCTGCTAGAGGGATGGAGAAAAATGCATTAGCGATATCAATTGTGGCGTACCACTTGGCTGCCTTCGATTCAAGTTCGTACTGAAGTTCCAGCATGTCCGGCACTGCAGCACTCAGTGGTGGCATCACTTCGTTCAGGCCACGATAGTCCACTGTTAGTCTCCACTCGCCATTAGACTTTCGCACTGGCCATATGGGACTATTGAAAGGTGAATGAGTCTTGCTGATCACTCCTTGGCTCTCCAATTGACAAATTAGCTTATGGATGGGAATCAGGGAGTCCCGGTTAGTGCGATATTGCCGCCGGTGCACAGTTGTGGTAGCGATTGGCACTTGCTGTTCTTCGACCCTCAGCAACCCCACAACAGAGGGGTCCTCTGAGAGACCAGGCAAGGTAGATAATTGTTTAATGCCCTCTGTCTCTAAGGCAGCTATACCAAAAGCCCACCGGAACCCTTTTGGGTCCTTGCAATACCCTCTTCTAAGATAGTCTATGCCAAGGATACATGGAGCATCCGGGCCAGTCACAATGCGGTGCTTTTCCCACTCATTCCCAGTCAGACTCACTTCAGCCTCCAATACAGTCAACTGCTGAGATCCGCCTGTCACTCCACAAATATAGATGGGCTCTGGTCCCCCCGAGCAGTCCGGCCCCCTCCCCCCGGCTAGCCACCCCTATATATTGTTTAGCATGACGTCAGATGGTATGGAATACCCCTTTGGCTAGTTTGGGTCACCTGTCCTGGGTCTGTCCCCTCCCAGCTCTTACTGCACCCCCAGCCTGCCTGTTGGCAGGACAGAGCAAAAGGCTGAGATGTCCTTGGCTTGGTATAAGCACTGCTCTGCAACAATTAAAACATCGGGGTGTTATCAGCACTCTTCTCATCCTAAGCCAAAACACAGCATTCCACCAGCTACTAGGAAGAAAATTAATTCTGTTCTAACTGAAACCAGGACAGCTGCTAAGATTGAAGTGGCTCAGGTGGACCTGGACTGGCGACATAAGGGTGAATTATTTATAGCTCGATGGGCCCAAGACACCTCAGGCCATCAAGGAAGAAATGCAACATGCAAATGGGCTCATGATCGAGGGGTGGACCTGACCATGGACACTATAGCACAGGTTATTCATGACTGTGAAACATGCTGCAGTCAAGTAAGCCAAGCGGTTAAAGCCTCTGTGGTATGGAGGATGATGGCTGAAATATAAATATGGAGAGGCCTGGCAGACTGATTACATCACTCCCTCAAACCCACAATGGCAAGCACCACATACAACGGTGAAAGCAACCACTGGATGGCTGGAAACATATTCCATGCCCCACACCACCGCCCAGAACACTATCCTGGGCCTCAAAAAGCAAGTCTTATGGTGACATTTAACCCCGGAAAGAACTGTTGGTGATATCAAGGTCCAGCAGAGCAACTCTCCTCATCTGCCCCTCTATCATTTGTAGAAGGAAGTTATCATCAATCCATTCCATGAACTTCTTTGATTGCTCATGCCCTGCTGTGTTGTCCCTCCAACAGATGTCAGAATGTTTGAAGTCCCCCCACAAGGACCGGCACTTGTGAAGGTGAGTTTGCTCCTATCTGTCTGTAGAGGGCCTCATCTGCTTAGTGTTCCTGGTCAGGCGTCCTATAGTAGATCCCCACTATAATGTTACCTAACCCATTCCTCCCTTTAATCCTAAACCATAAACTCTCAATTTACTACTCATCCATCCTGAGACAGAGCTCCATGCGCTCCAGCTACTCTCTCACATAGAGGGCAACTCCCTCTCCTCATTCTCCCCAGCCTGTCCTTCCTAAAGAGAGTGTATCCTTTATTTGCAACACTTCAGTCGTGAGAACCATCCTACCATGTCTCCCTGATCTCAACAAGATCATAGCCCTGCAACTGCACACAGACTTCTAGCTCATCATGGTTATTTCCCTTACCACATGCATTAGTATACAGGCACTTAAGAGGGGAACTGCAGCATATCTGGTTCCTAGAAAGGTTTGGAGGTTTGGGGAGATTTTTAGATAACAGCACCTTGTAGTCATTTTTGTGCTAACCTACAAATGCTGGAGGTGACTCTGCTTAAGCCCCATTTTGTGATCCCTCCGTCACATCACCCCATGCCCTCTGTTCAGTAACCCTGTCCATTGCTCCCTCACAGGGCTGCTGGTAACCCTCTCCCTCCCCCGTCATTACTAGTTTAAAGTCCTCATGAGGTCAGCCATCCTACTGGGAAACAGGATGCCTCAGTTTTTGCCCCTCTTAGCGAGGCAGATCCCATGTATCCCAAGCAGCTGATGATCTTCAAAAGGGGTTCCATGTTCAAAGAACCAAACCCCTGTCACTGACACCAGTTCAAAAGCCAATTATTCATAAAAACATTGGATCATAGAATGGCTAGGGTTGAAAGGGACCTTAAAGATCATCTAGTTCCAACACCCCTGCCATAGGCAGCGATGCCACCTGCTAGATCAGGTTGCTCAGGGGCTCATCTAACCTGGTCTTGAACAACTCCATGGACAGGCATCCACAACCTCTCTGGGCAACCTGTTCCAGTGCCTCACCGCCCTCTGAGTAAAGAATTTCCTCCTAACCTCTAATCTAAATCTCCCCTCTTTTAGTTTAAAACCATTCCCCCTTGTCCTGTCATTATCTGATTGAGCAAAGAGTCACTCTCCATCTGTGTTTCTTTTTTGTAAGTCCCCTTTAAGTACTGAAAGGTCGTAATGAGGTCACCCCTGAGCCTTCTTTTCTCCAGGCTGAACAGCCTCAACTCCCAGTCTTTCTTCATAGGAGAGGTGTTTCAGCCCCTTGATCATCTTCGTGACCCTCTTCTGGACCTGCTCTAACAGGTCCACATCCTTCTTGTGCTGGGGGCCCCAGACCTGGATGCAGTACTCCAAGTGGGACCTTACCAGGACAGAGTAGAGGGGGACAATCACCTCTCTCGACCGCTGTTGATGCAGCCCAGGATGCAGTTGGCCTTCTGAGCCGCCAATGTACACAGCTGGCTCATGTCAAGCTTCTCATCCAATAGAACTCCCAAGTCCTTCTCTGCAGGGCTGCTCTCAATGAGTTCTCCAGCCAGTCTGTACTCCTGTCTGGGATTGCCCTGAGCCAGGTGCAGCACCTTGTACTTGGACTTGTTGAACCTCATTTAGTTAATGTGGGGCCACTTCTCAAGCTTGACCAGGTCCCTTTGAATGGTATCCCTTCCTTCTTTGATATCAACTGCACCACTCAGCTTGGTGTCATCTGCAAACTTGCTGAGGGTGCACTCAATCCCATTGTCTATGTTACTGATAAAGATTAAACAATACCATCCCAGGACAGACCTCTGAGGTACACCACTCATCACTGGCCTCCACCTGGACAGAGAGCCAAGACAAGTCAAGCCAAGTCCTTATCCGCTGAATGGTCCACCCATCAAGTCCATCTCTCTCCAATTTGGAGATCACGATGTCATGTGGGACCATGTGAAAGGGCTTGCAGAAGTCCAAGTAGATGACATCAGTCGGTTTTCCCTTGTCAACTGATGCATCATAGAAGACCACCAGGTTGGTCAGGCACAATTTATCCTTTGTGAAGCCATGCTGGCTGTCTTGGATCACCCCTTTGTCTTGCATGTGCCTTGACATTGCTTCCAGGAGGGCCTGTTCCATGATCTTGCCAGGCACAGAGGTGAGGTTCACCAGTTTGTAGTTCCCTGGGTCCTCCTTTCTACCCTTTTACAAATTATTGACTTTTACTATCAGTGGCCTACTTCTCATACCTTTCCCCTCTGTAGCAGTACTAAGGAGAACAATACATGATTTAAAAAGTTTCAAATTTACTGATAAAAAGTACCTATTGGAGTTCAAGCACAGAAGACTAGTACATACTGCATAGAGCTTACTTGAACTCTAGTCACCCAAAGCAATGCAGATGCATCCAACTACACTAAACTTCCTGCCTGTGCACTCTCATGTGTACCACATTCCCAGAGGTCTTTATGTAACTACAGCACACAAAAAATAGACAAGATTAATAATAGCTGTGACTTCATTTTTACTGAAGCTTAGAAAAACTTGCTTATTCACTGGCTAAAGGATAACCAGCTATGGATGGCTCTGAGGACTACCAGCACACATTTAATGTCATGTGTTCTTACTGCAGAGTCTGTTTCTACCTTAAGCTTCAGTAGAATTTAGGCTTGGAGGCATAACCCCTACAAAGACAGTATTATAATCCCAAAATCAAAAGTTTGTATTCACAGAGGACATAGGAAGTAGAGCAATATATGAGCACATTTTACATTGAAGATACACTATGGATTGCTGAGACTGTACAAGCAGCACTGCATGACACGCAGTACTTAAAACCCCAATATCCGCAATAATCTCTTTATCAAAGGACTTTCCTCTAAGAAATTTAATGGACCAACAATAACATTGATTAGGAATGCAAGGCAAAACACACTCTACAGGAAATGCTACAGGGTACTCAGTTTTCAGCATAAAACAAACAAACCCACCCTTTTCCAAACATCATAGAGAACATATACATTTTTCTTTCTACCACTGAGATCACTGCAGTCTAAGAACTAGAATAGAAGTTTATGCCAAGGCAAACCACTAGCTGTCTCATATTTCCAAGTGCAGACTGTGTCCTTGTTTTACCTTCAAAGAAATTATCTTTTTCTTAATTCCTAATAACAATCTTCTTTCACAAAGTGTAAAGCTGATTTGTCAGCATTTCAAGCTATGACATTCAACTTTATAAGATTTTTTTTAAAAAAGAACTAATTACTAGTATATTGCAATTTCAAATGATTTTACAGGAACATAGGTGTCATGAAAAGTCTTAAGAACAAGGTACTCAGTTTAGTCACACTCTCTGCTGTCTCGCAGAGATTATTTTTTCTTAAGCCTAGGGGAAACATAGATATATACACACACCCCTCCATCCATACACACACACACCTATAAAATTGAAAACTTATTCCCTTATCAAGCTATTTGAATTCTGCAGCCATTAAAAGAAAACTTTGTAACAGCACCACAAACAACAACTAATTACTGTCTATCAAAACTACTTACCTATTCAAACAGAAGTTGAATGGAAATTTTCAGCCTAAGATTCATTTCTTAATTATCTTTAAAAGGTAACTACTTACGCATTAGAATGAACAAACGAAAGAAAAAGATTTTGTTTTGTTTTGTTCTTATTAACCTCTCATAAGGAACAGTTTCAGATTGGCATCAGTCAGAATACCAATTTGCATCATCAACTTCTGAAATAAAGTAACGTTTTATTTGTTTTTCAAATAATACTTGTAAGAAAGCAGCAATGATAAAAAACACAGACCTATCTAATTTTCTAAAACCAAAAGATGTCTCAAAAATATGCCAAGACTTGCTTGGAACAAAAAAAGAAGTGTTATCTAAAGAGGAGAATAAAAAAAAAATCCCCCCAAAAAACAGAAAAAGAAGTTTGTCTGCAGGATTCTAGTCATGTATCTTAAGCAGTATCCAAAATAAAAACTAGGGTTTTGAAAATTACATCTTACTGAAGAACTACTGTAGTAAGTTTTCAATTTCAAATTCTTTTCAACACAGCTACTAGCAATTTGATATACCACGTCAATTCACTATCCACCCATCCTTTTCTGGCACTTGGCATTTGTGGATGCAACTTCACTGGGATGTATCTTTACTTGGCCTTTTTTTTTTTTTTTCCCTTTAGTTCACTTGACTAGTGCCGACCTAGTAGAAATTTAACAAGGAGTCATTACTTCTCAGTATAACCTAAGAATGGCCCAGATTCACCTTGCCTCAGGACTCAAATATAACCAACCTTTTAGCTACAATATTTTAGCTAATGGATTCTGGTTTTCTTTCATGAATACTCCACCCAGTCTCCCCCCATTTTACTGCAAACACAAAACAACTGGCACACTACTAAGAAGTAAAAAACAAAAAGACACTTTTTCCCTAACACAGACACATTTAGCAAGCTTTAGTTATTAAAAAAGCATATAAGTCTCTAAACCCTGTCAGGGAATTACCTATAAGACTCTACCACATGAGTAATGTATTGGGTTTATACAGCAAGATTTTCGTAGCATGGGGCTGCAGGGGTGGCCTCTGTAAGAAGAGTCCAGAAGCTGCCCAGTGTTACATAAGGGCCAGTTTCAGATGGCTCCAAAAGGGACCTGCTGCTAGCCAGAGCCAATCCAGTAAGCAATGCTGTTTGTGTCTCTGTGAGAGCAAATTTAAGAAGGGGGGGGGGGGGGGGGGGAAGATGCAACACAGCAGCTGGGAAAATGAGGAGTGAGAAACAGCCTTACAGACAGCAAGGCCAGTGAAGGAGGGGGAGGAGGTGCTCCAGGCACCAGAGCTGAAGTTCCCCTGCGGCCTGTGCAGAGGACCATGGTGGAGCAGGTTGTCTCCCTGCAGCCCACGGGCACCATGGCAGAGAAGATCTCCACACTGCAGCCCATGGAGGGAGCCCACAGGGGAGCAGATAGATCTGACCTGAAGGAGGCTGCGGCCTATGGAGAACACCCTCCGGAGCAGACTCCAGACCAGACCATGGAAAGGAGCCCATGCAGGAGCAGGTGATCTGGTGGAAGCTGCCACCTGCAGGTAAGGGACCCCACACTGGAGCAGGGGAAGAGATTGACCATGAAGGAGCAATGGAGACAAAGTGTTACAAACTGACTACAACCCCCATTTCCTATTCCCCTGTATTGCTTGGGGGGAGGACATAGAAGATGGCTGTTTGGGGGAAGTTGCTTTTAGTTTCCTCACTGTTCTAGCTTGTTAGTAATAGGTAATAAATTACCTTAATCTCCCTATGCTGAGTCTGTTTTTGCCTGTGACAATAATTGAGTGATCTCCCTGCCTTTATCTCAACCCTTGAGCCCTTTTCATCATATTTTCTCCCCCTTTCCCTTTGAGAAGTAGAAGAGAGCAGTTGTGGTGGAGTTCAGATGCCCATTTGGGTAAAACCATCACAGATTTAATTCAGATTAAACCTCAGTGATTTTGATGCTAACCCTTCAATCACCCTGATAACTGTTGAGAGGGATAGCACAGCAGGGCATAGGCAATCCAGGAGGTTCCTGGAATGCACCGATAACTTTCTTCTCCAAGGGATAGAGGAGCCAACAAGGAGAGGTGCTATGCTGGACCTCACTCTCACCAACAAGGAGATGCTGGTGGAGAATGTGAAACTCAAGGGCAGCCTTGGCTGCAGTGACCATGAAATGGTGGAGTTCAAGACCCTTAGGGCAGAGAGGAGGGTGCACAGCTCGCTACCCTGGACTTTGGGAGAGCAGACTTTGGCCTCTTCAGGGATCCGCTTGGTAGTGTGTAATATGTTCATCTGATTCGTGTCAGTATGGAACAATGCTAGGGCTGCATGGTATGATGAATGTGACCTTCTGTCTTACATACCCTTGTATAAGCACAAGTCTAAGAAAAACAGAGTGGCTAATGTATATAGTTCTTGTATCTTGCAAAGGAATGTTTTAGCAAGTCGTGTCAATAGAGAGCTTGAAGGGAAATGTATTTGTAGGCTTTTCCTTTAAGTCTCTGATATCTGGGGGGGTTTCAGAATAACTGCTAACTATTATGACTATTGCACGGGACACTATGCAAGTCTCTGATATCTGGCCAGGAGATTAAGGAGACGGGGAGAGCTGAAGAACAACTAAAAGACAAAGCTTGCAGGGGACGCTGCACAAGTCTCTGACATAGAGCCAAGTTGGACAAAGGAGAAGGACAAGAGGGAGGAAGACTATGAGCCTTCAGCATGAGAGACCCCCAGAGGGACCACCGGAGACTGATACGCATGCTCCAGTAGGAGGGTTCGGATTCCAGAAACTAATTATAATAACCCTGTTGGTTTTTTTTAGAAGTAGTAATGAATATGTATTAGCCTAGGAGCATAAAAAACAGCTGCTTGATGTAACTGGTGTGCGTCTTGGTGGAGCAGAGACTCCCGGCGCACCCAGCGCTGTTTGCTTACCTCTATTCCTTTAATAAATTGTAAACTTTGATTATAGTCCTATTTTGAAGACTGAGCCATTTATTACAGTAGAGTCCCATGTAATAATGCCCTGGGGGGGAAGAGGGGCCCCAAGAAAGCTGGTTAATATTCAAGGATCACCTCTTCTAAGCTCAGTGATGCATCCCAACATTTGGGAACTGAAAAAAATCAGCAGGAATCCCAAAGCCAAACTAGAGTCTACATACACAATGAAAGCTGTATCATCAATTTAGAATTTATTCTTTTAACAGAAAAAGGTTCTAGACAGAAATACTTGTGTGTTTTGTTTTTTTTGATGAATATTCTGTCTGAACTGTAAGATGAAGAGAAGCGTGTTTTTTTTTTTTTTTTTTTTTTTTTTTTTAAACTTAGACCAACATATCTGATAATGCTCAATTCCATGACAAATTTTCTTGGTAAAAATCACAACTTGCTAATCAAAGAGAAGACTATTACTAACAAAAGCAAAGAGCTTGCTTCATCCACTAGCCCTTCACATTAAGTTCTATGTACAGTTTCCTTCACCTTTCAGGTATTTTTTCTGATCTCAGGAGTCTTCTGCATTAAAATATACAGATATATCCATACTTTAAGGTATATACTCTTGTGGTGGTGTGTTAAGCTTGGCTGTCTGCCAGACCTCCACCCAGCCACTCTCTTACTCCCCCCTCCTCAACAGGGCAGGGTGAGAAAATAAGATGGAAGAGCTTGTGGGTCAAGATACAGACACAGAGATCACTTACCAATCACTGTCATGAGCAAAACAGTCTCAACTCAGTGAAAATTAATGTAGTTTACTGCCAATTAAAATTTAAGTAGGAGAGTGAGAAAACAAGAAAAATGGTTCCATTGCCAAGCCAGCTGGGACTGGCTTTGTCCAACACAGGGACAGCCCCAGTCTCTTCTCAGAGACCACCCCAGCAGCACCCTGCTACCAACACCTTGCCACATAAACACAATACAATTCTCTATACATGCACAGTTTTTAATTTTTATTATTATTTCCTATCAGACATCTACCAAAAAGAAACCAATAGATAAGAATACTTCTGTAAGTATGCTCATGTTTTCTTGAAAGCAGGATCCTAGAGTAGTAGCTTTCAATTTATCCTTTTAATCTTCTGTGGAAGGTATGAGTTTATACAGCAAATTCAAGCCTGCTGACAAAGAGCTGGTTTTACTTAACTGTCTTTTGTGGTCCACAGACTATTAAATCAACAAAGCAAATTAAATCCACAGAAATTACTGCACTGTCGTAACATCAGCTTTCAAGAATGTAAACAATGATAAGGATATTTGGTGCAAGAAACCACTTTCTGCTTACTAAAAAAAAGGAAGTACAATGCACCCCAGCCAGCTACTTTCCAAATGGGGTATACTGAGTATACTCCTTTTTACCTACAGAGTAGGTCTGCTCAAGCGCTCCATGTCTTGTTCTACAGGAAACATAGGAGAATCAAAGAGATGGGAAGTCAGATTGCTATTCAACGTTTCACTTCTGCATTCCCTGTTCTTATTACTAGGTAACTAATATGTATTTACTCCTATTCAAGTTTGCAACAGAATGCTTTCAAGAACATACACAAAAACACTTTGCTTAACTTTAAAAGTTTCTCGGAGTATTGCTATTAAGTTTTCTGCTTATATTTACTTGCTATCCAGATGAACATTATCTGTGATATTTCACCTAGAACTACTAAAAACAATCCAAAACAGTGATTTATAATAAAGAAAAAGCCGAAGAGTAGATTCCACTGTAATTATTACACAAATTCTAACATCAAGCAGCAAGATTAGTTTAGTGTTTGTCAGTTCACAATCTTTGCCATGCCTGGTACTAGCACATACTTATAGCTTCAGAGGTTGCTAACATGGCCAAGGAAAGTCCAAACAGTACAACAATTATTCAACTGTGAAAATACAAGAGATTCACTTCTACTTGTAGCAAAACAAAACTTCAGGCTCAGCATCTGCAGCAATGGAAAGATTTCTGGTCATCTACCAAACAGATGAAGAGATTCAAGAGTGGAAAGGAGCATAGGAGCATGGCAAATTGCCCTTTCCTTTCCCACATGCTTCAGAAATGCCTTTTCACTGCCAGTCACAGGGAATAGAAGACAGCTACAGTTCCTTACCACAGTGCTGGCCGTTTATATATAATCTAAGGTTTCCAATTAGCCCCTTCTCTAGCCCTCCTATTGCTGAGAATACTACAAGCTTTCCACAATTTCTGCAATTCATTATAAGAGTTTCTTTAAAACAATGTAAACTCCTTTTATAATAGTTATTTTAATAACATAAATTGGCTCAATTCTTTAAAACAGGAAATTTCACTCTTCATGTACAGAGTTTCCTGATTGCAAATGGTAAACATGCAAATATGCTTTCTGACATCTGCCTGTGAATTCAGTAGGCTACAGGGTTAATGATTAATAAAAAACTAGGGAAAAAAAGTTTTTTTTTTTTTTTTTAAAAAAAAAGTTTTAAAATAGCTCAACAGCACATTTAAAACGCAGAACAAAGTCTCACTTCACCAGCAACTATCAAGTTCCAAGTAATTTGCTGATATTTACTTTTAATAAAATTGTTCAGGAAGCTTTAATGATATTTATTTAGTTTAGTCTTATGAGAATTGCTACAGCTTTTAAATAACTTTGATATACCGGTATTTTTATATCAAAGTGGTCATAGCTTGATATGAAGTAATTTTCCTACATTATTTTTTTTAGCTAGGTGGCTTTTTTCAAGTAGTAAAACCTTTCATAAATACAAGGTCAGAGTTGTCCCCAAAAAATTAACGTTTGTTGAAGGACTTATTTATAATTCTCTAAAAAGTTCAGAAGATTAGCTTTATTCACACTTCTATTTTGTTCATATTCCTCTATTCAACTGACAAAGCTTGTTTTGTTTATTTGTTTTATGTAACTGGGAATGTTTTGCCACTTAGTAGAAATAAATTTGTTTGCTAATTAGACAAGTACCATCTTTACTGGAAGCAGAGATCTTTATTTAAAATAAATTAGAGTTTACAAATTATTCACAAGATCCAAAGTTTATTATCTTTCTAGAATATTCCTAGGTATAACAAGAATAATGACATCAAAAGAATACACAAGAGTTGTCAAAAGTTTCTTTAATTTTACTGTTCATAAATTTCCTAGAGATTTGCACCTAATATCAGCTAAACATTTCTCTCTTCCCCATCTTCCCACCCCATTACTCACATAGTGAATAGATTTTTTTTTTTTTTTTTAAATTAGGAAAACAGTTGGGAAAGTTGTACTTCCATTTTGGAAACCAAACATGAATTTAACACTTTCCATTATACTGCTTTCACAGCTCAACAAAGAAGGAAGCCTCATAAAGTAGCACATATCAAAAGCTAGAATTAACAACTCATTGTTCCAGCTTTAGAGATAGTCCAGTTCAGGGCTTATACAGCATATACTATGCATGCATGCCCTGCACTTCATAGACATGGAGTCTTATTTTAACATTTCAATCCAATCTGTTTCAGCTTTTAACACTTACGGCAACTTTTGAGGAAAAAAAAAAGAGTAACACTGATACAGTTCTAATACTAGTTAAGTTCTATTCTGTAAGGTATATCCATGATTATTAGTTATTAAACAAAACTATATGAAACTAACAAGCAGATTAAGCAGACATAAAAAAGCATAGCCAGTCCTCCTAAACATGGCTTGTTTGCTCACTAGGAAGTTTTGGCACAAAATTAAAAGGTAAAGCAGTTCTATTAAACAAAATATAAGAGAATACACAACCAGGGACTGAAACGACAAAGTGCTTACCTTGACTCTCCACTACTGTTTCTTACACGTTCTTCATCACTGTGCCCATTCATTGTAAATATTAAGAAGTTTAAAAGATAAATAGAAGTCACTCAGGTTACAAGGTGGATGTCAAGAATCCACTTCCTGGTACTCTGTGTTTTCCAGGTGATGTGTTTATTCAACCGTTCTTTGCATGCATTCAAGTTTTTTTTCCCAAAATTACCTAAAGTAATAAAACAACATGCATAATTTTAAACACAATTTGAAATATTTGATGGCTACAACTGAAAGATACTGAAAATTACCTGTCCCATCACACCAATGCTAGAAGGGTATATCTCACATTTTAACTGAAAAAATATATTTTGTTATACTACACTGAAAAAATTAAATAACTAAATGAAATACATGAAATGCACAGAAGGAAAGACCTTTTTTGCAGTTGGGCAAAAAACTATCAGGTCCCAGCCATTATATGTTCTTTTATACAACTTTTAATTGATTGTACTACAAGTTCTGCAAAACCACTAGCTGCAGAATAGTTGCTGGTCTGCCCACAGACCAGCTTTGAAAATACTATTCTTTTAAGTATTTTGGGTTGAGAAGAGTGGCTTACCATGTATCCGCATTATACCAGGTGGCATGATTTTTGCTATAGTACTATCTTAAGAACAACCAGATCTAAGTTTTAAAGGAAAACAGCCTCCCCAAATGCAAAAATATAAACTACAGATATTAATGCTCTGCTAAGATCTGAAAAGTGAAATTATTTCATGCACAAAAAATTTCCAGACACAGACATAATGCTTACATCCAGTCGAGGGCAGAGGCTGGAAAATAAGGACCGTCCCTATTAAAAACAAAAAAGAAACAAAAACAAAACAAAACAAACAAAAAAAAAAAAACACACAGCTCAACTACACCAAGCAAACAAGATCCCACAGGTGGAATGACTGTCATTTCACATACACAAACATCTTCAATCAGTTCACTAGCTTCAGATACACCTACAAAAAGTTTAGACTCACTTTAAATGTAGTGCAAGTATGAACTCACTGATAATCAGCTGAAGAGCTGTGCCTCTCACTGATTTAGTGGCATGAAAGCAATTAGTGGCTCATCTGCAAGTTGCCTGCTTCGAACTGCTCCCTTCTAAGTACGACCCTACCCACAGCCTACGATAGGGGCGAGGGCTATCTCGTTCTGGGGTGGAAAAAAACCTGTGCTCAGGCACTATTTCGGACAGAAAGGCCACTCCAGCCATCAAACAAAGGCAATGATGAAAGAAAAAGTGACAGGAAAAAGCCTTGTAACCCCAAAGCGGCCGCAAAGCGAGGCCAGGGCCCCAACGGCAGTAAGCCGAGCAGCTTAGTGGTTTCTCGAGAACCAGCAGCTGGCGTTCAACGGGGCCTAGCTCCCCACTGCTTGTCCTCCCGCGCCCAGGGGGCAAACACCTTGCTGCCTGCCTCCGTGTCTGGTACTCTCGGAATCCCTGGCGATACCCTTTTAGCGTCACGAAAGTCTTTCCTTGTCGCCAGCTCCCTTCTCCGCAGCGATCCTCCCCGACCACGCTCTCGCAGCCTCCCGTTACCGACCGCTCCCAAAGCATTCCCGAGAGAAGCCGAGGCCAGAGCTGCATCCCTACCCCTCGTGGGTTCGCTTCCAGCCCCCGGAGACAGCACTCCGCTGGTGGTGCACGCCGCGCAAGCGCTGCTCCTAGTAGAGTCACCAAGGCCGCCGCAGTCCTCCATGCTCACTTCCCCCAGCGCCCCCCATGGGCAGAGAAGAGCGAAGGCCGCACTCCCAGCCGGTTCGTCACAGGCTCCCCCCACAGGAACCAGTGAAAAAGCCTCAACCCCAATTAGCTGCCTCGGCTCTCACAGCTCCCTCCCCCGTCGGATAACAGCGAGCAGGCCCAGGAGCCCAGATCCGCAGTAGGTATCCAGCCCCCTGTCCTCAGTACCAGCCACCTCCCCATCCATCTTCGAAAGCTACCGCACAACTCCAGTTGAGAGAGGGAAAGGAACCATGACAGACCTCTACCTACCTGCGTGTGTGTTCGTGCCAGCCTCCCTAGCGCAAGACAGAGCTACGCTCCACGAAGAGGTTTGTGCTGTAACCTTTAGCCGAAGACTGCTCCGGTGACCGCCGCAGGGCCTGGACCGCCGGCTCCTCACAGCCCTGCACAGTGGGCTCGCCCGCAGCCCCCACCGGTTCGAACAATAGAGCCACCCCTCGCTCCCCCCCCCCTCCAAGCAGGGAGGAGCCTGGGAAAACACGGTAGGGGCTGTGCTGTGCCGCCGCTTCTTAAGTCCTCCCGACCATCGCCATCACGCTGCCGCTCCGCTCAACCACCTCCTCTTCCCCTCAGTCAGATGGAAATCCTGGGTGTGATGTCAGTCCTGCGCCTTGGGACAGAGCAAGGAGGAGGAGCAATGGCTGGGAGGGGATAGCACCATCGTGTTATGGCGGCAGGAAGGGCGCAAGCGGCCTCCTTGCCGCACCGGATACTGTCTGAGCCGAGGGCAGCAGGTATCTGCCTGCCGCAGCAAACAAGCGCTGGGGCCAGTGTCGGTACCAGTACCGCTCCTGGTCAACTAGCGGTGACGAGGAAGAGTCATCAGTCTTCATCCCCACGACCCCCGACGACCACCACTAGAATACACTGCGCAAGCGCAGATGGAAGGAGTTTATGGAAATGACTCTTTGGAACTAATTTTAATATGAAGCGGGGATGGGTTATGAATATGTATAGGCGTAGTGTGAAACTTCATGCATATGTAACTCTTTGCTGCATATAACCATGGAAAGTTGCTGTGTCAGGTGCGCACAACTTTGGCGGGACTACCCCTGTGCTGCCCAGCGCTGAATAAACATACCTACTTTACAATCTAACTGATTGTGGAGTCTGTTTTCCGCAAGTCAGTTTGGTGAGCCAGCCAGGAGACGCTCTGCTCAGCTGCGGGTTTGACTGCAGAGCGGATGCACCTAGGGGCACCCTGAGTATTTTCCTTGGAGGAGCCTCCGCTCTCAGCCGCTCACCGCGGGAGTAGACAAGGACCTCCTGAAGCTGCGGACAAACGGTATGTTTTACAGTACAGGAAGTCGTACGCGTGACGGGGCAGCTGGTAAATCGTGCATAGACATCTGGCGTGCAGCGTAGTCCCCATATGAGAGGAGGGTAACCTACAGTCTGACCGATAGTGTGGTCAAGGAGAGATTTGGTGACCCATACGAGTGGTCAAAGGGTATTTGCTGACCAATAGAATCAGGGGGATTTGCTGACCAACAGAGCAGCCGCTAGCGATCTTGGCAGTAGATCAAGCAAATCCAAGGTTACCGCTGCATCCCAGTTTTGGGAGCCAGGATGGGCCTGCTAATGACTGTATAAGAAGCAGGAGAAGGGTAAGCAGGCCTCTCACAATTGTGACAAGGTTACCTGGGTAATATTTTCAGCTGCTGGAGGGATATTAATTGGAGCGTTAATAATTGTATGTCTTATTTGTGGATGTCTGGGTATCTCATGTTGATAGCATTTGTGTATGTGTTTGAGACAAAGTATTGTTGTGAAGTGAATTACTCCACGAGGAACACAGACAGAAATGATACAAACAAGTTTGGTTATTGTTTTAAGTGATATATTCTTGTGGTATGAACGAGAAGCGCAAGGGGTCTCTCTGTGTGATTGCATGATTGTGCTGTGTGAGTGAGATGCAGCATTGCTGCAAAGTGAGTGCGGAGTTCCGATCCGTGGTTCCATATTCTCCGTGAGGGGAATGGCTGGAGATGAATGAAGCGCATGACAGTCCGAAAAGAAGTGCTGTTTTATCCAAGTGTTGATTGGTGGTGCCCAATATACGGGCCTGGCAGTGCATCTTGTAATCCTATTTTGTTCTTAAATGTTTTGAGTGTGACAAGAAAAAAGGTGGGAGCATTATCTTAGTAACAGTTTAGAAGTTTTGGTATATTTGCTGTGGTGTTTGGTCAGTTTCCCAAGTATCGGGGAAGGGGGCTGACTGATTATCAAAGCGGCAGAATGGAGAGAGTCATTTCTTTGGTGGTTCGGGCTTGAGCCCTGGGAATTTGGTAAGAAGGGGGAGAGTGAATTTATTTAGGCGTCAATACCTTTTAAACCCCCATATTGACAGATACACAGGAGTGATTCCTTGTTTTGTATGGGCTTACTAACAAAGTGCATGAGAAAAATTGGCATTTGGCTTGAAATTCGGTCCTGTTGAAATGTAAATTTTTGTGGAAAAGGTGGTATTGTTTGTCTAGAAGACTGAAGGCTGAGTGCTTCAGGTGTTTTCCCAAAGTCCTGTGGATTTATGATTGAAACGGGGCTCGTTAATGATTTGAAATAGTAAAGTTTGTATGTGGGAAGAAGAGTTTAATCCCAGAGAATTGGGACATTTGGGAAGAAGATTAGAAAAAGATAGTAAGTAGTAAAAAGGTTTGCATGGAAATTGAAACAAGGGACAGTAACTAATATAAATAAATAAAAGGGAATGGGAAATCAAGGAAATGGGTAATATCCAAAACAAAGACGTTTTAAAGAAAGCCTCCTTGGGCACACTGGCACACTATTGGCACACTGGAAGGATATTGTTAGAACTGGGGCGCACAGAAAGCAAGACGACTTCCACTAAGTATTGCAATCAATGGTGGCCA
Source organism: Aythya ferina (assembly GCF_964211825.1). Taxonomy (NCBI): domain Eukaryota; kingdom Metazoa; phylum Chordata; class Aves; order Anseriformes; family Anatidae; genus Aythya; species Aythya ferina. The sequence continues at coordinate 10,176,011 of NC_140313.1, forward strand.
ATACATAAGCTAAATGGCCACTTTATGGATCAATCGACTATAACACTATCTTGCAATTAATGTTGGTTTTGAGGAGAGAAGGAAAATAGGATGAAATGTTGTATACTGATATGTTGTTTCAGCATCTTAGAGGGAAAAGGAGTGGAATTAAGTTGGCCCCTGACTGAGCATTTGCTGTTGGCATGGGAAAAGTACAGGCTGGAGAAAGATAAAGGAAGGGTTGAAAGGGTTGTTGAAGGTGTTAAAAGTTGTGTGGCATGTAGTATTTAACAGAACTGTTTGAAGTTGAATGAGCAGGGAAAGAGGATGTAGAAATGTTAATAGTTCTGCCTCAACAGGAGGCTGTGATCTCAAAATCAGGGGTGTGAGCCTTTGGGGCAGAGGGACCATGATGGGTCCCAGAGAGTTGTCATGGAAACAAAAAAGCAGCTCTTAAAACAACCTGAGTTCATGTGTGAGCTCAGATTGCCAATGGGACCGCTCAGGGAACTGTCAACGATCGCATTTCCCTGACAGACACCCCCCCACTGAGACCCTAATCACCCCGGAAATTATGTAAATACCAAAATCTGGTTAAATTGGGAATTGAGAATCTGTTCCAGCAAGGTCCAAAAGAAATCCCTATGTAATTGTTGAATTTTTGGACCAACTTTGAAATACAATGAAGAAAACCAAAACTAAACAAAGAAACAGACAATAAATTTGACCTGGCTTCAGAAAACAAACAGAGGCTAGCCTCTTTCTAGGGCAATCGGTTCCTGATATCAGAAAGAAATTGTCTTAGGCTGCAGGATAAACATGCAACAGTCAGGAATGACGGGGACCTGGGACATCTACCCTAGCAGGTCCACTAGTTGAAATAAAGCTAGGGAATGAATCATAGAATCATAGAATCATAGAATATCCTGAGTTGGAAGGGACCCTTAAGGATCATCAAGTCCAACTCTTGACACCGCACAGGTCTACCCAAAAGTTCAGACCATGTGCCTAAGTTCACAGTCCAATCTCTTCTTAAATTCAGACAGGCTCGGTGCAGTGACCACTTCCCTGGGGAGCCTGTTCCAGTGTGCAACCACCCTCTCTGTGAAGAACCCCCTCCTGACGTCCAGCCTAAATTTCCCCTGCCTCAGCTTAACCCCGTTCCCGCGGGTCCTGTCACTAGTGTTAATGGAGAAAAGGTCTCCTGCCTCTTGACAACCCCTTACGAGGAAGTTGTAGACTGTGATGAGGTCCCCCCTCAGCCTCCTCTTCTCCAGGCTGAACAGGCCCAGTGACCTCAGCCGTTCCTCGTACGTCTTCCCCTCAAGGCCTTTCACCATCTTCGTAGCCCTCCTCTGGACACTTTCCAACAGTTTCATGTCCTTTTTATACTGTGGTGCCCAGAAGTGCACACAGTACTCGAGGTGAGGCCGCACCAGCGCAGAGTAGAGCGGGACAATCACCTCCCTTGACCTACTAGCGATGCCGTGCTTGATGCACCCCAGGATACGATTGGCCCTCCTGGCTGCCAGGGCACACTGCTGGCTCATATTCAACTTGCTGTCTACCACGACCCCCAGATCCCTCTCTTCTAGGCTGCTCTCCAGCGTCTCATCGCCCAGTCTGTACATGCAGCCAGGGTTTCCCCGTCCCAGGTGCAGGACCCGACACTTGCTCTTATTGAACTTCATGCGGTTGGTGATCGCCCAGCTCTCCAACCTGTCCAGATCCCTCTGCAAGGCCTTTACGCCCTCATTTGAGTCCACAACTCCTCCAAGTTTGGTGTCATCAGCAAACTTGCTCAAAATACCCTCTATTCCTACATCCAGATCGTTTATAAAAATATTGAAAAGTACCGGCCCTAAAATGGAGCCTTGAGGGACCCCACTGGTGACCGCCCGCCAGCCTGACGGAGCTCCATTTACCATAACCCTTTGGGCCCTGCCCGTTAGCCAATTGCTCATGAAAAAGCGAGGCTTGATTTTTTTTGTTGGTTACAGGAACTTCTTTCTCTGTGTTAGTCTGTAAATGTAATAGGAGCAACTGGCCAACAGGAAAAGGCATTTTTTTTTGGTTGGTTGTTTTTTTTTTGTTTGTTTGTTTTTGTTTTTCAGTGCTTGAAATTTAAATTGGGAAAAATGATTGGAATTACAAAATAAGAAAAACAGTCAAATTTGGTTCATGGTATTAGATTTAAAGGATGCCTTTTTCTGCCTGCCCGTGGCAACTGAAAGCCAGAAACTCTTTGCCTTTGAATGGGAAAATCCTAATAGAGGACGGAAAACTCAGCTGACTTGGACTGTGTTACCACAGGGGTTCAAGAATAGCCCCACCATATTCAGGAACTGTGATCTTGAAGCTCGAAAGACCCCTTCGGGAAAAGGGGACACTGTTGCAATACAGAAATGATAGCTACTATTGAAGAAAAGGAATGTGTAGAATGGACTATTAGTTTACTAAAATTTTTCGGCACTAATACTGTGAACCCAGCCTCTTTCCTTAGTAACAGTTTCCAGATCACCTAATCATGATTGCATCAAGACCACAGACACGGTATACTCCAGCTGACCAGACTTAAAGGATACACCCCTAGAAGATGTGGAGGATTGGTATATAGATGGCAGCAGCTTCGTCCACCAGGGACTTCACCTCACAGGATATGCGGTAACAAACATCAGACCAAAAGGTGGAAATCATCGCCTTGATAATTTTTTTGAGCTGGCAAACATTTGGACAGATTTGAAATATGCCTTTGGTGTGGTGCATACACATGGGGCAATACACATGGAAGGAGAGAGGACTTTTATCTTCCTCAATTAAACATGCAGAAGAGATACTGAAATTACTCTGAGCGGTATACCTGCCTACATCAAGCAGAAAATACTGATATTGAAAAGAGAAATAGATTGGCTGATGCAGGAGACAAAGGGGTGGCAGAACAGGCATCCGAGAGTCAAATTTTGGCACTAGTACCAGGAACAGAAAACCAGGCATTAACAAAAGCTTTAGAAAATGAAGTAGAATATTCTAAGATGTAACCGAAAATGTTACCTACAGGTTTAATGTAAATAAATGATGGGAGAATTGTGATACCATATTAAATTGAATGGTGATTGGACAACATAATAAAGCATGCTGGGGAGCTGAAGTAGTATAAGAGTTTTTAAATAGAAAATGGATAGGGCCTAATTTGTATACCATTGTTAGGCAGGTATAAAAGTAATCAAGCTCCAAACAGTGGCAAATTAATTTTTTTTTGAACTCCCAAGAAAAGGGGAGTATCAGTATTTATTGGTATTAACTGACACCTTTTCAGGATGGACAGAAGCATTCCCAACTAGAACAGCCAAGGCTTGGGAGGTAATTAAGATACAAGAAATAATACCTCGTTTTGGAGTTCCAGCAACTATATCCTCTGACAGGGGCAAAAGTGGTACAACAAATTACTTCATACCACATATCGCCCTCAGTCAAGTGGCCAAGTAGTAAAAATGAACCACTTAATCAAAGAACAAATTGTGAAATTGGGACAGGAAGCAAATTGGGCCTGGCCTCAGTCTCTTCCTTTAGCCCTTTTGCGTATACGAGCTAGACCAAGGGTAAAGGAAGGGTTAAGCCCCTTTGAAATCTTACAAAGAGGAATATCCATGCAAGCTGGGGATAAAATTATGACCTCCTATATGGTGGTCTTAGGTAAACAGCTTAATGAAATTGGAAAGCATGTGAGTGGGACTCCAGGTAGAGGGTTAGATGGACCAGTGCACAATATACAACCTGCAGATTATGTTTACGTAAAGTCTCTTGCAGAGAAGATCTTGAAACCACAGTGGGAAGGACCATTCCAGGTACTCCTTACTTCTTTCACAGCAATCAGAATCAAGGAGCAGAATGCCTGGATCCATCACACCAGAGTGAAAAAGGCCGATGCTTTGTTGGCATTATAGGAAGAAATTTCCTCCCTACATAAAGTAGCGCTTCAGAATAGGATGGGATTAGAAATGCTTTTAGCCAAGGAGGGAGGATTGTGTACAGTCATAAACCAAACTTACTGTGTATATGTTAACAAAAACAGATTGAGACTGACCTGGAGAAGATTTGGGAAAAGAATACAATTTTGCACGCAGTAGCTCAGGATGATACATCCTGGGGATTTACAGACTTGGTAGAAAAATTAACTTCCTGGTTGCCAGACCTAACCTGGCTGAAACAGTTGTTTATCACAATAATCGCGGTCGTGGTTTTGTTCATGGTTCTTTGCGTAGTGATCCAATGTACCTTATGGTATTTTAAGAGTACAGGAAACTCCTACAGCGAGTGGAAAAAGAACCAACTCAGATGAAAACTGGAGTCTAACAGATATTTTGAAAGAGTGATAGATAGAGAAACATTATATTGAATCTAGAAATAGTAAAAGAACTTTACGACCCCTGATGACCACCACCAGAATACACTGTGCAAGCGCAGATGGGAGGAATTTATGGAAATGACTCTTTGGAACTAATTTTTATATGAAGCGGGGACATGTTATGCATATGTATAGGTGTATTGGGAAACTTCATGCATATATAACTCTTTACTGCATATAACCAAGGCAAGTTGCCGCATCAGGTGCGCATGACTTTGGCGGGACTACCCCTGTGCTGTCCAGCGCTGAATAAACATACCTAATTTACAATCTTACTGATTGTGGAGTCCATTTTCCACAAGTCAACATGTTACCGTTTAGTGTAGTGTGGGTGGGGTTATTTGTTTAAGGTTTTTCCTGTGTAAAATCAGAGACCCCTAACAAACACATTTGCATTTCTTAGTCTTCCTACACAGTTAAAAGTGGCATTAGGGCATATTTAGGAAGGCTTGGCATGCAGCTGCACAGAGAACACATGCCTCCATGAGGAAGGCATCCCCCAGCTGAAGGCAGTGCACTCCTTTTGATATTGTACTTTAGTTGAAATGATTAATGACCAAGCTGTTTGTTTAGGTGGGTCATGTTCATTAAAAATAATAATAATGTGTTATCGCTACAGTTTACATGTTTCCAGAGTGTCAAAAGAAAGTAGTGGCTGCTGGGTAAAAAACTACACTCTGAGCATTACAGCTCCACAGCCAAATGTGTTGGAAAGAGGAAGCAATTCACCTGCTTTCTCCTCTTTAGATTCACACATATGCAATTATGCACTGCTATGCTAGGGAGGATTGTGGGGTCATGTCTGACGAGGATGTAGTACCATACTTGGAAATTTCTTCAGCACCCTGCAAGAGTAAAATAAATTGAGATTAGCATGAAAACAGTTTGCTCGTGAAGGAAGGAAAAGTTTGAAAGAAGAGTCCTTGTGTGGATATATCAGAGCAAGGTGGCTACAGTAGCTGTCAAATCAGTTCATGCTTGAAGAGCTGTGTTGGCCAGGAGCCAGCATCTGAGCCACAGTTGGTCAGCTAGAGACCTTGGGCCTAGGGATTATTTTATGGCTGCCACCCCCCCCCCCCAGGGTGAGCAACACTGGGCAGCCAAGGCATCCCCTCAGCAGATCTGCACGGGTTTCCTGGAACTGCTCCTTTGGCCCACTGTTGTGGTTTAACCTGGCAGGCAGCTAAGCATCACGCAGCCGTTTGCTCACACACACACAGCGAGATGGGAGAGAAAATTGAAAAAGGTAGAAGTGTGAGAGCTTGTGGGTTGAGATAAAGGAGAGGAGGGGAGGAGAGGAGAGGCCAAGTGATGCGCAACACAATTGTTCACCACTAGCCGACTGATGCCTAGCCAATCCCTGAGCAACAGCAGCTCCCCTGGCCAATTCTCCCCCGCTCTTATTGTTCAGCATGATGTCGTATGGTATGGAATATTCCTTTGGTCAGTATGGATCAGCTGTCCTGATTCTCAGAGCTTCTGGTGTATCTCTAGCCTCCTTGTTGTCAGGGCAGTATGAGAAGCTGGAAAGTCCCTGACTTAGCGTAAGCACTGCTCAGCAACAACTAAAACTTCAGTGTGTTAGCAACATTATTTTCATTCTAAATCCAAAACACAGCATCATACCAGCTACTAGGAAGAAAATTAACTCTAGCCCAGCCAAAATCAGGACACCCACCAAGTAAGTGTTGGGATCGACTTGCGCATTGAAACTCCATTTCCATTTTGGAACCAGACTGAAGCAGCAGAGACTAGATGAAGCACTTCCACTAGTCCCTCTCTCAAACACTATAGGAAAATACCTCAAAATCTCAGGGATTAAAGACAGAATAAACTTTTATTCCTCCCCTAGAGTTAAAAAAAAAATGCATAAGGTGTTCAGACAAGAAAACAGCTTCAAAGTCTGCAAAAAAAAAGCTGTATTAGACTATGTTCCTTACTGAAGCACTTAAGTTTGCCTAAGTCAGCTTAAGGGAGTATACTTCATTGTGTTAGAGAAAGATGCCACAAAATCAATGGACTTTAAACTCAGGAATGTCAGAATGTAAGTAACTGCCTTAAATTGAAATGAAAAAAAAAATAAGGTATTTAACACTGAAACACTTTACCAAGGTGTAGTGGGTCTGGCTGGGATGGAGCTAATTTTCTTTATAACAGCCCACATGGTCCTGTGTTTTGGATTTGTGACTGAAACTGTTGATAACACACCAGTGTTTTGGGTATTGCTGAACAGTGCTTGCACAGCATTAAGGCCTATTATTTTTCCCACTTTTTGCCCCTGCAGCAAGTAGGCTGGGGGTGGACATGAAGCTGGGAGGGGACACAACCTGGACAGCTGACTCAAATTGACCAAAGGGATATTCCATGCCATATGACATCATGCTCAGCAATAAAAACTGAAGGGAGTTGTGTTTTTTTTTTTTTTTGCAGGGAGGTAGCCATTGCTCAGAGACTGGCTGGGCATTGGTTTACTTGTGAGAGTTGATGAGTGATTGCCTTTGCATCGCTTGTTTTGTGATTTTTTTCTTTCATTTTTTTCTTTCCTTTGCTTATTAAACTGTCTTTATATTGATCTAGAGTTTTCTTGCTTTTGCTTTTCCTATTCTCTCCCCTGTCCTTCTGGGCCAGAGAGGTGGGGTGTGGAGAGTGAGCAGCTGCATGGTGCTTAGCTGTCAGATAAGGCCCCAAATCTGCAAACATCTTAAATATTTTCAGTTCCTTGGTATTCCTCTCATGAGTTTTTAGGGCAATTGCTTCATTAAGAAGGATATAGAGTATATAATAATATAGAGAGGATTGTCTATACAGTAAGAATGCATGTCTGTACATAAATTAAGTATATTTGTTAATTAAGCTTATATAATTTTAAACTTTATAATTAAGATTATTTTAGCTATCAAAAATAACAATAGCTATGAAAATATGACAGCATTAGCATAAATTAATAGTTGGAGTGTGCACTAGGGAAATTTACCAGCAGTACTATCAAGATTATAACATCATTTGATCAGACATCTATGGAGAGCTGTTGTATGGTTTCTAGAAGGCTCTGGAACACATTATGCTATTTTAGAGTAATAAAGTTATAATACATGTGCTTGCACCTACTACAAACACCCCTTTGTCAGGAAGGCATTACACATCACCACTATAATCTCTTACTACTGGATAGTTTGCTATAAATTGTCTTTTTTTTTTTTTTTTTTCTTCTCAGGACTTCAACAGTAGTAGTTTCCACAAGTAAATTAACATGATTAAACCTACCTCTTTTGTAATGAGGATAGCTTGTTTATAAAGTTTCATGATTTACTTAGAGCTGTGAGATATCTCTGCTTTCTCTCTGTAGCAAAAATGCTAGACTGCGTCCACTAAAAAGCAGAATAAAGTCCTGCTTCAGCAGGACATGAAGTTAAATAACAAATTATAAAGTTTGGGAGAAGTCTACATTTTATGTTATTTTCTACTACTTACTAATATTGTTAGTTTCTTCAGTTTCCCTCACCTAGATTATTTATTGGTAGAGTTTCTCAGCTTTCTCTCCTTCTACTCGCAGTAGAGTTCATGAAACCACTTTCACTGCTCACCTCAACGATCTCTTGCACAAGTGACCTTTTCAGTTTAAGGAATGCTTTTATAGTATTTTAGAAACTGCCAGCCTGGCCTTCCTTGAGACCAAACTGTCTTGGGAATCTTCTTCAAAGGTATGATTTCACAAGAGTTTAACTGGAGTCAGAGCTGCTGTGATCCCATACTCTCTTCTGCCATACCAGAGGCTGCACCTATGGGAATAAGCTCTCTTTTTCTTCTACCTTCTGAAAGTGTATTATGGGTTTATGGCATCTCAGCATGCTTCTAGGATCTGGGTAAGAGTATTTCTTGTGCCTAAGGTGTCACTGATTTTGTTAGAGGAAAATATATTTTGCCAGATCTGACAGCCAAAGATATGTGAGGCTGCTGCTGCTCCATGTCCCTAGATCCAACCAATAACAAGGCTAAAAATTTATTCCCAGCAGGCACAGGCACATGCACACAGAGCACACATATACACCACATATATACATAGCCAGCTACACAGATCACAGACACTCAGAGCGCTCATATGAACATAGCACCAACAGCCTCATCCTGCTCCCCTCTCTGGCTGGATAGGATGGAGGTCCACCAGTGAGAATATATATATATATATACATATTTACATGGTGGATCCCTCCAGCAGCTGGGCTCAGATATTCAGTCTGCCCAGTAGTTGACTGCTGGATTCCAATCTGCCCAGTTGCTGGCATCTGGACATACAAGTCCCTGAGGCTGCAAACCCACTCCAGTTCTTGGTAAAGACTGTTGCACACACACACACACACACACACACCTTTTTCCCACCTTTGTTTCCTCCTCTAAACATCCCATACATCCTTTGTGATCCCAAACTGCTCTTCCTCTGCATCCCATAATGTGTCCTACACCCCTAGGCAGTGATGGCTGACAGTGAGTGCCAGCAACTGGTGTCAGACCATGAGATGGAGGCTCTGTCTGTGCTGCCAACAACTGATGTGATGGCTCTCCTGGGAAAGCTATCTCTACCCTTTTTAGAGACCAACTAGAGCTTGTTATCCCATATTTTTAATTATGTAAGGACCTGTGTGGAACATGTGAGGAGTTAGCTCAATGGGAGGCTGAGTTGGTACAAATAGCTGTTTAATTTCAATTTTGATGCTGGAATGGGTCTTGAAATTGGCCCAGGAGCATGTTATGAGCACTGAGTGAAATATAGTAAAAATATACCAAGATTCATGTCCATGGGTGTAGTGGGTTTATGTGGCAAGGTTTTGGTAGCAGGGGGCCATAGGGGTGGTTTCTGTGAGAAGGATCTAGAAGCTGCCCCATGTTTGGTAAGGGCCCCACTGCTGACCAGAGCTGAGCCAATAAGTGATGTTGTTTTGTGCCTCTGTGAGAGCATATTTAAGACAGGAAAAAAAAACACTGCTCCACACAGCACCTGGGAGGGTGAGAGGAGTAAGGAACAGCCTTGCAGACGCCAAGGTCAGTGAAGAAGGAGGGGGAGAGGTGCTCCAGGCGCCGAAGCAGAAGTCCCCTGTGGCCTGTGGTGAGGACCATGGTGAAGCAGGATGTCCCCCTGCAGCTCATGGAGTACCACGGTGGAGCAAGGTTCCACGCTGCAGCCCGTAGAGGAGACCACGGTGGAGCAGGTGGCCCTGCACCGACGGAGGCTGCCGCCTGTGGAAGACCCCTGCCGGAGCATATTCCGGGCCGGACCTGTAGCCCATGGAGAGGAGACCACGCAGGAGCAGGTGACCTGGCAGGAGCTGCTGCCCGTGGGGGATCCGGGTTGGAGCAGTTTTCTCCTGAGGGATAGACCCCGTGGTACGGACCCATATCTGGAGCAGTTCTGGAAGAGCTGCTGCCTGTGGGAAGCCCACGCCGGATCAGTTCATCAAGGACTGTATCCTGTGGGTGGGACCCCACAGCACAGGGGATGAGAGTGATCGAGAAGGAGTGGCAGAGAAGAAGCGCTGTAGACTGACCATAACCCCCATTCCCCCGTTCCCCTGTGCTGCTCGGGGGGAAGAGGTGGAAGAGAGTGGATCGGGGGGGGGGGAAGGTGCTTTTGGTTTCTTTCCTTTGTTTCTCACTTCTCTAGCTTGTTAGTAATAAGCAATAAATCTTATTATCTCCCTATGCCGAGTCTGTTTTGCCCGTTACAATAATTACTGTGTGATCTTCTTGTCCTTATCTCAACCTTGGAGCCCTTTTCATCGTATTTTCTCCCCATTCCTTTTTGAGGAGGGGGAGTGAGAGAGCAGCTGTGGTGGAGCTCGTCTGCCCACTCGAGCAGAACCACGACAACTGTCAAACCAGATATCACCATCCCAGCTTTCAGGGTCTGCATTATGCAACAATCTACGAATCTGCTTAACCAGAGCACAAGGCTGTATTTTATTTATCAGATGACTAACCCTCTCCAGTAATTGTTTAAGATAATTATTTTCACTCACAGGTTTATCCACTCTGACTCCTAATGCTTTTCCTGTGTCCCTTTCAAAGGCCAATGATGACTTCAATACCTCATTCTCTGATTTCAAAGCGATATGTTCCGCATCAGAGATCAGTTTGGGAGCAGGAGTTTCCTTATGTGATGAGGGTGCAGCCCGTACAAACTTCCACCACATGGACGTTGTGCATTGGACTTCATCAGGGTCTTTAGGTGTCTGGACATTGTTTAAATCACTATAAAGCATCTCCAGCACAGCTAATTCCCGCAGCTGCTGGAGGCCCTTATCCATAGTGGTCCATTTGCTTACTTGGTATACAATATCTTCTTTGTGGGGATACCTTTCTTTCACAGCTGTTAGGATTTGCCTCCAGAGGCTGAGAACTTGTGCCTCTCTCCCAATTACTCTATCAATGAGCCTTTCTCTAGAGAGGGATCCCAGCTGCTTGGCTTCATTGCCTTCTAGGTGTTGGGTATTGGCCCCAGTATCCCAGCATCGAAGCAGCCAGGTGAGGATGTGCTCACCTGGATGACGACTGAAATCCATTCGTATTTCTCGCAGCTCACTCAAGAATAGAGACCGAGTAGTTTCTGATTCATCTATGATTTCAGTATCTTCTCCATGATGTTGCCGTGATGACGCTGCTTTAGAGCTGCCTGCCTTTTCCTCTTCTCCCTCATCCTTAGGAGGAGCTTCTTCCCTTACTAAACGACCTGATCTCCGTTTCCACTGTTTTGTCTTTACTATAGGGGCGACTGATACCATAGATGGTCAGTCCTCTGGGGTGGTCACAGTGTGTGCTGTCTCATCATCAAATTCAGGAAACTCCCTATCCCCTTGAGGGTGCTGGGCAATGTTAATTGACATTTGATAGGCGTAAGCCAGACCCCAGCAGAGTGCAGCAAGCTGGTGGAGTTCTCTGGTATTGCCAGGGTCAGGGCATACGTCTTTCAAACATTCTACCAGTTTTCTTGGATTTTGCACTTGTTCAGGGGTGAAATTAAGGACCATCGGAGGAGAAAACCGTGATAGGTACCTGCCCAAATCCCCCCACACACCTTGCCACCCACAACTACTTTGTCTGGGGACAGGTCCTTGGATAATATTCTTAATAAATTGCTTTACCTTGGGGAAGACAAACACTAGACCTAGTAATAGGAGGATAATATCTGACCAAGGGTATCCAAGATACTGAAAGGCTGCTGTAATTAGCCCACAGGGAGAAAAGTAGAAGGCACCACCCCCGATATTATTCACTGATTGACTGCTAGGGGCAAAAGAGAAGGCGCTGTAATTCTTAATATTTTCAAAAAGATAATCTCCATGAGACCAGGAAGATAACAATGCCGGGCCTGAATACCAAACAAAACTGAAGGCCAGTATGTTACAGCACAACATGATAAAAAAAAACAAGCACAGACTTCACCACTTCCTCCGATCAGATGTAAAGGAAAAAAGAAAACAGAGAGTGGACTACATACAACATAGCCACACAGAAAAATATTACCAGAAAACCGAACATTATGACTACCAGTATGTTAGTTGTCAATACTTCAACCAATGCTATTGTTATCTCAACCCTTGAGCCCCACATCGGGTGCCAAAAAGGACTGTGGTGGTTTTACTCAGGTGGGCAGCCGAGCTCGACCACAACCGCTCTCTCACTCCCCCTCTCCTCAAAGAGGAAGGGGGAGAAAATACAACACAGAGAAGTCGAGGTTTGAGATGAGAAAGGTTTAATTAAAGGGAAAGGGAATGGGGAGGAAAAGAAACAAAAGAAACAATAAATCCACGCGGAAGCACAGAGAGAGGGAAAAAAAAATATTCTCTACTTCCCATCAATGAGAGATATTCGGCCACGTCCTGGGAAGCAGGGCCTCAAAATGCGTAGTGGTTGTTCAGGAGGAACAGCCCCCTCCTCCACGAGAGCCCCCCTTTTTATTGCTGAGTGTGACATCAGGTGTTATGGAATATCCCTTTGGTTGGTTTAGGTCAGCTGCCCTGGCAATGTCCCCTCCCCATCACTTGCCCACCCCCAGCCTGCTGGCTCTTGGGGGCTTGGAAGGAGTCCTGATGCTGTGCCAGCACTATGCAGCAATAGACACAACACTGGAGTGATATCAGTGCTGTTCCAGCTACAAGTGCAGAGCACAGCACTGTGTGGGCTGCACAGGGAAATGGTGACTCCAGCTCAGACAGACCCAACACAATGGGGAGAGACATAGAATCATAGAATGGCTTGGGTTGGAAGGGATCCTAAAGGGATGCATTTTTTTGCATTCCTCTGCTATCAAATTTGTCAGGCATGATTTGCCCTTGGTGAAGCCATGGTGGCTGTCTTGGATCACCTCCTTGTCTTGCATGTGCCTTGTTATTACTTCCAAGAGGATCTTTTCCATGATCTTGCCAGGCACAGAGGTGAGGCTCACTGGTCTGTACTTCCTCAGGTCCTTCTTTCTACCCTTTTTAAAAATGTCAATGATGTTTCTCTTTTTCCAGTCGCCAGGGACTTCGCCTGACTGCCAGGACTTCTCAAATATAATGGAGAGAAGCTTGGCAACTACGTCAGCCAACTACTTCAGGACCCTCAGATGCATGTCATCAGGGCCCCATTGACTTGTACTTAGTTTCATCAGGTGGTTTCTAAATTGTTCTTCGCTTACAGTGGATGGGACTTTACTCCCCCAACCCTCATCTACAGGTTCAGGGAAGCGAAAGACTTGTGTCCTGGTTTCGGCTAGTTAATTTTCCTCCTAGTAGCTGGTATGATGCTGTGTTTGGGATTTAGGATGAGAATAATGTTGATAACACACAGATGTTTTAATTGTTGCAGAGCAGTGCTTATACCAAGCCAAGGACTTTTTAGCTTCTCATGCTGTCCTGCCAGTGGGCAGGCTGGGGGTGCAGCAAGAGCTGGGAGGGAACAGGCCCAGGACAGCTGACCCAAACTGGCCAAAGGGGTATTCCATACCATCTGATGTCATGCTGAACAATTAATATGGGGGGGTGTGGTGGTTTTTCTTGAGTGGGCAGCTGAGTTTCACCACGGCCACTTCTCACTCCCCCCTCCTCAAAGAGGAAGGGGGAGAAAATACGACACAAAGAGCTTGAAGTTTATGATAAGGATGATTTAATTAAAGGGAAAAGGGAGAGGGAAAACAAACAAACAAAACAAACAAAGCAAACAGACAAAAAATGCTGTGCAGAAGCACAGAGGGAAAAAAAATAAAAAAAGTTATTCTCTACTTCCCATCAATGAGCGATGTTCGGCCATGTCCTGGGAAGCAGGGCCTCAAAATGCATAATGGTTGTTCGTTGTTTGGGAGCACAGCCCCCCTTCCCCCACGAGAGCCTCCCTTTTTTTTGCTGAGTGTGACATCATGTGGTGTTGAGGGATTTTTTGAAACAGCAAAAATCCCATGGCTTGCTGCATCTGAGCAAACCAAGCTACCAGGGCAACTATGAGAAGTTCCCATGACAGTGTTCCCACATTGTCCAATTGAGGAATTTAGAAAAATATTGTTACCTGCAGCTGGCTTCAAGGATAAGGTCTGCGTGACTGCTGATCACAGGGGGGTTGTTTTCTTGCAGGTGGGGTTGTTTTCTTGTAGTTGTTTTTCTGAGTGCTTTTGACCAATAATCTTGTGTGAGACACGATCCGCCCCTGTTAAGTTCACTATAAAAGTTAGGCTATTCGGGCAATAAAATGGAGCATGATCTGACTCTACTGGTGTCTGTCGTGCTTTCGGCCGTGCTTCCTGCAACAATGTGGTATGGAATATCCCTTTGGTCAGTTTAGGTCAGCTGCCCTGGTTATGTCCCCTCCCCATCACTTGCCCACCCCCAGCCTGCTGGCTCTTGGGGGCTTGGAGGGAGTCCTGATGTGGTGCCAGTCCGATGCAGCAATAGACACAACACGAGTGATACCAGTGCTGTTCTAGCTATGAGCGCAGAGCACAGCACTGTGTGAGCTGCTGTAGGGAAAGTTAACTCCATCCCAGACAGACCCAGCACAGGGGGCTTGCCAGGGTGGGGGGACCGGCTGTTCGGGGATAGGCTGAGCATTGGTCAGCAGGTGGTGAGCAGTTGCACTGTGCATCACTTGTTTTTACACATTATTAGTAGTAGTACTATTATCATTATTATTATTATTTTCCTTTCTTTTCTGTCCTAATAAACTGTCTTTATCTCAACCCACAGGCTTTAATTTCTTTCTAATTCTCTCCCCCATCCCAGAGAGGGAGGGGAGAGGGTGAGCAAATGTCTGTGTGTTGCTTAGCTGCCAGCCGGGTTAAACCACAGCAACTTGGGAAGCCAGACTATCAGTGAAGACTGAGGCAAAGAAGTTGTTGAGTACCTCAACCTTCTCCGTGTCTGTTGTTACCAGCTCTCCCTTCTCATTCGTAAAAGGGGGTACACTCTCCTTGGCCTTTCTTTTCTGAGCAATGTACCTATAGAATCCCTTCCTGTTATTCTTTGCATCCCTTGCCAAACTCAGTTCCATCTGTCTTGGCTTTCCTGATCCCATCCCTGCACATCCAGACCGCATCCCTGTGCTTTTCCCAGGCCACATGTTCCTGCTTCCACTGTGTGTTCGTTTCCTTCTTGCACCTTGATTTGACCAACAGGTCCTTTCTCAGCCATCCCAGTTTTCTGCCCACCCTGCTCGCTTTCTCACACGGGAGGGTGGAGAGTTCTTGTGCTCTAAGGAAAACATCCTTAAAGTCTCCAGCTCTGCTCAGCTCCTTTGTCCCTAAAGACATTGTTCCAGGGGATCTAATCCACCTGGTCTTTAAATAGCTTGAAGTTTGCTCTTTTCTCTTCAGAAGTTCAGGGTCATGACTTTGCTCAGGCCCATGTTCCTCGAGATCACAAACTCAACCAGGGTGTGGTCACTGCAGCCCAGACTGCCTCCAATCTTGACCTCTTTAATGAGTTCATTCATGTTGGTGAGAACCAGGTCCAGTAATGCTTCTCCTCTGGTTGGCTTGTCGAATACTTAGACCAGGAATTTATCCTGAATGCACTATAGGAATCTTCTGGATTGAGTAGACCCCAACCACAAGCTATCCTTTATTGTTGTGGTCGTTAACTTTCACCCACAAGCTCTCAACCTGTCCATGTTTTTTTCTGAGAGGCATTTCTTGCAATCAATCCCTTCCCTAATGTAGAGGGCAACACCCCCTCCCTTCCTTTCCTGCCTATCTCTTCTGAAGAGCTTGTAGCCCTCTATTCCAATGTTCCAGTTATGTGATCCATCCCACCACGTTTCCATGATAGCAATCAGGTCATATCTGTCTAATTGCACCATGGTTTCCAATTCCTCTTGCTTGTTTCCCATGCTGTGTGCATTGGTGTAGAGGCACTTCTGCTGAGCTATCAAATTTCCTTTATCAATTTATCAAATTTTTCTGCTGATCGCATCAAATTTCCAGAATGCTTCCTGATTGCTTTGGGACAGTTCACAAGTATTTTCCTGTTGTTACTTGGAGTGACAGTGTTTTTAGGCATACTTCCATCACTCAGCGGTGCATCCCCTTCCCCTTCACATCTAGTTTAAAGCCCTCCTGATAAGCTCAGCCAGCTTACTGCCCAGAACACTCTTGCCCCAGGATACTCTTGCATGTATATGATTGATGTTGTGTTTAAGCTTACTTACAGCATATTCTATAGTAATGTGGGAGGCTGTTGCATACTCAGTGTTGTTTTCAATTTGGCATTCTATTGAAATGGTGTTTCTGCTTTTCCCTGTTAGAGACGGAATCCGCTGATCTTTGTTCTCATCTTTTATAACCCATTACTGTTTAGAAAAGTTAAAATTGTTTCATAATGCTACTACAGACAAACTTAGAAATGTGGGTGGGGAAGTTTCAAGCATGTTTCCATTATAGCCAGTTTAAGCATGGATCCATGGCCACCCTATTGTGGATGTATTCCATATATTTTGTTTATTAATTATAAATTAAAATAGTAATTCCGTGCATAAAAAAAACATTCCCCCTTGTCCTGTCATTGTCTACCCAAGCAAAAAGTTGTTCTCCATCTCTTTTATAAGTCCCCTTCAAGTATTGAAAAGCTGCAATAAGGTCACCCCGAGCCTTCTCTTCCTTAGGCTGAACAGCCCCTGCTCTCTCAGCCTTTCTTTGTAGGAGAGGTGCTCCAGCCCTCTGACCATCTTCATGATCCTCCTCTGTATTTGCTCTAACAGGTCCACATCCTTCTTGTGCTGGGGGCCCCAGACCTGGATGCAGTACTCCAAGTGGGGCCTTACCAGGACAGAGTAGAGGGGGACAATCACCTCCCTTGACCTGCTGGCCACTCCTCTGTTGATGCAGCCCGGGATGTAGTTGGCCTTCTGGGCTGCAAGCGTGCACAGCTGGCTCATGTCAAGCTTCTCATCCAATAGAACTCCCAAGTCCTTCTCTGCAGGGCTGCTCTCAATGAGTTCTCCAGCCAGTCTGTACTCCTGTCTGGGATTGCCCTGAGCCAGGTGCAGCACCTTGCACTTGGACTTGTTGAAGCTCATTCAGTTCATGTATGCCCGCTTCTTAAGCTTGACCAGGTCCCTTTGAATGGCATCCCTTCCTTCTGTTTTATCAACTGCGCCACTCAGCTTGATGTCACATCTGCAAACTTGCTGAGGGTGCACTCGATCCCACTGTTTATGTCACTGATAAAGGTATTAAACAGTACCGGTCCCAGGACAGACCCCTGAGAGACACCACTCATCACCGGCCTCCACCTGGACGTAGAACCCTTGACCACCACTCTCTGGGTGCAACCTTCAAGCCAATTCCTTATCCACTGAATGGTCCACCCTTCAAATCCATCTCTCTCCAATTTGTAGACACATGTCATGTGGGACCATGTCAAAAGCCTTGCAGAAGTCCAGGTTGATGACATCACTCAGTCTTCCCTTGTCAACTGATGCAGTCACTCCATCATAGAAGGCCACCAGAATGGTCAGGCATGATTTGCCCTTGGTGGAGCCATGCTGGCTGTCTCGAATAAGATCTGACCAGAGCATGGTAGAACAAACTTGTATATAATTTGTTATAAGCATTATGTTGGTTAAATAGTTGCTCACCATAATGTTGATTTATTTGCTCTCAAGGTTATTTTTCTTAACGCCTTCATTGTTTATCAACTCTAAGGGCTGGCCTAAGGTTGTGAATTTGTCAGCTTGTATGTAGCATATGGTCATGTTACACCAGTCATGAAGCTAAACTGGTATTTGTATTCATTATTGCCGTCATGCTTGTACTTCAAGAACCTTCTTATGGAAACTATTAACAAGTATACTCTCTACTTTTTCTTGGGGAACCAACCTAGGTGGGGGAAAAGGCTGGATGCCTTCCCCTTCCCATTCACCTTCCCCTTTTCCTCTAGGCTAGTTACAATAGCTCTTAAGAATTTTGAATATCTTTGGGATGTTCAAACTAGCATGATCCTATTGCTATGTCTCCTACATGCATTGTTTGTTGTTTGTTTTTTTTTTTTTTTCAGTTTAAACAACTATTTAAGAACATCTCTCAGAGATCTGCCCTGAGGCAAAACAGTTACGGGTGGCAAGGTGAGTGGGAGGATATGGACAGGTATCATGATTGCCACCTCAGATATTTTTGGAATTCACACATGAAAAAGTGTGGGATACTAAAGAACTGAAAGGATGTATAAAAAAAGGTATGCCCTGATCTTGGCAATGGCACAGTCATAGCTTGTTGCATTGTGTTGGGTCTGGCCTGCACCTATGAAACAATAGTCAACACTATTCAGCACCCTCAAGGGGAAGAGAATGCCTATGGATCTGATCCAACCCCTGCATCAGGTGCTGCAGCTAACTCAACAACCCCTTCAATAGGTGCTGTAGATGAACCAAAGAGCCAACATGTGCCAGTATCAGTCACCCCTATATTCAAGAAGAAACAATTGAAGTGGAAGTCAGTTCATTTAGTAAGGCAAGAAGACTATACTTAACCTCGGAGGGACAAGGAGGAAGACCTGGAAGAGGCAGGCTATTCTGAAGTAGGGCCATCATGAGACAAGGAGGGAGAAGAGGCAGAAGTCATAAACAAGACAGTAACTGCCCATTTCCTATCCTTGAGTGTGCTGTGAGATAGTCAGAAGGACTTCAGCCATTGTCCAGGTGAGAACATTGTCACCTGGCTGCTATGATTCTGGGATAACAGGGAAAGGAAGTAAAACAGCTGGAATCCTTCTCTAAGGAAAGGGTCATTGACAAAATGATTGGAAAAGGAGCACAAGCCCTCACCCTCTCGAGGTGACTCCTGTCAGGAGTGAAGGAAAGGTATCCCTTCAAGGAAGATGATGTATGTCACCCAGGCAAGTGGACCACCATGGAGAGGGGTATCCAGTACTTGACAGAATTAGTTGTGCTGATGTGGTGGTTTTACTCTGGTGGGCAGCTGAGCTCCACCATAACCACTCTCTCACTCCCCCTCCTCAAAGGGAAAGGAGGAGAAAGCATGATAAGCTCAAGGGTTGAGATACAGGGAGAGTACAAGGAAGTTGCCAGTATATGCAGAGAAAAAATCAGGAAGGCTAAAGCCCAGAACAAGCTCAACCTGTCCACTATGGTTAAGGATAACAAAATGTTTTTACAAATATATTAACAGTAAGAGGAGGGCCAAGGAGAATCTCCATCCTTTACTGGACGCAGGGGAAAACATGACTACTGAGGATAAGGAAAAGGCTGAGGTTCTTAATGCCTTCTTTACATATGTCTTTACTAGTCTGACCACTTATCCCCAGGTTACTCAGCCTCCTGACCTGGAAGTCTGTGACAGGGAGCAGAAGAAACCTCCCACAACTCAGATGGAAACAGTTAGAGTCCTGCTGCTCCATCTGGGCCATCACAGGGCTAGATAGGTCCATGGGGCCAGATAGGATACACCTGAAGGTGCTGAGGGAGCTGGTGAACGTGATTGCTGGGCCGCTTTTCATCATCTATCAGCGGCCATGGTCATCCAGAGAGGTCCCAGATGACTGGAGAGTTGCTAATATGACACACATCTATAAGAAGGGTCCATAAGGGGGACCCAGGCCTGTCAGCCTGACCTCGGTGCCAGGAAAGGTGATGGAGCAGGTCATCTTGAGTGCAATTACACAGTATCTGCGGGACAATGGGGGAATCAGGCCCAGTCAGCATGGGTTCGTGAAAGGCAAGTCCTGCCCGACCAACCTCATCTCCTTCTATGAGTGGATGACCAGCCTAGTGGATGAGGGAAAGGCTGTTGATGTAGTTTACCTAGACTTCAGCAAAGTTTTTGACACAGTCTCTCACAGTATTCTCCTGGAGAAGCTGGCAGCCCATGGCTTGGACAGGTACACTCTTTGCTGGGTTAGAAACTGGCGGGACGGCTGGGCCCAGAGAGTAGTGGTGAATGGAATGAAATCCATCTGTCGACCAGTCACGAGTGGTGTTCCCCTGGGGTCAGTGTTGGGGCCCACCCTCTTTAACATCTTTATTGATGATTTGGATGAGGGCATCGAGTGCACGCTCAGGAAGTTTGCAGATGACACCAAGTTGGGGGGAAGTATCAATCTGTCAGAGGGTAGGAAGGCTCTGCAGAGGGACCTGAACAGGATGGGTTGATGGACAGAGGCCAATGGGATGAGGTTCAGTCATGGGCTGCAGGGGGACAACCTGCTCCACCATGGTCCTCTCCACAGGCCACAGGGGAACTTCGGCTCTGGTGCCTGGAGCACCTCCTCCCCCTCCTTCTTCACTGACCTTGCTGTCTGCAAGGCTGTTTCTCACTCCTCCCTCTCCCAGCTGCTGTTGTGCAGGTTTTTTTTGTTTGTTTGTTTGTTTGTTTGTTTGTTTTTTTCCCTTTTCTTAAATATGCTCTCACAGAGGAGCAAGCAACGTTGCTTATTGGCTCGGCTCTGGGCAGAGGCATGTCCCTTCGGAGATGGATGAAACTGGCCCTTATCTAACATGGGGAAGCTTCTGGACTCTTCTCACAGAGGCCACCCCTTCATCCCCCCACTACTAAAACCTTGCCATGTAAAGCCTCTTCATCTGGTGTTGATTTATGTGGTGGTTTTACCGTGATAGGCAGCTAAACACCACAACCGCTCTTTTACTCCCCCTCCTTAGAGGAGGAGGGGAAGAAGTAAAGAACAACTCATGGGTTGAGATAAGGATAATTTAATTAAAGGGAAAAATTATTAAGGAAAGATTATTATTAACTAAACAATTTAACTAAAGGGGGAAAAGAAGGGAAAGGGGAAAAGGGAAAGGGAAAGGAAAAAAAAATAAATAAAGGCTATGTGGAAGTGCAGAGGAAAGAAATTACTCTCTACTTCCAACAAATGAGCAATGCTTGACCACGTCCTTGAAGCAGGGCCTCAATGCACGTAGCCGGTGTTCAGGAGGAGGACTGACATTTTCACGAGAGCCCCCCCCCCTTCCCCTTTTCCACCTTTTGTTGCTGAGTGTGACATCATATGGTATGGAATATCCCTTTGGTTGGTTTAGGTCAGCTGCCTTGGTGATGTTTCTTTTCTCACTTTTTTTGCCCACCCCCTAGGAGGGTTAGAGAGTGTCCTAATGTTGTGCCAGTACTGCTCAGCAATAGACACAACACTGGTGTGATACCACTGCTGTTCTAGCTACAAGTGCAGAGCACAGCACTGTATGGGCTGCTGCAGGGAAAGTTAACATCCCAGCCAGACCCAGTACAATTTATGATGACCTAGACAATAAACAGCTGTCCAAAGATCCAGATGAAGTCAAGTGCATGAAACTCACATGGTAGAAGTTTATATGTAGTACACCATCATCATATGCAAACTACTTGTAAGTAATGACCTGGAAAGATGGAAAGCGAAACACGGTGGATGTATTAGCTGTCCAACTCTGGGAATATGAAGAAAATCTCTCTTCCCCCACATATTTTTTACAGCTTGTCCTGCTCAAACTGCCCCAGGGGTGGAAACACAGCCCTACCATTTGCCATGGACTGATCCAGTCTGCACTGGAACAGGGGGAAGCTCCTGAACACCTGCAGTACATCGATGACATCATTGTGTGGGGCAACACAGCAGAAGTTTTTGAGAAAGAGAAGAAAATAGTCCAAATCCTTCTGAAGGCTTGTTTTTCCATAAAACAAAGTAAGGTCAAAGGACCTGCACAGGAGATCCATTTTTTTTAGGAATAAAATGGCAGGATGGATGTTGTCAGATCTGAATGCATGTGATCGACAAAATAACAGCTATGTCTGCACCAACTAACAAAAATGAAACACAAGCTTTCTTAGGCGTTGTGGGTATTCCAAACTACAGTCTGATTATAAGCCCTCTCTATCGAGTGACCCAGAAGAAGAACAATTTCAAATGAGGCCCTGAGCAATGACAAGCCTTTGAACAAATTAAATGGGAGATAATTGATGCAGTTGCCATTGGGCCAGTCTGGGTAGGACAAGATGTAAAAAATTTACTCTACAACGCAGCTGAGGAGAATGGCCCCACCTGCCCCACCTCTGGCAGAAAGCCTTAGGGGAGACTTGAGGTCGATCCCTAGGGTTTTGGAGTCGGGGATACAGAGGATCTGAGGTCTGCTATACCTGCTCCAACCGAAAAAGAGATATTGGCAGCCTATGAAGGGTTTCAAGCTGCTTCAGAAGTGTTTGGTACTGAAGCACAGCTCCTCTTGGCACCCCAACTTCTACTGATGAGCTGGATGTTCAATGGGAGGATCCCCTCTACACATCATGCAACTGCTGGGTAAGTGCATCTCACTGATTACACAACAGGCTTGAATATGAAACCCCAGTTGCCCAGGAATCTTGGAAGTGATCATGGACTGGCCAGAAGGCAAAGATTTCAGAATATCACCAGAGGAGAAGGTGACATATTCTGACGAGGCCCCAATGTATACTAAGCTACCAGAAAATGAGAACCAATATACCCTGTTCACTGATGGGTCTTGTCATATTATGGGAAAGCATCAGAGGTAGAAGGATGCTGTATGGAGTCCTACATGACAAGTTGCAGAAACTGATGAAGGAGAAGGTGAATTGAGCTAATTTGCAGAAGCGAAAGCCATCCAGCTGGCTTTAGATATTGCTGAATGAGAAAAGTGGCCAGTTCTCTATCTCTACACTGATTCATGGACGGTGGCAAATGCCCTGTGGGGGTGGTTACAACAATGGAATACGGCAACTGACACTGCAGAGGCAAACCCATAATTTAGCAAAAGGTACCTGGTTAGTCAACACCAGGGGATTTGCCAATCCAGCTGGACTTGCCCAATCAAAACTTTTACGTACTGTAGATGGGGATAAAGTCCCTCCAGTCCACGTAAAAAAATACTGGGTAAGACAGTCTCGGTTATTTCTGCCTTGGGAAAAGACAAACCCATCCCTGGGATTGCTTTTGCTCAAGGATCTGGGTGCACTTTGTGGGTAATGCAGAAGGATGGGGAAGTCTGGTGTGTACCTCAAGGGGCTTTAATGATGGGTGAGAATAGCCCATGATTTAAATGGTATGATATTTTAATTCCTATATAATACTGCATGTCATCACTACTACAATTGCTATATGCCATATCAATATTATTAGAGTAAGAATCACCCAGTTTAATGACAACTGAATCTTGCTGGAACTGGGCACATGTAGTGGTGATGTGACCAGAATTGATATAACCATGCAACAATCCAACACCACAGACCATCTCTACTGTCCGGAAGGCCAATTATGACAGAGGGAGCCCAAAATCATGTACTAAAATGAACTCAACGGCCATTTTAAATGAGCATTTAAATGGACATTTTAAAGAATGGCCCATAGACTAAGGGAATGATTGTATTGTGCATCTTTTGCTTTGATTAATTTTTCTCTTATTTTTATTGCTTTTTTCCCCTCCATTTCTTAACTTTTTTCTTTTCTTTCTTATCAACCTGTCCTTATCTCAATCCATGCCTTCTTGTACTCTTCTTCTCAATCCTCTCCCACATCCCACAGGGCAAGAGAATGAGCAAACAACACTGTTTTGTTTATCTGCCTACTGGGTTAAACCACAACAAACTGTAAAACAGATGGAACAATCATGATGTTTTATATTGCAACCATTATCTGCACAAAAAAGTCCAAGACATTTACAAAGTAAACCTTCAGACAGTATATTCCCCAGTGACAAATTTAGATTTCATCTGCTTTTTCAGCAGCCAGGGGTGTAGCCGGGGGCACAAGACAGAAACATCCCCTTTGCTCCAAAAAAACGTTCTGTGGTGTTTTTATCCTGATGGGCCACCAAACTCCACCACAACCGCTCTCTCACTCCACCACATCAAAAGAAGAGGGGGAGAAGAAAGTATGATGGAAAGAAAAAGGCTCATAGGGCCTTCTTGATAAGGAAAATTTAATTAAAGGGAAAAGGAAGAGGTGACGAAAAAAAAGAAAGAAAAAAAAAAAAGCAAATGTGCTGTAATAAATGACTGAGTCCCAAATAGGATTGCAATTAAAGTTTACAATTTATTAAAGGAATAGAGGCAAGCAAAAAGCGCTGGGTGCGTCGGGAGTCTCCGCTCCACCAAGACGCACACAAGTTACATCAGGCAGCTGTTTTTTATGCTTCTAGGCTAATACATATTCATCACCGCTTTTGGAAAAGGCAGGGTTATTATAATTAGTTTCCCAGGATCCGAACCATCCCACGGACGCATGCATATCAGTCTCCGGTGGTCCCTCTGGGGGTCGCTCGTACTGAAGACTCGTAGTCTTCCTCCCAGGCTTTGTCCTTCGGTCGTTCTTCAGCTTCCCTTCTCTCCTTATTTAGTAGTCTCTGGGCCGAATGTCAGAAATTTGTGTCTCGTGCAATAGTCAGCAGTTATCTCAAAAACTCCCCCCTATTCTCTTATCTCCCAGACTGAGTCTCAAGGTTTACCCTTCAAACCCTCTATTGACAGAACTGCTAGACCATTGTTTTCCAAGATACAAGAACTATATACACTAACCACTCTGTTTCTCTTGGACTTGTGGTTATACAAGGGTATGTAAGACAGAAGGTCACATTTCATCATGAGGCCCTAGCATTGTTCCATATTGACACAAATCAGATGAACACATTTCACAATCCCCCATCTCATTTTTCATGGTATTGATTCGTGTTTTCCTTTCCAATCGAGTCAATACTTGCCGAAGTGGTATCAATTTTGGATATTCTTTTGTTTTTATTATCATCAAGGAATGGGTTTTCTCTTTCCCTGGTTCTGGGTCAACAGTGTGAAAAACACTCCGTAGCCAATAACTTAGGCTCAGGCGAGGATCTCAGTGAAGTAGTAATTTATTCGCGATTGCAATGGCGGGCGCCCCACAAGCAGGAGAGAGCGCATCTACTAGTTCCAAAACACAGTTTATATACTTTTTGATGATAGGACCCTCCCCTGTTTCCCCACTGAGTGGGTAATCCAGGTTCACTATCTATCTGATGCTTCACAGACAATGCATGGCCTTCAGTTGCCGGCCTGTTGAATTTCAATTTTCTTTTGACATTTTTACTGCTTGAAGTGGTAATGTTTCTTCACTTATCTGACTTGACTTAACACCCGATTTTCACCTGATTGTCCTAAGGAGTCTGATTGTCTGCATTTTACAAGGTCGCCTGCTAAGCTTTCTTATCACTGTAAGCATATCTCAGTACCACATTCCTTCCCTCTAAACAATGTAACTCTGCAAAAACAACATTTCTATTCCCACAACAGGTACCACAGATATTTGCATTCCTTGTATAACCGAGAGTATTAGTCTGGTAAAACAAGGTATTAAACATGGAATTATTAAGAATCCTCCACATATCCCCAGTACAACCATGCCAATTTTAGTAAGCCAATCGACACCCATAAAGTCCCCCCCAATAATCCTCCCAGATCGATTCCATTCCAAGTTTGAACTGGGGCATGTGCAATTTTCTTCATTTCTTTTACAAGTTCAATTACAGCTTTTCCTTCTGTTGTGGTTTAACTCGGCTGGCAGCTAAACACCACACAGCC
Organism: Aythya ferina; assembly: GCF_964211825.1. Classification (NCBI taxonomy): domain Eukaryota; kingdom Metazoa; phylum Chordata; class Aves; order Anseriformes; family Anatidae; genus Aythya; species Aythya ferina. Next base: position 10,201,420 of record NC_140313.1, read on the forward strand.
ATTCGCTTACCCTCCCCCCTCCCTCTCTGGGATGGGGAGAGAAATTTAAAAGTGAAGCCTGTGAGTTGAGATAAAGACAGGTAAATAATAATAACAATAATAATAAAGTCAACACAGCAGCTTTCCACTTCTGATGGCTCCCTACCACACGGCAGGATCCGTCAGTGAACAACACGTACTGCTTTCTGTCTTCTGGCAACTCATTGTATGGTGGTGCCTATTCAGCACGAGTTACTTCTTCTGTTGGTGCTCTGAAATCCCTGCCCTCTGGCCAGTCCATAATCTCTTCCAGGATTCCCGGGCGGTTGGGTTTCCCCATTCGAGCCCACTGTGTAATTAACGCTACCCATTTACTCCATGTAGCGTCGGTTGCATTATGTGTAGTGGGGATTTTCCCTTTGAACATCCAATGTACCACAGGTAGCCCTTGGGCCTGTCCGTACCAGACCAGCTGTGCAAAACATACTTTACACTGCAGCTGGGGAGCATGGGCTCACCTGGAGCCTCTGGCAGAAGACCCCAGGAGAAACTCGAGGCCGACCTCTGGGGTTCTGGAGCGGGGCTATCGAGGATCAGAAGCCAATTACACCCCAACTGAAAAGGAAATATTAACAGCATATGAGGGGATTCGAGCCGCTTCAGAAGTTGTTGGTACAGAAGTGTCAGTGGTTTAACCCGGCCGGCAGCTAAACACCACGCAGCCGTTCGCTCACCCTCCCCCTCCCTCTCTGGGACGGGGGAGAGAAATGGAAAGCGAAGCCCGTGAGTTGAGATAAAGACAGTTTAATAAGACAGGAAAATAATAATAACAATAATAATAAAATAATGATAATGATAATGATAATGATAATGATAATGATAATGATAATGATAATGATAATAATACAATGAGCGAAAGGCTGAGATGTCCTTGGCTTGGTATAAGCACTGCTCTGCAACAATTAAAACATCGGGGTGTTATCAGCACTCTTCTCATCCTAAGCCAAAACACAGCATTCCACCAGCTACTAGGAAGAAAATTAATTCTGTTCTAACTGAAACCAGGACATCTGTCCACCCCTTATTCCATACCATTTATGTCATGCTCAGGTTACACTCTTTTCCATACATTCTAATTAGTCAACTATAGTAGTCATGGTAGTGATAACATACAGTATTATATAGTAATTAACATGGTACAATTCAGTTCATGGGCTATTCTCACCCAGTATTAAATCTCCTTGAGGTACACACCGGACCTCTCCGTTCTTTTGCATCACCCACCAAGTGTATCCAGGTCCCTGAGCGAAAACAATTCCACGAATAGGTTTGCCTTTTTCTGAGGCAGGAGTAGCCCAGACTGTTTTACCCAGCATATTTCTTACATGCACTACAGGAACTTTATCCCCATCTACAGTACGTAACAGGTTTGATTGGGCAGATCCAGCTCGGTTGGCAGATCCCCTAGTATTGACTAACCAGGTGGCCTTTGCCAAATGCGTATCCCAATTTTTGAATGTCCCAGCGCCCATTGCTTTCAATGTAGTCTTTAACAGTCCATTGTATCGTTCAACTTTCCCGGAGGCTGGTGCATGATAGGGGATGTGATACACCCACTCAATACCATGTTCTTTGGCCCAAGTGTCTATAAGGTTGTTTCGGAAATGAGTCCCATTGTCTGACTCTATTCTTTCTGGGGTACCATGTTGCCATAGGACTTGCTTTTCAAGGCCCAGGATAGTGTTCCGGCTGGTGGCATGAGGCACAGGATATGTTTCCAGCCATCCGGTGGTTGCTTCCACCATTGTAAGTACGTGGCGCTTGCCATTGCGAGTTTGAGGGAGTGTGATGTAATCAATCTGCCAGGCCTCTCCATATTTATATTTCAGCCATCGTCCTCCATACCAAAGAGGCTTTGACCGTTTGGCTTGCTTGATTGCAGCACATGTTTCACAGTCATGAATAACCTGTGCTATAGCGTCCATGGTCAGGTCCACCCCTTGATCATGAGCCCATCTGTATGTTGCATCTCTACCTTGATGGCCTGAGGTGTCATGGGCCCATCGGGCTATAAATAATTCACCTTTATGCTGCCAATCCAGGTCCACCTGAGCTACTTCAATCTTAGCAGCCTGATCCACCTGCTGTTTGTTTTGATGTTCTTCAGTAGCCCGATTCTTGGGCACATGAGCATCTACGTGGCGTACTTTCACAGCCAGGTTCTCTACCCGAGCAGCAATATCTTGCCACAAAGCAGCAGCCCAGATGGGTTTGCCCCTACGCTGTCAGTTGTTTTGCTTCCATTGCTGTAACCATCCCCACAGGGCATTTGCTACCATCCATGAATCGGTGTAGAGATAGAGAACAGGCCATTTTTCTCGTTCAGCAATGTCTAAAGCCAGCTGAATGGCCTTCATTTCTGCAAACTGACTCAATTCACCTTCTCCCTCAGCAGCTTCTGCAACTCATCGTGTAGGACCCCATACAGCAGCCTTCCATCTTCGATGCTTCCCCACAATACGACAGGACCCATCAGTGAACAGGGCATATTTCTTTTCATTCTCTGGTAACTGGTTGTACAGTGGGGCTTCTTCAGCACGACCCACCTCCTCCTCTGATGACATCCCAAAGTATTTACCTTCTGGCCAGTCCATATTCACTTCCAATATTCCTGGGCGACTGGGGTTTCCTATTTGAGCCCACTGAGTAATCAGTGCAACCCACTTGCTTCATGTAGCATCAGTTGCATGATGCGTAGAAGAGACCCTTCCCTTGAACATCCAGCCTAGTACCGGCAATCGGGGTGCTAGGAGAAGCTGCGCTTCAGTACCGACCACCTCCGAAGCAGACCGAACTCCTTCATATGCTGCCAATATCTCCTTTTCAGGTGGAGTATAGCGGGCCTCAGATCCTCTGTATCCCCGACTACAAAACCCCAGGGGCCGACCTCGAGTTTCCCCAGGTTCAGGTGGGGATGAAGATAGATTCTCTTTAAGTTGGTGGAACTCTTCAGAAAGTTTCTCCACAGCTGAGACGCAGGCCTGTAAGGAAGAGGAGAGACTTTCTTCATACTGCCGGAGTTGTTTAGCCACTTCATCCACTGTCGGTTCCTCATCCTCTTTCCAGGCCATTATTGCCAATGAGCTGGCATATGATGATGGTGCACTCCGTACAAACTTCCGCCACATGGGTCGTGTACACCTGACTTCATCTGGATCTTTGTATGTTTGTCTGAAGTCTGGATCCTCAAATCACTTCCCGTATGGCTAATTCCCTCAGGTACTGGATTCCTTTCTCCATAGTGGTCCACTTGCCTGGTAGACATACAAGTTCTTCCTTGAAGGGATACCTTTCCCTCACAGCTGAGAGGAGACGCCTCCAGAGGCTGTGAGATTGTGCTCCATCTGCAATTGCTTTGTCAATGCCAGCGTCTCGAGCAAGGGATCCCAGCCGCCTGGCTTCCCTGCCATCTAATTCCACACAATTGGCTCCAGAGTCCCAGCACCGGAGCAGCCAGGTGACAAGCTGCTCACCTATACAACGACCAAAATCTTTTCGCACATCTCGTAGCTCACGCTCGTATAGGCTTCGGGTAGTTACTGTTGATTTTTCGGCATCCTCATCTTCCTCCTCCTGAATCCTTGATGGCCCAGCGTCGTCGTCATCTCCGTCGTCTCTATACCTAGATTTGGCAGAAGACTCTCTGCGTTCTAAAAGACCTGAATCTCTATACCATTTTTTCACCTTCTCTACAGGGGCAGCTTGCACTGCTTCAGCTCGTTTCTCTGACCTTGTTACAGGGTCTGCCACAGGGGTTGGAATACCCTCTGCAGGGTCAACTTGCACTGCTACAGCTCGTTTCTCTGACCCAGCCACAGGAGCTGGAGTGGCTGCAGGAGCTGGAGCAGCTGCAGGAACCGGAGCTGGAGCGGCTGCAGGAACTGGAGTTGGAGCAGTTGCAGGAGCTGGGACTGGAGTAGCGGCAGGAGCTGGAACTGGAGCGGCTGCAGGAGCTGGAACTGGAGCAGCTGCAGTGTCCACAGTAGGGGTCACAGTGGCCGTTGGATCTGTCACAGGTCTTGAAGTGGCCGCAGGGTCTGTCACTATGTTGATAGCAGTATCAATGGCAGCTCGATAGGCATGAGCCAGGCCCCAGCGCGTTACAATGATTTGTGTTATTTTGGAACTGCCAGAATCGTGACACCTTTTTCTCAAGCATTCTGCCAGGTTTTGAGGATTTTGAAGTTGTTCAGGGGTGAATTTCCAAAACACTGGGGGTGCCAACTGCTCTAGATGCCTGCCCATATCCTCCCATACTCCCTGCCACCCACAACTATACTGACTCCAAGCAGATCTCCGGATGAGCTTCCTACGTAGTTGTTTAACTTTAAGCAGAATCTGAAGCGCATTCAGGAGGCAGAACAACAAGACTATGCTGGTCTGAGTATCCCAAGGATATTCAATATCTTGGAGAGCTATTATAACAAGCTCGGAGGATAAGAGGGTGGTGAAGGAGGAAGGGAGAGTGATCAAGGAGGATACAGGGGTGGTGAAGGAGAAAAGGAGAGTAATCAAGTAAGAAAAAATATCTTTCCCTTTTCCCCTCCACAGATTAACTCCCTAATGGAAAAAAACAATAGGTATAATTGCTAATAGTTTCCAAGATACAGTTTCCAAAGTACAGAGTCGACGATGTCACTGAATACAAATACCAAGTTAGAGTCATGACCAGATATCTCATCGTCTCGTAAGCCATTGCTACAACACACAGTACCATAATGATCTGAAACCAGGGCCCGGAGAGGATAAACAACATGAAAGAGAACACATACGGAAAATAATGTACTATAATACTCAATTTGGAAAACAGGCGCAGCAGAGTTGAGATTAAAGCAATCAACATTATGACAAGTGACTATTAAGCAGGTCTAATACTTACACCAAATTTAGTTTAACACACTCTGGTCAGATCTGCCGTTATCTCAACCTTTCGGGCCCCACGTTGGGCACCAAAAAGACTGTCGTGGTTTAACCCGGCCGGCAGCTAAACACCACGCAGCCGTTCGCTCACCCTCCCCCTCCCTCTCTGGGACGGGGGAGAGAAATGGAAAGCGAAGCCCGTGAGTTGAGATAAAGACAGTTTAATAAGACAGGAAAATAATAATAACAATAATAATAAAATAATAATAATAATAATAATACAATGGTGGTAATAGTACTACTACTACTAATATGTACAAATAAGTGATGCACAATGCAATTGCTCACCACCTGCTGACCGATGCCCAGCCTAACCCCGGGCAGTTCGGCCCCCTCCCCCCGGCTAGCCACCCCTATATATTGTTTAGCATGACGTCAGATGGTATGGAATACCCCTTTGGCTAGTTTGGGTCACCTGTCCTGGGTCTGTCCCCTCCCAGCTCTTACTGCACCCCCAGCCTGCCTGTTGGCAGGACAGAGCGAAAGGCTGAGATGTCCTTGGCTTGGTATAAGCACTGCTCTGCAACAATTAAAACATCGGGGTGTTATCAGCACTCTTCTCATCCTAAGCCAAAACACAGCATTCCACCAGCTACTAGGAAGAAAATTAATTCTGTTCTAACTGAAACCAGGACAAGAAGCAAAACTTCTCTTGACCCCCTAAGAGAAATAGCTATGGGAGGGCCGCAGCTGGGAGTGGGGTTCGTGTCTGTTCCCCTGAGTTCAGGAGATGTGAGAGAATTTAAGAAGGAAATGGGGAATCTTTTGGAGGATCCCCTCGAAGTGTCTGAGAGGCTGAACCAGTTCCTGGGTCCTAATGTATACACCTGAGAAGAGTTGCAGGCAATTTTAAGTATACTTTTCACAATGGAAGAGAGGGAAATGATTCGGAGGGCAGGCATGAGAGTTTGGGATCAACAACACCAACATGGTCCCGGCGCAGATATAAAATGGCCATTAAAATGGCCGAACTGGGACAACCAGAACTGTGAACATAGAACCCATATGGTAGATTTGCGCACTATAATTGTTCAAGGGATTAAGGAATCTGTTCCCAGAGGACATAACATTAATACATCATTTAGCAAACACCAAAGGAAGGATGAAACCCCCACTGAGTGGCTAGAGAGACTGCAGAAGAATCTGCAGCTCTATTCGGGATTATACCCTGCCACTCCTGTAGGACAGGCTCTACTGAAAACTCAGTTTGTGGCAAAATTGTGGGTGGATATTAGAAGGAAATTGGAAAAATTGGAGGATTGGCAGGAAAAGGGATTAGATGAATTACTGAGGGAAGCGCAGAAGGTGTACGTGTGGAGAGAGGAGATTCAGAAGAGGCAGGCAAGGATTTTGGTGGTGGCAGTCTGAGAAGGACCAAAGGCAGCTCCAACCTGTACAGGGGGAGCAGGTATTTCAAAACCCAGGGAAAAACCCCACAGGAGTCAGAGTGATTTGAGGGACATGAGGCAGGTTGAGTGTTTCTATTGTCAGAAGAAAGGGCACATGAAGAGGGATTGCAGGAAGCAATCCATCTTCTTAAAATTAGGTCCCCAACACCAAGAAATGGAGTTCCTTGTGGACTCAGGGGCAGAAAGATCTACTGTCCAGGCTGTGCCCCGGAGGTGTTCGCTTTCCCTGGAGAAATTGCAAGTAATAGGAGCAAAAGCCTTTTAAGGTCCCAATAATAAAGGGAGTAAAAATAGAAACCCTATCTTGATGTATAGTAGGATCCTTTTTACTGGTGCCCAAAGCAGAATATAACCTATTAGGAAGGGATCTAATGGTAGAACTGGGAATCACTTTAGAAGTAAGAAATGAGGAAATCGCAGTTAAGCTGTGTACCCTCACTGTGGAAGACAAGGCAAAAATCAATCCAGAGATGTGGTACACTCCTGAGTCAGTGGGGAAATTGGACATCACTTCTTTTGAAATTACCATTAGAAATCCTGAAATCCCCATTCGAGTAAAGCAGTATCCGATGTCGCAAGAGGGTAGAAAGGGGTTGCAGCTGGAAATTGAAAGACTATTGAAATAAGGGTTATTGGAACCCTGCATGTCTCCCCACAACACTCCTATACTACCCATTAAGAAGTTAGATGGCTCTTACCGTTTAGTCCAAGATCTAAGAGAGGTAAATAAGAGAACATTCACCAGATTCCCAGTGGTAGCCAATCCGTATACCTTGTTGAGCCAGCTTTCCCCAGAACTGAAATATTACAGTGTTATAGACTTGAAGGATGCCTTTTGGGCTTGTCCCTTAAAGGAAGAATGCAGAGATTACTTTGCCTTTGAATGAGACCCATCGGAAAGAGCAGTTAAGGTGGACCATGCTTCCATAGGGATTTACAGAGTCGCTGAACTTGTTCGGGCAGGCCCTGGAGCAGGTATTAAGCACCTATGAACTAAACCCAGAAGTAATGCTGGTGCAATATGTAGACGACTTGTTAGCAGGGGAGAGTCAGGAAGCTGTGAAGAAAGAAAGTATTAGGTTACTGAACTTTTTAAACTTAAAGGGATTAAAACTATCCAAATCCAGGTTTTGATTGGTGGTGCCCAATATATGGGCCTGGCGGTATATCTTGTGATCCTATTTTTGCTCTTAAATGCTTTGAGTGTGACAAGAAAAAAGGTGGGAGCATTATCTAAGTAACTAACAGTTGAGAAGTGTTGATGTATTTGCTGTGGTGTTTGGTCAGTTTCCCAAGTACTGGGGGGGGAGGGGGCTGACTGATTATCAAAGCAGCAGAACGGAGAGAGTCATTTCTTTGGTGGTTCGGGCTTGAGCCCTGGGAATTTGGTAAGAAGGGGGAGAGTGAATTTATTTAGGCATCAATACCTTTTAAACCCTCTGTGTATTTTTAACCCCCTGTGTATTGACGAATACACAGGAGTGATTCCTTGTTTTGTATGAGCTTCCTAAAAAAGTGCATGAGAAAAATTGGAATTTGGCTTGAAATTCGGTCCTGTTGAAATGTAAATTTTTGTGGAAAAGGTGGTAATGTTTGTCTTGAAGACAGAAGGCTGAGTGCTTCAGCTCTTTTCCTGAAGTTCCATGGATTTATGATTGGAACAGGGCTCATTAATAATCTGAAATAGTAAATGTGTATGTGGGAAGAAGAGTTTAATCCCAGAGAACTGGGACATTTGTGAAGATTAGGAAAAGATACTAAAAGCTCGCAGTGAAAAGGTTTGCCTGGAAATTGAAACAAAGGACAGTAACTACTAAGGAATAGTAATTAATAAATAAATAAATAAATAAATAAATAAAAGGGAATGGGAAATCAAGGAAATGAGTAATATCCAAAACAAAGACGTTTTAAAGAAAGCCTCCTTGGGTGCACATTGGCACATTCGAAGGATATTGTTAGAACTGGGGGCACAGAAAGGACGAGGACTTTCACTGAGTATTGCAATCAATGGTGGCCACTATATAAACTAAATGGCCACTTTATGGATTAATCGACTATAACACTGTGGGAATAGAAATGTTGTTTTTGCAGAGTTACATTGTTTAGAAGGAGGGAATGTGGTACTGAGATATGCTTACAGTGATAAGAAAGTTTAGCAGACGACCTTGTAAAATGCAGACAATCAGACTCCTTAGGACAATCAGGTGAAAATCACGGTGTCAAGTCAAGTCAGATAAGTGAAGAAACAGTACCACTTCAAGCAGTAAAAATGTCAAAAGAAATTTGAAATTTAACAGGCCGGCAACTGAAGGCCATGCATTGTTTGTGAAGCATCAGATAGATAGTGAACCTGGATTACCCACTCAGTGGGGAAACAGGGGAGGGTCCTATCATCAAAAAGTATATAAACTGTGTTTTGGAACTAGTAGATGCGCTCTCTCCTGCTTGTGGGGCGCCCGCCATTGCAATCGCGAATAAATTACTACTTCACTGAGATCCTCGCCTGAGCCTAAGTTATTGGCTACGGAGTGTTTCTCACAATCACTATCTTGCAATTAATGTTGGTTTTGAGGAGAGAAGGAAAATAGGATGAAATGTTGTATACTGATATGTTGTTTCAGCATCTTAGAGGGAAAAGGAGTGGAATTAAGTTGGCCCCTGACTGAGCCTTTGGTGTTGGCATGGGAAAAGTACAGGCTGGAGAAAGATAAAGGAAGGGTTAAAAGAGTTCTTGATGGTGTTAAAAGTTGTGTGGCATGTAGTATTTAACAGAACTGTTTGAAGTTGAATGAGCAGGGAAAGAGGATGTAGGAATGTTAATAGTTCTGCCTCAACAGGAGGCTGTGATCTCAAAATCAGGGGTGTGAGCTTTTGGGGCAGAGGGACCATGATGGGTCCCAGAGAGTTGTCATGGAAACAGAAAAGCAGTTAACTCTTAAAACAACCTGAGTTTATGAGTGAGCTCAGATTGCCAATGGGACCGCTCAGGGAACTGTTGACGATTGCATTCCCCTAACCGACCCCACACTGAGACTATAGTCACCGCGGAAATAATGAACGGTAAATACCAAAATCTGGTTAAATTGGGAATTGAGAATCTGTTCCAACAAGGTCCAAAAGAAACCCCTATGGAATTTTTGGACCAACTTTGAAATGCAATGGAAAACAAAACAAAACAAACAAACGAAACTGGAGAAAATAGAGGCTAAGTTAGAACAAGGAAAATGGACACTGCCACAGGCGAGAGATATTGCCAAAAACTTATGCGAAGCAAATATTGGGACGTTTGCATGCACAAACACATTGGGGTACAAAGGTGTTAAGTGATCCTTTACAAATGTAATTTGGTTGCTTTTTTTTTTTTTTTTGAAATAGCAAAGCAAATTACAGAACATTGCTTAACTTGTCAGAAGATAAATAAGAAAGCGTTTCGACAAGCAGCCACGGGAGAGAGAAAAAAAAAAAAAAAGCTTATAGGCCTTTTGAGAAAGTGCAAGTTGATTTCACTGAATTGCCCAAGGTAGGGAGGATAAAATATCTATTGGTAATAGTAGATCATTTAACAAAATGGGTAGAAGCTTATCCCGTAGCACAAGCTACGGCACAAATGGTGGTAAAAATTCTATTAGAACACCTGATACCTAGATATGGGATAATCCATCCGATGCACAATTGCATTGTGCATCGCTCATTTCATACACATTATTATTAGTAGTACTATTATCATCATTATTTGTGGTAGTTTTACTCAGGTGGGCAGCCGAGCTCCACCACAACTGCTCTCTCACTCCCCCTCTCCTCAAAGAGGAAGGGGAAGAAAATACAACACAGAGAAGTCGAGGTTTGAGATGAGAAAGGTTTAATTAAAGGGAAAGGGAATGGGGAGGGAAAAAAAAGAAACAAAAGAAACAATAAGTCCACGCGGAAGCACAGAGAGAGGGAAAAAAAATTATTCTCTACTTCCCATCAATGAGTGATATTCGGCCACATCCTGGGAAGCAGGGCCTCAAAACGCGTAGTGGTTGTTCAGGAGGAACAGCCCCCTCCCCCATGAGAGCCCCCCCTTTTATTGCTGAGTGTGACATCAAGTGTTATGGAATATCCCTTTGGCGGGTTTAGGTCAGCTGCCCCGGCAATGTCCCCTCCCCATCACTTGCCCACCCCCAGCCTGCTGGCTCTTGGGGGCTTGGAAGGAGTCCTGATGCTGTGCCAGCACTACACAGCAATAGACACAACACTGGAGTGATATCAGTGCTGTTCCAGCTACAAGTGCAGAGCACAGCACTGTGTAGGCTACTGCAGGGAAAAGGTGACTCCAGCTCAGACCCAACACAACTTCCACCCCTTATTCCATAACATTTGTGTCACAATCAGGTACAGTTTAATATATAGATGTTCTCATCACCATTGTTTTCTGTCCATTGAAGCATTTATATGTCTGTACTTCCCTTTTTTCCATAGGTCTTTTCCCAAAATGTTCATAAAAACTGTTGATGGTTTCAGCTTCATCTGTCAAAGTGGTCACTCAGGGCAGGCGAAGTTGGTTTTCTTGACACCAGCACCAGCTTAGCTCACATCACTGTTGCACTTGCCCGGTTCCTTGCGAAGTTGACCTGTCGTTGGTTCTGCAGTGTCCTCCTACAACACATAACTTGGATGACAGATTAATTTTCTCCTAGTGTTAAATCTCCTCGAGGCACACACTTTCTGCATTACCCACCATCTTTCTGCATTACCCACCAGGTATACCCTGGTCCTTGGACAAAGACAATCCCACGAGTGGGTTTGCCTTTTCCCATGGCAGGGGCAACCCACACTGCCTTCCCCATCCACTTTCCCACATGCACTACAGGGACTTTAGCTTCTCCCACAGTGTGTAGGGGTTTTGTTTCAGCAGGACCAGGATGGCTGTCAGACCCCCTGTTGTTAACTAGCCAAGTGGCCTCTGGTAGATTTATATCCCAATGTTTCCACGTCCCAGCACCCAATGCTCGCAGCATAGTTTTTAACAGTCCATTGTACCTCTCAACCTTCCCAGAGGCTTGTGGGTGATAAGGGATGTGATACACCCACTCAGTGGCATGTCTCTTGGCCCAGGAAGTGACCAAATTGTTTCGGAAGTGACTCCCATTGTCGGACTCAATTCTCTCTGGTGTACCATGTCTCCATAGCACTTGTCTTTCCAGGCCCAAGATAGTGTTTCGGGCCGTGGCATGATTCACTGGATATGTTTCCAGCCACCCAGTAGTTGCTTCTACCATGGTAAGTATGTAACGTTTACCTTGGCGGGTTTGTGGAAGTGGTCCGATGTAGTCAATCTGCCAGGCCTCACCATATCGAAATCCAAGCCATCTCCCCCTATTCCAGGGAGACTTTACTCTCATGGCTCGTTTGATTGCAGCACAGGTCTCACACTCATGGGTGACCTGTGTGATGGCCTCAATGGTCAGGTCCACCCCTCGATCACGAGCCCATCTATATGTGGCATCCCTCCCCAGATGTCCTGATGTTTCATGGGCCCATCGAGCTACAAACAGCTCACCCTTACGTTCCCAGTCCAGGTCCACCTGAGCTACTTCAATTTTCAAAGCTCGATCTTCTTCTTCGTTGTTCTGATGTTCTTCGGTAGCACGATTCTTAGGCATATGGGCATCTACATGACGTACCTTTATAGCCAGGTTTTCTACCCGGGCAGCAATATATTGCCACAAGGCAGCAGCCCAGATAGGTTTACCTCTGCGCTGCCAGTTGTTCTGTTTCCATTGTCGCAGCCACCCCCACAGAGCATTTGCCACCATCCATGAGTCAGTGTAGAGATACAGTACCGGCCATTTTTCTCTTTCAGCAATTTCTAGGGCCTGTTGTATAGCTTTCACTTCTGCATACTGACTCGACTCACCCCGACAGGCTGAACGGTAACACAAACCCAAATTGACCCTGAAAGCGGCCCGATCCCTTGATTGAAGGCATTTGCCTATTGTGATCCAGCTATGTGGGCAGAAGATGGATCCTATAGGACCACCATTGATTGCAATATTGTTGTCTCGGGTTGCTTGTCCTCCAGCCATTAACGCATGGAAGTTGCTGGGTGTTTGCTGTTGCCGAGCAAAGTTGTTGACCATTGAAGAGTTAGGGCTGCTGTGGGGAGAATGGTAGAAGAAGGGAGCCTGTCCTCTATAAGGGGAATTAATGAAGTTATGTCATTAATAAAGTAGAAGCAGTTACTGATCCTAAAAGAACCCTGGTGTCTGTGTGGTCATTACACAACAGTTAACTCCATCACAGCCAGACCTAGTACATGCTTTCACTGAAATCACTTAGAAAAAGAAGATTCATTTTCATTACTTCATGCCCAGAGGTAGATTTGGAAATCCTAAATTGAAGAACACGAATTAAATGAGGCCCTTTAGAAAGTTGAAATATTAACAAACAGTGTTGCAGGAAGAACAGCCGAAAACACGACAGACACCAGTATGGTCAGATCATGCTCCATCTTATTGCCCGAATAGCCTAACTTTTATAGTGAACTTAACAGGGGCGGATAGTGTCTCACACAAGATTATTGGTCAAAAGCACTCAGACAAACAACAGCAAGAAAACAACCCCACCTGCAAGAAAACAACCCCCTTGTGATTAGCAGTCATGTAGATCCCGTCCTTGAAGCCAGCTCAATTGCTCAATCGGGCAATGTGGGAATACTGTCATGGGATTTTCTCATAGTCGTCCTGGTACCTTGGTTTGCTCAGCTGCAGCAAGTCTTGGCCTCCTTGCTGTTTCAAAAATCCCTCAACAAAACAGAAAAGGAATTAACTCTCCGCTTTTGTTTCATCAGAACAATAATTTTATGCAGTCATCAGTAGATGTCCTCAGTTCCATACTTTATCTGGCATTCTGCATGTCAAATGCTTACTGTTATCCAGGACAGAATCCTGCGTCTGTTTAGTTCATTCAACCATCTGATTGTAATTAATTCAAGTAGCCAGCGTTGACTAGCAGAGGATACTTTCTTATTTCACAAAGAAAAGTTTTGCATTTAACGCACTAAAAATTATCCTTGGGTATGTCAGAAGGGTTGACAGAATAAACCAGGAAGTGTGACATGCTGCTGCAGGAAAAAAAATAATCTCTAACATGTTAAGATATGATAGTCAGCTTGTGTTTTTCCCCTCCTTATTTTTTCATTTTGTAAAGAGAAGCAAGTGAAGGATGTATAAGAGGATGTTGTGGGGTAACCACACAGCTGCTCACTCACTTCCCCCACAGTGGGATGGGTGAGAGAATCAGAAGGGTAAAAGTGAGAAAACTCATGGCTTGGTGTTATTCCCAAAATGTGTGTCCCTGCTTCCACTGCCTATGCATTTCCTTTTTGCTCTTCAGTTCAGCCAAGAGATGTTTACTCAGCCATGCTGGTCTCCTGCCTTCCTTGTCTGATTTCTTGCACTTGGGGATCAAGAGTTCTTGTGCTTGAAGATAATCATCCTTGAAGAGCTGCCAACACTTTTCTACTTTAATGTCCCTGAAGGCAGTTTCCCATAAGATTGCATTTACCAGTTCCTTAAACAGGCAAAAGTGTGTTTTCCTAAAATTAAAGGTCTTAACTTTGCTCTTTACCCAGCTTGTGTCCCTTGAGATTGTGGATTTTATCAGGGCATGATGGCTGCAGTTCAGGCTGCCACCTATCCTGACCTCCCTATTGAGATCGTCTGTGTTCACCAGCCAGTTCACCTGCTCCTGTGTGGGCTACTCTCCATGGGCTACAGGTCCGGCCCGGAATCTGCTATGGCAGGGGCTCTCCTCAGGCCGCAGCCTCCTTCAGGGCAGATCCACCTGCTCTACTGTGGGCTCCTCCACAGCCTGCAGTGTGGAGATCTCTGCCATGGTACACAATGGGTTGCATGGGGGACAGGCTGTTTTATCGTGGTCCTCTCCGCAGGCCGCAGGGGAACTTCAGCTCCAGCGCCTGGAGCACCTCCTCTCCCTCCTTCTTCACTGACCTTGGCGTCCACAGGGTTATTTCTTCCTCCTTTCTCTCCCAACTGCTGTTGTGCAGCAGTTTTCTTGTTGTTGTTTGTTTTGTTTTGTTTTTTTTTTTCCTTAAATTTGCTCTCACAGAGGTGCAAACAACATTGCTTATTGGCTTGGCTCTAGACAGCACAGGTGCCTTTGAAGCTGGCTGAAACTGGACCTTATCTAACATGGGACAGCTTCTGGACTGTTCTCGCAGAGGATACCACTACCACTCCTCTGCTACCAAACCCTTGCCATGTAAATCCAATAGAGAAAACAGAAGGAAAAAATACTGAGCACAAAAGGGGTCCAAAGCAAAATCTTTTCCAAAAGAAACAAACAAAAATAGAAGAGAGAAAACAATTTCCAAAACAGTAAAAAACAAACAGACTGAAAACCAAACAGGTCAAAACTAAAAGCATTTCCAAAACAAAACAAAACAAAAATAACAAACACCCAGGAGGTCACAACTAAAACCATTTATAGTTAACAAATCAAAAATAAAAAAGACCAAACACCAAACTGGTCATATCTTGAACCATTTCCAAAACCATAAAAACAAACAAAACAAAAAAAAGACCAACCACTAAATGGATCAAAAGTACAACCATTTCCAAAACAACAACAACAACAACATAAAAAAATACCAACCACCAAAGAACTGACAAAACAAACCATTTTGTCCCAAAAAAAACAAACAAAAACAAAGCACAGCATTCTCCTGAAGAAACTGGCTGCTCATCGCTTGGACTGGCGTATGCTGTCTGGATAGCTGGGCCCAAAGACTTGTGGTGAATGGAGTCAAATCCAGTTGGAAGCCAGTCACTAGTGGCGTTCCCCAGGGCTCATTACTGGGGCCAGTTCTCTTCAATATCTTTATCGAAGGTCTAGATGAGGGGATCGAGTGCACCCTCAGTAAGCGTACAGATGGCACCAAGTTAGGTGCATGTGTTGATCTGCTCGAGGGTAGGAAGGCTCTGCAGGGGGATCTGGATAGGCTGCACCGATGGGCTGAGGTCAACTGTATGAAGTTCAACAAGGCCAAGTGCCGGGTCCTGCACCTGGGGCGCAATAACCCCAAGCAGCGCTATAGGCTGGGAGATGAGTGGTTGGAAAGCTGCCTAGCAGAGAAGGACCTGGGAGTGATGGTTGATAGTTGGCTGAATATGAGCCAGCAGTGTGCTCAGGTGGCCAAGAAGGCCAACAGCATCCTGGCTTGTATCAGAAGCAGTGTGGCCAGCAGGTCTAGGGAAGTGATTATCCCCCTGTACTCGGCTCTGGCTAGGCTGCACCTCGAGTACTGTGTTCAGTTTTGGGCCCCTCACTACAAGAAGGACATCGAGGTGCTCGAGCATGTCCAGAGAAGGGCAACGAAGCTGGTGAGGAGTCTGGAGAACAAGTCCTACGAGGAGCGGCTGAGGGAGCTGGGTTTGTTCAGCCTGGAGAAGAGGAAGCTCAGGGGCAACCTTATCGCTCTTTACTGGTACCTTAAAGGAGGCTGTAGCGAGGTGGGGGTTGGTCTGTTCTCCCATGTGCCTGGTGACAGGACGAGGGGGAATGGGCTAAAGTTGCGCCAGGGGAGTTTTAGGTTGGATGTTAGGAAGAACTTCTTTACCAAAAGGGTTGTGAGGCATTGGAACGGGCTGCCCAGGGAAGTGGTGTGATCACCATCCCTGGAGGTCTTTAGAAGACGTTTAGATGTAGAGCTTAGTGATATGGTTTAGTGGAGGACTTGTTAGTGTTAGTTCAGGGGTTGGACTAGGTGATCTTGAGGTCTCTTCCAACCTAGATGATTATGTGAAAAACAAAACCACCAAAACAAAAAAAGACTGACCACCAAATGGGTCAAAACTAAAACTATTTCCAAATAACAGATAACAAAAACAATAAAGACCAGACACCAAACAGGTCAAAACTAAAATGATTTTGTAAGAATTAAATTTGTGTTTCTAAAGTGGAAAATTTCAATAGCCTTGCATGTTCAAAAGTGATTGCGCAGGCATAACAGTGGGGGATATGTTAAGGAGATATAGGAACAGCGAAAGGTCCCACTGTCCCAAAATAAGGAAGATGTCTAAGAAAAACAAGATAAGCAGCTTCAGAATCAGCAAGAACAAGAAGTTATGAAATTATGGGCCCGTCCAGTTCCAAAAAAAAAAAGGAGAAATTAAAGGTTGGTCAAATAAAACTGTACATATGGGGCATAATAACGAGAGTCAGGTAGGTTGTGAACTAGGCTCCTCCAGGCACAAGAGAAGAAGAAAAAACGGGGAAATGGAGAAATTAAAGGTCGGTCATATAAAATTGTACATATATGGTATAGTGATAAGCATCGAGTAGGTTGTGAACCTATAGTACTCAGCCTATGAGGAAAAGGGAGGAATCAAGCATTGGGTAACAGGGGATATAGGGCTACAATACACTTCTGCTGTGCGCTCCTGCTTGCAGGACACCCACTACTGCAGTTGCATTTAAATTAGCTTCACAAGGGACTCTGTCTTAGAAAATTATTGGGATATTTCTAACAATAAACAAAACAAAACAAAACAAGCAAACAAACAAAAACACTAAATTGATCAAAAAAAATAACCATTTCCAAAACAAACAAACAAACAAACAAGACCAACCACCAAACAGGTCAAAACTAAAACTATTTCCAAAAAGAAAACAAACAATAAAGACAGACCACCAGAGGGGTCAAAGCTAAAACCATTTCCAAAACCAAAACCAAAAAATACTGTCCACTAAATAGGTCAAAACTGAAACTATTTCCAAAACAATAACAAAACAAAAAACAACAGACCACTGAACTGGACAAAAATCAAAACATTTCCAAAACCAAAAAAAAAAAAAAAACAACAACAAAGACCAATGTCTAAAAGGTTCAAAGCTAAAATCATTTCCAAAAACAAATAATAGGAAGAAAAAAAAAAAAAAAAAGAAAAAGGAAAAAAAAGAAAGACTCCCCCCAGGAATGGGCCCAGAAGGTGAACAAAATAACAGACAGTTGCACTTCGAAGTTGATCTGCATCACCAGGTGTGGAGCATTACAGTCTGTGTCATTAAATAATGGAGTTAACGTGATGTTCCAGTGAAGCTTTTAGCCTGTTTAAGGAGGAAAATGGAACAAAAGAGAGAAAGGAGTATGTGCAGCACAGAAAGTTTCTCAGAGAGAGAAGCTCCATCTTGTGTAAAAATCAGGCCCTTTTTATATCATTGAGACATAAGAGAGTGTAGGACACCACTGCTTATGTAATTGACAGGTTCTATTAGCTTTGGTCTTCCTCCTGAGACAGTCAACAGATAATGTTTCTTGTTTCAACAAGAGTTTATTCCTCACATGTATCCCCCCTTTCTCAGGTGATAAATCATATTTCCCTTGTTTTGTTCTTATCAATGGAGTGGTATCTTCAGGATGCCTTCCATATGAGGTATTCAGTCACATTTCAAGGATTCTGGTTCTCAGGTTGAGTTTTCAGGCTGGCAGTCTTTTTCTTTTGTTTGTGTTTTAGCAGACATTTTATGTCAGAACTTTCTTATTACAGTCAGGTTACCTCTGCAACTGCTCCCATCAGGTGGTTTCCAGATGCTGCTGCTACCCTCTGTTCCCTCTACTGAGTGTCAAGTTGATGCCTTCACATATGCCTGAGCTGTGTATATCTGTGCACATGTTAACCTATGGTTCCCTTCTCTGTCTCTGGAAATAAACTACTGCTTATAATTTGTGTGCTGACAGGCTTTGTCATGTTGCTTGGATACCAAAAAGTGTATAGCCTGGTTTGGTGGACCTTCAGTGTGAGCCTTCATTCAAAGGCCAGATTGTGCAGAGCAGCTTAGCAAGATGTTGAGCTGAGCTACTTGCTGACTCATGTAATTGCCTTTTACAGTCTTCTTATAAAATACAGTGTTTCTGTGGTATGGAAAAACTAAGGCTGAAGTACTAGTATGAGGCTGTAAAAGAGCTGACAGTCAGGGAGGGCAGGGTTTAGGAATCTCCAAGGGGCGGGGATGTGCCATTGCGACCTGTTCCCATGGAATTTGAAGACCCTGGTGAAGATCCAGGTATTGTACTTGTGCATTTCCTGCATGTGGGGACAGAGGAGAAATATTGGAGCAGGAGGTGGACAGCCAGAAAGTGATGAATGTCCCTCTTGGATGATCTCTGAGGAGACTGGCATCCCTCAGTACAGAGGGGAAACATAACCCCCATTTTTAAAAAGGGAAAAAAGGAAGACCTGGGAAACTACAAGCCAGTCAGTCTCACCTCTGTGTCTGGAAAGATCATGGAGTAGATCCTCTTGGAAACTATGCTAAGGCACATGGAAAATAAGGAGGTGATTGGTGACAGTCAACATGGCTTCACTAAGGGCAAATTGTGCCTGACAAATCTGGTGGCCTTCTATAGTGGAATTACAGCACTGATGGAGAGGGGAAGAGCAACTGACATCATCTACCTGGCCTTGTGCAAAGCATGTGATGCTGTCCCGCATGATATACTTGTCTCTAAATAGGAGAGATGTGGATTTGATGGATGGACCGCTCAGTGGCTGAGTAATTGGCTGGATGGTCGCACTCAAAGAGTTGCGGTCCTTGGCTTGATATCCAGGTGGAGATCAGTAAAGAGTAGTGTTTCTCAGGGGTCAGTATTGGGACTAGTATTATTTAATACCTTTGTCAGTGACATGGACAGTGGGATTGAGTGCACCCTCAGCAAGTCTGTGGACAACACAAAGCTGCGTGGTCTGGTCGACACACTGGAGGGAAGGGATGCCATTCAGAAGGACCTTGGCAGGCTTGAGAGGAGGGCCTGTGCAAACCTCATGAAAGTCAACAAGGCTACGTGAGAGGTCCTCCATATGGCTCAGGGAAAACCCAAGCACAAATGCAGACTGGACAATGAGTGGAATGGTGGTAGCCCCGAGGAGAAGGACCTGAGGGTGCTAGTTGATGAGAAGCTCATCATGACCTGGCAACGTCTGCTTGCAGCCCAGAAAGCCAGCCGTATCCTGGGCTGCATCAAAAGAAGCATGGCCAGCAGGCTGAGGGAGGTGATTCTTCCACTCCCAGTCTAGACTCCACCAAGACTGTGTTCAGCTCTGCAGCCCCTAACATGAGAAGGTGTCCTAGTTTCATCTAGGATAGTTACTTTTCCTCCTAGTAGCTGGTAGGGTGCTCTGGGATGGGGGAGAGAATTAGAAAGAAATGAAAGCCTGTGAGATAAGGATTATTTAATTAAAGGGGAAAGGAAAGGAAAGGAAAGGAAAGGAAAGGAAAGGAAAGGAAAGGAAAGGAAAGGAAAGGAAAGGAAAGGAAAGGAAAGGAAAGGAAAGGAAAGGAAAGGAAAGGAAAGGAAAGGAAAGGAAAGGAAAGGAAAGGAAAGGAAAGGGCCGTGCGGAAGCAAAGAGAGAGAAAAAGCAGTTGCTCTCCGCTTACTCTCAGTTACTCTCAGTTACTATCCGCTTATCCAACTGGGATAATAACAACCCACAACACAAAAATCATATGAGAGCACAGTAGCTCATAGCACAGTAAAACCACTACAGTCCTTTTTGGTGCCCAACGTGGGGCTCGAAGGGTTGAGATAACAATAAAAGTGATTAAAATGCGTACACCTAACACACTTACTTGATGGTCACCATGTTCAGTTTCCTGTTAATATTTGCTTGTTTGATCATATTGTGAGGAATGTTTTAACAATTCGTGTCCATAAAGAACAATTCTGTTTGAAATGTTTGAATCCTGTCTGCCTCTGGGCCCTGCACTGGCAATTCAATGCTTGAACCACAGCTGCAGTGAGTCCCAGTCTCCCCCTCATTCCTCATTCTAGCCAATTTATCACTTCTTAAATTTATGAACCTGTTTGCTTTTGTTATTCTGGACTTCTATTTCTAACGCTGCTATAGATGTGTCTGTGAATGGCTGGGGAAGAATGTTTTAATTACCCGTGTGTCTGGGAGTTTCAGAACAACTGATAACAACTAGTGACTGTTATGGGATACTATGTGGATCTTTGGTATCTGGTTAGGGGGGGGCCGAGAAAGAAGCTGAAAGGCGGCTGGGAGACAAGATTTGAAGAAGGTGTTTTGAAGAAGGTGTTCCGTAAACTTGGGATGGTGCCCAGTAAGTACAAAGGGGAAGAGGAAGACTGCGAGCCTTCAGCATGGAAGACCCCTAGAGACCCCCAGAAGAGACCCCAGAGGAGACTGCGCATGCTCCAGTAGGAGGGACTGCACCCCGGAAGCTAATTTTAATAATCTATTTTTTTAGAAGTAGTAATGAATATGTATTAGTCTAGGAGCATAAAAATCAGTTGCTTGATGTAATTGGCGTGCATCCTGGTGGAGCGGAGACTCCCGGTGCACCCAGCGCTGTTTGCTTACCTCTATTCCTTTATATCCTTTAATAAATCCTATTTTTCATTTAATTCTAATTTGAATCCTGAGCCATTTATAACAATTTGGGGGCTCGTCCGGGATGGCTATAGTTCCTGAATTCTGATTTACTCTAGGAGGGGCGCCCCACCATTTGGTGGCTCCTGTTTGAGTCAGATTGGGACTAATGCCATCCTGAACCTGAATAAAGGTAAGCAAAGAATTTTGATTTTTTTGAGCTCCCTTGCCGGCTGTGTTTTTGTGCCCGTAATTCTGCGCGCGAAGATCCGGACGAAGACGACAGGGTCGTTTGGATACCGTCTGTTTGGGTTCCGGTGTCCGGGATCGAACTGGACGAAGACGACAGTCGTTTGGATACCATCTGGTTCGATCCCAGACGAAGACGCTTGTGGATACCGTCCGGTTGGACTCTGGACGAAGACGACTGATTCGTAAGATACCGTCCGGTTGGGTAAAGGTACGGTTGCCCGTGTTTGTGTGTGAGAGTGTAACTGAGGCTTCTAAAGTCTGAGGCGTAGAAGTCTCTTTGTTTTCTCACTGGTTCTAATCTCCTGTCGGGGGGGCTGGGCTGGTGAATGGAGTGATACGTGGGTGGGTGATAGGTCCTAAGCCCCCTGCAAGACACTCTCACTCGGGGCAACCAAGGGCTGTGGGAATTGCCACTAGTAAAATTCCCGGATGGGTCAGATAAAATCAAAGACCAAGGACCAGAAAGGGAGCGAAATACCAGATATACCACCAGAAAGTCCATTAGGAATAATGATTGGAAATTGGAACAATAGGGGCCCCAGAAAAGGAAAAAATAAATTAAAATTGGTTCATTACTGTATGATAGAATGGCCAAAAAAACCTTTAAGACCGTGTGTTTTCTGGCCTGTTTTTGGATCTTTTGATGATTGGATTTGTCAGGCTTTGAATATATACGTTAATTCAAAAGAGCCTTTCTGTCAGGAAGAAAGTGAGTATGCAGAATTGTGGATTGGGACTCCACGTCCAGCCTCAATATTAGCACTAAAAACAAATGAGGATTCTGGAGGGGAGGAAAAGCAGGAAAAAGGAAAGAATGATGAATGGGAGCCGCTGGATAATTTACCACCACCACCACCACCTCTGGGTCCTAATAACACACTCCCGGCTCTCCCGGCTCCCCCTCTGGTAATCTCTCCGGCAGTGCAGCCATGGTCCCTGCCTCCACCACAAACAGCACCAGAATTAGACCTGCCTCCGGCTGCATGCACAAGAAGTAAGACTGCCGTACCTGAAGAAACCTCTCTATATCCATTAAGAGAAGTACCCCTTGGAGGCAATCAGGGAGGATTTGGGTTCGTGGCAGTCCCTTTAAACACCACAGAGGTGAGATCTTTTAGGAAAGAAATGGGGACTCTGTTAAATGACCCCCTCGGAGTAGCCGAAAGACTAGATCAATTCCTGGGTCCTAACACTTATACCTGGGAAGAAATACAATCCATTTTAGCAATCTTATTTACTGTTGAGGAAAGGGGAATGATTAGGCAAGCTGGAATGAGGATTTGGGAAAGACAAAATCAAGCTGGACCCCCAGGAGATCAAAAATGGCCAAATGTGGATCCCCACTGGGATCACCAGCAACCCCAGGGAAGACAAAACATGAGAGATTTGAGAACAATGATTATACAAGGGATCAGAGAAGCGGTTCCACGAGGAAAAAACATTAATAAAACATTCAATGAACAACAAGGAAAAGAGGAATCTCCAACAGAATGGTTGGAGAGATTAAAGAAAAGTTTACAAATGTATTCGGGGATCGATCCGAATACAGCAATTGGAACCGCACTCCTTAGAACACAATTCGTAGCCAAATCCTGGGTGGACATAAGAAAGAAATTGGAAAAGTTAGAAAATTGGCAAGAGAGAGGATTAGAAGAGTTACTTAGAGAAGCGCAAAAAGTATATGTCAGGAGAGATGAGGAGAAACAAAAAACAAAAGCCAAGATCTTTGTAGCAGCAGTAAAAGAAAGTCAGAAAAAGCCCTTGTTAGGAGAGAGGGAGAAGAGAAGAAGTATAGAAGAAACCCCTAGAGGTCAGCCTTCTCAAGGGAATTCAGCGATCCCCGCTTGTTACTATTGTCAAAAAAGAGGACATTTACAGAAGAATTGTCGTAAGCGGGAACAAGATGAGAAAATGTTTAAAGAAGAACAGGGGTGTCAGGGGCTATATCTTCTGGGGACTTCAACATCAACAGAGCCCTTGATAAAACTATTAATTGGTCCCCATAAAGAAGAAGTACTATTTTTAGTAGATACAGGAGCTGAAAGATCCACTATTCAAAAGCTCCCAGAGGGAATAAAAGAAGGGAAGAGTTATACGTCTGTAATAGGGGCAAGAGGGGAGCCCTTTAAGGTTCCTGTTTTAAAAGATGTGGAAATAGAAACCGATCAAAAGATTTGTCTTAATGATTTACTTTTGCTTCCTGAAGCGGGGTACAATTTACTAGGAAGGGATTTGATTTTAAAATTGAACTTAAGCATTCAGAGTCAAGGGGATAAATTGCAAATCAAATTATACACTTTAACCCAAAAAGATGAAGAAGTTATTAACCCTTTAGTGTGGTATAAGGAGGGAGAAATTGGAAAAATGGAAATGGACCCCATAAATGTTCAGATAATGGATCCACATCGTCCTATTTGAATTAAACAATATCCTATACCAATGGAGGGTCGAAGGGGATTAAAACCTATAGTTGATAGACTTTTGGAGGAAGGGACTTTAGAACCGTGTATGTCACCTCATAATACACCCATCCTCCCTGTGAAGAAATCGGATGGGTCATACAGACTGGTACAGGATCTGAGAGCTGTAAATCAGCGAACAATCACTAAATTCCCTGTGGTAGCAAATCCTTACACCCTGCTGAGTCATGTCTCTCCCAAATATACTTGGTATAGTGTAATAGATCTGAAAGATGCTTTTTGGACCTGTCCTTTAGATGAAAATTCCAGGGATTACTTTGCTTTCGAGTGGGAAGACCCGGAGACAGGATGAAAACAACAATTAAGGTGGACTGTGCTACCACAAGGGTTTACTGAGTCACCGAATCTATTTGGACAAACTTTGGAAAAAGTTCTACAAGATTTTACATTACCTGGGGAGGTAAAGTTATTGCAATATGTGGATGATTTGTTAATAGCTGGAGAGACTGAAGAAGGAACCCGAAAAGCCACTATTAATTTGTTAAATTTTCTGGGGGAAAAGGGATTAAAAGTGTCCCGATCAAAGTTACAATTTGTGGAACAGGAGGTAAAATACTTAGGACACTGGTTAAGCAGGGGAGAAAAGAAATTGGATCCTGACAGGGTATCTGGGATCCTCTCCTTAAGACCCCCACAAACTAAAAAGGAAATTCAGCAAGTATTGGGATTATTAGGATATTGTAGACCATGGCTTGAAGGCTACAGTGAAAAAGTTAAATTTTTATATGAAAAACTAATTGATAATCGATTCAAGTGGTCCACAGAAGATGATCAAAAATTTGAAGAAATAAAAAAAGCATTAATACAAGCACCTGTATTAAGTCTCCCAGATCTAGAGAAACCCTTTTATCTCTTTGTGAACACATCAAACCAGACAGCATATGGAGTCCTTACTCAAGATTGGGCAGGAATTAAAAAACCCGTGGGGTATTGTTCCAAATTACTTGATCCAGTAAGTAGGGGGTGGCCTGCTTTTCTTCAAGCCTTGGTTGCTACAGCATTATTGATAGAAGAAGTGAGAAAGATTACTTTTAGTGCTCCCTTAAAAGTGTATACTCCACACAATGTCAGAAGTGTCTTACAACAGAGAGCGGAGAAATGGTTAACAGACAGCCGGATCCTAAAGTATGAAGCTATACTAATTGACTCCCCTGATTTAGAACTGAAGGTAACCTCTGCTCAGAGCCCAGCACAATTTTTATTTGGAAAACCCTCAGAGGAACTACAACATAATTGTTTGGAGGTAATCAAGACCCAGACTAAAGTGAGATCCGATTTGAGAGATACTGAATTAGAAAAGGGAGAGATACTATTCATAGATGGTTCCTCTTGAGTAGTAGAGGGAAAAAGAAAAACAGGGTATGCCATAATTAATAAACACCTGGAATCTGTGGAATCAGGCCCCCTGAGTCCATCATGGTCAGCTCAGGCTTGTGAGCTGTATGCCCTATACAGGGCCCTGGAACTATTAAAGGGAAAAAGTGGAACTATATATACAGATTCTAAATATGCATATGGAGTGGTTCACACCTTTGGAAAAATTTGGGAGGAAAGAGGTTTAATTAATACTCAAGGGAAGAATCTTATACATCAAGAATTAATAAGGAAAATTTTAAAAGCTTTAAGGGAACCTAAAGAAATAGCAGTAGTACATGTAAGAGGGCATCAGAAAGGATTGGAATACCACACTAGGGGAAATAATCTAGCAGATAAAGAAGCTCAGGAAGCAGCTTTAAGAATTCAGGCTGCTAAAATTAATATAGTACAGGAAGAAGTAAGACAAGAAGAAGAAAAACAAGAAGAAGAAAAGAAGTTTACTCCTGAAGAACAAACAAAACTGGAGAAAATAGGTGCTAAATTAGAACAAGGAAAATGGACATTGCCAGATGGACGAGAAATGTTACCAAAAGCTTATGCAAGACAAATATTGGAACGTTTGCATACCCAAACACACTGGGGTACAAGAGCATTAAGTAATCACTTACTTAAACAATTTGGTTGTATAGGGGTTTTTGAAATAGCAAAGCAAATCACACAAGGTTGTTTAACTTGTCAGAAAATAAATAAGAAAATATTTCGACAGGCGGCAGCGGGAGGAAGAAAAACAGCATATCGGCCTTTTGAGAGAGTACAAGTTGATTTTACTGAATTGCCTAAAGTAGGGAGAATCAAGTATTTATTGGTAATTGTTGATCATTTAACACAATGGGTGGAAGCTTATCCTGTGGCACGAGCTACTGCGCAAACGGTGACAAAAATTTTATTGGAACATCTGATACCTAGATATGGGATAATCCAGTACATTGATTCTGACCAAGGCACACACTTTACTTCTAAAATAATAAAATTATTATGTCAATCATTAGGTATTCAGTGGGAATATCATACTCCATGGCACCCACAAAGCTCAGGGAAAGTAGAGAGAATGAATCAAACAATAAAACAGCAATTGGCTAAATTGATGATTGAGACACAATTGCCCTGGACTCGATGTTTACCATTGGCACTTTTAAACATAAGAACTAAATCACACAGTGAGACTGGATTATCACCATATGAAATGTTATACGGTATGCCTTACTCACAGGGAATGCCCCTGGGGGATAATGTAGTTGAGGATCGAAGTATCCAGAAATATATAATTACTATTGGGAAGAGGTTGCAAGAACTAAGAGAAATTGGAATACTGGTTCAGACACCACCTTTAGGGTTTACCATCCATCAAATACAACCAGGGGATAAGGTCTTAATAAAAACTTGGAAAGAAGAATCCTTACAACCCCGGTGGGAGGGACCGTATCTTGTTTTACTTACCACTGAAACAGCTGTGAGAACAGCAGAAAGGGGTTGGACCCATGCATCCAGAGTGAAAGGACCAATAAATACCAAAACCTGGAAGGTTGAGTCCGCTCCTGGGGAACTGAAGTTAAAACTAAAAAGAACTAATGTTCTGGAAATAGGGCCTGCTCTGCATGAAATACCAGAAGAAGGGGACAAGCCTGAAATGAAGAAAGGGGAGAAGGCAAGACCGGGGCAGGACTCTCCACTGCGGTGTGTATAGTGTGTATAGTCTACCGAGGGAGGCAACCCCTACGGGTATTGACTGCCGAGTGTGAGGGCCTCGACCGGACTTCTCCCGCACTGAAATCAAGCTGTCCCAGAAAAAGAAACAAGCGAGCAGACGAAAAATGTATGTATGTAGTAAGAGTTTTTTTTAACCTATTGTAATTAGTTTTCCAGGAGCTGAACCACCCCCGAAGGCTGAACAGTGACACCAGTTTAAGTAGATTCTGGAAGTGGATCCAACCCCTTGATTGAGGACATTTCTCACACCCCTACATACCCCCCCCGGACGACGTAGAAGGATGAGAAGGATGCTATACTTCCTGGTACTATTCTTACAAGGGCAATTGAGCCATGGGAATAACTTTTTTATTCTGGGGGAGGAAGTGGCTAAGACTTTTAATCTTAGCAATTGCTGGGTTTGTGGGGGACCAAGAGGAGCTGAAAGTTGGCCTTGGGTAGCTGGCCCAGTTGAACCTAAATGGTGGGTTAGTAATTTGAGTGAAGTTCATAATGGAACACAATTCTGGAAAGAGGAAGAAGGCCCGTGGCAATTGTATTCATCAGAAAAAGGTATATATTGTTTAAATAGAACAGGGACAGTAAAGGTGGGAGAAAGCATTTGTAAATGGACTCTGTCCCCTGGATATGAATGTACTGATCCTGAATGTAGACCTATAAACTGTACAGCAAGTAAAGGAAAATGGAATGCTACACATGTCCAGCTGAAAAATGGGACTTGGCTGAAATGCTCATCTAAGGAATTCTTTGGACCTGGGTGTAAAGCCATGGCAAGAGCACAATCAAAAGGACAATTCGATGTTCAAATCTTGAGTTGTCAGCGTGATAACACCACTAGGGAACAGCATGTGGTAAAAATCTATCGCTGGAGGTGGCAAAATGAGAACGGGACGCAAGTGTTTTTTAAACATTTCTGGTCAGCCAATAATATGACAAGTCGTGAAGGAGAAATTAGCTGTAATTGTGAGTGGGAATCTAGTGTAGGGGCTTGGAAGTGTATATATACGAGTATTAAGGAAGCAAACATTGTAACTGGGCCACTTGGTAACGAGAACACCTTGTATTTTCATGCCCCAAGGAATAGAAAAAACTGGGATGGTCCTTTTCCAAATGGGACGTGGGCTTTAAAAGGACATTATTGGATATGTGGCAAACGGGCCTATAAAAGGTTACCAAAAGATTGGTCAGGAATATGCTACATGGGATACATAAGACCCTTGTTCTTTTTATTATCTCAAATACAAGGGAATCACTTAGGAGTAAAATTATATGATGATCTCAACAGGGAGAAACGATATATTGATACCTCTTTAGCTGGAGGTAGTGCTCAAAAATGGAGAGAAAATGAATGGCCCCCTGAAAGAATCATACAGTATTATGGACCAGCTACATGGAATCCGAATGAAGTAATATCTGGAGCTCGAGAACCTATTTATAATTTGAATCGCATAATTAGGTTACAAGCAGTTCTCGAAATAATAACTAATCAAACAGCAACAGCTCTGGATCTCCTAGCTGACCAATCTACCCAGATGAGGAATGCTATTTTCCAACATAGAATGGTCTTGGACTATTTACTAGCAGAAGAAGGGGGTGTGTGTGGTAAACTAAATTATTCTAATTGTTGCTTACAAATTGACGATAATGGGAAAGTAGTTAAAAAGATAACCAAGGAAATTAGAAAATTAGCCCACGTCCCAACACAAACCTGGAAGGATATGGAATGGGATTTATTTTCATGGCTGCCTGGTGGACCATGGGTTAAAAGGGTGTTATTTTTATTATTATGTGGTATAATGACGTTATTATTTGTACCTTGTATGATACCTTGTCTTACACTATTAATACGCCGGGTGATAAATAGTACATTGGTAATAACTTCATTAAAAAAAGAAGGGAATATGTCAATTATGATGCTTAAGAATTGGACCCTCCAAGAACAAGCTGATGAAATCCAATTATTAATAACAGAAGAGACACGAATTGGGGATATTGAAAAGAAGATAAGGGATTGTGAGGAATGTTTTAACAATTCGTGTCCATAAAGAACAATTCTGTTTGAAATGTTTGAATCCTGTCTGCCTCTGGGCCCTGCACTGGCAATTCAATGCTTGAACCACAGCTGCAGTGAGTCCCAGTCTCCCCCTCATTCCTCATTCTAGCCAATTTATCACTTCTTAAATTTATGAACCTGTTTGCTTTTGTTATTCCGGACTTCTATTTCTAACGCTGCTATAGATGTGTCTGTGAATGGCTGGGGAAGAATGTTTTAATTACCCGTGTGTCTGGGAGTTTCAGAACAACTGATAACAACTAGTGACTGTTATGGGATACTATGTGGATCTTTGGTATCTGGTTAGGGGGGGGCCGAGAAAGAAGCTGAAAGGCGGCTGGGAGACAAGATTTGAAGAAGGTGTTTTGAAGAAGGTGTTCCGTAAACTTGGGATGGTGCCCAGTAAGTACAAAGGGGAAGAGGAAGACTGCGAGCCTTCAGCATGGAAGACCCCTAGAGACCCCCAGAAGAGACCCCAGAGGAGACTGCGCATGCTCCAGTAGGAGGGACTGCACCCCGGAAGCTAATTTTAATAATCTATTTTTTTAGAAGTAGTAATGAATATGTATTAGTCTAGGAGCATAAAAATCAGTTGCTTGATGTAATTGGCGTGCATCCTGGTGGAGCGGAGACTCCCGGTGCACCCAGCGCTGTTTGCTTAACTCTATTCCTTTATATCCTTTAATAAATCCTATTTTTCATTTAATTCTAATTTGAATCCTGAGCCATTTATAACAATATGTCATGCAATCCGTGTCATGTTCTCCTTTCTGCTCTATATCCTATCCAAGAGTGTGCTACAGTCTGTGTTCATTTTTTTAAATTCTCTGTGCTGCCAAGCACTGGCCTTGAGTTTAATCTGGCATTTAGGCTCTGCACTGTTATTTGGGTCTCATGGAAACTATCTTTTAGAGAATATTCAGAATTACACTGCCTTCCTTTCCTCATCTGGAAGTCAGTTTATGAATAATATCAGGAATGGTACCTCCTCCTTCTTTCACAGTGGACTAATTACAACAGTTTTTGAGTATTTTGAATATCCACGTGTAACCCATATATTGCTATTTCTAATTCTGAATAACGGGCTTCCTCTTCTCTAAGGTCGATTGTTTAGAAAGCTTACCTGGGAATTTGTCCCGAAACAGTCTGGTGGCAGGTAGCAAGGTGTGTGGGAGGATATAGGCAGGGACCTGTCACGGGTGTGACTGTTCTCCCACGTGCCTGGTGACAGGACGAGGGGGAATGGGCTTAAGTTGCGCCAGGGGAGTTTTAGGTTGGATGTTAGGAAGAACTTCTTTACCGAAAGGGTTGTTAGACATTGGAACAGGCTGCCCAGGGACGTGGTGGAGTCACCGTCCCTGGAAGTCTTTAAAAGACGTTTAGATGTAGAGCTTAGGGATATGGTTTAGTGGGACTGTTAGTGTTAGGTCAGAGGTTGGACTCGATGATCTTGAGGTCTCTTCCAACCTAGAAATTCTGTGATTCTGTGATTCTGGGTGTCTCCTCCAATAGTTTTGAACTTCACCCCTAAACAAGAGCAAAATCCTAAAAACCTGATAGAATGTTTGAGTAATATGCCCAGACCCTGACAATGCCAGAGAATGACAGGTTGCTGCATTGTCCTGGGTCCTGGCTTACGCCTATCAAACACTATTTAATGCCGTCCAGCACCCTCAAGGGAGGGAGGAGGTCTCTGAATCTGATGACCAGATAACACATGCTGTGGCTGACCCAGAGGACCAACCGACTATGGTATCAGTCGCCCCCATAGTCAAGTCAAAACAATGGAAACGGAAGTTAGCTTGTTTAGTAAGCGAAGAAGAAGCCTCTCCTAAGAAGGAGGGAGAAGGGGAAAAGGCAGGCACCTCTTTAAGCAGAGCCATCACAAAAACAGCAGGAAGAAGAGATGGAAATCATAAAGGAATCAAAAACCACCCGATTCCTATCCCTGAGTGAGTTACAAGAAATACGAAAGGATTACGGTCAACACTCAGGTGAACACATCCTCACTTGGCTGCTTCGATGCTGGGATGCTGGGGATAGCCAACTATTAGAAGGCAATGAAGTCAAGCAGCTGGGATCCCTCTCTAGAGAAAGGATCATTGACAGAGTAATTGGGAGAGAGACACAGGTTCTCAGCCTCTGGAGGAGACTCCTGGCAGCTGTGAAAGAAAGGTATCCCCACAAGGAAGATACTGTATATCAAGTAGGCAAGTGGGCCACTGTGGATAAAGGTCTCTAGCATCTGCAGGAATTAGCTGTGCTGGAGACGGTTTATAGTGATTTGGACAATGTCCAGACACCTAAAGATCCCAATGAAGTCCAGTGCACAACATCCATGTGGCGTAAATTTGTGCGGAGTGCACCATCAGCACATGCTAGTACGTTGGCAGTATTTAACTGTGATGAGGGGATGGGACCAACAGTGTATAATCTGTCCTGCCAGCTTCAAAAATATGAAGACAATCTCTCTGCTCCGCTACGGGCCTGTGTCTCGGCTGTGGAGAAACTGTCCCAAAGGCTTGACCATCTCGTAGAACGAGCATATCCCTCCTCATCCAGACGGAATGATATTTCAGCCACTAACAATCAGTATTTTCCTGCTGGAGGGAGAGAGTACCCAAGACGCACACCACGTGGTACCTTGTGGTTTTATCTGTGTGACCACGGGGAAGATATGAGGAAATGGGATGGTGAACCTACTTCAACCCTAGCTGCTCTGGAACGTGAACTTCAAGGAAATACAGCAGCGAGAAGAGGGGCTCCTAAGAAAAACGCTGCTCCAGTTTCTATTGGGCAGTTGCCAAGAGGCAGTAGAAGGGCTGATGTCATTCTTGACCCTGATGAAGAGACCTCTGCTTCTCTTTTGCAAGGATTAATTGACAGATGCTCCAGCCAGGACTAGAGGGACCCTGCCTCTGGCCAGGTAGAGGAGAGGGACAACTGGATTTACTGGACTGTGTGGATCTGATGGCCTGGCACATTGGAACCACAAGAATACAAAGCTCTAGTGGACACTGGCGCACAATGTACCTTAATCCCATCAGACCACCAAGGGACAGAACTCATCTGTATCTCTGGAGTGACAGGGGGATACCGACAACTAACTGTATTGGAAGCTGAAGTGAGTCTAACTGGGAATGAGTGGGAAAAGCATCCCATTGTGACAGGACCGGAGGCTCCATGCATCCTCAGCATAGACTACCTCAAGAGAGGGTACTTCAAGGATACAAAAGGGTACCGGTGGGTTTTTGGCATAGCTGCTTTAAGCACAGAGAAGATTTCCCCAAGACCTCTGTCTGGGTAGCCACATCGGTGACTGTGGCTGGAGAGGTTGCAAGAGATGTGGGGGCCAAGGTTTTCTGCCATGAATATCCATTCTGCCATGGATACCATGGCCGGGCTCTTCAAGAGCAGGTTACAACCACCGTTGGGAAAGACAGCTGGAAAAGAGAGGTGAGGGCCCCCTCCCTGCTCGCCTTGCTCACACAAACTGCCGTGCCATGCCCTGACTTATGCGCCACGCCTTGTTTGCCCAACCTGTTCACTGTGCTCCTGGTGGCTCGTGCTCCCTAGGGGCTGCCTTTGTACGGCCAGGGAGGGGGTGCTGCTGGCTCCGGCAGCTCCCTCGCCTGCCTTGAGTGGCCTCAATACCAGAAAAAAAGCCCTGCCTGCCTCGATCCCTCGCTCCACAGCAGAACGCGTCTCCCCGGAGCCAATCGCCTCAGTGAGTGAGTATATCAACACCCGTAAATGATAAGCAGCATGACAGGGAACACATATGCAAAGTAATGTGTTCTATAACTCACTTTGGAAAACAGTCAGAGCAGATCTGAGATCAAAAAAATCAACATTGTGATTAGCAACTATTAAACTGATGTAACGCTTATAACAGTTTTGTTTTAACATGCTCTGGTCAGTTCTGTTGTTATCTCAACCCTTCGAGCCCCAGGTTGGGTGCCAAAAGGACCGTTGTGTTTTAACCCGGCCAGCAGCTAAGCACCACACAGCCATTTGCTCACCCTTCCCCCTTCCTCTCTGGGATGGGGGAGAGAATCAGGGAATGGTTTAGCAGGCAGCTATGCAAGAATGGGAAAGAACTAACACCCTTCCCCCTCCCCCCCCCGGACTGAAAGTAATTCTGATTGAGCAGAAATATCCGCTTATCCAACTGGGATAATAACAACCCACAACACAGAAATCATATGAGAGACTTGGGTTCAGAATGAGAAAGTACTTGGGGGTGAATCCTGAGGACCCGGTAGCCCAAGGAATCTTGAAAGTTCATTTTGTGATTAAAGCCTGGCCAGATATACAGAAAAAGCTCCAGAAGATGAGAGGATAGAATGAACAGTCACCGGAGACCTTGAAGGTGTATGTCAGGAGGGGAGATGAGAAAGAAAAGCAGAGAGCTAAGCTAATGGTATTCACAGTGGAACAGGTAGTGAGGCAAAGGGTTGGAAATAGAGAAGAAAACTTTCAGGGGTAGTTAGGCCCAGGATGGAAGGGAGAGGAAGAGAGATGAAGGAATGGCAGGCAAGGAAAGCTACCTGTGTTGCAGCCTAAATCCTAGCAGGGAAAGGCTTTGAGAAGATGATTTAAGTGTGGCCAGGCTGGCCACTTCAAATAGGAGTGTTATAAATGAAGTCTCAACTCAATCTGAATCTAGTAATATTTATACTTATAAAAGGTATAAAAGCTATAAAAGGCAAGTAAACAGCGCTGGGTGTGCGGGGAGTCTACAGTCCACCAACACGCACACACGAACATCAAACATTCTAAACATATAGAACATCGCTTTTACATACTAAACCCGAGTATGCCTATACATACGTACAATCAGAAAAGGTAACAAACAATCCTTTAAGTTCCATGACTTAACAGTCACCATTTTCCATTCCTTTTGTTATAAATGAAGTCTCAACTCACTCTGAATTTAGTAACATAAAAGAATATTTATAAAAGGCAAGTAAACAGCGCTGGGTGCGCGGGGAGTCTATGCTCTACCAACACGCACACCCAACCGTCAAACTTTCCAAATATATATAGGACATTGCTGTTACATATTTACAAGAAACCTGAGTACGCCTATACATATGGATATCCTATCCCCGCTTCATATTATAATTCTCCTTGTGGTGGTCGTTGTGGGTGAAAGGCTCATGGTTTCCCCATCACCATTAGCAACCTTTTGTTCCAGACTGCAGGAGCGGCTTTGACTGTCTCCCTCTTCTTCTGCACATGCTCTGCCCACCACAAGGTTCCCAAAAGCAACAAAACGTGATTGCTTTTCCCGCCTTTCGTTAACCCTTGAAACCACACTAATAATATTATTATCATATAACATTAAACAATAAATGTTAACAGTTCTAACCAGCAAC
Source organism: Aythya ferina (assembly GCF_964211825.1). Lineage (NCBI taxonomy): Eukaryota > Metazoa > Chordata > Aves > Anseriformes > Anatidae > Aythya > Aythya ferina. The sequence goes on from NC_140313.1 coordinate 10,235,434, forward strand.
CCCCCCAGAAACTTCCGTGCCTTAACAGAGGGGAAAACAAGCAACCCCAGACAGCAGGGCGTCGCCTCAATCACCCTTCTTTGTTTCCTCTAAACTCTTTACATTCCTGATGACCTTATCGTTAAGAGTCTGATGTTATCACCAACCAGGAGGCTTTCCGGCCCCCATTGCCACATTCCCAAATCTCCCCCTTCTTTATTAATATCAACCATTTTTCTGACAGGAATTAGGAATTACCACTCCATATATAACAATCCCTCCTCTTCTTTTGAATGTCATTAATTTGTGTCTTGGCTTCGAATTTGGCCAAGGCCAATTGAACCATAAAAGAATGCTTTCACAATATTCTCTGTAAGTTTGATAAACAAGTTTTTAGCAATGGTTGGAATCCCATATTTAGCTCATGTTTCAATTTCATGATTCCGCAGGGTGTATAATAATTGTACTTTTCCCAATTGTTATAAATGAGGTCTCAACTCAATCTGAATCTAGTAATATTTATAGAACAAATATTTCTAAAAGGTATAAAAGGCAAGTAAACAGCGCTGGGTGTGCGGGGAGTCTACGCTCCACCAACACGCACACTCAAACATCAAACATTCTAAATATACAGAACATTGCTTTACATACTAAACGCAAGTATGCCTATACATACGTACAATCAGGAAAGGTAACAAACAATCCTTTAAGTTCCATAACTTACTAAAATCGAGTACACCTAAACATATGTACAATCAGAAAAGGTAACAAACAATCCTCCAAGTTCCACGACTCAACAGTCTCCATTTTCCACTCCTTTTGAACAATATGTCTCGCTTTAAGTTGTCAAGCAACTCGGTCTTCAGGCCTTATGTATCCCGTTCTTTCCAGGTCAAAGAAAAGCATATCCATCTCCTTTTCAAGGCCAATTCTGATTGTTAAGAAGTAGACTAAGCTGTAAGGTTACCAGGACAGTCTTTGTTCCTAAGGACGTATGATTCCCCATAATGCGCAGTTGCTTACCAGAGAAGGGCAGTTGTGTGTGCGGGTCCACTTCTCTCAGCTTGAGCTTCTTTCCAGCTCCGGTGCACCTGTTTCCAGCGACTTTCTGTACGAGCTTCTCTGAGCAGTTTGCTGAGTTTGGCTGAACCCATCTTCCTGAGGCGATCAAAGTGCCTGTTCCCGTCCTGGTCTCCATTCTGCCAGCCTGTTCCTCTTCTCTCCTTTTTCCTGCTTCTTTATTGATGGCGTAACTTCATCGTGTTGCCTGTGGGAATATAAATGTTGTTTTTGCAGAGTTACATTGTTTAGAAGGAAGGAATGTGGTACTGAGATATGCTTGCAGTGATAAGAAAGCTCAACAAACAACCTTGTAAAATGCAGACAAACGGACTCGTTAGAGCAATTAGGAGAAAATCATGGTGTTAAGTCAAGTCAGATAATTGAAGAAATATTACCACTTTAAACAGTAAAAGTGTCAAAAGAAATTTGAAATTTAGCAGGCCAGCAACTGAAGGCCGTGCATTGTTTGTGAAGCGTCAGATAGATTGTGAACCTGGATTACTCACTCAGTGGGGAAACAGGGGAGGGTCCTGTCATCAAAAAGTATATAAACTGTGTTTTGGAACTAGTAGATGCGCTCTCCTGCTTGTGAGGCGCCCGCCATTGCAATTGCGAATAAATTACTACTTCACTGAGATCCTCGCCTGAGCCTAAGTTATTGGCTACGGAGTGTTTCTCACATTGCCTTTATTTTTATCTTGAGGACAGGCTCCCCTCTTATACCCTTCTCCCCACAGCAGTTCTTTTCAAAACAACTTTTCATTGGTCAAACAACTTTGAATTTAACAACAACAGCAAACACCCAGAAACATCCATGCCTTAATGGCTGGAGAACAAGAGAACCAGCTGGAGAACAAGAAACTGGAGACTGCATGGAGTCTCCTGAATCACCCTTCTTTGTTCCCTCTAAACTCTTTTATATTCCTGATGGCCTCATCGTTAAGAGTCTAATGTTATCATCAACCACGGGGCTTTCCAATCCCCATGGCCACACTCTCAAATCTCCCCCTTCTTTATTAATATCGACCATTTTCTGGACACAAATTGCCACTCCATATATAACAGGAGCATCTGGAGTGGAAGAAGGAGGAGAGATTGCTGTTATAAATTCAGAATAGAGAAGTCAGGGCTTCTCAGAAAACTAGTCCCACTGAAAGCCCTTGATAAATGAAAAGTGCTCAAGGGTTGAGATGAGGACAGGAGGATCACTCTACAATTATCGTCATGGGCAAAACAGACTTAGCAGAGGGAGATTAATAAAATTTATTACCTATTGCTGATGGGCTGGAGCGGTGAGAAACAAAGAAACAAGCTGGGGGCACCTTCCCCAATACACTCTTTTCCACCTCTTTCCCTCACTGTGTGGTGCAGAAGGGTTGGGACTGGGGGTGGCAGTCTGTCCATGGTGCTTCTGCCAACCTGTTCCTCTTCGCTTCTTTTTCCTGATTCTTTATTGATGTAACTTCATCGTGCTGCCTTTTTTTTTTTTTTTTTTTATCTTGAGGGCAGGCTCCCCTCTTATGCCCTTCTCTCCACAGCAGTTCTTTTCAAAACAACTTTTCATTGGTCAAACAACTTTGAATGTAACAACAACAGCAAACACCCAGAAACATCCATGCCTTAATGGCTGGAGAACAAGAGAACCAGCTGGAGAACAAGAAACTGGAGACTGCATGGAGTCTCCTGAATCACCCTTCTTTGTTCCCTCTAAACTCTTTTATATTCCTGATGGCCTCGTCGTTAAGAGTCTAATGTTATCTCAGCCATGGGGCTTTCCAACCCCCATGGCCACATTCCCAAATCTCCCTCTTCTTTATTAATATCAACCATTTTCTCGACACGAATTACCACTCCATATATAACACCAATTAACCCTCCTTCATTATTAGCTCTTACCTCTATCCACCATTCATAGGGGACCTCTTTCGGCTCATAACTGGTTATCTTATTGCTTTCATTACATCAAGCATACTCTGGTTTCCATAGCATAGCTTTAACAGGCATAGTAGTGTTTGTTCCTGAATTCTTCCCCTCCGGGTGTTAACAATGCATTCACTACAATTCTGAGACCAACAGCATGTAATTAGGAGAGGTCCGGTAAAGACCATGTTACCTGGCAGTTATTACCCTAAGGGGTTGCAGTCCTTGGTAAACCTTCTTGAGCCACAGTACTGGTCCCTTCTCCGGTCTTTCCACTTCTTTTCCACTTTGTTTCCACTGCTCCATGGTCGCTCTCTTCCCCTGCTCCAGCGTGGGGTCCCTCCTGCGGGGTGCTGTCCTTCCTGGGCTGGTCCTCTGTGGGCTTCTCCACGGGCAGCAGCTTTCTGGGAGCTGCTCCTGGTTGGTGCCACTGGGTCTATCCATCAGGAGCGGGTTGGTCCAGCTTGGGACCCCCATGGGCAGCAGTTTCCCCCCCGCCAGTCACCTGCTCCTGCATGGGTTCCTCTCCACGGGCTGCAGTGTGGAGATCTGCTCCGTCATGGTAAACCATGGGCTGTGGGGGGGGGGGGGACAGCCTGTTCCACCATGGGCCTCTCCATGCACTGCAGACGGGCTTCAGATCCAACACCTGGAGTGCCTCCTCCCTCTCATTCTTCACAGACCTTGGTGTCTGCAGGGAGGTTTCTCACTCCTCGCTCTCCCAGATGCTGTTGTGCAGCAGGTTTTTTTTTCGTTTTCTTGGATGTGCTCTTGCAGAGGCACAAACTGCATTGCTCATGGCTTGGCTCTGGGCAGCAGTGGGCCCCTTTGGAGCCGGCTGAAACTGGCTCTTATTTGCCACGGGGCAGCTGCTGGATTCTTCTCACAGGGGCTACCACTGCAGGCCCCCCAGCTACCAGAACCTTGCCAAGTAAACCCAATAGTTTGGGGCAGCTAGGTCATTACTGGCCTGTAAAGTATCAGGGCTTAAATTAACTAATGAAACCCTAAATGTGATGGGGGTAGAAGAGACTGGGATAACAGTGCTACTTTTTGGGGATACCAAGCTTAGACAGAGCGAGAAGCTAAGTCCTTTTCTTAGTGTAAACACTACTCTGCAACAATTAAAACGTCAGCATGTTATCAACATTATTCTCATCCTAAATCCAAAACACAGAACCATATCAGCTCCTAGGAGGAAAATTAACTCTATTCTAACCGAAACCAGGACAACCACCTGTGTTGGTTTTCCTCAGGTGGACAGCTGTGTTCTACCACAGTCACTCTCTCAGTCCCCCTCCTCAAAGAGGAACGGCACAGAGAACTCAAGGTTTGAGATAAGGATGATTTAATTAAAGGGAAAAGGGAGAGGGGAAAAAGGCAGGGGAGGGGAGGGGAGGGGAGGGGAGGGGAGGGGAGGGGAGGGGAAAAAAGAGAAAAGAAAAGAAAAGAAAAGAAAAGAAAAGAAAAGAAAAGAAAAGAAAAGAAAAGAAAAGAAAAGAAAAGAAAAGAAAAGAAAAGAAAAGAAAAGAAAAGAAAAGAAAAGAAAAGAAAAGAAAAGAAAAGAAGGAAAGGCCGCACAGAAGAACAGAGAGAGAAAAAGCAGTTACTCTCTACTTCCCATCAATGAGCGATGTTCAGCCACATCCTGGGAAGCAGGGCCTCAATACACATAGCAGTTGTTCAGGAGGACAGATGCTTCCACAAGGAGAGCCCCCCCCCCCCCCCCCTTCCCCTTTCCCACCTTTTATTGCTGAGTGTGACATCATATGGTATGGAATATTCCTTTGGTCGGTTTAGGTCTGCTGCCCTGGTAATGTCCCCTCCCCATCACTTGCCCACCCCCAGCCTGCTGGCTCTTGGAGGCTTGGAGGGAATCCTGATGCGGTACCAGTCTTGTGCAGCAATAGACACAACACTGGTGTGATACCAGTGATGTTCTAGCTACAAGTGCAGAGCACAGTACTGTAAGGGCTGCTTCAGGGAAAGTTAACTCCATCTCAGCCAGGCCCAGCACACCATCTCAGGTATTCTCTGCACCATCATCTAGATCATTAACGTTGTTGAATGGGACTGGACTGAATTTTGACCCCTGGGGTACTCCACTAGTTGCTGGCCTCCAACTAGACTTTGTGTCACTGACAACCACCCTCTGGGCCAGGTCATTCATACAGTTTTTAATCCACCTCACTGCCCATCTAACCCGAACATGAATAGCTTGTCTATGAGGATCTTATGAGGGACAGTGTCAAAGGCCTTACTGAAGTACAGGAAGACTATATCCGCTGCTCTCCCTTCATCCATCAGGGTCACCATTTCATTGTAGAAGCTTATCAGGTTGATCAAGCATGACTTCCCCTTGGTGAATCCATGCTGACTACTCCTGATGACTTTCTTGTCCTTTATGACCTCTTGTCCTCTCCCCTACCCTCCTGTATCCTGGGCTGCATCAAAAGAAGCATGACCAGCAGGTTGAGGGAGGTGATTTTCCCCCTCTACTTTGCTCTTGTTAGACCTCACATGGAGTAGTGCATCCATCAATGGGGCCCCAGCACAACAGGGATGTGGACCTGTGTCGCGCTAAGGGGTGTAGCCGATTAACCGTTATGGGCCCGGTCGGATTCAGGGTACTGAACTATCACAATCACAGATTCACCAATAACGCATTAACCGTTAGGGGTCTGGTTGGATTCAGAGCACTGAACTACCACAGTCACAGATTCACCAATAACGTATAACCACCCTTACTCTAGTCGCATTTAATGAGAACTGTCACGACTAGGAACAATGCAATCAAGTGCAATTTATTACAGCAACTAGTACACAGGTTCTTTGGATTGCCGGCGATAGTGACTGTCTGCAAAAGCAAGCCAGCATGCATGAAATACACAAGTGACACAGGTGCGCAGCCTGGAAATTAACACGTTAAAAGGCACAAAGACTCTATAGAGATTTCTACGTTTCCACGGAGACACACAGTATAACCAAGTGTTCAAATCTCACCCAAAGGTATCCCAATGGGGGGGAAGAGAGGCTCAGCCCGTCGACTGCTCCCAGGAGTCAGGAGGTCCTCGGGATGGTGTATTCCCTCGGGATGGTATCTCCCCTGACGGTGGTATCTTCCCTGACATCCCCTCTCTCTTAGGCCAATTTATATTATTTTCTATCTTTCAGGTGAAGCTTGAGTGACTCTAGTCAAGCATATCTTAGTTATGATTGGTGAAAAATTCTCCTGTCTCTGTTTAAAATAATAGGCTCCGAGAAATTCAGAGCGCATGATCGGTGAGGGGTGGTCACACCTTGGAGGCGGTAGCTTTTGGCGTGGAGGTGTGTTTTGGTATTATAATGATATTATAATGAGCTAAAGTACACTAGGGTACAGCATTTGTCAAAACATGACAGGTCCTTGGCTCAGGGTAGCAAAAAGTGAAGCTTATCGGTGCGCTCAAGAACAATCGAGTCCCCACCTGGTCACAGAGCCTAGCCGTGGTGTCTCCACTCCACTCCACACTCCATACTGTTCCTTAGAGCTAGCACACCAGGTTCCCCCAGCGTGATAGCATCTAAGGTTGGAAGCCTAGGGAACGCTCAGGTAACGCAGCTACGCCCTACCCTGAAAGCCTCTTCAATGCTGTACATTTTCTCTAAAATGTGAATGTTAGTTTTATTTCCCTAGTTACTTTGGGCAATTGCACCACATAATCCATCCCGTGACTATAGTCACTCAAGCTTCACGACATTATGAATATGTCAGGGATATCACATACATCCTCGGGACGAGGTTTATCGAGTGTATGTACATTGTGTAGGGATGCTAAGCGTTTTACCATAAACCAAAGTTTAACGTACAATCTAATTGTCAGTATAAAGCATAATACAGTGAGTATTAACAGAACAACAACAGGGTGAAGCATCTTGTTGAGGATTCCCATGGCAGCTGGTGACCATCCAAACAAAGTGTCCCACCAACTGTGTCTTTCATCTCTCTTTACTCTTTCCATCACTCGATGTATTTCTTATGCATCATGATGAACACTAATCAGAGTCTTTTGTCCATTGTCTCAAACTTGTGTCATCAGCCGCTTCAAGTCCTCATGTACCAGCAATTTCTTCACCAATGTGAGGTTCATTCCAATAGGAGTAGGCAGCAGATTATGAAGCAGAATATAATTGGACGCAATAAGTTGATAAGAAGTGACAGGAGCTGAGTATCTAAAATCACATCCTAGAATTTTGGTAAAATTACAAACACAAACACTAGAGTGATTACTGGTATCTACAATTGTATTATCTATGATGGTAGAATCACAATGGGTTCTCATGCAAACACAACCTTTCCCAATATATACAAGTACAGTTTCAAGGGTTTCATTAGGATGTATCTCAAAGTGGCAAATATTTTGCTCAGTGTCAAGACAAATGTCTTGGTCTTCGAGGGTGTTACTCTCACAGATTAAGCCTTTTTGTTCACATACACATACACGCAGTCACATCAATTGTTTGCCACTTTCCTCCCTTTTGATGGGAAGTATAGTTCCATTATGATCGAGTCCTAATGCAGTGATTGGATACACATTGTATACGGTGGCATTACTTATAGTAAGTATAAAGGCAACAATTTTATCATTTTCTGCATAATAAGTAAAGTTGACTAATTGCCACCATGCTTGAAACTCTTTTTCAAATTCTGAAGCATTATCCCAAATCAATTTTCGATTTTCAGTGGGCAAAGTTCCTCCTTCTCCCTCTCTAATGATAGCTGCTGCTACAGATTGTATCCATAACTGCATTTGGATGCAGCTCAAGGCAAGGGAGGTATTGCCTTGGGTTTTTCTAAGGGCATTTACAATTAATTGATGATAATTTTCCTCAATTTGTTCCCAATGGGGCCAAACATCTGATAGAAGCCATTGATTTGCTCCTAAAGTCAATAAGGATGATTTTATTGGTTGTTCCAGTTTCCTTAGGTCATCTGTAGTAGCAATTATTCTACTCATTAGGACCTCAGCATCAATGCTATTTAATATACCTAATCCTGTTCCCAATAACCCAGTTGTATTCCGTGGCATGCGCCGAGATTGTTTCAGAGAACGTCCGTGTAACCATGCTAACCAGACAGTGTAAGCAGTTCTCAAAAAGGTGATACATTTTGAGTTGATTTTGGAGATATTAATGTGCAGCGCTAGCTCTACCCTTTTTAGGGACCAACTAGGTTTAAAGAGAATTTGTTGTTGTCCCACATTTTTAATTATGTAAGGACCTGTGTTGAAGATGGAAGGAGTTAGACCAATGGGAGGCCGAGTTGGTTCATTTTCAAATATCTGTGGGGGCAGAGGCTTCTTATCCTTTTCAGTCGATGATGTTTCTGTATTAACCATAAATTCAAATAGTAATTCTGTGCCTCTGTAACCCCAAAGACAGTACACAATTATAGGTTTGGTGAAAATACCAGCAATCAAAATTTGGTTCATTTATTTTGGTACAATCAGTATTATAATTTTTTGGTCTGATAGAATCAGCATAAACTGTCTTAATTTCAGTCAGCCTATTATAAGTGGATCCGTTAGTTATTTGGCAACCGATTTGTATTGTCTGGCCAGACATGGCTTGAAGTTCAGACATTCTTAGGGAATCATTCCAACTCCATTCATCTTTTGAAAATATTTTACCCCCATGTAAAACTAAAGTAGAGAGATTTAGATCCTTTTTGTTCTGAGGTGTTCCAATGATTGCACTATACCGTGACAATGCATTGTTCCAAGGGTCATCATAAGGCACTATGGTGACAGTGGGTATATTTCTAATTCTATATTGCAGTATATCAAATGTAGTGGATGGAGTTAGGTCAGGTAGTGTAGTTGGATCGGGTTCAATCAAATCTATTTTGAATCTGAATAGTAGCCCTGTACACCGTGATTGCAACAGGCCTGAACCTGTACAGTGTTGTTGCCATATACAAGTTACAATAGTGGGTTCCACCAGGGTAAAATTATACCAACAATCCCACTCATCTGTAGTACAGGACTTTGTTGTCACTTGGTTTCCAGATATTGTTATTAATGTGGCTTTCTTGTGAGTTAAGCCATTGACCATTCCACACCCTACCCAGATTTCTTCTCCTGTCCTTCCTTTTAGGAGTGGAAGCCATCTGTTACCCCAGCCTCACTCATGTCTTGAAAACACCTTGGCTCCATGCATAACCACTGTAGCTAAGTTTAATTTTTCCTTTATGGCCTGTGTTCCCAAAATTCCAGTGTATTTGACATAGGCTTGGGACCATGGCCATCCTGGGTCTCCTTGGCTATAAACCAGAAGGGATTGCATCAAGGTCAGGGTAAAGCATAATATTATTAATCCAAACTGTTGGTTCATCATCTTCCACAAGGTCTGTCACAGGGGTTGGAGAGGCTGCTGGTCCCATCACAGGGGTTAGAGTGGCCACAGGGTCTGTCATGGGGGGTTGGAGCGGCTGCAGGATCTGTCACAGGGCTTGTAGTGGTGTTGCCTGTGGCTCGGTAAGCATAAGCCAAGCCCCAGCACGTTGCAGAGATTTTGATCTCTTTGGAATTGCCATGATGATGACACACCTTTTTCAAAAATTCTGCCAGTTTTTTAGGATTCTGCACTGCAGGAGTATCGCCATAGGGGTCAACAAGCCCCATAGTTGGTGATAACATCAGACTCATAAGGATGAGTCCATGAGGAATGTAAAGAAGTTAGAAGGAACAAAGAAGGGTGATTCAGGAGACGCCTTGCTGTCTCAAACTGCTTGTTCTCCAACCATTAAGACATGGAAGTTGCTAAGTGTTTGCTGTTGCCGGGCAAAGTTGTTAACCAATGAATAGTTAGTGGAAAAGTACCGGTGGTAGAGCTAATAGTATAAGAAGGGAGCCTGTCCTCAGTAAAGTAGTTGAAGTTATTGATCCTAAAAGAAACCCTGTTGTCTGCGTGGTCATTACGCCACAAATGGCACCCGAACAGGGACAACCTGAAGAACAGGGACAAACTAACAACAGGGACAGGCTAACGGAACAGGGACCGTGACAGGAACAGGGACACTGATCGCCTCATGAAGGTAGGTTCGACCAAACTTGACTTGCGGAAAACACACTCCACAACCTGTAAGGTTGTGTTATAAATTCCGAGTCAATTTAGCTTTATAAGATTTATTTATGGGGTCAATAAAAGGCAAGTAAACAGCGCTGGGTGCGCGGAGAGACTGGGCTCCTCCAACACTCACACACGTTACAGCAGGCAGCTGGTTTTTATGCTCCTAGGCTAATACATATTCATTACTACTTCTAGAAAAGGCAGAAAAATTAATAGAAAAATTAAAATTAGTTCCCGGAATCCAAACCCTCCCACTGGCGCATGTGTATCAGTCTCCGGTGGTCCCCCTGGGGGTCTCTCGTGCTGAAGGCTCATAGTTTTCCTCCCAGGCTTTCTCCTTGTCCTTCTCCTTTGTCCATCTTGGCCGGATATCAGAGACTTACGCAGCGTCCCATGCAAGCTTTGTCTTTTAGGCGTCCTTCAGCTTTCCCCTTCTCCTTAATCTCTTGGCCAGATATCAGAGACTTGCATAGTGTCCCATGCAATAGTCATAATAGTTAGCAGTTATTCTGAAACCCCTTTGTTCTCTTATCCCCAGATATCAGAGACTCTATTGATACAAATTGCTGGAACATTCCTTACAATCCCTCATCTTCTTTTTAATATTCTCAATTTGTGTCTCTTCTTCAACTTTTGCCAGTAACAACTGGATTTCATCAGTCGGTTCTTGGGGGGTCCATTTCTTAAGCATCATTATTGACACATCACCTTTCTTCTCTACTGATGTCATCACAAATTGGGTACTATTTATTATTCGGTGTATCAATAATGCAAAGTGAGGTATCATACAAGGTATAAACAATAACATCATTATACCACATAAAAATAAAAATAACATCCTTTTAACCCATGGTCCACCAGGCAGCCATGAAAACAAATCCCAATCCATACCCTTCCGAGTTTGTACTGGGATGTGGGTTAATTTCCTAATTTCCTTTGTTATCCGTTTAACCACTTTCCCATTATCATCAATTTGTAAACAACAATTAGAATCGTTCAGCTTTCCACACACTCCCCCTTCTTCTGCTAGTAAATAGTCTAAAACCATTCTGTGTTGAAAGATAGCATTCCTCATCTGGGTGGATTGATCAGCCAAAAGATCCAAAGCCATCGCTGTTTGATTGGTTACAATTTTGAGGACAGCTTGCAACCTAATGTTGTGGTTTAACCCGGCTGGCAGCTAAACACCACACAGCCGTTCACTCCCCCTCCCTCCTCCCTCTCTGGGATGGGGGAGAGAAACGGGAAAGTGAAGCCTGTGAGTTGAGATAAAGACAGTTTATTAAGACAGGAAAATAATAATAACAATGATAATAATAACAATAATAATAATAACAATAATGATGATAATAGTACTACTACTGAGTATACGGTTCGGTTGGGTGGGATTCAGCTGTGTGACTGTGTGTAAGGGTGTGACTGAGATGGAACTTAGTTCTGACGCGAGTGCGGAGGTCTTCTAACCGTGGTTCTGATCTCCCGTGAGGGACTCGGCCCGTGAAGGACCAAAGCGATTGGTCTAGGAATTCGTGGGTGGGTTAACCACTTGCAAGACACCTCTACACAAACGCAGCCAGGAATTCGGAACCTCTTTAAGGTTTCCAGGGATTCGGAACTTATTTTAAGCTTCCATGGATTCGGCCAGTGATTTGGAACCTCTTAGAGGATTCCAGGGATTCGGAACCTCTTTAAGGGTTCCAGGGATTCGGAAGTTATTTGAAGGTTCCAGGATGGGTCTGGGGGAAAGTAGATTCTCTGACCTGGGAGACTCAGAGAGCCCAGACATTCCACCAGAAAGCCCATTAGGGATAATGTTAAAGTATTGGGATGTCTGGGAATCGAGGAAAGGAAAAAATAAAGAGAAAATGGCTCAATTTTGTATGATAAAATGGCCAAAGGAACCTTTAAGGCCACATGTTTTTTTGGCCAGTTTTTTGATCCTTTGAGGATTGGGTATGTCAGGCATTAAACCACTATGTTAACTCTAAGGAGCCTTTTAACCAAGAAGAAAGTGATTACGCGGCTCTATGGGTTGGAGCCTCAAACTCATTTCCCCCAAAACAAATATTTGCTTTAAATACAAGAACTGACGGGGAAAGGAAGAATGGGGACCTCTGGATAATATACCCCCTCCCTATTCATGGCAACCAGAACCGCCACATTTTGAAAGTCGATTGTCCACGGCCCCTGTTCTCTCTCCCTCTCCTCCTGCACGAAGGACTAGAAGTAAGATAAGGGCCATAGAAAGGGAGGGAAGTGAAACACAAGGCCGGACTGACAATTTAGGAGGCCTTTACCCTTTGAGGGAGGTACCCCTTGGGGGGAACCAGGGGGGAATAGGGTTTGTAGTGGTTCCTTTGAACACATCAGATGTAAGAAATTTTAAGAAGGAAATGGGAAACCTTTTAGATGACCCTTTAGGAGTTGCCGAAAGATTGGACCAGTTCCTAGGTCCAAACACGTATACCTGGGAAGAAATGCAGTCCATATTAGGAATCCTCTTCACTACAGAAGAAAGAGGAATGATCAGGCAAGCAGGAATGAGACTGTGGGAAAGACAAAATCAGGGAGGTCCTCCAGGGGATGTGAAATGGCCAAATACCAACCCTAACTGAGATCATCAGGCTGCTCAGGGGAGGCAAAATATGAGGGATCTTAGGACCATAATGATACAAGGGATAAAGGAATCGGTTCTAAGGGGACAAAATATAAATAAAGCTTTTAACGACTGTCAGTGTAGAGATGAATCTCCAACTGAATGGTTAGACAGGCTGAGAAAAAGCCTTCAGATGTACTCGGGTATAGATTCTGATTCCCCTGCAGGAGGGGCACTGTTGAGAACCCAGTCTGTAGCAAAATCCTGGGAAGACATCCAAAAGAAATTGGAGAAACTTGATGATTGGCATGAAAAAGGATTAGAAGAATTATTGAGGGAAGCAGAAAAGGTCTATGTGAGGAGAGATGGGGAAAAACAGAAGGCAAAAGCAAATGTTTTAATGGCAGCAATAAGGGAAAGTCAAAAACCAAGTGGACAGGAAAGCAGGAAAGGATCAGGAAAAAAACAGGGTGAAAGAGAACCCATGGATAAATGGAAAGGACAACAAGATAGAATCCCTATCTGTTACTATTGTGGCAAAAAGGGGCATCTTCAGAGGAACTGTAGAAAAAAGAAACAGGATGAAGAAATGTTTAAGGAAGACTAGGGGTGTCAGGGGCTATATCTTTTGGGGACCCGAACATCGAATGAGCCCTTGATAAAATTATTAATAGGTCCCCAGAGGGAAGAGGTGTATTTTTTGGTAGATACTGGAGCGGAGAAATCAACTATTAGAAAATTACCAAAAGGGGTTAAGGAAGGAAAGAGGAATACCATGGTAGTAGGAGCAAAAGGTGAGCCCTTTAAGGTTCCTATATTGGAAAATATAGAAATAGAATCAGAAAAGAAACTATGTCTCAATGACCTATTGCTGGTGCCTGAGGTTGAGCACAATCTATTAGGAAGGGACTTAAAAATAAGATTAGGGTTGGAAATCAAGAGCCGGGGGGAGAATTAAAAATTCATCTATATACCCTAACCCAAGAAGATGAGGGAGAAATAGACCCACAGATATGGTATCAAGAGGGAGATTCAGGAAAATTAGATATGGAACCCTTGGTAGTAGAAATAGTGGATCCACAACAGCCAATAAGGATTAGGCAATATCCTATCCCATTGGAGGGGAAAAGAGGACTCAAACCAGTTATAGACAGGTTGCTCCAAAAGGGGATGCTGGAACCATGTATGTCCCCACATAATACCCCTATTTTGCCAGTAAAAAAGGCTGATGGATAATATAGGTTGGTTCAGGATCTTAGGGCTGTGAATCAGCGAACCATAACCAAATTTCCAGTGGTGGCTAACCCATATACTTTATTAAACCACCTAACACCTCAGCATAAATGGTATAGTGTAATAGATTTGAAGGATGCTTTCTGGGCCTGCCCATTAAGTGAAGGGTCTTGGAATTACTTCGCCTTTGAATGGGAAGACCCCGAAACAGGAAGGCGACAACAGCTTAGATGGACTGTACTTCCTCAGGGATTTACTGAATCCCCAAATTAATTTGGCCAAACCTTAGAAAAATTATTACAACTTTTTGAGGTTGTCCTGGTTTCAGTTAGAACAGAATTAATTTTCTTCCTAGTAGCTGGTGGAATGCTGTGTTTTGGCTTAGGATGAGAAGAGTGCTGATAACACCCCAATGTTTTAATTGTTGCAGAGCAGTGCTTATACCAAGCCAAGGACATCTCAGCCTTTCGCTCTGTCCTGCCAACAGGCAGGCTGGGGGTGCAGTAAGAGCTGGGAGGGGACAGACCCAGGACAGGTGACCCAAACTAGCCAAAGGGGTATTCCATACCATCTGACGTCATGCTAAACAATATATAGGGGTGGCTAGCCGGGGGGAGGGGGCCGGACTGCTCGGGGTTAGGCTGGGCATCGGTCAGCGGGTGGTGAGCAATTGCATTGTGCATCACTTGTTTGTACATATTATTATTACTTTCCTATTATCACCATTGTATCATTATTATTATTATTATTATTATTATTATTATTATTGTTATTATTATTTTCCTGTCTTATTAAACTGTCTTTATCTCAACTCACGGGCTTCACTTTCCATTTCTCTCCCCCGTCTCAGAGAGGGAGGGGGGAGGGTGAGCGAACGGCTGCGTGGTGTTTAGCTGCCGGCCGGGTTAAACCACGACAAGGTAAAGGGGGAAGTGAAATTGTTGCAATATGTGGATGACCTATTAATAGCTGGGGAGACTGAAAAAGAGACACGGAGAAGCACTATTGAATTACTTAATTTCTTAGGGAAAAAAGGATTGAAGGTCTCAAAATCTAAATTACAATTCGTGGAAAAGGAAGTAAGGTACTTAGGACATTGGCTTAGCCAAGGAAAGAAAAAACTGGATCCTGACAGGGTATCTGGGATTTTAGCCCTATCATCACCCAAAACAAAGAAGGAAGTGAGGCAAATGCTCGGCCTCTTGGGATATTGTAGACCCTGGATTGAAGGGTTTAGTGAAAAGGCAAAGTTTTTATATGAAAAATTGACTGGAGAAAAAAATTAAGTGGAACGAGGAAGATGAGGAAAAGTTGAGGTTGATCAAGAAAACGTTAATAGAAGCTCCAGTGCTGAGCCTCCCAGATTTAGAAAGATCCTTTTATTTATTTGTAAATGTTTCTAACCAAACTGCATATGGAGTACTAACTCAAGAATGGGCAGGAATCAAGAAACCTGTGGGATATTGTTCCAAACTATTAGACCCTGTGAGTAGGGGGTGGCCAGTGTGCTTACAGGCAATTGTGGCTACTGCCTTACTGAATGAGGAAGCTAGAAAAGTCACTTTTAGGGCACCTCTGAAGATATATACTCCACATAATGTTAGGGGAGTACTCCAGCAAAAGGCTGAAAAATGGTTAACAGATAGTAGGATGCTGAAGTATGAGGCCATCCTGATCAACTCCCCTAATTTAGAACTAAAAGTAACTGCTGCACAGAGTCCTGCACAATTTCTATATGGGGAACCCCTAACAGAACTACAACATAACTGCGTGGAAGTGATTGAATTGCAAACCAAAATCCGACCCGATCTCGAGGAGACAGAATTAGAAACAGGGGAAAAATTATTTATTGATGGATCATCCAAAGTAGTAGATGGAAAAAGAAGATCAGGGTATGCCATCGTAAATGGGGATATGGTCCTAATAGAATCAGGACCACTCAGCGCTGCCTGGTCCGCTCAAGCATGTGGACTTTATGCATTATTACAAGCCCTAGAACTATTGAAAGGAAAAAATGGCACTATTTATACAGACTCTAAATATGCTTATGGAATAGTCCACACATTTGGGAAAATTTGGAAAGAAAGGGGACTCATATGCACACAGTGAAAAGGGCTGATTCACCAAACTTTAGTTACTCAAATATTGCAGGCATTGAGAGGATCTAGGGAGATTGCTGTGGTACAAGTCAGAGGACATCAAAAGGGAACTGGCTTCCACATAAGAGGGAATAACCTAGCAGATAGAGAAGCTAGGGAAGCAGCTCTTAGGAAGCATGATGTAGTCCTAACCCTAAAAGAAACGGATAACGGAAAAGGGACACAAGAGAAAAAGTATACAGAAGCAGAAATAAAAATTATAAAGACCATAGGAGCAGAACTGAAAGAAGGAAAATGGATTCTGCCTGATGGAAGAGAAATACTGCCAAAGGAACAAACTAGGCGTCTACTTTTACGGCTACACCTAAAAACCCACTGGGGAACAAAAGCATTGAGTGATCAATTTCTAAAATGTTATGGGTGTGTAGGAATATATGAGATAGCCAAACAAACCGTCCAAGGATGCTTAACGTGTCAAAAGGTAAATAAGAAGGCGATTAGGCAAGCACCTGCTGGAGGACGAAAGATTGCATATCGACCATTTGAGAGAATACAGGTGGACTTTACTGAACTACCAAAAGTAGGAAGATATAAATATCTGTTGGTGATCGTGGATCAACTAACACATTGGGTAGAGGCTTATCCTGCAGCACGAGCCACCACTGCAGTGGTAGCTAAAAAACTGTTGGAGAATGTTACTCCTCGCTTTGGTTTAATCGGGAGCATTGATTCCGATCAGGGGACACACTTTACTTCAAAGGTTTTAAAGGCTTTGACTGTGGCCCTGGGCATTAAATGGGAATATCATACACCATGGCATCCTCAAAGTTCTGGACGAGTCGAGAGAATGAATCAGACAATTAAACACCAATTGGCCAAATTGATGATTGAGACTCAATTATCATGGGTAAAATGCTTACCATTGGCATTGCTAAACATAAGAACCATGCCACACGGGGACACTGGAGTATCACCTTATGAGATGCTTTACGGTATGCCGTATTCCCAAGGAATGTCCTTAGATCATTCTCTGATAGAAGACTATGAGACCCAGAAATATGTGATAACTCTGGGAAAACAATTGAACGAACTTCGGGAGAAGGGGATGTTGGCTCAAAACGTGCCCTTGGGGTTCACAATTCATAAAATACAGCCTGGAGATAAAGTGTTGATAAAAACTTGGAAAGAAGAATTGTCTCCACATTGGGAAGGTCCTTATCTTGTCTTGCTTAATACAGAGACGGCTAAAAGAACGGTGGAAAAGTGGTGGACACATGCATCACGAGTAAAGGGACCCGTAACAGGAACCTGGAAGGTTGAGTCTACTCCTGGAGATCTGAAAGTTAAGTTTAAAAGAACTTGAAGTATATCGGGGCATAGCTACCCTTTGGATGCTAATTGTATGTATATTAAATCTTGTATTGATTAGAATATTAGCAATCACTGGAAGCTCATATAAATGCCCTAATAGAAGGATTTGGGGACCCCAAAATCCCATAGGGGGAGTGCCACCTCCAGTAGAGATACCCGAAACATCTTGAATTACCTGGGAATCTTCAACAAGATGCTTCACCCTGTTGTTGTTCTGTTAATACTCACTGTATTATGCTTTATACTGACAATTAGATTGTACGTTAAACTTTGGTTTATGGTAAAACGCTTAGCATCCCTACACAATGTACATACACTCGATAAACCTCGTCCCGAGGATGTATGTGATATCCCTGACATATTCATAATGTCGTGAAGCTTGAGTGACTATAGTCACGGGATGGATTATGTGGTGCAATTGCCCAAAGTAACTAGGGAAATAAAACTAACATTCACATTTTAGAGAAAATGTACAGCATTGAAGAGGCTTTCAGGGTAGGGCGTAGCTGCGTTACCTGAGCGTTCCCTAGGCTTCCAACCTTAGATGCTATCACGCTGGGGGAACCTGGTGTGCTAGCTCTAAGGAACAGTATGGAGCGTGGAGTGGAGTGGAGACACCACGGCTAGGCTCTGTGACCAGGTGGGGACTCGATTGTTCTTGAGCACACCGATAAGCTTCACTTTTTGCTACCCTGAGCCAAGGACCTGTCATGTTTTGACAAATGCTGTACCCTAGTGTACTTTAGCTCATTATAATATCATTATAATACCAAAACACACCTCCACGCCAAAAGCTACCGCCTCCAAGGTGTGACCACCCCTCACCGATCATGCGCTCTGAATTTCTCGGAGCCTATTATTTTAAACAGAGACAGGAGAATTTTTCACCAATCATAACTAAGATATGCTTGACTAGAGTCACTCAAGCTTCACCTGAAAGATAGAAAATAATATAAATTGGCCTAAGAGAGAGGGGATGTCAGGGAAGATACCACCGTCAGGGGAGATACCATCCCGAGGGAATACACCATCCCGAGGACCTCCTGACTCCTGGGAGCAGTCGACGGGCTGAGCCTCTCTTCCCCCCCATTGGGATACCTTTGGGTGAGATTTGAACACTTGGTTATACTGTGTGTCTCCGTGGAAACGTAGAAATCTCTATAGAGTCTTTGTGCCTTTTAACGTGTTAATTTCCAGGCTGCGCACCTGTGTCACTTGTGTATTTCATGCATGCTGGCTTGCTTTTGCAGACAGTCACTATCGCCGGCAATCCAAAGAACCTGTGTACTAGTTGCTGTAATAAATTGCACTTGATTGCATTGTTCCTAGTCGTGACAGTTCTCATTAAATGCGACTAGAGTAAGGGTGGTTATACGTTATTGGTGAATCTGTGACTGTGGTAGTTCAGTGCTCTGAATCCAACCAGACCCCTAACGGTTAATGCGTTATTGGTGAATCTGTGATTGTGATAGTTCAGTACCCTGAATCCGACCGGGCCCATAACGGTTAATCGGCTACACCCCTTAGCGCGACACAGGTCCACATCCCTGTTGTGCTGGGGCCCCATTGATGGATGCACTACTCCATGTGAGGTCTAACAAGAGCAAAGTAGAGGGGGAAAATCACCTCCCTCAACCTGCTGGTCATGCTTCTTTTGATGCAGCCCAGGATACAGGAGGGTAGGGGAGAGGACAAGAGGTCATAAAGGACAAGAAAGTCATCAGGAGTAGTCAGCATGGATTCACCAAGGGGAAGTCATGCTTGATCAACCTGATAAGCTTCTACAATGAAATGGTGACCCTGATGGATGAAGGGAGAGCAGCGGATATAGTCTTCCTGTACTTCAGTAAGGCCTTTGACACTGTCCCTCATAAGATCCTCATAGACAAGCTATTCATGTTCGGGTTAGATGGGCAGTGAGGTGGATTAAAAACTGTATGAATGACCTGGCCCAGAGGGTGGTTGTCAGTGACACAAAGTCTAGTTGGAGGCCAGCAACTAGTGGAGTACCCCAGGGGTCAAAATTCAGTCCAGTCCCATTCAACAACGTTAATGATCTAGATGATGGTGCAGAGAATACCTGAGATGGTGTGCTGGGCCTGGCTGAGATGGAGTTAACTTTCCCTGAAGCAGCCCTTACAGTACTGTGCTCTGCACTTGTAGCTAGAACATCACTGGTATCACACCAGTGTTGTGTCTATTGCTGCACAAGACTGGTACCGCATCAGGATTCCCTCCAAGCCTCCAAGAGCCAGCAGGCTGGGGGTGGGCAAGTGATGGGGAGGGGACATTACCAGGGCAGCAGACCTAAACCGACCAAAGGAATATTCCATACCATATGATGTCACACTCAGCAATAAAAGGTGGGAAAGGGGAAGGGGGGGGGGGGGGGGGCTCTCCTTGTGGAAGCATCTGTCCTCCTGAACAACCGCTATGTGTATTGAGGCCCTGCTTCCCAGGATGTGGCTGAACATCGCTCATTGATGGGAAGTAGAGAGTAACTGCTTTTTCTCTCTCTGTTCTTCTGTGCGGCCTTTCCTTCTTTTCTTTTCTTTTCTTTTCTTTTCTTTTCTTTTCTTTTCTTTTCTTTTCTTTTCTTTTCTTTTCTTTTCTTTTCTTTTCTTTTCTTTTCTTTTCTTTTCTTTTCTTTTCTTTTCTTTTCTTTTCTTTTCTTTTCTTTTCCTTTCCTTTCCTTTCCTTTCCTTTCCTTTCCTTTCCTTTCCTTTCCTTTCCTTTCCTTTTCTTTTCTTTTCTTTTCTTTTCTTTTCTTTTCTTTTCTTTTCTTTTCTTTTCTTTTCTTTTCTTTTCCTTTCCTTTCCTTTCCTTTCCTTTCCTTTCCTTTCCTTTCCTTTCCTTTCCTTTCCTTTCCTTTTCTTTTCTTTTCTTTTCTTTTCTTTTCTTTTCTTTTCTTTTCTTTTCTTTTCTTTTCTTTTCTTTTCTTTTCTTTTCTTTTCTTTTCTTTTCTTTTCTTTTCTTTTCTTTTCTTTTCTTTTCTTTTCTTTTCTTTTCTCTTTTTTCCCCTCCCCTCCCCTCCCCTCCCCTCCCCTCCCCTCCCCTCCCCTCCCCTGCCTTTTTCCCCTCTCCCTTTTCCCTTTAATTAAATCATCCTTATCTCAAACCTTGAGTTCTCTGTGCCGTTCCTCTTTGAGGAGGGGGACTGAGAGAGTGACTGTGGTAGAACACAGCTGTCCACCTGAGGAAAACCAACACAGGTGGTTGTCCTGGTTTCGGTTAGAATAGAGTTAATTTTCCTCCTAGGAGCTGATATGGTTCTGTGTTTTGGATTTAGGATGAGAATAATGTTGATAACATGCTGACGTTTTAATTGTTGCAGAGTAGTGTTTACACTAAGAAAAGGACTTAGCTTCTCGCTCTGTCTAAGCTTGGTATCCCCAAAAAGTAGCACTGTTATCCCAGTCTCTTCTACCCCCATCACATTTAGGGTTTCATTAGTTAATTTAAGCCCTGATACTTTACAGGCCAGTAATGACCTAGCTGCCCCAAACTATTGGGTTTACTTGGCAAGGTTCTGGTAGCTGGGGGGCCTGCAGTGGTAGCCCCTGTGAGAAGAATCCAGCAGCTGCCCCGTGGCAAATAAGAGCCAGTTTCAGCCGGCTCCAAAGGGGCCCACTGCTGCCCAGAGCCAAGCCATGAGCAATGCAGTTTGTGCCTCTGCAAGAGCACATCCAAGAAAACGAAAAAAAAACCTGCTGCACAACAGCATCTGGGAGAGCGAGGAGTGAGAAACCTCCCTGCAGACACCAAGGTCTGTGAAGAATGAGAGGGAGGAGGCACTCCAGGTGTTGGATCTGAAGCCCGTCTGCAGTGCATGGAGAGGCCCATGGTGGAACAGGCTGTCCCCCCCCCCCCACAGCCCATGGTTTACCATGACGGAGCAGATCTCCACACTGCAGCCCGTGGAGAGGAACCCATGCAGGAGCAGGTGACTGGCGGGGGGGAAACTGCTGCCCATGGGGGTCCCAAGCTGGACCAACCCGCTCCTGATGGATAGACCCAGTGGCACCAACCAGGAGCAGCTCCCAGAAAGCTGCTGCCCGTGGAGAAGCCCACAGAGGACCAGCCCAGGAAGGACAGCACCCCGCAGGAGGGACCCCACGCTGGAGCAGGGGAAGAGAGCGACCATGGAGCAGTGGAAACAAAGTGGAAAAGAAGTGGAAAGACCGGAGAAGGGACCAGTACTGTGGCTCAAGAAGGTTTACCAAGGACTGCAACCCCTTAGGGTAATAACTGCCAGGTAACATGGTCTTTACCGGACCTCTCCTAATTACATGCTGTTGGTCTCAGAATTGTAGTGAATGCATTGTTAACACCCGGAGGGGAAGAATTCAGGAACAAACACTACTATGCCTGTTAAAGCTATGCTATGGAAACCAGAGTATGCTTGATGTAATGAAAGCAATAAGATAACCAGTTATGAGCCGAAAGAGGTCCCCTATGAATGGTGGATAGAGGTAAGAGCTAATAATGAAGGAGGGTTAATTGGTGTTATATATGGAGTGGTAATTCGTGTCGAGAAAATGGTTGATATTAATAAAGAAGAGGGAGATTTGGGAATGTGGCCATGGGGGTTGGAAAGCCCCATGGCTGAGATAACATTAGACTCTTAACGACGAGGCCATCAGGAATATAAAAGAGTTTAGAGGGAACAAAGAAGGGTGATTCAGGAGACTCCATGCAGTCTCCAGTTTCTTGTTCTCCAGCTGGTTCTCTTGTTCTCCAGCCATTAAGGCATGGATGTTTCTGGGTGTTTGCTGTTGTTGTTACATTCAAAGTTGTTTGACCAATGAAAAGTTGTTTTGAAAAGAACTGCTGTGGAGAGAAGGGCATAAGAGGGGAGCCTGCCCTCAAGATAAAAAAAAAAAAAAAAAAAAGGCAGCACGATGAAGTTACATCAATAAAGAATCAGGAAAAAGAAGCGAAGAGGAACAGGTTGGCAGAAGCACCATGGACAGACTGCCACCCCCAGTCCCAACCCTTCTGCACCACACAGTGAGGGAAAGAGGTGGAAAAGAGTGTATTGGGGAAGGTGCCCCCAGCTTGTTTCTTTGTTTCTCACCGCTCCAGCCCATCAGCAATAGGTAATAAATTTTATTAATCTCCCTCTGCTAAGTCTGTTTTGCCCATGACGATAATTGTAGAGTGATCCTCCTGTCCTCATCTCAACCCTTGAGCACTTTTCATTTATCAAGGGCTTTCAGTGGGACTAGTTTTCTGAGAAGCCCTGACTTCTCTATTCTGAATTTATAACAGCAATCTCTCCTCCTTCTTCCACTCCAGATGCTCCTGTTATATATGGAGTGGCAATTTGTGTCCAGAAAATGGTCGATATTAATAAAGAAGGGGGAGATTTGAGAGTGTGGCCATGGGGATTGGAAAGCCCCGTGGTTGATGATAACATTAGACTCTTAACGATGAGGCCATCAGGAATATAAAAGAGTTTAGAGGGAACAAAGAAGGGTGATTCAGGAGACTCCATGCAGTCTCCAGTTTCTTGTTCTCCAGCTGGTTCTCTTGTTCTCCAGCCATTAAGGCATGGATGTTTCTGGGTGTTTGCTGTTGTTGTTAAATTCAAAGTTGTTTGACCAATGAAAAGTTGTTTTGAAAAGAACTGCTGTGGGGAGAAGGGTATAAGAGGGGAGCCTGTCCTCAAGATAAAAATAAAGGCAATGTGAGAAACACTCCGTAGCCAATAACTTAGGCTCAGGCGAGGATCTCAGTGAAGTAGTAATTTATTCGCAATTGCAATGGCGGGCGCCTCACAAGCAGGAGAGCGCATCTACTAGTTCCAAAACACAGTTTATATACTTTTTGATGACAGGACCCTCCCCTGTTTCCCCACTGAGTGAGTAATCCAGGTTCACAATCTATCTGACGCTTCACAAACAATGCACGGCCTTCAGTTGCTGGCCTGCTAAATTTCAAATTTCTTTTGACACTTTTACTGTTTAAAGTGGTAATATTTCTTCAATTATCTGACTTGACTTAACACCATGATTTTCTCCTAATTGCTCTAACGAGTCCGTTTGTCTGCATTTTACAAGGTTGTTTGTTGAGCTTTCTTATCACTGCAAGCATATCTCAGTACCACATTCCTTCCTTCTAAACAATGTAACTCTGCAAAAACAACATTTATATTCCCACAGGCAACACGATGAAGTTACGCCATCAATAAAGAAGCAGGAAAAAGGAGAGAAGAGGAACAGGCTGGCAGAATGGAGACCAGGACGGGAACAGGCACTTTGATCGCCTCAGGAAGATGGGTTCAGCCAAACTCAGCAAACTGCTCAGAGAAGCTCATACAGAAAGTCGCTGGAAACAGGTGCACCGGAGCTGGAAAGAAGCTCAAGCTGAGAGAAGTGGACCCGCACACACAACTGCCCTTCTCTGGTAAGCAACTGCGCATTATGGGGAATCATACGTCCTTAGGAACAAAGACTGTCCTGGTAACCTTACAGCTTAGTCTACTTCTTAACAATCAGAATTGGCCTTGAAAAGGAGATGGATATGCTTTTCTTTGACCTGGAAAGAACGGGATACATAAGGCCTGAAGACCGAGTTGCTTGACAACTTAAAGCGAGACATATTGTTCAAAAGGAGTGGAAAATGGAGACTGTTGAGTCGTGGAACTTGGAGGATTGTTTGTTACCTTTTCTGATTGTACATATGTTTAGGTGTACTCGATTTTAGTAAGTTATGGAACTTAAAGGATTGTTTGTTACCTTTCCTGATTGTACGTATGTATAGGCATACTTGCGTTTAGTATGTAAAGCAATGTTCTGTATATTTAGAATGTTTGATGTTTGAGTGTGCGTGTTGGTGGAGCGTAGACTCCCCGCACACCCAGCGCTGTTTACTTGCCTTTTATACCTTTTAGAAATATTTGTTCTATAAATATTACTAGATTCAGATTGAGTTGAGACCTCATTTATAACAATTGGGAAAAGTACAATTATTATACACCCTGCGGAATCATGAAATTGAAACATGAGCTAAATATGGGATTCCAACCATTGCTAAAAACTTGTTTATCAAACTTACAGAGAATATTGTGAAAGCATTCTTTTATGGTTCAATTGGCCTTGGCCAAATTCGAAGCCAAGACACAAATTAATGACATTCAAAAGAAGAGGAGGGATTGTTATATATGGAGTGGTAATTCCTAATTCCTGTCAGAAAAATGGTTGATATTAATAAAGAAGGGGGAGATTTGGGAATGTGGCAATGGGGGCCGGAAAGCCTCCTGGTTGGTGATAACATCAGACTCTTAACGATAAGGTCATCAGGAATGTAAAGAGTTTAGAGGAAACAAAGAAGGGTGATTGAGGCGACGCCCTGCTGTCTGGGGTTGCTTGTTTTCCCCTCTGTTAAGGCACGGAAGTTTCTGGGGGGGTTGCTGGTTAGAACTGTTAACATTTATTGTTTAATGTTATATGATAATAATATTATTAGTGTGGTTTCAAGGGTTAACGAAAGGCGGGAAAAGCAATCACGTTTTGTTGCTTTTGGGAACCTTGTGGTGGGCAGAGCATGTGCAGAAGAAGAGGGAGACAGTCAAAGCCGCTCCTGCAGTCTGGAACAAAAGGTTGCTAATGGTGATGGGGAAACCATGAGCCTTTCACCCACAACGACCACCACAAGGAGAATTATAATATGAAGCGGGGATAGGATATCCATATGTATAGGCGTACTCAGGTTTCTTGTAAATATGTAACAGCAATGTCCTATATATATTTGGAAAGTTTGACGGTTGGGTGTGCGTGTTGGTAGAGCATAGACTCCCCGCGCACCCAGCGCTGTTTACTTGCCTTTTATAAATATTCTTTTATGTTACTAAATTCAGAGTGAGTTGAGACTTCATTTATAACAAAAGGAATGGAAAATGGTGACTGTTAAGTCATGGAACTTAAAGGATTGTTTGTTACCTTTTCTGATTGTACGTATGTATAGGCATACTCGGGTTTAGTATGTAAAAGCGATGTTCTATATGTTTAGAATGTTTGATGTTCGTGTGTGCGTGTTGGTGGACTGTAGACTCCCCGCACACCCAGCGCTGTTTACTTGCCTTTTATAGCTTTTATACCTTTTATAAGTATAAATATTACTAGATTCAGATTGAGTTGAGACTTCATTTATAACACTCCTATTTGAAGTGGCCAGCCTGGCCACACTTAAATCATCTTCTCAAAGCCTTTCCCTGCTAGGATTTAGGCTGCAACACAGGTAGCTTTCCTTGCCTGCCATTCCTTCATCTCTCTTCCTCTCCCTTCCATCCTGGGCCTAACTACCCCTGAAAGTTTTCTTCTCTATTTCCAACCCTTTGCCTCACTACCTGTTCCACTGTGAATACCATTAGCTTAGCTCTCTGCTTTTCTTTCTCATCTCCCCTCCTGACATACACCTTCAAGGTCTCCGGTGACTGTTCATTCTATCCTCTCATCTTCTGGAGCTTTTTCTGTATATCTGGCCAGGCTTTAATCACAAAATGAACTTTCAAGATTCCTTGGGCTACCGGGTCCTCAGGATTCACCCCCAAGTACTTTCTCATTCTGAACCCAAGTCTCTCATATGATTTCTGTGTTGTGGGTTGTTATTATCCCAGTTGGATAAGCGGATATTTCTGCTCAATCAGAATTACTTTCAGTCCGGGGGGGGGAGGGGGAAGGGTGTTAGTTCTTTCCCATTCTTGCATAGCTGCCTGCTAAACCATTCCCTGATTCTCTCCCCCATCCCAGAGAGGAAGGGGGAAGGGTGAGCAAATGGCTGTGTGGTGCTTAGCTGCTGGCCGGGTTAAAACACAACGGTCCTTTTGGCACCCAACCTGGGGCTCGAAGGGTTGAGATAACAACAGAACTGACCAGAGCATGTTAAAACAAAACTGTTATAAGCGTTACATCAGTTTAATAGTTGCTAATCACAATGTTGATTTTTTTGATCTCAGATCTGCTCTGACTGTTTTCCAAAGTGAGTTATAGAACACATTACTTTGCATATGTGTTCCCTGTCATGCTGCTTATCATTTACGGGTGTTGATATACTCACTCACTGAGGCGATTGGCTCCGGGGAGACGCGTTCTGCTGTGGAGCGAGGGATCGAGGCAGGCAGGGCTTTTTTTCTGGTATTGAGGCCACTCAAGGCAGGCGAGGGAGCTGCCGGAGCCAGCAGCACCCCCTCCCTGGCCGTACAAAGGCAGCCCCTAGGGAGCGCGAGCCACCAGGAGCACAGTGAACAGGTTGGGCAAACAAGGCGTGGCGCATAAGTCAGGGCATGGCACGGCAGTTTGTGTGAGCAAGGCGAGCAGGGAGGGGGCCCTCACCTCTCTTTTCCAGCTGTCTTTCCCAACGGTGGTTGTAACCTGCTCTTGAAGAGCCCGGCCATGGTATCCATGGCAGAATGGATATTCATGGCAGAAAACCTTGGCCCCCACATCTCTTGCAACCTCTCCAGCCACAGTCACCGATGTGGCTACCCAGACAGAGGTCTTGGGGAAATCTTCTCTGTGCTTAAAGCAGCTATGCCAAAAACCCACCGGTACCCTTTTGTATCCTTGAAGTACCCTCTCTTGAGGTAGTCTATGCTGAGGATGCATGGAGCCTCCGGTCCTGTCACAATGGGATGCTTTTCCCACTCATTCCCAGTTAGACTCACTTCAGCTTCCAATACAGTTAGTTGTCGGTATCCCCCTGTCACTCCAGAGATACAGATGAGTTCTGTCCCTTGGTGGTCTGATGGGATTAAGGTACATTGTGCGCCAGTGTCCACTAGAGCTTTGTATTCTTGTGGTTCCAATGTGCCAGGCCATCAGATCCACACAGTCCAGTAAATCCAGTTGTCCCTCTCCTCTACCTGGCCAGAGGCAGGGTCCCTCTAGTCCTGGCTGGAGCATCTGTCAATTAATCCTTGCAAAAGAGAAGCAGAGGTCTCTTCATCAGGGTCAAGAATGACATCAGCCCTTCTACTGCCTCTTGGCAACTGCCCAATAGAAACTGGAGCAGCGTTTTTCTTAGGAGCCCCTCTTCTCGCTGCTGTATTTCCTTGAAGTTCACGTTCCAGAGCAGCTAGGGTTGAAGTAGGTTCACCATCCCATTTCCTCATATCTTCCCCGTGGTCACACAGATAAAACCACAAGGTACCACGTGGTGTGCGTCTTGGGTACTCTCTCCCTCCAGCAGGAAAATACTGATTGTTAGTGGCTGAAATATCATTCCGTCTGGATGAGGAGGGATATGCTCGTTCTACGAGATGGTCAAGCCTTTGGGACAGTTTCTCCACAGCCGAGACACAGGCCCGTAGCGGAGCAGAGAGATTGTCTTCATATTTTTGAAGCTGGCAGGACAGATTATACACTGTTGGTCCCATCCCCTCATCACAGTTAAATACTGCCAACGTACTAGCATGTGCTGATGGTGCACTCCGCACAAATTTACGCCACATGGATGTTGTGCACTGGACTTCATTGGGATCTTTAGGTGTCTGGACATTGTCCAAATCACTATAAACCGTCTCCAGCACAGCTAATTCCTGCAGATGCTAGAGACCTTTATCCACAGTGGCCCACTTGCCTACTTGATATACAGTATCTTCCTTGTGGGGATACCTTTCTTTCACAGCTGCCAGGAGTCTCCTCCAGAGGCTGAGAACCTGTGTCTCTCTCCCAATTACTCTGTCAATGATCCTTTCTCTAGAGAGGGATCCCAGCTGCTTGACTTCATTGCCTTCTAATAGTTGGCTATCCCCAGCATCCCAGCATCGAAGCAGCCAAGTGAGGATGTGTTCACCTGAGTGTTGACCGTAATCCTTTCGTATTTCTTGTAACTCACTCAGGGATAGGAATCGGGTGGTTTTTGATTCCTTTATGATTTCCATCTCTTCTTCCTGCTGTTTTTGTGATGGCTCTGCTTAAAGAGGTGCCTGCCTTTTCCCCTTCTCCCTCCTTCTTAGGAGAGGCTTCTTCTTCGCTTACTAAACAAGCTAACTTCCGTTTCCATTGTTTTGACTTGACTATGGGGGCGACTGATACCATAGTCGGTTGGTCCTCTGGGTCAGCCACAGCATGTGTTATCTGGTCATCAGATTCAGAGACCTCCTCCCTCCCTTGAGGGTGCTGGACGGCATTAAATAGTGTTTGATAGGCGTAAGCCAGGACCCAGGACAATGCAGCAACCTGTCATTCTCTGGCATTGTCAGGGTCTGGGCATATTACTCAAACATTCTATCAGGTTTTTAGGATTTTGCTCTTGTTTAGGGGTGAAGTTCAAAACTATTGGAGGAGACACCCAGAATCACAGAATCACAGAATTTCTAGGTTGGAAGAGACCTCAAGATCATCGAGTCCAACCTCTGACCTAACACTAACAGTCCCACTAAACCATATCCCTAAGCTCTACATCTAAACGTCTTTTAAAGACTTCCAGGGACGGTGACTCCACCACGTCCCTGGGCAGCCTGTTCCAATGTCTAACAACCCTTTCGGTAAAGAAGTTCTTCCTAACATCCAACCTAAAACTCCCCTGGCGCAACTTAAGCCCATTCCCCCTCGTCCTGTCACCAGGCATGTGGGAGAACAGTCACACCCGTGACAGGTCCCTGCCTATATCCTCCCACACACCTTGCTACCTGCCACCAGACTGTTTCGGGACAAATTCCCAGGTAAGCTTTCTAAACAATCGACCTTAGAGAAGAGGAAGCCCGTTATTCAGAATTAGAAATAGCAATATATGGGTTACACGTGGATATTCAAAATACTCAAAAACTGTTGTAATTAGTCCACTGTGAAAGAAGGAGGAGGTACCATTCCTGATATTATTCATAAACTGACTTCCAGATGAGGAAAGGAAGGCAGTGTAATTCTGAATATTCTCTAAAAGATAGTTTCCATGAGACCCAAATAACAGTGCAGAGCCTAAATGCCAGATTAAACTCAAGGCCAGTGCTTGGCAGCACAGAGAATTTAAAAAAATGAACACAGACTGTAGCACACTCTTGGATAGGATATAGAGCAGAAAGGAGAACATGACACGGATTGCATGACATATGATCAAACAAGCAAATATTAACAGGAAACTGAACATGGTGACCATCAAGTAAGTGTGTTAGGTGTACGCATTTTAATCACTTTTATTGTTATCTCAACCCTTCGAGCCCCACGTTGGGCACCAAAAAGGACTGTAGTGGTTTTACTGTGCTATGAGCTACTGTGCTCTCATATGATTTTTGTGTTGTGGGTTGTTATTATCCCAGTTGGATAAGCGGATAGTAACTGAGAGTAACTGAGAGTAAGCGGAGAGCAACTGCTTTTTCTCTCTCTTTGCTTCCGCACGGCCCTTTCCTTTCCTTTCCTTTCCTTTCCTTTCCTTTCCTTTCCTTTCCTTTCCTTTCCTTTCCTTTCCTTTCCTTTCCTTTCCTTTCCTTTCCTTTCCTTTCCTTTCCTTTCCCCTTTAATTAAATAATCCTTATCTCACAGGCTTTCATTTCTTTCTAATTCTCTCCCCCATCCCAGAGCACCCTACCAGCTACTAGGAGGAAAAGTAACTATCCTAGATGAAACTAGGACACCTTCTCATGTTAGGGGCTGCAGAGCTGAACACAGTCTTGGTGGAGTCTAGACTGGGAGTGGAAGAATCACCTCCCTCAGCCTGCTGGCCATGCTTCTTTTGATGCAGCCCAGGATACGGCTGGCTTTCTGGGCTGCAAGCAGACGTTGCCAGGTCATGATGAGCTTCTCATCAACTAGCACCCTCAGGTCCTTCTCCTCGGGGCTACCACCATTCCACTCATTGTCCAGTCTGCATTTGTGCTTGGGTTTTCCCTGAGCCATATGGAGGACCTCTCACGTAGCCTTGTTGACTTTCATGAGGTTTGCACAGGCCCTCCTCTCAAGCCTGCCAAGGTCCTTCTGAATGGCATCCCTTCCCTCCAGTGTGTCGACCAGACCACGCAGCTTTGTGTTGTCCACAGACTTGCTGAGGGTGCACTCAATCCCACTGTCCATGTCACTGACAAAGGTATTAAATAATACTAGTCCCAATACTGACCCCTGAGAAACACTACTCTTTACTGATCTCCACCTGGATATCAAGCCAAGGACCGCAACTCTTTGAGTGCGACCATCCAGCCAATTACTCAGCCACTGAGCAGTCCATCCATCAAATCCACATCTCTCCTATTTAGAGACAAGTATATCATGCGGGACAGCATCACATGCTTTGCACAAGGCCAGGTAGATGATGTCAGTTGCTCTTCCCCTCTCCATCAGTGCTGTAATTCCACTATAGAAGGCCACCAGATTTGTCAGGCACAATTTGCCCTTAGTGAAGCCATGTTGACTGTCACCAATCACCTCCTTATTTTCCATGTGCCTTAGCATAGTTTCCAAGAGGATCTACTCCATGATCTTTCCAGACACAGAGGTGAGACTGACTGGCTTGTAGTTTCCCGGGTCTTCCTTTTTTCCCTTTTTAAAAATGGGGGTTATGTTTCCCCTCTGTACTGAGGGATGCCAGTCTCCTCAGAGATCATCCAAGAGGGACATTCATCACTTTCTGGCTGTCCACCTCCTGCTCCAATATTTCTCCTCTGTCCCCACATGCAGGAAATGCACAAGTACAATACCTGGATCTTCACCAGGGTCTTCAAATTCCATGGGAACAGGTCGCAATGGCACATCCCCGCCCCTTGGAGATTCCTAAACCCTGCCCTCCCTGACTGTCAGCTCTTTTACAGCCTCATACTAGTACTTCAGCCTTTAGTTTTTCCATACCACAGAAACACTAATGACTGCTGGTCAGGACTGCATGTATTAGGCAACTGATGAATTCTGTTCTCATATCCCAAGAAGTTCACTGGGTGCTTGGATCAAAGAAGTGAGAGAATAATTTGGCCTGAAGCATGCAACATGCTCTGGGGGTAAGGCCACTGATGTTAAGCAGCATGGCTCTATTAACAAGTAGGCTTTATTGAGTACATAAATATGGCTAGCAGCCTGCAGAAAGGGTCAGACTTCCAATGCCAGCATGCTGCTCCAATGGTTCTGTAAGTCGACAAACTCAACATCCCCTGAGCCACATAGGTTATTGTGCTTCCCATGGTCCTTTCACCCTCACCATTCACGCCCAGGCTCATGCATGACCTTACCTAGTTAGGATTCCTGAGAAACATTCAGGTCCCAGACTCAAATACAAGCAAAATGTTGGACAAAACCTGTACTCTCTTTGGCCATGACCTGTCTCTTCCTGGGCAGTTGGCATACATGTAAATGAGGTCCTTAGCTCAGAAGTTTTCTTGGCTTAAGGGGAGCATTAGCTGAGTTAAGGTGTTAGCTAAGTCAGCCTTAGCAAGCAGGAGGTTGGGAGTCAACCACAGTTTTAAAACTCTTGAGCAGAAATAGATTCTGGATGGTGGTTTTTTGTTTGGTTTTGGTTTTGATTTTATTTTTTTCTTTTTAAATTTATATACCCACACAATAACTCAACCAATACTTTACATTTAACCCTTCTGTATTTTATTTTTTTCCCTGTAAGCTCTAATATCAAAAAAGTCCAACAAAGAAGTCCCAGCATTCTTCCCCCCAAAACAGACCCCTCCCTAAATGGGTGCTCTCCACTGAGGAGCACAGAGCATTTCCCAGTTAGAAGAGGGACTCAAAGCCCTTCACCTTGTTCATTTGCTAGTAGCAATGTTTAGAAAAACAAACAAACAAACAAACAAAAACTTTTCTCTCTTGTTTTTTTTTTCTTCTTAAACAGTCTGAGTGGGATCTTTCCATGTGTTAGCACTATGTCTCTAGGCTTCAAACACTGACATTTCTGGAAATAGGTCTTAGCAGCTGACAGCATCTACGTGATGGCAGCTGGCTTCCCATGGCTAGATGAGCTCAGTTTACTTGTTATCAGCAGTTTCCCACAGCTGCTAGGAACCACAGCCAACTGAACAGGTGGCAAGCGGACACACTGAAAGGGCATCAGACCACCTGTGTCTAAACCAGCTTCAAGAGGAGTGATTGTGTCATAGCACCATGTGACACCAGAGATGCTCAGACACCAAGCAGAGGCCAGGCTTGCCTGAGTATCAGGGAGGAGGACAGTACATCCTGGCTGCTGCCAGACATGGCTGCTCCTGGGCACTTCAGCTGATGCAACACTGTATTCTCTGCTCTGCACGTCCTGCCACAAGGCACTCCACATGCCCTTTGCTAGCAAGCTTCAGGGCATGAGAGGAGACAGCTGTATTTAGGCTAGCAACGCTGAAGCTGCTAGCTCAGAGTGAGGAGATGGAGCAGAAGGAAAATAAACCTCACACTTCACATATCAGATAAGGCTTCAGCAAAAACAGGAGATACTTTTCAGAGCAGCCAAGCAACTTCTAGCAATGTCAGAGGGTGTCAGACTGCCAGAAGCAAGCACTTGAAGTTTCACACCACAGCCTAGATTAAGACATAATCCCACAGACTCCAGCAGTGCTAAGATCCCAGGTTTGGGACTGCTGACAGTGAGACAAAGTGCTACTGAGCCCACATCTGGATTTGAACTGTTTCAAGCATCCCCACAGAGTCAGGGCTCCCCCCAGCAGGTCCAGTTCCCAGAGATGAACAGCCAGGCTCAAGCAGACAGCTCAGCCTCCTCAACCAGGACTGCCACACCAGCAGTGCCAGTTCTCTAATGTTGTGGTGGTTTTACTCAGCTGGGCAGCCAAGCTCCACCATGACCGCTCTCTCACTCCCCCTTCTCAAAGGGAAAGGGGGAGAAAATATGATGAAAAGGGCTCAAGGGTTCAGATAAGGACAGGGAGATAACAATTATTGTCACAGGCAAAACAGACTCAGCATAGGGAGATTAATAAAATGCATTGCCTATTACTAACAAGCTAGAACAGTGAGAAAAAAAGAAAAAC
Organism: Aythya ferina; assembly: GCF_964211825.1. Classification (NCBI taxonomy): domain Eukaryota; kingdom Metazoa; phylum Chordata; class Aves; order Anseriformes; family Anatidae; genus Aythya; species Aythya ferina. The sequence continues at coordinate 10,268,711 of NC_140313.1, forward strand.
TACAAACACTTTCCCCCCATCCACCCTCTTCCACCTCCTCCCCCTCAGCAGCACAGAGGAATAGGGAATGGGGGCTGCGGTCAGTCCATAACGATTCGTCTCTGCCGCTACTTCACCATCACTCTCTTCCCCTGCTCCAATGTGGGGTCCCTCCCATGGGATGCTGTCCTTCCCGAACTGATCCCATGAGCTTCCCACAGGCAGCAGCTCTTCAAGAACTGCTCCAAATAGGGGTCTGTACCAAGGGGTCCATCCATCAGGAGCAAACTGCTCCAACATGGGTCCCCCACGGGTGGTAGCTCCTGCCACTTCACCTGCTCCTGCGTTGTCCCCTCTCCACAGGCTACAGAATCTGCTCTGGTGCGGGCTCTTCATAGTCTGCAGCCTCCTTCAGGCTAGATCCACCTGCTTCACCCTGGGCTCCTCCATGGGCTGCAGTGTGGAAATCTGCTCTGCTGTTGTACACCATGGGCTGCAGGGGGACAACCTGCTCCACCATGGTCCTCTCCACAGGCCACAGGGGAACTTCTGCTCCAGCGCCTGGAGCACCTCCTCCCCCTCCTTCTTCACTGACCTTGGTGTCTGCAAGGCTGTTTCTCACTCCTCACTCTCCCAGCTGCTGTTGTGCAGAAGTTTTTTTCCCCTTTCTTAAATATGCTCTCACAGAGGAGCAAGCAACATCGCTTATTGGCTTGGCTTATTGGCAGGAGTGGGTCCCTTTGGAGCCGGCTGAAACTGGCCCTTATCTAATATGGGGCAGCTTCTGGACGCTTCTCACAGAAGCCACCCTTGCAGCCTTCCACTACCAAAACTTTGCTGCGTAAACCCACTACAAATATCCAAATGCAGCCTGAGATGACCAGTTCAAGGTTAGGCCATGAAGATGAAAGTGATGAAGACCACTCTCTCAGCTCTTCCCAACTGCCATAGTGGCTGAAGCTATTCAGCAGGACTCTCCTTGTCTATATTTCAGTTGATGAGTTGGCCAAGCTGTGGACAAGCTTGTAGCAGGCAGAGAGGGGATGTCAATATTCCAGACTGCAAAAAGAAACTCCTCTTTACTGAAGACACTCACTCCCAGCCCAGGAATTTGCCAGGCAGGAGGAACAGGATGGGCCCACGACTCCATCAGTGATAAACATCATCTGCTGATTAAATGTGCAGAAGACATACATGTAGCACAGAAGCTATAAAATCATCTCTCCTCCGATGCACTTCTGCTCTCCTCTTCCTCATTTAGTGATATTATTGGACAGAGGGAGGTCTTCTAATACACTGCATAGGTCTGACTGTTACCTTGCATGAACCAGGATAGGTGCACTGCAGTCAGGTGGAGTGAATTATATTCATCTGTCACAGACAGCACTCTGCAAGAGCCCCTGAGGATGGATTCTCTGTGCTGCTTCCCTCTAACCCTCTGATATTTTTCTCTCTGCCTATTAATAAAGCAAATACAGTACAGATAAAATTCCCTTGGCACTTTTTGGTTTACTATTCCCTTTATTGAGCACAAGTAGTTTCAATCCTTGCTCATAGTGGATGTGGTAAACACACCATTAATCAGTTGATTTACAAATTAACTGAGAAATACCCTGGGGATCACAGCAGGAGGGATGCCTCCAGTTAGGCACTGATGAGCAGACCATGTAAGCAGCAAGATATGTTCAGACAGCTATGCAGAGGAGATCCATGCAGACTGCTGCAACCAATAAAATGTCAGAACATCTGGATGAGCTTTTCATAATCTTACAGCAGCTGCTCCCTTGGTGTATGCAGACAGGGTAGTTCAATATTTAACTGATCGCCAGATTAAAAATGTTTCAAGATCCAATGTGAAGGCATTTATGCAAAACTTAATTCTGCACCAAGAGAGATTACTGAAGTATTTTATAAGAAGACTGTAAAAGGCAATTACATGAGTCAGCAAGTAGCTCAGCTCAACATCTTGCTAAGCTGCTCTGCACAATCTGGCCTTTGAATGAAGGCTCACACTGAAGGTCCACCAAACCAGGCTATACACTTTTTGGTATCCAAGCAACATGACAAAGCCTGTCAGCACACAAATTATAAGCAGTAGTTTATTTCCAGAGACAGAGAAGGGAACCATAGGTTAACATGTGCACAGATATACACAGCTCAGGCATATGTGAAGGCATCAACTTGACACTCAGTAGAGGGAACAGAGGGTAGCAGCAGTTTTACTGTGCTATGCAGCTGAACTCTACCACAACCGCTCTCTCTCTCCCCCTCCTTAGAAGAGGAGGGGAAGAAGTAAAGGAAAGAACATCTCATGGATTCAGATAAGGATAATTTAATTAAAGGGAAAAATAATTATTTAGGAAAGATTATTATTAATTAAACAATTTAACTAAAGGGAAAAAAGGGAAAGGGGAAAAGGGAGGGGGAAAGGGAAAAATGTCTACCATTGTTTTATTATCTTTTTCCCTGGATTTTTTTTTTTTCACAATTCCTTATCATTTTTTCTGAGGACTATCTTTAGGCACAGTTCCGGGGTCTCCATCCCCATTCTGCTATTCCTTGGAGACCTTATTCCCCAACTTTTCCTGATGTGCTGCTGTGGACTTCACTGCCCACAAGGGGTACCACATGCCTGTACCTAGGGTAAGGAGAGAGGTGGGTCGTACTGCCAAACACTTTGCTATGCCCGGGGTACCATACACCTAGAGTCTCCTAATTCCCTGAGACTCTTTCACTCATCTATCTTTCGCTTCATCAGTCTCTGGCTGTTCCCCTTGTGGGACTATGGAACCATGGACTGGGACTCCACACTTCCTTCACACCATAAGTGCGTCTCATTCACACTCCACACCCCCCAAGGTAATACAGTAAAGCTTGTCTTACTTTGGTCCATGCTTGGAATTACCGAGTCCATTTCAGTAATTGTGCCTGTTCCTACTGTTCTCCCTTCTCCCTAGTTCTTCATAGAGCCTGTCTTTAGTTTAACAGTCTCCATTCTTTGTTGGCCATCCAGAGACAACCCAACACCCCCAACGGGACAGGTGAAATCAGCGGGTTGCACCTTTGTCGCATTAAGGGGTGTAGCCGATTAACCGTTATGGGCCCGGTCGGATTCAGGGTACTGAACTATCACAATCACAGATTCACCAATAACGCATTAACCGTTAGGGGTCTGGTTGGATTCAGAGCACTGAACTACCACAGTCACAGATTCACCAATAACGTATAACCACCCTTACTCTAGTCGCATTTAATGAGAACTGTCACGACTAGGAACAATGCAATCAAGTGCAATTTATTACAGCAACTAGTACACAGATTTGCCGGCGATAGTGACTGTCTGCAAAAGCAAGCCAGCATGCATGAAATACACAAGTGACACAGGTGCGCAGCCTGGAAATTAACACGTTAAAAGGCACAAAGACTCTATAGAGATTTCTACGTTTCCACGGAGACACACAGTATAACCAAGTGTTCAAATCTCACCCAAAGGTATCCCAATGGGGGGGAAGAGAGGCTCAGCCCGTCGACTGCTCCCAGGAGTCAGGAGGTCCTCGGGATGGTGTATTCCCTCGGGATGGTATCTCCTCTGACGGTGGTATCTTCCCTGACATCCCCTCTCTCTTAGGCCAATTTGTATTATTTTCTATTTTTCAGGTGGAGCTTGAGTGACTCTAGTCAAGCATATCTTAGTTATGATTGGTGAAAAATTCTCCCGTCTCCGTTTAAAATCAGTGAGGGGTGGTTGCACCTTGGAGGCAGGTAGCTTTTGGCGTGGAGGTGTGTTTTGGTATTATAATGATATTATAATGAGCTAAAGTACACTAGGGTACAGCATTTGTCAAAACATGACAGGTCCTTGGCTCAGGGTAGCAAAAAGTGAAGCTTATCGGTGTGCTCAAGAACAATCGAGTCCCCACCTGGTCACAGAGCCTAGCCGTGGTGTCTCCACTCCACTCCACGCTCCATACTGTTCCTTAGAGCTAGCACACCAGGTTCCCCCAGAGCGATAGCATCTAAGATTGGAAGCCTAGGGAACGCTCAGGTAATGCAACTATGCCCTACCCTGAAAGCCTCTTCAATGCTGTACATTTTCTCTAAAATCTGAATGTTAGTTTTATTTTCCTAGTTACTTTAGGCAATTGCACCACAACCTTCGCATCTGTGGTGGCAAGAGCTCTCTGGTAGGCGACAACATCCTGGATGAGCCCCCAAATTGTGAGAAATACCTCAATAATTTTCTCAGACAGGGTCTTCTGTGAAGGTATTTTATTTGCAATTGCAATGGAGGAGTGCCCAGCAAAAGTATATCATCACCTATTACCCAGTGCTCGATTCCTCCCATTTCCTCATTGACTGAGTACTAAAGATCACAAGCTAGTCAACACCTTTCTAAACCATATATGTACAATTTTATTTGACCAACTGTTAATTTCTTCTTTTCCTTTTTTTCCCCTTTTTCTTTTGTGTCTAGAGGGCTTGTAATTTTTTGTTTTTCCTGATTTCGCACTGCTCGTCCTGTTTTTCTTAGCTATTTTTCTTATTCTGAGACAGTGGGACCTTCCCCTTATCTTTTCAACATATTGCAGAGTGCTATGCCACTTTTATGCCTGCAGAATCACTTTTGAATACGCAAGGTTAGTGGAATTTAAAAAAACAAACACGGTCTACTGCAAAAACACAGCTTTGTTTGTCACACTAGGCACCCACAAATCTATGGGCCCTGATGGGATGCATCCAAGGGTGCTGAGGGGGTTGGCGGATGTGATTGTTGCACCGCTTTCCATCATCTACGAACAATTATGGTTATCTGGAAAGGTCCCGGATAATTGGAGACTGGCTAATGTGACACCCATGTATAAGAAGGGTCGTAAGGAGGACCCAGGGAACAACAGGCCTGTCAGCCTGACCTCGGTGCCAGGAAAGGTGATGGAAGAGGTCATCTTGAACGTAATCACGCAGCATATGTGGGACAACCTGGGGATGAAGCCCAGTCAGCATCGGTTTGTGAAAGGCAAGTCCTGCCTGACCAACCTCATCTCCATCTATGACCAGGTAACCTGCCTGGTGGATGAGGGAAAGGCTGTTGACATAGTCTACCTAGACTTCAGCAAGGCCTTTGACATGCTCTCCCACAGTCTTCTCCTGGAGAAGCTGTCAGCCCATGGTTTGGACAGGTACAATCTTTGCTGGCATAAAAACTGGCTGGAAGGCCGGGCCCAGGAAGTAATGGTAAACAGAGTGAAATCCAGCTGGTGAGCAGTCATGAATGGTGCTCCCCAGGGGTCAGTGTTAGGGCCCATCCTCTTTAATATCTTTATTGATAATTCGGATGAGGGAATTAAGTGCACCCTTAGTAGATTTGTAGATGACACCAAGTTGGGGGGACTGGGGGGAAGTGTCAAACTGACGGAGGGTAGGAAGGCCCTGCAGAAGGACCTGGACAGGTTGGATCCATGGCCAGTTGGATGAGGTTCAACATGGCTAAGTGCTGGGTCCTACACTTTGGCCACAACAACCTCATGCAACACTGTAGGCTTGGGGCAGAGTGGCTTGGAAGCTGTGCAGAGGAAAAGGATCTGGGGGTGCTGATTGATGCTCACCTGAACATGGGCCGACAGTGTGCCCAGGTGGCCAAGAAGGCCAATGGCATCTTGGCTTGTATCAGGAATAGTGTAGCCAGCAGGACCAAGGAGGTGATGGTCCCCCTGTTTAGTCTGGAGAAGAGGACGCTCAGTGGAGACCTTATTGCTCTCTACAACTACCTGAAAGGCAATTGTGGGGAGCTGGGGGTTGGCCTCTTCTCACAGATAACCAGCAATTGTACTAGAGGGAATAGCTTCAAGTTGCACCGGGGAGGTTCAGTTTGAAAATTAGGAGACATTTCTTCTCAGAAAGAGTAGTCAGACATTGGAAAGGGTTGCCCAGGGAGGAGGTGGAGTCACCGTACCTGAGGATGTTTAAGGAAAGGTTGGACGTGGTGCTTAGGGACATGGTTTAGTGGGTGATATTGTTGGTAGGGGGATGGTTGGACCAGATGATCTTGGAGGTCTTTTCCAACCTTAAATGATTCTATGATTCTAAAATTATATTCTATGAGTATGTTGGTTACCCACAGCCCTTCAAAATACTCAAAAGTTACTGTAATTAGCCCACAGGGAAAGAAGAAGGAGGTACCATTCCTGATACCATCTGCAAACTGACTTCCAGAGAAGGAAAATATGTGAGCCTAGTTTTGAATAGTCTCAAAAAAAATAGTTTCCTAATTACATAAATGATAACAGTGCAGGGCTTGAGTACCAGAATAGGCTCAAGGCCAGTGCTTTATAGCACAGGGAACTGAAAAACCAAAACACAGCCTTTAGAAAAGTCTCTGACCGGATATACAGAAGGGAGAAGATGGCACGGATCATATAAAAAAAGATCATGAAGAAAAATATTAACAGCAAAGCAGACAACATGGTGGCTATCAAGTATGTTAATTGAAAGCACTTTAATCAAATCTACTGTTATCTCAACCCTTTGAGACCCATGTTGGGTGCCAAAAAGGACTGTGGTTTACCTTGCTGGGCAGCTGAACTCCACTACAACTGCTCTCTCACTCTCCCTCCTCAGAAGAAGAGAGAGAGAAGAAACTATGCTGGAAAGAAAACAAACAAACAAACAAACAAAAAAATAACCTCACAGGCTGAGATAAGGATTATTTAATTAAAGGGAAAAAGAAGTGGAAAAGAAAAAAAGAGAAGAGAAGAGAAGAGAAGAGAAGAGAAGAGAAGAGAAGAGAAGAGAAGAGAAGAGAAGAGAAGAGAAGAGAAGAGAAGAGAAGAGAAGAGAAGAGAAGAGAAGAGAAGAGAAGAGGAAAAGAAAAGAAAAGAGAAGAGGAAAAGAAAAGAAAAAAGAAAAGAAAAGAAAAGAAAAGAAAAGAAAAGAAAAGAAAAGAAAAGAAAAGAAAAGAAAAGAAAAGAAAAGAAAGGAAAAGAAAAGAAAAGAAAAGAAAAGAAAAGGCCATGCGGAAGCCCAGAGAGAGAGGAAAAAAATATTCTCTACTCCCATCAATGAGCAATGTTCAGCCACGTCCCAGGAGACAGGGCCTCAATATGTGTAGCAGTTGTTTGGGAGGACAGACACCTTCATAACAAGAGCCACCACCTCCCTGCCTCCTTCGCCTTTCCTGGGGTTTACGTGGCAAGGTTTGGGTAGCAGAGGGGTCATAGTGGTGGCCTCTGCGAGAAGAATCCAGAAGCTGCCACATGTTAGATAACAGCCCCACCGCTGGTCAGAGCTGTGCCAATAAGTGATATTGTTTGCATCTCTCTGAGAGCATATTTAAGAAGGGGGAAAAAAAAAAAAACTGCTGGGGAACAGCAGCTAAGAGACTGAGGAGTGAGAAACAGCCTTGCAGACACCAGGGTCAGTGAAGAAGGAGGGGGAGAGGTGCTCCAGGTGCCAGAGCTGAAGTCCTGTGGTGAGGACCATGGTGGAGCAGGCTGTCCCCCTGCAGCCCATGGTGTACCATGGTGGAGCAGGGTTCCACACTGCAGCCTGTGGACGAAACCATGGTGCAGCAGGTGGACCTGCACTGAAGGAGGCTGCAGCCTGTGGAAGACCCCCTTCCAGAGCAAATCCTGGGCTGGACCTGTAGCCCATGGAGAGGAGCCCACGCAGGAGCAGGTGATCTGGCGTGAGCTGCTGCCCGTGAGGGACCCATATTGGAGCAGTGTGTTCCTGATGGATGGATCCCATGGCACGGACCCATATCTGGAGGAGTTCTTGAAGAGCTGCTGCCTGTGGGAAGCCCACGCAGGATCAGTTCGGGAAGTTCTGCATCTTGTGGGAGGGACCCCACAATGGAGCAGGGGAAGAGAGTGACTGAGAAGGAGTGGTGGAGACTAAATGCTATAGACTGACCATAACCCCCATTGCCACATTCCCCTGCGCTGCTCGGTGGGAGGAGGTGGAAGAAGGTGGATGGGGGGAAGGCATGGTGTTTTCTTTTGTTTTTTGTTTTTTGTTTTTTTTTTTTGTTTTTTCCCTATGTTTCTCACTTCTCTAGCTTGTTAGTAATAGGCAATAAATCTTACTGTCTCCCTACTCTGAGTCTGTTTAGCCTGTCACAATAATTGTTGAGCAATCTCCCCATCCTTATCTCAACCCCTGAGCCTTTTGCATCGTATTTTCTCCCCCTTTCCCTTTGAGGAGGGGGAGTGAGAGAGCGGCTGTGGTGGAACTCGGCTGCCCACATGAGTAAAACCATCACACTAGCTTTTATTGCTGAGTGTGACATCATATGGTATGGAATATCCCTTTGGTCGGTTTAGGTTAGCTGCCCTGAATATGTGTCCACGTCTTGCCCACCCCCAGCCTACTGGCTCTCGGGGGGTTTGGAGGGAGTCTTGATGCTGTGCCAGTATTGCTCAGCAATAGACAAAACACAGGTATGATACCAATGGTGTTCTAGCTACAAGTGCAGAGCACAACACTATATGGTCTGCTGCAGGGAAAGTTAACTCCATCCCAGTCAAATCCAGTCCACCCCCTCCCTCATCCTTGGACCTCCATCCTTGGACCGGTACTGTTTAATATCTTTATCAGCAACATAGACGGTGGGATCAAGTGCACCCTCAGCAAGTTTGCAGATGACACCAAACTGAGTGGTGCAATTGATACCAAAGAAGGAAGGGATGCCATCCAAAAGGACCTGGTCAAGCTTGAGAAGTGGGCCCATATGAATCTAATGAGCTTCAACAAGTCCAAGTGCAAGGTGCTGCATCTGGGTCAGGGCAATCCCAGGTATGGGTACAGACTGGGAGAAGAATTTATTGAGAGCAGCCCTGAAGAGAAAGACTTGGGAGTTCTAGTGGATGAAAAGCTTGATGTGAGCCAGCTGTGAACACTTGCAGCCCAGAAGGCCAACTGCATCCTGGGCTGCATCAACAGAGGAGTGGCCAGCAGGTCAAGGGAGGTGATTGTCCCCCTCTACTCTGCCTTTGTGAGGTGCCACTTGGAGTATTGCATCCAGGTCTGGGATCCCCAGCACAAGAAGGATGTGGATCTGTTAGAGCAAATACAGAAGAGGATCATGAAGATGATCAGAGGGCTGGAGCACCTCTCCTATGAAGACAAAGAGAGCTGTTACTGTTCAGCCTGTGAAGAAGAAAAGGTTCCGGGATGACCTTATTGCAGCTTTTCAATACTTAAAGGGGGGTCTTATAAAAAAGATGGAGAAGGACTCTTTACTCAGGTAGATAATGACAGGACAAGAGGGAAGATCTTTAAACTAAAAGAGGGGAGATTTAGATTAGAGGTTAGGAGGAAATTCTTCATGCAGAGGGTGGCGAGGCACTGAAACAGGTTGCCCAGAGAGGTTGTGGATGCCCATCCCTGGAGGTGTTCAAGACCAGGTTAGATGAGGCCCTGGGCACCCTGATCTAGTGAGTGGCATCCCCGCCCAGGGCAGGGGTGTTGGAACTAGATGATTTTTGAGGTCCTTTCCAACCTGAGTCATTCTATGATTCTATGATTTTACAAACCCTGTAGCACTTCTTAAGGGCTTTGTTCAGTTCAGTCCAAGTCATCCTGTGATTCTAAGATGCTATGGTTCTATGATTCTATGATAACTGTGCCACTAAGAAAGAATTAGAAGACAAGGAGGCCAAGCAATTTGGATCCTTCTGCAGGGAAGCGGGTATTGACAAAGTGGTTGGAAAAGGGGAAAAGGGGTACAAGCCCTCACCCTCTAGAGGCACTCTGGAAGTGTGAAGGAAATGTATCCCTTCAAGGAAGATGATGTTTTTCACCCAAGCAAGTGGTCCAGCATGGAGAGAGGTATCCAGTACCTTGGGAATTAGCCATAGTGGAGGTGATTTATGATGACCTAGACAACAACCCAACAACCAGTTATCCAAACGTACAGATGAAGTCAAGTGCATGTGACACATATGATGGAGGTTTGTATGGAGCACACCATTGTCATATGCCAAGTCCTTGGCAGTAATGACCTGAAAGATGGAGAGGAACATATGGTGGATGCATTGGCTAGCCAACTCCGGCACTACAAAGAAAATCTCTCTTCTTCTTTAGGTGACTGCCTATTAGCTATGGAGAAACTTTCCCAGGAGACCCACCAACTCATAGAGGATATGTCCTACTCCCCATGTGTACAAACAGTTGTCTCAGCTATTAGGAGTAAGTGTTCCTCTGCCCAAGAGAGAGGACATTGTGCATACACATCATGTGCCACCCCGTGGATTTACCTGCGCGACCATACGGAGGACATGAGGACATGGGATGGAAAATTTACCTCGACCCTAGAGGCATGGGTATGTGACTTGCAAGGAAAAACAATGGAAAATGGGGTTCTTCCAGGAAAATGGCTGCTCCAGTTTCTTCTGGGCAGATATCCAGAAAATGTAGATGGGTTGAGTTTACTCCTGGCTTGAATGGAAGAACATTTGATTCACATTTACAAGAAGTGAGTAATTAATTTGAATGCAGTGACCAGGACTAGAGGGGCCCTGACTAAAGCCTGGCAGAGGAAAGGAACAAGCAGGTTTATTGGACTCTGTATGTTCAATGGCCTGATGTACCAGACACACAGAAGCATAAGGCTCTAGAGGACACCAGCTCACTGTGTACCCTAATGCCATCAAGCTATAAAGGGGCAGAATCCATCTTTGTTTCTGGAGTGACAGGGGGATCCCATCAGCTAACTATACTGGAGGCTGAAATGAGCCTAACTGGGAAGGAGTAGCAAAAGCACCCCATTGAGACTGTCTCAGAGGCTCCATGCAATCTTGGCATAGAATACCTCATGAGAGGGTACTTCAAGGACCCAAAAGGGTACCAGTTGGCATTTTGTATAGCTGCCTTGGAGATGGAGAAAATTAAACAGCTATCAACCTTGCTCAGTTTCTCAGAGTATCCTTCTGTTGTGGGGTTGCTGAGGGTCAAAGAACAGCAGGTGCCAATCACTACCACAACAGTGTACCTGCGGCAATACTGCACCAACTGAGACTCCCTGATTTCCATCTGTAAGCTCATTCATCGACTGGAGAGCCAAGGAGTGATCAGCAAGACTCACTCACTCTTTAATAGTCCCATATGGCCAGTGCAAAAGTAAAATGGAGACTGAAATGACATATAGCAGCCATAGCAACGATGACATAAAGCATCATATAACAAATTAGAGAGCTGGGCAATTGCCAACAATATGAAGAGTTGACAAGAGTCAAGTGCCAGGTCCTGCACCTGGGAAGAGGCAACCCTGGTTATATGTACAGGTGGGGGGACAAGATGCTGTAGACTGGCCCTGCAGAAAGGGATCTGGGTTTTTTTGTCAACAGCAAGCTGAACATGAGCCAGCAGTGTGCCTTGGTGGCCAGGAGGGCCAGCTGTATCCTGGGGTGCATCAAGAACAGCACTGCTAGCCAGAAAAGGGAAGTGATTGTCCAGCTCTACTATGCGCTGGTGCGGCCTCACCTCGAGTACTGTGCAGTTTTTGGTGCCACAGTATAAGAAAGTTATAAAACTGTTAGAGTATCCAAAGGAGGGCTACAGAGATGCTGAAGGGCCTGGAGGGCAAGACATATGAGGAGCAGCTGAAGTCACTTGGTTTGTTCAGCCTGGAGAAGAGAAGACTGAGGGGAGACCTCATCGCGGTCTACAATTTCCTCACAAGGGGGAGTGGAGAGGCAGGCGCTGATCTCTTCTCTCTGGTGACCAGCAACAGCACCTGAGGGAATGACTTGAAGCTGAAAAAGGGGAGATTCAGGCTGGATATCAAGAAAAGGTTTTTCACCAAGAGGGTGGTAAGGCACTGGAACAGGCTCCCCAGGGAAATGGTCACGTCAACGAGCCTGCCAGAGTTCAAGAATCATTTGCACAATGCTCTCAGACAAATGGTCTGATTTTTTTAATATTTATATTTATATATATATATATAATTTTTTTTGGTGGTCCTTTGGGGACCAAGGATTTGGACTTTATGATCCTTGTGGGTCCCTTCAGATTTTGATATTCTATGATTCTATGATTCTTTGGTATCACACCAGTGTTTTGTCTATTGCTGAGCAATACTAGCACAGCAACAAGACCCCCCCCAAAAGCCAGCAGGCTGGAGGTGTGCAAGACATGAGTGTGCGACTAGAGTAAGGGTGGTTATACGTTATTGGTGAATCTGTGACTGTGGTAGTTCAGTGCTCTGAATCCAACCAGACCCCTAACGGTTAATGCGTTATTGGTGAATCTGTGATTGTGATAGTTCAGTACCCTGAATCCGACCGGGCCCATAACGGTTAATCGGCTACACCCCTTAGCGCGACACAGGTCCACATCCCTGTTGTGCTGGGGCCCCATTGCTGGATGCACTACTCCATGTGAGGTCTAACAAGAGCAAAGTAGAGGGGGAAAATCGCCTCCCTCAACCTGCTGGTCATGCTTCTTTTGATGCAGCCCAGGATACAGGAGGGTAGGGGAGAGGACAAGAGGTCATGAAGGACAAGAAAGTCATCAGGAGTAGCCAGTATGGATTCACCAAGGGGAAGTCATGCTTGATCAACCTGATAAGCTTCTACAATGAAATGGTGACCCTGATAGATGAAGGGAGAGCAGCGGATATAGTCTTCCTGTACTTCAGTAAGGCCTTTGACACTGTCCCTCATAAGATCCTCATAGACAAGCTATTCATGTTCGGGTTAGATGGGCAGTGAGGTGGATTAAAAACTGTATGAATGACCTGGCCCAGAGGGTGGTTGTCAGTGACACAAAGTCTAGTTGGAGGCCAGCAACTAGTGGAGTACCCCAGGGGTCAAAATTCAGTCCAGTCCCATTCAACAACGTTAATGATCTAGATGATGGTGCAGAGAATACCTGAGATGGTGTGCTGGGCCTGGCTGAGATGGAGTTAACTTTCCCTGAAGCAGCCCTTACAGTACTGTGCTCTGCACTTGTAGCTAGAACATCACTGGTATCACACCAGTGTTGTGTCTATTGCTGCACAAGACTGGTACCGCATCAGGATTCCCTCCAAGCCTCCAAGAGCCAGCAGGCTGGGGGTGGGCAAGACATGGGGGACATTACCAGGGCAGCAGACCTAAACCGACCAAAGGAATATTCCATACCATATGATGTCACACTCATCAATAAAAGCTGGGGGGGGGTGGCTCTCGTTATGAAGATGTCTGTCCTCCCAAACAACCGCTATGCATACTGAGACCCTGCTTCTCAGGATGTGGCTGAACATTGCTCATTGATGGGAAGTAGAGATTTTTTTTTTCTCTCTCTCTGTGCTTCTACTTGTTTTTTCCTCTTCTTTTTTTCTCTTTAAATAAATTATCCCTATCTCAACCCGTGAGTATTTTTTCTTTCCAGCATACTTTCTTCTCCTCCTTTTCTTCTGAGCAGGGGAAGTGAGAGTGGTGGATCCCATCAGGCCCCAGTAGAGGTCATCTGATTCCAGTACTATATGATGCCAGTTGTTATATGATGCATTATGTCACCAGTACTATGGCTGCTATATGTCGCATCAATGGTATTACAGTAGGGGTCACCCAAACCAATGAAGAATGAATATTGTAAAGATCTGGGTAAGTGCAGCAGTGATGCAACCTGATCTGGCTTCAGCATGCAACAATCCAACACAACACACCACCTGTCCTGTCCTGAAGAACCATTACAACAGTTACGAGCCCCAAGTCATAGACTAAATGAACTTAAAGGAGATTTTAGAGGAATGGCCCATAGACTAAGGGAATTATGTGATTCAAAGATCGAAGCCGAAATTTCTTTAAGTGGTATATTCTTTATTGCAGTGCTGGATGCACGGGGGATCTCTCCGCCTATCGTGCATACCCAAAGCAGAGAGCAGTCTTGAACTTATACAATCAAGCTATTAATATTCTATAAGCACCTATACATATTCATCATCTATCCCCACCTTCCCTCGCTTCTCATGCTAATTAGCTCTTTGGTGCCTTGCGCCTGCGCAAAGCCTCCCAAGAATTGCAGGCAGGGGTCTTCGGGATGTGGGCAGTGGTCTTTGGGAGGAAGACGCTGAGTCTTCCTCACAGTGTACTTTTCACCTTTGATCAGGATTCTGCTGAGTTGGCCCGTTTCCTAACCGCAAGAACTGGCTTTTGTTGATTCTTCTGCTTGCTGTCTCCTTATCATGAGTTCCAGTGTCCTGTTTCGAGATATATAGTCCTTATCTGGAAATTGTCCTTGCCTTCTCAATGTCTTCTTAATCATATGTGCTTTATATACACTATAAATCAAAGGACCTGAAGAGTGGTGGTGATTCATGAGGATGTATTGTATAGTGTGGGACCTGGGCATGACAGGAATTGTACGGAATAAGGGGTAGATATTGTTCTGGTTTTTGGTTGGGATGGAGTTAATTTTCTTCATGGTATCTTGCATGGTGCTATGTTTTGTATTTGTGATGAAAACAGTGCCGATAACACACTGATATTTTAGTTGTTACTGAGCAGTGCTTCCACTGAATCAAGGAATTTTCTTCTTCGCATACTGCCCTGACAGTAGGCTGAGGGTGTAAGTTTAAATTTATGATCTCTGATGTGATAGAGACCTAATGTTTGATCAGTGATTACATGTGGAAGGGCCAGGAAGCAGGAGAAAAGTAACTATGTATTTCTGATTTTTTTCATTTGTGTAATAAAAAACTGTTCACAAGAGTGCCTGGATTGCTTTCTCCTACTTGCTGCTTTCTTGCATGCAAGCATTCTGCAGCAAAAGGCAAGCTGCAAGAAAGGTGAAAATGACCAAAGCTGCTTGGGAGGCTGGGATCTGTGGGTTAAACTTATGCTGGCACTCTGTGGGCTTGGACAGTTGGTGTGTCAGGTGTTGCCACAAACATCAGACTGCCTGCATCCTCTTGGGAAACATGAGGAAGCATGGAACATGAGCTGGGAAAAGTCAGAGGGCATATGATGTGTGTTGCATGCATCATAGTACATACAGAGTTGTTAGTAAGGACCTTGGGAGTTGGCAGTATCCCCAGATAACATACAAATGATAAAAGAAGTGTAACTGAAATGGGTGGAGGGGATGCAGATTGTGCTGAGCAGTGGTAGTATGCTGTCAGGAAGGTTGTGGCTGAGCTCAGTTACCTGGTGTCAAGCTGATTGTGATCAAAGGGAAGAGTCTGGTCAGTCTCCTGAGGGAGGGTGGGGGTAGAGGATACTTGCTTGGACTCTGACTGGAGAGAGTGGGTAGAGTCCACACTCAGAAAAACTGGCAACAGGAAAGAAGAGGTCCAAGTGTAGCATGTGTGCAAATATAAAAGGTAGAACGTGGCCCTAAGCCTCCATATAAGCAAGAGACATCACATCTACCTTTGAGCACAAAGATATGGAAGGGAGCAAGAAAGGACTGGTGAAAAGGTCTCAGGGGTGGCTATGTCTGAATTTCAGTCATGTGCCGACAGAGTGGTGCCAGCAGCTGATATGAAATTCAGCAGAAAGAAGAACAGATAAAAGATATTCCTTAATTTATTAAAGAAAATTTGTTCCAAGAAACGGAATAATTACACTGTGCAGCAACATGCCTAAGCAGCTAATGATCAGATTCTAATGCATTAAAGCTGGAGTTACTATGATAGCTTATCATGGGTTTAAATATCAGGGGCTGAGTGAGCACCACATTTCTCTTCCAGTTGCCTAATTTCCTCTGAGCTGACAGGCTTGCAAAGCATTCCCGGAGACATGGTAACTAAGCAGAAAGGTGCAGAGATATGCTAGATATTTGATCCCATTCAACAAATGGAAATCTTATGTGGACCACTATAGTGATCCTGACCAAGAGACCACTGTACATCCAGGATTTAGTGATCCTTAATACAGTTAACCTATGTAGGCCCAAGCCTGAGCTGTGCTGCGCTGCGCTGCACTGCATATGCAGCTTGGCCTACAGGCCTGTGTTGTGGTGCACAAATCCCTTGACTAAAGGGTTAAATTTAGCCAGCTCATTGTAACAGAGAAGCCTGCAGGCAGCTCCTTCTTGGGACTGGCAATTACTCCACCTAAATGGCCTTGTCATTATATAAAACTGCAGCAAAAAAAGTTCTTATGAGAACATCCTGTCTGTCTGACAGTAGAAATGATGGATATTTTTTTTTTTTCTCGTAAGAAAATCCTGTAAGAGCTCAAATAACCAAAATGGGGCAACCCATATGGATGAGATCTGCATGATGTGCTGAGCCCTGATCGGTGGCCTGTTTAATGATGCACAACATAGTGTTCACAGCATTTAAAGGGCCAAAAGATTATCTGTATTAATCTCTCTATCTATATTATATCTATATTATTATCCATATTCATCTAATATTAGGGAGAGGAGAGGAGAACTCTCATTATGAAGACATCTGTCTTCCCAAACAACGGCTACTCCTATTGAGGTCCCGCTACACAGGATGTGGCTGAACGTTGCTTGTTGATGGGAAGTAGAGAATAGTTTTTTTTCCTCTTTCTCTGGGCTTCTGTGTGGCCTTTGCTTTTTTTTTTTTTTTTTCTTTTTTTTCTTTCCACTTCCTTTTCCTTTAATTAAATTATCCTTACCTCAACCCGTGATTTTCTTTTTCTGAGGAGGGGGAGTGAGGGAGCAGTTATGCTAGAGTTCATCTGCCCAGAAAGGTAAACCACAGCCCTTTTTGGTGCCCAACATGAAGCTCAAGGAATTTGAGATAAGGTTGATAGTTGAGAGAAGTAATGGGCAAAACATGGACTGGATGTTGTTTATGAATGCAATTGTGAATAATTTAAAAAAGTAATAATTGTGAGGAATATGCTTTGTAGCTATGTGGTGAAGGGACAAGGGGTGGAGTGCACGTAAATTGTCCACTTCATTGGTGTTGTGATGATGTTACTTTTAATTTGGTGTGGGGAATGCTTTTTCTTTTTGATGTAAGTGAACTTTGTGAAAATTGTGATGTAAGAGCAAATTGTGATAATTCTTAAATATGCTTTTAACAGAAGCAAGGGGTGGAATGTGGTGGGTTTATGTGGCAAGGATTTGGTAGTGGAGGGCTGCAGTGGTGGCCTCTGTGAGAAGAGTCCAGAAGCCGCCCCATGTTAGATAATGGCCAGTTTCAGCCGGCTCCAAAGGAACCCGCTGCTGCCAAGAGCCAAGCCAGTAAGTGATGTTGCTTGCACCTCTGTGAGAGTGTATTCAAAAAAACAACAACAACAAACAAAAACAAAAACAAAAACAAAAACAAACAAACAAAAAACTGCTGCACAACAGCATCTGAGAGATCGAGGAGTAAGAAACAGCTTAGCAGACACCAAGATCAGTGAAGAAGGAGGGGGAGGAGGTGCTCCAGGCACCAGAGCCAAAGTTCCCCTGTGGCCTGCGGAGAGGACTATGGTGGAGCAGGCTGTCCCCCTGCAGCCCATGGTGTACCATGGTGGAGCAGGTTCACGCTGCAACCCATGGAGGAGACCACGATAGAACAGGTGGACCTGCCCTGAAGGAGGCTGCGGCCTGCGGAGACCCCCTGCTGGAGCAGATTCCAGGCCAGACCTGTAGCCCGTGGAGAGGAGACCACACAGGAGAAGGTGATCTGGCAGGAGCTGCTGCCTGTGGGGTTCCCATGCGCCAACCCCTTTAAATAGCTGGAAGTTCACTCTTTGGAAGTTCAGGGTCCTGACTTTGCTCTTAGCCAGGCCCATATTCCTCAAGATCACAAACTCAACCAGGGCATGGTGACTGCAGCCCAGACTGCCTCCAGTCTTGAGTCTTCCCAGCAGACATCCAGGTGGTTGAAGGGCTCCATCAGGATGAGAGTGTGCGAGCACGATGCTTCTTGTAGTTGGAGCAACAAGGCCTCATCTACAGGCTTCCCTTGATCGGGTGACCTTTGGGAATATAAATTTTGTTTTTGCAGAGTTACATTGTTTAGAAGGAAGGAATGTGGTACTGAGATATGCTTACAGTGATAAGAAAGCTCAACAAACAACCTTGTAAAATGCAGACAACCAGACTCCTTAGGACAATCAGGTGAAAATCACGGTGTCAAGTCAAGTCAGATAAGTGAAGAAACAGTACCACTTTAAGCAGTAAAAATGTCAAAAGAAATTTGAAATTTAACAGGCTGGCAACTGAAGGCCATGCATTGTTTGTGAAGCATCAGATAGATAGTGAACCTGGATTACCCACTCAGTGGGGAAACAGGGGAGGGTCCTGTCATCAAAAAGTATATAAACTGTGTTTTGGAACTACTAGATGTGCTCTCCTACTTGTGGGGCGCCCGCCATTGCAATTGCGAATAAATTACTACTTCACTGAGATCCTCGCCTGAGCCTAAGTTATTGGCTACGGAGTGTTTCTCACAGACCCCAACCACAAGCTGTCCTTTATTGGTGTGGTCGTTAACTTTCACCCACAAGCTCTCAACCTGTCTGTGTTTGTTTCTCAGAGGCATTTCTTCGCAATCAATCCTTTCCCTAATGTAGAAGGCAACACCCCCTCCCTTCCTTTCCTGCCTATCTCTTCTGAAGAGACTGTAGCCCTCTCTTCCAATGTTCCAGTTATGTGATCCATCCCACCATGTTTCTGTGATAGCAATCAGGTCATATACGATCAGGTCACATTTCTGTGATAGCAATCAGGTTTCCAGCCATGGTGCAATTGTTTCCTGCTTGGTTTCCTGCTTGTTTCCTGCAAGGTTTCCTGCTTTTTTCCCCATGTTGCATTGTCCTGGTTTCAGTTAGAACAGAATTAATTTTCTTCCTAGTAGCTGGTGGAATGCTGTGTTTTGGCTTAGGATGAGAAGAGTGCTGATAACACCCCGATGTTTTAATTGTTGCAGAACAGTGCTTATACCAAGCCAAGGACATCTCAGCCTTTCGCTCTGTCCTGCCAACGGGCAGGCTGGGGGTGCAGTAAGAGCTGGGAGGGGACAGACCCAGGACAGGTGACCCAAACTAGCCAAAGGGGTATTCCATACCATCTGACGTCATGCTAAACAATATATAGGGGTGGCTAGCCGGGGGGAGGGGGGCAGACTGCTCGGGGTTAGGCTGGGCATCGGTCAGCGGGTGGTGAGCAATTGCATTGTGCATCACTTGTTTGTACATATTATTATTACTTTCCTATTATCACCATTGTATTATTATTATTATTATTGTTATTATTATTTTTGTTATGATTATTTTCCTGTCTTATTAAACTGTCTTTATCTCAACTCACGGGCTTCACTTTCCATTTCTCTCCCCCGTCCCAGAGAGGGAGGGGGGAGGGTGAGCGAACGGCTGCGTGGTGTTTAGCTGCTGGCCGGGTTAAACCACGACAGTGACATATTCAAAGGCATACATCAGAATGTTTCCCTAAAGAATAGCAAGAGAATGGTCTTCCTGATTAGCAGCTCCTCAGTTAATCATCCTTTAGACATCTGCAAGTCCTGGGTCATCTTGCCATTTCCTCAGAGTACATATTTTTTCTCTTTCACGAAAATAAATAAATAAATAAATCTATTTACTGGTATCATAATTCCCCCCTTTGAGACTTATTTAACCTCCTAAAGTTAGATGAGTCTCATCTTTTCATTTCAACGTTTGCTAACTTTGAGCAACATTTAAATGAACATTGTATTAACACATGCATGCATTGGTTTAGAGGTACTTCAGCTGGGCACATCACCTTGTCAGAGGAACCCTTCCTAATTGCTTTGTGACAGTTCACAATATTTCCCTGTGTATTGGGTTTACGTGGCAAGGTTTTGGTAGCAGGGGGCTTCAGGGGTGGCCTCTGTGAGAAGAATCCATAAGCTGCTGCATGTTAGACAAGGGCCATTTTCTGCTGTCTCCAAAGGGACCTGCCACTGGCCAGAGCCGAGCCAGTACGCAATGTTGTTTGTGTCTCTATGAGAGGCACAAGAAAGGGGAAAAAAATGCTGTGCAACATCAGCCGGGAGAGGGAGGAGTAAGAAACAGCCCTGCAGACACTAAGGTCATTGAAGAAGGAGGAGGAGGAGGTGCTCCAGGTGCCGGAGCTCAGTTGCCCAGCTGGGTAAAACCACCACAATACCTATGCCTAATAGAGAAGTCTTAATTTTCTATTAGTGTACAACATATATTATATACCATTTTAATCTCCTTTGCCTCATCCATTTTGAGTTTTATAACTACACATGATGAACAATAAGAGGCATTCAGTTTCTTAGTACTTGTATCTCTATTCTTTTATCTTATATCTCTGTATAGCATTTTATGGAGTGACACTGTGTGGCAGTGTATTGTCTCTGTCTCTCTTTATCAATGTGCTGCATCTACATGGCTGCACTTCTCCTGTAGTGGTAGTCTTTGTAGTTGTAGCCTTTGTATAGTCTTTTGTGTCACAACATTGTACATCTTCTACAGTAAGTAACAGTTTTAATTGGGCAGGTCCAGCTCGGTTGGCAGATCCCTAGTGTTGACTAACCAGGTGGTCTTTGCCAAATGTGTTTCCCAATGTTTGAATGTCCCAGCACCCACTACTTTCAGCGTAGTCTTTAACAGTCCATTATATTGCTCGATTTTCCCAGAGGCTGGTGCATGATAGGGGATTTGTTAGCCTGATTGTTAGCTGGTTGTTTTGATGTTCTTCAGTGGCCTGATTCTTGGGCACATTAGCATCTACATGGTGTACCTTTACAACCAAGTTCTGAATATCTTTCCAAAACGCAGCAGCCCAGATGGGTTTGCCTCTGCGCTGCCAGTTGCTCTGCTTCCACTGCTGCAGCCACCCCCACAGGGCATTTGCCATCATCCAGGAGTCAGTATAAAGATAGAGAACTGGCCACTTTTCTCATTCAGCAATATCTAAAGACAGCTGGATGTCCTTCACTCCTGCAAATTGGCTCAATTCACTTTCTCCTTCATCAGTTTCTGCAACTTGTCATGTAGGACTCCATACAGCAGCCTTAGGTAAAGTTAAAGAGTGAAATTATTAATAGTTTCCAAGAGATGACTGCTGAAGTACTGAGGTGTACTGGGTCTGGCTGGAATGTTAACTTTCCCGGCAGCAGCCCATACAGTGCCGTACTCTGTACTTGTAGCTGGAACAGCAGTGTTATCACACCAGTGTTGTGTCTACTGCTGAGCAGCAGTGGCACAGCGTTGGGCCTTTCTCTAACCCTCCTAGGGGGTGGGCAAAAAAGTGAGGAGAGAAACATCACTAGGGCAGCTGACCTAAACCAATCAAAGGGATATTCCATACCATGTGGTGTCACACTCAGCAATAAAAGGTGGAAACAGGAAGAAGAGGGGAGGGGTGGGCTCTCGTTGAGAAGACGTCAGTCCTCCTCTCGAACACCGGCTGCGTGCGTTGAGGCCTTGCTTCAAGGACGTGGTCAATCATCGCTCATTTGTGGGAAGTAGAGAGCAATTTCTTTCCTCTACACTTCCATATAGCTTTCATTTATTTTGTTCGTTTGTTTTCCTCCCTTTTTCCCCTTTCCCTTTTATTTTCCCCTTAGTTAAATTGTTTAGTTCATGGTAGTCTTTATTTAATTATTATAATTATTTCCCTTTAATTAAATTATCCTTATCTCAACCCGTGAGTTGTTCTTTGCTTTACTTCTCCCCCTCCTTATCTAAAGGAGGGGGAGTGAGAGAGCGGTTGTGGGGTTTAGCTGCCCAGCACGGTAAAACCACCACATGAGGTGATGGCAATGCTGAGTACCAGCAGCTAAACGAAACAAGGACATTATTATTTCTCTTCCTTTTCTGTTCTATTAAGCTTTCTTTATCTCAACCCACGAGCTTTTACTTTTTTTCTTTTTTTTTTTTCCCCTCAAGATTCTCTCCCTCATACCAATGGGAGCAGTAGAGGGTGAGCAAATGGCTGTGTAGTGCTTAGCTGCCTGATGGATTAAACCATACTTACACCACACCAGTCCTTTTGGCATCCAATATGGGGCCCAAAGGGTTAAGATAATGACAGATCTGAACAGAGTGTGTTGAAACAAAATTGTTATAAGCATTAGATCGGTTTAATAGTTGCTAATCACAATGCTGATTGTTTTTTTTGATCTCAAGTCTGCTGTGCTTGTTTTCTGAATTGAGTTACATTACTTACTGTATGTGTTCCCTCTCGTGCTGTTTATCATTTCCGGGGGCTGGTTTAACATTATTATTTTGCTGTACTGTGTAACACTGGCTTATGATATGATAAAATTACTGGTCATGAGACTAATTTGGTATTTGTACTCAGTGTTGCCATCAACTCCACACTTTGGAAACCATATTTCAGAAACTATTAATAAGTACACCTTTTACCTTTTCTCCTCAGAAAGACAGTCTGTGGAGGGGATGGGGGAAATATTTTTTCCCACTTGTTCATTCTCCCTTTCTCCTTCACCTCCCTCTTCTCCTCCAGGCTAGTTACGATAGCTCTTCAAAACTTTGAATATCCTTGGAATGTTCAGACCAGCATGTTGCCATTGTTATGTCTCCTGAATAGGCTTCAGATTTTATTTAAGGTTAAACAACTACTTAGGAATGCCATCCAGAGGTCTGTCCTGAGGCAGGATAGTTATGAGTGGCAGGGAGTGTGGGAGGATATGGATAGGCACCTAGAATAATGGGCACCTCCAGCGCTTTGGAAATTCACCCCTGAAAAACTGCAAAATCCTAAAAAACCTGGCAGAATGCTTGAAAAAGGCGTCATCACCCTGACAATTCCAAAGAGACACAAATCACTGCAACGTGATGGGGCTTGGCCTATGCTTACCAAGCAGCAATCAACGCTGCTATGAGCCCTGTGATGGGCCCTGCAGCCATTCCAACCCCTGTGATGGGCCTTGCACTTGTTCTACCCCCTGTGACAGGCCCCAAGGCTTAGCCAGGGAAACAGACTGTACCAGTTGCCCCTGTGTCAGTTGCTCCTGTATCCAAGATGAAACAATGGATGAGAATGTCAGGTCATTTAGAAAGCAGAGGAACTCCTATTCAGACTGGGGAAGAAGGCGACAAGGCAGGCTACTCTGAAATGGCTAAGGAACAGGAAGGTGAAGAGGAAGAGATCATAAGAGCATCAATAACTCCCTGAGGCCTATACCAGCGTGAGCTACGAGATATGCAAAAAGATTTCAGAGCTGCAGTCAGCGCCACTACAACCCCTGCAACAGACCCTGAGGCCACTCCAACTCCTGAAATGGGCTCTGTAGTCACTCCAACCCCTGCGACATCACTTAGCTGTTTCTGTCTTTTGTTCTATATGCCACTGTGCTCAGATTTTGTGCCACTTCCTATAATATGTCCCCATGGACTGTCTGACCAAGCCTCTTGTGCACCTATCCTTCTGCACCCTGTGTGCCAGCAGCCTCAGGCCCTGTCTCCAGTGGTTAAAATGGAAAGAAAGATGTGGGGACAGAGGGACCACCAAACAGGTTACAGTATTTGAGAGGAATCTGATATTGTATAAACTCACTTTAGGATAGAATAAATCTTGTAGTTAAAATATAATGAGAACAAAATATACGACATCTTGTTATCTGTCGACCTTCTGTTATGTTGAAGCATCTTGTTAATTGAAACATCCCATTATCTGTCGACCTTCAGTTATGCTGAAACTTGAGCTAACTTGAGCCAACTCGGCATTCCTGAGGCTTGGAAAACAACTGATTCAGCCAACATGGCATTCTTTAGCAAAAGGTGAAAAGTACATCATGAGGAAGACCTATGGTCTTCCTCCCAAAGACCACCGCCCACGTCCGGAAGACCCCTGCCCACAATTCTTGTGAGGCTTTGCGCAAGCGCAAGGACTGATAAGATAATTAGCATATGAAGCGAGAGTAGGCGGGTTTAGGCAATGAATATGTATAGGCGTTAATTAAATATTCATTGTTTTGCTGTATAAATATGAGATAGTTTGTTACTTCGAACATGCATGTTAGGTGGAAGGATCCCCTGTGCATCCAGCACTGACAATAAAGGATACTTCGTCACTTAGAAATTTCAGCTTCAATCTTTGAATCAAATCACAGAGGAGAGCAGGAACTGGGCTCTCTCACAGCAAAGTGTGAGGAATGTTTTAACAATTCGTGTCCATAAAGAACAATTCTGTTTGAATCCTGTCTGCCTCTGGGCCCTGCACTGGCAATTTAATTCTTGAACCACAGATGCAGTGTGTCCCAGTCTCCCACTCATTCTAGTCAATTTATCACTTCTTAAATTTATGAACCTGTTTGCTTTTGTTATTCCGGACTTCTATTTCTAACACTGCTATAGATGTGTCTGTGAATGGCTGGGGAAGAATGTTTTAATTACTCGTGAAGCGTCAAATAAGAAAGCTGTTTGTGTTTGATGTCTGGGAGTTTCAGAACAACTGATAACAACTAGTGACTGTTATGGGATACTATGCGGATCTTTGGTATCTGGTTAGGGGGGGCCGAGAGATAAAGAGGAAGGAGAAAGAAGCTGAAGGACGGCTGGGAGACAAGACTTGAAGAAGATGTTCCGTAAACTTGGGATGGTGCCCAGTAAGTACAAAGGGGGAGAGGAAGACTGCGAGCCTTCAGCATGGAAGACCCCTAGAGACCCCCAGAAGAGACCCCAGAGGAGACTGCGCATGCTCCAGTAGGAGGGACTGCACCCTGGAAGCTAATTTTAATAATCTATTTTTTTAGAAGTAGTAATGAATATGTATTAGTCTAGGAGCATAAAAATCAGCTGCTTGATGTAACTGGTGTGCGTCCTGGTGGAGCGGAGACTCCCGGTGCACCCAGCGCTGTTTGCTTACCTCTATTCCTTTATATTCTTTCAATAAATCCTATTTTTTTATTTAATCCTAATTTGAATCCTGAGCCATTTATAACAAAAGGGACCATGTTCACCCCAGCAGGCTCTTCCTCCCAATGTTCCCAGCTGTTCCTGTGTCACCTTATGGTGTGGGGATGTCTCAGTCCTTGGCTTTTAGGCCATTTTGTCTGGAGCTCACTGTACCTGTGTAACTGTGTGCTGTGCATCCCTCTGAGCTTTTCAGGGCTGCAAGCACTGCTGCATGGTGATTCAAAGATCGAAGCCGAAATTCCTTTAAGTGGTATATTCTTTATTGCAGCGCTGGATGCACGGGGGATCTCTCCACCTATCGTGCATACCCAAAGCGGAAAGCAGTCTTGAATTTATACAATCAATCTATCAATATTCTACAAGCACCTATACATATGCATTACCTATCCCCGCCTTCCCTCGCTTCTCATGCTAATTAGCCTTTTGGCACCTTGCGCCTGCGTAGAGCCTTCCAAGAATTGTGGGCAGGGGTCTTTGGGACGTGGGCAGGGGTCTTTGGGAGGAAGACCCCGAGTCTTCCTCACAGTGTACTTTTCACCTTTGGTCAGGAATTTGCTGAATTGGCAGGTTTCTTAATTGCGAGAGCTGGTTGTTGCCAATTCTTCCGTTTGTTGTATCTTTATAATGAATTCCAATGTCCAGTTTTGAGATTTATAGTCCTTACGTTTGTTTCTCTGTCCGTCTGCCGCTTCCTTATCATGAGTTTCAGTGTCTTGTTTCGAGATATACAGTCCATGTCTGGGGATTGTCCTTGCCTCCCCAATGCCTCCCCAATACCTCCTTAATCAATCCCCCCTTTTCTTTTCTCATGCAAATTCTTTTGCATCAGATACTTTCATTATTTACAGTAACACAACAAAGCAGGCATCTAAACAACATGCACACAAATATTCCTAATACTACTAATGCGATTAGAGCAATGAACACTTGTTTCAACCATTGAAAATTGGGCAACCAGGAGGTTAACTTATTCCATATTTCACTAAAACTCCACGAAAGATCATCTTTACTGATATCATGTAGGATCCTTGTCTGCTTCCATATTTCTTCCAGGTCGGTAGAGATCCTTCCATTCTGATCTACATACACACAACAACTTGTGTTTATTACTGTACAGACTCCCCCTTGAGCGGCCAGTAACAAGTCTAGGGCCATCCGATTTTGTAATACTACCTGTGATAAACTAGATATCTCTTCTTGTTGAGCCTTTATAGCATCCAGAGTTTTGTTTTCTAACTTCTCTATAATTGCAGAAATATTAACTATTGCCTTTTCCAATTCACTCACTCCTAACCATGGGATAAACCATCAAACAAAACTATGAAAAGCGGTGTGTCTCTCTATCAATGGATTGTTAATTTTTCGTCTGATTCTCCGCATATGATTTCTCAAGTAGGCTCGAGGCACTACATCGTGTACTGTCATATTGGGGACTACCGCTCCAAGAGTGCAAGTTCCCTTCCAATTCTCGGGCAAGACCTTACAGGCTGTATCATTGCATAGCCAATACCACCCTTTTCCTTCTGGAACCGTCCAGCTGGTTGAATTTGCCCAACTGCTAGTTGTACTAATATCAATTTTTCGATTACAAGATGTCTGATTCCCCACATAAGTAGTACCTGTATTTATACAATCCTGTTTTCCCATACCCTTAGGCGGGTTACACCTTTGTACACATACATAGTAAGATTCCAACGGCACGAAGCTACTAACTTCCAGTTCCAAAACTTCTTCATATTTTCGACCCCAAGATGTGTTTTCCCACAAATTAGTCCAAGATAAGTTTGCAGGCAACGGAATCCCGATTAACGATACACCCTTATTCCCATGCTGTGGCAGATGGGTGCATACCCAACAGTTCGTCTTATTAGTTACTTGAGAAATTGTTTGTATTAAGGTCAGGTGTAAGTTCTCATCCCAAGTTGCCCACCCCGAATCCGAGAACCGCACCCCTGCAATCATTAGGATCTGGAAAACCGTAATTTTGTTGGTCCAATTGGAGTGGTGGTCTATATCCTCGCTGGGACCTTCTTCACCCTTGAATTGTGGATCCAAGCTGCTTGCTTCTTAATCTTAATGGCGGTGTGTGTTGTCAGTAATACTTGGTATGCTCCCATCCACTTTCCTTCCATTTTTCCTGTAGGGGTTGTCCTGAAAAAGTCTTTATATATATATATAATTCCCGAGCTTAAAGGGGTGGATTGGTTGATCCAACCCTCTAGCCCTGGTCCCTAAAACAAATTTATGTACTTTATTTAATTGTTTCTGAAGTTCAGTTATATAAGCATATAAATATTCTGATCCTAACTGCGTTAGGTCCTCTCCACTAAATAGAAATTGCTATGGCCTTCCATATAAGATTTTGAAGGGACTCAAATTCCCTTTTATTCTAGGTTTAACTCTAATTCCAAGTAATGCTAAAGGGAGGGATTGAGTCCATGACAAATTAGCTTCTTATCCAATTTTAGCTATTTATTGTTCAATTAAATGGTTCATTTTTCTACCTGTCCACTTGCCTGTGGTCTATAAGGAGTATGCAGTTGCCAATCTATCTTTAGAATCTTACTTATCTGTTCTACCACTTGTGCACAAAATGTGAAACTCTATCAGAAGACATTGCTACTAGAATCCAAAGCATCTGAAAACGTGTCAGTCAGAACCAGTAAATAATGATACCCCCCTTTTCTAGGGAGTTCTGAAAAATCAATTTGCCACTGTTGCCCCGAATAATTTCCTTTACCGATTATTCCAAATTTTATTCTATTCTTGGTATTGGGGTTATTGTGTAAGCAAATGCTACATTGTTGAGTTACTTGTTTTATCATATCATCCCACTAATGTCTGACTCAGGCTCTTATGCAGTGTGCCAGCTCCCCAATACGTTTTATTGTGTTCTGTAAGAACTATGGGCCATGTCAAACTAGAGGGTATTACTATGTGGTTATCTTTTAAATATACTCATCCATCTGGTTTCATTTTACCTTTCAAATCTTCAATTAATTTTAAGTCTTCTTTTGTATAATTTGGATATAGTTTGGATTTTACCGTCTGGTATCAAAGACAATGCCTTCACCTCAGTTATTTCAGCTGCCTGCTTAGCCTCTGCCAATCGATTTCCAATTTCAAAATCGGTGTTCCCCTTTTGGTGTCCCTGACAATGCACGATAGCTACCTTTTCTGGTTGTTTTACAGCCTCTAACAATTTTAAAATTTCTTCAGCATACTTTGTGTTTTCACTGAGCGGTCAGCAATCCATGTTCTTTCCAAATTGCTCCATGAGCATGTACCATGCCGAATGTATATTTAGAATCTGTCCAAATATTTACCCTTTTTCCCGCTGCCAGTTCCAATGCTCTCGTGAGAGCAACTATCTCCGCCTTTTGAGCTGATGTTCCAGGGGGTAAAGGCTTAGACTCGATTACCTGCTGAGTAGTTGTTATAGCATATCCAGCTTTACGTTGTCTTTGCGTAACAAAACTGCTCCCATCCGTGAACCAAGTTTCTTCCGCATCTTCCATGGGCTCCTCTTTAAGGTCTGGTCAGCTGGAATACACAGTCTCTATAGTTTCTAAACAATCGTGAATCACAGGCTGTGCCGGAGCATCACTAAGAAAAGAGGCTAGATTCACAATATTAGTTATCACAATTTCCACGTTGTCCTGTTCTACCAATATTGCTTGATATTTCAAAATCATCAATTCTTGTTTAAGTTGTTTAAAGACTTTTTGTGCTTCTCCAGTCCAGACTAACTTTGACTGGTTAATCTTTATCAATTCACATAGAGGCTTTACCAATAGTCCATAATTATAAATCCAAAGGCGACACCAACCTGTCATTCATAAAAAGGTTTGTAGCTCCTTTACCATTTGAGGTTCTGGAGTCTGGCAAATGACTTCCTTATGTTCAGTTCCTAGTTCTCGTTGTCCTTCCGAAATTTCAAATCCCAGATAGGTCACACTTTGTTGAGCCAGCTGGACTTTCTGTCAAGAGACTTGATATCCATTTAAACCCAGAAAATTAAGACGACTTATAGTCCATTGAATACAACTCCCTTTAGTCTCAGTAGCTATTAAGAGATCATCTACATATTGTAACAAAGCACCTTCAGTGTCCGGAGGCATCCATGTTTCGAGTTCCCTTGCTAATTGGTTTCCAAAAATAGTGGGGCTATTCTTGAATCCTTGAGGTAGTAATGTCCACGTAAGCTGCGTCTTTCTGCCTGAATCGGGATTTTGCCATTCAAAGGCAAATAGGTTTTGGCTTTCTGTGGCTAAGCCTAGGCAGAAGAAGGCATCTTTTAAATCCAGTACGGTAAACCAGACTTGACTATTCTTTAATTTAGACAGCAAAGTATAAGGGTTTGCCACTACTGGATGTATATCCTCAGTGATTTTATTTATGGCCCTCAAATCCTGAACTAGCCTATAGCTTTTTCATCTGCCTTTTTAATTGGCAATATGCGTGCATTGTATTCTGATTCGCATTCAATCAATAATCCATACTGTAAAAATTTATTAATTATCTCTTTAATTCCTTTCCTATCTTCTATCCTCTAAGGATATTACTTAACCTTAATGGGTTTCTCTCCTGGCTTTAATTTAATAATTATTAAGGTCACATTTTTACCTCTTTCAGGGGTTTCAGTAGCCCAAACTCCTGGACATACTTGATCTGTGATCTCTAAAGGTATTTCACTTTTAGGGTCAGTTTGTATTAGTGCCAAACTTAACACATTTGTTAGTTGTTCTTCTCCTATACTTAATTCCATTTTCCCTTTTTCAAAAACAATTTCTGCTCCTACTTGCTCTAATAAATCTCTACCTAAGAGTGCCCATGAGGAGTTAGGCATATATAAAAATCTGTGTATGCTCCATTGTTTCCGTAACTTGTACTTCAAAGGTTCACAAAAATAAGCCTTTTCGGTTACACCTTGTCCTGGTTTCAGTTAGAACAGAGTTAATTTTCTTCCTAGTAGCTGGTAGAATGCTATGTTTTGGCTTAGGATGAGAAGAGTGCTGATAACACCCCAATGTTTTAATTGTTAAAGAGCAGTGCTTATACCAAGCCAAGGACATCTCAGCCTTTTGCCCTGTCCTGCCAACAGGCAGGCTGGGGGTGCAGTAAGAGCTGGGAGGGGACAGACCCAGGACAGGTGACCCAAACCAGCCAGAGGGGTATTCCATAGCATCTGACGTCAGGCTAAACAATACATAGGGGTGGCTAGCCAGGGGGAGGGGGCCGGACTGCTCGGGGCTAGGCTGGGCATCGGTCAGCGGGTGGCGAGCAATTGCATTGTGCATCACCTGTTTGCACACACCACTAGCAGTAGTACCATTATCATCATTGTATTATTATTATTATTATTATTTTGTCTTATTAAACTGTCTTTATCTCAACTCACGGGCCTCACCCCCCATCTCTCTCCCCGCCGGCCGGGTTAAACCACAACACACCTTTTACCCTAACATAATAATTCTGTGAAGGCATTAATGCTTGATTTAGAACTGAATACGTTGCCCCATATCAATAAGAAATTTCACTTCCATTCCTCCCCTAACTTCATTATAACCAGTGGAGGATCCGCTAGGGTAGATTCCCCAGGTCCCCATTATTCCTGTTGAAATCAGGGGTCAATTACCCTAGGAAAAGGCTAGTCAATTTGTCCTCCGAAGCCAGGTCCAAACCGTTTTGTTTTATTTATTTATTTATTTATTTTCATTACATTTCAGAGTTGGTCTAAAAATTCCATAGGGGTTTCTTTTAGACCTTGTTGGAAGCATATTTTCAATTCCCAATTCATCCAGATTTTAGTATTTACTTAACCGTTCATAATTTTCGGGATGATTAGGGTCTTAGTGGGGGTCGGTCAGGGGAATGCAATTGTCCACAGTTCCCTGAGCGGTCCCATCGGCAATCTGAGCTCGCACATGAACTCAGGTTGTTTTAAGAGTTAACTGGTTTTCTGTTTCTGTGACAACTCTCTGGGACCCATCATGGTCCCTTTGCCCCAAAGGGCTAACACCCATGATTTTAAGATCTCTGCCTCGGGCAGAGGCAGAACTATTATCATTCCTACATCCTCTTTCCCTGCTCATTCAACTTCAAACACCTTTAACACTTTCAACAACCCTTTTAACACTTCCTTTATCTTTCTCCAGCCTGTACTTCTCTAATGCCATCATCAAAGGCTCAGTCAGGGGCCAACTTAATTCTGTACCTTTTCCCACCAAGATGCTGAAACATCAGTATACAGCATTTCATCCTGTTCTGCTTCTCAAAAAACAACATTAACTGTAGCAAAATATTATAGTTTAAAGTTCCATTTAGGGGCCACTTTTCTCCACATTCCAGCTTATAAAGCGGCCACCACTGATTACGATATTTTATCAATGTTTTCCTGTTCACACTTCCACCGGCAGATCCTCCAATATCCTTCCAATGACTTAAAACACATCCTAACACACTTTTCTTTAAAATTTCACTGCTTGTTTGCCCCCCCATTTTCCAGTTTACAGTTTCAGAATACACATGTTACTTGCAAAAGCGTATCACAAAACGTATCACTCACAAAAATACGGGCACGCATTATCTTTCAGTAGCGATGTCACAAAACTACTATTACCAGCAATATTGCCAAAATCACAATAACAATAGTCAGAGTCAAATTCCACATGCGATAAGTCAGAAAACCGAACTGTGTAACACCGTAACGATATCTCTCTTATAACAATGCCACGAACTTACTATTACCACCAGAAAAATAGCCAAAATCACAGTAACAATAACCAAAGTTAAATACCATACTCCATGAGTCAGAAAACCGAAATAGACAACACAATTCCAGATGGACCTTAAAGCGAGCTCTTTCCTTAAGGTCCCCAAATATACTTATGGTGCTTACCACAAAGTATATACCAAACACTGCCTCGCAGAAGATCACCTTCTGACTTACAGACAGTTCCAGATACAGATGGACCCCAAGGTCCCCAGATATACTTGTGGTACTAACCACAAAGTATATACCAAATACTGTCCTGCAGAAGTCACCTTCCGACTTACTGGACAGTCCCAGATGACCGGTCTACCAGAAAACCAAACCAGAATAAAGAATATACTCACTTACAATGATGGGGTCCTTGTCTGCCTCCGCAGTGATCCGGTGAGTCGAGGAGTCCCTCCGGGAAATCCCGGGGGTACCCTAGGGAGTCCTGTCCCCAGCGGGTCCTGCAGTCCGGCAGAGAGGTCGTCCCATCTGGGGTGCCAGATTGATTCAAAGATCGAAGCCGAAATTCCTTTAAGTGGTATATTCTTTATTGCAGCGCTGGATGCACGGGGGATCTCTCCACCTATCGTGCATACCCAAAGCGGAAAGCAGTCTTGAATTTATACAATCAATCTATCAATATTCTACAAGCACCTATACATATGCATTACCTATCCTCGCCTTCCCTCGCTTCTTATGCTAATTAGCCTTTTGGCACCTTGCGCCTGCGTAGAGCCTTCCAAGAATTGTGGGCAGGGGTCTTTGGGATGTGGGCAGGGGTCTTTGGGAGGAAGACCCCGAGTCTTCCTCACAGTGTACTTTTCACCTTTGGTCAGGAATTTGCTGAATTGGCAGGTTTCTTAATTGCGAGAGCTGGTTGTTGCCAATTCTTCCGTTTGTTGTATCTTTATAATGAATTCCAATGTCCAGTTTTGAGATTTATAGTCCTTACGTTTGTTTCTCTGTCCGTCTGCCGCTTCCTTATCATGAGTTTCAGTGTCTTGTTTCGAGATATACAGTCCATGTCTGGGGATTGTCCTTGCCTCCCCAATGCCTCCCCAATACCTCCTTAATCAAGTTCCAGTGTCTTGTTTCGAGATATACAGTCCATGTCTGGGGATTGCCCTTGCCTCCCCAATACCTCCCCAATACCTCCTTAATCAATGGGCACTTTCTGCTCACCTCTATGTGCACTTGACCTATACCTTTGGGCGGCCACAGGCCTCTCTGGTCTCTCTCCCTGGTTTCATTGATTTTTTCCATGCCTGAATGCATGCTTTTCCCTAGCTGGTGTTGTGGCCTGGTGCACACCTAGGCTGATTTGGCCCGGTATGTCTATGCCATGATGTGACACCTAGTTCTTCCTGCCCACCATTTTCTTTCCTCTCAGGCAAGGTGAGGAACAGGAATAGGCAGCTGCATCTGTCTCCCTCCCGTTCTCCTCAAATGCTTTTTGCTGACGCTGCTGCAGGATTATTATTACAGTATATAGCTGCCCTTCCCTCCGCCCTCCCCCCCGTGGGCTGCTCTGCGTCGCTGGCACGGCTATGCAGCGCCTTGGCCCCGCTCCGTGCCTGGCCGCCGCCCAAATCCCTGCTGTGAGGGGAGCACCAGGGTCCGCGGGCGTGGGGTGGCGCGGGGGGACATCAACGGCCGGCACACCAACAGACAGGCGCGTCAACGACTCTCCCCCGCCTTTCAGTGTCGGTGGTGGGGTGCCTTGGCGGGGCTGGCGCTGTCCTGGCACACAGACAGTGGGAGGATGTTGGGCTGCGGATTATTAAAGACTAAACAGCCTGGCTCCGCAGCAGAGGGAGGGTGTAAGTAAGAGGAGTGTATATGTGTAAGGAGGGGACGGGAGGAGGGTGGAGAGAGCTGACAGCTAGACAGCTACCATCAGAATTATCAGCCAAAACCCATGGGGAGGGGGACTTTCCCCTGCTCACCTCCCCCCCCCCCCCCCCAAGGCTGCATTTTGGAATAGATGCAGTCATTTTTCTCACATCCCCTACCCTCTTTCCACTCCCCCACCTATAAATTCCCTTCTGTAGCATTCTGCCCTTTTCTTAATTCACATTTGTGTTTCAGATCATGTAGAAAGGACAGAAAATGAGCAGGGACTTTTGTCTGTAAGTATACGCAATTGCAATCTATAGTTGTGTGGGCTTTTTTGTTGTTGTTGTTGTGTTGTTTTAAAATTATTTCTCTCTCTCTTTCTTTGTTTCTTTTTCTTTTGTCCTTAGCTGGACTTTGCAGCAGCTTGCCCCCTCTCCCTTCAGTGCACATTTGCAAATAGGCTTTCTTCAAGAAGATGAGAAATGCACAGTACATATATTTAACTCTGTATCATTTAAAGATGGTTTTCTAGACAGGATTTTTCTGCACACGTTCAAGGGGGTATGTGAACTGTTTTCCTAAATCTGTGCTCTTGCACTCCAAAAACACCAAAACACATTTTGGAACATAATTTACATTGCTTTGTTAGCCTTTCAGATATTTTTTTGTCTCTTTTTTTTTTTCTGTCTTGTAAAACGAATTTCTTTCTCCATCCTTACACTGGATTCCTCTCAGGCTGCTGGGTTTTATTTTTAGAAAGCAGTCATTCTTGCAACAGACTTCTTCATTTTTTTTGCATATGAAGAAGTTAAATTTTTGGTGGTTCTTTTGAAACAAAATGAATGCATTTTGGTGTACGTTTCTTCCAAATGTTTATGTGAACATCTACAGATATGAATTTGCAATTTTATATCCAATATATATGTGTTTGTATGTAAATATATGACTCATGCCTAATTGCATTTCATACATACACACTATAGGTAAGAAATATATAAGCAATTGAAGAGGACTTTAATTTTTCTCACTATGTGAAAACTGATAAAAGACGTATACTACAAATAGAGTCAATTAAGAGAGTAGGAATTTAAGACACCATGAGATAAATAGCACCTACTCTTATCCTCCCCCCCGCCCCCCCATTTAAAATAGGGGTATGTATGTGTGGAATAGAGGGAGAGAAAACTGTAGGTTATGTAATGCAGTATTATTTCAAAAAATGCCTACTCTCTTAGCCATTGCATTGTGAAAACCTAACACTGTTATACTTGTTTCTTAATTAAAATAATAAAAACAAAACAAAACAAAACACTTTGTAGAATGCCTGGGAACAATGAACCACCTTTACGGTAAACATAGGATGTTTTTTTGTCCACTTGGCTGATTTTCAAGTGTGTTAACCATTAGGTATAGCGTTCTTCATAGATGTTCAAACTGCTAAGAATATCGTAGGGATTTGCGAATCCAGGTAACAGGGATTTCTTTGTGCTATATTTAAGCCTACAGACCACTGAAATGCAGTTAAGCATGATAGAAGATATGGTTAGAATATTTTTCATGAATTTAATCTTAACCACTGAAGCTTATACTTGGCTCATTCAATATTATACCAGAAAAAAAAAAAGCCTTTATAATGTTGTGATAGTTGGAATGACGTTTGTTTGGTTTTAATTATTTTCAGATTGTTCTCCTTGTGCTACTTCAGAGAAACTGCAATCCAAAGACTTCACAGAATCTAAAAATGGTAAGTGTTAGCAAAGAAACTTTTTTTAATGTAGGTACAAACCTTCTTTCCCCATTCCCAACACCTGTTTATAAATGTGACCCACATAAGTCATACTTTCTGAAATTATGGGGATTTGCCATACAATGATTGATGTACTCTGGAACCCTCTGTATGCTGGATCTTTGATTTTCATGATTTTTTTTGAATAGAAAACTAAAATCCTTCTTTGTGCAATAAGGCTTATTTAATTGAAACAAAATTATTAAGCATAATATGAAAAATACACATAACACGTAGGAATACATACAAAGTAATATCTAATAATTTCACCCTCCCCCCCACCAAAAAAAGAAGAAAGAAATCATTGCATTTAGTAAATGAAATAGATTTAACATTGTTCTGTCAGGGAAGTACGTAGGAAGCCAACTAATTTTTCTTATTATTTGATACATTCTCAAGAAGGATAGATGTTCTTCAAGAGGGAAAAAAAAAAAGGCTTGGCCTCAGCCCAACTGAACTTATAAGCACTTAGTTGGAATGTATTTATTGAACCATATTGTAACAGTCATTCATTTCCTCCATTATTAATTATGTTTATATTTTTACTGGTTTCCTGGCACATTTGTTATACTGTGAGATTCTACTGCTGATGAATACCTACTTTTAATGATGAAACATATTATACATCTAAACATTCTTTATATGTGATATTTTTTGAGAAAGTTTGTATGTCTCAGCAAAACAAAGAAAATCATTTTTTGCAAAAAGGTTATGCAAAGACAGAATTAGATTAGATGCTTTGTAGTCATATAACGTTCTTCATTGAAGATGCAGCTATTACTGAAGTATGTCTGAATACATATCTATACATAAATGTGATATATTTTGGGTGCTATATCATCCTACATCCTACATCCAGGCTCTCTACAGCTGCCTGGAAGTAGATTGCAGCAAGGAGGGTTCTGGTCTCTTTTCTCAGGAGGCAAGTGATAGGACACTAGGTAATGGCCTCAAGTTGCACAGGGAAGGTTTAGATTGGACATCAGGAAGAATTTTGTCACGGAGAAGGTGGTTAGACATTGGAACAGGCTGCCCAGGGAAGTGGTAGAGTCATTATCACTGGAGGTATTTAAGAGACATGTGGATGTGGCACACTTAGGGACATAGCTTAGCAGTGGACTTCTAGTGCTAGATGATGGTTGGACTTGATGATCTTGAAGGGTAAATGATTATGAAAAAAGTGGAATTAGTGAATTTCACAATAAATATAAAACATTTCAGAAACAGCCAAATGAGATTTTACTTTGTTACACTGCAGAATTAACAATAGGAAAAGTAAATAAATGTGTAATTGCATTTGATTTTCTGCATTTGGATACTTTTAAATTGTGTATTATATTCTGGCCTTGATGCTGACTTTACAAAACTGATTTCACTGACTGCTACAGGAACCTTGCTTTTGTACAGCCAGCCTCCAGTCCACAACATAAAATACAACTTATAACTATCCAAATGTGATTGTTGATGAGAATTTAAATCAAAGAAAGATTAGTTTTTGCCTTAGTTTACAAGGTTGCTTAAAATGTGACACTTAGCAGACTATCTTCTCCATCACCATTTTCAGCACAGTAGCACTGAAGTCAGACCACGGACATACTTTCCTTGCAGTAGTGAACACACTTGTCTTTGACATAGTTATTGTATTTATTCCAAGTGTCTCCTTAACCATTCCGCTCGAGTGGGCAGCCGAGCTCCACCACAGCCGCTCTCTCACTCCCCCTCCTCAAAGAGGAATGGGGAGAAAATATGTGAAAAGGGCTCAAGGGTTGAGATAAGGACGAGAAAATCACGCAATAATTATTGTAACGGGCAAAACAGACTCAGCATAAGAAGATAGTAAGATTTATTGCTCATTTCTAACAAGCTAGAGAAGTGAGAAACAAAGGAAAGAAACCAAAAGCACCTTCCACCCTCTTCCACCTCCTCCCCCCGAGCGGCGCAGGGGAACGGGGGAATGGGGGTTATGGTCAGTCTACAGCACTTCTTCTCTGCCGCTCCTTCTCGGTCACTCTCGCCCCCTGTGCTGTGGGGTCCCACCCACGGGATGCAGTCCTTGATGAACTGATCCGGCGTGGGCTTCCCACAGGCAGCAGCTCTTCCAGAACTGCTCCAGATATGGGTCCGTACCACGGGGTCCATCCCTCAGGAGAAAACTGCTCCAACCTGGCTCCCCCACGGGCAGCAGCTCCTGCCAGGTCACCTGCTCCTGCGTGGTCTCCTCCATGGGCTGCAGCATGGAACCCTGCTCCACCGTGGTACTCCATGGGCTGCAGGGGGATATCCTGCTTCACCATGGTCCTCACCACAGGCCGCAGGGGACTTCTGCTCCGGTGCTTGGAGCACCTCTCCCCCTCCTTCTCCACTGACCTTGGCGTCTGCAAGGCTGTTTTCTCACTCCCTTCACTCTCCTGGCTGCTGTGTGGCGCAGCGTTTTTTTCCCTGTCTTAAATATGCTCTCACAGAGGCGCAAAACAACATCGCTTATTGGCTCGGCTCTGGTCAGCAGTGGGGCCCTTACCAAACATGGGGCAGCTTCTAGATCTTTCTCACAGAAACCACCCCTATGGCCCCCTGCTACCAAAACCTTGCCACGTAAACCCACTACATTATTGTATTTATTCCAAGTGTCTCCTTAACCATTCTAATTTGCAGGAAAAAAATCTTCTTTGTATATTTAAGTAATCAATACTTTCTACACTGAAATACATGATTGTTGAAGTTTTTACATTTTTTTAATATAACAGCATATGCAAAGAGTCTGTTCTGCTTTCACTGATCATTGAGAATTTAGCTGTTTCATTTCACTAAGCTGAACTAAACTTTAAAAACAGGAAAAATCAAACTATTTCCTTTGCAGAAGGTACATTAATTATTTAGTTAAGCTTTTAATAAAATTAAAAGTGACTAGAATAAGCTTGTTGACTAAGAACAAAGTAACTCTTGGTTTAACTCCACTGTTTTAACTTCTAAGTTTTTTAATGTTCTTATTCCATAAAGTATTTCTTAAGCTCCTTACAATTAAAAACAAACAACTTAGAAGATTATTTTTCAATGCTGTTTCTCCTTTTCCTAGACTTGGAATTATGATTTGCTCATACCTTGTGAATAAATCTTTCTTGGAGCTGTATACTGTTAACATTGTCAATAATTTAAGGATAAATAAAAAGGCAAAAGACTGTACTTCGTATTCTTCTGACAATTTTAACTCATGGATATTTTGGATATATCTTGGATATATCATGGATACATCTTACACAAGAACAACTGACATTTAAGGATCTGTCCTTACTTGTGCAAAATTTATTTGCTTACAAAGCAACCACTGAAGAAAGAAGGAATCTTTTATATTCCTTTGCAATGTATAAAGTCCTGACATGATTTTTTTTAAACTTTTTTTTAATGTTAGAATTTCAGTATAACACCTTCCTGGAAAGTGCTATATGTCATAACATACATAGTTTTCCATGACCTCCACTCAGTTTTCTGAGACCTCTGAGAAAGGAGACTTTTTTTTTAATACGGTAAACACTTTCTGAAATGTATAAAAGGCCTGTTTGATTTCTCTCTTTTAAAAAGAAAATGATCCATTTTCTTTTAAAGCACTTTAGTGTGTCCTTTTCCCCCTGTTCCCATGGCAGTTCAGTTTGCATTGTAGATGCTAAGGAATTTAAATGGCAGGCTTATCACTAACTAATAAAAGCATGTATCAGTAAACAGATACATCTGTCATAGTTTAATTTTAATCTACCTTTTAAAAGAAAAAAAAAAATCTAGAACAGCTCATTATTTTACTTCTGACTCACCACGATTAGATGGCTTCAATCTAAAGCACTAGTGCTGTGGAATTTCAGGGGATAGGTGTTGTACAGTATATCTAAGTCATCCTGTGTGCGTCAGCACAGGCAAGCAGCAGGAACAACCACAGACCCACAGCTGAAACACAAAGAAAAAATATTTTTGTTACCTCATCAGCCAGGGCATCTTTAAAGCAGCACCCAGGCAGAGGCACACAAGCAAACACTGCTAAGCTTGGTCCATGCTAGAGGATTGCAGACCTGCTGTTTACACCTGTTTATCAGAGGTTCACACAGTCAAAGTTTACCACCGTGCTTTAATCTTCACTGTGCTTCTCCCTACCAAAGCAGGGAGCTCAAGCATGTCCAATACTGCGCCTCTAAATCTACCAAACACCTATGTTATCTATATGCAGATGTGCTACTTGTCAAACACATAGAAGATAAACAGCAATAGGTATGATATACATGCTTTCCTATATGACTACTCTTCAGCCTTTTATATCATCCCAGCTGCAAGGTCACTTGAGCAGGTTTATAATCCCCCTCACCAGTCTTCTGTTCTCATCCCATCCTCCTCACGAGTCTTCCACTTTTAATCCATTCATCCTAAAACACCCCAAAGCAAAAGATCCCAAAAGGAGATCAGTTAAACTGAATATTTCCTGTAGTTTATCCTTGTCTGAACTGGATCAGGTATTAAGTTATTTTATCATTTGCATTCTCTGCATTTTTATTCTTAGTTAAGAGCTGTATAGGAGCTTAAGGAATACGTCAGATCCTGTTTTGTTTATGTGTAGCCATGGGCAGAATTTGGTCAAGAGATGTTATTGAGAGATATGACAGCTAAGCAGTTTTGGCCATCTGAATGTGTATATTGATCTTTTTTAACATGCTTATGTAATTGCACATGAAGAATATATTTGATGCAATTTGTCCTACAATACTTGATTACTGAAAGCTTAGGGACAATTAAGGCCTTCACAACTTA
The DNA here is from genome assembly GCF_964211825.1 of Aythya ferina. Taxonomy (NCBI): domain Eukaryota; kingdom Metazoa; phylum Chordata; class Aves; order Anseriformes; family Anatidae; genus Aythya; species Aythya ferina. Next base: position 10,308,645 of record NC_140313.1, read on the forward strand.
GAAAATAAATAAGCAGAAATAAAAGCTCACTTTTTGCAATAGTTTTGCTAATTAGATGTTCAACGGTGTAAAAAAAAAAAAAAAGAAAAGAAAAAGAAAAAGCACCTTTACTTGTTTATGGCTAGAACAATTTGAAGTAAAGTTTTTAAAAAAGTCATTTTTGTCCAAAGCAGACACTGAATATATCTGGGGTACCATTCATATGCACATTAAAAAGCAAGTGGTCTATGTATATGGGTGTCTATACAGTCGCAAACATGCACACTCCATATACTAAAATTTTATAATTATGCACTAGCATACCATATCTGAACAGGACAGTGTTGATACACGGAATTGGAGTTTTAAGTAATGCTTTGTCTTTTTCCAGGACAAATTTTTATTGAACCTTTCTTTTTCACAAAGGCTGAATCATAGCATGGCTCAGGTTGGAAGGGACCTTGAAGATCATCTAGTTCCAACACCCCTGCCCTGGGCAGGGATGCCACTCACTAGATCAGGGTGCCCAGGGCCTCATCTAAACTGGACTTGAACACCTCCAGGGATGGGCATCCACAACCTCTCTGGGCAACCTGTTTCAGTGCCTCACCACCCTCTGAGTGAAGAATTTCCTCCTAACCTCTAATCTAAATCTCCCCTCTTTTAGTTTAAAGACCTTCCCTCTTGTCTTGTCATTATCTGACTGAGCAAAAAGTTTCTCTGTATCTTTTTTATAATTCCCCTCTAAGTACTGAAAAGCTGCAATAAGGTCACCCCTGAGCCTTCTCTTCTTCACAGGCTGAACAGCCCCAGCTCACTCAGTCTGTCTTCATAGGAGAGGTGCATAGGCAAGGATGCAGTTGGCCTCAATGCACTTCTGGCTCACATCAAGCTTTTCATCCACTAGAACTCCCAAGTCTTTCTCTTCAGGGCTGCTCTCAATAAATTCTTCTCCCAGTCTGTACCCATACCTGGGATTGCCCTGACCTAGATGCAGCACCTTGCACTTGGACTTGTTGAACCTCATTAGGTTCATGTGGGCCCACTTCTCAAGCTTGACCAGGTCCCTTTTGGATGGTATCCCTTCCTTCTTTGGTATCAACTGCACCACGCAGTTTGGTGTCATCTGCAAACTTGCTGAGGGTGCACTCGATCCCACCGTCTATGTTGCTGATAAAGATATTAAACAGTACCGGTCCAAGGATAGACCCCTGAGGGACAACCCTCGTCACCGGCCTCCACCTGGACATAGAGACATTGACCACTACTCTCTGGGTGCAACCTTCAAGCCAATTCCTTATCCACTGAATGGTCCACCCATCAAATCCATCTCTCTCCGCTTTGGAGATAAGGATGCCATGTGGAAAATCTTGAAAAATCTGAAGATCTCGTAAAAACAGAAATAAGAATTCATATACAGCTTGTAATAGTGCATAGTCATGACACTGCTTTTCAGGTGTTGGGATCAAAAACTTTCATCAACAAATACTTTTTTTTTTTGTATCGTAATACTGCTGCCCCACACCTGAGCCCTGCATATTGTTGGTTTGCCTGAAGAGAGGGATACTACACCTAACAGACCTAGAACAACCTCATAAAAATAATTCAGTTCGTATCATTGACCAGGACAGGATATTTGAAAAATATTTTTAAATATTTGTTTTTTTTTCTTTTATTTCAAAGATTTTTTCACTCTGCTGCTATGTTGAACAATAGTGGTTGAGCATGCAATTTGGTAAGGTACAAAAATGTTCTTTTCAAATGTTTAAGTTGGAATGATACCATGAATCACTGTTTGAATATTACATTAAATTCAGTTTAGGCTTCTGGCCTGGCAAATTCACTGTAGCACTACTAAATGAATCCCTATGTAGATGTTCCTGTGAGGGTTGCTGATGTTTCTTTCTGTAAATACTGCATAAAAAATTACCCTCAAAATATGTACAATTTTTCAGCCTGCAAGAATAAATATTTCTGGATCAGCTTTGTTAGCTGTAACCTTCTTGTCTGTCTACTTGCATAACATAACTTTGTGGGAATATGTTAAAAAAAAAAGCTTAAAAGAAATTTGTATATTTTCCCTGAAGGTAGTATAAGCCTTGGCTTAATAGGCACATTATCAGGTAGAATTCTTACATTCTTAAAGCACTGATGTTTAGAAAGTACACATTACCATCATGCAGATACTCAAAAAGATTACGTTAGAAAGGAAGAACATTTTTTTTTTAAATTAATGCATCTGTGGTACAAGTTTAAATAACTCTATTGCTGATAGCAGGAAAAAGTCCCATGGAAATATTCATAAATTTTCTTACACTTAATTTCTCAACTAAGTAATTAAATAAAGCAACAAGAACAGAAGAACAGTACTTGCCAGGCAATGTTATTTTCCTTTATGTCTCCTGATTAAAGAAATACCCATATCCATAAGTATTATTTATGACATACATAATTTATATGATACTCTAGATTGTGCGTTTATATTTGGAGTAACAGTAAAACAGTATACATTAAATTACGGTATGGGAAATAAAACAAAAAAAAAAACATGCTTTGGGATTCAACTTGGTGTATACCTTATATATACCCCAAAATTCGAAGTAGGGAACTGGGAGAGCCTACAAGAGAAGCGTTAGTCTGGGTTTTCCCTTTTCTTTCTACTATTTCTTTGGGATTCTACTATAGGCCACTGTTCTTGGTGGTCTTTCCCTTAGGTACAAAACTTGATGGAGTGAGGATACTGGGCTAAATGGACTTTTGGACAGCCTGTGGTTACTCTGAGAGTGTTTTTTCTTCCTCCTCTATTGCTCCAGTAATTTCACAGTGTTGAGTATGAAACTACCAAAAAACTTGAGCATGCAGACTTTGGTCCTGAATTTTGCTGCCATACTCTGTGTTCACCTAAATTTGTAACAAGAGACTTAGTTCTGCATCTGCAGTTGCCATTAAGTGTGGATACAAATAGTTACTAATTAATCATTTCATTACCTGATTGTGCTTGAAGAGCAAATGATGAACTCACAAGAAATTGACTGAAAACTTAAATACTGTTTTAATGCTGAGATCTGTTATAATTCTTTTTCTGTATGTGCATGTTAACATCTTAAGTAAAATAAGAAAAGTTGCCATTGTAGTATACATGTGTCGTGGTTCCGCTCGAGTGGGCAGACGAGCTCCACCACAGCCGCTCTCTCACTCCCCCTCCTCAAAGAGGAATGGGGAGAAAATATGTGAAAAGGGCTCAAAGGTTGAGATAAGGACGAGAAAATCACGCAATAATTATTGTAACGGGCAAAACAGACTCAGCATAAGGAGATAGTAAGATTTATTGCTCATTACTAACAAGCTAGAGAAGTGAGAAAACAAAGGAAAAAAAAACAAAAGCACCTTCCCCCCCATCCACCCTCTTCCACCTCCTCCCCCCGAGCGGCGCAGGGGAACGGGGGAATGGGGGTTATGGTCAGTCTACAGCACTTCTTCTCTGCCGCTCCTTCTCGGTCACTCTCGTCCCCTGTGCTGTGGGGTCCCACCCACGGGATACAGTCCTTGATGAACTGATCCGGCATGGGCTTCCCACAGGCAGCAGCTCTTCCAGAACTGCTCCAGATATGGGTCCGTATCACGGGGTCCATCCCTCAGGAGAAAACTGCTCCAACCTGGCTCCCCTACGGGCAGCAGCTCCTGCCAGATCACCTGCTCCTGCGTGGTCTCCTCTCCACGGGCTACAGGTCCGGCCCGGAATCTGCTCCGGCAGGGGTCTTCCACAGGCGGCAGCCTCCGTCGGTGCAGGGCCACCTGCTCCACCGTGGTCTCCTCCACAGGCTGCAGCGTGGAACCCTGCTCCACCGTGGTACACCATGGGCTGCAGGGGGACATCCTGCTTCACCATGGTCCTCACCACAGGCCGCAGGGGACTTCTGCTCCGGTGCCTGGAGCACCTCTCCCCCTCCTTCTACACTGACCTTGGCACCTGCAAGGCTGTTTTCTCACTCCCTTCACTCTCCTGGCTGCTGTGTGGCGCAGCGTTTTTTTCCCTGTCTTAAATATGCTCTCACAGAGGCGCAAAACAACATCGCTTATTGGCTCAGATCTGGAAAACAATGGGGCCCTTCCCAAACATGGGGCAGCTTCTAGATCTTTCGCATAGAAACCACCCCTATGGCTCCCTGCTACCAAAACCTTGCCACGTAAACCCACTACATATGCTAAAAGTAAAGTATGGCATATGGGAACTCTGGTATACTTCTTCCACTAAGTTAATGAGAAAACGTGCATTTATATTGTGTTTACCTGATAAGGTTTTGGTAGCAGGGAGGCTGCATTGGGGGGCTCTGTGAGAAGAGACCAGAATCTGCCTCATGTTAGTTAAGGGCCGGTTCCAGCCAGCTCCAAAAGGAACCCACTGCTGGCCAAAGCTGAGTGAAAGAGTGACACTGTGCCTCTGTGAGAACATATTTAATAAAGAAAAAAAAGTCTGCTCAACATCAGCTTGGACAGAAGAGTGAAAAAATATTGAGAGAAACAACCCTGCAGACACCAAGGTCAGTGAAGAAGGAGGGGGAGGAGGTGCTCCAGGCGCTTAAGCATAAGTTCCCCTGCAGCCTGTGGAGGGGACCATGGTGGAGCAGGCTGTCCCCCTGCAGCCCATGGAGGACCACACCAGAACAAATATCCATGTTGCAGCCTATGGAGGAGCTCACAGTGGAGCAGGTGGTCTGGCAGGAGCTGCTGCTCATGGGGGTCCCATTCTGGAGCAGGAAGGACTGCACTCCATGGTACAGACCCATATTGGAGCAGTTATTGAAGAACTGCAGTCTGGGAAGGACCCTTGTTAGAACAGTTTGGGAAGGACTGCATCCTGTGGGAGGCACCCCACACTGGAGCAGGGGAAGAGCATGATGAAGCAGGAATGTCAGAGACAAAGCACTATGGACTGACCGCAATCCCCATTCCCCACCCTCCTGCACTGCTGGGCAGTGGGGGAGGGGGGGGAGGAGGTAGAAGAGGGTGGATGGGGGTAAGGTGTTTTTAGTTTGTTTTTAGTTTGTTTTTAGTTTCTCACTGCTCTAGTCTGTTATCAGTAGGCAATAAATTACATTAATCTCCCTATGCTCAGTCTGTTTTGCCCGTGACAGTAATTGGTCAGTGATCTCCCTGTCCTTATCTCAATCCATGAGCCTTTTTTCATCATATTTTCTCCCCGTCCTTTTGAGGAGGGGGAGTGAGAGAGTGGCATGGTGGAGCTTAGCTGCCCATTAATGTGAAACCATCACAGCATTGATCCTAGTACAAGCTTTTCTTCCAAATTTGCTTAAAATGAATTAGTTTTTTATCAGAATGATTTAACTGTGTGGTGGGTTGACCTTGGCTAGCTGCCAGATGCCCACCAAGCTGTTCTCTCATTCCCCCTCCTCACCAATTACCATCATGGGCAAAACAAACTCTGCTTGGGGAAGATAGCAGTGCAGGGGGCTGGGGAATGGGGGTTGGGGTCAGTTTATAATCTTTGTCTCTGCTGCTCCTTCCTCCTCGCACTTTTCCCCTGCTCCAGCATGGGGTCCTTCCCATGGGATAAAGTCCTTCACAAAATGCTCCAGCGTTGGTCTTTCTTTCCCACAGACTGCAGTTCTTCAAGAACTGCTCCAGCATGAGTCCTTTCCACTGGGGTCCTTCAGGAATGCACAGATCCAGTGTGGGCTCCTCTCCATTGACTGCCAGGAGCCTACTCCAGCATGGGCTGCAGCTTTCCTTCAGGGCATACATACCTGCTGTGGCATGGGGTCATCCCTGGGCTGCAGCATGGATATCTGTCCTGGTGTGGTCTTCCATAGGCTGCAGGGTTATAACCTGCTCCACCATGGTCCTTTCCACAGGCTGCAGGGGAATCTCTGCTTTGGTACCTGGAGCACCTCTTCCCCTTCCTTCTTCACTGACCTTTTATGACTAGCAATTGTCAACATACAACTTCATGAAAATGAAAACATTTCTCTGGTTTCAGTGTAGATACAATGGCAAGTACATGAATAAAAGCCGGTTAATCAGAAATTTAAGTGACACAGTAAATTTTGAGTCCCAAAGTACAAACAAGTTTGAAGGGTGCAAGGTAGTTCAGCTTGCAATAGTTTGACATTCAGCCACTGCAGAAAGTTTAATTCACAAACCAAAGACCTAGTAGGCAGACCCAGCAGGAAAATAAATTTAAGCTCTTCAGTGTCATATACAACTTGTGTTGTATATGCACTGTGTTTAATGAGAGTGAGATGGAGAAATGCACCAATTCCCATCCTAAAGTTGAGAAACTGAAGTGCAGGAGGTCTGCAGCTCAGATTTTTCTAACTGGCATTTATTCACTATAGGTTTCCACTGTAGCCAGTGGCCTGCTTTGGATCTTACCCATTTTTCTGATGGATAAGTCTCTCTTGATTGCAGAGCATGCCTAGGGAAAGTGGGCTCTTCCCTTAGTGTCTCAGTAGAATGTGTCCACCCAAATCATCTCTCCTATGGTTGAATAGCAAGTTTTGACACAAAAGAGTCATAGGCCAGTACCATAACCATTTAATCCTGCTGCCAGCTATTTTATCATGTCCTTTATGTGTTGCAATTCCTTTCATATCTAAAAATAAGGTGCTAGCACAGGATTATAGCTATGTTCAATGACCTCAGACAGTAGCAAGGTCCAGTTCACAGTTCATTTTGAAAGGATTATCAAAGGTGCATTCGTCTTGTCTCTTGCAGTCATCAGCAAAGATAATAATCTTCATTAGTCTTGCCAGTGAGTTATTGCTGCTAGTGGTGCTGTGCAGAGCTGTAATACAGGAATGTATTGTGGGAGTTGTTCATTCTAGTTTTTCTTCCTCCAGATCCTAAATAAGACAGTAGTCTAACATTCTTTACCAGGGATTTTGTGTTACAGGACTTGGAGGCAGAAGAGAGGGGGCATGTATGTGGTCTCACAAAATCCTAAATAAGTTTAATAGTACCAGACATCCTTTTATATGTGTAAATCCTGCCATATTACAGATTTTCTTAAAGAGATTCTAAAAGTAATTTTAAAAGTACATCCTATGCTATTGAATTCAGATTGTCATATACAGTATAGTTGAAATATTCCAGGGACAGATCCTGTTGCCATGGGTACTCAGAAAATTTGTACTGAGCATAAAGTCATAGAATCATAGAATATCCCAAGTTGGAAGGGACCTACAAGGATCATCAAGTCCAACTCCTGGCTCCACACAGGTCTACCCAAAAATCAGAATTCAACACAGCTCTAGGTTTCTGGGCCAAACTCAACTGACATTAGACTTGGTTTCAGTAATGTAGTCTGTCATATGAATATCATTTGACTGTATTTAATGGATCTCCTTTTTGTTAGTAAGAAATCATATGTATTTATGTCACTACAGATTTATCAACCAAGCTTAAGAATTTGGGTTAGCCAGAAACTCTTTACAACCAGCCCAAGGAATGGGGGATTTCCAAAGATAAAGGTATGTAATTTCTTTAATCTAATAAACAATTTATTAGTATGCAAATTTCTTTAAAAAACCCACAACACTGTGAAAGTTCATTAGATTTATCTTATGTTTACTTCAAAAGAGTAGCCAGCATTCACAATTTCATCACAAGTTTAATGATATTGATTTTTCTTAAAGCCTTGACTCCTTGAGCCAAGCAGTTAAGCGAGGATTTCAGCTTTCATTTAAAAATGATGTGGTAGCCTTCAAGCTTGCAGAAAACCGGGAGTCTTTCTGGCTCACATGCCAGAAAGTAAACATAGGAATTTTTAAAGGTTCATGTTTTGTAAGCCTGTCTCATGATTTTACAAACTTGACATCTCAATTTTGAATACTTGATTTTGGTATTTTTTACATAGCAATATAGAGGAAAAAGTCAATGATAATGCAGTGTGAGGAAAGGGGGGATTCTCTTTCTCTTTCTCTTTCTCTTTCTCTTTCTCTTTCTCTTTCTCTTTCTCTTTCTCTTTCTCTTTCTCTTTCTCTTTCTCTTTCTCTTTCTCTTTCTCTCTTTCTTCTTCTTCTTCTTCTTCTTTTCTTTCTTTCCCTTTCACTTTTTTAAGTTGTTTGTTTCTACTTGAGTAATAAACATACAAAGACGGCAGTCTTCATTTGAGATTGACAGGGAGTAAGTATAATGTTAACATAAATGCAGAAGATGTGGCATATCAGACAAGGTTGATAAGGTTTTGCTCTGTTACCGTAACTGTTTTCATAAACCCTGAACTGGACGTGGAATTTGAGAAGGAAAATAAAACAGTTACTCAGAACCATAGAACGTGTGTGTTTTATTCTCATATTGTTCATTAATGACTCAAAATCTGCCCCCCCCAAAAAAAAAATAATAAAGGCAGATAAGAAAAGGAGAGTACACGGAAAACTCCTTTGATTAAATTTCAATTACTATCTAGACTGCTAACAAAACCCTGTTAACAAAACTTTGCTATTCCGTCTGGATAACATTATATTTCCCACACTTTATAAAGGAAGTTCTAAAATTCATAGCTGTGCAATATTTGTGTGTATCAGATTTGCAGACTTGTGTGAGCATGATTATTTTAAAATTAACATATGGCAGTACTGTCATTGTTTACATTTAAGACGTCAGACTGAAGCTTTATTAACTATGATCATAGTGAGAACGTTCAGACAGCAACTCCCTATCTGCTCCCCCATTCTCTGCCATATGATTGCAGTGACACAACTTATATACTGTTTCAAAGAAATGAAAGAGGTGAGGAAAAATAATTTCTATGTTAACAAAACCAGGTATCCATCCTTGAGAAGAATAGACTCTAGACAATCATTTATATGTTAATAAAGCTAAGTACTCATGCCTGGGAGAGATGGACTCCCTAAGTAGCTTAACTGCCACAACTGACAGTATAGAATCATAGAATCTTTAAGGTTGGAAAAGACCTCCAAGATCATCTAGTCCAATCATCCCCCTACCATCAATATTATCCACTAAAACATGTCCCTAAGTACAATATCTAGCAACTCCTTAAACACTCCCAGGGACAGTTATTCCACCACCTCTCTGGGGAACCCGTCCCAATGCCTAACCACTCTTTCTGAAAAAATGTCTCCGAATTTCCAACCTGAACCTCCTCTGGTGCAAGTTGAAGACATTCCCTCTTGTCCTATCAGTGGTTATCTGCAAGAAGAGGCTGACTCCCAGCTCCCCACAACTGCCTTTCAGATAGTTGTAGAGAGCAATAAGGTCTCCCCTGAGCCTCCTCCAGACCAAACAACCCCAGTTCCCACAGCCGCTCCTCATAGGACTTGTGTTCCAGGACCTTCACCAGCTTTGTAGCCCTTCTCTGGACACACTCCAGGGCCTCGATGTCTTTCTTGTAGTGAGGGGCCCAAAAGTGAACACAGTACTCGAGGTGTGGCCTCATAAGAGCAGGGTACAGAGGGACGATCCGCTCCCTGGTCCTGCTGGCTACACTATTCCTGATACTAGCCAGGATGCCATTGGCCTTCTTGGCCACCTGGGCACACTTCTGGCTCATGTTCAGGCGAGCATCTACCAACACCCCCAGATCCTTTTCCTCTGCACAGCTTTCCAGCCACTCTTTCCCAATCCCATAGCATTGCATGGGGTTGAGGTGGCCAAAGTGCAGGACCTGGCACTTAGCCATGTTGAACCTCATCCCACTGGCCTCTGCCCTTTGATCCAACCTGTCCAGGTCCCTCTGCAGAGCCTTTCTACCCTCTGGCAGACTGACATTTCCCCCCAACTTGGTGTCGTCTGCAAACTAACTGAGGGTGTATTCAGTTCCCTTGTCCAAATCATCGGTAAAGGTATTAAAGAGGATGGGGCCCAACACCGACCCCTGGGGAACACCACTTGTGACTGCTCACCAGCTAGATTTTACTCCATTCACCACCACTCTCTGGGCCTGGCCATCCAGCTAGTTTTTAACCCATCAAAGAGTGTAACCGTTCAAGCCATGGGCTGCCAGCTTCTCCAGGAGAATCAATGGAATATGATCAAAGAGAATATGGAGAGATGGCTCTTGGTGGAGACTGTAGTAGTGGCACATCCAGTATTATCTTAGCTCAGTAGTGGAGGTTGGAAAAAAATCACTGACTGCTAGCTTTTACCCAAAAGGAATGTTCCTTTTGTTAGATTAAACTTCTTACCCAGACCTCTCAAAACTTAAATATTAATAATTTTACCACCACACTAGTTAAACACAATTATTTTAAGATCCCATTGTGACATATCATCAGCAAAGTATTGTAGTCACACATTTAATCTTTAGCCTCCTACTGATGCTTAAGCTGTTACATATATTTAAGTGCTTTGCTAAATAGGCATAGACTTCAGCCAATGGGACAGAATGTTTAAGTATGTTTAATATAAAGCTATCTCAAACAGCTGATTAACAAGTCACCATTTCTTTACTTGTCCAGAGACCATGATAATACACTACAGTACCTTTAAAGTGCTAATAGGAAAAGGATAAATGCTCTTTTCAGTGAGGCATTATAAGAAAATCACTAATAAGTGCACATTAACTGCTTAAAGTGTAAGGTGTTTAAAAAGTGAGAGGTCTAAGCTCTGAAAAGTTCTCTTAATAATGAAGTGGTCTTTCATAACTAAGACATGTTTTCCATGTTGGAGGCCAGGTGGAGCCATAAAATGGACCTTGAGATATATTAAAAAGCAATTAGGCAAAGTAATTCATTAATGGATAATATCATTAATATTAATTTTTTGGCTAACCACATTAGTACTGAGTTATATAGTCAAAGGGGCTCAATGACATCTATAGAGTTTTGGCCATGAGTTTTGCATTGATGTTATTGAGACACTGTGACTGAGTTTTGTGCTTCATGTGTGCAAAATGGATAATTGCTAGTTATTATCCATATTTGTATCACAAAATAGCTGCACATTCAACATGTGCAGGTGCAGTCTTAGGCCTGAGCTGTCCCAGCTCTTGTGAAGGACACAGAAATTGCTTGGTTTGGTGGTAGCAAGAGACATCATTTTGAGGAACAGTGTAGCATGTACAGTTGATGGTGAGCTGTGGAAAGGGTTGTCACTCCATAGCTTCTTCCTCTGTAGCTTTGGTAGGATCATTGGTGTCTTCCCCAGCTGCAACAAATGGCTGAATTCCCCAGCTCAGCTGTGGAGGGGGGTTGTTGTCTCAAGTCTTGTGCATTTCAGCTGCTAGGGCACACTTGTTCAGCTCAAAGTAAAGATATTTACTCAGATGTTCCAAGGCTTTCCTAGTTTTTAAACATTTTTTCCTCCCTGTGGCCATAATATTTACAGTTGATAAAGCCATGTTTAGTAGGTGTTTACATCTAAACTACAGTTAGAAGACTATAAAAGCCTTAGGATGGGAAAAAGGAAGGAGAATCCCATCAATCAGACTTTGTAGAAGCACAGCTAATATTACTTTTCCTCTCTGCAGGGATATTTTCCTATCTCAAAGGAAGTAAATTGTAAGAAGAAAAGTGAGGCTGAAGTGGCATTCCTGACTTCAGTAAATGGCTATTGACACCATTTCACCCAAATCAATTACCTCTACTCTTTTCAGTCATAATTCCTCCATTTGTATTACATATGGTGTATAGATTTGATGAGATCATGGTTTCATATATCAGGAATTGTTTCTGTAAATCAAGTGTAAGAAGAAAGTATGGGGCTCTGAGCCTTGCTTTAGAGAATACAAGTGGAATAAATGTGTATCATAAAAACGTCTTTCACTACTCAAACTCCACTGCTCACGTGCAACTGGTAAACTACACGCTATCTCTATTTCCACCACCCCTAATTGCTTCTTGCAGAGTCTGAGTTCCCCTTTTTTTCTCATTTAGATGTAATAAGCCTAGTAGTTTATTTTCATCCATTGTCTGTATATTGAAATTCTATATTCATGTACTCTTTTGATATATATAGATATAGTATAAAACTCAGGGTTTCCTTGTGGTAAGTGATTGTGATGCTGCCACAGGATTCGAGACACTGATGAATGGTGCTATTTTGGACTTAATGCTCCTTGGCAAGGTAGCTCTGATGGAATTTTTTTTTCCCATGTTCTGAGAAGGTGTTGGTTCTTTGTTTTTCTGAATGTTGTTCCTCAGACTGAACTGACTTGTTTAATAGTGTCTTCAGTCTTGCTTTCTTATTCAGTGCTGTAGATGAGTAACTACTTATAGCGTACAAGCAAGGAACTGATTCCCTATCAGGGTCTACTCACACACATGCAGTTATAGTGGGAGCAATCACAAAAACTGTAATTTACTTAAAATGTCCTTTCTGATTCCTATCCGTCTAACCTGGAGAAAGGCAAGCAATAGTTTTTCATCAGTCTTTCAAAAAAATTTGTTTGAATCTTGATGTGGTTTAAACCCAGCAGACAGCTAAGTATCACAGACACTCCCTCACTCTCCCTAGGTGGGGTGGGAGAGAGAATCAGAGAGGTAAAAGTGAGAGAACTCATGGGTTGAGATAAAGACAGTTTACTAGGTAAAGCAAAAACCACGCACGCAAGCATAGCAAAACAAGGAATTCATTCTCTACTTCCCATTGGCAGGCAGGTGTTCAGCCACATCCAGGAAGGCAGGGCTCATCACATGTAACGGCTTCTTGGGAAGATGAGGGCCATCACTCAGAACGTCCCCCCCTTCCTCCTTCTTTCCCCCATCGTTTATTGCTGAGCATGACGTCATATGGTATGGAATATCTCTTTAGTCAGCCTGGGTCACCTGTCCTGGCTCTGTCCCCTCACAGCTTCTGGTGCACCCCCAGCCTCCTTGCTTGCAGGGCAGTACGAGAAGCAGAAAAGTCCTTGGCTCCGTGTAAGCACTGCTCTGCAACAACTAAAACATTGGTGTATTATCACCACTATTTTCATCAACATCCCAAGATACAGCATTGTGTAAGCGTTTGTGATTAAAATTAACTCTGTCCCAGCCAAAATCATGACAGGTCTTTAAAGCCTTTTTGAAAGAAAGGACAAGTTTTAATGTCTTCTACAAATCCATAAAATAGTTGAACAATACAGTAAATTTCTGGAAGGAGAACTTTTAAAGAGGGAAAGGGTACCTTTCCACAGTACTGTCAACATGTGGATTTTACGTTTTTGTTCTTGCTCCCAGAGAACTAACAATACAAAGCAAAAAACTAAATGGTATCATCTACTCATGGAATGTTGTGCTAGACACAGTCTGAAAGCTCACCTTAATTTTTTATATAACTCTTCCTTTTACAGGACAGGCTTTGTTCTGAACTAGTTTAGCTTCTGACTGTTAAATACTAATGTATGCGTTGCACTTCCTAGATTTCTTTTCTTTCCTTTCCCCACTTTCTGTATCCCTCTTGTATATTTTAATTTCTGTGAGAATCAAAGTTGTGTTTTCGCAGTGGAAAATTCCACTAACCTAATATTCAAAAGTGATTGTACAGGCATAACAGTGGGGAGTCTGTTAAGCAGAAAAGGGGACAGTGGAAGGTCCCACTGTCCCAAAATAAGGAGAAAGGCTAAGAAAAAACAAGACGAGCAGTTGCGGAATCAGCAAAAACAAAAAATCACGGGCTCCTCCAGGCACAAGAGAAGAAGAAAAAAGGGGGAAACGGAGAAATTAAAGGTTGGTCATATAAAATTATACTTATATGGTACAGTGATAAGCATCGAGTAGGTTGTGAACCTGTAGTACTCAGCCAATGAGGAAACAGGGGAGGAATCAAGTACTGGGTAATAGGGGATATAAGGTTATGATACACTTTTACTGTGTGCTCCTGCTTGCAGGATGCCCACCATTGCAATCACGAATAAAAATGCTACTTCACTGAGATCCTTGCCTGAGCCTGTGTTATTGGCTGCAGATTGTTTCTCACATTCCAGTATTCTAGATACTTCTACTGTGCTGTATATAGAACAGGAAATAATATTAAGCAGTTGTGACATTTATGTATAGTTGTAGTTACGTACTGCTGAAAATGCAGACTTTTGTAACAATGTGATCTTTAATAATTCACTACAAGTACCCAATGTATTTCAGTTATTTGAGTATGATTTGTTCAATAAATATTCAGGCTCTAAGGGTAGCCACGATGTCTCTGTTTTCTTTGCCTTTTCACCTGTTCTTTACATGATTTCTGAGTTTATTTCAGAAATATCTGGCAATGTAAAAGGTGATTCCTTCTGAATTGTTGTCTGATAAACAATAGCTGTTAAGATAAACTAAATACCAAATCTGTATCTGGGAAACAATATCTTCCAGACAGTTGTGGAATATATGTCTCTTTTAAGATTCATGAGTAGCTGGATCAGATGTGATACTTGATGTCATTTTTAGTAATCCTAGGAGGAGGCTGTGGGATTGTATGCATGGCAAGAACAATGCATTTCATTATTCATGCCTGATAAAAGAAACTGAATTAACAGGCCTGTTTTCTATCGTGTAAGTTAATTTTAGAGAATGTTGATATACTCATCTGTCTTAAAAGCAGTTTTATCAGATAAGTGATATCTGCATTTGTAAGGTTTAGAATGTATAGTGCTTTCATTTTAGCATAGAACACAAATTTAGCAGCATTTTTTTAAAACACAAGCAGAGATCTACTAATTAACAGCAGATGTAGGTCATGACTGAAATTTTCCAGTTATGAGACCAAATGAGTGCAATTACACATGCCATGACTATTTATCCCACTAAGTGAATTTACACAGGGATTGAGTTTGGCTTGATGACTTTGTGTCATAAAAAGCTGACCATGCATGCAAGGCACCACCACTTACTGATCCAAATGGCTACCTGTCTAACAGTAAGAAACACAGCAGACTACTGTGGATTTGGACTAGAGCTGGCTCTGTGGTTAGAAAGCAATTTTATCTATCTACCTATCTATCTATCAATCATATATGTATGCATACAAATACATTATATATACATATATATTATATAAGTATATACATAAATGTATGTAAATGTTCATTTAATGGTGAGAAACAACTAATAGTATTAGTGCACTAATAGAACAAATTATTTATTTATTTTAACCTGTGGTCCACTGGCTTTGGGAAATAAGTTAAATGTTTCTGAAAGAGATATGTAAACTGATTAAAAAAAAAACACAAACAGTCCTGTTATTAGCAAAATTTAAATTTGCTACACAAGAAAAGCTTTTAAAGATTTTGAAAAATCTAAAAGGACTGCACACTATCCTTTTAGAACCTACAGCTGCTACAATGACTGCTTCACCTTTAGCACTGTTTTAATCTTCATAGCAACATGCCACATATTAATAAAAGCATAAAGATCTGTGTATTAGAATCTTTGTTCAAACTACAACACAACTGAAAATGACTCTTGAATACCACAAGTAACGTCTTCTTTGTTTTAGCAATAAGATTCCTTAGTATATACAGCAACTTTTCCCATAATAACATTCTAGAGACTGAATTTTGCCAAGGACGATTTCAAATGCATTATGACTGATAGAGGCTTCCTAACCATTCAAAGGTCACCTATACTATTGCATCAGCAATAGTGGACGTAGTGTGTATGAATTGTCAGCTTCATAAGATGTGGCAGGAAAAAAGAATTATAGAGTGGGCATACCTTAAAAAAAACACACAGTATGGTCATTTTAAGGAATGCACATAAGACTTCATATTTGTCTTCTTCCTTGTAGTGATCTATGAATCATAATTATTAGACAGGGTTGCAAAAAATCCTGTCCAGCTTCGACATTTTGGAATATTATCTACATGCATCATGTTTGATCCATTTTGTTGTACAAAAATTACTCTGAGTTCAAAAACATGCTTAAGCCATACTTTTTTGCAAGGGGCACGTAGATGGTGCTCTGGCATGGGGCCTGGGCTAATGGCACCTCCTTTGCAGCTACTGTCCCAAGGGACAGGCTCTTATCTCTTACAGGTTTAGTGGAGAAAGGAGAGCTCTACATGCAACACCTACCTATCTCACAGCTTTCCCAAAAGCCTGCTCGAATCTTCTTCCTGCTCCCTTGTTAAGGCTTCGCACCAGTGGCTAGCTAAGCTCCACCACACTGCTCTCTCACTCCCCCTTCTCAAAAGAACAGGATGATATGATGAAAAAAGGCTCGTGGGTTGAGATTCAGACAGGGACATCACTCACCAAATACCATCACAGACAAAAAAGACTCAGCATAGGGAAATTAACGTAATGTTTAATGTTTTCCTTAGACCTCCTCTTTCTGTTGCCATACTTGAAAAAGCCTTTTTTTGTTTGACACCACACTGGCCAATGTCAACTCAAGTTGAGCTTTAGCTTTTTTTGTTTTCTCCCTACAGATGCAAATTGCAGCTCTGTAATCTCCCTGTGAATCCTGACTTTGTTTCCAGAGATCGTATATTGTCTTTTTCTGCCCAAGTTCCAGGAGGAGTTCCCTGTTCAGCCAAGCTGGTCTTCTGCCCCACTAGCTTGATTTGTGACACAATGGAATGGCCTGCTCCTGGGCTTTTAAAAGGTAGTTCTTGAAAAGCGAACAGCTCTCATGGAACCCTACAACCTCTAGAGCCAATTCCCCAGGGACACTGCTAACTCACTCCCTGAGTAGCTAAAATTTTGCTCTCTTAAAGTACAGGGCGGCAACTCTGCTGACCTTTTTGCTCCTTACACCAGTGTCCTGGTTTCAGTTAGGACAGAGTTAATTTTCTTCCTAGTAGCTGGTAGAATGCTATGTTTTGGCTTAGGATGAGAAGAGTGCTGATAACATGCTGATGTTTTAATTGTTGCAGACCAGTTCTTACATCAAGCCAAGGACTTTTCAGCTTCTTGCTCTGGCCTGCCAGCGGGCAGGCTGGGGGTGCAGCAGGAACTGGGAGGGGACAGACCCAGGACAGGTGACCCAAACTAGCCAAAGGGGGTATTCCATACCATCTGACGTCATGCTGAACAATATATAGGGGTGGCTAGCCAGGGGGAGGAGGGCTGGACTGCTCGGGGTTAGGCTGGGCATTGGTCAGTGGGTGAGCAATTGCACTGTGCATCACTTGTTTCGTACACATTATTAGTAGTAGTACTATTATCATCGTTATTGCTATTATTATTATTATTGTTATTATTATTTTCCTGTCTTAATAAACTGTCTTTATCTCAACTCACAGGCTTCACTTTCCCGTTTCTCTCCCCCATCCCAGAGAGGGAGGGGGGAGGGTGAGTGAATGGCTGTGTGGTGTTTAGCCGCCGGCCGGGTTAAACCACAACACACCAGTAATTTTGAACTCAACTATGTCATGATCACTGTGTCCTAGACAACCACCTACCACCACCTATCCCACAAGGCCTTCCCTATTCTCAAATAACAGATCTAGGAAGGTGTGGTTGGGACAGAGTTAATTTTCATCGTAGACACTCACACAATGCTGTGTCTTGGGATTTTGATTAAAATAGTGGTGATAACACAGAATCACAGAATTGTAGGGATTGGAAGGGACCTCGAAAGATCATCAGGACCAACCCCCCTTGCCAAAGCAGTTTCCGTAGAGCAGGTTGCCCAGGTAGGCGTCCAAATGGGCCTTGAATATCTCCAGAGGAGACTCCACAGCCTCCCTGGGCAGCCTGTTCCAGTGCTCTGTCACCTTTACCATGAATAAGTTCTTTCGCATATTGGTGCGGAACTTCCTGTGAATTGCTAGAGAAGGATCTGATTCAGAGGAATAGGCCTGGTGCATAGGTAAAGAAACAGTTAAAATAATGAAGAAAAGTACTAGGGTATGTATGAGTTTTCCTTTTTATTTTCTCTTTTAAGGTTAGGGTTTGTCAGATGCTCTTTATTGTTTGGCATAAAATTACAATTAAAAAAATGGTGGATGGAGGAGAAACAGCCCATACAATAACAAGAGGATACTGTGGTATCCTTGTCTTTTGAAAAAATATCTCTAAAATAATTGAAATTTTATCTGAAGAAATGTAATTATTTTTATTGAAAACTGAAAGATAATTTAATAGTAAATAGTAGAGAAGACGTGAATGAACATGAATGTGAAAACACTGCTTGGCTTAGACAGTTAAAACTAAAACCATCATCAAGGCAGACCAACTGATGGGAGCAATCACAGAGGTGACCTTACAATAATAAGAAAATACTGTCAGAAAACGGCTGCTAAAAACTGACAGGAGAAAATGTCTGCCAGTCTGGGAACTGCTAGCCTGGGAATCCATCCTGGGAACTTGGCCTGGGAAACGAACATCTTTGAAGGGTGCATCTGGCATCCCTGAAGTACAGCTGGGTACCTGAGAACCAGAGTCATCCTGAAGATGCCATCAATAAGGGCAAATAAGTGAAATAGGAAATGGGGGTTGCAGTCAGTTCATAATAGTTTGTCTCTGCCACTCCTTCCTCCTCATGCTCTTCCCCTGTTCTGTGGGGTCTCTCCCATGGGATACAGTCCTTCATGAACTGCTCTAATGTCAGTCCGTTCCACCGGATACAGTTCTTCAGGAACAGGGTGCTCCAGTGTGGGTGTCTCATGGGCCACAACTCCTGCCAGACAACCTGCTCCTATATGGGCTCCTCTCCACAGGCTGCATTTCTGGCCAGGAGCCTGCTCCTGCATGGGCTCTCCAAAGGCTGCAGCCTCCTTCATGGCATATCCACCTGCTCTGGCATGGCATCCTCCACCTGCTGCAGCATGGTCCTCAGTTCTGGCATGGTCCTCCATGGACTGCAGGGGGACAACCTGCATCACCATGGTCCTCTCCATGGGCTGCAGGGGAATTTCTGCTCCAGTGCCTGGAGCACCTCCTCTTCCTCCTTCTTCACTAACCTTGTTGTCTGAAGAGTTGTTTTTCTCACTCCTCTCCTTCTCACAGCTGCTGCACAGCGCTTTTTACCCTTTCTTAAATATTTTATCACAGAGGCACCACCAGCATCACTGATAGGCTCAGCTTTAGACAGCAGTAAGTCTGTTTTGGAGCTGTCTGGAATTGGCGTTGTCCAGCATGGGGGCAGCTCCTGGTCTATTCTCACAGAGGACACCCCTGCACCACCTCCCACCTCCCAGCATGTAAACCTTGCCACATAAACCCAATACAACATCTCAAAATAGCTTCTTAATTAAAAGTTGCAGTTTGTTTTTAAACTGTATTGACTTCCAAGTTAGAAATCGTGTATTTGCTAATAAATTGACAAAATGTTAATAGAAAAGGTTCTAAAAAGGGTCATCTAGCTAAAAATGAAGACATGACTGAAACAAGCTCTTTAAACTAGGAATGAGGGGAGAGGGATAGAGTAAGCAGCAGCCCTGTGAAGGAGTGATAGAAAGGGTTGCTAGACAAAGCGCATGGAGAGATGTGATAGGAAGAAATCACAAAATCAACAAAATGGGGCTTAAGCAGGGTTACTTCCACCACCAGCATGTAAACAAGGAAATGTCTACAAGACACCATTATGGAGAAAAAAAACAAAAACAAAAACAAAATATTTCTAGGATCCCAACATGATGAGGTATCTCTCTGAAGTGCCTGCACACTATGATGTACAATATGGGGAATAAACAAAATGAGTAAGAGATGTAAGTACTGTCACAGTGCTAAGACCTTGGATCACAGAGACTGTGTGAGATGGCTCCCAAGACGGGTGTCCTGGTTTCAGTTAGGATAGAGTTAATTTTCTTCCTAGTAGCTGGTAGGGTGCTATGTTTTGGATTAGGATGAGAAGAATGCTGATAACATACTGATGTTTTAATTGTTGCAGAGCAGTGCTTACATCAAGCCAAGGACTTTTCAGCTTTTCTCTCTTGCTCTCCTGCCAGCGGGCAGGCTGGGGGTGCAGCAAGAGCTGGGAGGGGACAGACCCAGGACAGGTGACCCAAACTAGCCAAAGGGGTATTCCATACCATCTGACATCATGCTGAACAATATATAGGGGTGGCTAGCTGGGGTGGGGGGGCCAGCTGCTCGGGGATAGGCTGGGCATTGGTCAGCAGGTGGTGAGCAGTTGCATTGTGCATCACTTGTTTCGTACACATTATTGTAAATTCTGTTAATAAACTGTCTTGATCTCAACCCACAGGCTTCATTTTCCTGTTTCCCTCCCCCATCCCAGAGAGGGAGGGGAGAGGGTGAGTGAACGGCTGTGTGGTGCTTAGCTGCCGGCTGGGTTAAACCGCAACAAGGGAAGAAACTGGAAGGTTACCAACACATTCTTTGGTTCTAAGGACATATGATTCCCCATAGCGTGTAACTGCTTGCCTTCGGCCAGTGAGGGGCAGTTGTGTGCACAGGTCTCCTCTCAGCTCGGGTGCGCTTCCTTTCAGCGACTTTCAGTATGAGCTTCCTTCCAGCTTGGGTGCGCTTCCTTTCAGTGCGGGATTCACTTCTGTGAGCGGTTTGCTGAGTTCAGCTGAACCTGTCTTCATGAGGCGATCAGTGTCCCTGTTCCTGTCCTGGTCCCTATTCTGTTAGCCTGTCCCTGTTCATTCCGTTTTTGTCCCTGTTCTGTCAGCTGGTCCCTGCTCTTCAGGTTGTCCCTGTTCAGGTGCCATTGTGGCGTAATGACCACAGAGACACCAAGGTTCTTTTGGGATCAGTAACTGCTACTACTTTATTGATGACATAACTTCAACTCTCTCACTGAGGACAGGCTCCCTTCGCTCAACAGCAGTACTTTTCCACTAACTATTCACTGGTCAGCAACTTTGCCCAGCAACAGCAAACACCCAGCAACTTCCATGTCTTAACAAGCAGTCCAAGACAGCAAGGTGTCTCCTGAATCACCCTTCTTTGTTCCTTCTAACTTCTTTACATTCCTCATGGCCTCATGGTTAAGAGTCCGATGTTATTACCAACCATGGGGCTTGTCGACCCCCATGGCCACACTCCCAAATAAAGTCTCTTCTCCAGGCTGAACAACCATAACTGTCTCATCTTCATAGGAGAGGTGTTCCATCCCTCTGATCATCTTTGTGGCCCTCCTCTGGACTCATTCTAACAGGTCCACATCCTTGTTGTGCTGGGGCTCCAGTGCTGGATGCACTACTCCATGTGAGGTCTAACAAGAGCAGAGTAGAGGGGGAGAATCACTTCTCTCAGCCTGCTGGTCATGCTTCTTTTGATGCAGCCCAGGATACAGGAGGAGGGAAGGGGAAAGGACAAGAGGTCATAAAGGACAAGAAAGTCATCAGGAGTAGCCAGTATGGATTCACCAAGGCGAAGTCATGCTTGATCAACCTGATAAGCTTCTACAATGAAATGGTGAGCCTGATGGATGAGGGGAGAGCAGCGGATATAGTCTTCCTGTACTTCAGTAAGGCCTTTGACACTGTCCCTCATAAGATCCTCATAGGCAAGCCATTCATGTTCAGGTTAGATGGGCAGTGAGGTGGATTAAAAACTGTATGAATGGCCCGGCCCAGAGGGTGGTTGTCAGTGACACAAAGTCTAGTTGGAAGCCAGCAACTAGTGGAGTACCCCAGGGATCAAAATTCAGTCTAGTCCTGTTCAACATCATTAATAATCTGGATGATGGTGCAGGGAATACCTTAGGCAGTTGTCCTGATTTCAGTTAGGATAGAGTTAATTTTCCTTCTATTAGCTGGTAGGGTGCTGTGTTTGGGATTTAGGATGAGAATAATGTTGATAACACACTGATGTTTTAGTTGTTGCAGAGCAGTGCTTACACTAAACCAAGGACTTTTCAGTTTCTTGCACTGTCCTGCAAGCGGGCAGGCTGGGGGTGCAGCAGGAGACGGGAGGGGACAGACCCAGGACAGCTGATCCAAACTGGCCAAAGGGGTATTCCATACCATCTGATGTCATGCTGAACAATTATTATGGGGGGACTGGCTGGGGTGGGGGGACTGGCTGCTCGGGGATAGGTTGGGCATTGGTCAGCGGGTGAGCATTGTGCATCCCTTGTTTTGTACACATTATTAATAGTACTATTATCGTTATTATTTTCCTTTATTTTCTGTCCTAATAAACTGTCTATCTCAATCCACAAGCTTTTACTTTTTTTTGATTCTCTCCCCCATCCCAGAGAGAGAGGGGAGAGGGTGAGTGAATGGCTGTGTGGTGCTTAGCTGCCAGCTGGGTTAAACCACAACAGCAGTGTACTCCTCCTGCCCCTCCCTAAGTTGACCTTTCACCCGTATCCCTGCTAGGGCACTAACCATCAGTGGTGACTGTGATGAATGCATCGGTCTGTGATAGTTGAACCAGGATCAAGGTGGATTCGGGGGAGATAGACCCAAGGGCTAATGGATCATGCACCAACAAAATATGGCTGGCATGCAAATATGACTAGTAGTCAGTCATCTTACCCCATAGATAGGGGACAGCCCAGAGCCCATTGAGCTCTCCTGTACTACAGCAGGCTGCATGCCAGGATCTTCCCCTTGAGCAGAGACACCTCCCAAGGTTACTTCTCAAGGTCAAGAGATTCCTTACCTGCGACAGATATGTGGTGACTAAACTTCAAGTTTAGTCAACTTCAAGTTCCGCACAGTCAACTTCAAATTTCGCCAACTTGAACTTCCACACAGTCCAGCCCCTCCTT
This sequence comes from Aythya ferina, assembly GCF_964211825.1. Classification (NCBI taxonomy): domain Eukaryota; kingdom Metazoa; phylum Chordata; class Aves; order Anseriformes; family Anatidae; genus Aythya; species Aythya ferina. The sequence goes on from NC_140313.1 coordinate 10,331,157, forward strand.
CACATACATCGCCACTCTCCCCCCCATCTTGCCTGCCCTGCCTGTCCCTCCTGAGGAGCCTGTAACCATCTATTGCAACACACCAGCCACAGGACTCATCCCACCAGGTTTCGCTTATGCTGATGATGTCGTAGCTGTGGGACTGGGCCAAGACTTCTAGCTCATCCATTTTATTCCTCATACTGCATGCATTTGTGTAGAAGCACTTCAAATGCACCTCATTGCATGCAGCACCTCGTGGAGCAGACCGAAGGACCTCACTGGCACACAGTCCCTCTGATTCTAGTGCACCATCCCTTAGCTTATCACCATTGGGCCTGATTTTATCCCTTTCCCGCTTCGACTCTAGTTTAAAGCCCTATCGATCAGCCATGCTAACTCTGGGCAAAAATCCTTATCCCTCTCTGAGAGAGGCACATAACATCTGGTGCCAGCAGGCCTAATGTCGCATAGACCTTCCCATGATCAACAAACCCAAAGTTCTGCCAGTTGCACCAGTCCTGAAGCCACGTATTAATAAAATGAGTCTGCTTGTCAACACTGATCCCTCCTCTCGGAAGGACAGAGGCAAACACAACCTGTGCCCTTGATCCTTTAACTAGTTGCCCCAAAGCCCTAAAGTCCCTTTTGATAGCTGTGAGAAAAATCTCAAATAACTTTATTCAGACAGGATCTTCTGTGAAGCTATTTTATTCGCAATTGCAATGGCGGGTGTCCTGTCAATCAGGAGCGCATTTTGGTAAATAAATCATAACCTTTTATTCCCTATTACCTGACACCTGATCACCTCCCCTGTTTCCTCATTGTCTGAGTACTACAGGTTCACAAGCTACTTGATGCTCCTCTATACCATATATGTACAATTTTTTTTTGATCAACCCTTTAATTTCTCCTTTTTCCTTTTTTTTTCCCCCTGTTATAAATGGCTCAGTCTTCAAAATAGGACTATAATCAAAGTTTATAATTTATTAAACGAATAGAGGTAAGCAAACAGCACTGGGTGCGCCGGGAGTCTCTGCTCCACCAAGATGCACACCAGTTACATCAAGCAGCTGATTTTTATGCTCCTAGGCTAATACATATTCATTACTACTTCTAGAAAAAACAGGCTTATCTTAATTAGTTTCTGGAATCAAAACCCTGGAGCATGCATATCAGTCTCTGGGGGTCCCTCTGGGGGTTTCTCGTGCTGAAGGCTCATAGTCTTCCTCCCAGGCTTTTTCCTTGTTGTCTCCTTTGTCCATCTTGGCCGGATGTCAGAGACTTGCGCAGTGTCCCCTGCAAGCTTTGTCTTCTAGTTGTCCTTCAGCTTTCTTAATCTCCTGGTCAGATATCCGAGACATGCATAGTGTCCCATGCAATAGTCATAATAGTTAGCAGTCGTTCTGAAAACTCCCAGATATCAGAGACTTCAAGGAAAAGTCTATAAATACATTTCCCTTCAAGCTCTCTATTGACACGAATTGCTAAAACATTCCTCACACCCCTTTCTTATATTTTGAGAGCTTGTGATCTTTGTTTTTTACTGTTCTCACGCTGCTCATCCTGTTTTTCTCAAGCTTCTACCTTATTGGTGAACAGTGAGGCCTTCTACTGTCCACTTATCTACTTGGCATTTCTCTTTGTTCTGACTACACAACTACTTTTGAATACGGAAGGTTAGTTTCTACTGAAAAAACAAACAAACAAACAAACAACAACAACAACAACAAAACAAGCAAACAAAAACAAAGAAAAAAACAACACTCTACTTCAAAAACATGTTCAACTGCAAAAACACAACTTAGTTTCTCACAGGACTGATGTAGGGAATATCAACGGGAGGACTCTGAAGATAAGGGAGGAGAAGACTCCATACCAGCAAGATAAGGGAGGAAAAGACCCCATACACACAGATAATAGAACCAGCAAGAACTGACTTGGACTGCTGAAGTCTGTAAATGAGTGGAAGGGTCAAAAGTTTAGCAGCGAGGAAGACTTTTGGCCCTATTGTCATTCAATCGGGAACTTCGCAGGGATCGGCTGCAGCGAGGGCTCCTGGCAGGGAGACGAACAAAGCCAACCCCAAACCCCCCAATAACGCAGAACAGAGCCGCAGCCCCAGCCCCAGCCCCGCCCCCCCCCCCACCCCCCCCCCCCACCCCGCCCCGGGCAGGCAGGAGCTGTGCTTGTGCCCCTGTGGGCGCTGACGTGCTGAGGCTGGAGCCAGGGGTGTCAACAGCCCACCCACCCCCAGCGCTATAAAAGTAGTCCCTAGGGAGCACCGTGATCCAGGAGCGCCACTAACAGGATGCGCTAACAGGACCGGCTTGGCAGTTAGCACAGGCAGTTCAAGCGGGGCAGGGAGGAGAACCTAGACCTCGCCATGGTGGGCACCTGTTGCAGCGGTTGGCAACCCAAACGGAGGAGATGCTGCCTCTCTGGGCTCACATGGGCACCCAGGTGGATCCCCTGAGGGGGGAGGTGGCAGTCCAGACAGGTGACTGTGGGGAACTCCGGAATCTGGAGGTCCATCTGGGCCATGAGGGAGGAGAGTGCTGTCACGGGTGCAGATGTGTCCTGCTTCAGGTACTCCTCAAGCAGGTGGTTGGGCTGCAGCGAGAAATCGGCAGCCTGAGGGAGTCTCTGAGGGTGACAGATAGGAGGGGCCTCCCTGCCCCTGCTGTTGCTCGGCAGCCCTCTCCTATGTCCTGACAAGGGGTAGAGACTGTCCCCATTGAACACATGTGGAACAGGGCCAGACTGTCCACAAGAGACAAGGGGCTGGACCCTTGTCTCGGCTCGGAGCAAAATGAGACGTCTGCCCCCGACACCCACAATGCCACCTACCCCCATGGTGTCCCTGGGAAATAGTCCCTGGGTGACTGGGATGCAGATAGAAGGAGCAGAACAGGACAGGTAAATGACTGGCTGAGGGGGTGGTGTCTGGACCAGGGATTTGGGTATTTTGATCTTGGGCCGTCCTTTGAGAGTCCGGGTATGTGGGCTACGGACAGACACCAACTGAGCAAGTGGGGTGCAAGTGTGTTGGGGAGCAAGCTCTCTGGGCTGATTTCCAGGGCTTTAAACTAGGTTTGATGGGGGAAGGGAGGGGAGCTAAAGGTGACAGAGAAGGGCTGGGGGAAGTTGTCACTGCTGTCACTGTTGAAGACAGGGAAAAACTTCTGAGCTCTCCCATAGGATTGTCTGTGGGCTCCTCAGAGAAGGTAGCGTCCCCGATCCCCCGTCCAGTATCATCTTCTTGCATCCCCCCAGGGGTAACTGCACCTGCTCCTTCCCTAAAGTGCCTGTACACCAATGCACGGAGCATGGGAAATAAACTGGATGAGCTCGAGATCTGTGTTCGGTCGCGGGGCCACGATCTCGTTGCGATCACTGAGACGTGGTGGGACAGCTCACATGACTGGAACGCAGTCATGGAGGGCTATGTCCTCTTTAGGAAAGACAGGCTGGGGAAGCAAGGGGGTGGGGTTGCCCTTTATGTGAGGGAGCAATTAGAGTGTACCCAGCTCCACCTGGGGGAGGGTGAAGGACAAGTGGAGAGCTTGTGGGTAAGAATTAAGGGGTGGGCAGGTATGGGAGACACGGTGGTAGGGGTCTACTACAGGTCTCCAGATCAGGAGGAGGAAGTCGATGAGGCCTTCTACGAGTAGCTGCTAGTAACCTCACGATCACGAGCGCTGGTCCTCATGGGGGACTTCAATTACCCAGACATCTGCTGGGTAAGCAACTCGGCCAGGCACGAGCAGTCCAAACGGTTCCTACAATGCGTTGAGGACAATTTTCTGACCCAGGTGGTGGAGGAGCCGACAAGGCGGGGGGTGCTCCTGGACCTCGTTCTTACCAACAGGGATAGCCTTGTTAGGGATGTGAAGGTTGGGGGCAGCTTGGGATGCAGCAACCATGAGATGGTGGAGTTCCAGATGGAACTAGGCAAAGGAAGTAAGGCTAAGAGCAGGATTGCAACCCTGGACTTCCGAAGAGCCAACTTCGACCTCTTCCGGGACCTGCTTGGGGGTATCTCATGGGATAGGTTGCTAGAAGGCAAGGGTGCATGCAAGAGCTGGGCTACATTTAAGCAGCACTTCCATGCTCAGGGTCGGTACATCCTGAGGAATAGGAAATTGGGGAAGGGGGGCAGGAAACCCGTGTGGATGAGCAAGGAGCTCATCAGTAAGATCAAAAGGAAGAGGATGGTCTATGAAGTGTGGAAAAAGGGCCTGTCCTCTTGGGAGGAGTATAGATGTGTTGTCAGGGCCTGCAGGGACGCAAGAAGGAAGGCTAAAGCCCACCTAGAGATGAGGCTTGCGAAAGAGGTAAAGGATAATAAGAAGGGTTTTTTCAAGTATGTAAACAGCAAGAGGAAGACTATGGACAATGTGGGTCCCTTGCTGAATGAGGGGGGTGTCCTTGTCAAGGGAGACACTGAGAAGGCAGAGATACTGAATGCTTTCTTTGCTTCAAAGACACTCCCCTGGGACTCCTTGCCCCTGGCAATAGGACAAAGGGTCTGGGAAATGGAGGGCTCCCCCCTGGTTGATGAGGGAGTGGTTCGGGAGCGTCTGAGTGGGCTCAACGCACACAAATCCATGGGTCCCGATGGGATGCATCCACGTGTGCTAAGGGAGCTGGCAGATGATATCACCGAACCGCTCTCTATCATCTTTGAAAGGTCCTGGAGAACGGGTGAGGTGCCTGAAGACTGGAGGATAGCCAATGTCACTCCGGTCTTCAAGAAGGGCAGGAAGGAGGATCCAGGAAACTACAGGCCAGTCAGTCTCACGTCTGTCCCTGGGAAGGTGTTGGAACAGCTTGTTCTGGATGCCATCTCCAAGCAATTGGAAGAGAAGAAGGTTATGAGGAGTAGTCAGCATGGATTCACCAAGGGGTGAAATCCACCAAATCATGCTCATTGGCGGAGCAGAGTCTGGCTGGAGGCTTGTGACTAGCAGTGTTCCCCAGGGGTCGGTGTTGGGTCTGGTCTTGTTCAACATCTTCATCGACGACCTTGATGAGGGAATAGTGTCTGCCCTCAGCAAGTATGCTGATGACACAGAGCTGGGAGGAGGGGCTGACATGCCAGAAGGCTGTGCTTCCATTCAGAGAGACCTGGACTGGCTGGAGAGATGGGCAGGAAGAAACCAAATGAGATTTAATAAGAGCAAGTGTAGAGTCCTGCACCTGGGAAGGAACAACCCGAAGTATCAGTACAGGCTGGGGGACAACCTGCTGGAGAGGAGCTCTGAGGAGAAGAACCTGGGGGTCCTGGTGGATGACAGGCTGACCATGAGCCAGCAGTGTGCCCTTGTGGCCAAGAGGGCTAATGGGATCCTGGCGTGCATTAAAAGGAGCGTGGCCAGCAGGTCAAGGGAGGTGATCCTCCCCCTCTACTCTGTCCTGGTCAGGCCTCACCTGGAGTACTGTGTCCAGTTCTGGGCTCCCCGGTACAAAAAAGACAGGGATCTCCTGGAAAGAGTCCAGCGGAGGGCCACAAAGATGATACGGGGCCTGGAGCATCTTCCTTATGAAGAAAGGCTGAGAGACCTGGGTCTGTTCAGCCTGGAGAAGAGAAGACTGAGAGGGGATATCCTCAATGTATATAAATACCTGAGGTGTGGGAAACATCGGGATTTGGCCAACCTCTTAGTGGTTTGTGGGGATAGGACAAGGGGCAATGGCTGCAAGTTAGAGCAGAGGAAGTTCTGCACACAGATAATAGAACCAGCAAGAACTGACTTGGACTGCTGAAGTCTGTAAATGAGTGGAAGGGTCAAAAGTTTAGCAGCGAGGAAGACTTTTGGCCTTCATCAAAAGACCACCAGAGTACACTGGACCACCACCCGAGGACTCTAGCGTGCATGCGAATAGGGGTGGGAACCTATGTTAATTATTCTTCAGAGACCGAATGAATATGCAAAAGACTTACAGGGGAAGTGAAATGAATATGCATCTATCCCATCAATATAAGCACCCTGCTAGTAAGCCTTAATGTGCAAGCTAGGAGGAGTGATCCCCCTTGAACCCAGCGCTGCAATAAACATACCTGCTTTATAACTCTCCTCGGGTTGTAAAGTTTGTTTCTGTGCAACAGGGGATCTGGGGGTTTTGGTTGATAGCAAGCTGAATGTGAGCCAGCAGTGTGCCCTGGCATCCAGGAGGGCCAACCGTATCCTGGGGTGCATCAAGCGTGGCATTGCTAGTCAGTCGAGGGAAGTGATTGTCCCGCTCTACTCTGCACTGGTACAGCCTCACCTTGAGTACTGTGTGCAGTTTGGGGCACCACAGTACAAAAAAGACGTGGAACTGTTGGAGAGTGTCCAGAGAAGGGCTACTAAGATGGTGAAGGGCCTAGAGGGGAAGACATACAAGGAGCATCTGAGGTCATTTGGCCTGTTCAGCCTGGAAAAGAGGAGGCTGAGGAGAGACCTCATTGTGGTCTACAGCTTCCTCATGAGGGGGAGTGGAGGGGCAGGCACTGATCTCTTCTCTTTAGTGACCAGTGATAGGACCCACGGGAATGGTGTCAAGCTGCGACAGGGGAGGTTCAGGCTGGATATAAGGAAAAGGTTCTACACCTAGTGGGTGGTTGCACACTGGAACAGGCTCCCCAGGGAAGTAGTCACTGCACCAAGCCTGTTGGAGTTTAAGAAGAGTTTGGACTATGCTCTCAATCATATGGTCTGAAGTTTTGGGTAGACCTGTGTGGAGCCAGGAGTTGGACTCGATGATCCTTGTGGGTCCCTTCCAACTCGAGATATTCTATGATTCTATGAAGTATTATATATGTTCATGACTTTAATTCCATACAATGAATATGGCCCAGAGTAGAAATCCAGAAACAAGATAATGATACTGAATTCACACGTGAAGGTCTTTAAATGTGATTCAGAATGACCAGACTCAGAAATTTTTAAGATCTGGATTCAATTTGGAGTCAATGAAACGATTGTAATTCAATGAAATCTTTCTCCTTTTGATTCCACACGGTATGTCCGAGTAGGAGTTCATATGTCAATGTGATTGTTATATTTTTCCTGTTTAGAATATCATTCCTAGCTTGATTTGTAAATTGTAAATCTGTACACTTACATTTAGACTTGTTCCATGGTTGTGTTAATGCATATCAAAGAAATCCAGCAGCCAGAACACTATGAGACTTGATAGTTAATATAAGTCTAGTGGGATGTTTGAATTGGTATGTGATTAGGTATCTGACAGAAAGTTTAGATGCTGGTCTGAGTGGTGGATTATTAATCAAATGTCTAAGTGTCATTAAGACCTTAAGAACAAGAGTAGGTGAGAAAAGCTTTTTCCAAAATTAAAAAATAAAAATCAAGTGCAGGAATGTGAAAAAGGCTTTAAACTAGGAATGATGGGGGAGTTGGTTAACAGCAGTCCTGTGAGGGAGTAATGGGCAGGGTTAATGAGCAAAGGGCCTGAAGTGTTGTGAATGAAAGGAAACACAGAAGCAATAAAACCATTCTGGGGAAAACAATACAAGCATTTACAGGGAAATAAGCATGCTGGGGTGCCTCTCTAAAGTGTCTGTACATTAATGCATACAGCATGGTGAATAAACATGCTGAGTTAGAGATCTGTGTACATTTGCAAGACCATGATATTGCTGGGATCACAGAGATATGGTGGGATGGCTCCCATAACTGGAATGTTACAGTGGATGGATACAGGCTTTTTAAGGGTATGCTGGGGAGATGAAGAGGGGGTGTTACCCTTTATGTGAGAAAACAGCTGGAACACATGGAGGTCTCTCTGCCTGGGGATAGATGAGGAGACAACTGAGAGTTTACAGGTTAGGATTAAAGGGAGGACAGGGCTAGGCAACATTACAGTGGGAATCTGCTACAGGCAACCTGATTGGGAAAAACAAGCGGATGAGGCTCTCTGTAGATAGCTAGGAGCAGCATCACGTTCACAATCACTAGTACTTATGGGGAATTTCAACCACCCTGATATCTGTTGGAGGGACAACACAGCAGGGCATAAGCAGTCCAGGAGACTGATGGAATGCATTGACTCCCTTCTCCAAGTGACAGAGGAGCCAACAAGGAGAGGTGCTATGTGTGGTGGTTTTACCGTGCTGGGCAGCTAAACCCCACAACCGCTCTCTCACTCCCCCTCCTTTAGATGAGGAGGGGGAGAAGTAAAGCAAAGAACAACTCACGGGTTGAGATAAGGATAATTTAATTAAAGGGAAATAATTATAATAATTAAATAAAGACTACCATGAACTAAACAATTTAACTAAGGGGAAATAAAAAGGGAAAGGGGAAAAGGGAGAGGAAAAGGGAAAATAAAAAGAAGGGAGGAAAACAAACAAAATAAATGAAGGCTATATGGAAGTGCAGAGGAAAGAAATTACTCTCTACTTCCCACAAATGAGCGATGATTGACCACGTCCTTGAAGCAAGGCCTCAACGCACGCAGCCGGTGTTCGAGAGGAGGACCGAGGTTTCCCAACGAGAGCCCACCCCTCCCCTCTTCTTCCTGTTTCCACCTTTTATTGCTGAGTGTGACATCACATGGTATGGAATATCCCTTTGATTGGTTTAGGTCAGCTGCCCTAGTGATGTTTCTCTCCTCACTTTTTGCCCACCCCCTAGGAGGGTTAGAGAAAGGCCCAATGCTGTGCCACTGCTGCTCAGCAGTAGACACAACACTGGTGTGATAACACTGCTGTTCCAGCTACAAGTACAGAGTACGGCACTGTATGGGCTGCTGCCGGGAAAGTTAACATTCCAGCCAGACCCAGTACAACCTCCACCCCTTATTCCATAACATTTGTGTCACACTCAGATCCCCATACTTTAGCATACAAGCATTCTCATCATTATTCCTTGTCCTTTAACAGGACAAGGATTTAACAGGACAGGATTAATAGGCAGGTGCATCTTTTCGTTCCATAGGTCTTTCTTGGAAAACGTTCATAAGAACTGTTGATGATTAGGTCTTCATCTGCCAAAGTGGCCACTCAAGGCAGGCGGAGTTGGATGTCTGGACACCAGCACCAGCTTAGCTCAAGTCCTTGTTGCACTGCCCGGCTCCTTGCAAAGTTGACCTGTCGTTGATCCTACAGCATCTTCCTACAACATATAACTTAGATTATAGATTAGTTTTCTCTCAAGGTCAAATCTCCTTGAGGCACACACTTGATATCCCCATTCTTTTGCATGACCCACCAGGTATACCCTGGTCCTTGGGCGAAGACAATCCCACGAGTGGGTTTGCCTTTTCCTGAGGCAGGAGCAACCCACACTGCCTTCCCCATCCACCTTCCTATATGCACTACGGGAACTTTAGCTCCTTTCACAGTGTGTAGGGGTTTTGTTTCAGCAGGACCAGCACGGCTGTCAGACCCCCTATTGTTAACTAGCCAAGTGGCTTCTGGTAGATTTGTGTCCCATTGTTTCCACGTCCCAGCACCTAATGCTCCTAACATAGTCTTTAACAGTCCATTGTACCTCTCAACCTTCCCAGAGGCTTGTGGGTGAAAAGGGATGTGGTACACCCACTCAATACCATGCCTCTTTGCCCAGGAGGTAACAAGATTGTTTTGGAAATGACTCCCATTGTCAGACTCAATTCTCTCTGGTGTACCATGACGCCACAATACTTGTCTTTCCAGGCCCAAGATAGTGTTTCGGGCCGTGGCATGGTTTACAGGGTATGTTTCCAGCCACCCAGTAGTTGCTTCTACCATGGTGAGTATGTACCGTTTGCCTTGGCGAGTTTTTGGGAGTGGTCCGATATAGTCAATTTGCCAGGCCTCACCATATTGAAACCCTAACCATCTCCCCCTGTTCCAGGGAGATTTTACCTTCATGGCTTTCTTGATTGCAGCACAGGTCTCACACTCATGGGTAACCTGTGTGATGGCCTCAATGGTCAAGTCCACCCCTCGATCACGAGCCCATCTGTAAGTGGCATCCCTCCCCAGATGTCCTGATGTTTCATGGGCCCATCGAGCTACAAACAGCTCACCCTTACGTTCCTAGTCTAGGTCCACCTGAGCCACTTCAATTTTCGAAGCTCGATCTACTTCTTTGTTGTTCTGATGTTCTTCAGTAGTGCGACTCTTGGCCATGTGGGCATCTACATGACGTACTTTAACATCCAGGTTTTCTACCCGGGGAGCAATATCGTGCCACAGGGTAGCGGCCCAGATAGGTTTACCTCTGCGCTGCCAGTTGTTCTGTTTCCATTGCTGCAGCCACCCCCACAGAGCATTTGCCACCATCCATGAGTCAGTATAAAGATACAATACTGGCCAATTTTCTCTTTCGGCGATATCTAGGGCTAGTTGTATGGCTTTTACTTCTGCATACTGACTCGACTCACCTTCCCCTTCCATGGCTTCCACAACTCGTCGTATGGGATTCCACACAGCAGCTTTCCATTTCCGATGGCTCCCTATCACACGGCAGGATCCGTCAGTAAACAACGCATACTGCTTTCTGTCTTCTGGCAACTCATTGTATGGTGGTGCCTCTTCAGCACGGGTTACCTCTTCTGTTGGCACTCCGAAATCTCTGCCTTCCGGCCAGTCCATAATCTCTTCCAGGATTCCTGGGCGATTGGGTTTTCCCATTCGAGCCCGCTGTGTAATTAACGCTATCCACTTACTCCATGTAGCGTCAGTTGCATGGTGTGTAGTGGGAATTTTCTCTTTGAACATCCAATGTAACACAGGTAGCCGCGGTGCCAAGAGGAGCTGTGCCTCTGTACCCACAACTTCTGAAGCAGCTCAAACACCCTCATATGCTGTGAGTATTTCTTTTTCAGTTGGGGTGTAATTGGCTTCTGATCCTCGATAGCCCCGACTCCAGAAGCCCAGAGGTCGACCTCGAGTTTCTTCTGGGGTTTTCTGCCAAAGGCTCCAGGTGAGCCCATGCTCCCCAGCTGCAGTGTACAGTATATTTTGCACAGCTGGTCCAGTACAGACAGGCCCAAGGACTACTGCACGAGCTATTTCTTGTTTGATTTGTTCAAATGCCTGTTGTTGCTCAGGGCCCCACTCAAAATAGTTTCTCTTTCGAGTCACTCGATATAGAGGACTCACAAGCTGACTATAGCCTGGCACATGCATTCTCCAGAATCCCACGAGGCCTAGGAAAGCTTGCGTTTCCTTTTTGCTAGTTGGCGGAGACATTGCTGTTATTTTATTGATCACATCCATTGGAATATGGCGACGTCCATCCTGCCATTTTACCCCCAAGAATTGGATTTCCTGTGTAGGCCCCTTGACCTTGCTCTTTTTAATGGCAAAACCAGCTTTCAGGAGAATTTGGATTATTTTCTTCCCTTTCTCAAAAACTTCTTCTGCTGTGTTGCCCCACACGAGGATGTCGTCAATGTACTGAAGGTGCTCAGGAGCTCCCCCTTGCTCCAGTGCAGACTGGATCAGTCCATGGCAAATGGTAGGGCTGTGTTTCCACCCCTGGGGCAGCCGATTCCAGGTGTAATGGATGCCCCTCCAAGTGAAAGCAAACTGCGGCCTGCATGCTGCTGCCAAAGAGATGGAGAAAAATGCATTAGTAATATCAATTGTGGCGTACCACTTGTCTGCCTTTGACTCTAGTTCGTACTGAAGTTCTAGCATGTCCGGCACTGCAGCACTCAGTGGTGGCGTGACTTCATTCAGGCCTCGATAGTCCACTGTTAGCCTCCACTCGCCATTAGACTTTCGTACTGGCCATATAGGACTATTAAAGGGTGAGCGAGTCTTGCTGATTACTCCCTGACTCTCCAGTCGGTGAACCAACTCATGGATGGGAATCAGGGAGTCTCGGTTGGTGCGATATTGCCATCGGTGCACCGTTGTAGTAGCAATTGGTACCTGTTGTTCTTCAACCTTCAGCAATCCTACAACAGAAGGGTCTTCTGAAAGGCCAGGCAGGGTAGACAGCTGCCTAATCTTCTCTGTGCTCAAAGCAGCTATGCCAAAAGCCCACCGGTATCCTTTTGGATCCTTGAAGTACCCTCTCTTGAGATAGTCTATGCCAAGGATACACGGAGCCTCTGGGCCAGTCACAATGGGATGCTTTTGCCACTCATTCCCAGTTAGACTCACTTCAGCTTCCAGTACAGATAGTTGTTGGGATCCCCCTGTCACTCCAGAGATACAGGTGAGTTCTGTCCCTTGGTAGCCTGATGGCATTAAGGTGCATTGTGCGCCAGTGTCCACTAAAGCTTTGTATTCCTGTGGTTCTGATGTGCCAGGCCATCGGATCCACACAGTCCAATAAATCCGGTTATCCCTCTCCTCTACCTGGCCGGAGGCAGGGCCCCTCTAGTCCTGGCTGGAGCGTCTGCCACTTAATTCTTGCAAATGAGAGGTAGAGGTCCCTTCATCAGGGTCAAGAATAACATCAGCTCTTCTACTGCCTCTGGGGAACTGCCCAATAGAAACCGGAGCAGCATTTCTCTTAGGAGCCCCTCTTCTTGCTGCTGTATTTCCTTTCAGTTCACGTACCCGAGCAGCTAGGGTTGAAGTAGGTACACCATCCCATTTCCTCATATCTTCCCCATGGTCACGCAGATAAAACCACAAGGTGCCACGTGGCGTACGTCTTGGGTACTCTCTCTCTTGAGCAGGCGAATGCTGATTCTTGGTGGCTGAAGTATCACTCTGTCTAAATGAGGGGGAATATACTTGTTCCACGAGCTTGTCAAGTCCTTTAGACAGTTTCTCCACAGCTGAGACACAGGACTGTAGCGGAGCAGAGAGATTGTCTTCATATTGTTGAAGCTGGCAGGACATTGTTGGTCCCATCCCCTCATCCCAGCGAATTGCTGCCAGGGTACAGGCATGTGCTGATGGTGCACTCCGCACAAATTTACGCCACATGGATGTTGTGCACTGGACTTCATCGGGGTCTTGAGGTGTCTGGGCATTGTCCAAATCACTATAAATCATCTCCCGCACAGCTAATTCCCGCAGATGCTGGAGACCTTTATCCACAGTGGTCCACTTGCCTATGTGATATACAATATCTTCCTTATGGGGCTATCTTTCTTTGATAGCTGCCAGGAGTCGTCTCCAGAGGCTGAGGGCCTGTGCTCCTCTCCCGATTACTTTGTCGATTACCCTTTCTCTAGAGAGGGATCCCAGCTGCTTGGTTTCATTGCCTTCTAATTGTAGGCTATTGGCCCCAGCATCCCAGCATCGAAGCAGCCAGGTGAGGCTGTGTTCACCTGGGCGTCGACCATAATCCTTTCGTATTTCTCGCAACTCACTCGGGGATAAGGATCGAGTGATTTCTGATTCCTTTATGATTTCCGTCTCTTCTTCCTGCTGTTTTTGTGATGGCTCTGCTTTAGAGGTGCCTGCCATTTCCCCTTCTCCCTCCTTCTTAGGAGAGGCTTCTTCCCTTACTAAACGAGCTGACCTCCGTTTCCATTGTTTTGACTTGACTATGGGGGCGACTGATACCATAGTTGGTTGGTCCTCTGGGTCAGCCACAGCATGTGTTATCTGGTCATCAGATTCAGAGACTTCCTCCCTCTCTTCAAGTTGCTGGATGATGTTAAACAGTGTTCGATAGGAATAAGCCAGGACCCAGCACAATGCTGCAAGCTGTCGTTCTCCGGCATTATCAGGGTCAGGACATACAACTCTCAAACATTCTACCAAGTTTTTAGGATTTAGCACTTGCTCAGGGGTGAAGTTCAAAACTATTGGAGGAGACACTCGTGACAGGTATCTGCCAACATCATCCCACACACCTTGCCACTCACCACAAGACTGTTTCGGGACAGATTCCCATGTAAGTTTTTTAAACAATCGACTAATCTTAGAGAGAAAATGAAACCTGTTATTCAGAACTAGAAATAGCAATACATGGGTTACAGATGGATCTTCAAAATACTCCCAAACTGTTGTAATTAGCCCACTGTGAAAGAAGGGAAAGGTACCATTCCTAATATTATTAATAAACTGGTGTCCAGATGAGAAAAGGAAGGCAGTGTAGTTCTGAATATTCTCTGAAAAATAGTTTCCATGGGACCCAAATGATAACAGCGCAGAGCCTGAATTCCAGATTAAAACCAAGGTCAGTGCTTGGCAGCACAGCGAATTAAAAACAGTGAACACAGATTGTAGCACTTTGTCGGATTGGATATATAGGAGAAAGGAGAATATGACACGGATTGCATGACATATGAACAAAGCTATTATTATTAACAGGGCAATGAACATGGTTACTAGCAAGCAAGGGTGTTAGTTGTATGCGTTTAATCAATTCTGTTGTTATCTCAACCCTTCGAGCTCCACGTTGGGCGCCAAAAAGGACTGTGGTGGTTTTACCGTGCTGGGCAGCTAAACCCCACAACCGCTCTCTCACTCCCCCTCCTTTAGATGAGGAGGGGGAGAAGTAAAGCAAAGAACAACTCACGGGTTGAGATAAGGATAATTTAATTAAAGGGAAATAATTATAATAATTAAATAAAGACTACCATGAACTAAACAATTTAACTAAGGGGAAATAAAAAGGGAAAGGGGAAAAGGGAGAGGAAAAGGGAAAATAAAAAGAAGGGAGGAAAACAAACAAACAAAATAAATGAAGGCTATATGGAAGTGCAGAGGAAAGAAATTACTCTCTACTTCCCACAAATGAGCGATGATTGACCACGTCCTTGAAGCAAGGCCTCAACGCACGCAGCCGGTGTTCGAGAGGAGGACCGAGGTTTCCCAACGAGAGCCCACCCCTCCCCTCTTCTTCCTGTTTCCACCTTTTATTGCTGAGTGTGACATCACATGGTATGGAATATCCCTTTGATTGGTTTAGGTCAGCTGCCCTAGTGATGTTTCTCTCCTCACTTTTTGCCCACCCCCTAGGAGGGTTAGAGAAAGGCCCAATGCTGTGCCACTGCTGCTCAGCAGTAGACACAACACTGGTGTGATAACACTGCTGTTCCAGCTACAAGTACAGAGTACGGCACTGTATGGGCTGCTGCCGGGAAAGTTAACATTCCAGCCAGACCCAGTACAAGGTGCTGGAGTACGTCCAAAGAAGAGCAATGAAGCTGATGAAGGGTCTAGAGAACAAGTCTTATGAGGAGACGCTGAGGGAGCTGGGGTTGTTTACCTTGGAGAAAAGAAGTCTCAGGGGAGACCTTATTGTACTTAACAATTACCTTAAAGGAGGTTGTAACACAGTGGGGATTGGGCTCTTTTCTCAAGCACCAAGTGATAAGATGAGGGGAAATGTCCTCAAATTGCGCCAGGGGAGGTTTAGGTTGGATATTAGGAGAAAATTCTTTATGAAAGTGTTGTGCAGCGTTGGAATAGGCTGCCAAGGGAAGTGGTTGAGTCACCATCCCTGGAGGTCTTCAAGAAATGTGTAGATGTAGAACTTAGTAGTGTGGTTTAACAGTGGACTTGTCAGTATTAGGTTAAAGGTTGGACTAGATAATCTTAGAGGTCTTTTCCAACCTGAATGATTCTATGAGTCAATGATTTTAATATCTCACATTTGCCATTGGACTGTTGAGTCTCTTACCACCTCTGGACAGGGAGAGGATACTGGAAGTCCCTGATCAAAACAGTTGGTGTGGGCTGGAGTTCTGTAGATTCGTTCTCCCTGCCAGCAGCCAGCAAGATGATCCATGCAAGCCTCTGAGGTAGTCCCATCTGGGTCGCCAAAAACTGTTGTCTGATAAAATGTTCAGATTCGTTATCTGGTGTGCAATAAGCCAAAATACACAAACTAGGTTGAGATATTGTTTATTTCAGAGTTGTGCAAGTCTGAGTACCAGGTGGTTTACCACAAAGCTGGCCCTACTCCAGACTTTTTGTTGATTTTTATACAGTTCTACATAGTCATTATCATATTAGTTCATCCCACTAAATTCTAACTGGTTAGTGATTTACATATAGTTGCCCAATCTTATCTAGGAAATCTATGCTCATGGGTAGGGTCTTCACCTGCACTGGGCTTGTCCCGACCTGTGGGTGTGTTTTTTAGCATTATAATGACATTACAATGAGAAAACTTTACCTTCAGACATTACTGTTCCTCTTCTTCTGCCAACTTGTCCTAATTCCGCTTGGCATGCTGATTACTACATCCAAGTTCTTTATATTCCAAGGTATTCTACGCAATAGATAATGCTAGTTCTACATTCCAGCCAAAACAAGAACAGTTTCCACTCCTTATTCCCTATCATTTACATCATGCTCAGGTTCCATGTTTTCTAATACATCCTCATTAATCACCACATTTCATGTCTTTTGATATATGCACACAGATATCATTCACTTAGTCTATGGGTGTTGTGGTTTAACCCAGCCGGCAGCTAAACACCACACAGCCGTTCACACACCCTCCCCCCTCCCTCTCTGGGATGGGGGAGGGAAACAGGAAAATGAAGCCTGTGGGTTGAGATCAAGACAGTTTATTAAGACAGAAAATAAAATAAAATGATAATGATAATGATAATGATAATGATAATGATAGTAGTACTACTACTACTAATGTGTACGAAACAAGTGATGCACAATGCAATTGCTCACCACCCACTGACCGATGCCCAACCTATCCCCGAGCAGCTGGCCCCCCTGCCCCAGCTAGCCACCTCTATATATTGTTCAGCATGATGTCAGATGGTATGGAATACCCCTTTGGCCAGTTTGGGTCAGCTGTCCTGGGTCTGTCCCCTCCCAGCTCCTGCTGCACTCCCAGCCTGCCTGCTGGCAGGACAGCGAGAGTGAAAAGCTGAAAAGTCCTTGGCTTGGTGTAAGCACTGCTCTGCAACAATTAAAACATCAGTGTGTTATTAACATTATTCTCATCCTAATCCAAAACATAGCACCCTACCAGCTACTAGGAGGAAAATTAACTCTATCCTTGCTGAAACCAGGACAATGGGCCATCCATCTGAAATGTCAATTGAATTCATTTAATCCATGATTTTGGACTTCATTTGTCATAACAGTCCTTCAGGGCAGGAGAAATGAAATTTTGCTTGATTCCATCAAGATTCATTCTTCATTAGTTTGTGTGACTCTTACTGTAATACCTCTGATGTGACATAGAGCAACCATAGTAGTGATGACATAGAGCATTATATAGCAATTAACATCATACAAATCAAATCATGGGCTAGTCTCACCCCAAATCAAATCCCTTTGAGGTATGCATCAGACTTCCCCATCCTTCTTCTACATTACCCACCAAGTGCACCCACATCCTTGAGCAAAAGCAATCCCATGGATGGGTTTGCCTTTGCCTATGGCAGGAATTACCCATCCCATCTTCCCCAGCATGTTTTTTTATGTACACTACAGGGACCATAAGCCCTTCTACAGTATGTAAGAGTTTTTATTGGACAGGCCAGCTGGGTTGGCAGATACCCTAGTATTGACTAACCAGGTGGCTTTTGCTGAATGTGTATCCCAGTGCTTGAATGTTTCACTACCTATTGCTCTCCGTGTACTCCAGTCCATCATATCTTTTGATTTTCCTGGAGCCTGGTGCATGATAAGGGATGTGATATACCCACTCAGTGACATACCTTACGGCCCAGGTGTCTATGAGTTTGTTGCCACCCCCCACTCCTCCATAAGCAGCCCCTAGGGAGCACAAGTGACCAGAAGCATGACAAAAAGAGTGGGAAAACAGGGTGTGGTGTGGCAGTTTGCACGGGAGGGCATGCAGTGAAGGTACCCCATGACGGAGGGCCGTTCCATAGGACAAGTGGGAGGCACCAAGTACACCTTAACCCTGCACCCAGATCTCCACAGGTCAACAGCACGCACCTTTCCTGATCCTCAAGACAGAATGGTGGGCACTTGTCTCAGGGCAAAGGCTACGGCACTGGCTGCGCGGTCTGCACCATCTACCCCAGTGGTGGTTGATACCTCCACCTAGACACAGCTACTGAGGGGTGAGGCTGCAGTGCAGACTTCTGACTGCTGGAAGTGACTAGATCTTTCTCCTGGAGCAGGGACAGGTGGCAAACCTGCCTGCAAAATGTGTGCCCAGGTAGAGGACCTCCTGCACCAGGTGGCTGAGCTGCAGGAGGCAGTGAGAAGGCTGCTTAGCATCAGGGAGGCTGAAGAGGAGTTAGACAGCTGGATCCTAGGACAATCTGCAGGGGACCCATAGCCCACAGCCAAACAGCCCAAAACTCCCTCACCAACACTCACAGAAGTGGCGGGGGGGCAACAACACAGGAGAGTGGAAGCTGGCAAAAAGAACCAGCAGGAGGAAGAGTCTTCCCTCAGAGTCTGAGGTGCCCTTACAGAACTGCTTCCCCCCTCTGTGGACTGAAAAGGAAAGACCTGTAGCAAGGAGGGTGGAGCTGAATAAGACAACTGTTGTGGTTTAACCTGGCCAGCAGCTAAGCACCACACAGCCGTTCCCTCCCCCTCCCCCCTCCCTTCCTCTCTGGGATGGAGGAGAGAAATGGGAAAGCCTGTGGGTTGAGATAAAGACAGTTTATTAAGACAGGAAAATAATATATATTTTCTATATAATCTCTATATATTGTTTAGCATGATGTCAGATAGTATGGAATACCCCTGTTAGAAATGGCTCAGTCTTCAAAATAGGATTAAATAAAAAATAGGATTTATTAAAAGACTAGAGGTAAGCAAACAGCGCTGGGTGCACCAGGAGTCTCCGCTCCACCAGGACGCACACCAGTTACATCAAGTAGCTGATTTTTATGCTCCTAGACTAATACATATTCATTACTACTTCTAAAAAAAATAGGTTATTATAATTAGCTTCCGGGGTCCAGTCCCTCCTACTGGAGCATGCGTATCAGTCTCTGGGGGTCCCTCTGGGGGTCTCTAGGGGTCTTTCATGCTGAAGGCTCGTAGTCTTCCTCTCCAAGTTTTTTCTTGTCCTTCCCCTTTGTACTCCTTGGCACCGCAGCATCCCCTGCAGGTCTTGTCTCCTAGCCGTCCTTCAGCTTCTTTTTTTGTCTTCTTCTTAATCTCTTGGCCACCTGGCCAGATATCAGAGGCTTGCATAGTATCCCATAACAGTCACTAGTTGTTATCAGTTGTTCTGAAACCCCCAGACATCAAAGACTTCATACAAACACAAATAGCTTTCTTATTGACACTTCACCAGTAATTAAAACATTCCTCACCAGCCATTCACAGGGACAGTCACACCTATAGCAGTGTTAAGTTAATCTCGAAGAAGACAAAAAAAAGGCTGTAACTGTTAGAAATAGAAGTCCGGAATAACAAAGGCAAACAGGTTCATAGATTTGAGGAGTATTTTCTGAAGACTTGATAAATTGACTAGAATGAGGGGGAGACTGGGACACACTGTGTTGAGGGATTTTTGAGACAGCAAGAATCCCATGGCTTGCTGTAGCTGAGCAAACCAAGCTACCAGGGCAACTATGAGAAGTTCCCATGACAGTGTTCCCACATTGTCCAATTGAGGAATTCACGAAAATATTGTTACCAGTAGCTGGCCTCAAGGACAAGGTCTATGTGACTGCTAATCACAAGGGGGTTGTTTTCTTGCAGGTGGGCTTGTTTTCTTGTAGTTGTTTGTCTGAGTGCTTTTGACCAATAATCTTGTGTGAAACACTGTCCGCCCCTGTTAAGTTCACTGTAAAAGTTAGGCTATTCGGGCAATAAAATGGAGCATGATCTGACACTACTGGTGTCTGTCGTGCTTTCGGCCGTGCTTCCTGCAACAACACTGCATCTGTGGTTCAAGAATTAAATTGCCAGTGCAGGACCCAGAGGCAGACAGGACTGTTCTTTATTGACACGAATTGTTAAAACATTCCTCACACCCCTTTGGCCAGTTTGCGTCAGCTGTCCTGGGTCTGTCCCCTCAGGATCAGGAAGACCAAGCAGATGAGGCCCTCTATAGACAGATAGAAGTAGCCTCATGTTCACAAGCCCAGCAGGGCATAGACAATCCAGAAGGTTCCTGGAATGTACTCATGATAACTTCCTTCTCCAAGGGATAGAGGAGCCAACCAGGAGAGGTGCTATGCTGGACGTCATTCTCACCAAAAAGGAGGGGCTGGGGGGGAATGTAAATTTCAAGGGTAGTCTTTGGTGCAGTGACCATGAAATGGTGCAGTTGACGAGATTCGACGGACAGGTTGATACCCACCATCCAGCTCATAAAATGTTCTCCTTTTATAATAATATAAATGTTGAAGAGTGGACGTTGTGCCAATGGCAACCAGTGAATGGCCGGATGGTCTTTACAGATGGGTCCGGAAAAACAGGCAAAGCTGTAGTAACTTGAGAAGAAGGTGGAAAGTGGAAACACCAGATTGAGCGGATCCACGGTTCCCCACAGATAGTTGAATTACATGTTATTATAATGGCTTTTAAGCGCTGGCCAAAAGTACCTTTGAATATTGTATATAACTCACAATATGCTGTAGGTGTCGCTCAGCGCATTGAGAGGGCACATTTGAGACATATCCCAAAGGAAAACTTGTTTCTAAAATGTAAGGAGCTGTTATTTTTGGTGGAGCAGCGAGTGCACCCGTATTGTATTATTCACATGTGGAACCATACCATGTTACCCGGTATTTTTGCAGAGGGTAACGCATGCACTGACCAGCTAACTAATATGACCCTGACTGCCCCGGTGCCTAAGGTGCAGGAGCAATCCTATGCTTTTTTCCATCAATCCATCAAAGTCTTGGCGAAACAATTCGTTATATCGATCACTGTACTGGATCTCTTTGGGATGTTAACTTTCCCTGCAGTAGCCCATACAGTGCTGTGCTCTGCACTTGTAGCTAGAACAGCAGTGGTATCACACCAGTGTTGTGTCTGCTGCTGAGCAGTGCTGGCACAACATCAGGACTCTCTCTAACCCTCCTAGGGGGTGGGCAAAAAAGTGAGAAAAGAAACATCACCAGGGCAGCTGACCTAAACCAACCAAAGGGATATTCCATAACCCGTGCTGAAGAGGTACCACCATACAGTGAGTTGCCAGAAGACAGAAAGCAGTATGTGTTGTTTACTGATGGATCCTGCCGTGTGGTAGGGAGCCATTGGAAGTGGAAAGCTGCTGTGTGGAGTCCCACACAACAAGTTGTGGAGGCCATGGAAGGGGAAGGCAAGTCGAGTCAGTATGCAGAAGTGAAAGCTATACAACTGGCCCTAGAGATTGCCGAAAGAGAAAAATGGCCAGTACTATATCTCTACACTGACTCGTGGATGGTGGCAAATGCTCTGTGGGGGTGGCTGCAGCAATGGAAACAGCAACTGGCAGCACAGAGGTAAACCTGTCTGGGCTGCTACCCTGTGGCAAGATATTGCTGCCTGGGTAGAAAACCTGGCTGTAAAAGTACGTCATGTAGATACCCACATGCCCAAGAGTCGCGCTACTGAAGTACATCAAAACAACGAAGAAGTGGATCGAGCTTCGAAAATTGAAGTGGCTCAGGTCGACCTAGACTAGGAACGTAAGGGTGAGCTGTTTGTAGCTCGATGAGCCCATGAAACATCAGGACATCTAGGGAGGGATGCCACTTACAGATGGGCTCGTGATCGAGGGGTGGACCTGACCATTGAGGCCATCACACAGGTTACCCATGAGTGTGAGACCTGTGCTGCAATCAAGAAAGCCATGAAGGTAAACTCTCCCTGGAACAGGGGGAGGTGGCAAGGGTTTCAATATGGTGAGGCCTGGCAAATTGACTATATTGGACCACTCCCACAAACCCACCAAGGCAAATGGTACATACTCACCATGGTAGAAGCAACTACTGAGTGGCTGGAAACGCATCCAAGTTCTTTATATTCCAAGGTATTCTACGCAATAGATAATGCTAGTTCTACATTCCTACAATCCAGGTTATCAAACAGTGACTGGACCTAATAATTGTTGCTCTTCTGAAGCCTAGAAATGGTTGACTTCTTGGTTTCCGGATCTAAATTTCTGGGTAAAGAAAATTTTAGTAGTACTAATTATAGCAGTAGCTTTCTTTGTTTGTATCTATGTGTTAATACAATGTTCATTTAAATGTTGCTCAAAGTTAGCAAACGTTGAAATGAAAAGATGAGACTCATCTAACTTTAGGAGGTTAAATAAGTCTCAAAGGGGGGAATTATGATACCAGTAAATAGATTTATTTATTTATTTATTTTCGTGAAAGAGAAAAAATATGTACTCTGAGGAAATGGCAAGATGACCCAGGACTTGGAGATGTCTAAAGGATGATTAACTGAGGAGCTGCTAATCAGGAAGACCATTCTCTTGCTATTCTTTAGGGAAACATTCTGATGTATGCCTTTGAATATGTCACTGTCGTGGTTTAACCCGGCCGGCAGCTAAACACCACGCAGCCGTTCGCTCACCCTCACCCCTCCCTCTCTGGGACGGGGGAGAGAAATGGAAAGTGAAGCCCGTGAGTTGAGATAAAGACAGTTTAATAAGACAGGAAAATAATAATAACAAAAGTAATAATAATACAATGGTGATAATAGGAAAATAATAATAATATGTACAAACAAGTGATGCACAATGCAATTGCTCACCACCCGCTGACCGATGCCCAGACTAACCGAGCAGTCCGGCCCCCTCCCCCCGGCTAGCCACCCCTATATATTGTTTAGCATGACGTCAGATGGTATGGAATACCCCTTTGGCTAGTTTGGGTCACCTGTCCTGGGTCTGTCCCCTCCCAGCTCTTACTGCACCCCCAGCCTGCCCATTGGCAGGACAGAGCAAAAGGCTGAGATGTCCTTGGCTTGGTATAAGCACTGCTCTGCAACAATTAAAACATCGGGGTGTTATCAGCACTCTTCTCATTCTAAGCCAAAACACAGCATTCCACCAGCTACTAGGAAGAAAATTAATTCTGTTCTAACTGAAACCAGGACAGTCACCTATCAATGTAATGTGAGTAGTTGGCTGAAAACAAAGATTAGGAGTGTTCTAATGTGAACTATCCTCATTATAATTGTAAAAATTATGTCCCTAGGCTGGGAGACCCCGGCCCAACAGGGGACCCTTCCTCTTCTGATGATGTACAGAATGATTCTGTCATGTCAGCAGTAAGCTAATAATGTAACCAATTGGAGGCTAAGGGATTGTGCAAACATGTACATGTATTGATAAGGTGTTGTGCCAAGGATATGCCAAGGATACACGGAGCATCCGGGCCAGTCACAATATGGTGCTTTTGCCACTCATTCCCAGACTCATTCAGCCTCCAATACACTTAACTGTTGAGATCCCCCCATCACTCCATAAATACAGACGGGCTCTGGCCCTTTATAGCTTGATGGCATCAGAGTACATTGTGCACCCATGTCTACTAAAGCCTTATACTGCTGTGTGTCTCAAGTTTGGGCCAGGCCATCGAATTCAAACACAGTCCAATAAACTAGATTGTCCCTTTCCTCCCCTTGGCTGTAGTCAGGGCCCCTCTAATCCTGGTCAGAATCTTCTTTGTTTCTGTGTTTGAAGGACTGTCTGCTGGAAGTTGGAGCAGCAAACTTTTCAGAGAATCCCTTTTTCCCGATTGTTTTCTTTTGCAACTCATGTACCCATGCCTCTAGGGCCGCGGTAGATTTTCCATCCCATTTTCTCATGTCCTCTCCATGGTCACGTAGGTGAAACCACAGGGTGGCACGGGGTGTGTACCCACTGTATCATCTTCCTTGCATGGACAGACGCTTACCCCTGATAGCTGAGACACTGGTTTGTACAGGTAGGGAAGGAAAATAAATTCAAGTGCGTGCCTCAAGGAGAGAAAACTAATCTGTAAACTAAACTAAAAAAAGTTATATGTTGCAGGAAGATGCTGCAGGATCAACGACAGGTCAACTTTGCAAAGAACCGGACAGTGCAACAAGGGCTTGAGCTAAGCTGGTGCTGGCGTCCACACATCCAACTCTGCTTGCCCTGAGTGACAACTTTAACAGATGAAGACCAAATCGTCAACAGTTCTTATGAACATTTTTTAGAGAAAGACCTATAGAATGAAAAGATATACCTGCCTATTAATCTGTTAAAGGACAAGGAATAATGGTGATGAGAATACTTATATGCTAAAGTATGGGGGACCTGAAAGTGACAAAAATGTTATGGAATAAGGGAAGGAGGTTGTACTGGGTCTGGCTGGGACATTAACTTTCCCTGCAGCAGCCCATACAGTGCTGTGCTCTGCACTTGTAGCTAGAACAGCAGTGGTATCACATCAGTGTTGTGTCTGCTGCTGAGCAGTTCTGGCACAACATCAGGACTCTCTCTAGCCCTCCTAGGGGGTGGGCAAAAAAGTGAGGAGAGAAACATCACCAGGGCAGCTGACCTAAACCAACCAAAGGGATATTCCATACCATATGATATACATATATGATATACCCACACTCAGCAATACAAGGTGGAAACAGGAAGAAGAGGGGAGGGGTGGGCTCTTGTTGTGAAAACATCGGTCCTCCCAAACACCGGCTATGTGTGTTGAGGCCCTGCTTCAAGGATGTGGTCAAGCATCACTCATTTGTGGGAAGTAGAGAGTAATTTCTTTCCTCTGCACTTCCACATAGCCTTTATTTGTATTTTTTTCCCTTTCCCCCTCCCTTTTCTCCTTTCCTTTTTTTATTTTTCCTTTAGTTAAATTGTTTAGTTAATAATCTTTCCTTAATAATTATTTTTTCCCTTTAATTAAATTATCCTTATCTCAACCCGTGAGTTGTTCTTTACTTTACTTCTTCCCCTCCTCATCTAAGGAGGGGGAGTGAGAGAGCAGTTGTGGTGTTTAGCTGTCTAGCACGGTAAAACCACCACAATCACTGATGCCAAATTGATCGTCCAAACATGTCCTGACTGTCAACAACATGTTTCGACCCTGCCTTTAACGGTAAACCCTAGAGGTCTACAGTCCTTACAGTTATGGCAAACTGACATAACTCATATTCCAGAATGTTGTCGCTTGAAATATGTTCAGATGTTGGTAGACACTTTCTCTCATGCTATTTGGTTGATAGCTGCGGCGGGTGAAACTAGCCGCCATGTTCAGGCTCACTTCCGTGTCGCTTTCACAGTGCTAGGCATGCCAAAGGAAATAAAAACCAACATTGGCCCCGCCTACAGTAGTCACTCCCTTCAAACCTTTTTTCAAACTTGGGGTATCCAACACATCACAGACATTCCTCATTCCCCAGTGGGTCAAGCCATTGTAGAGCGCACACATCACACCTTGAAAGCACTGCTCAATAAACAAAAAGGGGGAGACACCCAGGAAACACCACAGAACAGGTTGGGAAAGGCACTTTACGTAATGAATCACCTATCATTATCTTTTCCTCACGAAGAGGGACCGCCCATAGTAAAACATTACAAAAGTATGAAATCTGCGCTGACACAGGTGCCACAATCAGAGCAGGCCTTAGTGATGGTAAAAAAAATTAAATACAGGTCTTTGGGAGGGACCCCAGCCTCTAATAACTTGGGGTCGAGGGTATGCTTGTGTCTCCACAGGTCACGGACCAAGATGGGTACCAGCAAGGGGGGTAAGGCCATGGTTGGCCTCCTCCTCACAATTGCCGCTGTCGTCGGTTATTGCCAGCCCTGTGTCTCCATCCAACCATGCTGCAACATCTGGGTCACCCTCGCCAACATGACAGGACAAGAAGTGCTGTGCCTGTCCCTGGCTAGTGCTAACGACCTGTTCACGACATGTTTGGTGGGGATCCTGGCAGATGACAAAGATTGTTTCTGTTTTAGAACAGAATTAATTTTCTTCCTAGTAGCTGGTGGAATGCTGTGTTTTGGCTTAGGATGAGAAGAGTGCTGATAACACCCCGATGTTTTAATTGTTGCAGAGCAGTGCTTATACCAAGCCAAGGACATCTCAGCCTTTTGCTCTGTCCTGCCAATGGGCAGGCTGGGGGTGCAGTAAGAGCTGGGAGGGGACAGACCCAGGACAGGTGACCCAAACTAGCCAAAGGGGTATTCCATACCATCTGACGTCATGCTAAACAATATATAGGGGTGGCTAGCCGGGGGGAGGGGGCCGGACTGCTCGGTTAGTCTGGGCATCGGTCAGCGGGTGGTGAGCAATTGCATTGTGCATCACTTGTTTGTACATATTATTATTATTTTCCTATTATCACCATTGTATTATTATTACTTTTGTTATTATTATTTTCCTGTCTTATTAAACTGTCTTTATCTCAACTCACGGGCTTCACTTTCCATTTCTCTCCCCCGTCCCAGAGAGGGAGGGGTGAGGGTGAGCGAACGGCTGCGTGGTGTTTAGCTGCCGGCCGGGTTAAACCACGACAGTGACATATTCAAAGGCATACATCAGAATGTTTCCCTAAAGAATAGCAAGAGAATGGTCTTCCTGATTAGCAGCTCCTCAGTTAATCATCCTTTAGACATCTCCAAGTCCTGGGTCATCTTGCCATTTCCTCAGAGTACATATTTTTTCTCTTTCACGAAAATAAATAAATAAATAAATCTATTTACTGGTATCATAATTCCCCCCTTTGAGACTTATTTAACCTCCTAAAGTTAGATGAGTCTCATCTTTTCATTTCAACGTTTGCTAACTTTGAGCAACATTTAAATGAACATTGTATTAACACATAGATACAAACAAAGAAAGCTACTGCTATAATTAGTACTACTAAAATTTTCTTTACCCAGAAATTTAGATCCGGAAACCAAGAAGTCAACCATTTCTAGGCTTCAGAAGAGCAACAATTATTAGGTCCAGTCACTGTTTGATAACCTGGATTGTAGGAATGTAGAACTAGCATTATCTATTGCGTAGAATACCTTGGAATATAAAGAACTTGGATGCGTTTCCAGCCACTCAGTAGTTGCTTCTACCATGGTGAGTATGTACCATTTGCCTTGGTGGGTTTGTGGGAGTGGTCCAATATAGTCAATTTGCCAGGCCTCACCATATTGAAACCCTTGCCACCTCCCCCTGTTCCAGGGAGAGTTTACCTTCATGGCTTTCTTGATTGCAGCACAGGTCTCACACTCATGGGTAACCTGTGTGATGGCCTCAATGGTCAGGTCCACCCCTCGATCACGAGCCCATCTGTAAGTGGCATCCCTCCCTAGATGTCCTGATGTTTCATGGGCTCATCGAGCTACAAACAGCTCACCCTTACGTTCCTAGTCTAGGTCGACCTGAGCCACTTCAATTTTCGAAGCTCGATCCACTTCTTCGTTGTTTTGATGTACTTCAGTAGCGCGACTCTTGGGCATGTGGGTATCTACATGACGTACTTTTACAGCCAGGTTTTCTACCCAGGCAGCAATATCTTGCCACAGGGTAGCAGCCCAGACAGGTTTACCTCTGTGCTGCCAGTTGCTGTTTCCATTGCTGCAGCCACCCCCACAGAGCATTTGCCACCATCCACGAGTCAGTGTAGAGATATAGTACTGGCCATTTTTCTCTTTCGGCAATCTCTAGGGCCAGTTGTATAGCTTTCACTTCTGCATACTGACTCGACTTGCCTTCCCCTTCCATGGCCTCCACAACTTGTTGTGTGGGACTCCACACAGCAGCTTTCCACTTCCAATGGCTCCCTACCACACGGCAGGATCCATCAGTAAACAACACATACTGCTTTCTGTCTTCTGGCAACTCACTGTATGGTGGTACCTCTTCAGCACGGGTTATGGAATATCCCTTTGGTTGGTTTAGGTCAGCTGCCCTGGTGATGTTTCTTTTCTCACTTTTTTGCCCACCCCCTAGGAGGGTTAGAGAGAGTCCTGATGTTGTGCCAGCACTGCTCAGCAGCAGACACAACACTGGTGTGATACCACTGCTGTTCTAGCTACAAGTGCAGAGCACAGCACTGTATGGGCTACTGCAGGGAAAGTTAACATCCCAAAGAGATCCAGTACAGTGATCGATATAACGAATTGTTTCGCCAAGACTTTGATGGATTGATGGAAAAAAGCATAGGATTGCTCCTGCACCTTAGGCACCGGGGCAGTCAGGGTCATATTAGTTAGCTGGTCAGTGCATGCGTTACCCTCTGCAAAAATACCGGGTAACATGGTATGGTTCCACATGTGAATAATACAATACGGGTGCACTCGCTGCTCCACCAAAAATAACAGCTCCTTACATTTTAGAAACAAGTTTTCCTTTGGGATATGTCTCAAATGTGCCCTCTCAATGCGCTGAGCGACACCTACAGCATATTGTGAGTTATATACAATATTCAAAGGTACTTTTGGCCAGCGCTTAAAAGCCATTATAATAACATGTAATTCAACTATCTGTGGGGAACCGTGGATCCGCTCAATCTGGTGTTTCCACTTTCCACCTTCTTCTCAAGTTACTACAGCTTTGCCTGTTTTTCCGGACCCATCTGTAAAGACCATCCGGCCATTCACTGGTTGCCATTGGCACAACGTCCACTCTTCAACATTTATATTATTATAAAAGGAGAACATTTTATGAGCTGGATGGTGGGTATCAACCTGTCCGTCGAATCTCGTCAACTGCACCATTTCATGGTCACTGCACCAAAGACTACCCTTGAAATTTACATTCCCCCCCAGCCCCTCCTTTTTGGTGAGAATGACGTCCAGCATAGCACCTCTCCTGGTTGGCTCCTCTATCCCTTGGAGAAGGAAGTTATCATGAGTACATTCCAGGAACCTTCTGGATTGTCTATGCCCTGCTGGGCTTGTGAACATGAGGCTACTTCTATCTGTCTATAGAGGGCCTCATCTGCTTGGTCTTCCTGATCCTGAGGGGACAGACCCAGGACAGCTGACGCAAACTGGCCAAAGGGGTGTGAGGAATGTTTTAACAATTCGTGTCAATAAAGAACAGTCCTGTCTGCCTCTGGGTCCTGCACTGGCAATTTAATTCTTGAACCACAGATGCAGTGTTGTTGCAGGAAGCACGGCCGAAAGCACGACAGACACCAGTAGTGTCAGATCATGCTCCATTTTATTGCCCGAATAGCCTAACTTTTACAGTGAACTTAACAGGGGCGGACAGTGTTTCACACAAGATTATTGGTCAAAAGCACTCAGACAAACAACTACAAGAAAACAAGCCCACCTGCAAGAAAACAACCCCCTTGTGATTAGCAGTCACATAGACCTTGTCCTTGAGGCCAGCTACTGGTAACAATATTTTCGTGAATTCCTCAATTGGACAATGTGGGAACACTGTCATGGGAACTTCTCATAGTTGCCCTGGTAGCTTGGTTTGCTCAGCTACAGCAAGCCATGGGATTCTTGCTGTCTCAAAAATCCCTCAACACAGTGTGTCCCAGTCTCCCCCTCATTCTAGTCAATTTATCAAGTCTTCAGAAAATACTCCTCAAATCTATGAACCTGTTTGCCTTTGTTATTCCGGACTTCTATTTCTAACAGTTACAGCCTTTTTTTTGTCTTCTTCGAGATTAACTTAACACTGCTATAGGTGTGACTGTCCCTGTGAATGGCTGGTGAGGAATGTTTTAATTACTGGTGAAGTGTCAATAAGAAAGCTATTTGTGTTTGTATGAAGTCTTTGATGTCTGGGGGTTTCAGAACAACTGATAACAACTAGTGACTGTTATGGGATACTATGCAAGCCTCTGATATCTGGCCAGGTGGCCAAGAGATTAAGAAGAAGACAAAAAAAGAAGCTGAAGGACGGCTAGGAGACAAGACCTGCAGGGGATGCTGCGGTGCCAAGGAGTACAAAGGGGAAGGACAAGAAAAAACTTGGAGAGGAAGACTACGAGCCTTCAGCATGAAAGACCCCTAGAGACCCCCAGAGGGACCCCCAGAGACTGATACGCATGCTCCAGTAGGAGGGACTGGACCCCGGAAGCTAATTATAATAACCTATTTTTTTTAGAAGTAGTAATGAATATGTATTAGTCTAGGAGCATAAAAATCAGCTACTTGATGTAACTGGTGTGCGTCCTGGTGGAGCGGAGACTCCTGGTGCACCCAGCGCTGTTTGCTTACCTCTAGTCTTTTAATAAATCCTATTTTTTATTTAATCCTATTTTGAAGACTGAGCCATTTCTAACAGGGGTATTCCATACTATCTGACATCATGCTAAACAATATATAGAGATTATATAGAAAATATATATTATTTTCCTGTCTTAATAAACTGTCTTTATCTCAACCCACAGGCTTTCCCATTTCTCTCCTCCATCCCAGAGAGGAAGGGAGGGGGGAGGGGGAGGGAACGGCTGTGTGGTGCTTAGCTGCTGGCCAGGTTAAACCACAACAGTTGTCTTATTCAGCTCCACCCTCCTTGCTACAGGTCTTTCCTTTTCAGTCCACAGAGGGGGGAAGCAGTTCTGTAAGGGCACCTCAGACTCTGAGGGAAGACTCTTCCTCCTGCTGGTTCTTTTTGCCAGCTTCCACTCTCCTGTGTTGTTGCCCCCCCGCCACTTCTGTGAGTGTTGGTGAGGGAGTTTTGGGCTGTTTGGCTGTGGGCTATGGGTCCCCTGCAGATTGTCCTAGGATCCAGCTGTCTAACTCCTCTTCAGCCTCCCTGATGCTAAGCAGCCTTCTCACTGCCTCCTGCAGCTCAGCCACCTGGTGCAGGAGGTCCTCTACCTGGGCACACATTTTGCAGGCAGGTTTGCCACCTGTCCCTGCTCCAGGAGAAAGATCTAGTCACTTCCAGCAGTCAGAAGTCTGCACTGCAGCCTCACCCCTCAGTAGCTGTGTCTAGGTGGAGGTATCAACCACCACTGGGGTAGATGGTGCAGACCGCGCAGCCAGTGCCGTAGCCTTTGCCCTGAGACAAGTGCCCACCATTCTGTCTTGAGGATCAGGAAAGGTGCGTGCTGTTGACCTGTGGAGATCTGGGTGCAGGGTTAAGGTGTACTTGGTGCCTCCCACTTGTCCTATGGAACGGCCCTCCGTCATGGGGTACCTTCACTGCATGCCCTCCCGTGCAAACTGCCACACCACACCCTGTTTTCCCACTCTTTTTGTCATGCTTCTGGTCACTTGTGCTCCCTAGGGACTGCTTATGGAGGAGTGGGGGGTGGCAACAAACTCATAGACACCTGGGCCGTAAGGTATGTCACTGAGTGGGTATATCACATCCCTTATCATGCACCAGGCTCCAGGAAAATCAAAAGATATGATGGACTGGAGTACACGGAGAGCAATAGGTAGTGAAACATTCAAGCACTGGGATACACATTCAGCAAAAGCCACCTGGTTAGTCAATACTAGGGTATCTGCCAACCCAGCTGGCCTGTCCAATAAAAACTCTTACATACTGTAGAAGGGCTTATGGTCCCTGTAGTGTACATAAAAAAACATGCTGGGGAAGATGGGATGGGTAATTCCTGCCATAGGCAAAGGCAAACCCATCCATGGGATTGCTTTTGCTCAAGGATGTGGGTGCACTTGGTGGGTAATGTAGAAGAAGGATGGGGAAGTCTGATGCATACCTCAAAGGGATTTGATTTGGGGTGAGACTAGCCCATGATTTGATTTGTATGATGTTAATTGCTATATAATGCTCTATGTCATCACTACTATGGTTGCTCTATGTCACATCAGAGGTATTACAGTAAGAGTCACACAAACTAATGAAGAATGAATCTTGATGGAATCAAGCAAAATTTCATTTCTCCTGCCCTGAAGGACTGTTATGACAAATGAAGTCCAAAATCATGGATTAAATGAATTCAATTGACATTTCAGATGGATGGCCCATTGTCCTGGTTTCAGCAAGGATAGAGTTAATTTTCCTCCTAGTAGCTGGTAGGGTGCTATGTTTTGGATTAGGATGAGAATAATGTTAATAACACACTGATGTTTTAATTGTTGCAGAGCAGTGCTTACACCAAGCCAAGGACTTTTCAGCTTTTCACTCTCGCTGTCCTGCCAGCAGGCAGGCTGGGAGTGCAGCAGGAGCTGGGAGGGGACAGACCCAGGACAGCTGACCCAAACTGGCCAAAGGGGTATTCCATACCATCTGACATCATGCTGAACAATATATAGAGGTGGCTAGCTGGGGCAGGGGGGCCAGCTGCTCGGGGATAGGTTGGGCATCGGTCAGTGGGTGGTGAGCAATTGCATTGTGCATCACTTGTTTCGTACACATTAGTAGTAGTAGTACTACTATCATTATCATTATCATTATCATTATCATTATCATTATCATTATCATTATCATTTTATTTTATTTTCTGTCTTAATAAACTGTCTTGATCTCAACCCACAGGCTTCATTTTCCTGTTTCCCTCCCCCATCCCAGAGAGGGAGGGGGGAGGGTGTGTGAACGGCTGTGTGGTGTTTAGCTGCCGGCTGGGTTAAACCACAACACCCATAGACTAAGTGAATGATATCTGTGTGCATATATCAAAAGACATGAAATGTGGTGATTAATGAGGATGTATTAGAAAACATGGAACCTGAGCATGATGTAAATGATAGGGAATAAGGAGTGGAAACTGTTCTTGTTTTGGCTGGAATGTAGAACTAGCATTATCTATTGCGTAGAATACCTTGGAATATAAAGAACTTGGATGTAGTAATCAGCATGCCAAGCGGAATTAGGACAAGTTGGCAGAAGAAGAGGAACAGTAATGTCTGAAGGTAAAGTTTTCTCATTGTAATGTCATTATAATGCTAAAAAACACACCCACAGGTCGGGACAAGCCCAGTGCAGGTGAAGACCCTACCCATGAGCATAGATTTCCTAGATAAGATTGGGCAACTATATGTAAATCACTAACCAGTTAGAATTTAGTGGGATGAACTAATATGATAATGACTATGTAGAACTGTATAAAAATCAACAAAAAGTCTGGAGTAGGGCCAGCTTTGTGGTAAACCACCTGGTACCCAGACTTGCACAACTCTGAAATAAACAATATCTCAACCTAGTTTGTGTATTTTGGCTTATTGCACACCAGATAACGAATCTGAACATTTTATCAGACAACAGTTTTTGGCGACCCAGATGGGACTACCTCAGAGGCTTGCATGGATCATCTTGCTGGCTGCTGGCAGGGAGAACGAATCTACAGAACTCCAGCCCACACCAACTGTTTTGATCAGGGACTTCCAGTATCCTCTCCCTGTCCAGAGGTGGTAAGAGACTCAACAGTCCAATGGCAAATGTGAGATATTAAAATCATTGACTCATAGAATCATTCAGGTTGGAAAAGACCTCTAAGATTATCTAGTCCAACCTTTAACCTAATACTGACAAGTCCACTGTTAAACCACACTACTAAGTTCTACATCTACACATTTCTTGAAGACCTCCAGGGATGGTGACTCAACCACTTCCCTTGGCAGCCTATTCCAACGCTGCACAACACTTTCATAAAGAATTTTCTCCTAATATCCAACCTAAACCTCCCCTGGCGCAATTTGAGGACATTTCCCCTCATCTTATCACTTGGTGCTTGAGAAAAGAGCCCAATCCCCACTGTGTTACAACCTCCTTTAAGGTAATTGTTAAGTACAATAAGGTCTCCCCTGAGACTTCTTTTCTCCAAGGTAAACAACCCCAGCTCCCTCAGCGTCTCCTCATAAGACTTGTTCTCTAGACCCTTCATCAGCTTCATTGCTCTTCTTTGGACGTACTCCAGCACCTTGTACTGGGTCTGGCTGGAATGTTAACTTTCCCGGCAGCAGCCCATACAGTGCCGTACTCTGTACTTGTAGCTGGAACAGCAGTGTTATCACACCAGTGTTGTGTCTACTGCTGAGCAGCAGTGGCACAGCATTGGGCCTTTCTCTAACCCTCCTAGGGGGTGGGCAAAAAGTGAGGAGAGAAACATCACTAGGGCAGCTGACCTAAACCAATCAAAGGGATATTCCATACCATGTGATGTCACACTCAGCAATAAAAGGTGGAAACAGGAAGAAGAGGGGAGGGGTGGGCTCTCGTTGGGAAACCTCGGTCCTCCTCTCGAACACCGGCTGCGTGCGTTGAGGCCTTGCTTCAAGGACGTGGTCAATCATCGCTCATTTGTGGGAAGTAGAGAGTAATTTCTTTCCTCTGCACTTCCATATAGCCTTCATTTATTTTGTTTGTTTGTTTTCCTCCCTTCTTTTTATTTTCCCTTTTCCTCTCCCTTTTCCCCTTTCCCTTTTTATTTCCCCTTAGTTAAATTGTTTAGTTCATGGTAGTCTTTATTTAATTATTATAATTATTTCCCTTTAATTAAATTATCCTTATCTCAACCCGTGAGTTGTTCTTTGCTTTACTTCTCCCCCTCCTCATCTAAAGGAGGGGGAGTGAGAGAGCGGTTGTGGGGTTTAGCTGCCCAGCACGGTAAAACCACCACAGTCCTTTTTGGCGCCCAACGTGGAGCTCGAAGGGTTGAGATAACAACAGAATTGATTAAACGCATACAACTAACACCCTTGCTTGCTAGTAACCATGTTCATTGCCCTGTTAATAATAATAGCTTTGTTCATATGTCATGCAATCCGTGTCATATTCTCCTTTCTCCTTGTCCTGGTTTCAGTTAGCACAGAATTAATTTTCTTCCTAGTAGCTGGTGGAATGCTGTGTTTTGGCTTAGAATGAGAAGAGTGCTGATAACACCCCGATGCTTTAATTGTTGCAGAGCAGTGCTTATACTAAGCCAAGGACATCTCAGCCTTTGCTCTGTCCTGCCAACGGGCAGGCTGGGGGGTGCAGTAAGAGCTGGGAGGGGACAGACCCAGGACAGGTGACCCAAACTAGCCAAAGGGGTATTCCATACCATCTGACGTCATGCTAAACAATATATAGGGGTGGCTAGCCGGGGGGAGGGGGCCGGACTGCTCGGGGTTAGGCTGGGCATCGGTCAGCGGGTGGTGAGCAATTGCATTGTGCATCACTTGTTTGTACATACTATTATTACTTTCGTATTATCACCATTGTATCATCATTATTATTATTGTTATTATTATTTTGTTATTTTTTTTTCCTGTCTTATTAAACTGTCTTTATCTCAACTCACGGGCTTCACTTTCCATTTCTCTCCCCCGTCCCAGAGAGGGAGGGGGGAGGGTGAGCGAACGGCTGCGTGGTGTTTAGCTGCCGGTCGGGTTAAACCACGACAGTCTTTTTGGCGCCCAACGTGGGGCCCGAAAGGTTGAGATAACGGCAGATCTGATCAGAGTGTGTTAAACTAAAATTGGTGTAAGGATTAGACCTGCTTAATAGTCACTTGTCATGATGCTGATTGCTTTAATCACAACTCTGCTGCGCCTGTTTTCCAAATTGAGTATTATAGTACATTATTTTCCGTATTTGCTCTCTGTAGTGTTGTTTCTCCTCTCCGGGCCCTGGTTTCAGACCATTATGGTACTAAGTGTTATAGCAATGGCTTATGAGACGATAAAATATCTGGTCATGACTCTAACTTGGTATTTATACTCAGTAACATCGTGGACTCTGTACTTTGGAAACAGCATCTTGGGAACTATTAGCAATTATACCTATTGTTTTTCTCCATTAGAGAGTCAATCTGTGGAGGGGAAAGGGGAGGATATTTTTCCTTACTTGCTTACTTTCCCTTTCTCCTTCACCACCCCTGTATCCTCCTGGGTCACTCTGCCTTCCTCCTTCACCACCCTCTTATCCCCTGAGCTTGTCACAATAGCTCTCCAAGATATTGAATATTTCTGGAATACTCAGAATACCATAGTCTTGTTGTTCTGCCTCATGAATGCACTTCAGATTCTGCTTAAAGTTAAACAACTACTTATGAAGCTCATCCGGAGATCTGCCCGGAGGCAGTATAGTTGTGGGTGGCAGGGAGTATGGGTGGATATGGGCAGGCATCTAGAGCAGTTGGCACCCCCAGTGTGTTGGAAATTCACCCCTGAACAATGGCAAAATCCTCAAAAACTGGCAGAATGCTTGAAAAAAAGGTGTAATGATTCTGGCAGTTCCAAAGTAACACAAATCATTGTAACGTGCTGGGGCCTGGCTCATGCCTATCGAGCTGCCATTGATACTGCTGTCAACTTAGTGACAGACCCTGCGGCCACTCCAAACCCTGTGACAGATCCAACGGCCACTGTGACCCCTACGGTGGATTCTGCAGCCGCTCCAGTCCCAGCTCCTGCAGCCGCTCCAGTCCCAGCTCCTGCAGCCGCTCCAGTCCCAGCTCCTGCAGCCGCTCCAGTCCCAGCTCCTGCAGCCGCTCCAGCTCCAGCTCCTGCAACTGCTCCAGTCCCAGCTCCTGAAGCTGCTCCAGCTCCAGCTCCTGCAGCTGCTCCAGTCCCAGTTCCTGCAGCCGCTCCAGTCCCAGCTCCTGCAGCCGCTCCAGTCCCAGCTCCTGCAGCCGCTCCAGTCCCAGCTCCTGCAGCCGCTCCAGTCCCAGCTCCTGCAGCCGCTCCAGCTCCAGCTCCTGCAACTGCTCCAGTCCCAGCTCCTGAAGCTGCTCCAGCTCCAGCTCCTGCAGCTGCTCCAGTCCCAGTTCCTGCAGTCGCTCCAGTTCCAGCTCCGGCCGCTACTCCAGTCCCAGTTCCTGCAACTGCTCCAGTCCCAGCTCCTGAAGCCGCTCCAGCTCCAGCTCCTGAAGCCGCTCCAGCTCCAGCTCCTACTGCTGCTCCAGTCCCAGCTCCTGCAACTGCTCCAGCTCCAACTCCAGCTCCTGTAGCCGCTCCAGCTCCTGTGGCCGTGTCAGAGAAACGAGCTGTAGCAGTGCAAGTTGACCCTGCAGAGGGCATTCCAACCCCTGTGGCAGACCCTGTAACAAAGTCAGAGAAACGAGCAGTAGCAGTGCAAGCTGCCCCTGTAGAGAAGGTGAAAATATGGTATAGAAATTCAAGTCGTTTAGAACGCAGAGAGTCTTCTGCCAATCCAGGTAAGGCTTCTGCCAAAACTAAGTATAGAGATGACGAAGATGATGACGACGCTGGGCCGTCAAGGATTCAGGAGGAGGAAGATGAGGATGCCGAAAGAGCAACAGTAACTACCCGAAGCCTAAACGAGCGCGAGCTACGAGATGTGCGAAAAGATTTTGGTCGCTGTATAGGTGAGCAGCTTGTCACCTGGCTGCTCCGGTGCTGGGACTCTGGAGCCAATTGTGTGGAATTAGACGGCAGGGAAGCCAAGCGGCTGGGATCCCTTGCTCGAGACGCCGGCATTGACAAAGCAATTGCAGATGGAGCACGACCCACCAGCCTCTGGAGGCGTCTCCTCTCAGCTGTGAGGGAAAGGTATCCCTTCAAGGAAGATATTTTATGTCTACCAGGCAAGTGGACCACTATGGAGAAGGGAATCCAGTACCTGAGGGAATTAGCCGTACGGGAAGTGATTTATGAGGATCCAGACCTCAAACAAACATCCACAGATCCAGATGAAGTCAAGTGTACACGACCCATGTGGCGGAAGTTTGTACGGAGTGCACCATCATCATATGCCAGCTCATTGGCAATAATGGCCTGGAAAGAGGATGAGGAACCCACAGTGGGTGAAGCGGCTAAACAACTCCGGCAGTACGAAGAAAGTCTCTCCTCTTCCTTACAGGCCTGCGTCTCAGCTGTGGAGAAACTTTCTGAAAAGGTTCACCAACTTGAAGAGAATCTATTGTCCTCCCCACCTGAACCAACCAGTGCCCACCGACCAAAAGAGAACACTTGGGAGAAACTTTCTGAAAAGGTTCACCAACTTGAAGAGAGATTATTCTCCTTCGCACCTGTACAAAGCAGTGTCTCAGCTGTCAGGGGTAGGCGTTCACCCACACAAGGAAGACGATATGGTGGGTACTCACCCCGTGCCACCCTGTGGTTTTACTTACGAGACCATGGAGAGGACATGAGAAAGTGGGATGGAAAATCTACCGCGACCCTAGAGGCACGGGTACGTGAGTTGCAAAAGAAAACAATCAGGAAAAAGGGATTCTCCGAAAAGTTTGCTGCTCCAACTTCCAGCAGACAGTCCTTCAAACACAGAAACGAGGAAGATTCTGACCAGGATTAGGGGGGCCCTGCCTCCAGCCAGGGGGAGGAAAGGGACAATCGAGTTTATTGGACTGTGTGGATTCGATGGCCTGGCACATCACGCGCACAGAAGTATAAGGCTTTAGTAGACACCGGTGCACAATGTACTATAATGCCATCGAGCTATAAAGGACCAGAGCCCATCTATATTTGTGGAGTGACAGGGGGATCTCAGCAGTTGACTGTATTGGAGGCTGAAGTGAGTCTGACTGGGAATGAGTGGGAAAAGCACCGCATTGTGACTGGTCCGGATGCTCCATGTATCCTTGGCATAGACTATCTTAGAAGAGGATACTGCAAGGACCCAAAAGGGTTCCGGTGGGCTTTTGGTATTGCTGCCTTAGAGACAGAGGGCATTAAACAATTATCTACCTTGCCTGGTCTCTCAGAGGACCCCTCTGTTGTGGGGTTGCTGAGGGTCGAAGAACAGCAAGTGCCAATTGCTACCACAACTGTGCACCGGCGGCAATATCGCACCAACCGAGACTCCCTGATTCCCATCCATAAGCTAATTCGTCAATTGGAGAGCCAAGGAGTGATCAGCAAGACTCATTCACCTTTCAATAGTCCCATATGGCCAGTGCGAAAGTCTAATGGCGAGTGGAGACTAACAGTGGACTATCGCGGCCTGAACGAAGTCACGCCACCACTGAGTGCTGCAGTGCCGGACATGCTGGAACTTCAGTATGAACTTGAATCGAAGGCAGCCAAGTGGTACGCCACAATTGATATCGCTAATGCATTTTTCTCCATCCCTCTAGCAGCAGAGTGCAGGCCACAATTTGCCTTCACTTGGAGGGGAGTCCAATATACTTGGAATAGGCTGCCCCAGGGGTGGAAACACAGCCCTACCATTTGCCATGGGCTGATCCAGTCTGCACTAGAGCAGGGGGAAGCTCCTGAACACCTGCAGTACATCGATGACATTATTGTGTGGGGTGACACAGCAGAGGAAGTTTTCGAGAAAGGGAAGAAAATAGTCCAAATCCTTCTGAAAGCCGGTTTTGCCATAAAACAAAATAAAGTCAAAGGACCTGCACGGGAGATCCAGTTTTTAGGAATAAAATGGCAAGATGGACGTCGTCAAATCCCAATGGATGTGATCAACAAAATAACAGCTATGTCTCCACCAACTAACAAAAAAGAAACACAGACTTTCCTAGGTGTTGTGGGGTTTTGGAGAATGCACATCCCAAATTACAGTCTGATTGTAAACCCACTCTACCAAGTAACTCGTAAGAAGAATGAGTTTGAATGGGGCCCTGAACAACGACAAGCCTTTGAACAAATCAAGCAGGAAATAGTCCATGCAGTAGCCCTTGGGCCAGTTCGAACAGGACCAGATGTAAAGAATGTGCTCTACACTGCAGCCGGGGAGAACGGCCCCACCTGGAGCCTCTGGCAGAAAGAACCTGGGGAAACTCGAGGTCGGCCTCTGGGGTTTTGGAGTCGGGGATACAGAGGATCTGAGGCCCGCTATACTCCAACTGAAAAGGAGATATTGGCAGCATATGAAGGAGTTCGATCTGCTTCGGAGGTGGTCGGTACTGAAGCGCAGCTCCTCCTAGCACCCCGATTACCGGTACTAGGCTGGATGTTCAAGGGAAGGGTCCCCTCTACGCATCATGCAACTGATGCTACATGGAGCAAGTGGGTTGCACTGATTACTCAGCGGGCTCGAATAGGAAACCCCAGTCGCCCAGGAATATTGGAAGTGATCATGGACTGGCCAGAAGGCAAATACTTTGGGATATCATCAGAGGAGGAGGTGGGTCGTGCTGAAGAAGCCCCACTGTACAACCAGTTGCCAGAGAATGAAAAGAAATATGCCCTGTTCACTGATGGGTCCTGTCGTATTGTGGGGAAGCATCGGAGATGGAAGGCTGCTGTATGGAGTCCTACGCGACGAGTTGCAGAAGCTGCTGAGGGAGAAGGTGAATCGAGTCAGTTTGCAGAAGTGAAAGCCATTCAGCTGGCTTTAGACATTGCTGAACGAGAAAAATGGCCAGTTCTCTATCTCTACACCGATTCATGGATGGTAGCAAATGCCCTGTGGGGATGGTTACAGCAATGGAAGCAAAACAACTGGCAGCGTAGGGGCAAACCTATCTGGGCTGCTGCATTGTGGCAAGATATTGCTGCTCGGGTAGAGAACCTGGCTGTGAAAGTACGCCACGTAGATGCTCATGTGCCCAAGAATCGGGCTACTGAAGAACATCAAAACAACCAGCAGGTGGATCAGGCTGCTAAGATTGAAGTAGCTCAGGTGGACCTGGATTGGCAGCATAAAGGTGAATTATTTATAGCCCGATGGGCCCATGACACCTCAGGCCATCAAGGTAGAGATGCAACATACAGATGGGCTCGTGATCGAGGGGTGGACTTGACCATGGACGCTATAGCACAGGTTATTCATGACTGTGAAACATGTGCTGCAATCAAGCAAGCCAAACGGTCAAAGCCTCTTTGGTATGGAGGACGATGGCTGAAATATAAGTATGGAGAGGCCTGGCAGATTGATTACATCACACTCCCTCAAACTCGCAATGGCAAGCGCCACGTACTTACAATGGTGGAAGCAACCACCGGATGGCTGGAAACATATCCTGTGCCTCATGCTACCGCCCGGAACACCATCCTGGGCCTTGAAAAGCAAGTCCTATGGCGACATGGCACCCCAGAAAGAATAGAATCAGACAATGGGACTCACTTCCGAAACAACCTTATAGACACTTGGGCCAAAGAACATGGTATTGAATGGGTGTATCACATCCCCTATCATGCACCAGCCTCCGGGAAAGTTGAACGATACAATGGCCTGTTAAAAACTACCTTGAAAGCAATGGGCGCTGGGACGTTCAAAAACTGGGATACGCATTTGGCAAAGGCCACCTGGTTAGTCAATACTAGGGGATCTAC
Organism: Aythya ferina; assembly: GCF_964211825.1. NCBI lineage: Eukaryota > Metazoa > Chordata > Aves > Anseriformes > Anatidae > Aythya > Aythya ferina. Next base: position 10,371,971 of record NC_140313.1, read on the forward strand.
CAACCGAGCTGGACCTGCCCAATCAAACCTGTTACGTACTGTAGATGGGGATAAAGTTCCTGTAGTGCATGTAAAAAATATGCTGGGTAAAACAGTCTGGGCTACTCCTGCCTCAGGAAAAGGCAAACCTATTCGTGGAATTGTTTTCGCTCAGGGACCTGGATATACTTGGTGGGTGATGCAAAAGAACGGAGAGGTCCGGTGTGTACCTCAAGGAGATTTAATACTGGGTGAGAATAGCCCATGAACTGAATTGCACCATGTTAAATAGTATATTATACTGTATGTTATCACTACCATGATTACTATAGGTGACTAACTAGAATGTATGGAAAAGAGTGTAACCTGAGCATGACATAAATGGTATGGAATAAGGGGTGGATAGATGTCCTGGTTTCAGTTAGCACAGAATTAATTTTCTTCCTAGTAGCTGGTGGAATGCTGTGTTTTGGCTTAGAATGAGAAGAGTGCTGATAACACCCCGATGCTTTAATTGTTGCAGAGCAGTGCTTATACTAAGCCAAGGACATCTCAGCCTTTGCTCTGTCCTGCCAACGGGCAGGCTGGGGGGTGCAGTAAGAGCTGGGAGGGGACAGACCCAGGACAGGTGACCCAAACTAGCCAAAGGGGTATTCCATACCATCTGACGTCATGCTAAACAATATATAGGGGTGGCTAGCCGGGGGGAGGGGGCCGGACTGCTCGGGGTTAGGCTGGGCATCGGTCAGCGGGTGGTGAGCAATTGCATTGTGCATCACTTGTTTGTACATACTATTATTACTTTCGTATTATCACCATTGTATCATCATTATTATTATTGTTATTATTATTTTGTTATTTTTTTTTCCTGTCTTATTAAACTGTCTTTATCTCAACTCACGGGCTTCACTTTCCATTTCTCTCCCCCGTCCCAGAGAGGGAGGGGGGAGGGTGAGCGAACGGCTGCGTGGTGTTTAGCTGCCGGTCGGGTTAAACCACGACACTCCTATATATCCAATCCGACAAAGTGCTACAATCTGTGTTCACTGTTTTTAATTCGCTGTGCTGCCAAGCACTGACCTTGGTTTTAATCTGGAATTCAGGCTCTGCGCTGTTATCATTTGGGTCCCATGGAAACTATTTTTCAGAGAATATTCAGAACTACACTGCCTTCCTTTTCTCATCTGGACACCAGTTTATTAATAATATTAGGAATGGTACCTTTCCCTTCTTTCACAGTGGGCTAATTACAACAGTTTGGGAGTATTTTGAAGATCCATCTGTAACCCATGTATTGCTATTTCTAGTTCTGAATAACAGGTTTCATTTTCTCTCTAAGATTAGTCGATTGTTTAAAAAACTTACATGGGAATCTGTCCCGAAACAGTCTTGTGGTGAGTGGCAAGGTGTGTGGGATGATGTTGGCAGATACCTGTCACGAGTGTCTCCTCCAATAGTTTTGAACTTCACCCCTGAGCAAGTGCTAAATCCTAAAAACTTGGTAGAATGTTTGAGAGTTGTATGTCCTGACCCTGATAATGCCGGAGAACGACAGCTTGCAGCATTGTGCTGGGTCCTGGCTTATTCCTATCGAACACTGTTTAACATCATCCAGCAACTTGAAGAGAGGGAGGAAGTCTCTGAATCTGATGACCAGATAACACATGCTGTGGCTGACCCAGAGGACCAACCAACTATGGTATCAGTCGCCCCCATAGTCAAGTCAAAACAATGGAAACGGAGGTCAGCTCGTTTAGTAAGGGAAGAAGCCTCTCCTAAGAAGGAGGGAGAAGGGGAAATGGCAGGCACCTCTAAAGCAGAGCCATCACAAAAACAGCAGGAAGAAGAGACGGAAATCATAAAGGAATCAGAAATCACTCGATCCTTATCCCCGAGTGAGTTGCGAGAAATACGAAAGGATTATGGTCGACGCCCAGGTGAACACAGCCTCACCTGGCTGCTTCGATGCTGGGATGCTGGGGCCAATAGCCTACAATTAGAAGGCAATGAAACCAAGCAGCTGGGATCCCTCTCTAGAGAAAGGGTAATCGACAAAGTAATCGGGAGAGGAGCACAGGCCCTCAGCCTCTGGAGACGACTCCTGGCAGCTATCAAAGAAAGATAGCCCCATAAGGAAGATATTGTATATCACATAGGCAAGTGGACCACTGTGGATAAAGGTCTCCAGCATCTGCGGGAATTAGCTGTGCGGGAGATGATTTATAGTGATTTGGACAATGCCCAGACACCTCAAGACCCCGATGAAGTCCAGTGCACAACATCCATGTGGCGTAAATTTGTGCGGAGTGCACCATCAGCACATGCCTGTACCCTGGCAGCAATTCGCTGGGATGAGGGGATGGGACCAACAATGTATGATGTGTCCTGCCAGCTTCAACAATATGAAGACAATCTCTCTGCTCCGCTACAGTCCTGTGTCTCAGCTGTGGAGAAACTGTCTAAAGGACTTGACAAGCTCGTGGAACAAGTATATTCCCCCTCATTTAGACAGAGTGATACTTCAGCCACCAAGAATCAGCATTCGCCTGCTCAAGAGAGAGAGTACCCAAGACGTACGCCACGTGGCACCTTGTGGTTTTATCTGCGTGACCATGGGGAAGATATGAGGAAATGGGATGGTGTACCTACTTCAACCCTAGCTGCTCGGGTACGTGAACTGAAAGGAAATACAGCAGCAAGAAGAGGGGCTCCTAAGAGAAATGCTGCTCCGGTTTCTATTGGGCAGTTCCCCAGAGGCAGTAGAAGAGCTGATGTTATTCTTGACCCTGATGAAGGGACCTCTACCTCTCATTTGCAAGAATTAAGTGGCAGACGCTCCAGCCAGGACTAGAGGGGCCCTGCCTCTGGCCAGGTAGAGGAGAGGGATAACCGGATTTATTGGACTGTGTGGATCCGATGGCCTGGCACATCAGAACCACAGGAATACAAAGCTTTAGTGGACACTGGCGCACAATGCACCTTAATGCCATCAGGCTACCAAGGGACAGAACTCACCTGTATCTCTGGAGTGACAGGGGGATCCCAACAACTATCTGTACTGGAAGCTGAAGTGAGTCTAACTGGGAATAAGTGGCAAAAGCATCCCATTGTGACTGGCCCAGAGGCTCCGTGTATCCTTGGCATAGACTATCTCAAGAGAGGGTACTTCAAGGATCCAAAAGGATACCGGTGGGCTTTTGGCATAGCTGCTTTGAGCACAGAGAAGATTAGGCAGCTGTCTACCCTGCCTGGCCTTTCAGAAGACCCTTCTGTTGTAGGATTGCTGAAGGTTGAAGAACAACAGGTACCAATTGCTACTACAACGGTGCACCGATGGCAATATCGCACCAACCGAGACTCCCTGATTCCCATCCATGAGTTGGTTCACCGACTGGAGAGTCAGGGAGTAATCAGCAAGACTCGCTCACCCTTTAACAGTCCTATATGGCCAGTACGAAAGTCTAATGGCGAGTGGAGGCTAACAGTGGACTATCGAGGCCTGAATGAAGTCACGCCACCACTGAGTGCTGCAGTGCCGGACATGCTAGAACTTCAGTACGAACTAGAGTCAAAGGCAGACAAGTGGTACGCCACAATTGATATCGCTAATGCATTTTTCTCCATCTCTTTGGCAGCAGCATGCAGGCCGCAGTTTGCTTTCACTTGGAGGGGCATCCATTACACCTGGAATCGGCTGCCCCAGGGGTGGAAACACAGCCCTACCATTTGCCATGGACTGATCCAGTCTGCACTGGAGCAAGGGGGAGCTCCTGAGCACCTTCAGTACATTGACGACATCCTCGTGTGGGGCAACACAGCAGAAGAAGTTTTTGAGAAAGGGAAGAAAATAATCCAAATTCTCCTGAAAGCTGGTTTTGCCATTAAAAAGAGCAAGGTCAAGGGGCCTACACAGGAAATCCAATTCTTGGGGGTAAAATGGCAGGATGGACGTCGCCATATTCCAATGGATGTGATCAATAAAATAACAGCAATGTCTCCGCCAACTAGCAAAAAGGAAACGCAAGCTTTCCTAGGCCTCGTGGGATTCTGGAGAATGCATGTGCCAGGCTATAGTCAGCTTGTGAGTCCTCTATATCGAGTGACTCGAAAGAGAAACTATTTTGAGTGGGGCCCTGAGCAACAACAGGCATTTGAACAAATCAAACAAGAAATAGCTCGTGCAGTAGTCCTTGGGCCTGTCTGTACTGGACCAGCTGTGCAAAATATACTGTACACTGCAGCTGGGGAGCATGGGCTCACCTGGAGCCTTTGGCAGAAAACCCCAGAAGAAACTCGAGGTCGACCTCTGGGCTTCTGGAGTCGGGGCTATTGAGGATCAGAAGCCAATTACACCCCAACTGAAAAAGAAATACTCACAGCATATGAGGGTGTTTGAGCTGCTTCAGAAGTTGTGGGTACAGAGGCACAGCTCCTCTTGGCACCGCGGCTACCTGTGTTACATTGGATGTTCAAAGAGAAAATTCCCACTACACACCATGCAACTGACGCTACATGGAGTAAGTGGATAGCGTTAATTACACAGCGGGCTCGAATGGGAAAACCCAATCGCCCAGGAATCCTGGAAGAGATTATGGACTGGCCGGAAGGCAGAGATTTCGGAGTGCCAACAGAAGAGGTAACCCGTGCTGAAGAGGCACCACCATACAATGAGTTGCCAGAAGACAGAAAGCAGTATGCGTTGTTTACTGACGGATCCTGCCGTGTGATAGGGAGCCATCGGAAATGGAAAGCTGCTGTGTGGAATCCCATACGACGAGTTGTGGAAGCCATGGAAGGGGAAGGTGAGTCGAGTCAGTATGCAGAAGTAAAAGCCATACAACTAGCCCTAGATATCGCCGAAAGATAAAATTGGCCAGTATTGTATCTTTATACTGACTCATGGATGGTGGCAAATGCTCTGTGGGGGTGGCTGCAGCAATGGAAACAGAACAACTGGCAGCGCAGAGGTAAACCTATCTGGGCCGCTACCCTGTGGCACGATATTGCTCCCCGGGTAGAAAACCTGGATGTTAAAGTACGTCATGTAGATGCCCACATGGCCAAGAGTCGCACTACTGAAGAACATCAGAACAACAAAGAAGTGGATCGAGCTTCGAAAATTGAAGTGGCTCAGGTGGACCTAGACTAGGAACGTAAGGGTGAGCTGTTTGTAGCTCGATGGGCCCATGAAACATCAGGACATCTGGGGAGGGATGCCACTTACAGATGGGCTCGTGATCGAGGGGTGGACTTGACCATTGAGGCCATCACACAGGTTACCCATGAGTGTGAGACCTGTGCTGCAATCAAGAAAGCCATGAAGGTAAAATCTCCCTGGAACAGGGGGAGATGGTTAGGGTTTCAATATGGTGAGGCCTGGCAAATTGACTATATCGGACCACTCCCAAAAACTCGCCAAGGCAAACGGTACATACTCACCATGGTAGAAGCAACTACTGGGTGGCTGGAAACATACCCTGTAAACCATGCCACGGCCCGAAACACTATCTTGGGCCTGGAAAGACAAGTATTGTGGCGTCATGGTACACCAGAGAGAATTGAGTCTGACAATGGGAGTCATTTCCAAAACAATCTTGTTACCTCCTGGGCAAAGAGGCATGGTATTGAGTGGGTGTACCACATCCCTTTTCACCCACAAGCCTCTGGGAAGGTTGAGAGGTACAATGGACTGTTAAAGACTATGTTAGGAGCATTAGGTGCTGGGACGTGGAAACAATGGGACACAAATCTACCAGAAGCCACTTGGCTAGTTAACAATAGGGGGTCTGACAGCCGTGCTGGTCCTGCTGAAACAAAACCCCTACACACTGTGAAAGGAGCTAAAGTTCCCGTAGTGCATATAGGAAGGTGGATGGGGAAGGCAGTGTGGGTTGCTCCTGCCTCAGGAAAAGGCAAACCCACTCGTGGGATTGTCTTCGCCCAAGGACCAGGGTATACCTGGTGGGTCATGCAAAAGAATGGGGATATCAAGTGTGTGCCTCAAGGAGATTTGACCTTGAGAGAAAACTAATCTATAATCTAAGTTATATGTTGTAGGAAGATGCTGTAGGATCAACGACAGGTCAACTTTGCAAGGAGCCGGGCAGTGCAACAAGGACTTGAGCTAAGCTGGTGCTGGTGTCCAGACATCCAACTCCGCCTGCCTTGAGTGGCCACTTTGGCAGATGAAGACCTAATCATCAACAGTTCTTATGAACGTTTTCCAAGAAAGACCTATGGAACGAAAAGATGCACCTGCCTATTAATCCTGTCCTGTTAAATCCTTGTCCTGTTAAAGGACAAGGAATAATGATGAGAATGCTTGTATGCTAAAGTATGGGGATCTGAGTGTGACACAAATGTTATGGAATAAGGGGTGGAGGTTGTACTGGGTCTGGCTGGAATGTTAACTTTCCCGGCAGCAGCCCATACAGTGCCGTACTCTGTACTTGTAGCTGGAACAGCAGTGTTATCACACCAGTGTTGTGTCTACTGCTGAGCAGCAGTGGCACAGCATTGGGCCTTTCTCTAACCCTCCTAGGGGGTGGGCAAAAAGTGAGGAGAGAAACATCACTAGGGCAGCTGACCTAAACCAATCAAAGGGATATTCCATACCATGTGATGTCACACTCAGCAATAAAAGGTGGAAACAGGAAGAAGAGGGGAGGGGTGGGCTCTCGTTGGGAAACCTCGGTCCTCCTCTCGAACACCGGCTGCGTGCGTTGAGGCCTTGCTTCAAGGACGTGGTCAATCATCGCTCATTTGTGGGAAGTAGAGAGTAATTTCTTTCCTCTGCACTTCCATATAGCCTTCATTTATTTTGTTTGTTTTCCTCCCTTCTTTTTATTTTCCCTTTTCCTCTCCCTTTTCCCCTTTCCCTTTTTATTTCCCCTTAGTTAAATTGTTTAGTTCATGGTAGTCTTTATTTAATTATTATAATTATTTCCCTTTAATTAAATTATCCTTATCTCAACCCGTGAGTTGTTCTTTGCTTTACTTCTCCCCCTCCTCATCTAAAGGAGGGGGAGTGAGAGAGCGGTTGTGGGGTTTAGCTGCCCAGCACGGTAAAACCACCACACACCTCAATGTCCTTGTTGTAGTAAGGGGCCTAGAACTGAACACAGAACTTGAGGTATGGCCTCACAAGAGCTGAGTACAGGGGGACGATCCCCTCCCTGGTCCTGCTGGCTACACTATTCCTGATACTAGCCAGGATGCCATTGGCCTTCTCGGCCACCTAGGCACACTTCCGGCTCATGTTCAGGTGAGCATCAACCAACACCCCCAGATCCTTTTCCTCTGCCACTCTTACCAGCCACTCTGCCCTGAGCCTGTAGCGCTGCATGGGGTTGCTGTGGCTAAAGTGCAGGACCCGACACTTAGACATGTCGAACCTCATCCCATTGGCCTCTGCCCAGTGACCCATCCTGTCCAGGTCGCTCTGCAGGGCCTTCCTACCCTCCGTCAGATCAGCATTTTCCTCAAATTGGTTTCATCTGCAAACTTCCTGAGGGTGCACTCGATCCCTTAGTCCATATCATTGATAAAGATATTGAAGAAAAGTGGCCCCAGTACTGAGCACAGGGGGACAACACTATTGACAGGCATCCAGTTGGATTTAACTCTATTCACCATGACTCTTTGGGCTCGGCCACTCAGCCAGCTTTTAACCCAACGAAGCTTATACCCATCCAAGCTATGAGTAGTAAGCTTCTTCAGGAGGATGCTGTGGGAAATGGTGTCAAAAGACTTCCTGAAGTCTAAGTAGGCCACATCCACAGCCTTTCCCTCATCCACTGAACGCGTCACCTTGTCGTAGAAGGAGATCAGGTTCATCAAGCAGGACCTGCCTTTCATAAACGCATGCTGACTAGGCCTGATCAGCTGGTTGTCTATTAGGTGATTTGTGATGGTACTCAAGATAATCTGCTCCATGAGCTTCCCTGACACCGAGGTCAGACTGACAGGACTGTAGCTTCCCAGATCCTCTTTCTGGCCCTTCTTGTAGATGGGCATCACATTTGCTAGCCGCCAGTTGACTGGGACCTCCCTTGATAGCCAAGACTGTTAATAAATCACAGAATCACAGAATGGTTCGGGTTGGAAGGGACCTTAAAGATCATCTAGTTCCAACACCCCTGCCATAGGCAGCGATGTCACCCACTAGATCAGGTTTCTCAGGGCCTCATCTAACCTGGTCTTGAACACCTCCAGGGATGGGGTATCCACAGCCTCTCTGGGCAACCTGTTCCAGTGCCTCACCACCCTCTGAGTGAAGAATTTCCTCCTAACCTCTAATCTAAATCTCCCCTCTTTTAGTTTTAAACCATTCCCCGTTGTCCTCTCATTATTATGACTAAGCAGAGTCTCTCTCCATCTTTTTTATAAGACCCCTTCAAGTACTGAAAGGTTGCAATGAGGTCACCCCTGGAGCCTTCTCTTCTATAGGCTGAACAACCCCAGATCTCTCAGCTTTCCTACATAGGAGAGGTGCTCCAGCTCCTTGATCATCTTCACGGCCCTTCTCTGGACCCACTCTAACAGATCCACATCCTTCTTGTGCTAGGGGCTCCAGACCTGGATGCAGTACTCCAAGTAGGGCCTCACAAAGGCAGAGTAGAGGGAGACAATCACCTCCCTCGACCTGCTGGCCACTCCTCTGTTGATGCAGCCCAGGATGCAGTTGGCCTTCTGGGCTGCAAGCGTGCACAGCTGGCTCATGTCAAGCTTTTCATCCACTAGAACTCCCAAGTCCTTTTCTGCAGGGCTGCTCTCAATGAGTTCTCCTGGTCTGTACTCATGTCTGGGATTGCTCCAGCCCAGGTGCAGCACCTTGCACTTGGACTTGTTGAACCTCATTCAATTCATGTGGGGCCACTTCTCAAGCTTGTCCAGGTCCCTTTGGATGGCATCCGTTCCTTCTTTGGTATCAACTGTACTACTCAGGTTGGTGTCATCTGCAAGTTTCCTGAGGGTGCACTCGATCCCACTGTCTATGTCATTGATAAAGATATTAAACAGTACCAGTCCCAGGACAGACCCCCGCGGGACACCACTCATCACCAATCTCCACTTGGACATAGAGCCCTTGACCACCACTCTCTGGGTGCGACCTTCAAGCCAACTCCTTATCCACTGAATGGTGCACCCATCAAATCCATCTCTCTCCAATTTGGAGACCAGGATGTCATGTGGGACTGTATCAAAGACTTTGCAGAAGTCCAGGCAGATCCATCCTTCCTCTCTCAATTAATGCAGTCACTCCATCACAGAAAGCTGCTGGATTGGTCAGGCACAATATACCCTTGGTGAAGCCATGCTGGCTGTCTCAGATCAACTCTTTGGCAAGAGGTGATGTGCCTTGACATTGCTTCCGGGAGGATCTGTTCCATGATCTTGCCAGGTACAGAGGTGAGGTTCAGCTGTCTGTAGTTCCCCGGGTCCACCTTTCTACCCTTTTTAGTAATGGGAGTGATGTTTCCCTTTTTCCAGTCACCAGGACCTTCACCTGGCTGACAGGACTTTTCAAATATGACAGAGAGAGAGAGGCTTGGCAACTACATCAGCTTGTTCCCTCAGGACCCTGGTATGCATGTCATCAGGTCCAGTAGACTTGTACCTGTTTAGTTTCATCTGGTGGTTTCGAACCTGGTCTTCGCTTCCAGTGGGTGGGAATTTGCTCCCCCAGCCTCGATCTACGGGTTCACATAAATGAAAGACTTCGGAAGCCTGACTGTCCATGAAGACTGAGGCAAAGGAGTTGTTGAGTACTTCAGCCTTCTCCATGTCTGTCATTACCAGTTCACCCTTCTCATCCATCAGAGGGGGGTACACTCTTCTTGGCCTTTTTTTTCTGAGCAATGTACCTATAGAATCCCTTCCTGTTATTCTTTGCATCCCTTGCCAAACTCAGTTCCATCCATGCCTTGGCTTTCCTGATCCCATCCCTGCACATATGGACCACATCCCTGTACTCTCCCCATGTCCCTGTTTCCACTGCCTGTGCATTTCCTTCTTGTGCCTCAGTTTGACCAGCAGGTCCTTGCTCAGCCATCCCAGTTGTCTGCCCTCCCTGCTCACTTTCTTACACAGAGGGATGGAGAGTCTCATCCTTATCAGAGTATCATCCCCAAAGAGTCTCCAGCTCTGCTCAGCTCCTTTGTTCCTAAGGATGGTGTTCCAGGGGATCTCATCTACTAGGTCTTTAAATAGCTCTTCAGAAGTTCAGGGTCCTGACTTTGCTCTTCGCCAGGCCCATATTCCTCAAGATCACAAACTCAACCAGGGCATGGTCACTACATCCCAGACTGCCTCCAATCTTGACCTCTTTAATGAGTTCATCTGTGTTGGTGAGCACCAGGTCAAGTAATGCTTCTCAATTGGTTGGTTTGTCTACTGCCTGGACCAGGAAGTTATCCTCAGTGTACTCTAGGAATCTCCTGGATTGCTTACAGTCTGCTGTGTAGTTTTTCTGGCAGACATCTGGGTGGCTGAAGTCCCCCATCAGGATGAGAGCATGTGAGCGTGACGCTTCTTGTAGTTTGTGAAATGTGTTCATCTGATTCGTGTCAATATGGAACAATGCTAGGGCCGCATGATATGATGAAATGTGACCTTCTGTCTTACATACCCTTGCCTCACTCAGTCTAAGAAAAACAGAGTGGTTAATGTATATAGTTCTTGTATCTTGCAAAGGAATGGTCCAGCAATTCGTGTCAATAGGGGATTTGAAGGGTTAACATTGAGGCCCGGGGCTAGGGGATAAGAGAACAAAGGGGTTTCAGAATAACTGCTAACTCTTATGACTATTGCACGGGACACTATGCAAGTCTCTGATATCTGGCCGGGAGATTAAGGAGAAGGGGAAAGCTGAAGGACGACTAAAAGACAAAGCTTGCATGGGACGCTGCGCAAGTCTTTGACATCCGGCCAAGATGGACAAAGGAGACGACAAGGAAAAAGCCTGGGAGGAAGACTATGAGCCTTCAGCACGAGAGACCCCCAGGGGGACCACCGGAGACTGATACGCATGCGCCAGTGGGAGGGTTCGGATTCCGGGAACTAATTATAATAACCCTGCCTTTTCTAGAAGTAGTAATGAATATGTATTAGCCTAGGAGCATAAAAAACATCCGCCTGATGTAACTTGTGTGCGTCTTGGTGGAGCAGAGACTCCTGGCACACCCAGCGCTGTTTGCTTGCCTCTATTGGTTTAATAAATTGTAAACTTTAATTGCAACCCTATTTGGGACTCAGTCATTTATTACATAGTTGAAGCAAGGATGCCTTATCCACAGGCTCCCCTTGATTGAGTGGCTTGTAGTAGACCCCAACCACAAGCTGTCCTTTATTGGTGTGGTCTTTAACTCTCACCCACAAGTTCTCAACATGTCTGTGGCTGTTTCTCAAAGGCAACTCTTTACTATCAATCCCTTCCCTAATGTAGATGGCAACACCCCCTTCCCTTCCTTTCCTGTCTATCCCTTCTGAAGAGATTGTAGCCCTCTATTCCAATGTTCCAGTTATGTGATCTGTGGGAAAGGAATTTGCAGGTGGCTTTGCGTTGTTTCACACGTCCCTGAATTAGAGATAATGAGGAAACAAGCAGTAGAAACAAAAACTTGAGCAGGGTTGAGATAAAGTAAATTGGATACAGTGTTAAAGATGAGCTTTGGGCAGTGGCCAATTGCTGGCTGGCTCCAGGCGCATCTGAGGGTCTCTAACCAATTGTATGATAGATTCGGGCGCGTGGACAGCACGTGGGGCTACAGGGAAAGTATATGTAGTAGTGAAAAAGGGCAATAAACATCTCCTGTTCAAGAGCCATCAGGAGTCTGTGTCTTGCATCCCTTCAGTGATCCATTCCACTGTGTTTCCGTGATAGCAATCAGGTCATATTTGTCTAATGGCACCACGGTTTCCAATTCCTCTTGCTTGTTTCCCATGCTGCATGCTCCGGTTTAGAGGCCCTTCAGCTGGGCAATCGGTTGTATCACATTTCCAGAAACCTTCCTGATTGCATTGGGACAGTTCACAAGTATTTCCTTGTTGTTACTTAGAGTGGTAGTGTTCTCAGGTATGCTTTCTTCACTTCACCACCAAAAGGGTGATCATGACATAATAATAGGAAACAGGAAAGCTTACTTAGCATCCAAGGAAGCAACTAGAAGAGCACCAGGAGACCTACAAGGCACGTTAGTCCCCTGTGCAAAGACTTTGCTCAATCCACCAGAATATACTACTAAAGAGACACAACTAGCGGAAAAACTGAAATGTACAAAGCGAAAAGATGGATGGTGGGAGACCCCTAATGAACAGATCCTGATAACAGAAACTATGACTGAGCAGTTAATGAAAGACTTACGTGAAGGGACACACTTTGGTGCAGATGTCACGGTAGACAGCCTGAAGCGCTTTGCACCAAAAATGCAAACTATTGCAAATCAAGTAGTGCGAAGGTGTCCTGTGTGCAGTCACCAACTGGGAGGACAGAGGAGAACACTACTCGCACTCCTGATCCCTTCAATATTTTTCCAAGGGACATAAAATCTTTTTTGATATTTCGGAGTTTCCTTGTTACAGCATCATTTGATCCTACTTGAAAAAGTACGAAGGAGTGGTAGTCTTTGGGACCTACCAGGCTTGGTAGCCTCTTAGTAATATCACGAATATGGACCCCAGGCAGGCAGCAAACCTCTCTGGAGAGATTGTCCAGATGGCAAATCGGAGCCTCGGTGCCTCTCAGAGAGGAGCCTCCAGTGACTAACACCCTTTGCGCCTTCTTTGTGGCAATAGCTTTGATGCAACTGGGAGACAGAGCCAACTTCATGTGGTCGGCCTTTCTGAGTTCCCCGAGTTCTCCCAGAGTCTCCTCTCTCCTGCCTTAGAACCTCGTATCTATTGCGCAGGGGCACTTCAGGGGCAGGAGGGAGACTCCTCCTCCTCCTTCTCCGATCAGAGACAAGGGTCCACTCTCCCTCATCCTGTGAGTCTTTCAAATGTGCTTCTTTTGGGCTGCAAGCTTGTTTCCCTACCCCTTGCCTGGACTTAAGGCAGGGCTGTTGCTCAGACCATGTCAGCGTATAATACCATTCAGCATATAATACAATCTCCTGCTCAGATTCCCGCATGCTATGCTGCTTGGTAAGCTCCTCTTGCAACTGAGCCATCTGTTTGAAGAACTCATCCAGCTGGGCACACCTGCACCCACAACACCCACCTCTGATTTCGGGCCCTAGGGGGACTTCCAGAGACTGGAGCTCCCTGGAACTGAGGGTCTGGGCCTCTCTTTTGATCCTTGGGAGGTCTGTTTGGGTGGAGGCATCTGCCCAGGGAGGTTGTGTCCCTCCCGTCTGGGTTTCAGCCACAGACTGGCAGGTTTGGTGGGTGGACACCATTTCTTCAGTAGAAGGCCCTTCCCAGAACACAAATATGACCAACCCTGCTTGACCTCCCTGCTCTCCTTGCTTGCGCAAACTGCTGCACAAACTGCCGTGCCCTGCCCTGACTGGTGTGCCACGCCCTGTTTGCCCACCCTGGTCACTCATGCTTCCAGGGGCTGCCTTTATACGACAGAGGAGGGGCAATTCTGTCTCCGCCCACACTTCGTCAGCCACCCTTGCGAGGGCTACCAGGTCCTGGTGGCTCCCTCAGCTGCCGTGAGTGGACTTGAAGCAGGAAAAACCCTTCACGCTGCCATCCCCTGCTGCTGCTACAAAACATTTCTGCCTTGGAGCTGAGTTTGTGCCAGCGCTTGGGTAAGATAATTTCTTGTGCGCAGTTGGCGGTGACCAGAGTGTATGAAGGACTGGGCATAGGCCCCTTCACTTGGTATTTTTGACTCTCTTGTTTGATAAAATGGGGACCATGCCTTCCTCCAAACCAACCCCTTGTTCACCTCTAGGATGCATCCTTAAGAACTGGAATAATTTTGGTGTGGATCTCCTGACTAAAGGCAAGTTAAAACAATATTACATGCAGTGGTGGCCTAAATATAAATTGGATGATGAGGAAAAATGTCCAGAATTGGGTACACTGATACTATTTTGCAATTAATATTGTTTTGTAGAAGAACGGGTAAATTGGATTAAATACATTATATGGGTTTGTTCTTCTCTTTAAGGAATGATAATGAAACTCGAAATAAATGCAAATTGTTGATTAGTGATGGTAATGTGATGATGATGTCAACTGAAAAGGAAAATAAGCATTTACCTAGATGTTGTTCGGCTTGTATTATTGGACAGAGGTGTTTGAAATATTTGGAAGAAGACCAAGATGTATAGTTCCTAGTATCAAATGAGAAAGGTTCTGATAGGGGAAGTGGTAATGAGAGACAAGGAAGATATGAAGAATTTAGAAGAACATCAGGATTCAGTCCTACGACAGGGAGGACAAGAACTAGGAATCCAATCATACAGGCCCCACTCCAGGAGGCAGTGGACCTATATGACTTGTCAGTCATAGAATCATAGAAACACAGAATATCCCGAGTTGGAAGGGACTCATAAGGATCATGAAGTCCAACTCCTGGCACCACACAGGTCTACCCAAAAGTTTAGAACATGTTACTAAGTGCACAGTCCAGTCACTTTTTAAATTCAGACAGGCTTGGTGAAGTGACTACTTCACTGAGGAGTCTGTTCCAGTGTGCAACAACCCTCTTGGTGAAGAACCTCTTCCTGATGTCCAGCCTAAACTTCCCCTGCCTCAGCTTAACACTGTTCCCGCGGGTCCTATCACTGGTGTTTACAGAGAATAGGTGAGCTGCCTCTCCACTCCCCCTCGCGAGGAAGTTGTAGACCGCGATGAGGTCCTCCCTCAGCCTCCTCTTCTCCAGGTTGAACAGGCCCAGTGACCTCAGCCGCTCCTCATACCTCTTCCCCTCTAGGCCCTTCACCATCTTCGTTGGCCTCCTCTGGACACTCTCCAACAGTTTAATGTCCTTTTTGTACGGTGGTGCCCAGAACTGCACACGGTACTCGAGGTGAGGCCGCACCAGCGCAGAGTAGAGTGGGACAATCACCTCCCTCGACTGACTAGCAATGCTGTGCTTAATGCATCCCAGGATACAGTTGGCCTTCCTGGCTGCCAGGGCGCACTGCTGGCTCATATTCAACTTACTATCAACCGCAGCCCCCAGATCCCTCTCTGTAAGGCTGCTCTCCAGCATCTCGTCGCCCAGTCTGTACGTAAAGCCAGGGTTGCCCCATCCCAGGTGCAGGACCTGGCACTTGCTTTTGTTAAACTTCATGCGGTTGGTGATCGTCCCGCTCTCCAATCTGTCCAGATCTCTCCGCAAGGCCTTTCCACCCTCAACAGAGTCCACAACTTCTCCAAGTTTAGTATCATCAACAAATTTGCTCAAAACACCTTCTAGTCCTGCATCCAAAACTTTTATAAAAACATTGAAGAGGACTGGCCCTAAAATGGAGCCTTGAGAGACCCCACTAGTGACCATCTGCCAGACAGATGTGGCCCCATTTACCACAACCCTTTGAGCCCTGCCCGTCAGCCAATTGCTCACCCATCGTATGATGTTTTTGTTAAGTTGTATGCTGGACATTTTGTCCAGTAGGATCCTATGGGAAACCGTGTCAAAAGCCTTGCTCAAGTCCAAAAAGATCACATTGGCTGGTTTCCCTTGATCGACTAGATGGGTGATCTTATCGTAAAAGGAAATCAAATTTGTTAGGCAGGACCTACCCCTCATGAACTCATGTTGGCTGGGGACCAATGACCGCATTGTCCCCCAGGTGTGCTTAAATAACTTCAAGAATCATCTTCTCCATAATTTTACCAGGCACTGACGTGAGACTGACAGGCCTGTAATTGCTAGCATCTTCTTTCTTACCCTTCTTGAAAACTGGTACAACATTTGCCAGCTTCCAGCCTACTGGGACCTCTCCAGATTCCCAAGACCATTGAAATTGAGAGGTTACCCGATGACATTAGCCAGCTCTTTGAGCACCCTGGGATGGATCCCATCCGGACCTGTATGGACTTGTATGGATCCAGGCGGACCAGCAAATCCCACACACATTCAGGGTCGGTTGGGAGTTTGTCATTCCCACCATCATGGTCCTCCAGCTCAGGGCACCCTGGGTCCCGAAGACCATCATCAGCATTGAAGGCAGAGGTGAAGAAGGCATTAAATGTCTCTGCTTTGCCTATGTCATTGTCTGTGAGGAGACCTTCCCCATCAATCACAGAATCACAGAATCACAGAATTTTCTAGGTTGGAAGAGACCTCAAGATCATCGAGTCCAACCTCTGACCTAACGCTAACAGTCCCCACTAAACCATTTCCCTAAGCTCTACATCTAAACGTCTTTTGAAGACTTCCAGGGATGGTGACTCCACCACTTCCCTGGGCAGCCTGTTCCAGTGCCTCACAACCCTTTCAGTGAAGAAGTTCTTCCTAACATCTAACCTAAAACTCCCCTGGCTCAACTTAAGCCCATTCCCCCTCGTCCTGTCACCAGGCACATGGGAGAACAGACCAACCCCCACCTCGCTACAGCCTCCCTTGAGGTACCCATAGAGAGCGATAAGGTCGCCCCTGAGCCTCCTCTTCTCCAGGCTGAACAAGCCCAGCTCCCTCAGCCGCTCCTCGTAGGACTTGTTCTCCAGGCCCCTCACCAGCTTCGTTGCCCTTCTCTGTACCCGCTCAAGCACCTCCATGTCCTTCTTGTAGCGAGGGGCCCAAAACTGAACACAGTACTCGAGGTGCGGCCTCACCAGAGCCGAGTACAGGGGGACGATCACCTCCCTAGCCCTGCTGGTCACACTGTTCCTGATACAAGCCAGGATGCCGTTGGCCTTCTTGGCCACCTGAGCACACTGCTGGCTCATATTCAGCCGACTATCCACCATCACTCCCAGGTCCTTCTCTGCCTGGCAGCTCTCCAACCATTCCTCTCCCAGCCTGTAGCTCTGCTTGGGGTTATTGCGCCCCAGGTGCAGGACCCGGCACTTGGCCTTGTTGAACTTCATGCAGTTGACCTCAGCCCATCGGTGCAGCCTATCCAGATCCTCCTGCAGAGCTTTCCTACCCTCAAGCAGATCGACACACGCACCTAACTTGGTGTCATCTGCGAACTTACTGAGGGTGCACTCGATGCCCTCGTCCAGATCATCGATGAAGATATTAAAGAGGACCGGCCCCAGCACCGAGCCCTGGGGGACGCCACTAGTGACTGGCCTCCAACTGGACTTGGCTCCATTCACCACGACTCTTTGGGCCCGGCTATCCAGCCAGTTTCTAACCCAACGAAGCGTGCGCCAGTCCAAGCCAAGAGCAGCCATTTTCTTGAGGAGAATGCTGTGGGAGACGGTGTCAAAAGCCTTGCTGAAGTCAAGGTAGACCACATCCACAGCCTTTCCCTCGTCCACCCAGTGCATCACTTTGTCATAGAAGGAGATCAGGTTCATCAGGCATGACCTGCCTTTCATAAAGCCATGCTGACTGGGCCTGATCGCCTGCTTCCCCTGCAAGTGCTGCATGATGACTCTCAGGAGGATCTGCTCCATGAGCTTTCCTGGCACTGAGGTCAAACTGACAGGCCTGTAGTTTCCCGGGTCTGCCCTCCAGCCCTTCTTGTAGATGGGCGTCACATTTGCTAGACGCCAGTCGATTGGGACCTCCCCCGATAGCCAGGACTGCTGATAAATGATGGATAGTGGCTTGGCCAGCTCCTCTGCCAGTTCTCTCAGTACCCTTGGGTGTATTCCATCCGGCCCCATCGACTTGTGCACATCTAAGTGCCGTAGCAGGTCACCAACCAGTTCTTCATGGATAATGAGGGCCACATCCTGCTCCCCATCCCCTTCCACCAGCTCAGGGTACCTAGTATCCAGAGAACAACCGGTATTGCCGCTAAAGACTGAGGCAAAGAAGGCATTGAGCACCTCCGCCTTTTCCTCATCTCTTGTAACTAAGTTTCCCCCCGCATCCAGTAAAGGATGGAGATTCTCCTTAGTCCTCCTTTTTGTGCTGATGTATTTATAGAAACGTTTTTTGTTATCTTTAACGGCAGTAGCCAGATTGAGCTCCAGATGAGCTTTGGCCTTCCTAATTTTGTCCCTGCACAGCCTCGCTACTTCTTTAAAGTCCTCCTTAGTGGCCTGCCCACTTTTCCAAACCTTATAAACCCTCTTTTTCCTCCTAAGATCAAGCCACAATTCTCTGTTGAGCCAGGCCGGTCTTCTTCCCCGCCAGCTCGTCTTTGGCCACGTGGGGACAGACCATTCCTGCGCCATTAAGACTTCCCTCTTGAAGAGCGCCCAGCCTTCCTGGACTCCTCTGCCCTTCAGAACCGCTTCCCAAGGGACTCCACCAACCAGTGTCCTGAGCATCTCAAAGTCAGCCCTCCGAAAGTCCAATACAGCGGTTTTACTGGTCCCCTTCCTGGCCTCGCCAAGAATAGTGAACTCCACCATTTCGTGGTCACTCTGCCCAAGACAGCTCCTGACAATCACGTCCTCCACCAGTCCTTCTCTGTTTGTGAAGAGAAGGTCTAGCGGGGCACCACCCCTGGTAGGTTCACTAACCAGCTGCGTCAGGAAGCTATCTTCCACGCTCTCCAGAAACCTCCTAGACTGCTTTCTCAGGGCTGTGTTGTGCTTCCAGGATATGTCAGGGAAGTTGAAGTCCCCCACGAGTACAAGAGCTGACTATTTTGCAACCTCTGTCAGCTGCCTGTAGAATTCCTCATCCGTCTCCTCATCCTGGTTCAGTGGTCTATAGCAGACCCCAACCAGGACACTAGCCTTGTTGTCCCTGCCGATCCTAACCCAAAGGGACTCGACCTTGTCATTCCCAACCTCGAGTTCTACAACCTCGAAAGACTCTCTAATATAGAGAGCCACACCACCACCCCTTCTATGCTGCCTGTCCCTTCTATAGAGCTTATAGCCAGGCATTGCAGCACTCCAGTCATGAGACTGGTCCCACCACATCTCCGTGATGGCAACCAAGTCGTAGCCTGCCTGCCGCACGATGGCTTCCAGCTCCTCCTGTTTGTTACCCATGCTGCGTGCATTGGTGTAGATGCACTTCAGCTGGGCCATTGCCTTATCCTCCGGCCTTGCCATTGTTACCCCTAGCACAGCCCCAACAATCCTAGCCTCAGCCCCATCCCCCATCTTACCTAGTTTAAAGCCCTCTCAATGAGCCCTGCCAGCTCCTGGCCCAGGATCCGTTTTCCCCTAAAAGATAGGGACCCGTCTGCGGCCATCAGGCCAGGTGCTGAGTAAAGTGCCCCATGATCAAAAAACCCAAGATTTCTGTGTTGGCACCAGTCCCGGAGCCACGTGTTTAACAGGTGGGCTTTCCGTGTCCTCTCTGAACCCCTCCCTGCCACCGTAGGGATGGACGAAAACACCACCTGCACTCCCGCTCCATCCACTAACCGACCCAGTCCCCTAAAGTCCCTTTTGATAGCCTTGAGGCTTCTCTCTTCGATGTTATCACTGCCTGCCTGGACTATCAAAAGGGGGTAATAGTCAGAGGGGCTGTCGTGGTTTAACCCGGCTGGCAGCTAAACACCACGCAGCCGTTCGCTCACCCTCCCCCCTCCCTCTCTGGGACGGGGGAGAGAAATGGAAAGTGAAGCCCGTGAGTTGAGATAAAGACAGTTTAATAAGACAGGATAATAATAATAATAATAATAATAATAATAATAATAATAATAATACAATGATGATAATAGTACTACTACTAATAATATGTACAAACAAGTGATGCACAATGCAATTGCTCACCACCCGCTGACCGATGCCCAGCTTAACCCCGAGCAGTCCGGCCCCCTCCCCCCGGCTAGCCACCCCTATATATTGTTTAGCATGACGTCAGATGGTATGGAATACCCCTTCGGCCAATTCAGGTCACCTGCCCCGGGCCCGTCCCCCCCCAGCCCCTACCGCACCCCCAGCCCGCCCGCTGGCAGGACAGAGCAAAAGTCTGAGGTGTCCTTGGCTTGGTATAAGCATTGCTCTGCAACAATTAAAACATCGGGGTATTATCAGCACTCTTCTCATCCTAAGCCAAAACACAGCATTCCACCAGCTACTAGGAAGAAAATTAATTCTGTTCTAACTGAAACCAGGACATCTATCCACCCCTTATTCCATACCATTTATGTCATGCTCAGGTTACACTCTTTTCCAGACATTCTAATTAGTCACCTATAGTAGTCATGGTAGTGGTAACATACAGTATTATATAGCAATTAACATGGTACAATTCAGTTCATGGGCTATTCTCACCCAGTATTAAATCTCCTTGAGGTACACACCGGACCTCTCCGTTCTTTTGCATCACCCACCAAGTGTATCCAGGTCCCTGAGCGAAAACAATTCCACGAATGGGTTTGCCTTTTCCTGAGGCAGGAGTAGCCCAGACTGTTTTACCCAGCATATTTTTTACATGCACTACAGGAACTTTATCCCCATCTACAGTACGTAACAGGTTTGATTGGGCAGGTCCAGCTCGGTTGGCAGATCCCCTAGTATTGACTAGCCAGGTGGCCTTTGCCAAATGCGTATCCCAGTTTTTGAATGTCCCAGCGCCCATTGCTTTCAATGTAGTCTTTAACAGTCCATTGTATCGTTCAACTTTCCCGGAGGCTGGTGCATGACAGGGGATGTGATACACCCACTCGATACCATGTTCTTTGGCCCAAGTGTCTATAAGGTTGTTTCGGAAATGAGTTCCATTGTCTGACTCTATTCTTTCTGGGGTACCATGCCGCCATAGGACTTGCTTTTCAAGGCCCAGGATAGTGTTCCGGGCGGTGGCATGAGGCACAGGATATGTTTCCAGCCATCCGGTGGTTGCTTCCACCATTGTAAGTACGTGGCGCTTGCCATTGCGAGTTTGAGGGAGTGTGATGTAATCAATCTGCCAGGCCTCTCCATATTTATATTTCAGCCATCGTCCTCCATACCAAAGAGGCTTTGACCGTTTGGCTTGCTTGATTGCAGCACATGTTTCACAGTCATGAATAACCTGTGCTATAGCGTCCACGGTCAGGTCCACCCCTCGATAACGAGCCCATCTGTATGTTGCATCTCTTCCTTGATGGCCTGAGGTGTCACAGGCCCATCGGGCTATAAATAATTCACCTTTATGCTGCCAATCCAGATCCACCTGAGCTACTTCAATCTTAGCAGCCTGATCCACCTGCTGGTTCTTCAGTAGCCCGATTCTTGGGCACATGAGCATCTACGTGACGTACTTTCACAGCCAGGTTCTCTACCCGAGCAGCAATATCTTGCCACAATGCAGCAGCCCAGATGGGTTTGCCCCTGCTCTGCCAGTTGTTTTGCTTCCATTGCTGTAACCACCCCCACAGGGCATTTGCTACCATCCATGAATGGGTGTAGAGATAGAGAACTGGCCATTTTTCTCGTTCAGCAATGTCTAAAGCCAGCTGAATGGCTTTCACTTCTGCAAACTGACTCGATTCACCTTCTCCCTCAGCAGCTTCTGCAACTCGTCGTGTAGGACTCCATACAGCAGCCTTCCATCTCCGATCCTTCCCCACAATACGACAGGACCCATCAGTGAACAGGGCATATTTCTTTTCATTTTCTGGCAACTGGTTGTACAGTGGGGCTTCTTCAGCACGACCCACCTCCTCCTCGGATGATATCCCAAAGTATTTACCTTCTGGCCAGTCCATAATCACTTCCAATATTCCTGGGCGACTGGGGTTTCCTATTCGAGCCCGCTGAGTAATCAGTGCAACCCACTTGCTCCACGTAGCATCAGTTGCATGATGCGTAGAAGAGACCCTTCCGTTGAACATCCAGCCTAGTACTGGCAATCGGGGTGCTAGGAGGAGCTGCGCTTCAGTACCGACCACCTCTGAAGCAGATCGAACTCCTTCATATGCTGCCAGTATCTCCTTTTCAGGTGGAGTATAGCGGGCCTCAGACCCTCTGTATCCCCGGCTCCAAAACCCCAGGGGCCAACCTCGAGTTTCCCCAGGTTCTTTCTGACAGAGGCTCCAGGTGGGGCCGTTCTCCCCGGCTGCAGTGTAGAGCACATTCTTTACATCTGGTCCTGTTCGAACTGGCCCAAGGGCTACTGCATGGACTATTTCCTGCTTGATTTGTTCAAACGCTTGTCGTTGTTCAGGGCCCCATTCAAACTCATTCTTCTTACGGGTTACTTGGTAGAGCGGGTTTACAATCAGACTGTAATTTGGGATGTGCATTCTCCAAAACCCCACAACACCTAGGAAAGTTTGTGTTTCTTTTTTGTTAGTTGGTGGAGACATAGCTGTTATTTTGTTGATCACATCCATTGGGATTTGACGACGTCCATCTTGCCATTTTATTCCTAAAAACTGGATCTCTCGTGCAGGTCCTTTGACTTGATTTTGTTTTATGGCAAAACCAGCTTTCAGAAGGATTTGGACTATTTTCTTCCCTTTCTCAAAAACTTCCTCTGCTGTGTCACCCCACACAATAATGTCATCGATGTACTGCAGGTGTTCAGGAGCTTCCCCCTGCTCCAGTGCAGACTGGATCAGTCCATGGCAAATGGTAGGGCTGTGTTTCCACCCCTGGGGCAGTCGATTCCAAGTATATTGGACTCCCCTCCAAGTGAAAGCAAACTGTGGCCTGCACTCTGCTGCTAGAGGGATGGAGAAAAATGCATTAGCGATATCAATTGTGGCGTACCACTTGGCTGCCTTCGATTCAAGTTCGTACTGAAGTTCCAGCATGTCCGGCACTGCAGCACTCAGTGGTGGCGTCACTTCGTTCAGGCCATGATAGTCCACTGTTAGTCTCCACTCGCCATTAGACTTTCGCACTGGCCATATGGGACTATTGAAAGGTGAATGAGTCTTGCTGATCACTCCTTGGCTCTCCAATTGACGAATTAGCTTATGGATGGGAATCAGGGAGTCCCGGTTAGTGCGATATTGCCGCCGGTGCACAGTTGTGGTAGCGATTGGCACTTGCTGTTCTTCGACCCTCAGCAACCCCACATCAGAGGGGTCCTCTGAGAGACCAGGCAAGGTAGATAATTGTTTAATGCCCTCTGTCTCTAAGGCAGCTATACCAAAAGCCCACCGGAACCCTTTTGGGTCCTTGCAATATCCTCTTCTGAGATAGTCTATGCCAAGGATACATGGAGCATCCGGGCCAGTCACAATACGGTGCTTTTCCCACTCATTCCCAGTCAGACTCACTTCAGCCTCCAATACAGTCAACTGCTGAGATCCCCCTGTCACTCCACAAATATAGATGGGCTCTGGTCCTTTATAGCTCGATGGCATTATAGTGCATTGTGCACCGGTGTCTACTAAAGCCTTATACTTCTGTGCGTCTGATGTGCCAGGCCATCGAATCCACACAGTCCAATAAACTCGATTATCCCTTTCCTCCCCCTGGCTGGAGGCAGGGCCTCCCTAATCCTGGTCGGAATCTTCTTCGTTTCTGTGTTTGAAGGACTGTCTGCTGGAAGTTGGAGCAGCAAACTTTTCAGAGAATCCCTTTTTCCTGATTGTTTTCTTTTGCAACTCATGTACCCGTGCCTCTAGGGTCGCGGTAGATTTTCCATCCCATTTTCTCATGTCCTCTCCATGGTCTCGTAAGTAAAACCACAGGGTGGCACGGGGTGAGTACCCACCATATCGTCTTCCTTGTGTGGATGAACGACTACCCCTGATAGCTGAGACACTGCTCTGTACAGGTACGGAGGAGAATAATCTCTCTTCAAGTTGGTGAACCTTTTCAGAAAGTTTCTCCACAGTGTTCTCTTTTGGTCGGTGGGCACTGGTTGGTTCAGGTGGGGATGAAGATAGATTCTCTTTAAGTTGGTGGAACTCTTCAGAAAGTTTCTCCACAGCTGAGACGCAGGCCTGTAAGGAAGAGGAGAGACTTTCTTCATACTGCCGGAGTTGTTTAGCCACTTCATCCACTGTGGGTTTCTCATCCTCTTTCCAGGCCATTATTGCCAATGAGCTGGCATATGATGATGGTGCACTCCGTACAAACTTCCGCCACATGGGTCGCGTACACCTGACTTCATCTGGATCTTTGGATGTTTGTCTGAGGTCTGGATCCTCATAAATCACTTCCCGTACGGCTAATTCCCTCAGGTACTGGATTCCCTTCTCCATAGTGGTCCACTTGCCTGGTAGACATAAAAGTTCTTCCTTGAAGGGATACCTTTCCCTCACAGCTGAGAGGAGACGCCTCCAGAGGCTGTGAGGTTGTGCTCCATCTGCAATTGCTTTGTCAATGCCTGCATCTCTAGCAAGGGATCCCAGTCGCTTGGCTTCCCTGCCATCTAATTCCACACAATTGGCTCCAGTGTCCCAGCATTGGAGCAGCCAGGTGACAAGCTGCTCACCTATACAACGACCAAAATCTTTTCGCACATCTCGTAACTCACGCTCGTTTAGGCTTCGGGTAGTTACTGTTGATTTTTCGGCATCCTCATCTTCCTCCTCCTGAACCCTTGATGGCCCAGCGTCGTCATCGTCTCCGTCGTCTCTATACCTAGATTTGGCAGAAGATTCTCTGCGTTCTAAACGACCTGAATCTCTATACCATTTTTTCACCTTCTCTACAGGGGCAGCTTGCACTGCTACTGCTCGTTTCTCTGACCTTGTTACAGGGTCTGCCACAGAGGTTGGAATACCCTCTGCAGGGTCAACTTGCACTGCTACAGCTCGTTTCTCTGACCTTGTTATAGGGTCTGCCACAGAGGTTGGAATACCCTCTGCAGGGTCAACTTGCACTGCTACAGCTCGTTTCTCTGACCCAGCTACAGGAGCTGGAGCGGCTGCAGGAACCGGAGCTGGAGCAGCTGCAGGAACCGGAGCTGGAGCAGCTGCAGGAGCTTGAATTGGAGCAGCTGCAGGAACCGGAGCTGGAGCGGCTGCAGGAACCGGAGCTGGAGCGGCTGCAGGAGCTGGAACTGGAGCAGCTGCAGGAACCAGAGCTGGAGCGGCTGCAGGAACCGGAGCTGGAGCGGCTGCAGGAGCTGGGACTGGAGCGGCTGCAGGAGCTGGGACTGGAGCAGCTTCAGGAGCTGGGACTGGAGCGGCTGCAGGAACTGGGACTGGAGCGGCTGCAGGAACTGGGACTGGAGCAGCTGCAGGAGCTGGGACTGGAGAAAATTAATTATGTTCTAACTGAAACCAGGACAGGGGCGTACCAGGTTAGGAAGCTTCCTGGCAACGTCCCTGACCCTGGCCCCAGGGAGACAGCAGACTTCCCTACGGGTAGGGTCAGGCCGACAAATAGGGCCCTCTGTTCCCCTAAGAATCGAGTCACCAACAACAATAACCCTCCTGTCTTTCTTGGTGGAGGCAGTCCTGAGGCGCGGAGTTGATCTCCTCGCCCCAGGCATCCTCCTGGGAACATTTGCTATCAAGTATTGGACCTATGTTTTCTATGGTCCTTCTTTTTCTGTTCACATATCTAAAAAAAATGTTTTTATTGTCTCTCACACACATGGCCAGCTTTAACTCTAGTTGGGCTTTGGCCCCACGAATTTTCTCCCTACAAACACGAACAGCATCCCTGTATTCCTTCCTCATTGCCTGACCTTCCTTCCAGCAGCCGTACACTTTCTTTTTCTGTCTTTCAAGGACGGGATCTACGTGACTGCTAATTCCGAGGGGGTGGTTTTCTTGCAGTTGTTTGTCTGAGTGCTTTTGACCAATAATCTTGTGTGAGACACTATCCGCCTCTGTTAAGTTTGCTATAAAAGTCAGGCTATTCGGGTAATAAAGGAGGGAGCATGATCTGACCATACTAGTGCCTGTCATGTTTTCGGCCGTCCTTCCTGCAACATTTCCCCATATCCAGGGCTGAAGTTTTGGTGGCGGCTTTCCTTCTGTCACCATAAATTCTAAACTCAACCACTTCATGGTCACTATGACCGAGATGGCCGCCAATTGACACGTCTCCCACAAGACCCTCTCTGTTCTCCAGCAAAAGATCTAGGAGGGCTCCATTCCTAGTTGACTCCCTTAGCACCTGCACCAAGAAGTTATCATCTAGATGCTTTATGAACCTCCTGGACTTGCTCATGTCAGCCATGTGGTGATTCCAGTTGACGTCTGGCAAGTTGAAATACCACAAGGGTAGTTGATCTTGAGGCATCTCTTAGTTCCTCAAAGAATAATTCATTGGCGTTGTCATCCTGGCCAGGTGGTCTGTAATAGACTCCCACTACGACATCCCCTTTATTTGTCCCTTAATCCTATCCAGAGGCTCTCAACTTTGCCATCGCCAACTTCAAGTTCCACGCAGTCCAGCCCATGCTTCACATACATTGCCACCCCACCACCTCGCCTACCGTGCCTGTCCCTCCTGAAGAGCCTGTAACCATCTATTGCAGCACACCAGCCACAGGACTCATCCCACCAGGTTTCGCTTATGCCGATGATGTCGTAGCTGTGGGACTGGGCCAAGATTTCTAGCTTGTCCATTTTATTCCTCATACTGCGTGCATTTGTGTAGAAGCACTTCAAATGTGCCTCTCTACACGCAGCATCTTGTGGAGCTGACCGAAGGACCTCTCTGGCACACAGTCCCTCTGATTCTAGTGCACCATCCCTTAGCTCATCACCGGCATGCCTGGTTTTATCCCCTTCTTCCTTCGACTAGTTTAAATCCCCAGTCTTTGTAAAAATTTCTTTTTCATCCTCTGACTTGATAAATTGGAAAGAGCCAGCAGGTTCTTATTGTGAAAAACATGGAAAGGTATACAGAGTATTTCAAATGATAGTGCTGAACCATAACCCAGGTTGGAAAGCTATGCAAGTCCTGCTGAATGCCTTCCTCCTCCCAGAAGAAAGGCAATTAGTCCTAGAAAAGGTTAATGAAGAAAATAGGATGGTTAATGTGAAAGAAGGCCCCAAGAGGTTCATTCCCAAACAGCAACCTGCTTAGGATCTA
This sequence comes from Aythya ferina, assembly GCF_964211825.1. Classification (NCBI taxonomy): domain Eukaryota; kingdom Metazoa; phylum Chordata; class Aves; order Anseriformes; family Anatidae; genus Aythya; species Aythya ferina. The sequence continues at coordinate 10,398,884 of NC_140313.1, forward strand.
AATATGGATGGGGAAAAAATGTTGGTAAAGTATCAACAATTGATTTTATATTGAATTAAACATGGGGTACTGAAACCCAAAAATATTTCTAAGTTGTATCAAGTCATGCATCCTCCTAATGAGGACCCCTTGGCATGCTATGAAAGATTATGTGAAGTAGCTAGGAAATGGACAGATCTGTACCCCAAAGATGAAGCTCATAAAGTAAACAGTCAACCCCTGATATTTGGAAAAAGTTACAGAGGGTAGATGGAGTTCTTCCTTCAATAGTGTCAACCACACCACTCAGGTTGGTGTCATCTGCAAATTTCCTGAGGGTGCACTCGATCCCACTGTCTATGTCATTGATAAAGGTATTAAACAGTACCAGTCCCAGGACAGACCCCCGAGGGACACCGCTCGTCACTGGCTTCCACCTGGACATAGAGCCCTTGACCACCACTCTCTAGGTGCAACCTTCAAGCCAACTCCTTGTCCACTGAATGGTCCAACTATCAAATTCATATCTCTCCAGTTTGGAGACCATGGGTTGGTCTTCCCTTGTCAACTGATGCAGTTGTGGACCAGTCTTCTGGTGGTCTTCGATAGTCTTCCTCACTCTGTTCATTGGTTGCACCCAATTCTAGCCCATGCTCAGGTCATCTCCTTCTTTCCTGTCTTATTGTTTCAACTTAGGCATGCGTACTAAGATAAGTTGTTTATGCATCCAAGGACATATGTATACCATGAGTTCCTCGCCTAATTTTATTTCCAAACATCCTCATAATCTTGGTCACATGGCTGTCATTCTGAGATACAATTCTGTATTTTCTTACAGATAAAGCTGACTAGTTATCAACATAAAGTAACACTGGAAGCTGGAGAGAGGGATATACAGGAGAAATGAACAGCATTTTTGTTTTGTTTCTGTATCTACACTAGGTTTTTGCTGTTGGATATTGTTGTTGATGGATATTCATTCTGGCTCACTGTGAAGGACATTATTTGTTTTTGCTTCTGTTTATTTTTTTCACATTTGATTATCCTCTCTTAAGATTGGCTAGAGCAGAGCCCCCAGAGTGAGGAGAACTTCCCTTCCTTTTAGAACTCTTGAACATTATCAAGGAAAGAGGCCTTTGGAAATTTCGGTGTACTGGAGAGACAGGAAGGAAGGAAACGAGTGACAACAGTGGCCTTGGGAATCTGTAGATGAAGAGATTAAGAGATTGCAGTAGGGAATAGGAATTGGATAGCTGAGCCCTGCAGGTGATAGAAAAGAGCCTTTCTCAGGACCGATTAGTGCTTTACAGAGCAGTGCTACAATTAAAAATTGCCCTGAAGCAGAATTATAGAGACCTAGAATAGCAATTAAAGTGTCTTTTCAAGATTTCTTTGTCATTTAATAGTTAATATTTTTTTGATTAAAAGTTGAGCTAATTATACTAGTTTATACCTCATCTTTTTGTTTGGTTAAAAACTCTTTGGTGGTCTTTTGGGTGTTCAGTAGGAGATTAAAGTGAAGGTCTTAGAAGGCTCATCTGTCCAAATATCCAAAGCTCTGGCTGTCAAAGAGTATCATGGCACCCAATTTATTAGTTTTTATGTTCACGGAAAGCACCTTTTAAATAATTTAATGAAAGTATTTATTTATTTTAATGTGAAAAAAAAAACAACTAAAATTATATTAATTTTGACTAAAATATGCAGTAATGCAACTTTGAAATTTTTCTATAAGGTGGCAATAGGATAACTTTGTCATGTTGAAAGGCAAGTGACCTGGTCTTGCCTAGGATAGAGTTAATTTTCCTCCTAGTAGCTGGTAGGGTGCTGTGTTTCGGATTTAGAATGAGAGTAATGTTGATAACACACTGATGTTTTAATTGTGGCAGAGCAGTGCTTACACTAAGCCAAGGACTTTTAAGCATATCACTCTATCCTGCAAGCGGGCAGACTGGGGGTGCAGCAGGAGTCGGGAGGGGACAGACCCAGGACAGCTGATCCAAACTGGCCAAAGGGGTATTCCATACCATCTGACGTCATGCTAAACAATATGTAGGGGTGGCTAGCCGGGGTAGGGGGGCCGGATGCTCAGGGATAGGCTGGGCATCGGTCAGCGGGTGGTGAGCAATTGCATTGTGCATCACTTGTTTTGTACACATTATAATTAGTAGTACTATTATCATTATTATTATTATTTTCCTTTCTTTTCTGTCCTAATAAACTGTCTTTATCTCAAACCACAGGCCTTAATTTCTTTCTGATTCTCTCCCTCATCCCAGCAAGGGAGGGGGGAGGGTGAGTGAACGGCTGTGTGGTGCTTAGCTGCCAGCCAGGTTAAACCATGATAGTCCTTTTGGCGCCCAACGTGGGGCACGAAGGGTTGAGATAACGACAGATCTGACCAGAGTGGGTTAAAACAAAATTGGTATAAGTATTAGATCTGCTTAATAGTTGCTAGTCACAATGTTGATTGCTTTGATCTCAAGTCTGCTGTGCCTGTTTTCCAAATCGAGTTATATAGCACGTTACTTACTGTATGTGTTCCCTGTTGTGCTGTTTATCCTTTCCGGGCCCTGGTTTAAGATCATTATGTTACTGTGCGGTGTAACACTGCCTTATGATATGATGAAATTGCTGGTCATGAGACTAACTTGGTCTTAGTACTCAGCACTTTTGTCAACTCTATACTTTGGAAAACATATCTTGGAAACTATTAGCAATTACACCTATTGCCTTTTTTCTTCAGGGAGCCAGTCTGTGGAGGGGACGGGGGGAGTTCTTCAAGATTTTGAATATCTTTGGAATTTTCAGACCAGCATGCTCTTCTTGTTATTTTTCCTGAATGCGCTTCAGATTTTGTTTAAGGTTAAACAACTACTTAGGAATGTCATCCAAAGCTCTGTCCTGAGGCGGGATAGTTGTGAGTGGCAGGGAGTGTGGGAGGATATGGGCAGGCATCTAGAGCAGCAGGCACCTCCAGTGCTTTGGAAATTTACCCCGATCAACTGCAAAATCCTAAAGAACTGGTAGAATGCTTCAAAAAGGTGTGTCATCACCCCAGCAATACCAGAGATTCATAAATCACAACGTCCTGGGGCCTGACCTATGCCTATCGAGCTGCATTGGTGCTACTATAAACCTAGTGACAGACCCTGTGGCCACTCCTGTTGCAGGAAGAACGGCCGAAAACATGACAGACACTAGTATGGTCTGATAAGGCCTGTTCTACATATGTGAATGGAGGTGCTTTCTTTTCCCCTGGGAGACTAAGAAGAGCCCTCAGTGTGGGCTGTGCAGCTGTTTGGTGAATAATCGCAGGGAACTGCAACTGAGTCTGGGTATTGAGATAAGGACCCGTTCCCTTTAATATCTCTGCAGTAATCCCTTACAGAGGGTCCCCCGGCAGTTGACCTGCTTCCCCCTGTGGTAACTGCAACCATTCCCTTTGAAACAATAACAATGGGGAAGGAGTTAACAATAAGCGCGCCTAGTTTCGACAGTCAAGTGGACACATTGGTTTTGCCTGAAAAATCCATTGAATTATCTGTCGAGCCACCTGGGATTGTAATCCATAGTCCAAAACCATTTTTCGAGCTTGTTGTAAAGGCTTGCAGTCATGCAGCTGCCACAACCCGGTGCCTTGCACAGGGTCGATAATAATAGGGCAGGCCAAGGATGTAGCATGCCTATGCCCCTCTATGATGGCATCACGTATGATGTCGGAGCACCTATCCCTCCTTGGAGAGATGGAACCTGCTGTAACAGCCGATGTTGACACGGCCAGGGGTGGCCCAGTGTCGTGGTTCCGCTCGAGTGGGCAGCTGAGCTCCACCACAGCCGCTCTCTCACTCCCCCTCCTCAAAGAGGAATGGGGAGAAAATATGTGAAAAGGGCTCAAGGGTTGAGATAAGGACGAGAAAATCACGCAGTAATTATTGTAACGGGCAAAACAGACTCAGCATAAGAAGATAGTAAGATTTATTGCTCATTACTAACAAGCTAGAGAAAGTGAGAAACAGAGGAAAGAAACCAAAAGCACCTTCCCCCCCCATCCACCCTCTTCCACATCCTCCCCCCAAGTGGTGCAGGGGAACGGGGGAATGGGGGTTATGGTCAGTCTACAGCACTTCTTCTCTGCCGCTCCTTCTCGGTCACTCTCGTCCCCTGTGCTGTGGGGTCCCACCCACGGGATGCAGTCCTTGATGAACTGATCCGGCGTGGGCTTCCCACAGGCAGCAGCTCTTCCAGAACTGCTCCAGATATGGGTCCGTAACACGGGGTCCATCCCTCAGGAGAAAACTGCTCCAACCTGGATCCCCTACGGACAGCAGCTCCTGCCAGGTCACCTGCTCCTGTGTGGTCTCCTCTCCACGGGCTACAGGTCCGGCCCGGAATATGCTCTGGCAGGGGTCTTCCACAGGCGGCAGCCTCCATCGGTGCAGGTCCACCTGCTCCACCGTGGTCTCCTCCACGGGCTGCAGCGTGGAACCCTGCTCCACCGTGGTACTCCATGGGCTGCAGGGGGACATCCTGCTTCACCATGGTCCTCACCACAGGCCGCAGGGGACTTCTGCTCCGGCACCTGGAGCACCTCTCCCCCTCCTTCTACACTGACCTTGGCACCTGCAAGGCCGTTCCTCACTGCTCTCTCTCTTCCAGCTGCTGTGTAGCAGCATTTTTTTTCCCTGTCTTAAATATGCTCTCACAGAGGCGCAAAACAACATCGCTTATTGGCTCAGCTCTGGAAAACAATGGGGCCCTTCCCAAACATGGGGCAGCTTCTAGATCTTTCTCACAGAAACCACCCCTATGGCCCCCTGCTACCAAAACCTTGCCACGTAAACCCACTACACCCAGCAGTCTGGAGGGTGCCCTCAAGCATGCTCATTATTTTTCCTGAGGAAGTGGAATCCAGGTGGTGGGAATGGAACCTGGCACTCAGATCATCAGAGGAGCCGGCTCCGTCCAAAGACACTTGTTGCAAGGTGCTCACAGTGCAATGGTTTTCCTCTAGTTAAGACCGGAAAGTCAAAGCCTCAAGGATTTTTGTGGGCTCAGCTGGAGTGTCCAGAGACACAGGATCAGAGCACCCTAACCTGTGTTCAGAGCTTATGGTTGAAAATATGTCTTTTTCTGCAGAGAGATTCCAGCTTGATGGGTCAGACACGAGCTTCAGTGTGTTCTGAGAAAGCAGAGATTTGTCTTCTCCATCCTCAGTGAAGGTGTCATTGGCAAGGACGATGCTTGTTGTAGAGAAGACACGTTTGGTAGGTCTTGTTTGACATAGCTGCCTGAAAGCAGGTGCAAGAAGCATAGATTTCTGGTCTATCTTCTCAGGTAAAGAAGTCTGTGTTGCTCTGGACTTCAGAGAATTACAGCTCCAAAGAGATTTGAAGGGAGAAATGCTGGTCATACCTTGCAATGTATCCTGAAGGGCTGTAATTTGCTCCGTCAGCCTCTGATTACAGTTTTTCAGGTGGTAGTTTTCTAGCTCAAGCTCTCTCAGCTTAGATGTTACCCACTCTTTGATCTTGGCAGCTTCCTCTTGAACAATTTTGACTTGCTCAATCCTCAGCTGTTTCTGTTTTGCTAGCTGAGTCTCCAGTCTGTTAATCAGGTCTTGTTTTCTTTGTAGTGTACCCATCAGCTCCTTCAGTGAAGGTCAATTTTTGCAAGCTGCTGCTGCACCTCTAATTGGCGAAGCATCCCAAGTGGATTTATTGCTGCCTGGCAGCGGCACAGATGCTGGCAGCACAGCTTCATCAAGATTTTCCAGCGCTGGGGATGGGGAGGGCAACCCCCCCTCCCCATTAGCACTCTGCTCCGATAGTCCCTCAGTTATTTCTGCTGCTGATTGATTTATTGGAGAGGTCATACACCGAACCGGGGTGGGTGCAGGAACCGACAATAAAGAATGTGTCAGCTGCATTCCTGAGGTATCAGGTTTCATACCCGGTGGTCTGTCAGTCCCAGACGGTACTGAGAAAGATTGTGCTGCCGCCATAGCCGGCTGCTGTTTGGTTTTCATACCGCACAGCGTGTTAAGCACTGCAAGCCAGGTCATACATAGATCTTTATCGAACTTTCCACTTGTGATGGTTGTATCCCTTAAATGATCTCCTACGAGCCGCCACTCATCTGGGCTAAAAATTAGAAGGATTTCCTTTAGAAAACCCTCCTTCTGGGCCCAGTGTACCAAGGATTTGATCTGTTTTACATTGCAAGATACGCCTCTCTTAGAGAGAATGCTAGAGAGAAGCTGCACAGCTGCTTCCTCCTCCATGGTTACGTCAGACGGGCTGCAGGGTCATGATCTCCACCCCTCTGCTATATGCCAACTCACCACATGGTGGGGGTCGTCTGTCATTGTCCACTGATGCCTCTGGTCTCCCGTAGCAACTCGATCCCGGATGTCCCTCGTCTCACCGCGATTACGTCACTTTCCCGCGTCTCACCGCGATTCCTTGTTCCCGCGTCTCACCACGATCTGTATCAATCAATCAGTCTCCGGGTCTCACCGCAATCTCTATCAGTCAATCTCCGCGTCTCACCGCGATTTCTCCCCGCGTCTCACCGCGATTTTTATGTCCGGGTCGGTGCTTGGAGTTTCTCAATGTCTCTCAGGTGTTTAGGCTTCTGTCAGGTCTCTCCGTGTCTCTCAGGGCTGTCTGTGTCTCTGAAGCGTCTCTCAGGGCTCTCCGTGTCTCTGAAGTCTCTCTGTGTCTCTAAGCATCTCACAGGGCTTCTCCGGGTCTCTGAAGTCTCTCAGCTTCTCTCAGCATCTCTCAGGTCTCTCAGCATGTCCGGGTCTAAGCCTGTTCGGGTCTCACCCTGTTCAGCCGTGCTGGTAGCTTGGTTTGCTCAGCTGCAGCAAGTCATGGCCTCCTTGCTGTTTCAAAAATCCCTCAACAGTGAATGGAGTCTAACAGTGGACTATCGTGGCCTGAACAAAGTCACGCCACCACTGAGTGCTGCAGTGCCGGACATGCTAGAACTCCAGTACGAACTGGAATCAAAGGCAGCCAAGTGGTCCGCCACAACTGATATCACTAATGCATTTTTCTCCATCCCTCTAGCAGCAGAGTGCAGGCCACAGTTTGCTTTCACTTGGAGGGGAGTCCAATATACTTGGAATCGGCTGCTCCAGGGGTGGAAACACAGCCCTACTATTTGCCATGGACTGATCCAGTCTGCGCTGGAACAGGGGGAAGCTCCTGAACACCTGCAGTACATCGATGACATTATTGTGTGGGGTGACACAGCAGAGGAAGTTTTCGAGAAAGGGAAGAAAATAGTCCAAATCCTTCTGAAAGCTGGTTTTGCCATAAAACAAAATAAAGTCAAAGGACCTGCACAAGAGATCCAGTTTTTAGGAATAAAATGGCAAGATGGACGTCGTCAAATCGCAATGGATATGATCAATAAAAAAAAACAGCTATGTCTCCACCAACTAGCAAAAAAGAAACACAAACTTTCCTAGGTGTCGTGGGGTTTTGGAGAATGAACATTCCAAATTACAGTCTGATTGTAAACCCGCTCTACCAAGTAACCCGTAAGAAGAGTGATTTTGAATGGGGCCCAACAAGCCTTTGAACAAATGAAACAGGAGATAGTTCATGCAGTAGTCCTTGGGCCAGTCCAAGCAGGACATAAAGAATGTGCTCTACACTGCAGCCGGGGTGAATGGCCCCACCTGGAGCCTCTGGCAGAAAGAACCTGGGGAAACTCAAGACTGACCCTAGGGTTTTGGAGATGGGGATACAGAGGATCTGAGGGTCCCTGTACTACAACCGGAAAAGAGATATTGGCAGCATATGAAGGACTTCAATCTGCTTTGGAAGTGGTCGGTACTGAAGCGCAGTTCCTCCTGGCACCCCAATTGCCGGTACTAGGCTGGATGTTCAAAGGAAGGATCCCCTCGACACATCATGCAACTGATACCACATGGAGCAAGTGGGTTGCACTGATTACTCAGCGGGCTCGAATAGGAAACCCCAGTCGCCCAGGAATCTTGGAAGTGATTATGGACTGGCCAGAAGGTAAATACTTTGGGATATCATCAGAGGAGGAGGTAGTCCATGCTGAAGAAGCCCCACTGTACAACAAGCTACCAGAGAATGAGAAGAAATATGCCCTGTTCACTGATGGGTCCTGTCGTATTGTGGGAAAGCATCGGAGATGGAAGGCTGCTGTATGGAGTCCTACATGGCAAGTTGCAGAAGCTGCTGAGGGAGAAGGTGAATCGAGTCAGTCTGCAGAAGTGAAGGCCATTCAGCTGGTTTTAGATATTGCTGAACGAGAAAAATGGCCAGTTCTCTATCTCTACACCGATTCATGGATGGTAGCAAATGCCCTGTGGGGGTGGTTACAGCAATGGAAGCAAAACAACTGGCAGAGCAGGGGCAAACCCATCTGGGCTGCTGCATTGTGGCAAGATATTGCTGCCCGGGTAGAGAACCTGGTTGTAAAGGTACACCATGTAGATGCTTGCATACCTGAGAGTCAAGCCACTGAAGAACATCAAAACAACCAGCAGGTGGATCAGGCTGCTAAGATTGAAGTGGCTTAGGTGGACCTGGACTGGCAACATAAGGGTGAATTATTTATAGCCCGATGGGCCTGTGACACCTCAGGCCATCAAGGAAGAGATGCAACATACAGATGGGCTCGTGATCGAGGGGTGGACCTGACCGTGGACGCTATAGCACAGGTTATTCATGACTGTGAAACATGTGCTGCAATCAAGCAAGCCAAACGGTAAAAGCCTCTTTGGTATGGAGGACGATGGATGAAATATAAATATGGAGAGGCCTGGCAGATTGATTACATCACACTCCTTCAAACTCGCAACGGCAAGTGCCATGTACTTACAATGGTGGAAGCAAATACTGGATGGCTGGAAACATATCCTGTGTCTCATTCCACCGCCCGGAACACTATCCTGGGCCTTGAAAAGCAAGTCGTATGGCGACATGGCACTCCAGAAAGAAGTGAGTCAGACAATGTGACTCATTTCCGAAACAACCTTATAGATACTTGGGCCAAAGAGCATGGTATTGAGTGGGTGTATCACATACCCTATCATGCACTAGCCTCCGGTAAAGTTGAACGATACAGTGGATTGTTAAAGACTACACTGAAAGCAATTGGTGCTGGGACAGTCAAACATCGGGATATGCATTTGATGAAAGACTCCTGGTTAGTCAGTTCTAGGGGATCTGCCAGTCATGCTAGGCCTGCCCAATCAAACCTGTTACATAGCATAGAAGGGGATAAAGTCCCTGTAGTGCATGTAAAAAACATGCTGGGGAAGACAGTCTGGGCTAGTCCTGCCTCAGGAAAAGGCAAACCCATTCATGGGATTACTTTTGCTCAGGGACTTGGATGCACTTGGTGGGTAATGCAGAAGAATGGGGAGGTCTGGTGTGTACCTCAAGGGGATTTAATACTGGGTGAGAATAGCCCATGAGTTGAATTGTATTATGTTAAATATTAATATAATACTGTATGTCATCACTACAATTGCTAAATGTCATATTAATGGTATCACAGTAAAAATCACAGAGATTAATGAAAAATAAATTTTGACAGAACAACACAAGAACAGCGATGATGGAATCAGAATTGACTTCAGCATGTGACAGTCTAACACCACTCACCATCTCTCCTGCCCTGAAGGACTCTTATGACAGATGGAGCCCCAAGTCATCATAGAATCATAGAATATCCCGAGTTGGAAGGGACCCATAAGGATCATGAAGTCCAACTCCTGGCACCGCACAGGTCTACCCAAAAGTTTAGAACGTGACTAAGTGCACATTCCAATTGCTTTTTAAATTCAGACAGGCTTGGTGAAGTGACTGCTTCACTGGGGAGCCTGCTGCAACATGCAACCACCCTCTTGGTGAAGAACCTCTTCCTGATGTCCAGCCTAAACTTCCCCTGCCTCAGCTTAACACCGTTCCCGCGGGTCCTATCACTGGTGTTTACAGAGAATAGGTGAGCTGCCTCTCCACTTCTCCTCATGAGGAAATTGTAGACCACGATGAGGTCCCCCCTCAGACTCTTCTCCAGGCTAAACAGGCCAAGTGACCTCAGCCGCTCCTCATACCTCTTCCCCTCTAGGCCCTTCACCATCTTCGTCGGCCTCCTCTGGACACTCTCCAACAGTTTAATGTCCTTTTTGTACGGTGGTGCCCAGAACTGCACACGGTACTTGACGTGAGGCTGCACCAGCGCAGAGTAGAGTGGGACAATCTCCTCCCTCGACCGAATAGCAATGCCATGCAAGACGCACCCCAGGATACAGTTGGCCCTCCTGGCTGCCAGGGCGCACTGCTGGCTCATATTCAACTTACTATCAACCGCAGCCCCCAGATCCCTCTCTGTAAGGCTGCTCTCCAGCATCTCGTCGCCCAGTCTGTACGTAAAGCCAGGGTTGCCCCATCCCAGGTGCAGGACCTGGCACTTGCTTTTGTTAAACTTCATGCGGTTGGTGATCGTCCCGCTCTCCAATCTGTCCAGATCTCTCTGCAAGGCCTTTCCACCCTCAACAGAGTCCACAACTTCTCCAAGTTTAGTATCATCAACAAATTTGCTCAAAACACCTTCTAGTCCTGCATCCAAAACTTTTATAAAAACATTGAAGAGGACTGGCCCTAAAATGGAGCCTTGAGAGACCCCACTAGTGACCATCCGCCAGACAGATGTGGCCCCATTTACCACAACCCTTTGAGCCCTGCCCGTCAGCCAATTGCTCACCCATCGTATGATGTTTTTGTTAAGTTGTATGCTGGACATTTTGTCCAGTAGGATCCTATGGGAAACCGTGTCAAAAGCCTTGCTCAAATCCAAAAAGATCACATTGGCTGGTTTCTTTTGATCGACTAGATGGGTGATCTTATCGTAAAAGGAAATCAGATTTGTTAGGCAGGACCTACCCCTCATGAACTCATGTTGGCTGGGGACCAATGACTGCATTGACCCCCAGGTGTGCTTCAATAACTTCAAGAATCATCTTCTCCATAATTTTACCAGGCACTGACATGAGACTGACAGGCCTGTAATTGCTAGGGTCTTCTTTCTGACCCTTCTTGAAAACGGGCACAACATTTGCCAGCTTCCAGTCTACTGGGACCTCTCCAGATTGCCAAGACAGTTGAAAAATAATTGAGAGATGTCCCGCGATGACATTAGCCAGCTCTTTGAGCACCTTGGGATGAATCCCATCTGGACCCGTGGACTTGTAATGGTACAGTGTTAGGTTGTAGTTGTTGTTCTAAGATGATGAGGTTTGCATCTGGCTCACTACAAACCCTCAAAAGAAAAGGAGGGATTGATACTAAGTCAGAAGTACATATGGTTCTCTCCCTGATAATAATAATAATAGAGCCAAATCTGAAACATTTTATGAACAGGTAGGCCAAACCTTTACTATGTTTAGTTAGATGGAAGTTTGGAAACTTTGGATGTGTAAATGATGACCCAGGCCTGGAGGATGTCTGAAAAGATTAGGTCAGAAACTCATGGCATGCATATATCCTTGGATGTGTATATGACTTAGCTTAGCATGTATGCCTGTTGACTATTGATGAACATTGGAAGAACCCAAAGGACCACCAGTAGAAATAAATGCGCATATGTTGGGGATATTTATGTTATAAATGGCTCAGAATTCAAATTAGGATTAAATAAAAAATAGGATTTATTAAAAGAATATAAAGGAATAGAGGTAAGCAAACAGTGCTGGGTGCACCGGGAGTCTCCGCTCCACCAGGACGCACACCAGTTACATCAAGTAGCTGATTTTTATGCTCCTAGACTAATATATATTCATTACTACTTCTAAAAAAAACAGGTTATTATAATTAGCTTCCGGGGTCCAGTCCCTCCTACTGGAGCATGCGCATCAGTCTCCTCTGGGGGTCTCTAGGATTCTTTCATGCTGAAGGCTCGTAGTCTTCCTCTCCAAGTCCTTCCCCTTTGTACTCCTTTGGCACCATACCAAATTTATAGAACATTTTCTGCAGGTCCTTCAGCCGTCCTTCAGCTTCTTTTTTTGTCTTCTTCTTAATCTCTTGGCCACCTGGCCAGATACCAGAGGTTTGCATAGTATCCCATAACAGTCACTAGTTGTTATCAGTTGTTCTGAAACCCCCAGACATCAAAGACTTCATACAAACACAAATAGCTTTCTTATTGACACTTCACCAGTAATTAAAACATTCTTCACCAGCCATTCACAGGGACAGTCACACCTATAGCAGTGTTAAGTTAATCTCGAAGAAGACAGAAAAAAGGCTGTAACTGTTAGAAATAGAAGTCTGGAATAACAAAAGCAAACAGGTTCATAAATTTGAGGAGTATTTTCTGAAGACTTGATAAATTGACTAGAATGAGGGGGAGACTGGGACACACTGCATCTGTGGTTTAAGAATTAAATTGCCAGTGCAGGGCCCAGAGGCAGACAGGACTGTTCTTTATGGACACGAATTGTTAAAACATTCCTAACAATCCCTTATCTTCTTTTTAATATCAACAATCAATTCGTGTCTCTTCTGTCGTTAATAACTGGATTTCATCAGTCCATTCTTGGAGGGTCCAATTCTTAAGCATCATAATTGACATATCCCCTTCCTTTTTTTTTTTATGAAGTTATTACCAATGTACTATTTATCACCCGGTGTATTAATAACGTAAGGCAAGGTATCATACAAGGTATAAACAATAACATCATTACACCACATGACAATAAAAATAACACTCTTTTAACCCATGGTCCACCAGGCAGCCATGAAAATAAATCCCATTCCATATCCTTCCAGGTTTGTGCTCGCTCACTCACCTCCCCCCCCTCCTTCTCTGGGATGGGAGAGAGAAATGGGAAAGTGAAGCCTGTGAGTTGAGATAAAAACAAGAAAATAATAACAATTACTTGTTAATAACAATAAATAACAATAACAATTGTGAACAATCTGTGAAATAACAATAATAATAATAACAATAATGATGATAATAGTACTACTAGTAATAATGTGTACGAAACAAGTGATGCACAATGCAATTGCTCACCACCTGCTGTCCGATGCCCAGCCTAACCCCGAGCGGTCCGACCCTCCTCCCAGCCTGCCTGCTGGCAGGACAGTGAGAAGTTGAAACATCCTTGGCTTGGTGTAAGCACTGCTCTGTAACAATTAAAACATCAGCATATTATTAACATTCTTCTCATCCTAAACCAGAACATAACATTCTATCAGCTACTAGGAAGAAACACCCTTTTTATCAATCTTTAAACAGCAATTACTAAAGCTAAATTTTCCACAGACTTCTCCTTCTTGTGCTAGTAAATAATCCAAAGCTAGGCAATTCTGATACAAAGCAGTTCTCATCTTTATAACTCATTTAGATCAGTTCTCATCATTTATAACTATTTCTATTACAGCTAATAACCTAATTATTCTATTAAGTATATATACTGGGGTCCTATAGCCCCAGGATCTGTCTTCTGCCCACGTAGCTGGATCATAATAGGCAAAAGCCTTCAGGGTCGATTCAGGCTTGTGTTACCGTTCGGCCTGTCAGGGTGATCCAGCTCCTGGAAAACGAATCACAATTTTATATAGGTTTAAAAAGGGTTCTTATGTTATTTTCTCGGGACAACCTGATCTTAGTGTGGGAGAAGTCCGGTCAAGGCTCTCTCACTCGGCAGTCAATACCCATAGGGGTTGCCTCCCTCGGTAGACCATACACACCGCAGTGGAGGGTCCCGCCCCGGTCTTGCCTTCTCCCTTTTCTCCCTTTAGGCTTGTCCCCTTTATTTGGCATCCTTAATTCATGCAGAGCCTTGTTGCCAGAATATTAATTCGTCCTTAGCTTGAGTTTCAGTTTCCCAGGAGCAGACTCAACCCTCCAAGTTTCAGTAGTTACTGGTCCTTTTATTCTGGATGTGTGGGTCCCTTTCTGCAGTTCTCACAGCTGTTTCAGTAGTCAGTAAAACAAGGTACAGTCCCTCACATCGGGGGTTCAGTGATTCTTCCCTCCCATGGCTGCTTGTTGAAACACTTTCTTTTTTATCTTCTGACAAGTTAAGCAACGGTTATGTAATTTGCTTTGCCGTAGCAGGATTCATCTGATAGCCATGGCTACATTCACATTTGTAGCCACCTTTCAGGTTGATACAGATTTGACTACAGATACCAGGGTTTTGGCATTCATCACTATCTCCACAGTTTCCCAGCTGGACAGTCACATTCATTTATGTTGCATTCCTTCAGGGGCTCATCACCCCAGTCCTTGCAGTCTCTCTGCTGGTTACACACTTTATTGATATCTATGCATTCTCCACTTCTGCACTTGAATTTGCCAGGTCCAGAGCACTGAATAACATTGTTACAGTTTGCTTCATCAGTGCCATCCAGACAGTCTTCACATTTTGCTCTAGAACCGTTGGCAGCAGTGCACAGGCTGGCGAGGGCGAGCAGCAGGCAGAGTGCCCTGCAGCGCGGCAGCACCCGCCGCCGCCCTGCACCTGTATCACTTATACTGCTCCTATTACCCGTGCTGTTAGTGTCAGTGGCATCCTCCTTTTCTTTTTGCCACTGACCATTCACCACAAATGGATGAGACACATGATTGCTAATTAGGAAAGAGAGTGTAACGTCTGCTATACGGCTGCAGGCAGTGCCAGCTGCAACCTTAGAAGCAGTTTGTGAACGAGCCTGCCGGTGGTCATTTGGCAGTGTAATCTGCGTCTCTGCACTCCTGCCCCGCAATAGAGCTAAGTCGTCATTAGTAATAGTTATAACACCGATCTGGGGATGAATAGTCTTTTTTTCATTGCAAGATAAACCTCTTATAAAAAGAATGCTAGAGTGAAGCAGCACAGCCGCTGCTGCCGCTGCCTCCATGGTTACGTCAGACAGGCTGCAGGGTCCTGATGTCCGCCCCTCTGCTCTGTGCCGGCTTGCCATACGGTGAGGGTCGGCTGCCGTTGTCCACTGATGCCTCTGGTCTCCCGTAGCAACTCGATCTCGGATGTCCCGTGTCGCACCGCAATTACTTCAATTTCCCCGCATTTTGCAGCTTCTGTCAGGTCTATTCTGTGTCTCTCAGAGCCGTCCGTGGCTCTGCAGCGTCTCTCAGGGCTCTCTCCGTCCAGCGGTAGTTCCCTCCGTAGTGTCTCGGGTCTCCCGGCGCCGCTCCAGGCTCTTGGCGCCGCTCCGGTCTCGGCCTGTTCAGGTCTCAGCGAGTCCAGGTCTCGGCCTGTTCGGGCCTCATATGTTGCAGGAAGCATGGCCGAAAGCATGACAGGCACCAGTAGAGTCAGATCATGCTCCCGCCTTTTTCTTGTCACAGTCAAAACATTTAAGAGCAAAAATAGGATCACAAGATACATCGCCAGGCCCATATATTAGGCACCACCACTCAAAACTTGGATAAAACAGCACTTCTTTTCAGTCTGTCACGCACTTTGTTCGTCTCTGCTCACTCCCCTTGTGGAGAGTACGGAACCATGGATCGGAACTCTGCACTCGCTTTGCAGCAACGCTGCATCTCACTCACACAGCACAATCGCACACAGAGGCCTCCAGCACATCTCATTCATACCACAGGAATATAATTTACAATGATAACCAACCAAATAAGTATTGTCTCTGACTGTGTTCTTCGTGAAGTGACTTGTAACACTTTGTTTCAAACCCTTACACTTACACAAATACTTTCAACACAAAATACATACAATATGCAAATATTACAATATACAAAATTTCAACACAAAATACATACATAAAAACACATACAATTATTAACACTCCAGTTAGTATCCCTCCAGCAGCTGAAAACATACCATTTGTCTGCAGTTTCAGGAGATCTTTGCTCCTGCGGTGAGCAGCTGAGAGTGGAGTCCCCTCCGAGCAAAACACTCAGGGTGCACCTAAGGGCGTCCGCGCTGCAGCCGATCCCACAGCCAAGCAGAGTGTCTCCTGCCTGGCTCACCAAAATGACTCACAGAAAGCTGACTCCACAATCAGTAAGATTGTAAAGTAGGTATGTTTAGTCAGTCCTGGGCGGCACGGGGCGGGTAGTCCCACCAAAGTCGTGCACGCCTAACGTGGCAACTTGCTTTAGTAAAGAGTTACATATACATGAACATTCCTATACATATGCATAACCTGTCCCTTTGTGAACAGTCCTCCTTATCTCAGACCCCTTGATTAAAGTCCGAACCATGAGGTTGTTTTTGATCTGGTTCTCGGGGTCCGAGAGGCTCCTGTTATCTGGAGGTATAAGCGCAGCACAGCACAGTAGCACATATTCATTCTTAATCAATTGCTCTCTAATTTCTAATTCCAATGTTTCAGCTTGCTCTTTTCCAGATCCACGGGTATTCTACTATTAATGTTCAAAGCCTGACAGACCCTGTCCTCCGTGGATCAAAATACATGGGGTCTTAAGGGTTCTTTTGGTCATTCTATCATATAATACTGGATCATTTTTAATTTACTCTTTAATTTTCTGGGGCCCCTATTGTTCCAATTTCTAATCATTATTCATAATGGACTTTTTGGTCATATATCTGGTAATTTGCTCCCTTTCTGGTCCTTGGTCTTCGATTTTCTCTGACCCATCCGGGAATTTTAGTTGTGGCAATTCCCACAGCCCTTGGTTGCCCCCAGTGAGAGTGTCTTGCAGGGGGTTTAGGACCTATCACCCACCCACGTATCACTCCCTTCACCGGCCCAGCCCCCCCCACAGGAGATTAGAACCGGTGAGAAAACAAAAAGACCTCCACGCTGACTTTAGTAGTCTCAGTTACACTCTCACACACAAACACTGGCAACCGCACCTTTACCCAACCGGACGGTATCTTACGAATCAGTCGTCTTCGTCCAGAATCCAATCAGACGGCATCCACAAGCGTCTCTGCTGTCTTCGTCTGGGATCGAACCAGACGGTATCCAAACGACTGTCATCTTCGTCCGGATCTTCGCGCGCAGAATTACGGGCAAAAAACATCCGGCAAGGGAGCTCAAAAAAAAATAAATTCTTTGCTTACCTTTATTCAGGTTCAGGATGGCATTAGTCCCGATCTGACTCAAACAGGAGCCACCAAATGGTGGGGCGCCTCTCCTAGATTAAATCAGAATTCAGGAACTATAGCCATCCCGGACGAGCCCCCAAATTGTTATAAATGGCTCAGGATTCAAATTAGGATTAAATAAAAAAATAGGATTTATTAAAAGAATATAAAGGAATAGAGGTAAGCAAACAGTGCTGGGTGCGTCCTGGTGGAGCGGAGACTCCCGGTGCACCCAGCGCTGTTTGCTTACCTCTATTCCTTTATATTCTTTTAATAAATCCTATTTTTTTATTTAATCCTAATTAGAATCCTGAGCCATTTATAACATTTACATAATTGAAATATTTCCAGGAAATAAAGTGGATATGTTTGTTTTTTTTTTTTTTTTTTTTTTTTTAAATCGAATGAATACGTATGTTTTGATTGTATATAACCCCTGTAACAATTCTGTGGGCACACTAGGTGGAGTGATCCCCTATGAGTCCGGTGCTGCAATTAAAGAATGCCTGCTTTCTAAAACTCCAAATTGAGTCTTAGAGAGTTGCTTTGACCAACTTTTATGATAACAAAACCATGGACACCATTTATAAATTTGCAAATTGACTTTATTCAAGTTTATTATATTCAAGTGCCTAAATGCTTTGGTCTACCTTGACTTCAGCAAGGCTTTTGACACCGTCTCCCACAGCATTCTCCTCAAGAAACTGGCTGCTCTTGGCTTGGACTGGCACACGCTTCGTTGGGTTAGAAACTGGCTGGATAGCCGGGCCCAAAGAGTCGTCGTGAATGGAGTCAAGTCCAGTTGGAGGCCAGTCACTAGTGGCGTCCCCCAGGGCTCGGTGCTGGTGCCGGTCCTCTTTAATATCTTCATCGATGATCTGGATGAGGGGATTGAGTGCACCCTCAGTAAGTTTGCAGATGACACCAAGCTATGCGCATGTGTCGATCTGCTTGAGGGTAGGAAGGCTCTGCAGGAGGATCTGGATAGGCTGCACCGATGGGCTGAGGTCAACTGCATGAAGTTCAACAAGGCCAAGTGCCGGGTCCTGCACCTGGGGCGCAATAACCCCAAGCAGAGCTACAGGCTGGGAGAGGAATGGTTGGAGAGCTGCCTGGCAGAGAAGGACCTGGGAGTGATGGTGGATAGTCGGCTGAATATGAGCCAGCAGTGTGCTCAGGTGGCCAAGAAGGCCAACAGCATCCTGGCTTGCATAAGAAACAGTGTGACCAGCAGGTCTAGGGAGGTGATCGTCGCACCTCGAGTACTGTGTTCAATTTTGGGCCCCTCGCTACAAGAAGGACATGGAGGTGCTTGAGCGGGTCCAGAGAAGGGCGACGAAGCTGGTGAGGGGCCTGGAGAACAAGTCCTACGAGGAGCGGCTGAGGGAGCTGGGCTTGTTCAGCCTGGAGAAAAGGAGGCTCAGGGGCGACCTTATCGCACTGTACAGATACCTTAAAGGAGGCTGTAGCGAGGTGGGGGTTGGTCTGTTCTCCCACGTGCCTGGTGACAGGACGAGGGGGAATGGGCTAAAGTTGCACCAGGGGAGTTTTAGGTTGGATCTTAGGAAGAACTTCTTTACTGAGAGGGTTGTTAGGCATTGGAACAGGCTGCCCAGGGAAGTGGTGGAGTCACCATCCCTGGAAGTCTTTAAAAGACGTTTAGATGTAGAGCTCAGGGATATGGTTTAGTGGGGACTGTTAGCGTTAGGTCAGAGGTTGGACTCGATGATCTTGAGGTCTCTTCCAACCTAGAAATTCTGTGATTCTGTGATTTAATTTTGAATATGTCCTTGTCGTTTTAGAGATGTTATCAGGATGGGTCGAGGCCTATCCTTTTAAACTTGCAGCTGCAACAACTTTTGCAAAAAGTTGCTGAGATAATTAATTCATTGGTTTAGTATTCCCCTAATACTAGATAACAATAGGGGGACTCATTTTATTGGACAAAAAATGCAGAAATTTTGTGCAGCCCTAACAAATAGAACCAAAGTGCCGTTGTACTTATCACCCCCAATCCAGTGGGGCTGTAGAGAGGAAAAACTCTGATTTGAAAACCAGATTGGCAAAGATTTGCTTAGCTGAAATCGCTGGATGAATTACCTCTCCCTTGATGTATATAAGAAACAATGTGAATAGAAAATATGGGCTGTCACCTCATGAAATTTTAATGGGCAGACCCCGTGCAACTGCCTTACACAACACCCTTGATAACAGTGTATTGTTAACTCTGTTTTGTGAGAAAGAGAGAAAACATACTTTGAGGAAAGGGTGAGATGACCCAGGCCTTGGAGATGTCTAAAGGATGATTAACTGAGGAACTGGCAATCAGGAAGACCATTTTGTTGACATTCTTGTGGGAAACATCCTGAGTATGTCCTTGAATAGGTCACCAATCAATGTAACATGAATAGTTGGCTGAAAAAGAAAGATTAGCAGTATTCTAATGTGACATATTCGCGAAGTATCCTCATTATAAAAGTAAAAATCACGCCCCCAGGCTGGGAAACCCTGGGGCCCAGTAGGAGACCCTTCCTTTCTGAGGATGCACAGAATCATTCTGTCATGTTAGCAGTATGCTAATTATGTAACAAACCAGAGGCTAGGGGATTGTACAAATATGCAATTATATTGATAAGGGATTGTATGAAGAGTGGTGTGGAAAATCCTAAGGTGTGCCAACTTTCTGGGAAAACACCTGATACCCAGACCTGTGCAATTCTGAAATTAACATGATAGGACTTCAGGGAATGTAAGATTATGAGGGGTATGTGGCCCCAATGCCTATAAGATATTGCATGTTAATTGGACTGGATCTTGTAAATTAGGATGTTGTTTTTTTTTTTCCTGTTGTAATGCCCAGGCCACATATAACTGACATAATGTAGGGGAATTCCTCATTCCCTGTAGAAGCACTAGCCATTCACAGTGCTTTGCCGGGGCCTGATCGTTAATGGGGGGTACCATAAAAGCAAATCTCTGATAGTCCTGTGCCACTACATCTGGTTGCCTGGACTGATCAATAAATTTAGCATATGGTTCCCCAGGGGCCTGTTCTACAGATGCGAATGGAGGTGCTTTCTTTTTCCCTGGGAGACTAAGAAGAGCCCTCAGTGAGAGCTGCACAGCTGTTTGGTGAATAAACACAGGAGCTGCAACTGAATCTGGGTATTGAGATAAGGACCCGTTCCCTTTAATATCTCTGCAGTAATCCCATACAGAGGGTCCCCCGGTTGACGCAGTTGATCCGCTTCCCCCTGTGCTAACTGCAACCATTCCCTTTCAAACAATAACAATGGGGAAGGAGTTAACAATAAGCGCGCCTAGTTTCGACAGTCAAGTGGACACATTGGTTTTGCCTGAAAAATCCATTGAATTATCTGTCGAGCTGCCTGGGATTGTAATCCATAGTCCAAAACCATTTTTCGAGCTTGTTGTAAAAGCTTGCAGTCATGTGGCTGCCACAACCCGGTGCCTTGCACAGGGTGGATAATAATAGGGCAGGCCAAGGATGTAGCATGCCTATGCCCCTCTATGATGGCATCACGTATGATGTCGGAGCACCTATCCCTCCTTGGTGCCGACAGCGTTGTAGCGACGGATAATGAGGGTGTCTGCTCCGGTGGGGCAGACGAGAGAGGAAGCTCCTCCAAATCCGTAATTTTTAAGTTCTACAATTTCACTAGCAGTTCTTGGAACAATTCCTCCAGTGAAGGTCGATTTTTGCAAGCTGCTGCTGCACCTCTCATTGCCAAAGCATCCCGAGTGGATTTATTGCTGCCTGGCAGCGACACACATGCTGGCAGCACAGCTTTATCAAGATTTTCTGGCGCAGGGGGTGGGGAGGGCAACCCCCCCTCCCCATTAGCTCTCTCCTCCGATAGTCCCTCAGTGGTGGGGGTGGGTGCAGGAACCGACAATAAAGATTGTGTCAGCCGCATTCCTGAGGTCTCAGGTTTCGTACTTGGCGGTCTGTCAATCCCAGACGGTACTGAGAAAGCTTGTGCCACCGCCATAGCCAGCTGCCATTTCCACAGATGCCTCTGTCGCGTTAAGGGGTGTAGCTGATTAACCGTTATGGGCCCGGTCGGATTCAGGGTACTGAACTATCACAACCACAGATTTCACCAATAGCGCATTAACTGTTAGGGGTCCAGTCAGATTCAGCAATAGCGCATTAACCATCTGGGGTCCGGTCGGATAGTCGCCAATAACGCGTTAACCGTCTGGGGTCCGGTCGGATAGTCGCCAATAACGCGTTAACCGTCTGGGGTCTGGTTAGATTCAGAACACTGAACTATCATGGTCATGGATTCACCAATAACATATAACCACCCTTACCCTAGTCGCACTTAATGAGAGCTATAACAATGCAATCAAGTGTGATTTATTACAGCAACAGGTACACAGGTTCTTCGGATTGACGGCGATAGTGACTGTCTCCCATTCCCACCTGGAGTGAATTTGTACAAGACATGGATAAATACGGACGCCGAATGGGCTGGATAAGTTCAGCCAGTATTAAATCCCAAGACCACTCTTGGCGAGTCCACCAAATCCACACTCAAAATCCCAGGTACCCCAAATTCAAAGAGAGGTTCAAACCTAATAGGGAACGGAGTGAGTTGTGGTGTCAGCAAAAAAAACTCTTATCCCTGGGGAGGGCAGTGAGCCACCCTGCTCGGCGGGTATTAACAATTCAATGGCTCTCTAATGAACACTCTGACCCTATCACTGCCATTCCCTTTGGACCCCGAAAAATATTGGTAAATTTTCTTATTGATACCAGGACCCAAATGTCAGTAATTACACATGAGACAACACAAACCCCGAGCATAACACCTGGTCAACGCAGGGTTAAATTCACGGGAATCGATGGTGTGGAAAAACAATGCCCCACTGCAAAAATTTCACTCTGGTTGCCAGAGGAACAAAATTTAACAAGGATAGAAGCATTAGTTGGTGCTGCATATACTAATATTTTAGGATTTGACATACTGCATGGTCGTATGTGGAAACTCCCTGATGGAACTGTGTGGAGTTTCACGACACATCAAAGGGATTCAGGCACAGTAAAACTGAGTCTGTTACAAACATCCATACCCTTATCCCCTGCTAAAATCATTAATGTTTGGCAATATCTGTTGTCAGCAGCAGCACTTATGGGAATTGACGAGGTGGTAACAGAATTGGAAGAAAGAGGCATTATTAAAAGGACTCATTCACCTTACAATTCACTGGTGTGGCTGGTAAAGAAACCAACCAGGCAATGGCATTTTACAGTGGATTACAGACAGTTGGATGCTAACACCACTCCTTTGACTGCCACAGTTCCAAACATGGCAGAGATAGTGAAAGCCCTCTGTGTATCTAACAGTAGCAATGGTGCTAACTACTCCCAAATATCTCTATGCATGGGAAATCAAAGATTGATATTTTACCCTCTTTCTAACCCTGCCGGTTGAATACAACCGAGCATATTTTATTTTCTTTTGTGTTCACAGGAACCCTGAGCGAACTGTATATGGACAGCTGGAAGATGACGAATCAACAGTTTGGATTAATAATGCTATGCTTTACCCTGACCTTGATGCAATTACAGACCTTAAAGGAAACTTAGCTACTGTAGTTGTGCATGGAGCTGAGGTGTTTCACCATGGCATCTAACCATGTATTGTCACAGTATAGCACAATCTATTGTCACAGTATAGCACAATCACTGGAACATCTCAAAACAGAAAGGACCTAAATCTCTCTACTTTACTTCTACATGGAAACAAAATATTTTCAAAAGATGAATGGAGTTGGAACGATTCTCTAAGAACGGCTGAACTACAAGCCACGTCTGGACAGACAATACAAATTGGTTGATGAATAACTAACTGATCCACTTATAATCGGCCGACTGAAATTAAGACAGTTTCCAAAATAACTGAACCAAATTTTGATTGCTGGTACATTTTTACTTTCACCAAATGTATAATTGTGTACTGTCTTTGGGGCTACAGAGGCACAGAATTACATAGAAATACATAGGAGTAAGTATTTTCAAAAGATGAATGGAGTTGGATCGAGAGGCAGGAGACCTTTTCTCCATTAACACTAGTGACAGGACCCGCGGGAACGGGGTTAAGCTGAGGCAGGGGAAATTTAGGCTGGACGTCAGGAGGGGGTTCTTCACAGAGAGGGTGGTTGCACACTGGAACAGGCTCCCCAGGGAAGTGGTCACTGCACCGAGCCTGTCTGAATTTAAGAAGCGATTGGACTGTGCACTTAGGCACATGGTCTGAACTTTTGGGTAGACCTGTGCGGTGTCAAGAGTTGGACTTGATGATCCTTAAGGGTCCCTTCCAACTCAGGATATTCTATGATTCTATGATTCTATGATTCTATGATTCTCTAAGAATGGCTGAACTTCAAGCCACGTCTGGCCAGACAATACAAATCAGTTGCCGAATAACTAATGGGTCTACTTAAAATAGGTCGACTGAGATTAAGACAACTTATTTGAGATTTTGTCAACTTATTGCACCCCTTTATATTCTGCTTCATGCCCTGCCTACTTCTGTTGGAATGAACCCTACCTTGGTGAAGAAATTGCTGTTACGTGAGGGCTTGAAGCGGCTGATGAAACAAGTTTGAGACAATGGACAAAAGACTCTGATTAGTGTTCATCATGATGCACAAAGAAATACATCGAGTGATGGAAAGAGTAAAGAGAGATGAAAGACACAGTTGGTGCGACACTTTGTTTGGATGGTCACCAGCTGCCATGGGAATCTTCAACAAGATGCTTCACCCTGTTGTTGTTCTGTTAATACTCACTGTATTATGCTTTATACTGACAATTAGTTTGTACATTAAACTCTGGATTATGGTGAGATGTTTAGCATCTGTACAAAATCTACACACACTCAATAAACCTCGTCCCGAGAATGTATGTGATATCCCTGACATATTCCAAATGTCGTGAAGCTTGAGTGACTATAGTCACGGGGTGGATTATGTGGTGCAATTGCCCAAAGTAACTAGGGAAATAAAACTAACATTCACATTTTAAAGAAAATGTACAGCATTGAAGAGGCTTTCAGGGTAGGGCGTAGCTGCATTACCTGAGCGTTCCCTAGGCTTCCAACCTTAGATGCTATCGCGCTGGGGAAACCTGGTGTGCTAGCTCTAAGAACAGTACGGAGCGTAGAGTGGAGTGGAGACACCATGGCTAGGCTCTGTGACCAGGTGGGGACGCGATTGTTCTTCTGCACACCGAGACCGATAAGCTGCACTTTTTGCTACCCTGAGCCAAGGACCTGTCATGTTTCGACAAATGCTGTACCCTAGTGTACTTTTGCTCATTATAATATCATTATAATACCAAAACACACCTCCACCCCAAAAGCTACCCGCCTCCAAGGCGTGACCACTCCTCATTGAGCATGCGTTCTGAATTTCTCAGAGCCTATACCTTTAAACGGAGACAGGAGAACTTTTCACCAATCATAACTAAGATATGCTTGACTAGAGTCACTCAAGCTCCACCTGAAAGATAGAAAATAATATAAACTGGCCTAAGAGAGAGGGGATGTCAGGGAAGATACCACCGTCAGGGGAGATACCATCCCGAGGGAATACATCATCCTGAGGACCTCCTGACTCCCGGGAGCAGTCGACGGGCTGAGCCTCTCTTCCCCCCCATTGGGACGCCTTTGGGTGAGATTTGAACACTTGGTTATACTGGGTGTCTCTGCGGAAACATAGAAATCTTTATAGAATCTTTGTGCCTTTTAACGCATTAATTTCCAGGCTGCGCACCTGTGTACTTCATGCATGCTAGCTTGGTTTTGCAGACAGTCACTATCGCCGGCAATCCAAAGAACCTGTGTACCTGTTGCTGTAATAAATTGCACTTGATTGCATTGTTCCTAGCCATGATACTTCTTATTGAACGCGACTAGAGTAAGGGCGGTTATACGTTATTGGTGAATCCGTGACCATGGTAGTTCAGTGCTCTGAATGCGACCAGACCCATAACAGTTAATCAGCTACACTCCTTAACGCGACAGAGAAATTGGCATAGTCGGCAGGATTGCTATGGATAAACTGCTGCAAAAATGCAAATGTTTCCCTTCCCAGGTGGGGAAGGAGTGGGCCCAAAAACTTTGGAAAAATCAAGAGAACAAGGTAGAGCACAATGATCAGTGTCAGGCTTCACGAAAGATCGGTCAAAGAAAGGGTAAAGGTGTGATTTGTGCTGTGTTAGGAGACAGTTTGTCTTGTGCTCAGCAGGAAGCTAAGGAAACTCCTGCTCCCAAACTGAGACTACTGTTGATGATGATGGTGGAATCCGCACTACTGTGCGAACTATTCCATGGTCACCAGCAGAGTTGCTTAAAATACAGGAGAAGTTCTCAAGGCAGTCAGGGGAATTGGAAGTTGAGTATGTGTGGCGAGTTTCTCTTGAAGGAGGAGATCAAATTATGTTGAGTGAAGAAGAGGCAGGAGGCTTTTGGAGACCTGGAGTATTTTTAATCACCACACCAGGAGACCATAGTTACTCTATAACTGCACGGGCAACATACTGGGCAGGTGGAATAGATCCTCAGGAGAGAGGGGAACCCCTGGAAATTAGAGCCACAAGCTATTCTGACCTGGCTGTAGCAGTACAGAAAGCAGCCTGCATTCAGGCGATATATGAAAGAGATGAATTCAGAAAATCCCCGGTGTTAGTTCCTATTGACCCGGTTCGATTAACTCCTCTCATCCATGGACTCCCTGATTGTCTTAAGATGTTTGTAGCAAATACCCAGGATCGCATACTAGCTGCTCTTAGGGATGATGATTGTGGTTGTAGGCGGAATCCAAACTCCCCCATTCCCACCTGGAGTGACTTTTTACGAGACATAGATAAATATGGATGCCGAATGGGCTGCATTAGTTCATTCAGTATTAAGTCCCAAGACCACTCTTGGCGAGTCCACCAAATCCACGCTCAAAATCCCAGATACCCCAAATTCAAAGAGAGGTTCAAACCTAATAGGGAACGAGGTGAGTTGTGGAGTAAAGCCCTAGCTTTGGGTGCACCCCGACCATTCTTGCGTGGTGTCTCTATGGAGGACCTCCGTATGTTAGTCCAATTTATGGGTAAGAAAAATATTCCAGCTGGGGAGAATTGCCTAACCAGAAAACCCCCAACTCATAAGGAAACTGCAACTTCTGCCCTAGCATTGTTCCATATTGACACGAATCAGATGAACATATTTCACACCAGTGAGGGGCAGTTGTGTGCACGGGTCCACTTCTCTCAGCTTGAGCTTCTTCCCAGCTCCGGTGCACCTATTTCCAGCGACTTTCTGTATGAGCTTCTTTGAGCGGATTGCTGAGTTTGGCCGAACCTATCTTCATGAGGCGATCAATGTGCCTGTTCCTGTCTTGGTCTCCGTTCTGCTAGCTGGTCCCTATTCATTCCTTTTTCCTGCTTCTTTATTGATGACATAACTTCATTATATCGTGTCGCCTTTCTTCATCTTGAGGACAGGTTCCCCTCTTATACCCTTCACCCCATAGCAGTCCTTTTCAAAACAACTTTTCATTGGTCAAACAACTTTGACTTAACAGCAACAGCAAACACCCAGCAACTTCCATGCCTTAATGACTGAAGAACAAGCAACCCTGAGACTGCATGGCGTCTCCTGAATCACCCTTCTTTGTTCCCTCTAAACTCTTACACTCCTGATGGCCTCATCGTTAAGAGTCTGATGTTATCATCAACCATGGGGCTTGCTGACCCCCATGGCCACACTCCCAAATCTCCCCTTTCTTTATTAATATCAACCATCTTCTTGACACGAATTATTATGCCATATATCACACACACGTCTGTCCCAACCCATAAGGAAACTGCAACTTCTGCACCAAGCCTAATTGAGGAGGCAGAAGCTCAGCAAAAAAACTCCTTTCCCTGGGGAGGGCAGTGAGCCACCCTGCTCGGCGGGTATTAGCAATTCAATGGCTCTCTAATGGACACTCTGACCCTATCATTGCCATTCCCGTTGGACCCAAAAAACTATTGGTAAATTTTCTTATTGACACCGGAACCCAAATGTCAGTAATTACACATGAGACAGCACAAACCCTGAGCATAACAACTGGTCGATGCAGGGTTAAATTCAAAGGAATTGATGTTGTGGAAAAACAATGCCCCACCGCAAAAATTTCACTCTGGCTGCCAGGGGAACAAAAATTAAAACTGGCCATATGGCCAGTGCCAAAAGTCTAATGGTGAGTGGAGACTAACAGTGGACTATCAAGGCCTGAACGAAGTCACGCCACCGCTGAGTGCTGCAGTGCCAGACATGCTAGAACTCCAGTAAAAACTGGAATCAAAGGGAGCCGAGTGGTATGCTACAACTCATATCACTAATGCATTTTTCTCCATCCCTTTAGCAGCAGACTGTAAGCCACAGTTTGCTTTTACTGGAGAGAGGGGTGTCCTCTCTCCCAGAGAGGGAGGGGGGAGGGTAAGTGAATAGCTGTGTGGTGTTTAGCTGCCAGCTGGGTTAAACCACAATAGGAACCATCTATACCAATTTGAGATATGTTTATGGGGTGGTTCACATGTTTGCTAAAATCTGGGAGGAGTATGGGTTGATCAAATATAAGGGGAAGGAATTGGTGCACAAAGAGCTTGTAAAGCAAGACCTAGATAATTTGCACTTCTAGTATGTAATAATAATAATGCATATAAAAGAGCACCAGAAAGGGAATTCAGTCACTGCCCCAGGGAACTCTGTGGCAGATGAAAAAGCCCAGCCGGTGGCCTTGCAATCAGAAATCACTATAATCTTATACCTGAAGGAATTAGGAGCCACGAAGTCTGAAGGTAAATGGATACTTCCTGATGGGAGAGAAATGCTGAATAAAGTGCTAAAGAGGCAAATATTAACTGTTTTACATCAAGAGAGCCATTGGGGAATTCAAGCAACGTGTGACGCTGTGCTACTGAAATATGTATGTGTGGGAATATATACTCTGGCTAAACAAGTATTCAGGCGTTATGTAGTATGTCAAAAGGTAAACAGGAAAATTTTCCACAAGCAGCCCCAAAGGGGGCTAGAACCAGGAATTCAACCCTTCCAAAGTGTACAGGTAGATTTTACAGAACTCCTTCGAGTAGGTAGATTTAAATACTTATTAGTCTTGGTCAATCACTTGTCAGGGTGGGTAGAAGCTTTCCCTTCAGTATCTGCTACTGCGAGATTGGTAGCTAAGGTAAGTCTAGAACAGATAATTCCCAGGTATGGAATCATTGAAAATATTGACTTTGATCAAGGAAATCACTTTACGTCACAAATATTGCAAGGGCTAAAAGGGCTAATGTGGACTCTAGGAATTAAGTGGAAATTTCACGCTCCTTGGCATCCTTCCTCTTCTGGAAGGGCAGAGCGGGTGAATCAGACAGTAAAGAAGCAATTGACTGAGTTCTGGAAACTCGGCTCCCCAAACAAAATGCTTACCTTTGGCACTTCTCTGAATTCAAATGGCGACAAAAAAGATGTGGGAGTTTCACCATATGGAATATTATTTGGATTGCTGTACCTAGGCAAAGGGAATGAATTACCCTTGGACCCTATCCTTGGAAGTCCATCCCTTCCGAGCAGGAGACTGGGTTCTGATACGGTGTGGTGGTTTTACTCAGGTGGGCAGCCGAGCTCCACCACAGCCGCTCTCTCACTCCCCCTCTCCTCAAAGAGGAAGGGGGAGAAAATACAACACAGAGAAGTCGAGGTTTGAGATGAGAAAGGTTTAATTAAAGGGAAAGGGAATGGGGAGGAAAAAAGAAACAAAAGAAATAATAAGCCCGCGTGGAAGCACAGAGAGAGGGAAAAAAACTTATTCTCTACTTCCCATCAACGAAGCGATGTTCGGCCACGTCCTGGGAAGCAGGGCCTCAAAACGCATAGCGGTTGTTCAGGAGGAACAGCCCCCTCCCCCACGAGAGCCCTCCTTCTTACTGCTGAGTGTGACATCAGGTGTTATGGAATATCCCTTTGGTTGGTTTAGGTCAGCTGCCCCGGCAATGTCCCCTCCCCATCACTTGCCCACCCCCAGCCTGCTGGCTCTTGGGGGCTTGGAAGGAGTCCTGATGCTGTGCCAGCACTACACAGCAATAGACACAACACTGGAGTGATATCAGTGCTGTTCCAGCTACGAGTGCAGAGCACAGCACTGTGTGGGCTGCTACAGGGAAAAGGTGACTCCAGCTCAGACAGATCCAACACTACTTCCACCTCTTATTCCATAACATTTGTGTCACAATCAGGTACAGTTTAGTATATAGATGTTCTCATCACCATTGTTTTCTGTCCATTGAAGCATTTATATGTCTGTACTTCCCTTTATTCCATAGGTCTTTTCCCAAAATGCTCATAAAAACTGTTGATGGTTTCAGCTTCATCTGTCAAAGTGGTCACTCAGGGCAGGCGAATTTGGTTTTCTTGACACCAGCACCAGCTTAGCTCACATCACTGTTGCACTTGCCCGGTTCCTTGCGAAGTTGACCTGTCGTTGGTTCTGCAGTGTCCTCCTACAACACATAACTTGGATGACAGATTAATTTTCTCCCAGTGTTAAATCTCCTTGAGGCACACAC
This sequence comes from Aythya ferina, assembly GCF_964211825.1. Lineage (NCBI taxonomy): Eukaryota > Metazoa > Chordata > Aves > Anseriformes > Anatidae > Aythya > Aythya ferina. The sequence goes on from NC_140313.1 coordinate 10,428,586, forward strand.
TTGATATCCCCGTCTTTCTGCATTACCCACCAGGTATACCCTGGTCCTTGGGCAAAGACAATCCCACGAGTGGGTTTGCCTTTTCCCATGGCAGGGGCAACCCACACCGCCTTCCCCATCCACTTTCCCACATGCACTACAGGGACTTTAGCTTCTCCCACAGTGTGTAGGGGTTTTGTTTCAGCAGGACCAGGATGGCTGTCAGACCCCCTATTGTTAACTAGCCAAGTGGCCTCTGGTAGATTTATATCCCAATGTTTCCACGTCCCAGCACCCAATGCTCGCAGCATAGTTTTTAACAGTCCATTGTACCTCTCAACCTTCCCAGAGGCTTGTGGGTGATAAGGGATGTGATACATCCATTCAATGCCATGTCTCTTGGCCCAGGAAGTGACCAAATTGTTTCGGAAATGACTCCCATTGTCGGACTCAATTCTCTCTGGTGTACCATGTCGCCACAGCACTTGTCTTTCCAGGCCCAAGATAGTGTTTCGGGCCGTGGCATAATTCACTGGATATGTTTCCAGCCCCCCAGTAGTTGCTTCTACCATGGTAAGTATGTAACGTTTACCTTGGCAGGTTTGTGGAAGTGGTCCGATGTAGTCAATCTGCCAGGCCTCACCATATCGAAATCCAAGCCATCTCCCCCTATTCCAGGGAGACTTTACCCTCATGGCTCGTTTGATTGCAGCACAGGTCTCACACTGATGGGTGACCTGTGTAATTCCTCAATGGTCAGGTCCACCCCTCGATCACGAGCCCATCTGTATGTGGCATCCCTCCCCAGATGTCCTGATGTTTCATGGGCCCATCGAGCTACAAACAGCTCACCCTTACGTCCCCAGTCCAGGTCCACCTGAGCCACTTCAATTTTCGAAGCTCGATCTACTTCTTCCTTGTTCTGATGTTCTTCGGTAGCACGATTCTTAGGCATATGGGCATCTACATGACGTACCTTTACAGCCAGGTTTTCTACCCGGGCAGCAATATCTTGCCACAGGGTAGCGGCCCAGATAGGTTTACCTCTGCGCTGCCAGTTGTTCTGTTTCCATTGTCACAGCCACCCCCACAGCACATTTGCCACCATCCATGAGTCATTGTAGAGATACAGTACCGGCCATTTTTCTCTTTCAGCAATTTCTAGGGCCAGTTGTATAGCTTTCACTTCTGCATACTGACTCGACTCACCTTCCCCTTCCATGGCCTCCACAACTTGTCGTGTGGGACTCCACACAGCAGCTTTCCACTTCCGATGGCTCCCTACCACACGGCAGGATCCGTCAGTAAACAACACATACTGCTTTCTGTCTTCTGGCAACTCATTGTATGGTGGTGCCTCTTCAGCACGAGTTACTTCTTCTGTCGGTGCTCCGAAATCCCTGCCCTCTGGCCAGTCCATAATCTCTTCCAGGATTCCCGGGCGGTTGGGTTTCCCCATTCGAGCCCGCTGTGTAATTAACGCTACCCATTTACTCCACGTAGCGTCGTTTGCATTATGTGTAGTGGAGATTTTCCCTTTGAACATCCAATGTAACACAGGTAGCCGTGGGACCAAGAGGAGTTGTGCTTCTGTACCAACTTCTGAAGCGGCTCGAATCCCCTCATATGCTGTTAATATTTCCTTTTCAGTTGGGGTGTAATTGGCTTCTGATCCTCGATAGCCCCGGCTACAGAAACCCAGAGGTCGGCCTCGAGTTTCTCCTGGGGTCTTCTGCCAGAGGCTCCAGGTGAGCCCATGCTCCCCAGCTGCAGTGTAAAGTGTGTTTTGCACAGCTGGTCCTGTACGGACAGGCCCAAGGGCTACTGCACGAGCTATTTCTTGTTTGATTTGTTCAAATGCCTGTTGTTGCTCGGGGCCCCACTCGAAAGAGTTTCCTCTTTTGAGTCACTTGATATACAGGACTCACAAGCTGACTATAGCCTGGCACGTGCATTCTCCAAAATCCCACAAGGCCTAGGAAAGCTTGTGTTTCTTTTTTGCTAGTTGGCGGAGACATAACTGTTATTTTGTTGATCACATCCGTCAGAATGTGGCAACGTCCATCCTGCCATTTTACCCCCAAGAACTTGATTTCCTGTGCAGGTCCCTTGACCTTATTATGTTTAATGTCAAAGCCAGCTTTCAGGAGAATTTGAATTATTTTCTTCCCTTTCTCAAAAACTTCTTCTGCTGTGTTACCCCATACGATGATATCATCAATGTACTGCAGGTGTTCAGGAGCGTTCCCCTGTTCCAGTGTTGTCTGGATCAGTCCATGGCAAATGGTAGGGCTCTGTTTCCACCCCGGGACAGTCGATTCCAAGTGTATTGAATGCCCCTCCAAGTGAAAGCAAATTGTGGCCTGCATGCTGCTGCTAGAGGGATGGAGAAAAATGCATTAGCGATATAGATTGTAGCATACCACTTGGCTGCCTTTGACTCTAGTTCGTACTGGAGTTCTAGCATGTCTGGCACTGCAGCACTTAGTGGTGGCGTGACTTCATTCAGGCCCTGATAGTCCACTGTTAGCCTCCACTCACCATTGGACTTTCGCACTGGCCATATAGGACTGTTAAAAGGTGAATGAGTCTTGCAGTGTTGTGTCTATTGCTGCATAGTGCTGGCACAGCATCAGGACTCCTTCCAAGCCCCCAAGAGCCAGCAGGCTGGGGGTGGGCAAGTGATGGGGAGGGGACATCACCAGGGCAGCTGACCTAAACCAACCAAAGGGATATTCCATAACACCTGATGTCACACTCAGCAGTAAGAAGGGGATATCTCGTGAGGGAGGGGGCTGTCCTCCTGAACAACCGCTACGCGTTTTGAGGCCCTTCTTCTCAGGACGTGGCCGAACATTGCTCGTTTATGGGAAGTAGAGAATAACTTCTTTTTCTTTCTCTTCGTGCTTCCACGTGGCCTTATTTTTTCTTTTCTTTCTTTTTCTCCCCTTTCCCTTTAATTAAACCTTTCTCATCTCAAACCTCGAGCTCTTTGTGTTGTATTTTCTCCCCCTTCCTCTTTGAGGAGAGGGGGAGTGAGAGAGTGGTTGTGGTGGAGCTCGGCTGCCCACCCAAGTAAAACAACTACAGTTGCATCAAAATATCCCTTGGTTAGTGGTGAGTGAATTTTAAAAACTATGATGCAATCTGGGCACTGCAAGAGGAGGTGACAAGTCTGTCTGAGATGGTATTCCAGAGTCTCATGGTACTGTATTTATTACTCGCCTTTCAAGGAGGGGTTCACAGTATAATTAATGCCAGTTGATGTAAGTATGTAGACCAAATGGGGCAAACTGATACTTCTCCCAAATATTTTTGAGATCAAACCAAGATCTTACGTGAGGTGGCCCAAGATGACACTTCCTGGATAGTTAGAGACATATTGGAAAAATTGACCTCATGGTTGCCTGGAAGGAATTGGCTGAAGCAACCATTTGTTAGTGTTCTAGTAATAATGGCATTGTTTATCCGTCATCCCTCATGACATACAAAGAAAAATATTACACCCTAGTGTTGGAAAAACTCAAGGGTGGGGGGATGTGAAGAGGTGCAAAAATAACAATAGGAGTAAGAAAAGAGGGGGGAATTGTGAAAATTAAAGTGTTTGTTGTTGTTGTTGTTGTTGTTTTCCCAGTGGAAAAATTCCCCTAACCTTGCATATTCAATATTTGCTGTGCACTCCTGCTTGCAGCATGTCTGCCATTGCAATCACATAGAAAAATACTGCTTCACTAAGTAGTTACCTGAGCCTGTGTTATTGGCTGCAGACTGTTTCTCACAGCCTCTGCCAACTAGCAAAAAAGCAACACAAACTTTCCTAGGTGTCATGGGGAATGCACATACCAAATTACAGTCTGATTGTAAACCCGTTCTACCAAGTAACCCGTAAGAAGAATGATTTTAAATGGGGCCCCGAACAACGACAAGCCTTTGAACAAATTAAACAGGAGATAGTTCATGCAGTAGCCTTTGGGCCAGTCCAAGCAGGACAAGATGTAAAGAATGTGCTCTACACTGCAGCCAGGGTGAATGGCCCCACCTGGAGCCTCTGGCAGAAAGAACCTGGGGAAACTCAAGACTGACCCTAAGGTTTTGGAGATGGGGATACAGAGGATCTGAGGGTCCCTATACTACAACCAAAAAAGAGATATTGGCAGCGTATGAGGGGGTTTGAGCTGCTTCAGAAGTGATTGGTATTGAAGCAGAGCTCTTTGTGGCACCCTGACTGCTAGTAGTGGGCTGGATGTTCAAAGAAAATGCCCTCTTTGTGTCCAGTGCTCTGTCTCTACACTGACTCCTGCATGGTGGCAAATGCCCTGTGGGGGTAGTTACAGCAATGGAAGCAAAACAACTGGTACCACAGAGGTAAAGCCATTTGGGCTACTGCAGTGTGGCAAGATATTGCTGCCCAGGTAGAGAACCTGGTTGTAAAAGTACGCCATATAGATAAGAATCCGGCCACTAGAGAACACTGAAACAACCAGCAGGTGGTTCAGGCTGCTGAGATTGTAATGGCTCAGGTGTAACTGTACTATCAACATAAGAATGAATTACTTATAGCTTTGTGGTCCCATGATGCCTCAGCCCATCAAGGCAGAGATGCAACATATAGATGGGCTTGTGATTGAGGGTTGGACTGGACCATGGACACTATTGCACAGGTTATCCATGATTGTGAAATATGTGCTGCAATCAAGCAAGCCACTCTCCCTCAATCCTGCCAAGGCAAAGGCCATGCACTAAGAATGGTAAAAGCGACCACAAGAGGGCGGGAAACATATCCTGTGTCCCATGCCACTGCCTGGAATGCTATCCTAGGCTTTGAAAATCAAGTCCTATGGTGACATAAATGGTATGGAATAAGGGGTGGATGTTGTCCTGGTTTTGGCTAGGATAAAGTTAATTTTCCTCCTCATAGCTGGTATGGTGCTGTGTTTTGGATTTAGGATGAGAATAATGCTGATAACATGTTGATGTTTTAGTTGTTGCAGAGCAGTGCTTACACACAGTCAAGAACTTCTTGGCTTCTCAAACTGCTCTGCCAGTGGGGAAGCTGGGGGTGTACAAGAAGCTGGGAGGAGACAGAACTAGGACAGCTGACCCAGCCTGGCCAAAGGGTATAACATATAACATGACATATGACGTCATGCTGAACAATTAAGATTGTTCATAATTAATAAATCCGGTTGTGTGTGTGTGTGTGTGTGGGGTGAGTGAATGGCTGAGTGGTGCTTATCTGTCTACTGGGTTAAAACACAACAGACAGCATTGGTATTTCACCAGTATTTCATCTACTGCTGAGCAATACTGGCACAGCATCAAGACTCCCTCCAAACTCCCCCTATCACCAAGAGCCAGTAGGCTGGGGGGGGGAGGGGACATCACCAGGGCAGCTGACCTAAACCAGCCAAAGGGTTATTCCATACCATATGATGTCATACTAAGCAATAAAAGGTAGGAAAAGGGAAAAAGGGGTGGTGGTGGTGGGTTATTCTCACAGAATCACAGAATTGTCTAGGTTGGAAGAGACCTCAAGATCATCGAGTCCAACCTCTGACCTAACACTAACAAGTCCTCCACTAAACCATATCACGAAGTTCAACATCTAAACGTCTTTTAAAGACCTCCAGGGATGGTGACTCCACCACTTCCCTGGGCAGCCCGTTTCAATGCCTCACAACCCTCTCAGTAAAGAAGTTCTTCCTAATATCCAACCTAAAACACCCCTCGTGCAACTTTAGCCCGTTCCCCCTTGTCCTATCACCGGGCACGTGGGAGAATAGACCAACCCCCACCTCGCTACAGCCTCTGTGTATGCACATTTATTACTAATGTTCCTAATTAACTGTCTGTTCTTGAATTACTGGGAAGATACAAGCCCTGCAAAAACTGCACTTTATTTATCTTAAGATTAGATTTTCTTTGGAAAGCTTATCATCCAGACAAAATTGTACACCTAAGAAATACTATTTCCTGATCAGTGCCAGCTCCAGGTGGTCATCACACCTGTCCTGCAGTGTGCGTTTTGATGAAACTTTAATTTGATGAAGAACACAGGCATGCAACGAATGAACTTGGTAAGACTAAATGAGTTTCTCTACCTTCCTTTCAAATGCTTACTGGAAATGCAGACATTCCTTTCTTGCATACCTCACTGAATATATGGCTTTTTTTGTTTGTTTGTTTAAAACCACTAGTTTAAAATCTGATGGCTTTTAAATGAATTTATAACTAGACCATTTCCTAGTGGACAGGTTGTTATGCAAGTTACTCCTTTATTTAGCGTGAGCTGTGAATTTTGGAAGGTGTCCTGGTATTGTTGTATGAGTGGTATTGTTGTATGTAATGGAGGGGCTGGACTGTGCGGATCTTGCAGTTGGCGATGACATGGTTGAGAGCCTCTGGGTAAGGATTAAAGGAAAAGCAAATAAAGCGGATAGCGTTGTGGGAGTCTTCTATAGACTAACCATCCAGGATGATGAACCTGATGGATTATTTCTTAAGGAAGTAAGGGATATCTCTACATCAGCTGCCCTTGTCCTTATGAGGACTTCAGGCTGCTCAGGGAACTAGTTAGTAAGGTCCCCCGGGAAACTGCTTTTAAAGGTGTTGGGGTCTATCAGTGCTCGTCACATTTTAAGAGACACCTCTTAAAAGCACAGGAGCAGGCAACTCCAAAGTGTCAGAAGTTAAGCAGGTAGGACAGAAGACCGGGTTGGCTGAGCAGGGATCCTCTTATAGAGCTTAGGTGAAGAAAAAAAATGTATGAAAAAGTGTATGGACACTGGAAGTGAGGTCAGGTGTCATGGGAGGACTACAGAGATACTGTTCACCATTGCAGGGAGAAAATTCATGTGGCCAAAGCACAAATAGAGTTGAAGCTGGCCAGAACTGTGTGGGATGACCAAAAGGGCTTTTTAAAATATATTAACAGCAAAAGGAGGACCAGAGATAACATTGGTCCATTACTTGATGAGGATGGTCACCTCACAAACAGGGATGTAGACAATACAGAGTTTAATGCCTTCTTCGCCTCTGTCTTCAACACCAGTGATGGGACCTGGGACCCCCAGAGCCCTGAACTGGAGGACGCTGACTGCAAAAATGAAAAATTCCCAGCTGATTCTGAACATATGCAGGATTTGCTCCTCCAGCTGGATGCACATAATTCTATGGGGTCTGATGAGATTCCCAGGGTTCTGAAAGAGCTGGTTGATGTCATTACAAGAACTCTCTCAATTATTTTTCAACTGTCTTGGGAATCTGGAGAGGTCCCAGTTGACTGGAAGCTGGCAAAAGATTTCCCAGTTTTCAAGAAAGGTAAGAAAGAAGATCCTGGTAATTACAGGCCTATCTCACTTCAGTGCCTGGTAAAATTATGGAGAAGATTATTTCACAGATATTTCACAGAATTTCTAGGTTGGAAGAGACCTCAAGATCATCGAGTCCAACCTCTGACCTAACGCTAACAGTCCCCACTAAACCATATCCCTAAGCTCTACATCTAAACGTCTTTTAAAGACTTCCAGGGATGGTGACTCCACCACTTCCCTGGGCAGCCTGTTCCAATGCCTCACAACCCTTTCAGTGAAGAAGTTCTTCCTAACATCTAACCTAAAACTCCCCTGGCTCAACTTTAGCCCATTCCCCCTCGTCCTGTCACCAGGCACATGGGAGAACAGACCAACCCCCACCTCGCTACAGCCTCCTTTAATGTACTTATAAAGAGCGATAAGGTTGCCCCTGAGCCTCCTCTTCTCCAGGCTGAACAAGCCCAGCTCCCTCAGCCGCTCCTCGTAGGACTTGTTCTCCAGGCCCCTCACCAGCTTTGTCGCCCTTCTCTGTACCCGCTAAAGCACCTCCATGTCCTTCTTGTAGCGAGGGGCCCAAAACTGAACACAGTACTCGAGGTGCGGCCTCACCAGAGCCGAGTACAGGGGGACGATCACCTCCCTAGACCTGCTGGTCACACTGTTTCTGATACAAGCCAGGATGCCGTTGGCCTTCTTGGCCACCTGAGCACACTGCTGGCTCATATTCAGCTGACTATCCACCATCACTCCCAGGTCCTTCTCTGCCTGGCAGCTCTCCAACCATTCCTCTCCCAGCCTGTAGCTCTTCTTGGGGTTATTGCGCCCCAGGTGCAGGACCCGGCACTTGGCCTTGTTGAACTTCATGCAGTTGACCTCAGCCCATCGGTGCAGCCTATCCAGATCCTCCTGCAGAGCTTTCCTACCCTCAAGCAGATCGACACATGCACCTAACTTGGTGTCATCTGCAAACTTACTGAGGGTGCACTTGATGCCCTCGTCCAGATCATCGATGAAGATATTAAAGAGGACCGGCCCCAGCACCGAGCCCTGGGGAACGCCACTAGTGACTGGCCTCCAACTGGACTTGACTCCATTCACCACGACTCTTTGGGCCCGGCTATCCAGCCAGTTTCTAACCCAACGAAGCGTGTGCCAGTCCAAGCCAAGAGCAGCCATTTTCTTGAGGAGAATGCTGTGGGAGACGGTGTCAAAAACCTTGCTGAAGTCAAGGTAGACCACATCCACAGCCTTTCCCTCATCCACCCAGCGTGTCACTTTGTCATAGAAGGAGATCAGGTTCGTCAAGCAGGATCTGCCTTTCATAAAGCCATGCTGACTGGGCCTGATCGCCTGCTGGCCCTGCAAGTGCTGCGTGATGACTCTCAGGAGGATCTGCTCCATGAGCTTCCCTGGCACTGAGGTCAAACTGACAGGCCTGTAGTTTCCCGGGTCTGCCCTCCGGCCCTTCTTGTAGATGGGCGTCACGTTTGCTAGCCGCCAGTCAACTGGGACCTCCCCCGACATCCAGGACTGCTGATAAATGATGGACAGTGGCTTGGCCAGCTCCTCTGCCAGTTCTCTCAGTACTCTTGGGTGGATCCCATCCGGCCCCATCGACTTGTGCACATCTAAGTGCCGTAGCAGGTCACCAACCAGTTCTTCGTGGATAGTGAGGGCCACATCCTGCTCCCCATCCCCTTCCACCAGCTCAGGGTACCTAGTATCCAGAGAACATCCGGTATTGCCGCTAAAGACTGAGGCAAAGAAGGCATTGAGCACCTCCGCCTTTTCCTCATCTCTTGTAACTAAGTTTCCCCCCGCATCCAGTAAAGGATGGAGATTCTCCTTAGTCCTCCTTTTTGTGCTGATGTATTTATAGAAACGTTTTTTGTTATCTTTAACGGCAGTAGCCAGATTGAGCTCCAGATGAGCTTTGGCCTTCCTAATTTTGTCCCTGCACAGCCTCGCTACATCTTTAAAGTCCTCCCTAGTGGCCTGCCCACTTTTCCAAAGCTTATAAACCCTCTTTTTCCTCCTAAGATCAAGCCACAATTCTCTGTTGAGCCAGGCCGGTCTTCTTCCCCGCCAGCTCATCTTTGGCCACGTGGGGACAGACCATTCCTGCGCCATGAAGACTTCCCTCTTGAAGAGCGCCCAGCCTTCCTGAACCCCTCTGCCCTTCAGAACCGCCTCCCAAGGGACTCCACCAACTAGTGTCCTGAGCAGCTCAAAGTCAGCCCTCCGAAAGTCCAATACAGCGGTTTTACTGGTCCCCTTCCTGGCCTCGCCAAGAATAGTGAACTCCACCATTTCGTGGTTACTTTGCCCAAGACAGCTCCTGACAATCACATCCTCCACCAGTCCTTCTCTGTTTGTGAAGAGAAGGTCTAGCGGGGCACCACCCCTGGTAGGTTCACTAACCAGCTGCATCAGGAAGCTATCTTCCACGCTCTCCAGAAACCTCCTAGACTGCTTTCTCAGGGCTGTATCCTGGGAGCTATTGAAAAACATTTGAAAGACAACAGTCATTGGTCATAGCTAACACAGGTTCACGACGGGAAAGTCCTGCTTGACTAACTTAATTTCTTTTCATGACAAGGTTACCCATCTTGCTTTAGTTTACCCATCTCCCAGAGAGGGAGGGGGGAGGGTGAGCGAACAGCTGTATGGTGCTTAGCTTCCGGCCGGGTTAAACCATAACAACAACCTCCAGCACAACTAATTCCCGCAGGTGCTGGAGACCTTTCTCCATGGTGGTCCACTTGCCTAGTTAATATAAAATATATTCCTTGAAGGGATACCTTTCCTTCACACCTGACAGGAGTAGCCTCCAGAGGCTGAGAACCTGTGCCTCTCTCCCAGTCTCTGTCAATGACCCTTTCTCTAGAGAGGGATCTCAGATGCTTGGCTTCCTTGCCTTCTAATTCCTGGCTGCCAGTCCCAGTGTCCCAGCAACAAAGCAGCCAGGTGAGGATGTGCTCACCTGGGTGATGACTGAAATCCTTTTGTATATCTCACAACTCACTCAGGGATAGGGATCAAGTAGTTTCTGATTCATGTATGATTTCTCTCTTCTTCCTTCTGTTTTTGTGATGTCTCTGCTTTAGAGCTGCCTGCCTCTTCCACTTGTCCCTCCTGGGATTTCTTAGGAGGAGTTTCTTCCCTCACTAAAGAAGCTGACTTCTGCTTCCATTGTTTTGACTTGCAGAAAATGGACTCCATAATCAGTAAGACTGTAAAGTAGGTATGTTTATTCAGTGCTGGGCAGCACGGGGGTTAGTCCCACCAAAGTCGTGCGCACCTGACGCAGCAATTTGCCATGGTTATATGCAGCAAAGAGTTACATATGCATAAAGTTTCACAATGCGCCTATACATATTCATAACCTGTCCCTGCTTCATATTAAAATTAGTTCCAAGGAGTCATTTCCATAAACTCCTCCCATCAGTGCTTGCGCAGTGTCTCCTGGTGGTGGTCACTGGGGGTTGGGGGATGAAGGTTGCTTACTCTTCCTCATCACCGCCAGTTGACCTCTTGTCTTTGCGCAGACTCAGTTGCTCCTTGGCTCTTGTCCATCCGCAGGGCCCATTTCTGCCAGTTTCTTAAGATAGGCTCACACTCTTATTAGGAGACTGACCTTGGCAAGGGGCCCAAGGCTTCTTGCTTTAGTTAATTTGCACAATGCACCATAGTTAGCAAAGACACTAAGTAGCATCCTAATTTAATGCTGTCAGCACTCTATCTCTACTTGATAAGATTCTCCTAACTCCCTCTCTCATTCTTGACTATGTGGTCAACTGATACCATAGACCATTGGCCACAGTGTGTGTTATCTGTTCATCAGATTCAGACCTCCTCCTTTCCTTGAGGGTGCTGGGTAATGTTAACTACCATTTGATAGGTGCAGGCCAGGCCCCAGCACAGAGCAGCGAGCTGTAGTTCTCCGGCTTTATCAGGGTCAGAGCATACATCTTTCCAATATGCTATCTGTTTTATTATTATTATTATTATTATTATTATTATTATTATTATTATTTAGGATTTCACACTTGTTTAGGGGTGAAGTTCAAAACTATCAGAGGAGAAAATTCTGACAGGTACCTTCCCATATCCTCCCACACACCTTGCTACCCCCCACCACACTCTCTCAGGGCAAATTCCTGGGTGGGATTTCTAACTAACTGATTAACCTTAGAGAGAAGAGGAAACATTCTGGAGACCTAGCACTAGAAGGATGTTGGTTACCCACAGAAATTCAGAATACTCAAAAGCTTCTGTAATTAACCCACAGGGAAACAAGGAGGAGGTACCATTCCTGATACCATCCACATACTGACTTCCAGAGAAGGAAAGAAAAAAGAAAAGTTTGTAGTTGTTAATATTCTCGAAGAGATAGTGATAGATCCCAAAGGACAGAGATGATAGCAATGCAGGGCCTGAATACCTGATTAGGCTCAATGCCAGTGCTTTACAGAACAGTGAACTGAAAAAAAACACCAACGAACATCACCTTTAACAGACTCTCTGACCAGATATACAGTAGAAGGGAGAACATGCCGTGGATCACATAGAAAAATATTTACAGCAAACCAGAGGACATGGTGACTATCAAGTAAGCTTGTTAATTATAAGCGTTCTGATCAAATCTACTGTTATTTCAACCCTTTGAGGACGATGTTGAGCACCAGAAAGGACTGAAGAAGAAGGTAAAAAAACAAGCAAAGGCCACGCAGAAGCATGGAAGTAGAGAAAAAAAAATTCTCTACTACCTATTAACGGGGGATGTTTGGCCACATCCAGGGCAGCAGGGCCTCAATACACATAGCAGTAGTTTGGGAAAACAAATGTCTTCAGAACAGGTCAACTGTATGAAGTTCAACAAGGCCAAGTGCCGGGTCCTGCACCTGGGGCGCAATAACCCCAAGCAGAGCTACAGGCTGGGAGATGAGTGGTTGGAAAGCTGCCTGGCAAAGAAGGACCTGGGAGTATTGGTTGATAGACGGCTGAATATGAGCCAGCAGTGTGCTCGGGTGGCCAAGAAGGCCAACAGCATCCTGGCTTGTATCAGAAGCAGTGTGGCCAGCAGGGCTAGGGAAGTGATTGTCCCCCTGTACTCGGCTCTGGTGAGGCCGCACCTCGAGTACTGTGTTCAGTTTTGGGCCCCTTGCTGCAAGAAGGACATGGAGGTGCTCAAGTGTGCCCAGAGAAGGGCAACGATGCTGGTGAGGGGTCTGGAGAACAAGTCTTACGAGGAGCAGCTGAGGGAGCTGGGATGGTTCATCCTGGAGAGGAGGAGGCTCAGGGGCAACCTTATTGCTCTCTATAGGTACATTAAAAGAGGCTGTAGCGAGGTGGGGGTTGGTCTATTCTCCCATGTGCCTGGTGATAGGATGAGGGGGAACGGGCTAAAGTTGCACGAGGGGTGTTTTAGGTTGGATATTAGGAAGAACTTCTTTACTGAGAGGGTTGTTAGGCATTGGAATGGGCTGCCCAGGGAAGTGGTGGAGTCACCATCCATGGAGGTCTTTAAAAGACATTTAGATGTAGAGCTTAGTGATATGGTTTAGTGGAGGACTTGTTAGTGTTAGGTCAGAGGTTGGACTAGGTGAGCTGCTTGGAGGTCTGGAGGTCCTCTGGGAGAATACTGTGGGAGATGGTGTCAAATACCAAAAACCTAAAAAAAAAAAAAAAAAAAAAAAAAAAGGCAAATACTGAAATCCAGGTAGACGACATCCACAGATTTTCCTCATCAATAAGTGGGTCATCTTGTCATAGAAGGAAATCAAGTTACTCAGGCAAGACCTGCCCTTCATAAATTTAGCGCTGTCACGGGTGCAGGTGTGTCCTGCTTCAGGGAATCCTCGAGCAGGTGGCTGGGCTGCAGAGAGAAATTGGCAGCCCGAGGGAGTCTCTGAGGGTGACAGATAGGAGGGGACTCCCCACCCCTGCTGTTGCTTGGCAGCCCTCTCCTATGTCCCGACAAGGGGTAGAGGCTGCCCCCGTTGAACACATGTGGAACAGGGCCAGACTGTCCGCAAGAGACAAGGGGCTGGACCCTTGTCTCGGCTCGGAGCAGAGACGTCTGCCCCCGACACCCACAGTGCCACCTACCCCCACGGTGTCCCTGGGAAATAAATTTGAGGCTCTTACGGAGGTTGCGGAAGTGGCTGAGTGTCTGGACAGTAGTCCGAACCTGGGAAGCAACCCCAAGAAGAGAGTCAAGATTGGGGGAAGTGCAAAACATAAGGATCAGGGCTGGATGGAACACGGCATTGTAACCTGTGCCACAAAAAAAGAGCGGAGAGTCCTGGTGATAGGGGACTCCTTGCTGAGGGGCACTGAGGCTCCACTCTGCCATCCAGATAACCTAGCCAGAGAAGTGTGCTGTCTTCCTGGGGCACATGTCAGAGATGTTAGGAAGGCTCTGCCACAACTCATTAAACTGGAGGACTACTATCCTCTCGTAGTCATTCAGGTTATATCCCAGGAAGCCGCTATTAGAAAAATGAAGAATATTAAAAAGGACTTTGCATCCCTGGGAAGGTTGTTGAGGGGATCGGGGGTGCAGGTAGTGTTCTCCTCTGTCCTCCCACTGGGTGACTGGGATGCAGATAGAAGGAGCAGAACAGGACAGGTAAATGACTGGCTGAGGGGGTGGTGTCTGGACCAGGGATATGGGTATTTTGATCTTGGGCCGTCCTTTGAGAGTCCGGGTATGTGGGCTACGGACAGACACCAACTGAGCAAGTGGGGTGCAAGTGTGTTGGGGAGCAAGCTCTCTGGGCTGATTTCCAGGGCTTTAAACTAGGTTTGATGGGGGAAGGGAGGGGAGCTAAAGGTGACAGAGAAGGGCTGGGGGAAGTTGTCACTGCTGTCACTGTTGAAGACAGGGAAAAACTTCTGAGCTCTCCCATAGGATTGTCTGTGGGCTCCTCAGAGAAGGTAGCGTCCCCGATCCCCCGTCCAGTATCATCTTCTTGCATCCCCCCAGGGGTAACTGCACCTGCTCCTTCCCTAAAGTGCCTGTACACCAATGCACGGAGCATGGGAAATAAACTGGATGAGCTCGAGATCTGTGTTCGGTCGCGGGGCCACGATCTCGTTGCGATCACTGAGACGTGGTGGGACAGCTCACATGACTGGAACGCAGTCATGGAGGGCTATGTCCTCTTTAGGAAAGACAGGCTGGGGAAGCAAGGGGGTGGGGTTGCCCTTTATGTGAGGGAGCAATTAGAGTGTACCCAGCTCCACCTGGGGGAGGGTGAAGGACAAGTGGAGAGCTTGTGGGTAAGAATTAAGGGGTGGGCAGGTATGGGAGACACGGTGGTAGGGGTCTACTACAGGTCTCCAGATCAGGAGGAGGAAGTCGATGAGGCCTTCTACGAGTAGCTGCTAGTAACCTCACGATCACGAGCGCTGGTCCTCATGGGGGACTTCAATTACCCAGACATCTGCTGGGTAAGCAACTCGGCCAGGCATGAGCAGTCCAAACGGTTCCTACAATGCGTTGAGGACAATTTTCTGACCCAGGTGGTGGAGGAGCCGACAAGGCGGGGGGTGCTCCTGGACCTCGTTCTTACCAACAGGGATAGCCTTGTTAGGGATGTGAAGGTTGGGGGCAGCTTGGGATGCAGCAACCATGAGATGGTGGAGTTCCAGATGGATCTAGGCAAAGGAAGTAAGGCTAAGAGCAGGATTGCAACCCTGGACTTCCGAAGAGCCAACTTCGACCTCTTCCGGGACCTGCTTGGGGGTATCTCATGGGATAGGTTGCTAGAAGGCAAGGGTGCATGCAAGAGCTGGGCTACATTTAAGCAGCACTTCCATGCTCAGGGTCGGTGCATCCTGAGGAATAGGAAATTGGGGAAGGGGGGCAGGAAACCCGTGTGGATGAGCAAGGAGCTCATCAATAAGATCAAAAGGAAGAGGATGGTCTATGAAGTGTGGAAAAAGGGCCTGTCCTCTTGGGAGGAGTATAGATGTGTTGTCAGGGCCTGCAGGGACGCAACAAGGAAGGCTAAAGCCCACCTAGAGATGAGGCTTGCGAAAGAGGTAAAGGATAATAAGAAGGGTTTTTTCAAGTATGTAAACAGTAAAAGGAAGACTATGGACAATGTGGGTCCCTTGCTGAACGAGGAGGGTGTCCTTGTCACGGGAGAAGCTGAGAAGGCAGAGATACTGAATGCTTTCTTTGCTTCAGTCTTTGCTTCAAGGACACTCCCCTGGGACTCCTTGCCCCTGGCAATAGGACAAAGGGTCTGGGAAATGGAGGGCTCCCCCCTGGTTGATGAGGGAGTGGTTCGGGAGCGTCTGAGTGGGCTCAATGCACACAAATCCATAGGTCCCGATGGGATGCATCCACGTGTGCTAAGGGAGCTGGCAGATGTTATCACCGAACCGCTCTCTATCATCTTTGAAAGGTCCTGGAGAACAGGAGAGGTGCCTGAAGACTGGAGGATAGCCAATGTCACTCCGGTCTTCAAGAAGGGCAGGAAGGAGGATCTGGGATACTATAGGCCAGTCAGTCTCACCTCTGTCCCTGGAAAGGTGTTGGAACAGCTTGTTCTGGATGCCATCTCCAAGCAATTGGAAGAGAAGAAGGTTATGAGGAGTAGTCAGCATGGATTCACCAAGGGGAAGTCGTGCTCGACCAACCTCGTTGCCTTCTATGATGGCATCACCAGCTGGGTAGATGAGCAGTGGATGTCATCTACCTTGACTTTAGCAAGGCTTTCGATACTGTCTCCCATGACATCCTACTGGCAAAGCTGAGAAAGTGTGGGATAGAGGAGTGGACAATAAGGTGGGTTGAGAACTGGCTGACTGGCCGAGCTCAGAGGGTGGTGATCGGAGGAGCAGACCTGGGCTCCCCAGTACAAAAAAGACAGGGATCTCCTGGAAAGAGTCCAGCGGAGGGCCACAAAGATGATACAGGGCCTGGAGCATCTTCCTTATGAGGAAAGGCTGAGAGACCTGGGTCTGTTCAGCCTGGAGAAGAGAACACTAAGAGGGGATCTCATCAATGTGTATAAATATCTGAGGGGTGAAGGACAGAAGGATGTAGCCAACCTCTTCTCAGTGGTTTGTGGGGATAGGACAAGGGGCAATGGCTGCAAGTTAGAACACAGGAAGTTCCGCACTGACATGCAAAAGAGCTTCTTCACAGTGAGGGTGATGGAGCATTGGAACAGGCTGCCTGGGGAGGTTGTGGAGTCTCCTTCTCTGGAGATATTTAAGGCCTGTCTGGATGCCTACCTGGGCAGCCTGCTCTGAGGAACCTGCTTTGGCAGGGGGGTTGGACCCGATGATCTTTTGAGGTCCCTTCCAACCCCTACAGTTCTGTGACTCTGTGATTCTGTGATAAACCCATGGCTGTTTAATGACTCAATTGTCTCGTTTGTGCTGTGTCATAGTATCACAGAATCATAGTTGTAAGGGACCTTAAAGATCATCTAATTCCATCTCCCCTGCCATGGGCAGGGGCATCTTGCACTAGGCCAGGTTGCTCAAAGCCCCATCCAACCTGGCCTTAAATACTTCCAGGGATAGGGAATCCACAACTTCTCTGGGAAACCTGTTCCAGTGCTTCACCACCCTCAGAGTAAAGAATTTCTTCCTAATATCTAATCTAAATCTACCCTCTTTTAGTTTAAAGCCATAACCCTTTGTCTTATCACTCCACTCCCCAAAAAAGAATCCCTCTCCAGCTTTTCTGTAGGCCCCCTTTAGGTACTGGAAGGTTGTTCTAAGGTTTCCCCGAAGCCTTCTCTTCTCTCTTCTTGCGCTGGGGGCTCCAGAGCTGAACACAGTACTCCAGGTGGGGTCTCAGGAGAGCAGAGTAGAAGGGGAGAAGCACATCCCTCAACCTGCTGGCCACAATTTGGAGGGGAAGGAGGAGGAAGGGGGAGAAAATACAACACAAAGAGCTCAAGGTTTGAGATGAGAAAGGTTTAATTAAAGGGAAAGGGGAGAAAAAGAAAGAAAAGAAACAATAAGGCCACGTGGGCTTATTAAAGAAGAACCTCAAAACGCGTAGCAGTTGTTCAGGAGGACAGCCCCCTCCCTCACGAGATATCCCCTTCTTACTGCTGAGTGTGACATCAGGTGTTATGGAATATCCCTTTGGTTGGTTTAGGTCAGCTGCCCTGGCGATGTCCCCTCCCCATCACTTGCCCACCCCCAGCCTGCTGGCTCTTGGGGGCTTGGAAGGAGTCCTGATGCTGTGCCAGCACTATGCAGCAATAGACACAACACTGGAGTGATATCAGTGCTGTTCCAGCTACGAGTGAAGAGCACAGCACTGTGTTTTTACAAGGAGCATCGTTTCTTAACTTCTTTCCAAAACAACCTTATAGACACCTGGGCCAAAGAGCATGGTATTGAGTGGGTGTATCACATCCCCTGTCATGCACCAGCCTCCGGGAAAGTTGAACGATACAATGGACTGTTAAAGACTACATTGAAAGCAATGGGTTCTGGGACGCTACGCGTTTTGAAGCCCTGCTTCCCAGGACGTGGCCGAACATCGCTCGTTGATGGGAGTAGAGAATAAGTTTTTTTCCCTCTCTCTGCTTCCGTGCGGGCTTATTGTTTCTTTTGTTTCTTTTTTCCTCCCCATTCCCTTTCCCTTTAATTAAACCTTTCTCATCTCAAACCTCGAGTTCTCTGTTGTTGCAGGAAGCACGGCCGAAAGCACGACAGACAGCAGTAGAGTCAGATCATGCTCCATTTTATTGCCCAAATAGCCTAACTTTTATAGTGAACTTAACAGGGGCGGATAGTGTCTCACACAAGATTATTGGTCAAAAGCACTCAGACAAACAACTACAAGAAAATAACCCCACCTACACGAAAACAACCCCCTTGTGATTAGCAGTCACGTAGACCTTGTCCTTGAAGCCAGAGGCTGGTAACAATATTTTTCTAAATTCCTCACTTGGGCGATGTGGGAACACTGTCATGGGAACTTCTCATAGTTGCCCTGGTAGCTTGATTTGCTCAGCTGCAACAAGCCATGGGATTTTTGCTGTTTCAAAAAATCCCTCAACAATCCCCCCCCCCTTTTTTTTTTTTGTTTGTTTGTTTGTTTGTGCAAGCCATGCCCGATGTAACAGTTTTGCAAGTAACCCTTTAACCACATTTATTAAAATACAATATGCAATGATGATTAACACCACAACAAACAGAATCCTTAATCCCTCTTTGATTGATCCCAGCAACCATCTATGGATCGTTTCAAACAAATCAGTGAACCACTGATTGAAAGGATTGATATCATATTGAATCTTTCTCATGTGCTCTTTCAGGAAAGTAATGGATTTGTGAATTGACTCACTATGATCAGAAAGGTTCAAACAGCACATTCCCTCAAAGTCCTCACACCCATGCCTTTGAGCCAAAAGCAAGAAGTCAATAGCAGCTTGATCCTGTAAAAGCACATGTCGCAGACTAATTTGATCTGGTAACTTCTCCTCAAGTATCTCTGTCATGGCATGGGCTTGCTTCTCAGCCCAGCATACCAATTTTTCTAAGTTCTTAAGTGCAGCCACAGATGCCACTCCTGGCACTAAAATTGCCAATGCCGCTCTAGCTGCAACACCAAGCAATTCGGCATTATCATTGCTATCCAGTGCAAGCAATGCCCATTTATGTCTGGTGATCTCACGCAACTGTGACAAGCTAGGAGCAAATATAATGAGTTTATCTAAGTAACATGGACATCCGATAGCATTTGCAGGGATACCTTGCCAGGCCCTATCCCCACAAATCAGAAAAACATCAGGAGGTAAGGCCAAAGCTGTACAATTGTTCCAAACACTATAGTTGTTACCCCTTGTCTCCGTGCCATAAACCCCTAAACCCTGCTTAGCAGTGTCATTGTAATCACAGGTGTTATTTGTATTTCTGTACCCGTATGGCCCTTTCCAGGTTCCTGTAGCAGGATCCATCTGATAGCCATGGCTACATTCACATTTGTAGCCACCTTTCAGGTTGATACAGATTTGACTACAGATACCAGGGTTTTGGCATTCATCAATATCTCCACAGGTTCTCTTGTCTACAAGCTCAAACCCAGCTGGACAGTCACATTCATAGCCAATAATGAAACCTCTGCAGATGTAGGAGCATCCACCGTTGTTCACCAAACATTCATTTATGTTGCATTCCTTCAGGGGCTCATCACTCCAGTCCTTGCAGTCTCTCTGCTGGTTAAACACTTTATTGATATCTATGCATTCTCCACTTCTGCGCTTGAATTTGCCAGGTCCAGAGCACTGAATAACATTGTTACAGTTTGCTTCATCAGTGCCATCCAGACAGTCTCTCACACCATTGCACTGCCTACTCCTATGGACACAGTTCCCATCTTCACATCTGAACTGGTCTGGCCTGCAGGTCCGAGAAGGGCAGTTAATTTCATCACTTCCATCCTTGCTATCAGGATCTCCGTCACATTGCCACTTCTTGTGGATACATTCACCTGAGCCGCACTGCACCTCACTCGCAGAACACTTCACTGGAGGTGCAGGCTGGCAGCCACACTGCTCCAAAGATTCATCCGAGTGGTCGGAGCAGTCAGTATCATCATCACACACCCAGCTGATAGGGATGCAGGTAAAACTCTTGCACTGGAACTCATGAACACCACAGGTAGGAGGTGCACACTCCAGCTCATCACTACCATCACTGCAGTCATCTTGACCATTGCAGACAAAGCTTTTGGAAATACATTGCCCACTACTGCATGTGAACTCTGCTGCACTATAAGTCACATTGCCACAATTCTCTTCATCTCCTCCACTGTCACAGTCTTTTTCACCATCACATTTCCAGGACACTGGGATACACTGGGTTGACTGAGGACCACAGCTGATTTCATTTACCTGGCATGTTCTCATATGACACAGCTCAGCACTCTCATCAGACCCATCTTCAGAGTCCAGATCCCCATCACACTGCCATCTGTTTGGCACGCACTGACCACTGTTGCACGCAAAGTCAGATTCAGCACACATCTTCTTCACACAAGCACTCTCATCACTGCCATCTGAGCAGTCTTCATCACCATCACATTTAGAATCATAGAATATCCTGAGTTGGAAGGGACCCTTAAGGATCATCAAGTCCAACTCTTGACACCGCACAGGTCTACCCAAAAGTTCAGACCATGTGCCTAAGTGCACAGTCCAATCGCTTCTTAAATTCAGACAGGCTCAGTGCAGTGACCACTTCCCTGGGGAGCCTGTTCCAGTGTGCAACCACCCTCTCTGTGAAGAACCCCCTCCTGACGTCCAGCCTAAATTTCCCCTGCCTCAGCTTAACCCCGTTCCCGCGGGTCCTGTCGCTGGTGTTAATGGAGAAAAGGTCTCCTGCCTCTCGACACCCCCTTACAAGGAAGTTGTAGACTGTGATGAGGTCTCCCCTCAGCCTCCTCTTCTCCAGGCTGAACAGGCCCAGTGACCTCAGCCATTCTTCGTACGTCTTCCCCTCCAGGCCTTTCACCATCTTCGTAGCCCTCCTCTGGACACTCTCCAACAGTTTAATGTCCTTTTTATACTGTGGTGCCCAGAACTGCACACAGTACTCGAGGTGAGGCCGCACCAGCGCAGAGTAGAGCAGGACAATCACCTCCCTTGACCTACTAGCGATGCCGTGCTTGATGCACCCCAGGACACGGTTGGCCCTCCTGGCTGCCAGGGCACACTGCTGGCTCATATTCAACTTGCTGTCTACCATGACCCCCAGATCCCTCTCTTCTAGGCTGCTCTCCAGCGTCTCATCGCCCAGTCTGTACATGCAGCCAGGGTTTCCCCGTCCCAGGTGCAGGACCCGGCACTTGCTCTTATTGAACTTCATGCGGTTGGTGATCGCCCAGCTCTCCAACCTATCCAGATCCCTCTGCAAGGCCTTTCCACCCTCATTCGAGTCCAAAACTCCTCCAAGTTTGGTGTCATCAGCAAACTTGCTCAAAATACCTTCTATTCCTACATCCAGTTCTTTTATAAAAATATTGAAAAGTACCGGCCCTAAAATGGAGCGTTGAGGGACCCCACTGGTGACCGCCCGCCAGCCTGACACAGCCCCATTTACCATAACCCTCTGGGCCCTGCCCGTTAGCCAATTGCTCACCCATCATATGATGTTTTTATTTAGCTGTATGGTGGACATTTTGTCCAGTAGGATCCTATGGGAAACCGTGTCAAAAGCCTTGCTGAAGTCCAAAAAAATCACATCAGCTGGTTTCCCTTGGTCCACCATACGGGTGATCTTATCATAAAAGGAAATCAGGTTAGTTAGGCAGGACCTACCCTTCACGAACCCATGCTGGCTGGGACCAATGACTGCTTTGTCCCCCAGGTGCGCCTCAATAAGTTCGAGAACCATCTTCTCCATGATTTTACCAGGCACTGACGTGAGACTGACAGGCCTGTAATTGCTATAGATTTTTATATCTATATAGATATATAGATATAAATATTGTATATTTCCAGAGTAAAGGAATACAGCGTCCATTACTACACAGGAACTGGGATTCTTCACATTTTGCTCTAGCACCGTCGGCAGCAGCGCACAGGCAGGCAGGGGCGAGCAGCAGGCAGAGCGCCCCGCAGCGTGGCAGTGCCCGCCGCCGCCCCGCACTGCCACCTGTGTCACTTATACTACTCCTATTACCCATGCTGTTAGTGTCAGTGGCATCCTCCTGGTACCATTTCTGTCTTTGTCGCCCCTTACTCTCCCCATTTTCTTTTTGCCACTGACCATTCACCACAAATGGATGAGACACATGATTGCTAGTTAGGAAAGAGAGTGTAACGTCTGCTATATGGCTGCAGGCAGTGCCAGCTGCAACCTTAGAAGCTATTTGTGAAAGAGCCTGCCGGTGGTCATTTGTTAGTGTAATCTGTGTCTCTGCACTCCTGCCCCGCAATAAAGGTAGTAATAGAGCTAAATCGTCATTAGTAATCTGTAGAATGTGGCAACCCCACGGAATGTTATCCAGGAACATAGTTATAACACCGATCTGGGGACGAATAGTCTTTTTTGCATTGCAAGATAAGCCTCTCATAAAAGAATGCTAGAGTGAAGCAGCACAGCCGCTGCTGCCGCTGCCTCCATGGTTACGTCAGTGTCCTGGTTTCAGTTAGCACAGAATTAATTTTCGTCCTAGTAGCTGGTGGAATGCTGTGTTTTGGCTTAGAATGAGAAGAGTGCTGATAACACCCCGATGCTTTAATTGTTGCAGAGCAGTGCTTATACTAAGCCAAGGACATCTCAGCCTTTGCTCTGTCCTGCCAACGGGCAGGCTGGGGGGTGCAGTAAGAGCTGGGAGGGGACAGACCCAGGACAGGTGACCCAAACTAGCCAAAGGGGTATTCCATACCATCTGACGTCATGCTAAACAATATATAGGGGTGGCTAGCCGGGGGGAGGGGGCCGGACTGCTCGGGGTTAGGCTGGGCATCGGTCAGCGGGTGGTGAGCAATTGCATTGTGCATCACTTGTTTGTACATACTATTATTACTTTCGTATTATCACCATTGTATCATCATTATTATTATTGTTATTATTATTTTGTTATTTTTTTTTTCCTGTCTTATTAAACTGTCTTTATCTCAACTCACGGGCTTCACTTTCCATTTCTCTCCCCCGTCCCAGAGAGGGAGGGGGGAGGGTGAGCGAACGGCTGCGTGGTGTTTAGCTGCCGGTCGGGTTAAACCACGACAGTCTTTTTGGCGCCCAACGTGGGGCCCGAAAGGTTGAGATAACGGCAGATCTGATCAGAGTGTGTTAAACTAAAATTGGTGTAAGGATTAGACCTGCTTAATAGTCACTTGTCATGATGCTGATTGCTTTAATCACAACTCTGCTGCGCCTGTTTTCCAAATTGAGTATTATAGTACATTATTTTCCGTATTTGCTCTCTGTAGTGTTGTTTCTCCTCTCCGGGCCCTGGTTTCAGACCATTATGGTACTAAGTGTTATAGCAATGGCTTATGAGACGATAAGATATCTGGTCATGACTCTAACTTGGTATTTATACTCAGTAACATCGTGGACTCTGTACTTTGGAAACAGCATCTTGGGAACTATTAGCAATTATACCTATTGTTTTTCTCCATTAGAGAGTCAATCTGTGGAGGGGAAAGGGGAGGATATTTTTCCTTACTTGCTTACTCTCCCTTTCTCCTTCACCACCCCTGTATCCTCCTGGGTCACTCTGCCTTCCTCCTTCACCACCCTCTTATCCCCTGAGCTTGTCACAATAGCTCTCCAAGATATTGAATATTTCTGGAATACTCAGAATACCATAGTCTTGTTGTTCTGCCTCATGAATGCACTAGAGCAGGGGGAAGCTCCTGAACACCTGCAGTACATCGATGACATTATTGTGTGGGGTGACACAGCAGAGGAAGTTTTCGAGAAAGGGAAGAAAATAGTCCAAATCCTTCTGAAAGCCGGTTTTGCCATAAAACAAAATAAAGTCAAAGGACCTGCACGGGAGATCCAGTTTTTAGGAATAAAATGGCAAGATGGACGTCGTCAAATCCCAATGGATGTGATCAACAAAATAACAGCTATGTCTCCACCAACTAACAAAAAAGAAACACAGACTTTCCTAGGTGTTGTGGGGTTTTGGAGAATGCACATCCCAAATTACAGTCTGATTGTAAACCCACTCTACCAAGTAACTCGTAAGAAGAATGAGTTTGAATGGGGCCCTGAACAACGACAAGCCTTTGAACAAATCAAGCAGGAAATAGTCCATGCAGTAGCCCTTGGGCCAGTTCGAACAGGACCAGATGTAAAGAATGTGCTCTACACTGCAGCCGGGGAGAACGGCCCCACCTGGAGCCTCTGTCAGAAAGAACCTGGGGAAACTCGAGGTCGGCCTCTGGGGTTTTGGAGTCGGGGATACAGAGGATCTGAGGCCCGCTATACTCCAACTGAAAAGGAGATATTGGCAGCATATGAAGGAGTTCGATCTGCTTCGGAGGTGGTCGGTACTGAAGCGCAGCTCCTCCTAGCACCCCGATTACCGGTACTAGGCTGGATGTTCAAGGGAAGGGTCCCCTCTACGCATCATGCAACTGATGCTACATGGAGCAAGTGGGTTGCACTGATTACTCAGCGGGCTCGAATAGGAAACCCCAGTCGCCCAGGAACATTGGAAGTGATCATGGACTGGCCAGAAGGCAAATACTTTGGGATATCATCAGAGGAGGAGGTGGGTCGTGCTGAAGAAGCCCCACTGTACAACCAGTTGCCAGAGAATGAAAAGAAATATGCCCTGTTCACTGATGGGTCCTGTCATATTGTGGGGAAGCATCGGAGATGGAAGGCTGCTGTATGGAGTCCTACGCGACGAGTTGCAGAAGCTGCTGAGGGAGAAGGTGAATCGAGTCAGTTTGCAGAAGTGAAAGCCATTCAGCTGGCTTTAGACATTGCTGAACGAGAAAAATGGCCAGTTCTCTATCTCTACACCGATTCATGGATGGTAGCAAATGCCCTGTGGGGATGGTTACAGCAATGGAAGCAAAACAACTGGCAGCGTAGGGGCAAACCTATCTGGGCTGCTGCATTGTGGCAAGATATTGCTGCTCGGGTAGAGAACCTGGCTGTGAAAGTACGCCACGTAGATGCTCATGTGCCCAAGAATCGGGCTACTGAAGAACATCAAAACAACCAGCAGGTGGATCAGGCTGCTAAGATTGAAGTAGCTCAGGTGGACCTGGATTGGCAGCATAAAGGTGAATTATTTATAGCCCGATGGGCCCATGACACCTCAGGCCATCAAGGTAGAGATGCAACATACAGATGGGCTCGTGATCGAGGGGTGGACTTGACCATGGACGCTATAGCACAGGTTATTCATGACTGTGAAACATGTGCTGCAATCAAGCAAGCCAAACGGTCAAAGCCTCTTTGGTATGGAGGACGATGGCTGAAATATAAATATGGAGAGGCCTGGCAGATTGATTACATCACACTCCCTCAAACTCGCAATGGCAAGCGCCATGTACTTACAATGGTGGAAGCAACCACCGGATGGCTGGAAACATATCCTGTGCCTCATGCTACCGCCTGGAACACCATCCTGGGCCTTGAAAAGCAAGTCCTATGGCGACATGGCACCCCAGAAAGAATAGAATCAGACAATGGGACTCACTTCCGAAACAACCTTATAGACACTTGGGCCAAAGAACATGGTATTGAATGGGTGTATCACATCCCCTATCATGCACCAGCCTCCGGGAAAGTTGAACGATACAATGGCCTGTTAAAGACTACCTTGAAAGCAATGGGCGCTGGGACGTTCAAAAACTGGGATACGCATTTGGCAAAGGCCACCTGGTTAGTCAATACTAGGGGATCTACCAACCGAGCTGGACCTGCCCAATCAAACCTGTTACGTACTGTAGATGGGGATAAAGTTCCTGTAGTGCATGTAAAAAATATGCTGGGTAAAACAGTCTGGGCTACTCCTGCCTCAGGAAAAGGCAAACCTATTCGTGGAATTGTTTTCGCTCAGGGACCTGGATATACTTGGTGGGTGATGCAAAAGAACGGAGAGGTCCGGTGTGTACCTCAAGGAGATTTAATACTGGGTGAGAATAGCCCATGAACTGAATTGCACCATGTTAAATAGTATATTATACTGTATGTTATCACTACCATGATTACTATAGGTGACTAACTAGAATGTATGGAAAAGAGTGTAACCTGAGCATGACATAAATGGTATGGAATAAGGGGTGGATAGATGTCCTGGTTTCAGTTAGCACAGAATTAATTTTCGTCCTAGTAGCTGGTGGAATGCTGTGTTTTGGCTTAGAATGAGAAGAGTGCTGATAACACCCCGATGCTTTAATTGTTGCAGAGCAGTGCTTATACTAAGCCAAGGACATCTCAGCCTTTGCTCTGTCCTGCCAACGGGCAGGCTGGGGGGTGCAGTAAGAGCTGGGAGGGGACAGACCCAGGACAGGTGACCCAAACTAGCCAAAGGGGTATTCCATACCATCTGACGTCATGCTAAACAATATATAGGGGTGGCTAGCCGGGGGGAGGGGGCCGGACTGCTCGGGGTTAGGCTGGGCATCGGTCAGCGGGTGGTGAGCAATTGCATTGTGCATCACTTGTTTGTACATACTATTATTACTTTCGTATTATCACCATTGTATCATCATTATTATTATTGTTATTATTATTTTGTTATTTTTTTTTTCCTGTCTTATTAAACTGTCTTTATCTCAACTCACGGGCTTCACTTTCCATTTCTCTCCCCCGTCCCAGAGAGGGAGGGGGGAGGGTGAGCGAACGGCTGCGTGGTGTTTAGCTGCCGGTCGGGTTAAACCACGACAGTCAGACAGACTGCAGGGTTGTGATCTCCGCCCCTCTGCTATGTGCCAACTCGCCACACGGTGAGGGTCGGCTGCCGTTGTCCACTGACGCCTCTGGTCTCCCGTAGCAACTCGATCCCGAATGTCCCGCGTAGCACCGCGATGACGTCAATTTCCTGCGTCCCACCGCGGCTCCCGCGTTTCCCGCTGCTTCCACGTCTGCCCGCGACTCCCGCGTTTTCCGTGGCTCCCGCGTTTTCCGCGGCTCCCGCGTTTTCCGCGGCTCCCGCGTCCCTCCGCGGCTCCCGCGTTTCCTGCAGTTTCCTTTCCCCGCGTCTCCCCGTGGCTTCCTTCCCCGCGTGTCCCCGAGGATCTTTTCCCCGCGTCCCCCCGCGGTTTCTTTCCCCGCATCTCCCCTCGGTTTCTTTCCCCGCGTCCCCCCGCGGTTTCTTTCCCCGAGTCTCCCCTCGGTTTCTTTCCCCGCGTCCCCCCGCGCTTTCTTTCCCCGCGTCTCACTGCGAGTCCTTTGTCCGGGTCGATGCTTGGAGTTTCTCAATGTCTCTCAGGTGTTCCGGCTTCTGCCAGGTCTCTCCGTGTCTCTCAGAGCTGTCCGTGGCTCTGCAGCGTCTCTCAGGGCTCTCTCCGTGCGGCAGTAGTCCCTCCGTGTGCCTCGGGTCTCTCGGCGCCGCTCTGGTCTCCCGGCCTGTTCGGGTCTCAGCAAGTCCGGGTCTCAGCCTGTTCGAGCGCCATATGTTGCAGGAAGCACGGCCGAAAGCACGACAGACAGCAGTAGAGTCAGATCATGCTCCATTTTATTGCCCAAATAGCCTAACTTTTATAGTGAACTTAAAAGGGGCGGATAGTGTCTCACACAAGATTATTGGTCAAAAGCACTCAGACAAACAACTACAAGAAAACAGACCCACCTACATGAAAACAACCCCCTTGTGATTAGCAGTCACGTAGACCTTGTCCTTGAAGCCAGAGGCTGGTAACAATATTTTTCTAAATTCCTCACTTGGGCGATGTGGGAACACTGTCATGGGAACTTCTCGTAGTCACCCTGGTAGCTTGGTTTGCTCAGCTGCAGCAAGCCATGGGATTTTTGCTGTTTCAAAAAATCCCTCAACACTCTGTGTTGCATTTTCTCCCCCTTCCTCTTTGAGGAGAGGGGGAGTGAGAGAGCGGTTGTGGTGGAGCTTGGCTGCCCACCTGAGTAAAACAACCACAGTCCTTTTTGGCGCCCAACGTGGGGCTCAAGGGTTGAGATAACAATAGCATTGGTTGAAGTATTGACAACTAACATACTGGTAGTCATAATGTTCGGTTTTCTGGTAATATTTTTCTGTGTGGCTATGTTGTATGTAGTCCACTCTCTGTTTTCTTTTTTCCTTTACATCTGATCGGAGAAAGTGGTGAAGTCTGTGCTTGTTTTTTTTTATCATGTTGTGCTGTAACATACTGGCCTTCAGTTTTGTTTGGTATTCAGGCCCGGCATTGTTATCTTCCTGGTCTCATGGAGATTATCTTTTTGAAAATATTAAGAATTACAGCGCCTTCTTTTTTGCCCCTAGCAGTCAATCAGTGAATAATATCGGGGGTAGTGCCTTCTACTTTTCTCCCTGTGGGCTAATTACAGCAGCCTTTCAGTATCTTGGATACCCTTGGTCAGATATTATCCTCCTATTACTAGATCTAGTGTTTGTCTTCCCCAAGGTAAAGCAATTTATTAAGAATATTATCCAAGGACCTGTCCCCAGACAAAGTAGTTGTGGGTGGCAAGGTGTGTGGGGGGATTTGGGCAGGTACCTGTCACAGTTTTCTCCTCCGATGGTCCTTAATTTCACCCCTGAACAAGTGCAAAATCCAAGAAAACTGGTAGAATGTTTGAAAGACGTATGCCCTGACCCTGGCAATACCAGAGAACTCCACCAGCTTGCTGCACTCTGCTGGGGTCTGGCTTACGCCTATCAAATGTCAATTAACATTGCCCAGCACCCTCAAGGGGATAGGGAGTTTCCTGAATTTGATGATGAGACAGCACACACTGTGACCACTCCAGAAGACCGACCATCTATGGTATCAGTCGCCCCTGTAGTAAAGACAAAACAGTGGAAACAGAGATCAGGTCGTTTAGTAAGGGAAGAAGCTCCTCCTAAGGATGAGGGAGAAGAGGAAAAGGCAGGCAGCTCTAAAGCAGCGTCATCACGGCAACATCACGGAGAAGATACTGAAATCATAGATGAATCAGAAACTACTCGGTCTCTATTCTTGAGTGAGCTGCGAGAAATACGAATGGATTTCAGTCGTCATCCAGGTGAGCACATCCTTACCTGGCTGCTTCGATGCTGGGATACTGGGGCCAATACCCAACAGCTAGAAGGCAATGAAGCCAAGCAGCTGGGATCCCTCTCTAGAGAAAGGCTCATTGATAGAGTAATTGGGAGAAAGGCACAAGTTCTCAGCCTCTGGAGGCGAATCCTAACAGCTGTGAAAGAAAGGTATCCCCACAAAGAAGATATTGTATACCAAGTAAGCAAATGGACCACTATGGATAAGGGCCTCCAGCAGCTGTGGGAATTAGCTGTGCTGGAGATGCTTTATAGTGATTTAAACAATGTCCAGACACCTAAAGACCCTGATGAAGTCCAATGCACAACATCCATGTGGCGGAAGTTTGTACGGGCTGCACCCTCATCACATGCCAGCACACTGGCAGCAATGGATTGGGAGGAGGGGATGGGGCCAACAGTGGACGTGTCCAATCACCTTCATAAATATGAAGAAAATCTCTCTGCCCCAGTACGGGACTGCATTTCAGCTGTGGAGAGACTGTCCCAACGGTTAGATGAACACATAGCTTCCTCCTCACCTAGATGGAAGAATCTTTCGGCCATCAAGCGCCAGCAGTCTCCGGCTCAAACAAGGGAGAATCCGGGACACATACCGTGAGGTACCTTGTGGTTTTATTTACGTGACCACAGGGAAGATATGAGGAAGTGGGACGGTGAACCGACCTCGGCCCTAGCTGCTCAGGTACGTGAGCTACGGAAAGATACAGCAGCAACAGAGGGCCCCTAGGAGGATTGCTGCCCCAGTTTGGGGCAGCAATCCTCCTGTTGGGCAGTCCCCCAGAGGCAGTAGAAGGGCTAGTATTACTCCTGACCCTGACGAAGAGAATTCTGCTTCAAATTTGGAAGAATTAATTGATAGATGCTCCAACCAGGACTAGTGGGGCCCTGCCTCTGGCCAGGTAGAGGAGAGGGACAACCGGATTTACTGGACTGTGGATTCGATGGCCTGGCACACCAGAACTGCAGAAATATAAAGCTTTAGTGGACACAGGCACACAGTGTACCCTAATGCCATCAGGCCACCGAGGGGCAGAACTCATCTCTATCTCTGGAGTGACGGGGGGATCCCAAGAGCTAACTGTATTGGAAGCTGAAGTGAGTCTAACTGGGAATGAGTGGCAAAAGCATCCCATTGTGACTGGCCCAGAGGCTCCGTGCATCCTTGGCATAGACTACCTCAAGAAAGGGTACTTCAGGGATCCAAAAGGGTACCAGTGGGCTTTTGGCCTAGCTGCCTTGAGTACAGAGAAGATTAAGCAGCTGTCTAGCCTGCCTGGTCTCTCACAAGACCCTTCTGCTGTAGGATTGCTGAGGATTGAAGAACAGCAAGTGCCAATTGCGACTACAACTGTGCACCAGCGGCAATATCGCACCAACTGACGGATGTGATCAACAAAATAACAGTTATGTCTCCGCCAACTAGCAAAAAAGAAACACAAGCTTTCCTAGGCCTTGTGGGATTTTGGAGAATGCACGTGCCAGGCTATAGTCAGCTTGTGAGTCCTGTATATCAAGTGACTCGAAAGAGGAAACTCTTTCGAGTGGGGCCCCGAGCAACAACAGGCATTTGAACAAATCAAACAAGAAATAGCTCGTGCAGTAGCCCTTGGGCCTGTCCGTACAGGACCAGCTGTGCAAAACACACTTTACACTGCAGCTGGGGAGCATGGGCTCACCTGGAGCCTCTGGCAGAAGACCCCAGGAGAAACTCGAGGCCGACCTCTGGGTTTCTGTAGCCGGGGCTATCGAGGATCAGAAGCCAATTACACCCCAACTGAAAAGGAAATATTAACAGCATATGAGGGGATTCGAGCCGCTTCAGAAGTTGGTACAGAAGCACAACTCCTCTTGGTCCCACGGCTACCTGTGTTACATTGGATGTTCAAAGGGAAAATCTCCACTACACATAATGCAAACGACGCTACGTGGAGTAAATGGGTAGCGTTAATTACACAGCGGGCTCGAATGGGGAAACCCAACCGCCTGGGAATCCTGGAAGAGATTATGGACTGGCCAGAGGGCAGGGATTTCGGAGCACCGACAGAAGAAGTAACTCGTGCTGAAGAGGCACCACCATACAATGAGTTGCCAGAAGACAGAAAGCAGTATGTGTTGTTTACTGACGGATCCTGCCGTGTGGTAGGGAGCCATCGGAAGTGGAAAGCTGCTGTGTGGAGTCCCACACGACAAGTTGTGGAGGCCATGGAAGGGGAAGGTGAGTCGAGTCAGTATGCAGAAGTGAAAGCTATACAACTGGCCCTAGAAATTGCTGAAAGAGAAAAATGGCCGGTACTGTATCTCTACAATGACTCATGGATGGTGGCAAATGTGCTGTGGGGGTGGCTGTGACAATGGAAACAGAACAACTGGCAGCGCAGAGGTAAACCTATCTGGGCCGCTACCCTGTGGCAAGATATTGCTGCCCGGGTAGAAAACCTGGCTGTAAAGGTACGTCATGTAGATGCCCATATGCCTAAGAATCGTGCTACCGAAGAACATCAGAACAAGGAAGAAGTAGATCGAGCTTCGAAAATTGAAGTAGCTCAGGTGGACCTGGACTGGGGAGGTAAGGGTGAGCTGTTTGTAGCTCGATGGGCCCATGAAACATCAGGACATCTGGGGAGGGATGCCACATACAGATGGGCTCGTGATCGAGGGGTGGACCTGACCATTGAGGAATTACACAGGTCACCCATCAGTGTGAGACCTGTGCTGCAATCAAACGAGCCATGAGGGTAAAGTCTCCCTGGAATAGGGGGAGATGGCTTGGATTTCGATATGGTGAGGCCTGGCAGATTGACTACATCGGACCACTTCCACAAACCTGCCAAGGTAAACGTTACATACTTACCATGGTAGAAGCAACTACTGGGGGGCTGGAAACATATCCAGTGAATTATGCCACGGCCCGAAACACTATCTTGGGCCTGGAAAGACAAGTGCTGTGGCGACATGGTACACCAGAGAGAATTGAGTCCGACAATGGGAGTCATTTCCGAAACAATTTGGTCACTTCCTGGGCCAAGAGACATGGCATTGAATGGATGTATCACATCCCTTATCACCCACAAGCCTCTGGGAAGGTTGAGAGGTACAATGGACTGTTAAAAACTATGCTGCGAGCATTGGGTGCTGGGACGTGGAAACATTGGGATATAAATCTACCAGAGGCCACTTGGCTAGTTAACAATAGGGGGTCTGACAGCCATCCTGGTCCTGCTGAAACAAAACCCCTACACACTGTGGGAGAAGCTAAAGTCCCTGTAGTGCATGTGGGAAAGTGGATGGGGAAGGCGGTGTGGGTTGCCCCTGCCATGGGAAAAGGCAAACCCACTCGTGGGATTGTCTTTGCCCAAGGACCAGGGTATACCTGGTGGGTAATGCAGAAAGACGGGGATATCAAGTGTGTGCCTCAAGGAGATTTAACACTGGGAGAAAATTAATCTGTCATCCAAGTTATGTGTTGTAGGAGGACACTGCAGAACCAACGACAGGTCAACTTCGCAAGGAACCGGGCAAGTGCAACAGTGATGTGAGCTAAGCTGGTGCTGGTGTCAAGAAAACCAAATTCGCCTGCCCTGAGTGACCACTTTGACAGATGAAGCTGAAACCATCAACAGTTTTTATGAGCATTTTGGGAAAAGACCTATGGAATAAAGGGAAGTACAGACATATAAATGCTTCAATGGACAGAAAACAATGGTGATGAGAACATCTATATACTAAACTGTACCTGATTGTGACACAAATGTTATGGAATAAGAGGTGGAAGTAGTGTTGGATCTGTCTGAGCTGGAGTCACCTTTTCCCTGTAGCAGCCCACACAGTGCTGTACTCTGCACTCGTAGCTGGAACAGCACTGATATCACTCCAGTGTTGTGTCTATTGCTGTGTAGTGCTGGCACAGCATCAGGACTCCTTCCAAGCCCCCAAGAGCCAGCAGGCTGGGGGTGGGCAAGTGATGGGGAGGGGACATTGCCGGGGCAGCTGACCTAAACCAACCAAAGGGATATTCCATAACACCTGATGTCACACTCAGCAGTAAGAAGGAGGGCTCTCGTGGGGGAGGGGGCTGTTCCTCCTGAACAACCGCTATGCGTTTTGAGGCCCTGCTTCCCAGGACGTGGCCGAACATCGCTTCGTTGATGGGAAGTAGAGAATAAGTTTTTTTCCCTCTCTCTGTGCTTCCACGCGGGCTTATTATTTCTTTTGTTTCTTTTTTCCTCCCCATTCCCTTTCCCTTTAATTAAACCTTTCTCATCTCAAACCTCGACTTCTCTGTGTTGTATTTTCTCCCCCTTCCTCTTTGAGGAGAGGGGGAGTGAGAGAGCGGCTGTGGTGGAGCTCGGCTGCCCACCTGAGTAAAACCACCACACCGTATCAGAACCCAGTCTCCTGCTCGGAAGGGATGGACTTCCAAGGATAGGGTCCAAGGGTAATTCATTCCCTTTGCCTAGGTACAGCAATCCAAATAATATTCCATATGGTGAAACTCCCACATCTTTTTTGTCGCCATTTGAATTCAGAGAAGTGCCAAAGGTAAGCATTTTGTTTGGGGAGCCGAGTTTCCAGAACTCAGTCAATTGCTTCTTTACTGTCTGATTCACCCGCTCTGCCCTTCCAGAAGAGGAAGGATGCCAAGGAGCGTGAAATTTCCACTTAATTCCTAGAGTCCACATTAGCCCTTTTAGCCCTTGCAATATTTGTGACGTAAAGTGATTTCCTTGATCAAAGTCAATATTTTCAATGATTCCATACCTGGGAATTATCTGTTCTAGACTTACCTTAGCTACCAATCTCGCAGTAGCAGATACTGAAGGGAAAGCTTCTACCCACCCTGACAAGTGATTGACCAAGACTAATAAGTATTTAAATCTACCTACTCGAAGGAGTTCTGTAAAATCTACCTGTACACTTTGGAAGGGTTGAATTCCTGGTTCTAGCCCCCTTTGGGGCTGCTTGTGGAAAATTTTCCTGTTTACCTTTTGACATACTACATAACGCCTGAATACTTGTTTAGCCAGAGTATATATTCCCACACATACATATTTCAGTAGCACAGCGTCACACGTTGCTTGAATTCCCCAATGGCTCTCTTGATGTAAAACAGTTAATATTTGCCTCTTTAGCACTTTATTCAGCATTTCTCTCCCATCAGGAAGTATCCATTTACCTTCAGACTTCGTGGCTCCTAATTCCTTCAGGTATAAGATTATAGTGATTTCTGATTGCAAGGCCACCGGCTGGGCTTTTTCATCTGCCACAGAGTTCCCTGGGGCAGTGACTGAATTCCCTTTCTGGTGCTCTTTTATATGCATTATTATTATTACATACTAGAAGTGCAAATTATCTAGGTCTTGCTTTACAAGCTCTTTGTGCACCAATTCCTTCCCCTTATATTTGATCAACCCATACTCCTCCCAGATTTTAGCAAACATGTGAACCACCCCATAAACATATCTCAAATTGGTATAGATGGTTCCTATTGTGGTTTAACCCAGCTGGCAGCTAAACACCACACAGCTATTCACTTACCCTCCCCCCTCCCTCTCTGGGAGAGAGGACACCCCTCTCTCCAGTAAAAGCAAACTGTGGCTTACAGTCTGCTGCTAAAGGGATGGAGAAAAATGCATTAGTGATATGAGTTGTAGCATACCACTCGGCTCCCTTTGATTCCAGTTTTTACTGGAGTTCTAGCATGTCTGGCACTGCAGCACTCAGCGGTGGCGTGACTTCGTTCAGGCCTTGATAGTCCACTGTTAGTCTCCACTCACCATTAGACTTTTGGCACTGGCCATATGGCCAGTTTTAATTTTTGTTCCCCTGGCAGCCAGAGTGAAATTTTTGCGGTGGGGCATTGTTTTTCCACAACATCAATTCCTTTGAATTTAACCCTGCATCGACCAGTTGTTATGCTCAGGGTTTGTGCTGTCTCATGTGTAATTACTGACATTTGGGTTCCGGTGTCAATAAGAAAATTTACCAATAGTTTTTTGGGTCCAACGGGAATGGCAATGATAGGGTCAGAGTGTCCATTAGAGAGCCATTGAATTGCTAATACCCGCCGAGCAGGGTGGCTCACTGCCCTCCCCAGGGAAAGGAGTTTTTTTGCTGAGCTTCTGCCTCCTCAATTAGGCTTGGTGCAGAAGTTGCAGTTTCCTTATGGGTTGGGACAGACGTGTGTGTGATATATGGCATAATAATTCGTGTCAAGAAGATGGTTGATATTAATAAAGAAAGGGGAGATTTGGGAGTGTGGCCATGGGGGTCAGCAAGCCCCATGGTTGATGATAACATCAGACTCTTAACGATGAGGCCATCAGGAGTGTAAGAGTTTAGAGGGAACAAAGAAGGGTGATTCAGGAGACGCCATGCAGTCTCAGGGTTGCTTGTTCTTCAGTCATTAAGGCATGGAAGTTGCTGGGTGTTTGCTGTTGCTGTTAAGTCAAAGTTGTTTGACCAATGAAAAGTTGTTTTGAAAAGGACTGCTATGGGGTGAAGGGTATAAGAGGGGAACCTGTCCTCAAGATGAAGAAAGGCGACACGATATAATGAAGTTATGTCATCAATAAAGAAGCAGGAAAAAGGAATGAATAGGGACCAGCTAGCAGAACGGAGACCAAGACAGGAACAGGCACATTGATCGCCTCATGAAGATAGGTTCGGCCAAACTCAGCAATCCGCTCAAAGAAGCTCATACAGAAAGTCGCTGGAAATAGGTGCACCGGAGCTGGGAAGAAGCTCAAGCTGAGAGAAGTGGACCCGTGCACACAACTGCCCCTCACTGGTGTGAAATATGTTCATCTGATTCGTGTCAATATGGAACAATGCTAGGGCAGAAGTTGCAGTTTCCTTATGAGTTGGGGGTTTTCTGGTTAGGCAATTCTCCCCAGCTGGAATATTTTTCTTACCCATAAATTGGACTAACATACGGAGGTCCTCCATAGAGACACCACGCAAGAATGGTCGGGGTGCACCCAAAGCTAGGGCTTTACTCCACAACTCACCTCGTTCCCTATTAGGTTTGAACCTCTCTTTGAATTTGGGGTATCTGGGATTTTGAGCGTGGATTTGGTGGACTCGCCAAGAGTGGTCTTGGGACTTAATACTGAATGAACTAATGCAGCCCATTCGGCATCCATATTTATCTATGTCTCGTAAAAAGTCACTCCAGGTGGGAATGGGGGAGTTTGGATTCCGCCTACAACCACAATCATCATCCCTAAGAGCAGCTAGTATGCGATCCTGGGTATTTGCTACAAACATCTTAAGACAATCAGGGAGTCCATGGATGAGAGGAGTTAATCGAACCGGGTCAATAGGAACTAACACCGGGGATTTTCTGAATTCATCTCTTTCATATATCGCCTGAATGCAGGCTGCTTTCTGTACTGCTACGGCCAGGTCAGAATAGCTTGTGGCTCTAATTTCCAGGGGTTCCCCTCTCTCCTGAGGATCTATTCCACCTGCCCAGTATGTTGCCCGTGCAGTTATAGAGTAACTATGGTCTCCTGGTGTGGTGATTAAAAATACTCCAGGTCTCCAAAAGCCTCCTGCCTCTTCTTCACTCAACATAATTTGATCTCCTCCTTCAAGAGAAACTCGCCACACATACTCAACTTCCAATTCCCCTGACTGCCTTGAGAACTTCTCCTGTATTTTAAGCAACTCTGCTGGTGACCATGGAATAGTTCGCACAGTAGTGCGGATTCCACCATCATCATCAACAGTAGTCTCAGTTTGGGAGCAGGAGTTTCCTTAGCTTCCTGCTGAGCACAAGACAAACTGTCTCCTAACACAGCACAAATCACACCTTTACCCTTTCTTTGACCGATCTTTCGTGAAGCCTGACACTGATCATTGTGCTCTACCTTGTTCTCTTGATTTTTCCAAAGTTTTTGGGCCCACTCCTTCCCCACCTGGGAAGGGAAACATTTGCATTTTTGCAGCAGTTTATCCATAGCAATCCTGCCGACTATGCCAATTTCTCTGTCGCGTTAAGGAGTGTAGCTGATTAACTGTTATGGGTCTGGTCGCATTCAGAGCACTGAACTACCATGGTCACGGATTCACCAATAACGTATAACCGCCCTTACTCTAGTCGCGTTCAATAAGAAGTATCATGGCTAGGAACAATGCAATCAAGTGCAATTTATTACAGCAACAGGTACACAGGTTCTTTGGATTGCCGGCGATAGTGACTGTCTGCAAAACCAAGCTAGCATGCATGAAGTACACAGGTGCGCAGCCTGGAAATTAATGCGTTAAAAGGCACAAAGATTCTATAAAGATTTCTATGTTTCCGCAGAGACACCCAGTATAACCAAGTGTTCAAATCTCACCCAAAGGCGTCCCAATGGGGGGGAAGAGAGGCTCAGCCCGTCGACTGCTCCCGGGAGTCAGGAGGTCCTCAGGATGATGTATTCCCTCGGGATGGTATCTCCCCTGACGGTGGTATCTTCCCTGACATCCCCTCTCTCTTAGGCCAGTTTATATTATTTTCTATCTTTCAGGTGGAGCTTGAGTGACTCTAGTCAAGCATATCTTAGTTATGATTGGTGAAAAGTTCTCCTGTCTCCGTTTAAAGGTATAGGCTCTGAGAAATTCAGAACGCATGCTCAATGAGGAGTGGTCACGCCTTGGAGGCGGGTAGCTTTTGGGGTGGAGGTGTGTTTTGGTATTATAATGATATTATAATGAGCAAAAGTACACTAGGGTACAGCATTTGTCGAAACATGACAGGTCCTTGGCTCAGGGTAGCAAAAAGTGCAGCTTATCGGTCTCGGTGTGCAGAAGAACAATCGCGTCCCCACCTGGTCACAGAGCCTAGCCATGGTGTCTCCACTCCACTCTACGCTCCGTACTGTTCTTAGAGCTAGCACACCAGGTTTCCCCAGCGCGATAGCATCTAAGGTTGGAAGCCTAGGGAACGCTCAGGTAATGCAGCTACGCCCTACCCTGAAAGCCTCTTCAATGCTGTACATTTTCTTTAAAATGTGAATGTTAGTTTTATTTCCCTAGTTACTTTGGGCAATTGCACCACATAATCCACCCCGTGACTATAGTCACTCAAGCTTCACGACATTTGGAATATGTCAGGGATATCACATACATTCTCGGGACGAGGTTTATTGAGTGTGTGTAGATTTTGTACAGATGCTAAACATCTCACCATAATCCAGAGTTTAATGTACAAACTAATTGTCAGTATAAAGCATAATACAGTGAGTATTAACAGAACAACAACAGGGTGAAGCATCTTGTTGAAGATTCCCATGGCAGCTGGTGACCATCCAAACAAAGTGTCGCACCAACTGTGTCTTTCATCTCTCTTTACTCTTTCCATCACTCGATGTATTTCTTTGTGCATCATGATGAACACTAATCAGAGTCTTTTGTCCATTGTCTCAAACTTGTTTCATCAGCCGCTTCAAGCCCTCACGTAACAGCAATTTCTTCACCAAGGTAGGGTTCATTCCAACAGAAGTAGGCAGGGCATGAAGCAGAATATAAAGGGGTGCAATAAGTTGACAAAATCTCAAATAAGTTGTCTTAATCTCAGTCGACCTATTTTAAGTAGACCCATTAGTTATTCGGCAACTGATTTGTATTGTCTGGCCAGACGTGGCTTGAAGTTCAGCCATTCTTAGAGAATCATAGAATCATAGAATCATAGAATCATAGAATATCCTGAGTTGGAAGGGACCCTTAAGGATCATTAAGTCCAACTCTTGACACCGCACAGGTCTACCCAAAAGTTCAGACCATGTGCCTAAGTGCACAGTCCAATCGCTTCTTAAATTCAGACAGGCTCGGTGCAGTGACCACTTCCCTGGGGAGCCTGTTCCAGTGTGCAACCACCCTCTCTGTGAAGAACCCCCTCCTGACGTCCAGCCTAAATTTCCCCTGCCTCAGCTTAACCCCGTTCCCGCGGGTCCTGTCACTAGTGTTAATGGAGAAAAGGTCTCCTGCCTCTCGATCCAACTCCATTCATCTTTTGAAAATACTTACTCCTATGTATTTCTATGTAATTCTGTGCCTCTGTAGCCCCAAAGACAGTACACAATTATACATTTGGTGAAAGTAAAAATGTACCAGCAATCAAAATTTGGTTCAGTTATTTTGGAAACTGTCTTAATTTCAGTCGGCCGATTATAAGTGGATCAGTTAGTTATTCATCAACCAATTTGTATTGTCTGTCCAGACGTGGCTTGTAGTTCAGCCGTTCTTAGAGAATCGTTCCAACTCCATTCATCTTTTGAAAATATTTTGTTTCCATGTAGAAGTAAAGTAGAGAGATTTAGGTCCTTTCTGTTTTGAGATGTTCCAGTGATTGTGCTATACTGTGACAATAGATTGTGCTATACTGTGACAATACATGGTTAGATGCCATGGTGAAACACCTCAGCTCCATGCACAACTACAGTAGCTAAGTTTCCTTTAAGGTCTGTAATTGCATCAAGGTCAGGGTAAAGCATAGCATTATTAATCCAAACTGTTGATTCGTCATCTTCCAGCTGTCCATATACAGTTCGCTCAGGGTTCCTGTGAACACAAAAGAAAATAAAATATGCTCGGTTGTATTCAACCGGCAGGGTTAGAAAGAGGGTAAAATATCAATCTTTGATTTCCCATGCATAGAGATATTTGGGAGTAGTTAGCACCATTGCTACTGTTAGATACACAGAGGGCTTTCACTATCTCTGCCATGTTTGGAACTGTGGCAGTCAAAGGAGTGGTGTTAGCATCCAACTGTCTGTAATCCACTGTAAAATGCCATTGCCTGGTTGGTTTCTTTACCAGCCACACCAGTGAATTGTAAGGTGAATGAGTCCTTTTAATAATGCCTCTTTCTTCCAATTCTGTTACCACCTCGTCAATTCCCATAAGTGCTGCTGCTGACAACAGATATTGCCAAACATTAATGATTTTAGCAGGGGATAAGGGTATGGATGTTTGTAACAGACTCAGTTTTACTGTGCCTGAATCCCTTTGATGTGTCGTGAAACTCCACACAGTTCCATCAGGGAGTTTCCACATACGACCATGCAGTATGTCAAATCCTAAAATATTAGTATATGCAGCACCAACTAATGCTTCTATCCTTGTTAAATTTTGTTCCTCTGGCAACCAGAGTGAAATTTTTGCAGTGGGGCATTGTTTTTCCACACCATCGATTCCCGTGAATTTAACCCTGCGTTGACCAGGTGTTATGCTCGGGGTTTGTGTTGTCTCATGTGTAATTACTGACATTTGGGTCCTGGTATCAATAAGAAAATTTACCAATATTTTTCGGGGTCCAAAGGGAATGGCAGTGATAGGGTCAGAGTGTTCATTAGAGAGCCATTGAATTGTTAATACCCGCCGAGCAGGGTGGCTCACTGCCCTCCCCAGGGATAAGAGTTTTTTTTGCTGACACCACAACTCACTCCGTTCCCTATTAGGTTTGAACCTCTCTTTGAATTTGGGGTACCTGGGATTTTGAGTGTGGATTTGGTGGACTCGCCAAGAGTGGTCTTGGGATTTAATACTGGCTGAACTTATCCAGCCCATTCGGCGTCCGTATTTATCCATGTCTTGTACAAATTCACTCCAGGTGGGAATGGGAGACAGTCACTATCGCCGTCAATCCGAAGAACCTGTGTACCTGTTGCTGTAATAAATCACACTTGATTGCATTGTTATAGCTCTCATTAAGTGCGACTAGGGTAAGGGTGGTTATATGTTATTGGTGAATCCATGACCATGATAGTTCAGTGTTCTGAATCTAACCAGACCCCAGACGGTTAACGCGTTATTGGCGACTATCCGACCGGACCCCAGACGGTTAACGCGTTATTGGCGACTATCCGACCGGACCCCAGATGGTTAATGCGCTATTGCTGAATCTGACTGGACCCCTAACAGTTAATGCGCTATTGGTGAAATCTGTGGTTGTGATAGTTCAGTACCCTGAATCCGACCGGGCCCATAACGGTTAATCAGCTACACCCCTTAACGCGACAGAGGCATCTGTGGAAATGGCAGCTGGCTATGGCGGTGGCACAAGCTTTCTCAGTACCGTCTGGGATTGACAGACCGCCAAGTACGAAACCTGAGACCTCAGGAATGCGGCTGACACAATCTTTATTGTCGGTTCCTGCACCCACCCCCACCACTGAGGGACTATCGGAGGAGAGAGCTAATGGGGAGGGGGGGTTGCCCTCCCCACCCCCTGCGCCAGAAAATCTTGATAAAGCTGTGCTGCCAGCATGTGTGTCGCTGCCAGGCAGCAATAAATCCACTCGGGATGCTTTGGCAATGAGAGGTGCAGCAGCAGCTTGCAAAAATCGACCTTCACTGGAGGAATTGTTCCAAGAACTGCTAGTGAAATTGTAGAACTTAAAAATTACGGATTTGGAGGAGCTTCCTCTCTCGTCTGCCCCACCGGAGCAGACACCCTCATTATCCGTCGCTACAACGCTGTCGGCACCAAGGAGGGATAGGTGCTCCGACATCATACGTGATGCCATCATAGAGGGGCATAGGCATGCTACATCCTTGGCCTGCCCTATTATTATCCACCCTGTGCAAGGCACCGGGTTGTGGCAGCCACATGACTGCAAGCTTTTACAACAAGCTCGAAAAATGGTTTTGGACTATGGATTACAATCCCAGGCGGCTCGACAGATAATTCAATGGATTTTTCAGGCAAAACCAATGTGTCCACTTGACTGTCGAAACTAGGCGCGCTTATTGTTAACTCCTTCCCCATTGTTATTGTTTGAAAGGGAATGGTTGCAGTTAGCACAGGGGGAAGCGGATCAACTGCGTCAACCGGGGGACCCTCTGTATGGGATTACTGCAGAGATATTAAAGGGAACGGGTCCTTATCTCAATACCCAGATTCAGTTGCAGCTCCTGTGATTATTCACCAAACAGCTGTGCAGCTCTCACTGAGGGCTCTTCTTAGTCTCCCAGGGAAAAAGAAAGCACCTCCATTCGCATCTGTAGAACAGGCCCCTGGGGAACCATATGCTAAATTTATTGATCAGTCCAGGCAACCAGATGTAGTGGCACAGGACTATCAGAGATTTGCTTTTATGGTACCCCCCATTAACGATCAGGCCCCGGCAAAGCACTGTGAATGGCTAGTGCTTCTACAGGGAATGAGGAATTCCCCTACATTATGTCAGTTATATGTGGCCTGGGCATTACAACAGGAAAAAAAAAAACAACATCCTAATTTACAAGATCCAGTCCAATTAACATGCAATATCTTATAGGCATTGGGGCCACATACCCCTCATAATCTTACATTCCCTGAAGTCCTATCATGTTAATTTCAGAATTGCACAGGTCTGGGTATCAGGTGTTTTCCCAGAAAGTTGGCACACCTTAGGATTTTCCACACCACTCTTCATACAATCCCTTATCAATATAATTGCATATTTGTACAATCCCCTAGCCTCTGGTTTGTTACATAATTAGCATACTGCTAACATGACAGAATGATTCTGTGCATCCTCAGAAAGGAAGGGTCTCCTACTGGGCCCCAGGGTTTCCCAGCCTGGGGGCGTGATTTTTACTTTTATAATGAGGATACTTCGCGAATATGTCACATTAGAATACTGCTAATCTTTCTTTTTCAGCCAACTATTCATGTTACATTGATTGGTGACCTATTCAAGGACATACTCAGGATGTTTCCCACAAGAATGTCAACAAAATGGTCTTCCTGATTGCCAGTTAATCATCCTTTAGACATCTCCAAGGCCTGGGTCATCTCACCCTTTCCTCAAAGTATGTTTTCTCTCTTTCTCACAAAACAGAGTTAACAATACACTGTTATCAAGGGTGTTGTGTAAGGCAGTTGCACGGGGTCTGCCCATTAAAATTTCATGAGGTGACAGCCCATATTTTCTATTCACATTGTTTCTTATATACATCAAGGGAGAGGTAATTCATCCAGCGATTTCAGCTAAGCAAATCTTTGCCAATCTGGTTTTCAAATCAGAGTTTTTCCTCTCTACAGCCCCACTGGATTGGGGGTGATAAGTACAACGGCACTTTGGTTCTATTTGTTAGGGCTGCACAAAATTTCTGCATTTTTTGTCCAATAAAATGAGTCCCCCTATTGTTATCTAGTATTAGGGGAATACTAAACCAATGAATTAATTATCTCAGCAACTTTTTGCAAAAGTTGTTGCAGCTGCAAGTTTAAAAGGATAGGCCTCGACCCATCCTGATAACATCTCTAAAATGACAAGGACATATTCAAAATTAAATCACAGAATCACAGAATTTCTAGGTTGGAAGAGACCTCAAGATCATCGAGTCCAACCTCTGACCTAACGCTAACAGTCCCCACTAAACCATATCCCTGAGCTCTACATCTAAACGTCTTTTAAAGACTTCCAGGGATGGTGACTCCACCACTTCCCTGGGCAGCCTGTTCCAATGCCTAACAACCCTCTCAGTAAAGAAGTTCTTCCTAAGATCCAACCTAAAACTCCCCTGGTGCAACTTTAGCCCATTCCCCCTCGTCCTGTCACCAGGCACGTGGGAGAACAGACCAACCCCCACCTCGCTACAGCCTCCTTTAAGGTATCTGTACAGTGCGATAAGGTCGCCCCTGAGCCTCCTTTTCTCCAGGCTGAACAAGCCCAGCTCCCTCAGCCGCTCCTCGTAGGACTTGTTCTCCAGGCCCCTCACCAGCTTCGTCGCCCTTCTCTGGACCCGCTCAAGCACCTCCATGTCCTTCTTGTAGCGAGGGGCCCAAAATTGAACACAGTACTCGAGGTGCGACGATCACCTCCCTAGACCTGCTGGTCACACTGTTTCTTATGCAAGCCAGGATGCTGTTGGCCTTCTTGGCCACCTGAGCACACTGCTGGCTCATATTCAGCCGACTATCCACCATCACTCCCAGGTCCTTCTCTGCCTGGCAGCTCTCCAACCATTCCTCTCCCAGCCTGTAGCTCTGCTTGGGGTTATTGCACC
Organism: Aythya ferina; assembly: GCF_964211825.1. Classification (NCBI taxonomy): domain Eukaryota; kingdom Metazoa; phylum Chordata; class Aves; order Anseriformes; family Anatidae; genus Aythya; species Aythya ferina. The sequence continues at coordinate 10,472,554 of NC_140313.1, forward strand.
CCAGGTGCAGGACCCGGCACTTGGCCTTGTTGAACTTCATGCAGTTGACCTCAGCCCATCGGTGCAGCCTATCCAGATCCTCCTGCAGAGCCTTCCTACCCTCAAGCAGATCGACACATGCGCATAGCTTGGTGTCATCTGCAAACTTACTGAGGGTGCACTCAATCCCCTCATCCAGATCATCGATGAAGATATTAAAGAGGACCGGCCCCAGCACCGAGCCCTGGGGAACGCCACTAGTGACTGGCCTCCAACTGGACTTGACTCCATTTACCACGACTTTTGGGCCCGAATATCCAGCCAGTTTCTAACCCAACGAAGCGTGTGCCAGTCCAAGCCAAGAGCAGCCAGTTTCTTGAGGAGAATGCTGTGGGAGACGGTGTCAAAAGCCTTGCTGAAGTCAAGGTAGACCAAAGCATTTAGGCACTTGAATATAATAAACTTGAATAAAGTCAATTTGCAAATTTGTAAATGGTGTCCATGGTTTTGTTATCATAAAAGTTGGTCAAAGCAACTCTCTAAGACTCAATTTGGAGTTTTAGAAAGCAGGCATTCTTTAATTGCAGCACCGGACTCATAGGGGATCACTCCACCTAGTGTGCCCACAGAATTGTTACAGGGGTTATATACAATCAAAACATACGTATTCATTCGATTTAAAAAAAAATAAAAATAAAAATAACAAACATATCCACTTTATTTCCTGGAACTAGTTCAAGTATGTAAATGTTATAAATGGCTCAGGATTCAAATTAGGATTAAATAAAAAAATAGGATTTATTAAAAGAATATAAAGGAATAGAGGTAAGCAAACAGCGCTGGGTGCACCGGGAGTCTCCGCTCCACCAGGACGCACCCAGCACTGTTTGCTTACCTCTATTCCTTTATATTCTTTTAATAAATCCTATTTTTTTATTTAATCCTAATTTGAATCCTGAGCCATTTATAACAATTTGGGGGCTCGTCCGGGATGGCTATAGTTCCTGAATTCTGATTTAATCTAGGAGAGGCGCCCCACCATTTGGTGGCTCCTGTTTGAGTCAGATCGGGACTAATGCCATCCTGAACCTGAATAAAGGTAAGCAAAGAATTTATTTTTTTTTGAGCTCCCTTGCCAGATGTTTTTTGCCCGTAATTCTGCGCGCGAAGATCCGGACGAAGATGACAGTCGTTTGGATACCGTCTGGTTCGATCCCAGACGAAGACAGCAGAGACGCTTGTGGATGCCGTCCGATTGGATTCTGGACGAAGACGACTGATTCGTAAGATACCGTCCGGTTGGGTAAAGGTGCGGTTGCCAGTGTTTGTGTGTGAGAGTGTAACTGAGACTACTAAAGTCAGCGTGGAGGTCTTTTTGTTTTCTCACCGGTTCTAATCTCCTGTGGGGGGGGCTGGGCCGGTGAAGGGAGTGATACGTGGGTGGGTGATAGGTCCTAAACCCCCTGCAAGACACTCTCACTGGGGGCAACCAAGGGCTGTGGGAATTGCCACAACTAAAATTCCCGGATGGGTCAGAGAAAATCGAAGACCAAGGACCAGAAAGGGAGCAAATTACCAGATATATGACCAAAAAGTCCATTATGAATAATGATTAGAAATTGGAACAATAGGGGCCCCAGAAAATTAAAGAGTAAATTAAAAATGATCCAGTATTATATGATAGAATGACCAAAAGAACCCTTAAGACCCCATGTATTTTGATCCACGGAGGACGGGGTCTGTCAGGCTTTGAACATTAATAGTAGAATACCCGTGGATCTGGAAAAGAGCAAGCTGAAACATTGGAATTAGAAATTAGAGAGCAATTGATTAAGAATGAATATGTGCTACTGTGCTGTGCTGCGCTTATACCTCCAGATAACAGGAGCCTCTCGGACCCCGAGAACCAGATCAAAAACAACCTCATGGTTCGGACTTTAATCAAGGGGTCTGAGATAAGGAGGACTGTTCACAAAGGGACAGGTTATGCATATGTATAGGAATGTTCATGTATATGTAACTCTTTACTAAAGCAAGTTGCCACGTTAGGCGTGCACGACTTTGGTGGGACTACCCGCCCCGTGCCGCCCAGGACTGACTAAACATACCTACTTTACAATCTTACTGATTGTGGAGTCAGCTTTCTGTGAGTCATTTTGGTGAGCCAGGCAGGAGACACTCTGCTTGGCTGTGGGATCGGCTGCAGCGCGGACGCCCTTAGGTGCACCCTGAGTGTTTTGCTCGGAGGGGACTCCACTCTCAGCTGCTCACCGCAGGAGCAAAGATCTCCTGAAACTGCAGACAAATGGTATGTTTTCAGCTGCTGGAGGGATACTAACTGGAGTGTTAATAATTGTATGTGTTTTTATGTATGTATTTTGTGTTGAAATTTTGTATATTGTAATATTTGCATATTGTATGTATTTTGTGTTGAAAGTATTTGTGTAAGTGTAAGGGTTTGAAACAAAGTGTTACAAGTCACTTCACGAAGAACACAGTCAGAGACAATACTTATTTGGTTGGTTATCATTGTAAATTATATTCCTGTGGTATGAATGAGATGTGCTGGAGGCCTCTGTGTGCGATTGTGCTGTGTGAGTGAGACGCAGCGTTGCTGCAAAGCGAGTGCAGAGTTCCGATCCATGGTTCCGTACTCTCCACAAGGGGAGTGAGCAGAGACGAACAAAGTGCGTGACAGACTGAAAAGAAGTGCTGTTTTATCCAAGTTTTGAGTGGTGGTGCCTAATATATGGGCCTGGCGATGTATCTTGTGATCCTATTTTTGCTCTTAAATGTTTTGACTGTGACAAGAAAAAGGCGGGAGCATGATCTGACTCTACTGGTGCCTGTCATGCTTTCGGCCATGCTTCCTGCAACATATGAGGCCCGAACAGGCCGAGACCTGGACTCACTGAGACCTGAACAGGCCGAGACCGGAGCGGCGCCAAGAGCCTGGAGCGGCGCCGGGAGACCCGAGACACTACGGAGGGAACTACCGCTGGACGGAGAGAGCCCTGAGAGACGCTGCAGAGCCACGGACGGCTCTGAGAGACACAGAATAGACCTGACAGAAGCTGCAAAATGCGGGGAAATTGAAGTAATTGCGGTGCGACACGGGACATCCGAGATCGAGTTGCTACGGGAGACCAGAGGCATCAGTGGACAACGGCAGCCGACCCTCACCGTATGGCAAGCCGGCACAGAGCAGAGGGGCGGACATCAGGACCCTGCAGCCTGTCTGACGTAACCATGGAGGCAGCGGCAGCAGCGGCTGTGCTGCTTCACTCTAGCATTCTTTTTATAAGAGGTTTATCTTGCAATGAAAAAAAGACTATTCATCCCCAGATCGGTGTTATAACTATTACTAATGACGACTTAGCTCTATTGCGGGGCAGGAGTGCAGAGACGCAGATTACACTGCCAAATGACCACCAGCAGGCTCGTTCACAAACTGCTTCTAAGGTTGCAGCTGGCACTGCCTGCAGCCGTATAGCAGACGTTACACTCTCTTTCCTAATTAGCAATCATGTGTCTCATCCATTTGTGGTGAATGGTCAGTGGCAAAAAGAAAAGGAGGATGCCACTGACACTAACAGCACGGGTAATAGGAGCAGTATAAGTGATACAGGTGCAGGGCGGCGGCGGGTGCTGCCGCGCTGCAGGGCACTCTGCCTGCTGCTCGCCCTCGCCAGCCTGTGCACTGCTGCCAACGGTTCTAGAGCAAAATGTGAAGACTGTCTGGATGGCACTGATGAAGCAAACTGTAACAATGTTATTCAGTGCTCTGGACCTGGCAAATTCAAGTGCAGAAGTGGAGAATGCATAGATATCAATAAAGTGTGTAACCAGCAGAGAGACTGCAAGGACTGGGGTGATGAGCCCCTGAAGGAATGCAACATAAATGAATGTGACTGTCCAGCTGGGAAACTGTGGAGATAGTGATGAATGCCAAAACCCTGGTATCTGTAGTCAAATCTGTATCAACCTGAAAGGTGGCTACAAATGTGAATGTAGCCATGGCTATCAGATGAATCCTGCTACGGCAAAGCAAATTACATAACCGTTGCTTAACTTGTCAGAAGATAAAAAAGAAAGTGTTTCAACAAGCAGCCATGGGAGGGAAGAATCACTGAACCCCCGATGTGAGGGACTGTACCTTGTTTTACTGACTACTGAAACAGCTGTGAGAACTGCAGAAAGGGACCCACACATCCAGAATAAAAGGACCAGTAACTACTGAAACTTGGAGGGTTGAGTCTGCTCCTGGGAAACTGAAACTCAAGCTAAGGACGAATTAATATTCTGGCAACAAGGCTCTGCATGAATTAAGGATGCCAAATAAAGGGGACAAGCCTAAAGGGAGAAAAGGGAGAAGGCAAGACCGGGGCGGGACCCTCCACTGCGGTGTGTATGGTCTACCGAGGGAGGCAACCCCTATGGGTATTGACTGCCGAGTGAGAGGGCCTTGACCGGACTTCTCCCACACTAAGATCAGGTTGTCCCGAGAAAATAACATAAGAACCCTTTTTAAACCTATATAAAATTGTGATTCGTTTTCCAGGAGCTGGATCACCCTGACAGGCCGAACGGTAACACAAGCCTGAATCGACCCTGAAGGCGTTTGCCTATTATGATCCAGCTACGTGGGCAGAAGACAGATCCTGGGGCTATAGGACCCCAGTATATATACTTAATAGAATAATTAGGTTATTAGCTGTAATAGAAATAGTTATAAATGATGAGAACTGATCTAAATGAGTTATAAAGATGAGAACTGCTTTGTATCAGAATTGCCTAGCTTTGGATTATTTACTAGCACAAGAAGGAGAAGTCTGTGGAAAATTTAGCTTTAGTAATTGCTGTTTAAAGATTGATAAAAAGGGTGTTTCTTCCTAGTAGCTGATAGAATGTTATGTTCTGGTTTAGGATGAGAAGAATGTTAATAATATGCTGATGTTTTAATTGTTACAGAGCAGTGCTTACACCAAGCCAAGGATGTTTCAACTTCTCACTGTCCTGCCAGCAGGCAGGCTGGGAGGAGGGTCGGACCGCTCGGGGTTAGGCTGGGCATCGGACAGCAGGTGGTGAGCAATTGCATTGTGCATCACTTGTTTCGTACACATTATTACTAGTAGTACTATTATCATCATTATTGTTATTATTATTATTGTTATTATTTTCTTGTTTTTATCTCAACTCACAGGCTTCACTTTCCCATTTCTCTCTCCCATCCCAGAGAAGGAGGGGGGGGAGGTGAGTGAGCGAGCACAAACCTGGAAGGATATGGAATGGGATTTATTTTCATGGCTGCCTGGTGGACCATGGGTTAAAAAAGTGTTATTTTTATTGTCATGTGGTGTAATGATGTTATTGTTTATACCTTGTATGATACCTTGCCTTACGTTATTAATACACCGGATGATAAATAGTACATTTGTAATAACTTCATAAAAAAAAAAAAAAGGAAGGGGATATGTCAATTATGATGCTTAAGAATTGGACCCTCCAAGAATGGACTGATGAAATCCAGTTATTAACGACAGAAGAGACACGAATTGATTGTTGATATTAAAAAGAAGATAAGGGATTGTTAGGAATGTTTTAACAATTCGTGTCCATAAAGAACAGTCCTGTCTGCCTCTGGGCCCTGCACTGGCAATTTAATTCTTAAACCACAGATGCAGTGTGTCCCAGTCTCCCCCTCATTCTAGTCAATTTATCAAGTCTTCAGAAAATACTCCTCAAATTTATGAACCTGTTTGCTTTTGTTATTCCAGACTTCTATTTCTAACAGTTACAGCCTTTTTTCTGTCTTCTTCGAGATTAACTTAACACTGCTATAGGTGTGACTGTCCCTGTGAATGGCTGGTGAAGAATGTTTTAATTACTGGTGAAGTGTCAATAAGAAAGCTATTTGTGTTTGTATGAAGTCTTTGATGTCTGGGGGTTTCAGAACAACTGATAACAACTAGTGACTGTTATGGGATACTATGCAAACCTCTGGTATCTGGCCAGGTGGCCAAGAGATTAAGAAGAAGACAAAAAAAGAAGCTGAAGGACGGCTGAAGGACCTGCAGAAAATGTTCTATAAATTTGGTATGGTGCCAAAGGAGTACAAAGGGGAAGGACTTGGAGAGGAAGACTACGAGCCTTCAGCATGAAAGAATCCTAGAGACCCCCAGAGGAGACTGATGCGCATGCTCCAGTAGGAGGGACTGGACCCCGGAAGCTAATTATAATAACCTGTTTTTTTTAGAAGTAGTAATGAATATATATTAGTCTAGGAGCATAAAAATCAGCTACTTGATGTAACTGGTGTGCGTCCTGGTGGAACGGAGACTCCCGGTGCACCCAGCACTGTTTGCTTACCTCTATTCCTTTATATTCTTTTAATAAATCCTATTTTTTATTTAATCCTAATTTGAATTCTGAGCCATTTATAACATAAATATCCCCAACATATGCGCATTTATTTCTACTGGTGGTCCTTTGGGTTCTTCCAATGTTCATCAATAGTCAACAGGCATACATGCTAAGCTAAGTCATATACACATCCAAGGATATATGCATGCCATGAGTTTCTGACCTAATCTTTTCAGACATCCTCCAGGCCTGGGTCATCATTTACACATCCAAAGTTTCCAAACTTCCATCTAACTAAACATAGTAAAGGTTTGGCCTACCTGTTCATAAAATGTTTCAGATTTGGCTCTATTATTATTATTATCAGGGAGAGAACCATATGTACTTCTGACTTAGTATCAATCCCTCCTTTTCTTTTGAGGGTTTGTAGTGAGCCAGATGCAAACCTCATCATCTTAGAACAACAACTACAACCTAACACTGTACCATTACAAGTCCACGGGTCCAGATGGGATTCATCCCAAGGTGCTCAAAGAGCTGGCTAATGTCATCGCGGGACATCTCTCAATTATTTTTCAACTGTCTTGGCAATCTGGAGAGGTCCCAGTAGACTGGAAGCTGGCAAATGTTGTGCCCGTTTTCAAGAAGGGTCAGAAAGAAGACCCTAGCAATTACAGGCCTGTCAGTCTCATGTCAGTGCCTGGTAAAATTATGGAGAAGATGATTCTTGAAGTTATTGAAGCACACCTGGGGGTCAATGCAGTCATTGGTCCCCAGCCAACATGAGTTCATGAGGGGTAGGTCCTGCCTAACAAATCTGATTTCCTTTTACGATAAGATCACCCATCTAGTCGATCAAGGGAAACCAGCCAATGTGATCTTTTTGGACTTGAGCAAGGCTTTTGACACGGTTTCCCATAGGATCCTACTGGACAAAATGTCCAGCATACAACTTAACAAAAACATCATACGATGGGTGAGCAATTGGCTGACGGGCAGGGCTCAAAGGGTTGTGGTAAATGGGGCCACATCTGGCTGGCGGATGGTCACTAGTGGGGTCTCTCAAGGCTCCATTTTAGGGCCAGTCCTCTTCAATGTTTTTATAAAAGTTTTGGATGCAGGACTAGAAGGTGTTTTGAGCAAATTTGTTGATGATACTAAACTTGGAGAAGTTGTGGACTCTGTTGAGGGTGGAAAGGCCTTGCAGAGAGATCTGGACAGATTGGAGAGCGGGACCATCACCAACCGCATGAAGTTTAACAAAAGCAAGTGCCAGGTCCTGCACCTGGGATGGGGCAACCCTGGCTTTACGTACAGACTGGGCGACGAGATGCTGGAGAGCAGCCTTGCAGAGAGGGATCTGCGGGCTGCGGTTGATAGTAAGTTGAATATGAGCCAGCAGTGTGCCCTGGCAGCCAGGAGGGCCAACTGTATCCTGGGGTGCGTCTTGCATGGCATTGCTATTCGGTCGAGGGAGGAGATTGTCCCGCTCTACTCTGCACTGGTGCCAGCAGACCTGGTGTCACATAGACCTTTCCATGATCAAGAAACAAAGTTCTGCCGGTTGCACCAGTCCTGAAGCCATGTATTAATGCTTGTCTGCTTGTCAGCATTGATCCCCCCATCAGAAGGACAGAGGCAAACACAACCTGTGCCCCTGATCCTTTAAGTAGTCACCTCAAAGCCCTAAAGTCCCTTTTGATCTCTCTCAGACTTCTCATTGCTACCTCGTCATTACCAGCCTGAAAGACTAGTAGTGGGTAGTAGTCGGTGGGCCATACCAGGCGCTTGACTTGCTTAGCTAAGTCTCTCACATGAGACTTCCCTGTGGTTTGGGTCCTTATTTCTTTCTTGACAGAAGATATAGTGATGCGGATGGTAGGTTGCCTTGTCTTAGGCACCCTTTTCAACTGGGATGGGCTTTTCGTCTACATCGTTGTTCTGACTGTTGTGTTCTAGACCCGCATACCTGTTATATAAGGGTAGATGGGAAGGTGAGGTGGGAAGGGACAGGGCTCGCCTACCACCCTGAACAGGAACCTGCCTCCATTCCCCCCCCGGCCTAGGTCTCCTCCTACTGCCTGGTGGGATGAGGGAACTTTTGTCTTCTGCTTAGCTGGAGACACTTGTGCTTTGCCAGGCTTGTGAGTCTCTCTCAGAGAGGGCAGAGTACACCTCCACCAGCCAGTTTCCCTCTCTGACTCCCTGATGCTCCTGAGCCTTCTCACCTCCTCCTGAAGCTCCGCTACCTGTTTGAGCAGCTCTTCAACCTGGGCACACAGACATACCCCTTGCTGCTGCTGTCGGATACCAACAGAAGACTCAGGTACACCCTGCAGCCCAAGACCTGGATAGCAGTGTGTTTCCCTGAGCTCTCTGTCTGAGTAGCCACATCGGTGACTGCAGCTGGAGAGGCTGCAAGAGATGCGGAGGCCATGTTTTTCTGCCTGGTTGATACCATGGCCAGGTTCCTCGAAAGCAGGTTACAAGTACCGAAGGGAAAGACCACTGCAAAAGAGCAGTGAAGGGCCCTCCCTGCTCGCCCTGCCTGCGCAAACTGCTGTGCAAACTTCCATGCCCTCCTGATGCACCCTTCTGATGCGCTACGCCCTTCTGACATGCCACACCCTTCTGACATGCCACGCCCTGGCTGCCCCGCTTCTGGTCACTTGCATGCCCTAGGGGTTGCTTTTGGATGGCCGGGAAGGGGGCACTGCTGGCTCCGCCTATGCCTCATCAGCCTCCCTCACGAGGGCTGCTGGGTCCTGGCGGCTCCTTCGGCTGCTTCGAGTGGCTTCGAACACGTCTGCCCGGGAGCCGATTGCCTTGGCAAGTCATATAGAACATAACTGCCTGGATTTAATCGAATGTCAGACTGTGAGAAACTAAGTTGCGTTTTTGCAGTAAAGAATTACTTTTCTGTATTCCAAGGTAGTTGTGTAGTCATAATAACGAGAAATGCTAAGTAGATAAGTGGACAGTAGAAGGCCTCACTGTTCCAAAATAATGTAGAAGCTTGAGAGAAACAGGATGAGCAGTGTGGGAACAGTAAAACAAAGATCACAAGTTCTCAAAACATAAGAAAGGGAAAAAAAGGGAAAAAGGAAAAATTAAAGGGCTGGGAAAAAATGGTTGAAAAAAAGAAAAATTGTACATAGATGATATAGAGGAGCGTCGAGTAGCTTGTGAACCTGTAGTACTCAGACAATGAGGAAACAAGGGAGGTGATCAGGCATTGGGTAATAGGGAATAAAAGGTTATGATTTGTTTACTAAAATGTGCTCCTAATTGACAGGATGCCTGCCATTGCAATCACGAATAAAATAGCTTCACAGAAGATCCTGTCTGAAGAAAATTATTAGAGATTTTTCTCACAATTTGGCGGCTCGTCCGGAATCTTGTTGCCTGCCGAAGATTTCTTGCCACCACAGACAGGAAGGTGCACCCCGCTGATTTCAGCGGTACCATCAGGGGTGGTGGGTCATCTCGGTATGGCCGGCAAAGGACTGAGACTGTTAATCTGAAGACAGACTCTGCGAAGCACTGGGGAGAAGGGAGGTCAGCACAGACATACAGAGACACAGCCCAGATATAGTTCAGCCCAGATCGGGAACAGGCACGGGGATTACTGCTGATAACCTAAATAAACTAAAATAAAATGATAAACTAAAGTCTAATTTACAAGATATTGCCCTTGAGGAAGGAGATATTCTGTTTCAATGGATCCTCAAGGGTAGTACAGGGAAGAGGTGTAATGGATATGCTATAGGTCATGGATTAAGTGAAGAACTGAAAGAGATGGGCTGATTGCCCAGTAGCTGGTCAGCCAAAACATGAATTATATGCCTTGAATCAGGCACTCAAACTTCTTGAAGGAAAAGAGGGAACCATCGGTATCAATTCGAGATACGCATATTTGGTGGTTCACACGTTTGGTAAAATCTGGGAGGAGCGTGGGTTGATCAATAGTAAGGGGAAGGAATTGGTCCACGAAGAGCTTGTAAAACAAGACTTAAATAATCTATAATTACCTACTGGAATTACAATAGTGCATATAAGAGGGCACTAGAAAGGGAATTCAGTCACTGCCCGAGGAAACTGTGTGGATGATGAAAAAGCCTGGAAGGCAGCCTTGCAATCAGAAATCACTATAAATTATCTTATACTTGTGTTGCAGGAAGAACGGCCAAAAACACGACAGACACCAGTATGGTCAGATCAGCAGAATGGGACCTGGGGATTGTACTGGGTCTGGCTGGGATTTTAACTTTCCCTGCAGCAGCCTATACAGTGCTGTGCTCTGCACTTGTAGCTAGAACAGCAGTGGTATCACACCAGTGTTGTGTCTGCTGCTGAGCCACGCTGGCACAGCATCAGGACTCTCTCTAACCCTCCTAGGGGGTGGGCAAAAAAGTGAGAAAAGAAACATCACCAAGGCAGCTGACCTAAACCAACCAAAGGGATATTCCATACCATATGATGTCACACTCAGCAATAAAAGGTGGAAACAGGAAGAAGAGGGGAGGGGTGGGCTCTTGTTGTGAAAATGTCGGTCCTTCTCCCGAACACTGGCTACATACGTTGAGGCCCTGCTTCAAGGATGTGGTCAAGCATCACTCATTTGTGGGAAGTAGAGAGTAATTTCTTTCCTCTGCACCTCCACATAGCCTCCATTTGTTTTGTTTGTTTATTTTTTCCCTTTCCCCCTCCCTTTTCCCCTTTCCCTTTTTTTTTCCCTTGTAGTTAAATTGTTTAGTTAATAATAATCTTTCCTTAATAATTAATTTTTCCCTTTAATTAAATTATCCTCATCTCAACCCGTGAGTTGTTCTTTACTTTACTTCTTCCCCTCCTCATCTAAGGAGGGGGAGTGAGAGAGTGGTTGTGGTGTTTAGCTGCCTAGCCCGGTAAAACCACCACAGTCCTTTTTGGCGCCCAATGTGGGGCTTGAATGGTTGAGATAACAATAGAATTGATTAAAACGCTTAAAACTAACACACTTACTTGCTAGTCACCATGTTCAGTGTCCTGTTAATATTGGCTTGTTTGATCATATGTCATGCAATCCGTGTCATGTTCTCCTTTCTTCTCTATATCCGATCCTAGAATGTGCTACAATGTATTCCTTTTTTTTTTTGAATTCTCTGTGCTGCCAAGCACTGGCCTTGAGTTTAATCTGGCATTCAGGCTCTGCACTGTTATTTGGGTCTCATGGAAGCTATTTTTTAGAGAATATTCAGAACTACACTGCCTTCCTTTCTTCATCTTGTGAGGAATGTTTTAACAATTCGTGTCAATAAAGAACAGTCCTGTCTGCCTCTGGGCCCTGCACTAGCAATTTAATTCTTGAACCACAGATGCAGTGTGTCCCAGTCCCCCCCTCATTCTAGTCAATTTATCAAGTCTTCAGAAAATACTCCTCAAATCTATGAACCTGTTTGATTTTGTTATTCTGAACTCCTATTTCTAACAGATTGACTTAACACTGCTATAGGTGTGACTGTCCCTGTGAATGGCTGGTGAGGAATGTTTTAATTACTGGTGAAGTGTCAATAAGAAAGCTATTTGTGTTTGTATGAAGTCTTTGATGTCTGGGGGTTTCGGAACAACTGATAACAACTAGTGACTGTTATGGGATACTATGCAAACCTCTGATATCTGGCCAGGTGGCCAAGAGATTAAGAAGAAGGAAAAAAAAGAAGTTGAAGGATGGCTAGCAGACAAGACCTGCAGGGGATGCTGTGTAAACTTGACATTCTGCCAAAGAGTACAAAGGGGAAGGACAAGAAAAAACTTGGAGAGGAAGACTACGAGCCTTCAGCATGAAAGACCCCTAGAGACCTCCAGAGGGACCACCGGAGACTGATGCTCATGCTCAAGTAGGAGGGACTGGACCCCGGAAGCTAATTATAATAACCTATTTTTTTAGAAGTAGTAATGAATATGTATTAGTCTAGGAGCATAAAAATCAGCTACTTGATGTAACTGGTGTGCGTCCTGGTGGAGCGGAGACTCCTGGTGCACCCAGCACTGTTTGCTTACCTCTATTCTTTTAATAAATCCTATTTTTTATTTAATCCTATTTTGAAGACTGAGCCATTTATAACAATCTGGATGTCAGTTTATGAATAATATCAGGAATGGTACCTCCTTCTTCTTTCACAGTGGGCTAATTACAACAGTTTTTGAGTATTTGAATATCCATGTGTAACTCATATATTGCTATTTCTAATTATGAATAATGAGTTTCCTCTTCTCTCTAAGATTAGTCGATTGTTTAGAAAGCTTACCCGGGAATCTGTCTCGAAACAGTCTTATGGCGGGTGGCAAGGTGTGTGGGAGGATATAAGCAGGTACCTGTCATGGGTGTCTCCTCCAATAGTTTTGAACTTCACCCCTGAACAAGTGCAAAATCCTAAAAACCTGGTAGAATGTTTGAGAGTCGTATGTCCTGACCCTGATAATGCCAGAGAACGACAGCTTGCAACATTGTGCTGGGTCCTGGCTTACTCCTATCAAACACTGTTTAACATCATCCAGCACCTTGAAGAGAGGGAGGAAGTCTCTGAGTCTGATGACCAGATAACACCTGCTGTTGCTGACCCAGAGGACCAACCGACTATGGTATCAGTCGCCCCCATAGTCAAGTCAAAACAATGGAAACAGAAGTCAGCTTGTTTAATAAGGGAAGAAGCCTCTCCTAAGAAGGAGGGAGAAGGGGAAAAGGCAGGCACCTCTAAAGAAGAGACATCACAAAAACAGCAGGAAGAAGAGATGGAAATCATAAAGGAATCAGAAACCACTCGATCCCTATCCCTGAGTGAATTGCGAGAAATACGAAAGGATTATGGTCGACGCCCAGGTGAACACAGCCTCACCTGGCTGCTTCGATGCTGGGATGCTGGGGCCAATAGCCAACAACTAGAAGGCAATGAAGCCAAGCAGCTGGGATCCCTCTCTAGAGAAATGGTAATTGACAAAGGAATTGGGAGAGGGACACAGGTTCTCAGCCTCTGGAGGAGACTCCTGGCAGCTGTGAAAGAAAGGTATCCCCATAAAGAAGATATTGTATATCAAGTAGGCAAGTAGGCCACTGTGGATAAAGGTCTCCAGCATCTGCGGGAATTAGCTGTGCGGGAGATGATTTATAGTGATTTGGACAACGCCCAGACACCTTGAGATCCCAATGAAGTCCAGTGCACAACATCCATGTGGCATAAATCGGTGTGGAGTGCACCATCAGCACATGCCAGTAGGTTGGCAGTAATTAACTGGGATGAGGGGATGGGACCAACAGCGTATAAACTGTCCTGCCAGCTTCAAAAATATGAAGACAATCTCCCTACTCCACTACGGGCCTGTGTCTCAGCTGTGGAGAAACTGTCCGAAAGACTTGACCACCTCGTAGAACTAGCATATCCCTCCTCATCCAGATGGAGTGATATTTCAGCCACTAAGAATCAGTATTTTCCTGCTCAAGAGAGAGTACCTAAAACGCACACCACATGGCACCTTGTGGTTTTATCTGCGTGACCACGGGGAAGATATGAGGAAATGGGATGGTGTACCTACTTCAACCCTAGCTGCTTGGGAACGTGAACTGAAAGGAAATACAGCAGCAAGAAGAGGGGCTCCTAAGAAAAACACTGCTCCAGTTTCTGTTGGGCAGTTCCCCAGAGGCAGGAGAAGAGCTGATGTTATTCTTGACCCTGATGAAGGGACCTCTGCTTCTCATTTGCAAGAATTAAGTGGCAGACACTCCAACCAGGACTAGAGGGGCCCTGCCTCTGGCCAGGTAGAGGAGAGGGATAACCGGATTTATTGGACTGTGTGGATCTGATGGCCTGGCACATCGGGACCACAGGAATACAAAGCTCTAGTGGACACTGGCTCACAATGTACCTTAATGCCATGAGGCTACTGTAGTGGGTTTACGTGGCAAGGTTTTGGTAGCAGGGGGCTATAAGGGTGGTTTCTGTGAGAAAGATCTAGAAGCTGCCCCATGTTTGGGAAGGGCCCCATTGTTTTCCAGATCTGAGCCAATAAGCGATGTTGTTTGCGCCTCTGTGACAGAAGGGACAGAACTCATCTGTATCTCTGGAGTGACAGGGGGATCCCAACAGCTAACTGTAATGGAAGCTGAAGTGAGTCTAACTGGGAATGAGTGGCAAAAGCATCTCATTGTGACTGGCCCAGAGGCTCCACGCATCCTTGGCATAGACCACCTCAAGAGAGGGTACTTCAAGGATCCAAAAGGATACCGGTGGGCTTTTGGCATAGCTGCTTTGAGCACAGAGAAGATTAGGCAGCTGTCTACCCTGCCTGGCCTTTCAGAAGACCCTTCTGTTGTAGGATTGCTGAAGGTTGAAGAACAGCAGGAACCAATTGCTACTACAACGGTGCACCGATGGCAGCATCACACCAACCAAGACCCCCAGATTACCATCCATGAGTTGGTTCACTGTCTGGAGAGTCAAGGAGTGAACAGAAAGACTCGCTCACCCTTTAATAGTTCTATATGGCCAGTGTGAAAGTCTAATGGCGAGTGGAGGCTAACAGTGGACTATCGTGGCCTGAACGAAGTCACGCCACTGCTCAGTGCTGCAGTGCCGGACGTGCTAGAACTCCAGTACAAACTGGAATCAAAGGGAGCTGAGTGGTACACCACAATTGATAATGCTAATGCATTTTCTCCATCCCTTTGGCAGCAGCATGCGGGCCGCAGTTTGCTTTCACTTGGAGGGGCATCCAATACATCTGGAATCGACTGTCCAAGGGGTGGAAACACAGCCCTACCATTTGCCATGGACTGATCCAGATGACACTGGAACAGGGGAACGCTCCTGAACACCTGCAGTACATTGATGACATCCTTGTGTGGGGCAACAGAGCAGAAGAAGTTTTTGAGAAAGGGAGGAAAGTAATCCAAATTCTCCTGAAAGCTGGCTTTGACATTAAAAAGAGGAAGGTCAAGGGGTCTACACAGGAAATCCAGTTCTTAGGGGTAAAATGGCAAGACGGATATCGCCATATTCCGATGGATGTGATCAATAAAATAACAGCAATGTCTCCGCCAACTAGCAAAAAAGAAAAGCAAGCTTTCCTAGGCCTCGTGGGATTCTGGAGAATACATGTGCCAGGCTATAGTCAGCTTGTGAGTCCTCTATATCGAGTGACTCGAAAGAGAAACTATTTTGAGTGGGGCCCCGAGCAACAACAGGCCTTTGAACAACTCAAACAAGAAATAGCTCGTGCAGTAGCCCTTGGGCCTGTCCGTACAGGACCAGCTATGCAAAACATACTTTACACTGCAGCTGGGGAGCATGGGCTCACCTGGAGCCTCTGGCAGAAGACCCCAGAAGAAACTCGAGGTCGACCTCTGGGCTTCTGGAGTCAGGGCTATCGAGGATCAGAAGCCAATTACACGGCAACGGAAAAAGAGATACTCACAGCATATGAGGGTGTTCGAGCTGCTTCAGAAGTTGTTGGTACAAAAGCACAACTTCTCTTGGCGCCACGGCTACCTGTGTTACATTGGATGTTCAAAGGGAAAATCTCCACTACACACCATGCGACTGATGCTATGTGGAGTAAGTGAATAGTGTTAATTACACAGCGGGCTCAAATGGGGAAACCCAACCGCCCGGGAATCCTGGAAGAGATCATTGCTGGAAGGCAGGGATTTCGGAGTGCCGACAGAAGAGGTAACCCGTGCTGAAGAGGCACCACCATACAATGAGTTGCCAGAAGACAGAAAGCAGTATGTGTTATTTACTGACGGATCCTGCCATGTGGTAGGGAGCCATCAGAAGTGGAAAGCTGCTGTGTGGAGTCCCACACGACAAGTTGTGGAGGCCATGGAAGGGGAAGGTGAGTCGAGTCAGTATGCAGAAGTGAAAGCTATACAACTGGCCCTAGAGATTGCCGAAAGAGAAAAATGGCTGGTACTGTATCTCTACACTGACTCATGGATGGTGGCAAATGCTCTGTGGGGGTGGCTGCAGCAATGGAAACAGAACAACTGGCAGCGCAGAGGTAAACCTATCTGGGCTGCTACCCTGTGGCAAGATATTGCTGCCCGGGTAGAAAACCTGGCTGTAAAGGTACGTCATGTAGATGCCCACATGGCCAAGAGTCGCACTACTGAAGAACATCAGAACAACAAAGAAGTAGATCGAGCTTCGAAAACTGAAGTGGCTCAGGTGGACCTGGACTGGGGACGTAAGGGTGAGCTGTTTGTAGCTCGATGGGCCCATGAGACATCAGGACATCTGGGGAGGGATGCCACATACAGATGGGCTCGTGATCAAGGGGTGGACCTGACCATTGAGGCCATCACACAGGTTACCCATCAGTGTGAGACCTGTGCTGCAGTCAAGAAAGCCATGAGGGTAAACTCTCCCTGGAAGAGGGGGAGGTAGCTAGGGTTTCGATATGGTGAGGCCTGGCAAATTGACTACATCGGACCACTCCCACAAACCCACCAAGGCAAATGGTACATGCTCACCATGGTAGAAGCAACTACTTGATGGCTGGAAACATACCCCATAAACCATGCCACGGCCCGAAACACTATCTTGGGCCTGGAAAGGCAAGTGCTGTGGCGTCGAGGTTCACCAGAGAGAACTGAGTCTGACAATGAGAGTCATTTCCGAAACAATCTTGTCACCTCCTGGGCCAAGAGACATGGCATTGAGTGGGTGTATCACATCCCTTATCACCCACAAGCCTCTGGGAAGGTTGAGAGGTACAATGGACTGTTAAAAACTATGCTGCGAGCATTGGGTGCTGGGACGTGGAAACATTGGGATATAAATCTACCAGAGGCCACTTGGCTAGTAAACAATAGGGGGTCTGACAGCCATCCTGGTCCTGCTGAAACAAAACCCCTACAAACTGTCGGAGAAGCTAAAGTCACAGAATCACAGAATCACAGAATCACAGAATTTCTAGGTTGGAAGAGACCTCAAGATCATCGAGTCCAACCTCTGACCTAACGCTAGCAGTCCCCACTAAACCATATCCCTGAGCTCTACATCTAAACGTCTTTTGAAGACTTCCAGGGATGGTGACTCCACCACTTCCCTGGGCAGCCCATTCCAATGCCTAACAACCCTCTCAGTAAAGAAGTTCTTCCTAAGATCCAACCTAAAACTCCCCTGGTGCAACTTTAGCCCATTCCCCCTCATCCTGTCACCAGGCACGTGGGAGAACAGACCAACCCCCACCTCGCTACAGCCTCCTTTAAGGTACCTGTACAGCGCGATAAGGTCGCCCCTGAGACTCCTTTTCTCCAGGCTGAACAAGCCCAGCTCCCTCAGCTGCTCCTCGTAGGACTTGTTCTCCAGGCTCCTCACCAGCTTCGTCGCCCTTCTCTGGACCCGCTCAAGCACCTCCATGTCCTTCTTGTAGCGAGGGGCCCAAAACTGAACACAGTACTCGAGGTGCGACGATCACCTCCCTAGCCCTGCTGGTCACACTGTTCCTGATACAAGCCAGGATGCCGTTGGCCTTCTTGGCCACCTGAGCACACTGCTGGCTCATATTCAGCCGACTATCCACCATCACTCCCAGGTCCTTCTCTGCCAGGCAGCTCTCCAACCATTCCTCTCCCAGCCTGTAGCTCTGCTTGGGGTTATTGCGCCCCAGGTGCAGGACCCGGCACTTGGCCTTGTTGAACTTCATGCAGTTGACCTCAGCCCATCGGTGCAGCCTATCCAGATCCTCCTGCAGAGCTTTCCTACCCTCAAGCAGATCGACAAACGCACCTAACTTGGTGTCATCTGCAAACTTACTGAGGGTGCACTCGATGCCCTCGTCCAGATCATCAATGAAGATATTAAAGAGGACCGGCCCCAGCACCGAGCCCTGGGGAACGCCACTAGTGACTGGCCTCCAACTGGATTTGGCTCCATTCACCACGACTCTTTGGGCCTGGCTATCCAGCCAGTTTCTAACCCAACAAAGCGTGCGCCAGTCCAAGCCAAGAGCAGCCAGTTTCTTGAGGAGAATGCTGTGGGAGACGGTGTCAAAAGCCTTGCTGAAGTCAAGGTAGACCACATCCACTGCCTTTCCCTCATCCACCCAGCGTGTCACTTTGTCATAGAAGGAGATCAGGTTCGTCCAGCAGGATCTGCCTTTCATAAAGCCATGCTGACTGGGCCTGATCGCCTGCTGGCCCTGCAAGTGCTGCGTGATGACTCTCAGGAGGATCTGCTCCATGAGCTTCCCTGGCACTGAGGTCAAACTGACAGGCCTGTAGTTTCCCGGGTCTGCCCTCCGGCCCTTCTTGTAGATGGGCGTCACATTTGCTAGCCGCCAGTCAATTGGGACCTCCCCCGATCGCCAGGACTGCTGATAAATGATGGATAGTGGCTTGGCCAGCTCCTCTGCCAGTTCTCTCAGTACTCTTGGGTGGATCCCATCCAGCCCCATCGACTTGTGCACATCCAAAAGTCCCTGTCGTGCATGTGGGAAAGTGGATGGGGAAGGCAGTGTGAGTTTCTCCTGCCATGGGAAAAGGCAAACCCACTTGTGGGATTGTATTTACCCAAGGACCGGTGTATACCTGGTGGGTCATGCAAAAGAATGGGGATACCAAGATGTAGTGGGTTTACGTGGCAAGGTTTTGGTAGCAGGGGGCCATAGGGGTGGTTTCTGTGAGAAGGATCTAGAAGCTGCCCCATGTTTGATAAGGGCCCCACTGTTTTCCAGAGCTGAGCCAATAAGTGATGTTGTTTTGCACCTCTGTGAGAGCATATTTAAGACAGGAAAAAAAACACTGCGCCACACAGTAGCTGGGAGAGTGAGAGCAGTGAGGAACAGCCTTGCAGGCGCCAAGGTCAGTGAAGAAGGAGGGGGAGAGGTGCTCCAGGCGCTGGAGCAGAAGTCCCCTGTGGCCTGTGGTGAGGACCATGGTGAAGCAGGATGTCCCCCTGCAGCCCATGGAGTACCACGGTGGAGCAGGGTTCCACTCTGCAGCCCGTGAAGGAGACCACGGTGGAGCAGGTGGACCTGCACCGACGGAGGCTGCTGCCTATGGAAGACCCCTGCTGGAGCAGATTCTGGGCCGGACCTGTAGCCCATGGAGACCACGCAGGAGCAGGTGACCTGGCAGGAGCTGCTGCCCGTGGGGGACCCAGGTTTGAGCAGTTTTCTCCTGAGGGATGGACCCCGTGGTATAGACCCATATCTGGAGCAGTTCTGGAAGAGCTGCTGCCTGTGGGAAGCTGATGCAGGATCAGTTCATCAAGGACTGCATCCCATGGGAGGGACCCCACACTGGATCAGGGGAAAAGAGTGATCGAGAAGGAACAGCGGAGACAAAACCCTGTAGACTGATTGCAACCCCTATTTCCCAATTCCCCTGCGCCGCTCGGGGAAGGAGATGGAAGAGGGGAAGGCGTTTTTGGTTTCTTTCCTTTTGTTTCTCACTTCTCTAACTTGTTAGTAATAGGCAATAAATTTTATTATCTCCCTACTCTGATGCTGTTTTGCCCATCATCATAATTGTTGAGCGATCTCCCCATCCTCATCTCAACCCTTGAGCCCTTTTCATCGTATTTTCTCCCCCTTCCCCTTTGAGGAGGGGAAGTGAGAGAGTGGCCATGGTGGTACTCGGCTGCCCACCCGAGTAAAACCACCACACCTGGTTTCTCCTTATGACCCTTCTTATAGATGGACGTGACATTAGCAAGTCTCCTGTCATCTGGGACCTCTCCGGAAGACCATGACTGCTGATAGATGATGGAAAGTAGCCCAGCAATCACATCTGCCAACTGCCTCAGCACCCTCGGGTGCATCCCATCTGGCCCATAGATTTGTGAGTGTCTAGCTTGCCTAAGTAACCTCTAACATAATCCTCTTCAAACAGGGGAAAGTCTTCCTCTTTCCAGGTTTTCTCTCTTGTTTCTGGGCTCGGTAGTGTGTGGGGGCTAGCCTTAGCATTGAAGACTGAAGCAAAGAAGGCATTCAGTAAGTGCCTTCTTTGTATCCACCATCACCAAGGCACCCACCTCATTTAGCAGCGCACCCATATTTTCCTTAGTCTTCCTTTTGCTGCTGATATATTTGAAGAAGCGCTTCTTGCTGTCCTTGATGTCTCTTGATAAATTTAATTCTAACCATGCCTTGGCTTTCCTCTTTACATCCCTGCATTCTCTGACAATGTTCCTATATTCTACCAAAGCAGTCTGTCCCTTCTTCCACATTATGTATGCTTTCTTCTTCTGTTTAAGTTTTCCCAAGGTCTCCTTGCCCATCCATGCAGGTCTCCTGTCCCCCTTGCTCAACTTCTTTCTCGTAGGGATGCACCAATCCTGAGCTTGGAGAAAGTGGTGCTTGAATATTAGCCAACTCTTTCCCTCTAGGGCCCTGGCCCAGGGGATTGCTCTAATTAGGTCCCTGAAGAGGTCAAAGTTTAAAACCGTTCCCCCTTGTCCTGTCATTATCTGTTTGAGCAAAGAGTCACTCTCCATCTTCTTTATAAGTCCCCTTTAAGTAATGAAAGGTTGCAATGAGGTTTCCCCAGAGCCTTCTCTTCTCCAGGCTGAACAGCCCCATCTCTCTCAGCCTTTCTTCATAGGAGAGGTGCTCCAGTCCCTTGATCATCTTTGTGGCCCTCCTCTGGACCGTCTCTAACAGATCCTTCCTTCTCATAATTCAAATAAATCTCATCCTTCTTGTGCTGGGGGCTCCAGACCTGAATGCAGTACTCCAAGTGGGGCCTCACAAGGCCAGAGTAGAGAGGGACAATCACCTCCCTCGACCTGTTGGCCACTCCTCTTTTGATGCAGGAAGGGGTGGGACTCTTGGTAGCCTCTTCATGATATCACGAATACGGGCCCCAGGCAGGCAGCAAACCTCTCTGGAGAGATTGTCTAGACAGCAAACGGGAGCCTCGGTGCCTCTCAGAAAGGAATCTCCAATGACTAACACCCTTTGTGCCTTCTATGTGGCACTGGTTTTGATGCAGTTGGGAGATAGAGCTAACTTTGTGTGGTCGGCCTTTTTGAGTTCCCTGTGGTTTGTCTTTCTGAGGTCTTTATGAGTTCTCCCAGAATCTCTTCTCTCCTTCCTTAGAACATCATATCTATCGTGCAGGGGCACTTCAGGGGCAGGGGGGAGACTCCTCCTCCACCTCTGATCAGAGACAAGCGTCCACTCTCCCTCATCCTGTGAGTCTTTCAAATGTGCTTCTTATGGGCTGCAAGCTTGTTTCCCTACCCCTTGCTTGGACTTAAGGCAGGGCTGTTGCTCAGACCATGTCAGTGTATAATACCATTTGTCTATCTCCTGTTCAGATTCCCGAATGCTACGCTGCCTGGTGAGCTCCTCTTGCAACTGAGCAATCTGTTTGAAGAGCTCATCCAGCTGGGCACACCTGTACCCATGACACCCACCTCTGCCTTCAGACCCTAGGGGGACTTCCAGAGACTGGAGCTCCCTGGAACTGAGGGCCTGGGCCTCTCTTTCAATCCTCGGGAGGTCTGTTTGGGTGGAGGCATCTGCCCAGGGAGGTTGCAGCCCCCCCATCTGGGTTTCAGCTGCAGATTGGCAGGTTCGGCGGGTGGACACCATTTCTTCAGTAGAAGGCCCTTCCTCTGCTGATCCCACAACACAAAAATGACTGACCCTCCTTGACCTGCCATGAAAACTGCCATGCCATGCCCTGTTTGCCCACCCTGTTCGCTGCGCTCCTGGTCCTAGGATTAGTTTTGACCACAGAAATTAATTTTATCAGTTAATTTCATTCTATGAACACTTAAATGCATATAACAGTATTTTTTTTTAACCTACTGTACTTCTTTCCACTGCTTTTTAGCATTGATTTGCATGGTTTGGATAGGTTTTATATATCTATTGATAGACCTCACATATGTATGATAGTTGGGAGAGAAAAAAAAATTATAACATGCAGAAGCTATAGGAGTCGAAGATCAGGGTTGCAATTCATACTGAGATTTTATTTGTAAAATCTCTCATTGGTAGATATATAATTCTGTAGACCCAGTGTTGTTAGGTTTATGTATATGAGATACATGATAACATGTATATATATATTATGTATATACATATTGTGTATATCATATACATGATAAACAGATTATTATATACACTAATTTATGTATGTACTCATGGGTGCCATGGAATATGGCATATTTTAATGACATAGAAATAAACTTCCAAATGTCATTTTTTAGCCTGCAGGTTTTCCTTTCTAAACCAGACTCCAGAGTGTAATTTAAGAATCAAAAAATTCACTGTTTGTCGTGGTTCCGCTCGAGTGGGCAGCCGAGCTCCACCACAGCCGCTCTCTCACTCCCCCTCCTCAAAGAGGAATGGGGAGAAAATATGTGAAAAGGGCTCAAAGGTTGAGATAAGGATGAGAAAATCACGCAGTAATTATTGTAACGGGCAAAACAGACTCAGCATAAGGAGACAGTAAGATTTATTGCTCATTACTAACAAGCTAGAGAAAGTGAGAAACAAGGGAAAGAAACCAAAAGCACCTTCCCCCCCATCCACCCTCTTCCACCTCCTCCCCCCGAGCGGCGCAGGGGAACGGGGGAATGGGGGTTATGGTCAGTCTACAGCACTTCTTCTCTGCCGCTCCTTCTCGGTCACTCTCGTCCCCTGTGCTGTGGGGTCCCACCCACGGGATGCAGTCCTTGATGAACTGATCCGGCGTGGGCTTCCCACAGGCAGCAGCTCTTCCAGAACTGCTCCAGGTATGGGTCCGTACCACGGGGTCCATCCCTCAGGAGAAAACTGCTCCAACCTGGATCCCCTACGGACAACAGCTCCTGCCAGGTCACCTGCTCCTGCGTGGTCTCCTCTCCACGGGCTACAGGTCTGGCCCGGAATCTGCTCCAGCAGGGGTCTTCCACAGGCGGCAGCTTCCATCGGTGCAGGTCCACCTGCTCCACCGTGGTCTCCTCCACAGGCTGCAGCATGGAACCCTGCTCCACCGTGGTACTCCATGGGCTGCAGGGGGACATCCTGCTTCACCATGGTCCTCACCACAGGCCGCAGGGGACTTCTGCTCCGGCGCCTGGAGCACTTCTCCCCCTCCTTCTTCACTGACCTTGGCGCCTGCAAGGCTGTTCCTCACTGCTCTCACTCTCCCAGCTGCTGTGTGGAGCAGCGTTTTTTTTCCCTGTCTTAAATATGCTCTCACAGAGGTGCAAAACAACATCGCTTATTGGCTCAGCTCTGGAAAACAGTGGGGTCCTTACCAAACATGGGGCAGCTTCTAGATCCTTCTCACAGAAACCACCCCTATGGCCCCCTGCTACCAAAACCTTGCCATGTAAACCCACTACACCGTTAACTTCCTGTGTATTGAATGCTTTTGAAATCTTGAGTTTGTGCATGTGAGGAATGTTTTAACAATTCGTGTCCATAAAGAACAATTCTGTTTGAAATGTTTGAATCCTGTCTGCCTCTGGGCCCTGCACTGGCAATTCAATGCTAATGCTTGAACCGCAGCTGCAGTGTGTCCCAGTCTCCCCCTCATTCCTCATTCTAGCCAATTTATCACTTCTTAAATTTATGAACCTGTTTGCTTTTGTTATTCTGGACTTCTATTTCTAACACTGCTATAGATGTGTCTGTGAATGGCTGGGGAAGAATGTTTTAATTACCCGTGTGTCTGGGAGTTTCAGAACAACTGATAACAACTAGTGACTGTTATGGGATACTATGTGGATCTTTGGTATCTGGTTAGGGGGGGGCCGAGAAAGAAGCTGAAAGGCGGCTGGGAGACAAGATTTGAAGAAGGTGTTTTGAAGAAGGTGTTCCGTAAACTTGGGATGGTGCCCAGTAAGTACAAAGGGGAAGAGGAAGACTGCGAGCCTTCAGCATGGAAGACCCCTAGAGACCCCCAGAAGAGACCCTAGAGGAGACTGCGCATGCTCCAGTAGGAGGGACTGCACCCCGGAAGCTAATTTTAATAATCTATTTTTTTTAGAAGTAGTAATGAATATGTATTAGTCTAGGAGCATAAAAATCAGTTGCTTGATGTAATTGGTGTGCATCCTGGTGGAGCGGAGACTCCTGGTGCACCCAGCGCTGTTTGCTTACCTCTATTCCTTTAATAAATCCTATTTTTCATTTAATTCTAATTTGAATTCTGAGCCATTTATAACAATTTGGGGGCTCGTCCGGGATGGCTATAGTTCCTGAATTCTGATTTACTCTAGGAGGGGCGCCCCACCATTTGGTGGCTCCTGTTTGAGTCAGATCGGGACTAACGCCATCCTGAACCTGAATAAAGGTAAGCAAAGAATTTTTGATTTTTTTTGAGCTCCCTTGCCGGCTGTGTTTTTGTGCCCGTAATTCTGCGCGCGAAGATCCGGACGAAGACGACAGGGTCGTTTGGATACCGTCTGGTTGGGTTCCGGTGTCCGGGATCGAACCGGACGAAGACGACAGTCGTTTGGATACCGTCTGGTTCGATCCCAGACGAAGACGCTTGTGGATACCGTCCGATTGGACTCTGGACGAAGACGACTGATTCGTAAGATACCGTCCGGTTGGGTAAAGGTACGGTTGCCTGTGTTTGTGTGTGAGAGTGTAACTGAGGCTTCTAAAGTCTGAGGCGTAGAAGTCTTTTTGTTTTCTCACCAGTTCTAATCTCCTGTCGGGGGGGGCTGGGCTGGTGAATGGAGTGATACGTGGGTGGGTGATAGGTCCTAAGCCCCCTGCAAGACACTCTCACTCGGGGCAACCAAGGGCTGTGGGAATTGCCACTAGTAAAATTCCCAGATGGGTCAGATAAAATCAAAGACCAAGGACCAGAAAGGGAGCGAAATACCAGATATACCACCAGAAAGTCCATTAGGAATAATGATTGGAAATTGGAACAATAGGGGCCCCAGAAAAGGAAAAAATAAATTAAAATTGGTTCATTACTGTATGATAGAATGGCCAAAAAAACCTTTAAGACCGTGTGTTTTCTGGCCTGTTTTTGGATCGTTTGATGATTGGATTTGTCAGGCTTTGAATATATATGTTAATTCAAAAGAGCCTTTCTGTCAGGAAGAAAGTGAGTATGCAGAATTGTGGATTGGGACTCCACGTCCAGCCTCAATATTAGCACTAAAAACAAATGAGGATTCTGGAGGGGAGGAAAAGCAGGAAAAAAGAAAGAATGATGAATGGGAGCCGCTGGATAATTTACCACCACCACCACCACCTCTGGGTCCTAATAACACACTCCCGGCTCTCCCGGCTCCCCCTCCTCCCCCTCTGGTAATCTCTCCGGCAGTGCAGCCATGGTCCCTGCCTCCACCACAAACAGCACCAGAATTAGACCTGCCTCCGGCTGCATGCACAAGAAGTAAGACTGCCGTACCTGAAGAAACCTCTCTATATCCATTAAGAGAAGTACCCCTTGGAGGCAATCAGGGAGGATTTGGGTTCGTGGCAGTCCCTTTAAATACCACAGAGGTGAGATCTTTTAGGAAAGAAATGGGGACTCTGTTAAATGACCCCCTCGGAGTAGCCGAAAGACTAGATCAATTCCTGGGTCCTAACACTTATACCTGGGAAGAAATACAATCCATTTTAGCAATCTTATTTACTGTTGAGGAAAGGGGAATGATTAGGCAAGCTGGAATGAGGATTTGGGAAAGACAAAATCAAGCTGGACCCCCAGGAGATCAAAAATGGCCAAATGTGGATCCCCACTGGGATCACCAGCAACCCCAGGGAAGACAAAACATGAGAGATTTGAGAACAATGATTATACAAGGGATCAGAGAAGCGGTTCCACGAGGAAAAAACATTAATAAAACATTCAATGAACAACAAGGAAAAGAGGAATCTCCAACAGAATGGTTGGAGAGATTAAAGAAAAGTTTACAAATGTATTCGGGGATCGATCCGAATACAGCAATTGGAACCGCACTCCTTAGAACACAATTCGTAGCCAAATCCTGGGTGGACATAAGAAAGAAATTGGAAAAGTTAGAAAATTGGCAAGAGAGAGGATTAGAAGAGTTACTTAGAGAAGCGCAAAAAGTATATGTCAGGAGAGATGAGGAGAAACAAAAAAACAAAAGCCAAGATCTTTGTAGCAGCAGTAAAAGAAAGTCAGAAAAAGCCCTTGTTAGGAGAGAGGGAGAAGAGAAGAAGTATAGAAGAAACCCCTAGAGGCCAGCCTTCTCAAGGGTATTCAGCGATCCCCGCTTGTTACTATTGTCAAAAAAGAGGACATTTACAGAAGAATTGTCGTAAGCGGGAACAAGACGAGAAAATGTTTAAAGAAGAATAGGGGTGTCAGGGGCTATATCTTCTGGGGACTTCAACATCAACAGAGCCCTTGATAAAACTATTAATTGGTCCCCATAAAGAAGAAGTACTATTTTTAGTAGATACAGGAGCTGAAAGATCCACTATTCAAAAGCTCCCAGAGGGAATAAAAGAAGGGAAGAGTTATACGTCTGTAATAGGGGCAAGAGGGGAGCCCTTTAAGGTTCCTGTTTTAAAAGATGTGGAAATAGAAACTGATCAAAAGATTTGTCTTAATGATTTACTTTTGCTTCCTGAAGCGGGGTACAATTTACTAGGAAGGGATTTGATTTTAAAATTGAACTTAAGTATTCAGAGTCAAGGGGATAAGTTGCAAATCAAATTATACACTTTAACCCAAAAAGATGAAGAAGTTATTAACCCTTTAGTGTGGTATAAAGAGGGAGAAATTGGAAAAATGGAAATGGACCCCATAAATGTTCAGATAATGGATCCACATCGTCCTATTCGAATTAAACAATATCCTATACCAATGGAGGGTCGAAGGGGATTAAAACCTATAGTTGATAGACTTTTGGAGGAAGGGACTTTAGAACCGTGTATGTCACCTCATAATACACCCATCCTCCCTGTGAAGAAATCGGATGGGTCATACAGACTGGTACAGGATCTGAGAGCTGTAAATCAGCGAACAATCACTAAATTCCCTGTGGTAGCAAATCCTTACACCCTGCTGAGTCATGTCTCTCCCAAATATACTTGGTATAGTGTAATAGATCTGAAAGATGCTTTTTGGACCTGTCCTTTAGATGAAAATTCCAGGGATTACTTTGCTTTCGAGTGGGAAGACCCGGAGACAGGACGAAAACAACAATTAAGGTGGACTGTGCTACCACAAGGGTTTACTGAGTCACCGAATCTATTTGGACAAACTTTGGAAAAAGTTCTACAAGATTTTACATTACCTGGGGAGGTAAAGTTATTGCAATATGTGGATGATTTGTTAATAGCTGGAGAGACTGAAGAAGGAACCCGAAAAGCCACTATTAATTTGTTAAATTTTCTGGGGGAAAAGGGATTAAAAGTGTCCCGATCAAAGTTACAATTTGTGGAACAGGAGGTAAAATACTTAGGACACTGGTTAAGCAGGGGAGAAAAGAAATTGGATCCTGACAGGGTATCTGGGATCCTCTCCTTAAGACCCCCACAAACTAAAAAGGAAATTCGGCAAGTATTGGGATTATTAGGATATTGTAGACCGTGGCTTGAAAGCTACAGTGAAAAAGTTAAATTTTTATATGAAAAACTAATTGATAATCGATTCAAGTGGTCCACAGAAGATGATCAAAAATTTGAAGAAATAAAAAAAGCATTAATACAAGCACCTGTATTAAGTCTCCCAGATCTAGAGAAACCCTTTTATCTTTTTGTGAACACATCAAACCAGACAGCATATGGAGTCCTTACTCAAGATTGGGCAGGAATTAAAAAACCTGTGGGGTATTGTTCCAAATTACTTGATCCAGTAAGTAGGGGGTGGCCTGCTTGTCTTCAAGCCTTGGTTGCTACAGCATTATTGATAGAAGAAGTGAGAAAGATTACTTTTAGTGCTCCCTTAAAAGTGTATACTCCACACAATGTCAGAAGTGTCTTACAACAGAGAGCGGAGAAATGGTTAACAGACAGCCGGATCCTAAAGTATGAAGCTATACTAATTGACTCCCCTGATTTAGAATTGAAGGTAACCTCTGCTCAGAGCCCAGCACAATTTTTATTTGGAAAACCCTCAGAGGAACTACAGCATAATTGTTTGGAGGTAATCGAGACCCAGACTAAAGTGAGACCCGATTTGAGAGATACTGAATTAGAAAAGGGAGAGATACTATTCATAGATGGTTCCTCTCGAGTAGTAGAGGGAAAAAGAAAAACAGGGTATGCCATAATTAATAAACATCTGGAATCTGTGGAATCAGGCCCCCTGAGTCCATCATGGTCAGCTCAGGCTTGTGAGCTGTATGCCCTATACAGGGCCCTGGAACTATTAAAGGGAAAAAGTGGAACTATATATACAGATTCTAAATATGCATACGGAGTGGTTCACACCTTTGGAAAAATTTGGGAGGAAAGAGGTTTAATTAATACTCAAGGGAAGAATCTTATACATCAAGAATTAATAAGGAAAATTTTAAAAGCTTTAAGGGAACCTAAAGAAATAGCAGTAGTACATGTAAGAGGGCATCAGAAAGGATTGGAATACCACACTAGGGGAAATAATCTAGCAGATAAAGAAGCTCAAGAAGCAGCTTTAAGAATTCAGGCTGCTAAAATTAATATAGTACAGGAAGAAGTAAGACAAGGAGAAGAAAAACAAGAAGAAGAAAAGAAGTTTACTCCTGAAGAGCAAACAAAACTGGAGAAAATAGGTGCTAAATTAGAACAAGGAAAATGGACATTGCCAGATGGACGAGAAGTGTTACCAAAAGCTTATGCAAGACAAATATTGGAACGTTTGCATACCCAAACACACTGGGGTACAAGAGCATTAAGTAATCACTTACTTAAACAATTTGGTTGTATAGGGGTTTTTGAAATAGCAAAGCAAGTCACACAAGGTTGTTTAACTTGTCAGAAAATAAATAAGAAAATATTTCGACAGGCGGCAGCGGGAGGAAGAAAAACAGCATATCGGCCTTTTGAGAGAGTACAAGTTGATTTTACTGAATTGCCTAAAGTAGGGAGAATCAAGTATTTATTGGTAATTGTTGACCATTTAACACAATGGGTGGAAGCTTATCCTGTGGCACGAGCTACGGCGCAAACGGTGACAAAAATTTTATTGGAACATCTGATACCTAGATATGGGATAATCCAGTACATTGATTCTGACCAAGGCACACACTTTACTTCTAAAATAATAAAATTATTATGTCAATCATTAGGTATTCAGTGGGAATATCATACTCCATGGCACCCACAAAGCTCAGGGAAAGTAGAGAGAATGAATCAAACAATAAAACAGCAATTGGCTAAATTGATGATTGAGACACAATTGCCCTGGACTCGATGTTTACCATTGGCACTTTTAAACATAAGAACTAAATCACACAGTGAGACTGGATTATCACCATATGAAATGTTATACGGTATGCCTTACTCACAGGGAATGCCCCTGGGGGACAATGTAGTTGAGGATCGAAGTATCCAGAAATATATAATTACTATTGGGAAGAGGTTGCAAGAACTAAGAGAAATTGGAATACTGGTTCAGACACCACCTTTAGGGTTTACCATCCATCAAATACAACCAGGGGATAAGGTCTTAATAAAAACTTGGAAAGAAGAATCCTTACAACCCCGGTGGGAGGGACCGTATCTTGTTTTACTTACCACTGAAACAGCTGTAAGAACAGCAGAAAGGGGTTGGACCCATGCATCCAGAGTGAAAGGACCAATAAATACCCAAAACCTGGAAGGTTGAGTCCGCTCCTGGGGAACTAATGTTCCGGAAATAGGGCCTGCTCTGCATGAAATACCAGAAGAAAGGGACAAGCCTGCAATGAAGAAAGGGGAGAAGGCAAGACCGGGGCAGGACTCTCCACTGCGGTGTGTATAGTGTGTATAGTCTACCGAGGGAGGCAACCCCTACGGGTATTGACTGCCGAGTGTGAGGGCCTCGACCGGACTTCTCCCGCACTGAAATCAAGCTGTCCCAGAAAAAGAAACAAGCGAGCAGACGAAAAATGTATGTATGTAGTAAGAGTTTTTTTTAACCTATTGTAATTAGTTTTCCAGGAGCTGAACCACCCTCGAAGGCTGAACAGTGACACCAGTTTAAGTAGATTCTGGAAGTGGATCCAACCCCTTGATTGAGGACATTTCTCACACCCCTACATACCCCCCCCGGACGACGTAGAAGGATGAGAAGGATGCTATACTTCCTGGTACTATTCTTACAAGGGCAATTGAGCCATGGGAATAACTTTTTTATTCTGGGGGAGGAAGTGGCTAAGACTTTTAATCTTAGCAATTGCTGGGTTTGTGGGGGACCAAGAGGAGCTGAAAGTTGGCCTTGGGTAGCTGGCCCAGTTGAACCTAAATGGTGGGTTAGTAATTTAAGTGAAGTTCATAATGGAACACAATTCTGGAAAGAGGAAGAAGGCCCGTGGCAATTGTATTCATCAGAAAAAGGTATATATTGTTTAAACAGAACAGGGACAGTAAAGGTGGGAGAAAGCATTTGTAAATGGACTCTGTCCCCTGGATATGAATGTACTGATCCTGAATGTAGACCTATAAACTGTACAGCAAGTAAAGGAAAATGGAATGCTACACATGTCCAGCTGAAAAATGGGACTTGGCTGAAATGCTCATCTAAGGAATTCTTTGGACCTGGGTGTAAAGCCATGGCAAGAGCACAATCAAAAGGACAATTCGATGTTCAAATCTTGAGTTGTCAGCGTGATAACACCACTAGGGAACAGCATGTGGTAAAAATCTATCGCTGGAGGTGGCAAAATGAGAACGGGACGCAAGTGTTTTTTAAACATTTCTGGTCAGCCAATAATATGACAAGTCGTGAAGGAGAAATTAGCTGTAATTGTGAGTGGGAATCTAGTGTAGGGGCTTGGAAGTGTATATATACGAGTATTAAGGAAGCAAACATTGTAACTGGGCCACTTGGTAACGAGAACACCTTGTATTTTCATGCCCCAAGGAATAGAAAAAACTGGGATGGTCCTTTTCCAAATGGGACGTGGGCTTTAAAAGGACATTATTGGATATGTGGCAAACGGGCCTATAAAAGGTTACCAAAAGATTGGTCAGGAATATGCTACGTGGGATACATAAGACCTTTATTCTTTTTATTATCTCAAATACAAGGGAATCACTTAGGAGTAAAATTATATGATGATCTCAATAGGGAGAAACGATATATTGATACCTCTTTAGCTGGAGGTAGTGCTCAAAAATGGAGAGAAAATGAATGGCCCCCTGAAAGAATCATACAGTATTATGGACCAGCTACATGGAATCCGAATGAAGTAATATCTGGAGCTCAGAACCTATTTATAATTTGAATCGCATAATTAGGTTACAAGCAGTTCTCGAAATAATAACTAATCAAACAGCAACAGCTCTGGATCTCCTAGCTGACCAATCTACCCAGATGAGGAATGCTATTTTCCAACATAGAATGGTCTTGGACTATTTACTAGCAGAAGAAGGGGGTGTGTGTGGTAAACTAAATTATTCTAATTGTTGTTTACAAATTGACGATAATGGGAAAGTAGTTAAAAAGATAACCAAGGAAATTAGAAAATTAGCCCACGTCCCAACACAAACCTGGAAGGATATGGAATGGGATTTATTTTCATGGCTGCCTGGTGGACCATGGGTTAAAAGGGTGTTATTTTTATTATTATGTGGTATAATGACATTATTATTTGTACCTTGTATGATACCTTGTCTTACACTATTAATACGCCGGGTGATAAATAGTACATTGGTAATAACTTCATTAAAAAAAGAAGGGAATATGTCAATTATGATGCTTAAGAATTGGACCCTCCAAGAACAAACTGATGAAATCCAATTATTAATAACAGAAGAGACACGAATTGGGGATATTGAAAAGAAGATAAGGGATTGTGAGGAATGTTTTAACAATTCGTGTCCATAAAGAACAATTCTGTTTGAAATGTTTGAATCCTGTCTGCCTCTGGGCCCTGCACTGGCAATTCAATGCTAATGCTTGAACCGCAGCTGCAGTGTGTCCCAGTCTCCCCCTCATTCCTCATTCTAGCCAATTTATCACTTCTTAAATTTATGAACCTGTTTGCTTTTGTTATTCTGGACTTCTATTTCTAACACTGCTATAGATGTGTCTGTGAATGGCTGGGGAAGAATGTTTTAATTACCCGTGTGTCTGGGAGTTTCAGAACAACTGATAACAACTAGTGACTGTTATGGGATACTATGTGGATCTTTGGTATCTGGTTAGGGGGGGGCCGAGAAAGAAGCTGAAAGGCGGCTGGGAGACAAGATTTGAAGAAGGTGTTTTGAAGAAGGTGTTCCGTAAACTTGGGATGGTGCCCAGTAAGTACAAAGGGGAAGAGGAAGACTGCGAGCCTTCAGCATGGAAGACCCCTAGAGACCCCCAGAAGAGACCCTAGAGGAGACTGCGCATGCTCCAGTAGGAGGGACTGCACCCCGGAAGCTAATTTTAATAATCTATTTTTTTTAGAAGTAGTAATGAATATGTATTAGTCTAGGAGCATAAAAATCAGTTGCTTGATGTAATTGGTGTGCATCCTGGTGGAGCGGAGACTCCTGGTGCACCCAGCGCTGTTTGCTTACCTCTATTCCTTTAATAAATCCTATTTTTCATTTAATTCTAATTTGAATTCTGAGCCATTTATAACAATTTGGGGGCTCGTCCGGGATGGCTATAGTTCCTGAATTCTGATTTACTCTAGGAGGGGCGCCCCACCATTTGGTGGCTCCTGTTTGAGTCAGATCGGGACTAACGCCATCCTGAACCTGAATAAAGGTAAGCAAAGAATTTTTGATTTTTTTTGAGCTCCCTTGCCGGCTGTGTTTTTGTGCCCGTAATTCTGCGCGCGAAGATCCGGACGAAGACGACAGGGTCGTTTGGATACCGTCTGGTTGGGTTCCGGTGTCCGGGATCGAACCGGACGAAGACGACAGTCGTTTGGATACCGTCTGGTTCGATCCCAGACGAAGACGCTTGTGGATACCGTCCGATTGGACTCTGGACGAAGACGACTGATTCGTAAGATACCGTCCGGTTGGGTAAAGGTACGGTTGCCTGTGTTTGTGTGTGAGAGTGTAACTGAGGCTTCTAAAGTCTGAGGCGTAGAAGTCTTTTTGTTTTCTCACCAGTTCTAATCTCCTGTCGGGGGGGGCTGGGCTGGTGAATGGAGTGATACGTGGGTGGGTGATAGGTCCTAAGCCCCCTGCAAGACACTCTCACTCGGGGCAACCAAGGGCTGTGGGAATTGCCACTAGTAAAATTCCCAGATGGGTCAGATAAAATCAAAGACCAAGGACCAGAAAGGGAGCGAAATACCAGATATACCACCAGAAAGTCCATTAGGAATAATGATTGGAAATTGGAACAATAGGGGCCCCAGAAAAGGAAAAAATAAATTAAAATTGGTTCATTACTGTATGATAGAATGGCCAAAAAAACCTTTAAGACCGTGTGTTTTCTGGCCTGTTTTTGGATCGTTTGATGATTGGATTTGTCAGGCTTTGAATATATATGTTAATTCAAAAGAGCCTTTCTGTCAGGAAGAAAGTGAGTATGCAGAATTGTGGATTGGGACTCCACGTCCAGCCTCAATATTAGCACTAAAAACAAATGAGGATTCTGGAGGGGAGGAAAAGCAGGAAAAAAGAAAGAATGATGAATGGGAGCCGCTGGATAATTTACCACCACCACCACCACCTCTGGGTCCTAATAACACACTCCCGGCTCTCCCGGCTCCCCCTCCTCCCCCTCTGGTAATCTCTCCGGCAGTGCAGCCATGGTCCCTGCCTCCACCACAAACAGCACCAGAATTAGACCTGCCTCCGGCTGCATGCACAAGAAGTAAGACTGCCGTACCTGAAGAAACCTCTCTATATCCATTAAGAGAAGTACCCCTTGGAGGCAATCAGGGAGGATTTGGGTTCGTGGCAGTCCCTTTAAATACCACAGAGGTGAGATCTTTTAGGAAAGAAATGGGGACTCTGTTAAATGACCCCCTCGGAGTAGCCGAAAGACTAGATCAATTCCTGGGTCCTAACACTTATACCTGGGAAGAAATACAATCCATTTTAGCAATCTTATTTACTGTTGAGGAAAGGGGAATGATTAGGCAAGCTGGAATGAGGATTTGGGAAAGACAAAATCAAGCTGGACCCCCAGGAGATCAAAAATGGCCAAATGTGGATCCCCACTGGGATCACCAGCAACCCCAGGGAAGACAAAACATGAGAGATTTGAGAACAATGATTATACAAGGGATCAGAGAAGCGGTTCCACGAGGAAAAAACATTAATAAAACATTCAATGAACAACAAGGAAAAGAGGAATCTCCAACAGAATGGTTGGAGAGATTAAAGAAAAGTTTACAAATGTATTCGGGGATCGATCCGAATACAGCAATTGGAACCGCACTCCTTAGAACACAATTCGTAGCCAAATCCTGGGTGGACATAAGAAAGAAATTGGAAAAGTTAGAAAATTGGCAAGAGAGAGGATTAGAAGAGTTACTTAGAGAAGCGCAAAAAGTATATGTCAGGAGAGATGAGGAGAAACAAAAAAACAAAAGCCAAGATCTTTGTAGCAGCAGTAAAAGAAAGTCAGAAAAAGCCCTTGTTAGGAGAGAGGGAGAAGAGAAGAAGTATAGAAGAAACCCCTAGAGGCCAGCCTTCTCAAGGGTATTCAGCGATCCCCGCTTGTTACTATTGTCAAAAAAGAGGACATTTACAGAAGAATTGTCGTAAGCGGGAACAAGACGAGAAAATGTTTAAAGAAGAATAGGGGTGTCAGGGGCTATATCTTCTGGGGACTTCAACATCAACAGAGCCCTTGATAAAACTATTAATTGGTCCCCATAAAGAAGAAGTACTATTTTTAGTAGATACAGGAGCTGAAAGATCCACTATTCAAAAGCTCCCAGAGGGAATAAAAGAAGGGAAGAGTTATACGTCTGTAATAGGGGCAAGAGGGGAGCCCTTTAAGGTTCCTGTTTTAAAAGATGTGGAAATAGAAACTGATCAAAAGATTTGTCTTAATGATTTACTTTTGCTTCCTGAAGCGGGGTACAATTTACTAGGAAGGGATTTGATTTTAAAATTGAACTTAAGTATTCAGAGTCAAGGGGATAAGTTGCAAATCAAATTATACACTTTAACCCAAAAAGATGAAGAAGTTATTAACCCTTTAGTGTGGTATAAAGAGGGAGAAATTGGAAAAATGGAAATGGACCCCATAAATGTTCAGATAATGGATCCACATCGTCCTATTCGAATTAAACAATATCCTATACCAATGGAGGGTCGAAGGGGATTAAAACCTATAGTTGATAGACTTTTGGAGGAAGGGACTTTAGAACCGTGTATGTCACCTCATAATACACCCATCCTCCCTGTGAAGAAATCGGATGGGTCATACAGACTGGTACAGGATCTGAGAGCTGTAAATCAGCGAACAATCACTAAATTCCCTGTGGTAGCAAATCCTTACACCCTGCTGAGTCATGTCTCTCCCAAATATACTTGGTATAGTGTAATAGATCTGAAAGATGCTTTTTGGACCTGTCCTTTAGATGAAAATTCCAGGGATTACTTTGCTTTCGAGTGGGAAGACCCGGAGACAGGACGAAAACAACAATTAAGGTGGACTGTGCTACCACAAGGGTTTACTGAGTCACCGAATCTATTTGGACAAACTTTGGAAAAAGTTCTACAAGATTTTACATTACCTGGGGAGGTAAAGTTATTGCAATATGTGGATGATTTGTTAATAGCTGGAGAGACTGAAGAAGGAACCCGAAAAGCCACTATTAATTTGTTAAATTTTCTGGGGGAAAAGGGATTAAAAGTGTCCCGATCAAAGTTACAATTTGTGGAACAGGAGGTAAAATACTTAGGACACTGGTTAAGCAGGGGAGAAAAGAAATTGGATCCTGACAGGGTATCTGGGATCCTCTCCTTAAGACCCCCACAAACTAAAAAGGAAATTCGGCAAGTATTGGGATTATTAGGATATTGTAGACCGTGGCTTGAAAGCTACAGTGAAAAAGTTAAATTTTTATATGAAAAACTAATTGATAATCGATTCAAGTGGTCCACAGAAGATGATCAAAAATTTGAAGAAATAAAAAAAGCATTAATACAAGCACCTGTATTAAGTCTCCCAGATCTAGAGAAACCCTTTTATCTTTTTGTGAACACATCAAACCAGACAGCATATGGAGTCCTTACTCAAGATTGGGCAGGAATTAAAAAACCTGTGGGGTATTGTTCCAAATTACTTGATCCAGTAAGTAGGGGGTGGCCTGCTTGTCTTCAAGCCTTGGTTGCTACAGCATTATTGATAGAAGAAGTGAGAAAGATTACTTTTAGTGCTCCCTTAAAAGTGTATACTCCACACAATGTCAGAAGTGTCTTACAACAGAGAGCGGAGAAATGGTTAACAGACAGCCGGATCCTAAAGTATGAAGCTATACTAATTGACTCCCCTGATTTAGAATTGAAGGTAACCTCTGCTCAGAGCCCAGCACAATTTTTATTTGGAAAACCCTCAGAGGAACTACAGCATAATTGTTTGGAGGTAATCGAGACCCAGACTAAAGTGAGACCCGATTTGAGAGATACTGAATTAGAAAAGGGAGAGATACTATTCATAGATGGTTCCTCTCGAGTAGTAGAGGGAAAAAGAAAAACAGGGTATGCCATAATTAATAAACATCTGGAATCTGTGGAATCAGGCCCCCTGAGTCCATCATGGTCAGCTCAGGCTTGTGAGCTGTATGCCCTATACAGGGCCCTGGAACTATTAAAGGGAAAAAGTGGAACTATATATACAGATTCTAAATATGCATACGGAGTGGTTCACACCTTTGGAAAAATTTGGGAGGAAAGAGGTTTAATTAATACTCAAGGGAAGAATCTTATACATCAAGAATTAATAAGGAAAATTTTAAAAGCTTTAAGGGAACCTAAAGAAATAGCAGTAGTACATGTAAGAGGGCATCAGAAAGGATTGGAATACCACACTAGGGGAAATAATCTAGCAGATAAAGAAGCTCAAGAAGCAGCTTTAAGAATTCAGGCTGCTAAAATTAATATAGTACAGGAAGAAGTAAGACAAGGAGAAGAAAAACAAGAAGAAGAAAAGAAGTTTACTCCTGAAGAGCAAACAAAACTGGAGAAAATAGGTGCTAAATTAGAACAAGGAAAATGGACATTGCCAGATGGACGAGAAGTGTTACCAAAAGCTTATGCAAGACAAATATTGGAACGTTTGCATACCCAAACACACTGGGGTACAAGAGCATTAAGTAATCACTTACTTAAACAATTTGGTTGTATAGGGGTTTTTGAAATAGCAAAGCAAGTCACACAAGGTTGTTTAACTTGTCAGAAAATAAATAAGAAAATATTTCGACAGGCGGCAGCGGGAGGAAGAAAAACAGCATATCGGCCTTTTGAGAGAGTACAAGTTGATTTTACTGAATTGCCTAAAGTAGGGAGAATCAAGTATTTATTGGTAATTGTTGACCATTTAACACAATGGGTGGAAGCTTATCCTGTGGCACGAGCTACGGCGCAAACGGTGACAAAAATTTTATTGGAACATCTGATACCTAGATATGGGATAATCCAGTACATTGATTCTGACCAAGGCACACACTTTACTTCTAAAATAATAAAATTATTATGTCAATCATTAGGTATTCAGTGGGAATATCATACTCCATGGCACCCACAAAGCTCAGGGAAAGTAGAGAGAATGAATCAAACAATAAAACAGCAATTGGCTAAATTGATGATTGAGACACAATTGCCCTGGACTCGATGTTTACCATTGGCACTTTTAAACATAAGAACTAAATCACACAGTGAGACTGGATTATCACCATATGAAATGTTATACGGTATGCCTTACTCACAGGGAATGCCCCTGGGGGACAATGTAGTTGAGGATCGAAGTATCCAGAAATATATAATTACTATTGGGAAGAGGTTGCAAGAACTAAGAGAAATTGGAATACTGGTTCAGACACCACCTTTAGGGTTTACCATCCATCAAATACAACCAGGGGATAAGGTCTTAATAAAAACTTGGAAAGAAGAATCCTTACAACCCCGGTGGGAGGGACCGTATCTTGTTTTACTTACCACTGAAACAGCTGTAAGAACAGCAGAAAGGGGTTGGACCCATGCATCCAGAGTGAAAGGACCAATAAATACCCAAAACCTGGAAGGTTGAGTCCGCTCCTGGGGAACTAATGTTCCGGAAATAGGGCCTGCTCTGCATGAAATACCAGAAGAAAGGGACAAGCCTGCAATGAAGAAAGGGGAGAAGGCAAGACCGGGGCAGGACTCTCCACTGCGGTGTGTATAGTGTGTATAGTCTACCGAGGGAGGCAACCCCTACGGGTATTGACTGCCGAGTGTGAGGGCCTCGACCGGACTTCTCCCGCACTGAAATCAAGCTGTCCCAGAAAAAGAAACAAGCGAGCAGACGAAAAATGTATGTATGTAGTAAGAGTTTTTTTTAACCTATTGTAATTAGTTTTCCAGGAGCTGAACCACCCTCGAAGGCTGAACAGTGACACCAGTTTAAGTAGATTCTGGAAGTGGATCCAACCCCTTGATTGAGGACATTTCTCACACCCCTACATACCCCCCCCGGACGACGTAGAAGGATGAGAAGGATGCTATACTTCCTGGTACTATTCTTACAAGGGCAATTGAGCCATGGGAATAACTTTTTTATTCTGGGGGAGGAAGTGGCTAAGACTTTTAATCTTAGCAATTGCTGGGTTTGTGGGGGACCAAGAGGAGCTGAAAGTTGGCCTTGGGTAGCTGGCCCAGTTGAACCTAAATGGTGGGTTAGTAATTTAAGTGAAGTTCATAATGGAACATTTATAACAGTGCATATATGTATTTCTTTACAAGTCAAGTCTGAGATAAGGTATAAAATTAAGCAATACTCATGGTTAAATAATTTTTTTGGGCTTTTAGACCTTGAGTATAGAATACAAAGTTACTGTTATAATTGTTTTATAATACGGGAATAATTTATATAGCATTTTCTGCAATTCAGGACCTCGATATGCGTAGTGGTTGTTTGGGAGGACAGACATCTTCATAACGAGAGCACATCTCTCTTCTTCCCCTTTCCCACCTTTTTTTGCTGAGTGTGACATCATATGGTATGGAATATCCCTTTGGTTGGTTTCAGTCAGCTGCCCTGGTGATATCCCCTCCCCACTTCTTGCTCACCCCCAGCCTACTGGCTGTGAAGGGGTTTGGAGGGAGTCTTGATGCTGTGCCAGCATTGCTCAGCAATAGACAAAACAGTGGTGTTATACCAATGCTGTTCTAGCATAGAGCACAGCACTATATGGGCCACTGTGGGGAAAGTTAACGCCATCCCAGACAGACCCAGTACAGCTATTAGGAATAATTTCTTCCCTGAAGGGGTAGTCAAGTACTGGAACAGGCTGCCCAGAGAAGTACTTGAGTACATACCTGGAGGTCTTCAGAAAACATGTAGATGTCATGCTTAGTGACATGGTTTAATGGTGGACTTGGCAGTTGTCACGTTAAGGGATGTAGCTGATTAACTGTTATGGGTCTGGTTGGATTCAGGGTACTGAACTATCACGGTCACGGATTCACCAACAACGTAACACGCCCTTACTCTAGAGATTTCTAAGTTTCCACAGAGACACCTGGTATAACCAAGTGTTCAAATCTTACCCCATGGAGTCCCGATGGGGGGGGGGGTGGGGAAGAGAAGCTCAGACTGTTGACTGATCCCAGAAGTCAGAAGGTCGCTCGTGATGGTATCTTCCCTAACATCCCCTTTCTCTTAAGCCAGTTTATATTATTTTCTATCTTTTAGGTGGAGCTTTAGTGATCTAGTCAAACATATCTTGGTTATGATTGGTAAAAAGTTTTCTTGCTTTTATTTAAAGGTATAGGCTCCAAGAAATTCAGAGTGCATGCTCCGTGAGGGGTGGTCGCACCTTGGAGGCAGGTAGCTTTTTGAGTAGAGGTGTGTTTTGGTATTATAATGATATTATAATGAGCAAAAGTACACTAGAGTACAGCTTTTTGTCAAAAACATGACAGGTCCTTGGCTCAGGGTAGCAAATGTGCAGCTTATCGTTCTCTGTGTGCAGAAGAACAATTGCGTCCCCACCTGGTCACAGAGCCTAGCTGCGGTGTCTCCACTCTGCTCTACGCTCCGTACTGTCAGCACACCAGGTTCCCCCAGTGTGATTAACATCTAAGGTTGGCGGCCTAGGGAATGCTTAGGTAGTGCAGTTACACTCCACCCTGGAAGCTTCTACAATGCTGTACATTTTCTTTAAAATGTGAATATTAGTTTAATTTTTCTAGTTACTTTAGGCAATTACTCCACAGCAGTGCTAGGATAAAGGTTGGACCAGATGATCTTAGAGGTCTTTTCCAACCTGAATGATTCTATGATTCTATTCATCAAACATTTTTTCTTTCCTAGCAATTAAAAATAATTTATTACTTAAGTGTCTTCCCATAAAAGAAAGTTACACGTTATATTCTGATTTATATGACTGTCCAGTTGGAGAATTATTTCTTTTTGTTTCTTTAAGAACTATGCTAATGATTTCTTCATAGATGTTATAAATGACTGAGTCCCAAATAGGGTTACCATCAAAGTTTACAATTTATTAAAGGAAAAGAGGTAAGCAAACAGCACTGGGTGTCTCTGCTCCACCAAGCCACACACCAGTTACATCAGGTGGCTGTTTTTTT
This sequence comes from Aythya ferina, assembly GCF_964211825.1. Taxonomy (NCBI): domain Eukaryota; kingdom Metazoa; phylum Chordata; class Aves; order Anseriformes; family Anatidae; genus Aythya; species Aythya ferina. The sequence continues at coordinate 10,513,699 of NC_140313.1, forward strand.
ATGCTCCTAGGCTAATACATATTCATCACCACTTTTGGAAAAGGCAGGATTATTATAATTAGTTTCCCGGGACCTGAACCATCCCACGGATGCATGCATATCAGTCTCTGGTGGTCCCTCTGGGAGTCGCTCATACTGAAGGCACGTAGTCTTCCTCCCAGGCTTTGTCCTTCGGTCGTTCTTCAGCTTCCCCCCCTCTCATTTAGTAGTCTCTAGGCCAGATGTCGGAAAGTTGTGTCTTGTGCAATAGTCAGCAGTTATCTCAAAAAACTCCCCCCTATTCTCTTATCTCCCAGACCCGAGTCTCAAGGTTTACCCTTCAAACCCTCTATCGACACGAACTGCTAGACCATTCTTTTGCAAGATGCAAGAGCTATATACACTAACCACTCTGTTTCTCTTGGACTTGTGGTTATTTATACAAGGGAATGTGAGACAGAAGGTCACATTTCATTATGAGGCCCTAGCATTGTTCCATATTGACACAAATCAGATGAACATATTTCACATAGATGTAACTCTTCAAGAATGACTTACTATGCTACCAACCTAACTATACATAATTAAATTATATATACATATATATATATTTAACAATATTTATTTTTGTTACCTATAAGTAGGTAACAAAGCATCTGTGTCCTTTTATACCTTGGAATCGTATGAACTCATGGTTAAGACTGCTACATACCTGTGAGCTGGGTAGCTCCCCTTTTGAATTGTGACATCACATAAGGTGAAATTCCCTAGAGGTACACATCAGGCTTCCTCATACTTATGCATTACCCACCAAGAGCACCCAAGTCCTTGAACAAAAACAATCCGTGTAAATTTACCATTGTCGTGGTTTAACCCAGCCGGCAGCTAAACACCACGCAGCCGTTCGCTCACCCTCCCCCCTCCCTCTCTGGGACGGGGGAGAGAAATGGAAAGTGAAGCCTGTGAGTTGAGATAAAGACAGTTTAATAAGACAGGAAAATAATAATAACAATAATAATAATAACAATAACAATAATAATAATAACAATAATAATAATACAATGGTGATAATAGGAAAGTAATAAAAATATGTACAAACAAGTGATGCACAATGCAATTGCTCACCACCTGCTGACCGATGCCCAGACTAACCCCGAGCAGTCCGGCCCCCTCCCCCCGGCTAGCCACCCCTATATATTGTTTAGCATGACGTCAGATGGTATGGAATACCCCTTTGGCTAGTTTGGGTCACCTGTCCTGGGTCTGTCCCCTCCCAGCTCTTACTGCACCCCCAGCCTGCCCGTTGGCAGGACAGAGCGAAAGGCTGAGATGTCCTTGGCTTGGTATAAGCATTGCTCTGCAACAATTAAAACATCGGGGTGTTATCAGCACTCTTCTCATCCTAAGCCAAAACACAGCATTCCACCAGCTACTAGGAAGAAAATTAATTCTGTTCTAACTGAAACCAGGACAGATTATTATTTTTTATTTGCAGCAAGTATCTAATAGCCATAACACCAATAACATTTAGTATGCGTCTCTTAGTGCCTTCAATTACTTATCTGGAATCCCTGAAGTTACTTCTTTAACTTCCAGTCACTCTGCTTTGGCTTTGCTACTTGAGGCAAATGAAAGAGGAAGACATTGGGAACACAATTAGTTACTAAGGACTGGTCGCAGCTCTTGTAGCAAATAGCATTACTTCCCTATTTTTAATCTGAGCACATATCTATGAATATAGACACGTTGATTTAATATAGGCACGCTTGCTGGGGCCTGCCTTGTTAACTGTAATTGAATGTCTTAAAACCCCTTAACTTGTTGTTTGGTACCTACATTCATTCAACATCAGGTGCTAGAGTCCAAGAGGATACCATTCAGTAGTCAACATAGTGCACAGGCAGAAGACAGACTACGAATCCTAAGAAGGTTTTTAGTTTAAAGTCTTTCTTGATATCTGTGGTACAATTGCCTAAAGTACCTAGGAAAATAAAACTAACATTCACATTTTAAAGAAAATGTACAGCATTAAAGACGTTTTCAGGGCAGGGCATAGCTGCATTACCTGAGCGTTCCCTAGGCTTCCAACCTTAGATGCTATTGTGCTGCGGGAACCTGGTGTGCTAGCTCTAAGGAACAGTACGGAGTGTAGAGTGGAGCGGAGACACGATGGCTAGGCTCTGTGACCAGGTGGGGACTCGATTGTTCTTGTGCACACCGAGACCGATAAGCCGCACTTTTTGCTACCCTGAGCCAAGGACCTGTCATGTTTTGACAAATGCTGTACCCTAGTGTACTTTTGCTCATTATAATATCATTATAATACCAAAACACACCTCCGTCCCAAAAGCTACCCCCCTCCAAGGTGCGACCACCCTTCACTGAGCATGCGCTCTGAATTTCTCAGAGCCTATTGCTTTAAACGGAGACGGGAGAACTTTTCACCAATCATAACTAAGATATACTTGACTAGAGTCCCTCAAGCTCCACCTAAAAGATAGAAAATCATATAAATTGGCCTAAGAGAGGGAGGATGTCAGGGGAGATACCATGCTGTGGGAATACACCACCCTGAGGACCTCCTGACTCCTGGGATCACTTGATGGGCTGAGCCTCCCCACCCTCCTTGGGATGCCTTTGGGTGAGATTTCAACACTTGGTTATACTGGGTGTCTCTGCGGAAACTTAGAAATCTCTATAGAGTCTTTGTGCCTTTTAATGTGTTAATTTCCAGGCACCTGTGTCACCTGTGTATTTCATGCATGCTAGCTTGCTTTTGCAGACAGTAACTATCACCGGCAATCCAAAGAACCTGTGTACCTGTTGCTGTAATAAATCGTGCATTGTTCCTAGCCGTGATAGTTCTCACTGAACGCGACTAGAGTAAGGGTGGTTATATGTTATTGGTGAATCCGTGACCGTGGTAATTTAGTGCTCTGAGTCTGACCGGACCCCTAACAGTTAGTGCGTTATTGGTGAATCTGACCGGACTCCTAACGGTTAATGCGTTATTGGTGAATCTGTGATTGTGGTAGCTCAGTACCCTGAATCCGACCAGGTCCATAGTGGTTAATCGGCTACACCCCTTAGCACGACAATATCCTTGGTTAATAAGGAAAACAAAACATCCCCATCCAAAAGCAGCTAACTTCCACAATTGGAATAACAGCAACAAAATTCCCAGATTTCAACCAACTCTGATAAAGCAATTACTGAATTGACTCTTACTGTGAGCTAAGAAATCCTTTCTTGGAAGAAGCATCATCAAGCATCATCAACTATCTTTCAAAGAAAATATAATAAAAGTTTTGGAAAATATCACTTAACCTTTTCCTCTCGAGGTCTTCATTTTTACAGATAAAGTAAATGGGTTGCTTCAGTTGTTAAGAAAGAATTCCAGAAATAAGTAACAGACATGTATTCCTCCCCAGTTTAAGTTACTTTGTTGAATAATAGTTTACTAAGGATTGAATTAATCTTTAGTTTTCTAATATTGTTGCACAATGCCTAGAATAGTTTGTGGTGTTTTTTTTTGGTAGTTTCTGTCCCTACTGAAATATTTCCTCACTTCAAGAGTACTCTTTTACTGAAGTAGATTACTAAAGAGGGGACTGTGCAGATTAACTGTACCTAGAAGACATTAGACTTGTATTGAGAGGCCTTGTATAGAAGACACCTTAGCAACTTCACATCAAGAACAAAGATTACAGGATTTTTAATTTTTATTTTTAAGCACCATATCAAAGAACACTTCAACAATTAGATAAATTCTTAGGTTTGTGCCTTCCCTAGTAGTTATTATCTCTACTTTCATTTCTTTTATCTTTAAATACATTGTGCAGAGCGATTAAGAGAGCCCAAATTTCACGTTAATGAAGAAACTAAGCAACACTGTAAGCATCATTACCTTGTTTGAAGAACCAGGCAGATGAAAAATAGACTAGCAAGCTGAACTCCGCGTTTCTTGTGATCCTCTTACTTCCTAACAGAAAAGATTTAGGAAATAGAACAAACTACTTAAGGCATGGCAAGGACCAAATCTTCCAAAGTGTTTTCCATTTCAACATAGGCTTGAGTAAGCCACATCTGTGACACAGGAAGAACAGGAAACAGGAAATATCTGAGAACAATTTGGAACAGTAAAAAGAGATGGAAAACACAATTTGAAACAACAAAGGAATAGCTAGAAAAGGGTCAGCAGGAATAGAGGGAAATTCAAACTTGTAGGTTATGTTGTAACAGACACTGTTCCTCATCCTCTGCACCAGACTTTCCCAAAGAGCTGCATGTCACTAACAGAAAGTGACTGCTTTGGCAGCTGAGTTCAGCGGGGGTAAAGGCAAGGCACTGCAGCTAGAGAAGCACTACTGAACAAAGAGAATCAGAGAGAACTGAAAAATTAATCCCACGAATGGACAGAGATGACAGATTTTGAATGGGCATACAGTTTAGATAGCCAGCAGACATTTCTAGACTAAACATCTATAATCTACAACTGCAGGGAGACGAATACTGATGTAAATAATTCTTTCCAGTTCTTTGTTTCCTAATTAAATGAATCTATACTTGATTAAGCCACCTGTGTAACAATTATCTTGCTGTGAAAGCTCTGGACCAGTTTTCCTTATCTAGTTTCTCATCATCTTGATGCTGTTTGTTTCCAATTAAGACAATTTAAATAAACCCTGAAATGAAAGGTATGCTGCTTTTTAAATATAACATTATGGTTACTGTGTATAACTATAAATATCTCTCAGACTTATGATAGTAATATTCTTCAAGTCTGAGGTCTGGATCCTCATAAATCACTTCCCGTACGGCTAATTCCCTCAGGTACTGGATTCCCTTCTCCATAGTGGTCCACTTGCCTGGTAGACATAAAAGTTCTTCCTTGAAGGGATACCTTTCCCTCACAGCTGAGAGGAGACGCCTCCAGAGGCTGTGAGGTTGTGCTCCATCTGCAATTGCTTTGTCAATGCCTGCGTCTCTAGCAAGGGATCCCAGTCGCTTGGCTTCCCTGCCATCTAATTCCACACAATTGGCTCCAGTGTCCCAGCATTGGAGCAGCCAGGTGACAAGCTGCTCACCTATACAACGACCAAAATTTTTCGCACATCTCGTAACTCACGCTCGTATAGGCTTCGGGTAGTTACTGTTGATTTTTCGGCATCCTCATCTTCCTCCTCCTGAATCCTTGATGGCCCAGCATCGTCGTCATCTCCGTCGTCTCTATACCTAGATTTGGCAGAAGACTCCCTGCGTTCTAAACGACCTGAATCTCTATGCCATTTTTTCACCTTCTCTACAGGGGCAGCTTGCACTGCTACAGCTCTTTTCTCTGACCCCGTTACAGGGTCTGCCACAGGGGTTGGAATACCCTCTGCAGGGTCAACTTGCACTGCTACAGCTCTTTTCTCTGACCCAGCCACAGGAGCTGGAGCGGCTGCAGGAGCTGGAGCAGCTGCAGGAACCGGAGCTGGAGCGGCTGCAGGAGCTGGAGTTGGAGCGGCTGCAGGAGCTGGGACTGGAGCGGCTGCAGGAGCTGGGACTGGAGCGGCTGCAGAGTCCACCGTAGGGGTCACAGTGGCCGTTGGATCTGTCACAGGGCTTGGAGTGGCCGCAGGGTCTGTCACTAAGTTGATAGTGTCAATGGCAGCTCGATAGGCATGAGCCAGGCCCCAGCACGTTACAATGATTTGTGTCACTTTGGAACTGCCAGAATCATGACACCTTTTATTCAAGCATTCTGCCAGTTTTTGAGGATTTTGCAGTTGTTCAGGGGTGAATTTCCAAAACACTGGGGGTGCTAACTGCTCTAGATGCCTGCCCATATCCTCCCATACTCCCTGCCACCCACAACTATACTGCCTCCGGGCAGATCTCCGGATGAGCTTCCTAAGTAGTTGTTTAACTTTAAGCAGAATCTGAAGTGCATTCAGGAGGCAGAACAACAAGACTATGTTGGTCTGAGTATCCCAAGAATATTCAATATCTTGGAGAGCTATTGTAGCAAGCTCGGAGGGTAAGAGGGTGGTGAAGGAGGAAGGCATAGTGATGCAGGAGGATACAGGGGTGGTGAAGGAGAAAGGGAGAGTAATCAAGTAAGAAAAAATATCTTCCCCTTTCCCCTCCACAGATTGACTCCCTAATGGAAAAAAACAATAGGTATAATTGCTAATAGTTTCCAAGATACAGTTTCCAAAGTACAGAGTCGACGATGTTACTGAGTACAAATACCAAGTTAGAGTCATGACCAGATATCTCATCGTCTCATAAGCAATTGCTACAACACTCAGTACCATAATGATCTGAAACCAGGGCCCGGAGAGGATAAACAACATGACAGAGAGCAAATATGGAAAATAATGTACTATAATACTCAATTTGGAAAACAGGCGCAGCAGAGTTGAGATTAAAGCGATCGGCATTATGACAAGTGACTATTAAGCAGGTCTAATATTTACACCAATTTTAGTTTAACTCACTCTGGTCAGATCTGCCGTTATCTCAACCTTTCGTACCCCACGTTGGGAGCCAAAAAGACTGTCGTGGTTTAACCCGGCCGGCAGCTAAACACCATGCAGCCGTTCGCTCACCCTCCCCCCTCCCTCTCTGGGACAGGGGAGAGAAATGGAAAGTGAAGCCCATGAGTTGAGATAAAGACAGTTTAATAAGACAGGAAAATAATAATAACAAAATAATAACAATAACAATAATAATAATAATAATACAATGGTGATAATAGGAAAGTAATAAAAATATGTACAAACAAGTGATGCACAATGCAATTGCTCACCACCTGCTGACCGATGCCCAGACTAACCCCGAGCAGTCCGGCCCCCTCCCCCCGGCTAGCCACCCCTATATATTGTTTAGCATGACGTCAGATGGTATGGAATACCCCTTTGGCTAGTTTGGGTCACCTGTCCTGGGTCTGTCCCCTCCCAGCTCTTACTGCACCCCCAGCCTGCCCGTTGGCAGGACAGAGCGAAAGGCTGAGATGTCCTTGGCTTGGTATAAGCATTGCTCTGCAACAATTAAAACATCGGGGTGTTATCAGCACTCTTCTCATCCTAAGCCAAAACACAGCATTCCACCAGCTACTAGGAAGAAAATTAATTCTGTTCTAACTGAAACCAGGACAACCATATAAACCCAATACAGCCTAATTGGGAATGAGTGGCAAAAGCACCCTATTGTGACTGACCCTTAGGTTCCATGCGTACTTGACACAGACTACCTGAGGAGAGATTGTTTCAATGAGAAAAGAAAGAAAATAATCCAAATCCTTTTGAAAGCTGTTTTTACCATTAAACAGAGTAAGGTCAAGGGACCTGCACAGGAGATCCAGTTTTTAGGAATAAAATGGCAAGATGGATGTCATCAGATCCCAATGGATGTGATCAACAAAAATAAAAATAATATTAAAAAAAAAAAAAAGGCAAGAAAAAATGTCTCCACCAACTAGCAAAAAGTAAACACAATCTTTACTAGGTGTCATGGGATTTTGGAGGATGTACATTTCAAATTACAGTCTGATTGTAAGCCCACTCTATCAAGTGACACGGAAGCAGAACGATTTCAAATGGGTCCCTGAGCAACAACAAGCCTTTGAACAAATTAAATGGGAGATGGTTCAAGCAGTAGCCCTTGGGCCAATTCGAGCAGGCCAAGAGGTAAAACGTGCTCTATGCCAAAGCCAGGGATAATAGCCCCACCTGGAGCCTCTGGAAGAAAGAGACATAGACTCGAATTTGACACCTAGGGTTTTGGAGTTGGGGATACAGAGGATCCAAGGCCTTCTATAGACCAACTGAAAAACAGTTGCTGGCAACATATGAAGGGTTTCGAAATGCTTTAAAAGTGGTTGATACTGGAGTACAGCTCCTCTTCCTAACCCTTCCTGACTCCTCTTCTTGACCCTGAAAGATATTAGATGTGTTACAAATTACCATTATACTAAATCATGTTGAAGTTATCCTAATAATAACATATACAATGTGAAAAACAAATAAAGTCCAAATGACTGCATAAAAGTATTATTTGAAGGAAAAAGGAACCCAAAAGATGAAATCTAAGAATGAAGTTCAAAGCTCAAGGTATGTAGTTATTATCAAATTATTTAGCATTCCTTTAAAAATGATCTTTCTTTGTATTCATTTTTAGGGAATAGATTTAGAAATAGCATTAACTTGCTTTGACTTGCTATGAGTATAAGCACACAGATTCATGTTTATATACACTAAAACATATATATACACATAAGAAGACTGTAAGTATCCTACTTCAGCAAGGAGAGCAGGAGATATAAGATCTTTGCTAATCTCGCCTAAGATCCCATTGTCAACAGCCTTTCCAACAACAAAAGCTGGATCTGCTTGTGTCCTTGAATGACTGCTGTTGCCGCTGCCTCAGACCATGCCAGAATGAAACACAAAGGTAAAGGGAAATCATCTCTTGTCAGTAAACTTCCTTGTGAAATAGCGGTCCTGCAGCAGGCCAAGTGCTCAGGACATATTTGCTCCATCCAAGGACAGGTAGAGTAATCTTGCTTCCCGGGATGAAGCTGCTGTAGTACTTGCCTTGCTCTTACTTTTGCCCAGCTATCATCATTGCTGCCAGAAAACTGCAGCCTGAGGAGGAAGAGGCATTGAAACTGGTATTTCCATGCCTGAAAGTACCTTGAAAGGTCAGAAATGTCCTGTGTAATTTCTGAAAATAATAAAATAAAACATGGCCCAAATCATTGGTATCTAGAGTCATGCAAACCATGTCACAACAGATGATACTATTTATGATATTTAACCAAGTTTTTAAAGGACAAGTTAGAATCATAGAATCATAGAATCATAGAATATCCTGAGTTGGAAGGGACCCTTAAGGATCATCAAGTCCAACTCTTGACACCGCACAGGTCTACCCAAAAGTTCAGACCATGTGCCTAAGTTCACAGTCCAATCTCTTCTTAAATTCAGACAGGCTCGGTGCAGTGACCACTTCCCTGGGGAGCCTGTTCCAGTGTGCAACCACCCTCTCTGTGAAGAACCCCCTCCTGATGTCAAGCCTAAATTTCCCCTGCCTCAGCTTAACCCCGTTCCCGCGGGTCCTGTCACTAGTGTTAATGGAGAAAAGGTCTCCTGCCTCTTGACAACCCCTTACGAGGAAGTTGTAGACTGTGATGAGGTCCCCCCTCAGCCTCCTCTTCTCCAGGCTGAACAGGCCCAGTGACCTCAGCCGTTCCTCGTACGTCTTCCCCTCAAGGCCTTTCACCATCTTCGTAGCCCTCCTCTGGACACTTTCCAACAGTTTCATGTCCTTTTTATACTGTGGTGCCCAGAACTGCACACAGTACTCGAGGTGAGGCTGCACCAGCGCAGAGTAGAGCGGGACAATCACCTCCCTTGACCTACTAGCGATGCCGTGCTTGATGCACCCCAAGTTCATGTGTTTTTCAGAACATATATCTGAAAGAAGTTTTATTATTCTTTTTTTCACTTGTTCTTGCTGTGCTCTTACCAAAATGAATCCACAGACATAAATTCAGAAAAGTACATTCCCAGCCTCAGTGCAGATTAGTGAACAATTTCAAGTGCAGATGCTTCCCAGGTCCAATAGAAAGGTTTCTGTAAGGAAGAAGTGTGGCCAGGAAAAAAAACATATTTGTAGTCATGGTCAGGGTAAGCATTGAGGAGCAGGAATATTACAGTCTGTATGATCACACTAGATCTTCAACCAGACCAACATCTCAGAATCATAGAATCATCTAGGTTGGAAAAAACTTTCAAGATCAGCACATCCAAACAATGACCTGATCTTCCAAATCCCATCACTAAACCACATCCCCTAATGCCATGTCCATAACATCTATCATATTAAAGATATGATTTCTTTTTTTGTTTGATTGTTTGGTTGGTTGTTTTTGTTTTTTTTTTACTCCAACAGCAAAAGAACTAGGTTTCACAGGCTCTTTCCAATAATGGCAGGGATGTTTTCCTAGATACTTGAAATAAGAACAATATCAAATATGTTCAGTGTGTAAAGAAAAAAAAAAAAAAAGAGGGAAGGCTTTCAAACAGCAGCCTTTCCACCACTATCCAGAATAGACAGCAGAGAATACAGAAGTAACTGCAGCAGCAACAGTATTCTACCTCATCCTGAGAAACTGAGACCAGAAGCAAAGAAACAGATATGTTTACTGCTTTGCTTAATTGTTTTAGTACAACAATTGCCTGTGAAAAAATAAGATGAATATATTTCTTCTGATTTATTACTTCTATTTTTGTTGCTTAGTTTGATACCGAGTCAGAAGGATATATGGTCATAATGATCATAATGGATATGATCATAAGGATAAAAAGCCCCTGAGTGAAGATCATTGTTTTGTAAGTACAAAGGCATTCTTTTGGAAATTTTAGTTACCTGCCCTTAAGACACAATGAAAGCTACGCAGGGTTAGGTTTAAGACCCGTGATGGGGTTAGAGTTCCCATTTGCTTCGGAAAAAGGTGTTAGAGTCCCCAACTTGGCTAACTGTCTTGATTTTCTAAATTTTACTTTGGTTATCAGAATTTTGGTATTGGAACTATGTATGTGTTTTTGTTTACTTGGATTATATATATATTTGTCTTAACACTCATATTTAATATGGGTGAGGGATTGTCTAAGGGAACCATCCTGAAAAAATCACCTTTGGGGTGGATGTATCTTGAAACATCAAAAATAGATTGCCAGACCCCCGAGTGGGGTCATGAAAATGGAAAAAATGATTAAATACTGTAATCTATGGTGGTCGATGTATAATTTGAATGATGGGAAAATGGCCTATGAATGGCACTTTGGATTATAATACTTTGTTATAATTAATGTTGTTTTTAAAGAGGGAAGAAAAATGGGATGAAGTATTGTATGATATATTCTTTAAAATTGAGACAGCATCTGGAGTGGCAAAAGAAGCATGGAATATTTTTGGCCCCTACTGACCCTTTAGTGCTGGCATTAGAAAAGGACAGATGGGAGAAAGATAAAAAGGAGGTGTTAAAAAGGTGTTGTTCAGCATGTAGTATTGGACAGAGATGTTTGAAGTTGAAAGAGCAGGAAAGAGGATGTAGAAATGTTAGTAGGTCCAGGGTTGAGGCAGAGACACTAGAATGACAGGCGTGAGCTCTCTGGGGTGGAGGGATTGGAGGATGAGTCTGAGAAAATTGCCAGTGGCAGGAAGAACTTGCAGGTGGCAGGGAACTGTGTTGCAAGCCCTGTTGAGACAGGCAGTTGGGAATGATGGTCTGGTTGTGGTGAAAGTGCCTTTTCCAATCAGATTTAAATAACTGGAAAATAGCTGCCAGAAGCTACAGCTGGATAGGGAGGCTAGTACTTGTGAAATGATGAAATTCAGAAGAAATTGCAAAAGCCTCAGGTGGCAGATGCTAGAGATTTGGGAAAATTGTTGGACGTGGCTTGGGTAATTTAACAGAAAGAGGATGCTAGATTGACTGCTGTGCTAAGGAACTCATGGTTCTCAAAGAAGACCTGGAGGTGGACTTAGAGGGTGTTATTGAGGAAGAGGACGTGGTAGAGGAAGGCCTAAGCCCCCTGTTGGGAGGAACAGGCTAAAAACAGATTAGCAAGGAGGATGGGATCCGAACGGAAGACTGTGAGGAGCTCTATTCAAGTAGACCCTACCTGAAGGATACCCCTTTGCAAGACACAGTCTGGGAATCGATTACAAATCGATCTAGCCGAGACAATTGGCTCCGGAGCAGATGCGTTCTTCTAATGGAGCTTAGACAGAAAAAGAAAGTGTACGGCTGCTGGAAGGAGGGTCAGGTGACAAGGAAGGAATACAGGGATGCTGTTCGTGTTTGTAGGGAGAAAATTCGTGGGGCCAAAGCCCAACTAGAGTTCAAGCTGGCCATGTGTGTGAGAGACAATAAAAACATTTTTTTTAGATATGTGAACAGAAAAAGGAGGACCAAAGAAAACATAGGTCCGATACTTGATGGGGAAGGTCTCCTCACAGACAAAGACATAGGCAAAGCAGAGACATTTAATGCTTTCTTCACCTCTGTCTTCAATGCTGATGATGGGCTTCGGCACCCTGGGTGCCCTGAGCTGGAGGGCCATTACGGTGGGACTGACAAACTCCCAACCAACCCTGAATGTCTGTGGGATTTGCTGCTCCACCTGGATCCATACAAGTCCAGGGGTCTGGATGGGATCCATCCCAGGGTGCTCAAAGAGCTGGCTAATGTCATCGGGTGACCTCTCAATTATTTTTCAATGGTCTTGGGAATCTGGAGAGGTCCCGGTAGACTGGAAGCTGGCAAATGTTGTGCCAGTTTTCAAGAAAGGTAAGAAAGAAGACCCTAGCAATTACAGGACTGTCAGTCTCACGTCAGTGCCTGATAAAATTATGGAGAAGATGATTCTTGAAGTTATTGAGGCGCACCTGGGGGACAATGCAGTCATTGGTCCCAGCCAACATGGGTTCATGAGGGGTAGGTCCTGCCAAACAAATTTGATTTCCTTTTATGATAAGATCACCCGTCTAGTCGATCAAGGGAAACCAGCTGATGTGATCTTTTTGGACTTCAACAAAGCTTTTGACACGGTTTCCCATAGGATCCTACTGGACAAATGTCCAGCATACAACTTAACAAAAACATCATACGATGGGTGAGCAATTGGCTGATGGGCAGGGCTCAAAGGGTTGTTGTAAATGGGGCCACATCTGTCTGGCGGATGGTCACTAGTGGGGTCCCTCAAGGCTCCATTTTAGGGCCAGTCCTCTTCAATGTTTTATAAATGATTTGGATATAGGACTAGAAGGTGTTTTGAGCAAATTTTCTGATGACACCAAACTTGGAGGAGTTGTGGACTCTGCTGAGGGTGGAAAGGCCTTGCAGAGAGATCTGGACAGATTGGAGAGCTGGGCGATCACCAACCACATGAAGTTTATACAAAGGCAAGTGCTGGGTCCTGCACCTGGGACAGGGCAACCCTGGCTTTACATACAGACTGGGCAATGAGACGCTGAAGAGTAGCCCTGCAGAGAGGGATCTGGGGGTTGTGGTTGACAACAAGTTGAATATGAGCCAGCAGTGTGCCCTGGCAGCCAGGAAGGCCAACCGTATCCCAGGGTGCATCAAGCACGGCATTGCTAGTCGGTCGAGGGAGGTGATTGTCCCCCTCTACTCTGCACTGGTGCGGCCTCACCTAGTGTATGCAGTTCTGGGCACCACAGTACAAAAAGGACATTAAACTGTTGGAGAGTGTCCAGAGGATGCCGACGAAGATGGTGAAGGGCCTAGAGGGGAAGAGGTATGAGGAACGGCTGAGGTCACTGGGCCTGTTCAGCCTGGAGAAGAGGAGGCTGAGGGAGGACCTCATCGCAGTCTACAACTTCCTCGCAAGGGGGAGTGAAGAGGCAGGTGACCTATTCTCTGTAAACACCAGTGATAGGACCGGCGGGAATGGTGTTAAGCTGAGGCAGGGGAAATTTAGGCTGGACATCAGGAAGAGGTTTTTCACCAAGAGGGTGATTGCAGAATGGAACAGGCTCCACTGGGATGTAGTCACTGCACCAAGCCTGTCTGAATTTAAAAAGTGATTGGACTGTGCACTTAATCATGTGGTCTAAAATTTTGGGCAGACCTGTGCGTTGTCAGGAGTTGGATTTGATGATCCATCTGGGTCCCTTCCCACTCTGGATATTCTATGATTCTATGAAATGGTAGCAGTTTTATGAAGGAAGAAAAAAGAATATCTGGATATGCAGTCATTGCTATTGAGATGATAGTGGAAGTTCAAACATTGCCTGCCAGCATGTGAGCACAGAATGCTGAATTAATTGCCCTCACTTGAGCTTTGCAGTTGTGAAATATGTTCATCTGATTCATGTCAATATGGAACAATGCTAGGGCCGCATGGTATGATGAATGTGACCTTCTGTCTTACATACCCTTGTATAACCACAAGTCTAAGAAAAACAGAGTGGTTAATGTATATAGTTCTTGTATCTTGCAAAGGAATGTTTTAGCAATTTGTGTCAATAGAGAGCTGAAGGGAAATGTATTTGTAGGCTTTTCCTTGAAGTCTCTGATATCTGGGGGGTTCCAGAATAACTGCTAACTATTATGACTATTGCATGGGACACTATGCAAGTCTCTGATATCTGGCCAGGAGATTAAGGAGACGGGGTGAGCTGAAGGACGACTAAAAGACAAAGCTTACAGGGGATGCTGCACAAGTCTCTGACATACAGCCAAGTTGGACAAAGGAGGAGGACAAGAGGGAGGAAGACTATGAGCCTTCAGCACAAGAGACCCCCAGAGGGACCACCGGAGACTGATAGGCATGCTCCAGTAGGAGGGTTTGGATTCCGGAAACTAATTATAATAACCCTGTTTTTTTTAAAAAGTAGTAATGAATATGTATTAGCCTAGGAGCATAAAAATCAGCTGCTTGATATAACTGGTGTGCATCTTGGTGGAGCAGAGACTCCCGGCGCGCCCAGCGCTGTTTGCTTACCTCTATTCATTTAATAAATTGTAAACTTTGATTATAGTCCTATTTTGAAGACTGAGCCATTTATTACAAATGGGGGCTCGTCCAGGATGGCTTTGGTTCCTGAATTCTGATTTGATCTAGGAGAGGCGCCCCACCATTTAGTGGCTCCTGTTTGAGTCGGATCAGGACTAATGTCATCCTGAACCAGAGTAAAGGTAAGCAAAGATTTTGATTTTGTTATGAGCTCCCTTGCTGGCTGCAGCACTGTATTTTGCCCGTAATTCTGCGTGCAAAGATCTGAACGAAGACGATGGAGTTGTAAGTATTTAAGGCATATACTGTTCGGTTGGGTGGGATTCGGTTGCCTTTGTGTGTAAGAGTGTGGCTGAGATGGAACTGAGTTCCGAAGCGAGTGTGGAGGCCTTCTAACCAGGGTTCCAATCTCCCACAAGGGACTTGGCCGGTGAAGGACCGAAGCGACTATAAGGTTCATGGGTGGGTGATAGGTCCTAAACCCCCTGCAAGACACTCTTACTAAGGTAACCAAGGGCTGTGGGAATTGCCATAGTAAAATTCCTAGATGGGTCAGAGAAAATCGAAGACTAGGGACCAGAAGAAAGGGAGCAAATTACCAGACATACCACCAGAAAGTCCATTAGGAATAATGATTAGAAATTGGAACAATAGGGGCCCCAGAAAGTGAAAGAGTAAATTAAAAATGGTCCAGTATTATATGATAGAATGACCAAAAGAACCCTTAAGACCCCATGTATTTTGGCCGATATTTGGGTCCATGGAGGATGGGGTCTGTCAGGCTTTGAACATTAATGTTAATAGTAGAATACCCATGGATCCGGAAGAGAGCAAGTATGCTGCAGCTGAAACATTGGAATTAGAAATTAGAGAGCGATTGATTAAGAATGAATATGTGCTACATTTGCGATGTACTGTGCCTGTGCTGCGCTTAGACCTCCAGATAACAGGAGCCCCTCGGACCCTGAGAACCAGATCAAAACAACTTCATGGCTCAGACTTTAACCAAGGGGTCTGAGATAAGGAGGACTGTTCACAAAGGGACAGGTTATGCATATGTATAGGAGTGTTGGGAAACTTCATGTATATGTAACTCTTTACTGGATATAACCAAAGCAAGTTGCCACATTATGCGTGCATGACTTTGGTGGGGCTATCCCCCCATGCCGCCCAGCACTGAGTAAACATACCTAATTTACAATCTAACTGATTGTGGAGTCAGCTTTCTGTGAGTCATTTGGGTGAACCAGGCAGGAGACACTCTGCTCGGCTGCGGGATCGGCTGCGGAGTGGATGCCCCTAGGTGCACCCTGAGTGTTTTGCTCGGAGGGGACTCCACTCTCAGCCACTCACCGCAGGAGCAGACAAAGACGTCCTGAAGCTGAAGACAAACGGTATGTTTTCAGCTGCTGGAGGGATACTAACTGGAGTGTTAATAATTGTATGTATTAAATGCCCAGGTATTTTGTGTTGAAAGTATTTGTGTAAGTGTGAGGGTTTGAAACAAAGTGGAATAAGTCACTCCACGAAGAACACAGTCAGAGACAATACTTGTTTGGTTGTTTATCATTCTAAATTATATTCTTGTGGTATGAATGAGATGTGCTAGAGGCCTCTCTGTGTGATTGCATGATTGTGCTGTGTGAGTGAGATGCAGTGTCGCTGCGAAGTGAGTGTGGAGTTCTGTATTCTCCATGAGGAGAGTGGGCGGAGACGAGCGAAGTGCATGACAGACCGAAAAGAAGTGCTGTTTCATCCAAGTTTTGATTGGTGGTGCCCAATATATGGGCCTGGTGGTGTATCTTGTGATCCCATTTTTGCTCTTAAATGGTTTGAGTGTGACAAGAAAAAGGCGGGAGCATTATCTAAGTACCTAACAGTTGAGAAGTGTTGGTGTATTTGCTGTGGTGTTTGGTCAGTTTCCCAAGTACTGGGGGGAGGGGGCTGACTGATTATCAAAGCGGTAGAACGGAGAGAGTCATTTCTTTGGTGGTTCGGGCTTGAGTCCTGTGAATTTGGTAAGAAGGGGGAGAGCGAGTTTATTTAGGCGTCAATACCTTTTAAACCCTCATATTGACGGATACACAGGAATGATTCCTTGTTTTCTATGAGCTTAGTAACAAAGTGCATGAGAAAAATTGGCATTCAGCTTGAAATTCGGTCCTGTTGAAATGTAAATTTTTGTGGAAAAGGTGTGGCATGTAGTATTTAACAGAGCTGTTTGAAGTTGAATGAGCAGGGAAAGAGGATGTAGGAATGTTAATAGTTCTGCCTCAACAGGAGGCTGAGATCTCAAAATCAGGGTGTGAGCCCTCTGGGGCAGAGGGACCATGATGGGTCCCAGAGAGTTGTCATGGAAACAGAAAAGCAGCTAACTCTTAAAACAACCTGAGTTTGAGTGAGCTCAGATTGCCTATGGAACCGCTCAGGGAACTGTTGACGATTGCATTCTCCTGACCGACCCCACACTGAGACCATAGTCACCCCAGAAATAACGAATGGTAAATACCAAAATCTGGTTAAATTGGGAATTGAGAATCTGTTCCAACAAGGTCCAAAAGAAACCCCTATGGAAATTTTGGACCAACTTTGAAATGCAATGGAAAACAAAACAAAACAAACAAACAAAACTGGAGAAAATAGGGGCTAAGTTAGAACAAGGAAAATGGACACTGCCAGACAGGTGAGAGATATTGCCAAAAGCTTATGCGAAGCAAATATTGGGACGTTTGCATGCACAAACACATTGGGGTACAAAGGTGTTAAGTGATCATTTACTAAAACAATTTGGTTGCATTGGTTTTTTTTTGAAATAGCAAAGCAAATTACATAACCGTTGCTTAACTTGTCAGAAGATAAATAAGAAAGAGTTTCAACAAGCAGCCACGGGAGGGAGATACAAAAACAAACAGCTTATAGGCCTTTTGAGAAAGTACAAGTTGGTTTCACTGAATTGCCCAAAGTAGAGAGGATAAAATATCTATTGGTAATAGTAGATCATTTAACACAATGGATAGAAGCTTATCCCGTAGCACAAGCTACAGCACAAATGGTGGTAAAAATTCTATTAGAACACCTGATACCTAGATATGGGATAATCTAGTACATTGATTCTGATCAGGGCACACACTTTACTTCTAAAATAATAAAATTATTATGTCAATCATTAGGTATTCAGTGGGAATACCATACTCCGTGGCACCCACAAATGCCCTGGACTAAATGCTTACCATTGGCACTTTTAAACATAAGAACTAAACCACACAGTGAGACTGGATTATCGCCATATGAAATGTTATATGGTATGCCTTATTCTCAAGGGATGCCTCCAGGGAACAATGTAGTTGAGGATCATAGTATCCAGAAATATGTAATTACTATTGGAAGGAGATTACAAGAGCTAAGAGAAATTGGAATGATGGCTCAAACACCACCTTTAGGATTGACTATTCATAAGATACAACCAAGAGACAAGGTCTTAATAAAAACCTGGAGGGAAGAATCATTGAACCCCTGATGGGAGGGACAAGCAAAGACAAATATGTAAACATTCAGAGTAGTACATGCACATTTGGAAAGAGAGAGGACTACTGTCTGCACAAGGGAAAGACATAAAGCATAAGGAAGAAATTTCTGAGTTTACTTGAGAGTAAAATTAAATAAAATTACTGGTCATGAGACTAATTTGGTATTTGTACTCAGTATTGCCATCAACACCATACTTTGGAAACCATATCTCAGAAAATATTAATAATTATACATTTTACCTTCTTTCTTCATTCAGTCAGTCTATGGAGAGAACAGGGAGAGATGTTTTTTCCCACTTGTTCACTCTCCCTTTCTCCTTCACCACTTTCTTCTCCTCCAGGCTAGTTACTATAGCTCTTCAAAACTTTGAATATCCTTAGAACATTCAGACCAGCATGTTGTTATTGTTATGTCTCCCGAATGCACTTCGGGTTTTGTTTAAGGCTAAACAACTACTTAGGAATGTCATCCAGAGATCTGTCATGTGGCGGGATAGTTATGAGTGTCAGGGAGCGTGGGAGGATAAGGGCAGGCATCTAGAGCAGTGGGCACCCCCAGTGCTTTGGAAATTCACCCCTGAACAACTGCAAAATCCTAAAAAAATGGAAGAATGTTTGAAAAAGGTCTGTCATCACCCTGGCAATTCCAAAGAGACACAAATCACTGCAACGAGCTGGGGCTTGGCCTATGCATATTGAGCCACAATATCCCAGTGACAGACCCTGCAGCCACTCCAACCCCTTTGGCCACTCCTGTGATGGACCCTGCAGTTGTTCCAACCCATGTGAAAGGCCCCAAGGCTGGGCCAGGGAAACAGGCTATACTAGTATCAGTTGCCCCTGTATACAAGATGAAGCAGTGGATGAGAAAGTCAGGTCATTTAGAAAGCAGAGGAACTCCTACTCAGACTGGGGAGGAAGGAGACGACGAGAGGAGGCTACTCCAAAGTGCCTGGGCCATTAGAGGAACAGGAAGACGAAGAGGAAGATATCATAAGAGCATCAATAACTATCTGAGGCTTATCCCAGCATGAGCTACGAGATATGTGAAAAGATTTCAGTCGTCATCCAGGTGAGCACCTTGTCACCTGGCTGCTCCGGTGCTGGGAGAGTGGAACCAATAGCCTGGAATTAGAGGGTAGGGAAGCCAGGCAGCTGGGATCCCTCGCTAGGGAAGCAGGCATTTACAAAGCAATTGGGAAAGGAGCACAAATCTTCACCCTCTCGAGGCGTCTCCTGTCAGGCAGGAAGGAAAGGTATCCCTTCAAGGAAGATCTTGGATGTCAACCAGGCAAGTGGACCACCATGGAGAGGGGAATCTGGTACCTGAGGGAATTAGCTGTGCTGGAGGTGATTTTTTGCTGAGGCGATCGGCTCCGGGGCAGACGTGTCCTGCAGCGGAGCAGGGGACCGAGGCGGGCAGGGCTTTTTGTCCGGCATCGAGGCCACTCGGGGGAGCCGCCGGGACCCGGCAGTCCTCGCGAGGGAGGCTGACGAGGCGCGGGCGGAGCCAGCAGCGCCCCCTCCCAGGCTGTTTAAAAGTTGCCCCTAGGGAGCGCGAGCACCCAGGAGCGTGGGGAACAGGACGGGCAAACAGGGCGTGGCACGTCGAAGGGCGTGGTGCGGCAGTTTGCGCGGCAGTTCGCACGGACAGGGCGAGCGGGGGGCCCATCGTCGCTCTGTTGCAGCTGCCTCTCCCTTCGGTGCTTGTAACCTGCTTGCGTAGAACCTGACCATGGTATCAACCTGGCAGAAAACCGTGGCCTCCGCATCTCGTGCGGCATCTCCAGCCACGGTCACCAGTGTGGCTACTCAGACGGAGGGCTCGGAGAAACACACAGCCGTCCAGGTCCTGGGCTGCAGAGTGTGCCCCAGCCTTCTGTCGGTCTCCGACAGCAGTGGTGGGTATGCCTGTGGGAGGTGTGCCCAGGTTGAAGAACTGCTCAGCCAGGTAGCGGAGCTTCGGGAGGAGGTGAACAGGCTCAGGAGCATCAGGGAATCAGAGAGGGAAATTGACTGGTGGAGGTGCACTCTACCCTCTCTGAGGCAGGCTCACGAGCCTGCCACAGCACAGGCATCTCCTGTTATGCAGAAGACGGAGGTTCCCTCCTCCTGCCAGGCAGCGGGAGGAGACCTAGATCAAGGGGGGGAATGGAGGCAGGTGCCTATTCGGGGTGGTAGGCGAGCCCTCTCTCTGCCCACCTCACCTTCTCATCTACCCTTAAATAATCGATATGAAGGACTAGAACAAGACAATCTGAATGGCAAAGTAGATAAAAACCCGTCCCAGTTGGAGGGGGCGCCTAAGACAAGGCGACCTACACATCGCATTGCCACATCATCCTTCAAAAAAGAAAGAAGGGCTATTGTTATGGGGGGCTCCTTTCTGAAAGGGACAGAGGGACCGATATGCCGACCGGACCCAACCCGCAGAGAAGTCTGTTGCCTCCCTGGGGCTCGGGTGAGAGACTTTGCCAATAAAGTCAAGCGCCTGGTACGGCCCACTGACTACTACCCGCTACTGGTCTTTCAGGCTGGTAGCGATGAAGTAGCAACAAGAAGTCCGAAGGCGATCAAAAGAGACTTTAGGGATTTGGGGCGACTACTTAAAGGATCAGGGGCGCAGGTGGTGTTTGCCTCTGTCCTTCCGATAGGGGGGATCGAAGCTGAAAGGCGTGCTGTTCACATAAACTCGTGGCTTCGAGACTGGTGTGACCGTCACAATTTTGGGTTCTTTGATCACGGAAAGGTCTATGCTACACTGGGCCTGATGGCACCGGATGGGATGCACCTCTCTCGGAGAGGGGTAAGGATCTTTGGTCAGGAGTTGGCAGGGCTGATAGATAGGGCTTTAAACTAGAGTCGAAGGGGGAAGGGGCTAAAACCAGGCACGCTGGTGAAGACCTAAGGGATGGTACGCTAGAATCAGAGGGGCTGTGTGCCAGTGAGGTCCTTCGGTCAGATCCACAAGGTGCTGAGTGTAAGGAGACGCACCTGAAGTGCTTCTACACGAACGCACGCAGTATGAGGAATAAAATAGATGAGCTAGAAGTCCTGGCCCAGTCCCGCAACTACGACATCATCGGCATAAGCGAAACCTGGTGGGATGAGTCCTGTGACTGGGGTGTTGCGATAGATGGTTACAGGCTCTTCAGGAGGGACAGGCAGGGTAGGTGAGGTGGTGGGGTGGCGATGTATGTGAAGCAGGGGCTGGACTGTGTGCAACTTCAGGTCGGCGATGGCAAAGTTGAGAGCCTCTGGGTAAGGATCAAGGGACGAACGAATAAAGGGGATGTCGTTGTGGGAGTCTATTACAGACCGCCTGGCCAGGACGATAGTGCCGATAAATTATTCTTTACAGAACTAAGAGAGGCCTCGAGATTAACTCCCCTTGTCCTTATGGGGGACTTCAACTTGCCAGACGTTAACTGGGAGTGCCACACGGCTGACACAAGCAAGTCCAGGAGGTTCATGAAGCACCTAGATGATAACTTCTTGGTGCAGGTGCTAACGGAACCAACTAGGAAAGGTGCCCTCCTAGACCTGTTGCTAGAAAACAGAGAGGGTCTGGTGGGAGATGTGGTGATTGGTGGCCGCCTCGGTCATAGCGACCATGAAGTGGTTGAGTTCAAAATTTACGGTGACAGAAGGAAAAGTGCCACCAAAACCTCATCCCTAGATATGGGGAAAGCGGACTTCAGGCTGCTCAGGGAACTAGTCAGCAAGGTCCCCTGGGAAACTGCTCTTGAAGGCCTCGATGTCCACCAGTGCTGGTCATTCTTTAAGCGATGCCTCCTAGAAGCACAAGATCAGGCAATTCCTAAATATCGCAAGTCAGGCAGGCGGGGCAGGAGGCCGGCATGGCTGACCAGGAACATTCTAATGGAGATTAGGCGGAAACAGAGAGTGTTTCGCTACTGGAAGAAGGGCCAGGTGTCATGGAAAGAATACAGGGATGCTGTTCGTGTTTGTAGGGAGAAAGTTCGAGTGGCCAAAGCACACCTAGAGTTGAAGCTGGCTGTGTCTGTGAGAGAAAATAAAAAGTTTTTTTTTTAGATATGTGAATGGAAAAAGGAGAACTAAAGAATACATAGGGCCGCTCCTTGATAGGGAAGGTCTCCTCACAGACAATGACATAGGCAAAGCAGAGACGCTTAACACCTTCTTTGCCTCTGTCTTCAATGCCGATGATGGGCTTCGGGACCCAGGGTGCCCTGAGCTGGACGACCGGGACGGTGGGGATGACATACTCCCAACCGACCCTGAACGTGTGCGGGATTTGCTACTCCACCTGGATCCCTACAAGTCCATGGGTCCAGATGGGATTCATCCCCGGGTGCTGAAAGAGCTGGCGGACGTCATCGCGGAACCTCTCTCAATTATTTTTCAACAATCCTGGGAATTTGGAGAGGTCCCGGTAGACTGGAAGCTGGCAAATGTTGTGCCGATTTTCAAGAAGGGTCAGAAAGAAGACCCTAGCAATTACAGGCCTGTCAGTCTCACGTCAGTGCCTGGTAAAATCATGGAGAAGATGGTTCTCGAACTTATTGAGGCACACCTGGGGGACAAAGCAGTCATTGGTCCCAGCCAGCATGGGTTTGTGAAGGGTAGGTCCTGCCCAACTAACCTGATTTCCTTTTATGATAAGATCACCCGTATGGTGGACCAAGGGAAACCAGCTGATGTGATTTTTTTGGACTTCAGCAAGGCTTTTGACACGGTTTCCCATAGGATCCTACTGGACAAAATGTCCACCATACAGCTAATTAAAAACATCATACGATGGGTGAGCAATTCCTGGCCCAGTCCCGCAACTACGACATCATCGGCATAAGCGAAACCTGGTGGGATGAGTCCTGTGACTGGGGTGTTGCGATAGATGGTTACAGGCTCTTCAGGAGGAACAGGCAGGGTAGGTGAGGTGGTGGGGTGGCGATGTATGTGAAGCAGGGGCTGGACTGTGTGCAACTTCAGGTCGGCGATGGCAAAGTTGAGAGCCTCTGGGTAAGGATCAAGGGACGAACGAATAAAGGGGATGTCGTTGTGGGAGTCTATTACAGACCGCCTGGCCAGGACGATAGCGCCGATAAATTATTCTTTACAGAACTAAGAGAGGCCTCGAGATTAACTCCCCTTGTCCTTATGGGGGACTTCAACCTGCCGGACGTTAACTGGGAGTGCCACACGGCTGACACGAGCAAGTCCAGGAGGTTCATGAAGCACCTAGATGATAACTTCTTGGTACAGGTGCTAACGGAACCAACTAGGAAAGGTGCCCTCCTAGACCTGTTGCTAGAAAACAGAGAGGGTCTGGTGGGAGATGTGGTGATTGGTGGCCGCCTCGGTCATAGCGACCATGAAGTGGTTGAGTTCAAAATTTACGGTGACAGAAGGAAAAGTGCCACCAAAACCTCATCCCTAGATATGGGGAAAGCGGACTTCAGGCTGCTCAGGGAACTAGTCAGCAAGGTCCCCTGGGAAACTGCTCTTGAAGGCCTCGATGTCCACCAGTGCTGGTCACTCTTTAAGCGATGCCTCCTAGAAGCACAAGATAAGGCAATTCCAAAATATCGCAAGTCAGGCAGGCGGGGCAGGAGGCCGGCGTGGCTGACCAGGAATGTTCTAATGGAGATTAGGCGGAAACAGAGAGTGTTTCGCTACTGGAAGGAGGGCCAGGCGTCATGGGTTTGTGAAGGGTAGGTCCTGCCTGACTAACCTGATTTCCTTTTATGATAAGATCACCCGTATGGTGGACCAAGGGAAACCAGCTGATGTGATTTTTTTGGACTTCAGCAAGGCTTTTGACACGGTTTCCCATAGGATCCTACTGGACAAAATGTCCACCATACAGCTAAATAAAAACATCATACGATGGGTGAGCAATTGGCTAACGGGCAGGGCCCAGAGGGTTATGGTGAATGGGGCTGCGTCAGGCTGGCGGGCGGTCACCAGTGGGGTCCCTCAAGGCTCCATTTTAGGGCCGGTACTTTTCAATATTTTTATAAACGATCTGGATGTAGGAATAGAGGGTATTTTGAGCAAGTTTGCTGATAACACCAAACTTGGAGGAGTTGTGGACTCAAATGAGGGCGTAAAGGCCTTGCAGAGGGATCTGGACAGGTTGGAGAGCTGGGCGATCACCAACCGCATGAAGTTCAATAAGAGCAAGTGCCGGGTCCTGCACCTGGGACGGGGAAACCCTGGCTGCATGTACAGACTGGGCGATGAGACGCTGGAGAGCAGCCTAGAAGAGAGGGATCTGGGGGTCGTGGTAGACAGAAAGTTGAATATGAGCCAGCAGTGTGCCCTGGCAGCCAGGAGGGCCAATCGTGTCCTGGGGTGCATCAAGCACGGCATCGCTAGTAGGTCAAGGGAGGTGATGGTCCCGCTCTACTCTGCGCTGGTGCAGCCTCACCTAGTGTATGCAGTTCTGGGCACCACAGTACAAAAAGGACATTAAACTGTTGGAAAGTGTCCAGAGGAGGGCTACGAAGATGGTGAAAGGCCTGGAGGGGAAGACGTACGAGGAACGGCTGAGGTCACTGGGCCTGTTCAGCCTGGAGAAGAGGAGGCTGAGGGGAGACCTCATCACAGTCTACAACTTCCTTGTAAGGGGGTGTCGAGAGGCAGGAGACCTTTTCTCCATTAACACTAGTGACAGGACCCGCGGGAACGGGGTTAAGCTGAGGCAGGGGAAATTTAGGCTTGACATCAGGAGGGGGTTCTTCACAGAGAGGGTGGTTGCACACTGGAACAGGCTCCCCAGGGAAGTGGTCACTGCACCGAGCCTGTCTGAATTTAAGAAGAGATTGGACTGTGAACTTAGGCACATGGTCTGAACTTTTGGGTAGACCTGTGCGGTGTCAAGAGTTGGACTTGATGATCCTTAAGGGTCCCTTCCAACTCAGGATATTCTATGATTCTATGATTCTATGACTGGATACTTGCTAATGTGATGCCTATCTATAAGAAGGGTAATAATGAGGACCTGAGGAACTACAGGCCTGCCAGCCTGACCTTGGTGCCAGGAAAGGTTATGGAACAAATCAGCATCACACAGCATGTGCAAGACAACCTGGAGATCAGGCCCAGCCAGCATGGGTTCATGAATGGCCAGTCCAGCCTGACCAACCTCATCTCCTTCTATGACTGGGTGACCTGCCTGTTGAATGATGGAAAGGCTGTTGAGGTAGTCTACATAGAATACAGAAAAGCCTTTGACATGGTTTCCTAAAGTATTCTCCTTGAGAAGCCAGAGGCCTGTTGCAGGAAGAATGGCCGAAAACACGACAGACACTAGTATGGTCAGATCATGCTCTCTCCTTTATTGCTCGAATTGCCTGACTTTTATAGTGAACTTAACAGGGGCAGATAGTGTCTCACACAAGATTATTGGTCAAAGGCACTCAGACAAACAACTACAAGAAAACCACCCCCTTGTGATTAGCAGTCACATAGAACTTGTCCTTGAAGCCAGCTGCTGGCAACAATATTTTTTAAATTACTCAATTGGGCGATGTGGGAACACTGTCATGGGAACTTCTCATAATCGTCCTGGTAGCTTGGTTTGCTCAGCTGCAGCAAGTCATGGGATCTTTGCTGTTTCAAAAATCCCTCAACAATTCCCCCTTTTTCTTTTTGAGCAAACCAAGCCCGATGTAACAGTTTTGCAAGTAACCCTTTAACCACATTTATTACAATACAACATGCAATGATGATTAACACCACAACAAACAGAATCCTTAATCCCTCTTTGATTGATCCCAGTAACCATCTATGCATCGTTTCAAACAAATCAGTGAGCCATTGATTGAAAGAATTGATATCATATTGAATCTTTCTCATACTACTCAGTGAAGGTATAATTACCTTCTGCTAACCCAACTGAGAACTGATGACTACGTATATGGATAACACAGTAAGGTGTAGTTCTCCCCTGAATGGCATCTCGCAGCTGCAGAAATAATCTGTCCCTCTTAGTGTTCCATATCAAGGCATCCTCTATCCGTTTTACCACATTGACAACAGAGAGAGCCTGTATTAATCAGCTCATGCATCCAGCACTGACAAGCCCAAACAACTGCAGACAATGCCAGTGTTTGCAATGAATCCCGTCTCCTCCAGAATTATGTATTTCTCCCAACTTCCATTCTCGTACCACACACACACAGCCTTCCTACTTGCTGCACCTGCATCAGTGTATACAGTGCGACCCACCACTGGTCGGGACAAAAGCCGTGGTACTACCTGCCATTTATATGATCTTATAACTTGCCAGAGAGGCCCTTTTGGAGTTCAGGAATGTACCAATCCCGGGTAATCTAACACAGCTTCTTGTGGTGTTATGGATTGCTGTAAACCCCATTCCAAATGATCCTGAGTCATCGGCAGACTAATATCTCCTGGTTCCTGCCCACTGATCTCAATTCTCTGAGAGCAACCCTCACGTACTAACTCTGCGATAGCTTCTGCCCATGTTTGAACACTCATTTTTGGCTGAATTGGTAGGAAAATCCATTCCAGAACTCAAAAATGCTGCCCTTGCCATCACCTGTTTCACTTATGCTATTCCTATTCCCAGTGCTGTTAGCGTCAGAGGCATCCTCCTGATACCGTTTCTGTCTTTGTCGCCCCTTACTCTCCCCATTTTCTTTTTGCCACTGACCAAGGACCGCAAATGGATGAGACACATGATTGCTAATTAGGAAGGAGAGTGCAACTTGTGCTATACGTCTGCAAACAGCGCCAGCTGCAACCTTAGAAGCTATTTGTGAAAGAGCCTGCCCGTGGTCATTTGTTAGTGTAATCTGCGGCTCTGCACTCCTGCCCCACAATAAAGGTAGTAGTAATATAGCTAAGTCGTCATTAGTAATCTGTACAATGTGGCAACCCCACTGAATATTATCCAGGAACATTTGTACATCTGTCAAATTATGTAACACCCTAGTTATATCAACTTTCTGTGGACGAATAGTAGAGTCTGATATTTTCCATCCCAAGTATAGCCATGGCTGTTTCCGTTGAACCTTCTCTGGGGCTATCTTCAACCCTTTTGCTTCCAATGTATCCCAAATAATCTTTAAATCTGAATCCTGGAAGCCTTCTGGCCTACCAAGCCGAATGTTATCCATATAATGGTAAATAACTACATCACACCACGCTGTCTGAATTGGTTGTAATTCCCAGGCCACATATAATTGACATAATGTAGGGGAATTCTTCATCCCCTGCGGAAGCACTAGCCATTCATAGCGCTTTGCCGGGGCCTGTTTGTTAATGGATGGTACCGTAAAAGCAAATCTCTGACAGTCCTTTACAGCCTGTGCCACCACATCTGGTTGCCTGGACTGATCAGCTCTCTGTACCCTTTCCAACATGTCCTCTACCGGTGCGGTTCTCGGCAGTGTAACTAAGATGTTTTGAGTTTTGGGGTTTGCATTGTCAAATGCAAGCATTTTAAACACACCGCTTTTAGACTCCGCAGTTAGATCAGGATGATCAAGATTTGCTGCCCACAACCGATCGATAAATTTAGCATATGGTTCCCCAGGGGCCTGTTGTACTGATGTGAATGGAGGTGCTTTCTTTTCCCCTAGGAGACTAAGAAGAGCCCTCAGTGAGAGCTGTGCAGCTGTTTGGTGAATAATCACAGGAACTGCAACTGAATCTGGGTATTGAGATAAGGACCTGTTCCCTTTAACATCTCTGCAGTAATCCCATACAGAGGGTCCCTCGGTTGACGCAGTTGACCCGCTTCCCCCTGTGCTAACTGCAACCATTCCCTTTCAAACAATAACAATGGGAAGGAGTTAACAATAAGCGCGCCAAGTTTCGACAGTCACGTGGACACATTGGTTTTGCCTGAAAAATCCATTGAATTATCTGTCGAGCTGCCTGGGGTTGTAATCCATAGTCCAAAAACATTTTTCAAGCTTGTTGTAAAAGCTTGCAGTCATGCGACTGCCACAACCCGGTGCCTTGCACAGGGTTGATAATAATAGGGCAGGCCAAGGATGTAGCATGCCTATGCCCTTCTATGATGGCATCACGTATGACGTCGGAGCACCTATCCCTCCTTGGTGCCGATGGTGTTGTAGCGACGGATAATGAGGGAGTCAGCTCCAGTGAGGCAGACAAGAGAGGAAGCTCCTCCAAATCCGTAATTTTTAAGTTCTCCAATTTCTCTAACAGTTCTTGGAACAACTCCTCCAGTGAAGGTCAATCTTTGCAAGCTGCTGCTGCACCTCTCATTGCCGAAGCATTCCGAGTGGATTTATTGCTGCCTGGCAGCGGCACAGATGCTGGCAGCACAGCTTCATCAAGATTTTCCAGCGCGGGGGGTGGGGAGGGCAGCCCCCACTCCCCATCAGCACTCTGCTTCGATAGTCCCTTTGTTATTGCTGCCGCTGATTCCTTTATTGGAGAGGTCATACCTGGAACCGGGGTGGGTGCAGGAACCGGCGAAAAGAATCGTGCCAGCTGCGTTCCTGAGGTCTCAGATTTCGTACTCGGCATTCTGTCAGTCCCAGACGGTACTGACAAGGCTTGCGCCGCCGCCAGAGAGTGCTGCTGTTCAGTTTTCATACCGCACAGCACATTAATCACTGTGTGCCACATCCCACTTACATCTTTATCCAGCTTTCCACTTGAGATGGCTGTATCCCATAAGCGATCTCCTACATGCCGCCACTCATCTGTGCTAAACATTAGAGGGATTTCCTTCAGAAAACCCTCCTTCTGAGCCCAGTGCATCAAGGATTTGATCTTTTTTACATTGCAAGATACACCTGTCTTAGAGAGAATACTAGAGAAGCTGAATAACTGCTTCCTCCTCTGTGGTTACGTCGGACGAGCCGCAGGGTCGTGATGTCCACCCCTCTGCTATGTGCCAGATCACCACACGGTGGCGGTCGTCTGCCGTTTCCACTGACGCCTCCTATCTCCCGTAGCAACTCGATCCCGGATGTCCCGCATCTCACCGCAACTCCATTCCGCGTCTCACCGCGACTCCACTCTGCGTCTCACTGCGATACTTCACTTCTCCGCGTCACCACGACAACACTCCTCGTCTCACTGCGTCTGTCCGGGTCTGTGCTCCGAGTCTCTCAGCGTCCCGCGCATTACCGCATCTCTGTTCGTAGTCTCTCTGCGTCTCTCTGCGTCTCAGGTCTCTCAGCTTCTCTCAGGTCTCTCAGCGTCTCTCAGAATCTCGCAGGTCTCTCGGCGTCTCGCAGGTCTCGCCGGGTCTCAGCCTGTTTTTTGTTGCAGGAAAAACGGGTGAAAACACGACAGACACCAGTATGGTCAGATCATGCTCTCCCTTTATTACCCAAATAGCCTGACTTTTATAGCAAACTTAACAGGGGCAGATAGTGTCTCACACAAGATTATTGGTCAAAAGCACTCAGACAAACAACTGCAAGAAAACAACCCCCTTGTGATTAGCAGTCACATAGAACTTGTCCTTGAAGCCAGCTGCTGGCAACATATTTTTTAAGTTCCTCACTCAGGCGATGTGGGAACATGGTCATGGGAACTTCTCATAGTCGTCCTGGCAGCTTGGTTTGCTCAGCTGCAGCAAATCATGGGATCTTTGCTGTTTCAAAAATCCCTCAACAGTGCAGCCTCACAGCCCATTGGCTTTCATACTTTGTGTATTTAGTAATGGTATTCATCTGACTGGGATTTGATGCAAGAAAAACACAACACTACTCTTGACTTTTTTTTTTTCTCACAGTAATTGGCAACTCTTTATCAGCATGTCTTTCTGTGAGAACTGCAGTAAGATTAATTATCAGCTGTGTTGTCATTGAGAAACTGGTAATTAGTCTGAAAACCAGAATAGCTTTCCCTTCCACGTAAACTGCATTCCTGAAAAAAACAAGAGCAGTGTCAAGGCAGTCTGAGTGGGTGGGTAGCCAGCCTTTCCCACACAGCCCCTGCCTGCACCCCTCCTGCACTCCTCCTCCTCCTTGTCCTGCCTGCACCTATCCTCCTTGCCTTGAGCTCACTGAGCTCAAATTTCAATGCATCATTTCTTGTTGCTCTGGGGAAGCTCTGCATATATAAACACATGCTTATATAAGCATATAAGCTTATAATCAAATGACAGAAAGTAAATAAGAAGGGGGGAAAAAAAGAATATTCTCAAAATGTGAGATGGGGTTGCTGTCTATTGTCTTGTGTGTGACAGTGCCTAGAGACTTGGGGCTAATGATCTAATTCATTTAAAGAAAGCTAGTTTTCTTAACATCTGTTCTTTTTGGTGTACTTATTTGAAAGCAGATAGACTGTATATTGTGAAAGGGAAAGAGGGCAGGTCTCCCTCTGTAGCATCCAGTTCTGGCATTAGCCTTTGTAATTAATTTTATTTTAGTAGCTCTTCTTCCTTGCCTAACAGGAACGCATACATAAGGTTACATTCAGTAAAACATCCAATTGCTCTGTTAATAGAAGATCCCCATGATCTGACAATTTAGTTATCCTGCACCCTTCCCCCCAAATGAAGAGATTAGGCAGAGTTTATTGAAACTAGTCTTTATCACTGGAAAGGAAACAGAAGAAACTGTCTCCCTTTAGTTGCCATAGAAATTGCATATGTAATAGTTGGCGACAAACAACACACACTTTGCTTCAGGCAAAACTAAGCTTCATATATAAGTAGAAGTTAACAAATTAACGTAGCTAGAAAAGAAATGCAATTAGTCATATGCAAAGTTAGACAAAGATACATAGTGGCCACCTGACTCAAAGCCACCAACTTTGGACTTAACTGAAGTTGCTCCAAGTTGTATCTGGAATCTTGGAAGTGATTGTAAACTTGCCAGAAGGCAAATATTTTGGGATATCACCAGAGAAGGAGGTGACCCGTGCTGAAGAAGCCCCACTGTATAAAAAGCCACCAGAAAATGAGAAACAATATGCCCTGTTCAATGATGTTGTACTGTGGGAAAACATCGGAGGTGGAAGGCTGCTGCAGAGTCCTACACGACAAGTTGCAGAAGCTGCTGAGAAAGGTGAATCAAGCCAATTTACAGAAGTGAAAGCCATTCAGCTGGCTTTAGATATTGCTGAATGAGAAAAATGGCCAGTTCTCTATCTCTACACTGATTCATGGATGGTAGCAAATGCCCTGTGGGGGTGGTTACAGCAATGGAAGCAAAACAACTGGCAGAGCAGGGGCAAACCCATCTGGGCTGCTGCATTGTGGCAAGATATTGCTGCCCGGGTAGAGAACCTGGTTGTAAAGGTACACCATGTAGATGCTTGCATACCTGAGAGTCGAGCCACTGAAGAACATCAAAACAACCAGCAGGTGGATCAGGCTGCTAAGATTGAAGTAGCTCAGGTGGACCTGGACTGCCAACATAAAGGTGAATTATTTATAGCCCGATGGGCCCATGACACCTCAGGCCATCAAGGCAGAAATGCAACATACAGATGGGCTCATGATCGAGGGGTGGACCTTACCATGCACACTATTGCACAGGTTAATCATGATTGTGAAATGTGCTGCAATCGAGCAAGCCAAGACGTTAAAGCCTCTTTGGTATGGAGCACGATGGCTGAAATGTAAATATGGGGAGGCCTGGCAGATTGATTACATCACACTCCCTCAAACTCGCAATGGCAAGCGCCACGTACTTACAATGGTGGAAGCAACCACTGGATGGCTGGAAACATATCCTGTGCCCCATGCCACTGCCCTGAATACTATCCTGGGCCTTGAAAAGCAAGTCCTATGGCGACGTGGCACCCCAGAAAGAATTGAGTCAGACAATGAGATTCATTTCCGAAACAACCTTATGGACAATTGGGCCAAAGAGCATGGTATTGAGTGGGTGTATCACATCCCCTATTATGCACCAGCCTCCGGGAAAGTCGAGCAATGCAATGGATTGTTAAAGGCTACACTGAAGGCAATGGGTGCTAGGACATTCAAAAATAGGGACACACATTTGGCAAAGACCACCTGGTTAGTCGACGCTAGGGGATCTGACAATCGAGCTTGATCTGCCCAATCAAAACTGTTATATACTGTAAAAGGGGATAAAGTTCCTGTAGTGCACGTAAAAAACATGCTGGGTGTGGGAATAGAAATGTTGTTTTTGCAGAGTTACATTGTTTAGAAGGAGGGAATGTGGTACTGAGATATGCTTACAGTGATAAGAAAGTTTAGCAGGCGACCTTGTAAAATGCAGACAATCAGACTCCTTAGGACAATTAGGTGAAAATCATGGTGTCAAGTCAAGTCAGATAAGTGAAGAAACATTACCACTTCAAGCAGTAAAAATGTCAAAAGAAATTTGAAATTTAACAGGCCGGCGACTGAAGGCCATGCATTGTTTGTGAAGCATCAGATAGATTGTGAATCTGGATTACCCACTCAGTGGGGAAACAGGGGAGGGTCCTGCCATCAAAAGGTATATAAACTGTGTTTTGGAACTAGTAGATGCGCTCTCTCCTGCTTGTGGGGCGCCCGCCATTGCAATCGCGAATAAATTACTACTTCACTGAGATCCTCGCCTGAGCCTAAGTTATTGGCTACGGAGTGTTTCTCACAATTTGGGGGCTCGTCCGGGATCCAGTCACCTACTGGGGAGCCCCACCGCCGCAGCAGCAGGAAGGCATGCCCCGCTGATTTCAGCGGTCCTGTGCATCCACGGTGGCGGTTCTGCGGAAAGCTGACAGAGGGCCCGAGACTGGTTAAAGAGGCAGGATCCGTGAAGTAGTGGGGAAAGGAAGAAGGTAGGCACTCTGGGTTTTTGAGAATCGATCCGGTAACTCTGTGCACAGACCAAGGTAAGAAATATTAAGTATTGCCTTGGGGGTCGGGTGATCTGGTGTATGGTAAGCCCTTGCACGGGGAAGTGCTGGCACTACACCAGGGGAATCTGGTGTACGGTAATCCTTGCACGGGGAAGTGCTTGGAAGTACACCAGGGAATCTGGTAAACTCAGGTGTGCGGTAACGCTGGCACGGGGAAGTGCTTGGCGGTACACCCCCATTTTTCAGTACGTTGGTGTGTGGTACACTGCAGAAGGGAAAATTCTGTAGCACATACTGGCGAGGGTTAGGAAAAATGGAAAAATATGAGTTTCAGGGGACAGGGAGATATCCCTGGGGGAGTGCCTACCAATAGTTCTTCCTGAAGAATGATAAGAAATTGGAAACATAATCCCAAAATTAGAGGGATTGTAAAAGAAAAATAATTAAAAAAAAAAAAAAGGTTAAATATTGTGTATCAGTCTGGACAAAAGAATCAATTAAGGAAACAGCAGTATTTTGGCCAAAATACGGGTCTGATGAAAATTCAGGCTTTAAATTTATGTGTAAACAATAAGATTCCTTTTTCAGAGAAGGAGCCAAGTTATGCTCCCTATAATC
This sequence comes from Aythya ferina, assembly GCF_964211825.1. Taxonomy (NCBI): domain Eukaryota; kingdom Metazoa; phylum Chordata; class Aves; order Anseriformes; family Anatidae; genus Aythya; species Aythya ferina. Next base: position 10,547,129 of record NC_140313.1, read on the forward strand.
TTAATATTGAACTGGTGTCAGCAGCAGTCACTCCAGGAAGGGAGACAGGGACTGTAATTAACACTGTCCCTAAAGAAGGATCGTACTCTAGGCTCTGGCAAGAATTAGAACAAGGTAGAAGATATGTTGAGAATTTTGCCTTCCCTGATACTAACAGTACTAACACTAACTGTGTATCCTCTTAGGTGAACTACCCCCTCCTCCTTACCAGCAGAGAGGTTAGGACTTTTAAGAAGGAGAGAAATTCTTTATTCGAGGACCCCAACAGCCTAGTTGAACAATTAGACCAGTTCCTACAACCTGACTTATACTCTTGGGGAAGGGAATTATGTCTATAAGTATGTTGTTTACAGGGAAAGAAATGTGAATGATCAGGAGGAGAGCTGCTATACAAGAATGGGAAAGAGCTCATCCTCCAGGACCAGGGGTAATACCGGCAGGGCAGAAATACCCACTTGCCAATCCTGGCTGGAATAATAATAGTGTGCAACACAGAAATCATATGAGAGACTTGGGGTCAGAATGAGAAAGTACTTGGGGATGAGACCTGAGGACCCAGTATCCCAAGGGCTCTTGAAAGTTCATTTTGTGATTAAAGCCTGGCAAAATACGCAGAAAATGCTTCAGAAGGTGGGGGAATGTAGTGAACAGTCACTGGGGGACCCTCCTGCGGGAGGCCCTGGAGGGGTGTGTCTGGAGGGGAGATAAGAAGGAAAAAAAAAAAAAAAAAGAGATTGAAACTAATGGTATTGACAGTGCAGCGGGTAGTGAGGCAGAGGGTTGGAGAAAGATGAAGAGAATCTTCAGGGGGAGTCAGGGCCAGGATGGAAAGGAGAGGAAGAGAGATGAAGGAATGGCAGGCAAAGAAGGCTGCCTGTGTTGTGGCCCGAGTCCTAGCAGAGACAGGCTTTGATAAGATGTTTTAAGTGTGGCCAGGCTGGCCACTTCGAATAGGAATATCTGGAGTGGAAGGAGGAGGAAAGAAGGAAAATGGGATGAAATATGCTATATTGATATGTTGTTTCAGTATCTTGGAGGGAAAAGGTATGGAATTAAGTTGGACCCTGACTGAGCCTTTGGTGCTGGTATTAGAAAAGTACAGGCTGGAGAAAGATGAAGGAAGTGTTAAAAGGGTTGCTGAAGGTGTTAAAGGTGTGGCACGTAGTATTTAACAGAGCTGTTTGAAGTTGAATGAGCAGGGAAAGGTGATGTAGGCATTATCTAAGTAACAGTCTAGAAGTTTTGGTATATTTGCATATTTGCTGTGGTGTTTGGTCAGTTTCCCAAGCATCGGGAAGGGGGAACAGCCTGCTCCACCAGGGGCCTCTCCAGCGGCCGCAGGGGGGCTTCAGCTCCAGCGCCTGGAGCGCCTCCTCCCCCTCCTTCTGCACTGACTTTGGTGTCTGCGGGGGGGTTTCTCGCTCTCCGAACTGCTGTTGAGCAGCAGGTTTTTGTTTGTTTCTTTGTTTGTTTGTTTTCGTGGATGTGCTCTCACAGAGGCACGGACTGTGTTGCTCATGGCTTGGCTCTGGGCAGCAGTGGGCCCCTTAGGGCCAGATGAAATTGTCCCTTATCTGCCACGGGGAGGCTTCCGGGTTTTTTTTCTCACAGGGGCTGCCACTGCAGTTTCCCACCCCCCTACTCAAAGCCCCCGAACCTTGCCATCAAACCCAATACACTGGGGAACAGCTAGGTCATTACTGACCTGTAAAGTATCAGGGATTAAATTAACTAATGAAATCCTAAAAAGTGATGGGGGTAGAAGGGACTGGGATAACAGTGCCACTTTTGGGGGATACCAAGCTGAGACTAGGGGATAAAATGATCACTGGGTAATTATTGTATGTACCCAAGGCAGGGACTAATTTGTTGGGAAGGGATCTGATGATTAAATTGGGCATTCAAATAGTAAATTGTTAGACTGGAATAACAGTGTTATTAATGGAGTGCTCTCTGGCCCTGAGAGCAAACAAACATGTATATTCACCTCTGACTGGAAAGACCCTGAAATGGGGGCGGAAGCAACAATATAGGTGGACAATTTTACCTCAGGGGTTTACAGGGCCACCTATCTATTTGGGTAAGTTCTAAAGAAAGATTTTGGAGCAATTACAACCTCCCAAGGAGGTATTAATGTTAACAAATATGTGGATCGTTTTCTATTGTCAGGACAGGAGAAAAGAGTTGTGAAGAAAGCTACTAACAAGCTATTCAACTTTCTGGGAAAGCAGGGCTTGGGAGTATTAAAAAAATAAATAAATAAATAAATTACAATATGGAGAAAGAGAAGTCAGGTATTTAAGGCATCTAATGTCTGAAGGAAAACAGAATAAATGCAGAGAGGATTCAGGGAATTGTTGAAAATTAAGAAAGAACTAAAAAGTTTTAAAAGAAAGATTTTTTTAAGGAATCAGGAGCCATGAAGTCTGAAGGAAAATCGATACTCCCTGATGGGAGAGAAATGCTGAATAAAGTGATAATGAGGCAAATATTAACTGTTTTACATCAGAAGAGTCATTGGGAGGTGCAAGCAATGTGTGATGTTGTGCTAAGAAAGTATGTCTGTGTAGGAATATACACTTTAGGGAAGCACATATGTAGAGGATGTACCATATGTCAAAAGGTAAATAAAAAGGTGTTCTGTAACCCATCTAGAGGGGGACGGGAGCCAGGGGTTTGACCTTTCCAAAGTATACAGGTAAACTTTACTGAGTTACTTGTTTGTCCTAATTGACCACGTGACTAGATGGGTGTAAGCTTTACTGCAAGGGTTAAAGCAGGCCTTAGAGATTGAGTGGGATTTTCACAGCCCCTGGCACCCCTCCTCTTCTGGGAAGGTGGAGCAATGAATCAGACATTAAAGAAGCAATTAACTAAACTAGTGTTAGAAACCCAACTTCTTTGGGTAAAATGCTTACTCCTACAGGTTTAAACAGCACCAAGAAAGGATATAGGAATTTCACCGTATGAGATGCTGTTCAGATTGCCCTATCTGGGCAGAAGGGATGAGATACCACAATTCAAAATAAGAGAGTTTCCTTAAGAACTGTATTCTGGGGTTGTCTTCTTCTTTGTCATCTCTCAGGACCTGTGGGTTGTTGGCTCAAACCCCACCTTTGGAATTCCCCATTCACCACCATCACCCAGGAAACCGGGTCCTGATTCGGACCTGGAAAGAGTCAACTCCGGCCTGAATGGGAAGGACAATTACTGACCACTGAAACAGCCGTAAGAACTGCAGAAAAAGGTTGGACTCACTATACTCGAGTGAAGGCATCTGTCGACGCTAGTACCTGGGAAGCTGTTCCTACAAAAGACTTGTTGGAAGTTGAAATTGAAGAGAAAAATCTCGTAGTGGACTCTGAGCAGGATAAGAGCTTACAATTGTAAACTAACCTTTTATTTTCACAGGTAACTAACGAGTGTGACTTGTGATTGAGAGAAAGGACAGACCTATAGCGAACTGCAGTGCTCCCAAGGGGGGGGTTGTTATAGTAGTAGTGTACATCTTATTTTTGTATCGATAATTATTTGGAAACCTAAGGTTTAAAAATAATGACAGGGAAAAATTGATTACTAATTTTGTTTTTAGTGATTCTAGGCCTCAGAGAAGGCCTCGGTCAATTGGTAACTTGGAAAAGGCATGACCAGATAATAGCAAAAACGGGATACCCCATCAAAATATGGGTGACTGTGATGGAGGGTTATGTACCACAAGCCGTCACGTTTGATGCTTGTGAGGTGTTAGCTTGTGGAGATTTAAATGCCCAATGACAATTGAGCAGAAAGAACAAATAACTGGGAGAGACACAACAGCCAGATTGAGAATAGCTGTATGGAAACAATCCTCTATTGCCATCAGAGAAAGGGAGAAACTCAAGGAGAAAACAGGAGAGTAAACAGGAGGCCCTCTGAAATGTGGCAGTTCAAACATTTGAGATTCAAACAGGGTATGGGGATGTGAATGCCTGGATAGAATGGGTCAAATATACTGTCCAGAGTCTCAACCGTAGCTACTGCTATGCTTGTGCCTCGGGATGACCGATTGCCCAGATAGTGCCCTTCCCATGGGGGTGGACCAAAGACTCCCAAGGGATGCGATGTATGATTGCATTGTACCAAGAAAAGACTGCCTGGGGAAATGAGGCCTGTAAGTCTCTCTTTGCTGTTTCTTGCATGATAACAATATCACGGTTCCCCCTGCATTCTCTACAGCTATAGGTAACCATACAGCTTGCCTCTCACGGCAGGGTGTGAGTGCTACCTGGCATCTGGGAGAATTTGCCTTGTGCTACCAAGGACTTGATGGGAAACTGCTCAAGACTAGAGATCCCCAGGGCAGATCCCTGGTGGTATGGTGGAGGGAAGATCTTACGGTCCACCCTACCATCTAATTGGGAAGGCACTTGTGCACTTGTTCAATCAGCTATACCCTTCACCCTGGCATTTGAAAGAGAAACATCACAAATACCCAGAAGAAGTAAAAGAGGCTTAGGAATATCATATGATGATAGAGTATACATAGATTCTATTGGGGTACCTAGAGGAGTTCGGGATGAATATAAAGCCAGAAATTAAATTGCTGCAGGGTTTGAGTTACTGTTCTGGTGGGTAACAATCAATAAAAATGTGGATTGGATTAATTATTTCTATTATAATCAGCAGAGATTCATCAATTATACCAAGGATGCGATGAGAGGAATCGCTGAACAACTAGATGCCATCAGCAAAATGGCTTGGGAAAACAGGATAGCATTAGATATGATTCTTGTGGAGAAGGGTGGTGTATGCGTGATGCTGGGCAACCATTGTACTTTTATCCGTAACAATACTGCCCCGGATGGCACAGTAACAAGAGCATTGCAAGGGCTTACCACCCTTGCCAATGAATTGGCAGAAAATTCGGGAGCAGACACTTCCATCACAGGATGGTTGAAATCTTGGTTTGGTAAATGGAAAGGGATGGTAATGTCCATATTTACATCCTTGATTATAGTAGCAGGAGTTTTGACAGCTATTGGCTGTTGCATTATCCCCTGTGTAAGGGGACTTGTCCAGCGGTTAATTGAAACCACATTATTGAAACAAATGACCATAGATCCACCACCCTACTCAGATAAAATGATATTAGAGGAAATGGAGAGCAAAGAAAGTGAAGAAGAGGAAGATATTTACCAAATTACACTTAAAATAAATAAATAAATAAAAATAAAAAGAGTTTTTGCAAAAATCAACAGTTTATAAAAAAAGAAAAGGGGGGAATTGTGGGAATAGAAACGTTGTTTTTGCAGAGTTACATTGTTTAGAAGGAGGGAATGTGGTACTGAGATATGCTTACAGTGATAAGAAAGTTTAGCAGGCGACCTTGTAAAATGCAGACAATCAGACTCCTTAGGACAATTAGGTGAAAATCACGGTGTCAAGTCAAGTCAGATAAGTGAAGAAACATTACCACTTCAAGCAGTAAAAATGTCAAAAGAAATTTGAAATTTAACAGGCCGGCGACTGAAGGCCATGCATTGTTTGTGAAGCATCAGATAGATTGTGAATCTGGATTACCCACTCAGTGGGGAAACAGGGGAGGGTCCTGCCATCAAAAGGTATATAAACTGTGTTTTGGAACTAGTAGATGCGCTCTCTCCTGCTTGTGGGGCGCCCGCCATTGCAATCGCGAATAAATTACTACTTCACTGAGATCCTCGCCTGAGCCTAAGTTATTGGCTACAGAGTGTTTCTCACATGGGGAAGTCAGGAAGGGGGGTCAGTAAAACTGCTACCTTGTACTTCTGGAGGGCAGACTTTGATTGTTCAGGACACTGGTGGGGGGGGGTCCCTTTGGAATAGTCCTGAAGGGCAGAGGGGTCAAGGAAAGCTGGACGCTCCTCAAGAAGGAAGTCTTAAAGGCCCAGAGGTAGTCTGTCCCAGTGTGCCGTAAGATGAGCTGGCAGGGAAGAAGACCCACATGGTTGAACAGGGAACTTCTGCTGTGTCTCCAGGTGTACAGGATCTGGCTGGGATGGAGTTAACTTTCCCTGTATCAGCTCATACAGTGCTGTGCTCTTCACCTGTAGCTAGAACAGCATTGGTATCACACCAGTGTTGTGTATACTGCTGAGCAATACTGGCACAGCATCAGGACTCCCTCTAACCCCCCCAAGAGCCAGCAGGCTGGGGGTGGGCAAGAGGTGGGGAGGGAACATCACCAGGGCAGCATGCACCCCCAGCCTACCCACTGGCAGGACAGAGCAAGAAGCTGAAAAGTCCTTGGCTTAGTGTAAGCACTGCTCTGCAACAACGAAAACATCAGTGTGTTATCAGCATTATTCTCATCCTAAATCCCAAACACAGCACCCTCCCAGCTACTAGGAGGAAAATTAACTCTATCCTAGCTGAAACCAGAACAATATCCACCCCTTATTCCATACCATTTATGCCATGCTCGGGTCCCACAGTTTCCATTATAATATTATGATAATTAATCACCAATTTTCATATATGTATATAAAATGTCCACTGAGTTTGTGTAGTCCATGACTGACTTTGGGCTCCATATGTCTTAACAATCTTTCAGGGCAGATCAGATGGTGTGTGATGTTGGATCGTCGCATGCTGAAGCCTGTTCTGGCTACATCACACAGCTATGCTTGTCCAATTCTATTAACATTCATTCATTGTTATCTACATGACTGTTAGTGTGATACCATTAATAGGACATATAGCCATCATAGTAGTGATGACATACAGTATTATATAGCAATTAACATCATACAGTTCAAATCATATACTATTCTCTTCCCAAGTCAAATCCTCTTCAGGTACATATCCGATTTCCCCATTCTTCTGCATTACCCACCAAGTTTATCCAGGTCCCTAAGCAAAAGCAATCCCAAGGTTTGCCTTTGCCTGAGACAGGAGTAGCCTAGAGTGCCTTCCCCATGTGAGAAACACTCCGTAGCCAATAACTTAGGCTCAGGCGAGGATCTCAGTGAAGTAGTAATTTATTCGCGATTGCAATGGCGGGCGCCCCACAAGCAGGAGAGAGCGCATCTACTAGTTCCAAAACACAGTTTATATACCTTTTGATGGCAGGACCCTCCCCTGTTTCCCCACTGAGTGGGTAATCCAGGTTCACAATCTATCTGATGCTTCACAAACAATGCATGGCCTTCAGTCGCCGGCCTGTTAAATTTCAAATTTCTTTTGACATTTTTACTGCTTGAAGTGGTAATGTTTCTTCACTTATCTGACTTGACTTGACACCGTGATTTTCACCTAATTGTCCTAAGGAGTCTGATTGTCTGCATTTTACAAGGTCGCCTGCTAAACTTTCTTATCACTGTAAGCATATCTCAGTACCACATTCCCTCCTTCTAAACAATGTAACTCTGCAAAAACAACATTTCTATTCCCACAATCTGGCCCTAAGGGGCCCACTGCTGCCCAGAGCCAAGCCATGAGCAACACAGTCCGTGCCTCTGTGAGAGCACATCCACGAAAACAAACAAACAAAGAAACAAACAAAAACCTGCTGCTCAACAGCAGTTCGGAGAGCGAGAAACCCCCCCGCAGACACCAAAGTCAGTGCAGAAGGAGGGGGAGGAGGCGCTCCAGGCGCTGGAGCTGAAGCCCCCCTGCGGCCGCTGGAGAGGCCCCTGGTGGAGCAGGCTGTTCCCCCTTCCCGATGCTTGGGAAACTGACCAAACACCACAGCAAATATGCAAATATACCAAAACTTCTAGACTGTTACTTAGATAATGCCTACATCACCTTTCCCTGCTCATTCAACTTCAAACAGCTCTGTTAAATACTACATGCCACACCTTTAACACCTTCAGCAACTCTTTTAACACTTCCTTCATCTTTCTCCAGCCTGTACTTTTCTAATACCAGCACCAAAGGCTCAGTCAGGGTCCAACTTAATTCCATACCTTTTCCCTCCAAGATACTGAAACAACATATCAATATAGCATATTTCATCCCATTTTCCTTCTTTCCTCCTCCTTCCACTCCAGATATTCCCATTCAAAGTGGCCAGCCTGGCCACACTTAAAACATCTTATCAAAGCCTGTCTCTGCTAGGACTCGGGCCACAACACAGGCAGCCTTCTTTGCCTGCCATTCCTTCATCTCTCTTCCTCTCCTTTCCATCCTGGCCCTGACTCCCCCTGAAGATTTTCTTCATCTTTCTCCAACCCTCTGCCTCACTACCCGCTGCACTGTCAATACCATTAGTTTCAATCTCTTTTTTTTTTTTTTTCCCTTCTTAACTCCCCTCCAGACACACCCCTCCAGGGCCTCCCGCAGGAGGGTCCCCCAGTGACTGTTCACTACATTCCCCCACCTTCTGAAGCATTTTCTGCGTATTTTGCCAGGCTTTAATCACAAAATGAACTTTCAAGAGCCCTTGGGATACTGGGTCCTCAGGTCTCATCCCCAAGTACTTTCTCATTCTGACACTAAGTCTCTCATATGATTTCTGTGTTGCACACTATTATTATTCCAGCCAGGATTGGCAAGTGGGTATTTCTGCCCTGCCGGTATTACCCCTGGTCCTGGAGGATGAGCTCTTTCCCATTCTTGTATAGCAGCTCTCCTCCTGATCATTCCCATTTCTTTCCCTGTAAACAACATACTTATAGACATAATTCCCTCCCCCAAGAGTATAAATCAGGTCGTAGGAACTGGTCTAATTGTTCAGCTAGGCTGTTGGGGTCCTTGAATAAAGACTTCCTCTCCTTCTTAAAAAGTCCTAACCTCTCTGCTGGTAAGGAGGAGGGGGTAGTTTACCTAAGAGGATACACAGTTAGTGTTAGTACTGTTAGTATCAGGGAAGGCAAAATTCTCAATATATCTTCTACCTTGTTCTAATTCTTGCCAGAGCCTAGAGTACGATCCTTCTTTAGGGACAGTGTTAATTACAGTCCCTATCTCCCTTCCTGGAGTGACTGCTGCTGCCACCAGTTCAATATTAAGATTATAGGGAGCATAACTTGGCTCCTTCTCTGAAAAAGGAATCTTATTGTTTACACATAAATTTAAAGCCTGAATTTTCATCAGACCCGTATTTTGGCCAAAATACTGCTGTTTCCTTAATTGGTTCTTTTGTCCAGACTGATACACAATATTTAACCTTTTTTTTTTTTTTTTTTTTTTTAATTATTTTTCTTTTACAATCCCTCTAATTTTGGGATTATATTTCCAATTTCTTATCATTTTTCAGGAAGAACTATTGGTAGGCACTCCCCCAGGGATATCTCCCTGTCCCCTGGAACTCATATTTTTCCATTTTTCCTAACCCTCGCCAGTATGTGCTACAGAAATTTCCCTTCTGCAGTGTACCACACACCAACGTACTGAAAAATGGGGGTGTACCGCCAAGCACTTCCCCGTGCAAGCGTTACCGCACACCTATGAGTTTACCAGATTCCCTGGAACTCGTACTTCCCATCTTTCCTAACCCTCGCCAGTATGTGCTACAGAATTTTCCCTTCTGCAGTGTACCACACACCAACGTACTGAAAGATGGGGGTGTACCGCCAAGCACTTCCCCGTGCCAGCGTTACCGCACACCTATGAGTTTACCAGATTCCCTGGAACTCGTACTTCCCATCTTTCCTAACCCTCGCCAGTATGTGCTACAGAATTTTCCCTTCTGCAGTGTACCACACACCAACGTACTGAAAGATGGGGGTGTACCGCCAAGCACTTCCCTGTGCCAGCGTTACCGCACACCTGAGTTTACTAGATTCCCTGGTGTACTTCCAAGCACTTCCCCGTGCAAGGATTACCGTACACCAGATTCCCCTGGTGTAGTGCCAGCACTTCCCCGTGCAAGGGCTTACCATACACCAGATCACCTGACCCCCAAGGCAATACTTAATATTTCTTACCTTGGTCTGTGCACAGAGTTACCGGATCGATTCTTAAAAACCCAGAGTGCCTACCTTCTTCCTTTCCCCACTACTTCACGGATCCTGCCTCTTTAACCAGTCTCGGGCCCTCTGTCAGCTTTCCGCAGAACCGCCACCGTGGATGCACAGGACCGCTGAAATCAGCGGGGCATGCCTTCCTGCTGCTGCGGCGGTGGGGCTCCCCAGTAGGTGACTGGATCCCGGACGAGCCCCCAAATTGTGAGAAACACTCCGTAGCCAATAACTTAGGCTCAGGCGAGGATCTCAGTGAAGTAGTAATTTATTCGCGATTGCAATGGCGGGCGCCCCACAAGCAGGAGAGAGCGCATCTACTAGTTCCAAAACACAGTTTATATACCTTTTGATGGCAGGACCCTCCCCTGTTTCCCCACTGAGTGGGTAATCCAGGTTCACAATCTATCTGATGCTTCACAAACAATGCATGGCCTTCAGTCGCCGGCCTGTTAAATTTCAAATTTCTTTTGACATTTTTACTGCTTGAAGTGGTAATGTTTCTTCACTTATCTGACTTGACTTGACACCGTGATTTTCACCTAATTGTCCTAAGGAGTCTGATTGTCTGCATTTTACAAGGTCGCCTGCTAAACTTTCTTATCACTGTAAGCATATCTCAGTACCACATTCCCTCCTTCTAAACAATGTAACTCTGCAAAAACAACATTTCTATTCCCACACCCAAGAACAGAGAACTCTACCATTTTGTGGTCACTCTGCCCAAGACAGCTCCCGACCACCACATCTCCCACCAGTCCTTCTCTGTTCGTGAACAGTAAGTCTAGCAGGGCACCTCCTCCAGTAGACTCACTAACCAGCTGCGTCAGGAAGCTATCTTCCATACTCTCCAGGAACCTCCCAGACTGCTTCCTCTGGGCTGTATTGTATTTCCAGCATACGTCCGGGAAGATAAAGTCCCTGTCCTGGTTTTGGCTAGGATAGAGTTAATTTTCCTCCTAGTAGCTGGGAGGGTGCTGTGTTTGGGATTTAGGATGAGAATAATGTTGATATCACACTGATGTTTTCATTGTTGCAGAGCAGTGCTTACACTAAGCCAAGGACTTTTCAGCTTCTCACACTGTCCTGCAAGCAGGCAGGCTGGGGGTGCAGCAGGAGCTGGGAGGGGACAGACCCAGGACAGCTGACTCAAACTGGCCAAAGGGGTATTCCATACCATCTGACGTCATGCTGAACAATTAATATGGGCGGACTGGCCAGGGTGGGGGGGACCGGCTGCTCGGGGATAGGCTGGGCATCGGTCAGTGGGAGGGTGCGCGAACGGCTGTGTGCTGCTTAGCTGCCGGCCGGGTTAAACCACAACAGTCCCCCATGAGAACAAGCACCGGCAATTGTATGACTTCTGCCAGCTGCTTATAGAACGCCTCATCCTTCTCTTCATCCTGGTTTGGTGGTCTATAAAAGATCCCCACCAGAATGTCTGCCTTGTTGGCCTTCCCCCTGATCCTTATCCATAGGGACTTGACCTTATCATTCCCAGCCCCGAGCTCAACAACATCAAAACACTCTCTAATATAGAGAGCCACGCTACCGCCCCTTCTTTGTTGCCTGTCCCTTCTGGAGTGCTTGTAGCCATCCATTGCAGCACTCCAGTTGTGGGAGTGGTCACGTTTCAGTGAAGGCAACTAAGTTGTAGTTTGCCTGCCACGCAATGGCTTCCAGCTCCTCCTGTTTGTTGTCCATGCTGAGTGCATTAGCGTAGATACACTTCAACTGAGCCATTGCCTTCACCCCCAACCCTGGCATTGCTCCCCCAGGCTCATCTCTATCAAGCCTCATTTCATCCCCGTCCCCCTTCATACCTAGTTGTAACTTTTAGCCCTCTTTAGCTTTTAAGCCCTCTCAACGAGCCCCAGCAGCTCCTGGGCTGGGATCCCTTTCCCCCTTTGAGATAGGGGGGACCCTTCTGCAGCCATCAGGCCAGGTGTCAAGTAAACCACCCCATGGTCAAAAAAAAAACACAACAAAATTCCTGCAGTGGCACCAGCCATGTGTTGATCAGCTGGTTTTTCTGGGTCCTCTCAGTATCCCTCTCTGCCATTGAAGGGATAGAGGAAAACACCACCTGTGCTCCCACTCCATCCAGTAACCGCCCCAATGCCCTGAAGTCCCTTTTGATAGCCTTCAGGCTTCTCTCAGCGATTTCATTGCTGCCAGCCTGAATTATCTCTAAGGGGTAATAATGGGAGGAGCGAACCAGGCCAGGAAGTTTCCTGGTAATGTCCCTGACCCAGGCCCCAGGGAGGCAGCAGACTTCCCTATGGATAGGGTCAGGCCGACATATGGGGCCCCCTGTTCCCCTCAGAAGGGAGTTGCCTACAACAGCTACCCTTCTTTCCTTCTTGGTGGAGGCAGTCTTGAGGCATGGAGTAAAATTCCTTGCCCTAGACAACCTCATGGGTGGTCCTTCCACCACATCCTCACCTACCCATTCCTCAAGCTCCAGAGCCTCAAACCTATTGTGTAAGGATACCTGTCATCTTAAGAGAAGGTTCAGTGGTGAAGAAATTTCCAGGGTGAAATATGACAGTTAGGCATTGAATCTGTTCCCTGATAGTCTCCTTGGCAACATAGCCTGCAACCTTAGGTATTGGTAGCCCTCGGTCTAACTGATAACCGAGTCATGTCCTCTGGGTGAACTTTGCTCATTACAATCTCATTATAATGCCAAAACACATTTCCATCCCAAAAGCTACTCACCTCCAAGGTGCGACCACCCCTCACTGAGCATGGGCTCTGAATTTCTCTGAGCCTATACCTTTAAACAAATGCGAGAAAAATTTATACCAATCAACAAAGACACGTATGACTGAAGTCACTCAAGCTCCACACAAAAGTAAGAAAATAGTATAAAAATGGCTCAAGAGAAGGAAAATGTAGGGGAAGACACCATCACAGATAAGTTGTAAGGACATCGCTGACTTCGGGGATCAGTTGATGGGCTGAACCTCTCTTCCCCCCCCCACAGGGACTCCTATTGGGTAAGATTTGAACTCTCGGTTATACCGAGTGCTTCCTCGGGAAACCTAACATTCTCTATAGAGTTGTTTCATAAGTTAGTACATGTGTAGTTGGTTGTGTTTTTCATATTCTGGGTATTTGTGTGAGAAACAAAGTTGTGTTTTTGCAGTAGAGAATTACTTTTCTGTATTCCAAGGTAGTTGTGTAGTCATAATAACGAGAAATGCTAAGTAGATAAGTGGACAGTAGAAGGCCTCACTGTTCCAAAATAAGGTAGAAGCTTGAGAGAAACAGGATGAGCATTATGAGAACAGCAAAACAAAGATCACGAGTTCTCAAAACATGAGAAAGGCAAAATTAAAGGGTTGAAAAAAACAAAAATTGTACATATATGGTAAAGAGGAGCATCGAGTAGCTTGTGAACCTGTAGTACTCAGACAATGAGGAAACAGGGGAGGTGATCAGGCATCGGGTAATAGGGAATAAAAGGTTATGATTTGTTTACTAAAATGTGCTCCTGATTGACAGGACGCCCGCCATTGCAATCACGAATAAAATAGCTTCACAGAAGATCCTGTCTGAAGAAAATTATTAGAGATTTTTCTCACAATTTGGGGGCTCGTCTGGAATCTTGTTGCCTGCCGAAGATCTCTTGCCACCACAGACAGGAAGGTGCACCCCGCTGATTTCAGTGGTGCCATCGGGGGTGGTGGGTCATCTCGGTATGGCCGGCAAAGGACTGAGACTGTTAATCTGAAGACAGACTCTGCGAAGCACTGGGGAGAAGGGAGGTCAGCACAGACATACAGAGACACAGCCCAGATATAGTTCAGCCCAGATCGGGAACAGGCACGGGGATTACTGCTGATAACCCAGACTGGGAAGCCATGCACGGACCGAGGTAAGGGAAACTTTACCATATCTTGCCTCGGGTTGGGTTTCGGGAGACTTGTGTGGAGTGTGAATGAGATGCACTTTTAGTGCGAAGCGAGTGTGGAGTCCCGATCCGTGAGGTTCTGTAGTCCCATGAGGGGACGAACAAAGTCCCCTCGGCTGGAGAGAGACAAAGCGAAAGAGAGACAAGTGAAAGAGAGTCTCGGGGGGGTTGGGCCCTTAGGTGTACGGTACCCCGAGCACGGTGAATTGAGGTGCTCAGCAGTACACCCCACCTCTGTCCTAATCCTAGGTGAAGGCGTGTGGTACCCTGTGGGTGGTAAAGTCCACAGCAGCACGTCTGGAAGAGATGGGGATTAAGGGTTCCAAGAGTCAGCAGTGTGGGGTTAGAGACCCCGGCATTGTGCCTAAAGATAGCCCTTTGGAGAGAATGATAAGGTTTTGGAAAAACAAGCCAAAAGCTAGGGAAAAGGATTAAAAAATATGAAAAAATATTTAAAAATGGTTTGACGTTGTGTAATTGTCTGGCCTAAAAAGCTAATAAAAGGAACTTCAGTATTTTGGCTAAAATACGGGTCCGATGAAAATTCAGGCTTGAAATTTATACGTAAACAATAAGGTTCCATTTTCAGAGGAGGAATCAAGTTATGCTCCCTATAATCCTAATATTGCACCGGAGGCAGCAGCAACTGCTCCAGGAGGGGAGACAGGGACTGCAATTGACGCTGTCCCTGGAGAAGTTGCCGGGGAGCGCAGAGCAGCAGGAGTGGAGGCGGGGGGTCCCGGTAGGGCCGTGCAGGGCCAGTGCCACTCCCCCCTTACCAGCAGAAAGGTTAGGAGTTTTAAGAAGGAAATGAAGTCTTTAATTGAGGGCCTAGCAGAGCAGTCAAATCCATTTCTAAGGCCTAATTTGTATTCCTGGGGGGGAAATGTCAATCTTGGGTATGTTATTCACTGGAGAAGAATGTTTAGGAGGGGAATGATTTGCCAGGCAGCTATGCAAGAATGGGAAAGAACTAACCCCCCCCCTCCCCCGACTGAGAGTAATTCCGATAGAGCAGAAATATCTGCTTATCCATCTGAAATAGTAACATCCCACAACATAGAAATCCTATGAGAGACTCGGGGTCAGAATTAGAAAGTACTCGGGGATGAATCCTGAGGACTCGGTAGCCTAAAGGCTCTTTAAAGTTCATTTTGTGATTAAAGTCTGGCCAGATATACAGAAAAAGTTCCAGAAGGTGAGAGGATGGAGTGAACAGTGCAGGTAGTATGAAGGTGTATGCCAGGAGGGGAGATGAGAAGGAGAAGCAGAGAGCAAAATAAATGGTATTCACAGCATACTGGGTAGTGAGGCAAAGGGGGAGATCCTGGAGGGCCCAGGATGGAAAGGAGAGGAAGAGAGATGGAGGAATAGCAGACAAGGAAAACTACCTGTGTTGCAGCCTAAATCCTAGCAGGGACAGGCTTTGAGAAGATGTTTTAAGTGTGGCCAGGCCGGCCACTTCAAATAGGAATATCCAGAGCGGAAGAAGGAGAGACTGCTGTTATAAATTCAGAATAAGGGAGTTGGGGCTTCTCAGAAAGCTAGTTCCCTGATAAATGAAAAAGTGTACCTCAAGGGTTCCTCAAGTGTACCTCAGTGGGGATTATATGACAATTACTGTTGCGGGCAAAACAGACTTAGCATAGGAAGATTAATAAAATTGATTACCTATTGCTGATGGTCTGGAGCGGTGAGAAACAAAGAAACAAGCTGGGGGCACCTTCCCCCATCCACTGACTTCCACCTCGTCCCTGCTCTGAGTGGCACGGGGGGGGAGTGGGGGCTGCAGTGGAAAGGTAGTGGGTTTACGTGGCAAGGTTTCGGTAGCAGGGGGCCATAGGGGTGGTTTCTGTGAGAAGGATCTAGAAGCTGCCCCATGTTTGGTAAGGGCCCCACTGCTGAACAGAGCCGAGCCAATAAGTGATGTTGTTTTGCACCTCTGTGAGAGCATATTTAAGACAGGGGAGGGGAAAAAAAAAAAAAAAAAAAAAACAAAAAACAATGCTGCCACACAGCACCTGGGAGAGTGAGAGGAGTGAGGAACAGCCTTGCAGGCGCCAAGGTCAGTGAAAAAGGAGGGGGCGAGGTGCTCCAGGCGCCGGAGCAGAAGTCCCCTGCAGCCTGCGGTGAGGACCATGGCGAAGCAGGATGTCCCCCTGCAGCCCATGGAGTACCACGGTGGAGCAGGGTTCCATGCTGCAGCCCGTGGAGGAGACCACGGTGGAGCAGGTGGACCTGCACTGACGGAGGCTGCCGCCTGTGGAAGACCCCTGCCGGAGCAGATTCTGGGCCAGACCTGTAGCCCGTGGAGAGGAGACCACGCAGGAGCAGGTGACCTGGCAGGAGCTACTGCCCGTGGGGGATCCAGGTTGGAGCAGTTTTCTCCTGAGGGATGGACCCCGTGGTATGGACCCATATCTGGAGCAGCTCTGGAAGAGCTGCTGCCTGTGGGAGGCCCATGCCAGATCAGTTCATCAAGGACTGTATCCCGTGGGAGGGACCCCACAGCACAGGGGACGAGAGTGATCGAGAAGAAGCGGCAGAGAAGCTCTGTAGACTGACCATAACTCCCCTTCCCCCGTTCCCCTGCGCTGCTCGGGGGGAGGAGGTGGAAGAGAGTGGATGGGGGAAAAGGTGCTTTTGGTTTCTTTCCTTTGTTTCTCACTTCTCTAGCTTGTTAGTAATAAGCAATAAATCTTACTATCTCCCTATGCCGAGTCTGTTTTGCCCGTTACAATAATTACTGCGTGATCTTCTCGTCCTTATCTCAACCCTTGAGCCCTTTTCATCATATTTTCTCCCCATTCCTCTTTGAGGAGGGGGAGTGAGAGAGCGGCTGTGGTGGAGCTCGGCTGCCCACTTGAGCGGAACCACGACACACCTCCAAAGGAGGTTTTACTGTTACAATATGTGGATGATCTTTTATTGTCAGGACAGGAGAAAACAGTTGTGAAGGAAGCCACCAACAAGCTATTTGACTTTCTGGGAAAACAGGGCTTGAAAGTATTGGAAAATAAATTAAAATTAGTAGAAAGAGTAGTCAAATAGTTATGGCATCTAGTGTCTGAGAGGGAATGAAGAATAAATCCAGAGAGGATTCAGGGAATTGTTGAGCTACCCCTACCCAAAACTAAAAAGAACTAAAAAGTTTTAAGAGAAAGAGGTTTTTAAGGAATTAGGAGTCACAAAGTCCAAAGGAAAACAGATACTCCCTGAGGGGAGAGAAATGCTGAATAAAGTGCTAATGAGGCAAATATTAACTGTTTTACATCAAGAGGGTCATTGGGGAATTCAAGCAACGTGTGATGCTGTGCTATGGAAATATGTATGTGTAGGAATATATATATTCTGGCTGAACAAGTACGCAAGAGTTGTGTAGTATGTCAAAAGGTAAATAGGAAAGTTATCTGCAGTCAGCCCAAAGGGGGGTGAGAACCAGGAATTCAACCCTTCCAAAATGTACAGGTAGATTTTACAGAACTCCTTCAAGTAGGTAGATTTAAATACTTATTAGTCTTGGTAGATCATTTATCAGGGTGAGTGGAAGCTTTCCCTTCAGTATCTGCTACTGCGAACACAGTAACTAAAGTAATTTTAGAACAAATAACTCCCAGGTATGGAATTGTTGAAAATATTGACTCTGATCAAAGAAATCACTTTATGTCAGAAATATTGCAAGGGCTAATGTGGACTCTAGGAATCAAGTGGAAATTTCACACTCCTTGGCATCCTTCCTCTTCTGGAAGGGTGGAGAGGATCAGACAGTAAGGAAGCAATTAACTAAGTTCTGGAAACTCAGCTTCCCCAAACGAAGTGCTTACCTTTGGCACTTCTCCGAATTCAAACTGCACCAAGAAAAGATGTGGGAGTTTCACCATATGAAATATTATTTGGATTGCTGTACATGGACAAAGGGAATTAATTACCTCAATTTGAGACAAAAGATGCTTTTCTTAAGAACTATATACTCAGGCTGTCGTCTTCTTTCTCATCTCTCAGGACCCGTGGACTGTTAGCTCAAACCCCACTCCTGGAAGCCCTGATCCATCCATTCCAAGCAGGAGATTGGGATCTGATGCGAACGTGGAGAGAATTGAAACTGCAACCTGAGTGGGAAGGACTGTTCCAAGTGCTCCTGACTACTGAGACGACAGGAAGAACGGCTGAGAAAGGGTGGACTCATACCTGGGTAAAAGCATCACTTAACCCTGATACCAGAGAGACTACATTAGCAAAGACTTTTAAGGGTAAAACTGTTAAAACTATCTACTGTAAACCTTTAACTTCTCCTTAGAATTCTTAATGAATTAATGAGTAAAAGGGATTGAATCACGGAATTGGAGTGTTTCCAGGGAACACTTCCTGGAAGTGGGAGAAGGGGAGGTGTTTAATCCCCACCAGAAGAATCCTTATTAGTTTGTGATTTTTATTGTTTATCTTAAATATTATTTCTTAATTATTATAGAGGTGTATATATACATAGAAATGATGTATTTTAAGTTTATCTTAGTAATTCCTATTCTCAGTGGATTAGTGATCCTCAGATGGGATCCACCCGAGGATACTGAGAGAACTGGCAGAGGAGATGGCCAAGCCGCTTTCCATCATTTATCAACAGTCCTGGCTATCGGGGGAGATCCCAGTCGACTGGTGGCTAGCAAATGTGACGCCCATCTACAAGAAGAGCCGGAGGGCAGACCCGGGAAACTATAGGCCTGTCAGTTTGACCTCAGTGCCAGGGAAACTCATGGAGCAGATTATCTTGAGTGTCATCATGCGGCACTTACAGGGCAAGCAGGCGATCAGGCCCAGTCAGCATGGGTTTATGAAAGGCAGGTCCTGTTTGACGAACCTGATCTCCTTCTATGACAAAGTGACGCGCTGGGTGGACGAGGGAAAGGCTGTGGATGTGGTCTACCTTGACTTCAGCAAGGCTTTTGACACCGTTTCCCACAGCATTCTCCTCAAGAAACTGGCTGCTCGTGGCTTGGACTGGCGTATGCTTCGTTTGGTTAAAAACTGGATAGCCGGGCCCAAAGAGTCGTGGTGAATGGAGTCAAATCCAGTTGGAGGCCGGTCACTAGTGGCATTCCCCAGGGCTCGGTACTGGGGCCAGTCCTCCTTAATATCTTTATTGATGATCTGGATGAGGGGATCGAGTTCACCCTCAGTAAGTTTGCAGATGACACCAAGTTAGGTGCATGTGTCGATCTGCTCGAGGGTAGGAAGGCTCTGCAGGAGGATCTGGATAGGCTGGACCGATGGGCTGAGGCCAGCTGTATGAAGTCAAAAAGGCCGAGTGCCGGGTCCTGCACCTGGGGCGCAATAACCCCAAGCAGAGCTACAGGCTGGGGGAAGAGTGGTTAGAAAGCTGCCTGTCAGAGAAGGACCTGGGAGTATTGGTGGATAGCCAGCTGAATATGAAACAGCAGTGTGCTCAGGTGGCCAAGAAGGCCAACAGCATCCTGGCTTGTATCAGAAGCAGTGTGGCCAGCAGGGCTAGGGAAGTGATTGTCCCCCTGTGCTCGGCTCTGGTGAGGCCACACCTTGAGTACTGTGTTCAGTTTTGGGCCCCTCGCTACAAGAAGGACATGGAGGTGCTCGAGCGAGTCCAGAGAAGGGCAACAAAGCTGGTGAGGGGTCTGGAGAACAAATCCTACGAGGAGCGGCTGAGGGAGCTGGGTTTGTTCAGCCTGGAGAAGAGGAGGCTCAGGGACGACCTTATCGCTCTTCATAAGTACATTAAAGGAGGCTGTAGTGAGGTGGGGGTTGGTCTATTCTCCCACGTGCCTGGTGACAGGACAAGGGGGAACGGGCTAAAGTTGCACCTGGGGTGTTTTAGGTTGGATATTAGGAAGAACTTCTTTACTGAGAGGGTTGTTAGGCATTGGAACGGGCTGCCCAGGGAAGTGGTGGAGTCACCATCCCTGGAGGTCTTTAAAAGACGTTTAGATGTTGAACTTAGTGATATGGTTTAGTGGAGGACTTGTTAGTGTTAGGTCAGAGGTTGGACTCATTGATCTTGAGATCTCTTCCAACCTAGACAATTCTGTCATTCTGTGATTCTGTGATAGGATGGAGGGAAAAGTCAGCATTTCCAATTAATCCAGAACATCTCTTGAATTCGATCTCAAAATAATTGTTGGATTTGCACCCAGATGCCTAGAAAGACTGAAGAGGCCTTGTCCCTGATTGCTATTTCCAGCAGCAACTGTGTCTGTATTCTCTAGATTTCTAAAAATGACAGATCATACTCAATCCCGGGAAGGAATCGATTTTGAAGTTGGGCTGACTTTAGTAAAAGTCAGAGGAAAATTAGTAGTAAAATCAGAGCCAAAGAGAACAAGAATATATCTCCTGTTCATATACTGCACTTGCAACAGTAGTGGAATCCAGTGCTCCTGATAAATGGGTTCCCTCTTGGCTTTGCTTAAGGAAAAATATATCCAGTAGTCAGTCAACAGCATCGATCTGTTCGATTAATTCAGCTGCAAGTTATTGTTATCTAGCATTAAAATTTTCTACCAATAGGCAAGAAGACAAGCCTTGTCTTGAAGAAAGCAGCCTTTTTGTCACTTTTTTAAACAGTTTTTGCAAAGAACATTGAAGTATTTTGAGGAGCAATTGGAGACAAAGAGTTTGCTCAGTGGGTGAGTGACTGTCTTTAATTATTGGAATCCTTCTTTGAGTAGGAGACCAAACATTCCTTATCCATCCTAAGATAACCTAATATTCCCAATATCTAAGATTTCTCTCATTTCTGAGAGAACTACCTAGTACCCCAACCGGTTGCTGCAGAGCTATCAGGTTCCTGGCAGCAGTCTTTGCTTTCTCATTTGATGCCTAATTGTTGCTGTAGGCAGACACATTTGTTTCTGTTCTCTGCCACTTCTATTCTTTCATTGACCTGGGTCATTTATAATCCCCATGGTGCATAAAGCTAAAATCCTAGAAGCTTTGTCCACCACTATTTGGCAGCATTGTAAATTCAGTGAGATGATGGCAAGCAAAGGTGGTAAATCTGAACTGGCACATCTGGAATTATGCTTTGCAGACAGGTAAATGTATCTTTATGACCCTCCTGCAAGTAAAGATGTCCTGTAATTACAGAAAGGAAAAAAAAAAAAGAGTGTTTAGAGAGCAGGGCAATTTCATATCTGGGTGGGAAGAAAGGGAAGAGTAATGGCTGTTAACCAGAGGGCCCTGCACTGTCTGTAGTCAGAACTGCCTTGTTCAATAGCATTGCTGCAGTCATACACAATTTTCAGTAACAATTCATATACCTGAAGTCACCATCTCCCACAAGAATCACCCTTTCAGCCTTGAAATGAGAGGTATCAGAGACAGCTAGAAGATGGCAGCACTCATCAACATAGAGATCTTCATATGCCTCTTTATGTCTTAAATTGTTTTGCCCTTAAAGCCTTTTAATATAAATTAAATTGTGTTTTCCATTATTTTCAAGGTAAGCACTTGTAGTTTCAAGGTAGCACTTATTAATGCTCCATATAAACAAAACTTGGGATCTTCCTCCAAAATGCTCACACTTCAGATTGGCTTCCTGAAATGCATATTTTAGTCTTGTTTAGAAATATTTCCATATATTGGTTTTGTAGATTAGAAATCTAAATACACTGATCTCTGAACAACTACTTTCACAATTAATTTTATCTTTAGAGCCCATCTTGTAGGTGTTAAAGGATTTTAACCCCATAAAATAGAGATAAGGAAACAATTTCCAAGGTCATACAGAAACCTGAAGGTTTAGAAGCCAAGTAGAGTGCTTTAGTTACATAATCCTTTTTTTTTTTCTGCTGGGTACATCACAATATTGTACATTATAAAATACCAAATACTTAAAAAGCTATATATAATGGATTATTTTTTAGGACTCCCTAAGTCACCTTTAACTACTTTCCACAGCTGAAGTTCTTCTATAAACCATGTGCATGGCTAATAAGATATCTATATCATTCAACAAATAATAATTTTATCAATCCAGACATTGAAACTCTAGGTACAAAGGGCAATAGAAAACAGAAAACAGCACCCACTGAAGTTAGTGAGAAATTTGGCCAGGACTATCTAACAAAAGCAAATCAGTTTTGTCTTTTCCTTTCTTATTTTTTATACTTCATAAACTTGATACAGACAGGTGGGACAATGTAAGATTCTCTGTAAGCAGTTGTCTTGAGTTACACATTTCAATTATAAGTAAATCTTAAAAACCCGTTAACAGCAAATTAGGAAGTTAATGATTCATATGCTATGGTCAGCCCCATATCTTTAGGCTGTAATCCTCTCATTGTCTCATCATAACCTCTCTCCTGCCCTTAAATCTTAAATGCATAGTAAATAGCAAGGGAAGCTCTAGGTTATGCTACAGAACTGTTCCACTGATTTGGAGTTTTGGTTTTAAGCTGCACAGCACATAAACGTACTGCATATAAGTTAGCAGCCAACACACACCATGATGGGAGGCTGCAGTGATGCAGAGTTGACTCATCAGTCCTGAAGATCACTGAAAGTCCTTGTCCAAACCTGCATTTGGAAGCATTAATAACCAGGGAAAAGAAAAGAGAACTGCACAACATCAGACCTCTTCCAGAAACAATCTTCTCTGCCTAGAAAGAAATTTCTTCTCTTACCACCAGAAAATATCTCAGACCCAGAAACTAAAATAATCATGAGCAGAGCAGTCCATTTCCCAGTGTAATTTCTTCTGCAATAGTTACAGCAGTGTGATATTTTAACTTGGCTGAGTTATTCAGAAAAGGAATCTCACTTTTACATCCCAAATTGGTATAACTGTCAAATAGCCAAAAAAAAATCTTATTTGGAAAAAAAAAACAAACAAAAAAACAAACCTGTGTGGCTCATTACCTCACACACCAGTGTTTATCAAGCAGTACCTTATATCATAATTCACAGGAATGGTTAGAAGTATAATTGTTCTTTTGTTATACTGAATGCCTGATATATTCACAACATTATAAGCCAAACCAGTTACTAGGCTGTTAAAGATGCTAAGCAAATTTGTGCATCAAAGGAAAAATGCTTGGGACTTTTTCCAGGGGCAGCTTTTTTTTTTTGCTTTTTTTTTTTTTTTTTTTTTTTTTCTGTTTTAAAAGAAGCATCGGATTTATTGCAATGATTTTGTATAACAGCACGGTTGTGCCAATCTGTATTAAACAACATAGTGCCTAACTCAATTTCAAGTGAACTACATAGGAAAACTGCCACTGAGCTCAATGAGGACTGGAGGAGTTTCTCTGATTATAAATATCTGATACTGAAAACAAGACAAAAAACATCAGCATTATGTTTCTCCTTAATGGAATTTAAGTAAGTAGCCAAGATCCTTCCTGTATTTAAAATAAAATAAAATAAAATAAAATAAAATAAAATAAAATAAAATAAAATAAATAAAATACCTTTTAAATGTACTTTATCTCCCTTCTAATACTGTCATTGCTAAAACTTCCTTTTAACATCGTTTCATCTTGCATCTCTAACTAGATAAATGTTCAACAAACTCACAGGAATTCCACTGAAATACTCAGTACACATAAAGCTAGTTACCTTAAAATGAAGGAAAGAAAAGGCTCACCCAATCATGGAAAGGAAAAACATTTATGAGCTCAAATATGAGCTCTGTCTTGGGTTCTGTCTCTTTAAGCTAAATCTTATTGATTTCTCCTAAACTGTTATTTAGGAACCTCTAATCACCCTTTATGCCTCAAAGATATGAATCAGAAAACACTTAATATTTTCACCCCATGGGAAGAGTTGTACAACTTTGGTCTGGTCCTTTGTGAAATTGTTAGAAAGCTTTAGCATACCATGATTACTTAAACTTTAAGGTCTATTCTTCCCTTTATGTACATGCCTAACACCTATTAATGCCAATGAGAGTTGTATCCATACAACAATGAAAGATAAAATTTGTCATTGTTTAAGATGCAGTGATCGCCCCTGTGCTGCTTTAGGAAAAATCTCAAGGATATTGCAAGTACTATAGAGAGTTAATCTTATTACACACTACTAATAGCATTTGTGGCAGTGTTTGCTTCTTATTCATCTGATGCCCTGTAACTGGAAAGCTGCTTCCATAACATGCACAGACCAGTCTCTGCTTAGGGGATTAATCCATAAGCTGCTATGATTCTATTCTCCTAACACTTTCTCCCCCACTGAGAACAGTTTTTGTTTACAGTTTGGTTATTTGTAATTGAACAATAATGCTTTTTAAATTATTTTAAATACATGTACTTTAAACATTATTTATTTAGAAGAATCATGGATTCAAATACAGATATGTTTATTTAGGAATGAATATATTGCAATGCTTTTCAACAGCTAGTCTTCTTAAGTTACCATATGGTCAGCTTTACCTAATACTTTCCAAAAGTAAAATTGCTGCAGAGCTGATTAAGTACTCTTTAAGATAGCAATCAGAGAAAATAAAGACATCTATAAAAGAGAAATGAGTGCACTGAATACCATATGAGAGTCTCCTTTACTGGTCATCGTTGTCTTGTCTACAGAGGCTATCTATACTATTTAATATATATGGAGATATTTTTAACTAAGTTAACTTAGTGCACACTGATTAAATCAACAGAATCATGCTGACTTACATCAGCTAGTGTCCTAGCCCGCAAATCACAGGTTTCCCATAGACTTGAACAGAAAGGCCACCAATCATTAAGGAATCATTTGCAGGCACCAACTGAGTAATTAAAGCAGGTTTCATTATACAAATTTCATCATGCTGTGAAAAAAAAAAAAAATCTATTGGCAACCCCTGTCCCAGACAGACCCAGTACAGTTTTAAAAGTTGTGTTGTATATATATTCCATCTGGGGATTTCATGATTCACACTGATAATTTATCTGAAGTGGTAGCTCTTATACAGTCCTTGATAGATCCCAGAGATGCAAAGGTTCTGTTTAAACTAGGGGACTTAGAACAGTCTGGATTTTTAAAGAGAGGCAGTCCACATTCTCATTTATAGAGATGGTCCCTTCATGCCTCTGTCTCTCCTAGGCAGGCTACAGGCCTTGATATTATCTCTGTGCACTGACTGCCCCTGAAAACATACATGCTCCAAGAATCCTCACCTCTGGAGGATCTTAGCTGTAGCCCCAAAAGTCATATTGTTGAAAGTATCTTCATGATGAGTTTCCCCAAATAAAACAATTGGGGAATACAAGAGCCAGAATGAAAAATAAATAAATAAATAAATAAATGGGGGAAAAAATAAGAAAGAAAAAAAAAAACAGACCTTGTGAGTTTTTTAAAATGCGATATGCTTCAGATATCCAGAATATCCAGAAAAGAGAGGAAAAATATTTCAGCTCTCATGTGAATGAGAACAAGGGAGAAAGGTAAATACAGTAGACAGTATATATATAAGTATAAATCACTTATCAAAACCCAACAGCTTAATTTTGATCTAGCAAGCCTCAAAACTTTCTGCAAGTTTTACTTGCCCTAAATTTTGCAGAATCTAGAGCAAAAATGGGATTTTTTATTGCATTTGGAAGAGGATATTCATAAGCTTTAATAGTGTGCCCTTGGACAGGCACACACAAAAGGAGGCCCATTCCAAGATACCTTGAAGAAGCCCACTGGAACAATCAAGAGAAAAAACATTTTCCTGATTCAGATAAGATGGTGTAATGCTAGAACAGTATTGATATCGCACCAATGTTTTGTCTATTGCTGAGCAATGCTGGCATAGCATCAAGACTCTGTCTCCAACCACCCCACTCCCCAAAGCCAGTAAGCTGGGGATGGCCAAGAGCTGGGGAAGGGACGTCACCAGTGCAGCTGACCTAAACTGACCAAAGGAATATTCCATACCATATGATGTCACACTCAGCAATAAAAGCTGAGGAAGGGGAATGAGAAGGGGGAGGGAGGGCTCTCATTATGAAAACATCTGTCTTCCTGAGCAACTGCTATACATATTGAGGTCCTGCTACCCAAGACATGTCCAAACAGTGCTTGCTGATGGGAAGTAGAGAATCTTTTCTCCCTTTGCTTCCATGTGGCCTTTGCTTGGTTTTTGTTTGTTTGTTTGATTTTTATTTTTTATTTTCCTTTAATTAAACTGTGCATATATCAACCTGTGAGCCCTTTTTTCATCATATTTTTTCCTCCTGTCCTTTTGTGGAGGGGGGGTGAGACAGCAGTGTGGTGGAGTTTAGCTAGCCATCAGTGTGAAACCACCACAATGGGTCAGAGACGGACTTTCCAATGCTTTAAGTAATGACCAACAGTGTAGAAATAAAACAGATTTAGATTTCAAAACAGTCTCTTCCACCCTCACTTGCATCCCTTATTTTCCAGTTTGAAGGCCTCAGCAAGTTTCCGGGATTTCCAACAATTCTTCCTTGCCCTGTTTTCCCTTATATTATGAGACAGTACGTGCATTTTTGTTTTTTACTTAAAAGACAACAAAGCATGGGCTTAAATCCAATCAGATTCTAAGCACAGATATTGTCAGATATAAATATTAGACCCCAAGAATAATATATGTTCAACAGTAAAACCCTCATAATGATAATTACAATTGAAGGAAATATTTTCTCTTTCATATGCAAAAGAATAAAAATAAATAAATTAAAGAATCCCAAGAAAATTGGCACATTTATTACAAACTGTCCTTGACTTGCTTACTATAAAATAAAAATAGACATTCTTTGGCACATCTCTCACTGCATATAAATTTAATCAATTTGCTGTTAGCAAATATTAAATCACAGAATCACAGAATTTCTAGGTTGGAAGAGACCTCAAGATCATCGAGTCCAACCTCTGACCTAACGCTAACAGTCCCCACTAAACCATATCCCTAAGCTCTACATCTAAACATCTTTTAAAGACTTCCAGGGATGGTGACTCCACCACTTCCCTGGGCAGCCTGTTCCAATGTCTAACAACCCTTTCGGTAAAGAAGTTCTTCCTAACATCCAACCTAAAATCTAGATATGCAGCTGTAAACATCTCTCCTGTTCCCTCGGGTGGCATGTGGACTTATATTTTATATTATATATATTATCTATAGTATATATTTAATATATTTAATATATATTTTACATATATATTTTATTTTATATTTTATAGATGTACCATCAAGCCACAGCATGTTTGCTGTTATTTGAGACTGATTGAGAGAGCTTTAAACCAGGATCAATGGGGGAGGGGAATACCATTGGGAACGCTGAGGTTAAAGCAAGGGATGTGTATGGCACTGTCTGAGGGTGGCAATATACACTGCTCCAGGGAGCACTGCGGATTCAGGAGTACATCTGAAATGCCTGTATATCAATGCACACAGTATAGGGAACAAACGGGATGAACTGGAAGCTTTGGACCTTTCCCAGAGGTAGATCATTGGTATTAGTGAGACTTGCTGGGACAAGTCTCTTCAGTTTACATGGCAAGGACTTGGTAGCAGAGGGGCTGCAGGGGCAGCCTCTGTGAGAAGAGTCCAGAAGCTGCCCATGTAAGACAAGATGTTACATAAGATCCAGTTTCATGGATACAAAAGGGACATGCCACTCAAAAGAGGAGTGGCCAGCAGGTCGAGGGGCCTCTACTCTGCCCTTGTGAGGCCCCACCTAGGGTACTGCATCCAGGTCTGGAGCCCCCAGCACAAGAAGGATGTTGATCTGTTAGAACAGGTACAGAGGAGGGCCACAAAGATGATCAGAGGGCTGGAGCACCTCTCCTATGAAGAAAGGCTGAGAGAGCTGAGGCCGTTCAGCCTGGAGAAGGCTCTGGGGTGATCTCATTACAGCTTTTCAGTACTTAATGGAGGCTTATAAAAAAGATGAAGAGTGACTCTTTGCTCAACCAGACAAGGACAGGACAAGGGGGAATGGTTTTAAATTAAAAGAGAGGAGATTTAGATTAGAAGTTAGGAGGAAATTCTTCACTCGGAGGGTGGTGAGGCACTGGAACAGGTTGCCCAGAAAGGTTGTGGATGCCCCATCCCTGGAGGTGTTCAAGACCAGGTTAGATGAGGCCCTGAGCAACCTGATCTAGTGGGTGGCATCCCTGCCTATGGCAGGGGGGTTGGGACCAGATGATCTTTAAGGTCCCTTACAACCCAAGTCGTTCTGATTCTATGCCACTGTCCAGAGCCGAGAAAATAAACAACACTGGTTGCGTCTTTGTGAGAGCATATTTAAGAAAGGGAAAAATTGAGCAACAGAATCTGGGAGAGAGAGGAGTAAGAAACAACCTTGCAGACATCAAGGTCAGTGAAGAAGGAGGGGGAGGAGGTGCTCCAGGCTCCAGAGCAGATTTCCATGCTGCAGCCCATAGAGGAGCCTGTGGTGAAGCATGTGGATCTGACCTGAAGGAGGCTGTGGCCCATGGAGAGGCCCCGCCAGAGCAGACTCCGGGCCAGACCGGCAGCCCGTGGAGAGAAGCCCACACAGGAGTAGATGATCTGGCAGGAGCTGCCATCCCTGGGGGACCCAGGTTGGAGCAGTTTGCTCCTAAAGGATGGACCCCATTGTGCGGATCTGTCTTTGGAGTAGTTCTTGAAGTGCTGCTGTCTGTGGGAAGCCCACGCAGGATCAGTTCAGGAAGGACTGAATCCTGTGTGAGGGACGCCACATTGTAGCAATGGAAGAGAGTGACCATGAAGCAGGAGCGGAGACAAAGTGTTATGGACTGACCGCAACCCCCATTCCCCTGTGCAGCTCGGGGGTTGGACGTAGAAGGGGCTGGATGAGGGAGAAGGTGTTTTTAGTTTGTTTTTAGTTTCTCACTGTTCTAGTTTGTTAGTAATAGGCAATAAATTATATTAATCTCCCTGGTGCTGAGTTCATTTGCCCATGACAATAACTGTTGAGTGATCTCCCTGTCCTTATCTCAACCCTTGAGCCTTTTTCTTCTGAGCATGAAAGTACAGTTTTGTCTTGTCTCCCTGCTTCTCCCAGATACTCCATGCTAGCTGACCCCATCTCCTCTCACCAGGATTACAGGGCAACAGTGGTTGTGAAGGGTCCATGTTCTCTGGAGACAAGCAATGCACTCTTGTTAACTTGCAACTCCCTGGTGTGGAACAGATCTCTTTTCAAACCAGGGTGGGCTCAGTTTAATGTAGCTTTATTGGGTATCATCTCTGACACAGCCACTTGAATGCATACTTACTGAAAAGTAGGTGTTTTCTCATGCTAGTGAGGAATACAGAAATGAGAACATCAAAAAGAAGACACATCATGGTACATCATAGTAATGTTTTACACCATAAGAAATAAAAGTAATCTTCATTTATTTTCTATTTTCTAAATAGAGTTTGGTTCTTATCTAGTGTTTAAATAGTCACTGACCTTTTGAGAAAAGTTCTGTATAGTAGGTAGTCATTACTGAAGGAAAGGGAAAACTTACAAATACATGCATACACAAGGACAAGAAACAGGTCAACACCACTTTACCACTTTTGTATTTTATTGTGGAACTGAGTTTGTTTCCTTTACATCAAATATCCTCAGTGGAAGAGCAGATATTGCACACAAATATAATAAAAGCACTACATATTACTTTCACTGGAAACTACTTTTCTATGGTAGATATGACTGGATAGAATATAAGTGATTCAGGATTATAAGACATAATACCATACACAGCTGCAGACCTACACAAACACCGTTCAGAACAAGAGAGAGGAAGTGTGTGAAGTGCTTCTCAGACAGCAACAAGACTCTTCCTTTCCATAGCTTAGAAAATAATGGCCACATGCAAATGCGTGAAAACATATTTCAGATTTTTTCTTTTTCATTTGTGATTACAGCTCGGTCTTGAACAGATAGCTCCCACCATCTAGTGCAGAGAAGCTTTTTATTTTTTTCCTTCCTTTTTTCTCCTTTCAGTATTTTTTGTTGGTTTATTTATTTATTTATTTATTTTAGTCACAATAAACAGACTTTTTTTTTAATTTTTAAATAGCAAACATTTTTAAACCAGGTGAACAATATAACTGCATTCTAAGAAATGCTTACCCCAGTTGCTTTTAGTGTTTTGTTCAGTTATGTGAAGATGAAAGCTTACAGTTTCTTTCAAGTGCAAACATTATACTTTTTCCTTTTCTAATAAGCCCAGACCAGCAAAATTACTATTTGTCTCAAAACATCATTATTGAACAAGAACCTCTGGCAACAGATGAACAAAGTGAAGCATATGACAAAAATGTCCCAAATGCACATTAAGTGCTCTGTGGAGCTGACTTGCTTGCGGTGGGAGGGATTAAAAATTCAACAAATTGATTAAATATTAGTAAATGAGTACCAGAACTGTCCTAAAATGCATAAGCTATTGTAGACAATTAAAAATACTTATATACACAGTTACCTCCATTCACCACAGTATGTAAGATAATTTTAAAAAATCAAAAATGAATTCTATAAAAGATGGGGTGAAAAGTTGAGGTCAATGAAGTTAGGCCCACCACAGGACTTGGAAAAGGCATGCAAGAGAGACCCTGTCCAAGTTCAGGAGTGGAAGGTGATTTCTAAAGTTAATTCTTCATTTAATTTTATGAAAGAGTATAGTAATAGCATAAAGATCATGACTGGGCATGCTATTATGTATAATACCATGATTTAAATTGAGCGTCCTTTGCACTCAAATACTGATTTTTTATAATTAATCAATAACAAACCATGCTCCTAGAAATCTATGCTGATCAACAGCACTCATCGTTAATGTACACAGTACATTTTGATGACTGCTACTAAGTTAATCGTGTAGTATTATAACTAGCACAGTTAGATTAGTTCCACAGGCAGGAAAGACATTAAGGGTAAAAGAAGCTAATGGAGGAGTTCATCACTGTGTTACACCCAGACACAGTTGCCATTTAAAAGGGAATAGATGGAATAGGCATTACAATACCTCAGAAGAGCCAGACTGTTTTTTTAATATTATTGTAGTAGCAAAAAACGAATGTACATTTTAAGATCGGTTTTAACTACTTTTTTTTTTTTTTTAAAGTAAAACAAATGCTTGAGTCATCACAAACTTACTTGGGGAGATTTAAGGCTTGATTCTAATTTAATTTACAGTAGGACCAAATGACTGTAACTTCTCTGATTGCAGTGAAATTTTTCCTGATTCACATTGGCATAAGTTAGATTAGTCTCTGAACCACTGCTGTACTTAAAACAGATTTTCTATCAAAGCAGAGGTATAAAACATTTCAGATATTGTCAGAAAATCTGTTCCTACCCCCTCAAAAAGTTTGAAATCTTACCTATGTAAGAAAGTAGACAAAACAGAAAGAATTGCAGAAATATAGCTTTGAAGTCTACGTATTACAAAGGCAATTTTAAGTTAATGATTATGAGCCCAGAAAAAATGCTTAATTTCACAATACATTTCCATCTGTCTTCTGTGCCATAGTCATTCTGAGTTATTCTTTACAACTTAAAAGCTTAATAAAGCAGTATTGCTAGAGACAACAAAAAAAAAAGATAATGTTAAAAATAAATTGAAAATCCCAACACCTGATAAACAGTAATTTACAGTATTAAATAGGCCTCAAGAGCCCACATTTAAAGGGTTGTAAAGCAGTATATATTAAAAAAAAATAAAAAAAATTAGGAGTGCAAACATATGCCTATTAAATAAAAATATCCTAAAGAATGTAAATTTGAAATAAATTATAAGTAAATAAAATAAAATGAGGTCATAGTCCACTACACTGTGAAACTTAATACCAGCCATAAGGGTGAATCATACAGGCCAGCACATATCTCCATTTTGGAGGCTTTTGTACATTCTTCAAATTCCAGTTCACAAACCTTCTACGATGTAACAATATGTTTTTATTGGGGTAAAACTTCTGAGATTAAAAAAATCCAGACTATTTTAAATCATGGAACTGTTCTATATGCTGTTTCCTCTGCAAGCAGTCTTAAGAAGGTAAGGAAGGGGGGAAAGGAAAGGAAAGGAAAGGAAAGGAAAGGAAAGGAAAGGAAAGGAAAGGAAAGGAAAGGAAAGGAAAGGAAAGGAAAGGAAAGGAAAGGAAAGGAAAGGAAAGACTTGTTTTAGTTTATTGTATCTTTTTTCAAGATCTTGTGAGGGTTGAGAATGTAGGCTACACCCTTGTAAATATTAGGCAATCAACATTTCAAATCCCATTTTCTGTTATCATCAATAGGTTAATTTTACCACCAGGGTGCCCCCCACTGCAAGGTATTGGTAGTTGACTATTTTCAATAAATTTTACCTCAATATCCATTCTTACTAGAACCTTAAACAAATTATTCATTTATCTTACAAAACTACTAAGAAAAATTTGCCTTTACCTGATTTTTTTCTTTGCATTTTCCTGTAAATTAAGACTTTTGTTAAAAGTTCATCTATTAAAAGCTCATGCAGCACTAAAAGAAAGGTTTCTGTACATTTATTCCAGACCCAACACACCCATTCACTCTTAAATTAAACAAATAAAACAAGGTAAAACCAAGGAAGGTTTAATACTGTACAGACTTGCAGGTAACCTTTTTCATCATCCTGAATGTTTTGCTAAGTTTTGCAACTCTCATAGTGGACACCACTTCAATCTTGCTTCCACAATACAAAAGAAACTTTGTAAAAAATGCTTGTCTTGCCTTGTTGAGCTGTCCAGGTGCATCAATGAAGTGCACACATAACTAACATATGTAATTCATAGCACCAAGCTGTTTGACTAGTCAGATAGGTTTCTAGTACCATACATGCACACTCACACTTTACTGGTGTAACTATGATCCTACACAGATGTTTTATAAATTTGATGTCTCAACAGTAAAAAAATAAGTGCAAGTTTCTTTATACATTGAAGTCACGTTCTAAGGCAAATTGTATACTGTATGTACTTCTAACTGCTTTGGTATTTTACTTCAGTCAATCAACAGTTGACATGACTGTTTAAGCATATGGACTGGTCAGTTCTGAGTGGCGTAAGTGTATTTTCACTGGGAGCATGCCTTAGACATGTTCTGCATGTTGAAAGGAAGGTTTTAAATTTCTGAATGGGGTTCAGACTATGTGTATATTTGGCCTGTGATTGTTATGGTATGTCAGTATGCAGAGTTCAAATTAAAGTGGAAAACTGCTAATGAGAGTTTAGGTTGTACATCCCTTCCCAACCACATTCTGCCGCTTCTTATTTTCCAGCTAACAATTCTGTAAAGTAAGGACTTCCTTTGCTATAGCTCAGAATGATACAAATTTAAAACTGTCTTTTCATGTGAGAGCATAAGCAAACTGCAGCAAGCGATACATCTGTTGCCATGAGACTAACGCAGATCTAATTTTTTATTACTTTCTCCTCCTAACCCTCTCTCTTTTTCTCTCTCTTTGTGTTTCTTTAGAAGGCAAATGCCTCTACCTGACGGAAGTCAGTTGGAGTTGCTAGTGCATGCTTTCCAAACATTCAGAGGAGATGAAACTGGATCTGTATTGTCACAGTACTATGAATCCTACTGTGGGAATACTGTCATTTCCCTTAGTAATTATCAAAGACTGAAAAATATTAGTGACTTACATCATTGTGACACAGTAAAGCATTTGGCAGGTATATAGTTCAGCAGCTAAAATAGGTGGGTTGAATTTTTATAAAAGGTGTTTTCAAACTGAAGAATTTCTGGAAACAAAGTTTAATGTTGTGGTACGTGGTCTCATTCTTACAGTTCAATTTTGCATGCGGGAAAAGATTCATCTTGCATGACAACAGTGCTGCTGCTTGCCAAAACCATGATGTTGAGGTCCTGCTGTTTCTCATGGGTCTCTTGGTACCATTCCCTCATCACTTCTGAGTCATGGGTTGGGATTAAGGTCACCTGCAACACAAAACAGGATAACTCCTCAGGAATTGGCAACAGAAACAACTGATAAGAAAAATGTCTGTTAGAAGTCCTGGCCAACAAACATTTTTCCCTTTTGGAAAGAGTGGCTCTTTATGCAATAAATACTTAGGTAAATGAATGGATAAAAGGAAATAAGTAAATATGTAAATAAGATGAAATGACTGTAAAGAAGCAGTTTTGGTTCTATAAGCTGCTGAGATGCAGCTTTCCAGAGAAGTAGCAGGTTATTGTCCCACCTCACCTTCTCATCTACCCTTAAATAATCGATATGAAGGACTAGAGCAAGACAATCTAAATGACAAAGTAGACAAACACCCGTCCCAGTTGGAGGGGGCGCCTAAGACAATGCGACCTACACGTCGCATTGCCACATCATCCTTCAAAAAAGAAAGAAGGGCTATTGTTATGGGGGGCTCCCTCCTGAAAGGGACAGAGGGACCGATATGCCGACCAGACCCAACCCGCAGAGAAGTCTGTTGCCTCCCTGGGGCTCGGGTGAGAGACTTCGCCAAGAAAGTCAAGCGCCTGGTACGGCCCACTGACTACTACCCGCTACTGGTCTTTCAGGCTGGTAGCGATGAAGTAGCAACGAGAAGTCCGAAGGCGATCAAAAGAGACTTTAGGGATTTGGGGCGACTACTTAGAGGATCAGGGGCGCAGGTGGTGTTTGCCTCTGTCCTTCCGATAGGGGGGATCGAAGCTGAAAGACGTACTGTTCACATAAACTCGTGGCTTCGAGACTGGTGTGACCGGCAGAATTTTGGGTTCTTTGATCATGGGAAGGTCTATGCTACACCGGGCCTGATGGCACCGGATGGGATGCGCCTCTCTCGGAGAGGGGTAAGGATCTTAGGTCAGGAGTTGGCAGGGCTGATAGATAGGGCTTTAAACTAGAGTCGAAGGGGGAAGGGGCTAAAACCAGGCGCGCCGGTGAAGACCTAAGGGATGGTACGCTGGAATCAGAGGGGCTGTGTGCCAGTGGGGTCCTTTGGTCAGATCCACAAGGTGCTGAGTGTAAGGAGACGCACCTGAAGTGCTTTTACACAAACGCACGCAGTATGAGGAATAAAATAGATGAGCTAGAAGTCCTGGCCCAGTCCCGCAACTACGACATCATCGGCATAAGCGAAACCTGGTGGGATGAGTCCTGTGACTGGGGTGTTGCGATAGATGGTTACAGGCTCTTCAGGAGGGACAGGCAGGGTAGGCGAGGTGGTGGGGTGGCGATGTATGTGAAGCAGGGGCTGGACTGTGTGGAACTTCAGGTCGGCGATGGCAAAGTTGAGAGCCTCTGGGTAAGGATCAAGGGACGAACGAATAAAGGGGATGTAGTTGTGGGAGTCTATTACAGACCGCCTGGCCAGGATGATAGCACCGATAAATTATTCTTTACAGAACTAAGAGAGGCCTCGAGATTAACTCCCCTTGTCCTTATGGGGGACTTCAACTTGCCGGACGTTAACTGGGAGTGCTACACGGCTGACACGAGCAAGTCCAGGAGGTTCATGAAGCACCTAGATGATAACTTCTTGGTACAGGTGCTAACGGAGCCAACTAGGAAAGGTGCCCTCCTAGACCTGTTGCTAGAAAACAGAGAGGGTCTGGTGGGAGATGTGGTGATTGGTGGCCGCCTCGGTCATAGCGACCATGAAGTGGTTGAGTTCAAAATTTATGGTGACAGAAGGAAAAGTGCCACCAAAACCTCATCCCTAGATATGGGGAAAGCGGACTTCAGGCTGCTCAGGGAACTAGTCAGCAAGGTCCCCTGGGAAACTGCTCTTGAAGGCCTCGATGTCCACCAGTGCTGGTCACTCTTTAAGCGATGCCTCCTAGAAGCACAAGATAAGGCAATTCCAAAATATCGCAAGTCAGGCAGGCGGGGCAGGAGGCCGGCGTGGCTGACCAGGAACATTCTAATGGAGATTAGGCGGAAACAGAGAGTGTTTCGCTACTGGAAGGAGGGCCAGGCGTCATGGAAAGAATACAGGGATGCTGTTCGTGTTTGTAGGGAGAAAGTTCGAGTGGCCAAAGCACAGCTAGAGTTGAAGCTGGATGTGTCTGTGAGAGAAAATAAAAAGGGTTTTTTTAGATATGTGAATGGAAAAAGGAGAACTAAAGAAAACATAGGGCCGCTCCTTGATAGGGAAGGTCTCCTCACAGACGATGACGTAGGCAAAGCAGAGACGCTTAACGCCTTCTTTGCCTCTGTCTTCAATGCCGATGATGGGCTTCGGGACCCAGGGTGCCCTGAGCTGGAGGACCGGGATGGTGGGGATGACAAACTCCCAACTGACCCTGAACGTGTGCGGGATTTGCTACTCCACCTGGATCCCTACAAGTCCATGGGTCCGGATGGGATTCATCCCCGGGTGCTGAAAGAGCTGGCGGATGTCATCGCGGAACCTCTATCAATTATTTTTCAACGATCCTGGGAATTTGGAGAGGTCCCGGTAGACTGGAAGCTGGCAAATGTTGTGCCGATTTTCAAGAAGGGTCAGAAAGAAGACCCTAGCAATTACAGGCCTGTCAGTCTCACGTCAGTGCCTGGTAAAATCATGGAGAAGATGGTTCTCGGACTTATTGAGGCACACCTGGGGGACAAAGCAGTCATTGGTCCCAGCCAGCATGGGTTTGTGAAGGGTAGGTCCTGCCTAACTAACCTGATTTCCTTTTATGATAAGATCACCCGTATGGTGGACCAAGGGAAACCAGCTGATGTGATTTTTTTGGACTTCAGCAAGACTTTTGACACGGTTTCCCATAGGATCCTACTGGACAAAATGTCCACCATACAGCTAAATAAAAACATCATACGATGGGTGAGCAATTGGCTAACGGGCAGGGCCCAAAGGGTTATGGTAAATGGAGCTGCGTCAGGCTGGCGGGCGGTCACCAGTGGGGTCCCTCAAGGCTCCATTTTAGGGCCGGTACTTTTCAATATTTTTATAAACGATCTGGATGTAGGAATAGAGGGTATTTTGAGCAAGTTTGCTGATGACACCAAACTTGGAGGAGTTGTGGACTCAAATGAGGGCGTAAAGGCCTTGCAGAGGGATCTGGACAGGTTGGAGAGCTGGGCGATCACCAACCGCATGAAGTTCAATAAGAGCAAGTGCCGGGTCCTGCACCTGGGACGGGGAAACCCTGGCTGCATGTACAGACTGGGCGATGAGACGCTGGAGAGCAGCCTAGAAGAGAGGGATCTGGGGGTCGTGGTAGACAGAAAGTTGAATATGAGCCAGCAGTGTGCCCTGGCAGCCAGGAGGGCCAATCGTATCCTGGGGTGCATCAAGAACGGCATCGCTAGTAGGTCAAGGGAGGTGATGGTCCCGCTCTACTCTGCGCTGGTGCGGCCTCACCTCGAGTACTGTGTGCAGTTCTGGGCACCACAGTATAAAAAGGACATGAAGCTGTTGGAAAGTGTCCAGAGGAGGGCTACGAAGATGGTGAAAGGCCTGGAGGGGAAGACGTACGAGGAACGGCTGAGGTCACTGGGCCTGTTCAGCCTGGAGAAGAGGAGGCTGAGGGGAGACCTCATCGCAGTCTACAACTTCCTTGTAAGGGGTTGTCAAGAGGCAGGAGACCTTTTCTCCATTAACACTAGTGACAGGACCCGCAGGAACGGGGTTAAGCTGAGGCAGGGGAAATTTAGGCTGGACGTCAGGAGGGGGTTCTTCACAGAGAGGGTGGTTGCACACTGGAACAGGCTCCCCAGGGAAGTGGTCACTGCACCGAGCCTGTCTGAATTTAAGAAGCGATTGGACTGTGAACTTAGGCACATGGTCTGAACTTTTGGGTAGACCTGTGCGGTGTCGAGAGTTGGACTTGATGATCCTTAAGGGTCCCTTCCAACTCAGGATATTCTATGATTCTATGATTCTATGATTGTCTGTACTGATAGCTCTTCAGATTATGGCCAAATATTTTGTTTATTTATTTACCATATTGGAAAGGTACAAGAAGTTTCCAAGTGTATGTGATTACTATACAAAGCATGAAATATTCACTTTTCTTTCCTACTTACAAACTGCAAGTTTCCAAACTTGGATCATATATGGTATAGCAATAGTGTGAAACAGCTAAATGGCCCTGTAAACCATGAGTTCCAAATTGTTTTATTCTCGAGGGACAGGTCAGATGGTCCAGAAATGGGGGAGTGGCTGAGTATGGTGCATCTCTGTGCTTGACTTGGGTGTCCTCTCACATTATTGGCAAAATGAGGTGCCCTGGCTGGAAATCCCATGTCCCGAGCAGTCGCCATCCACTCCAACAATGCTTTGGCTTCCCATAGTTGCTTCCCGGAGAAGTTTAAAGTTCCAGGTAGAAACACTAGTGAAGAGCTTACCTGCATGTTACTCTCCCACTGGGCTTTGCCCTCCAGCAGGGAGTCCAGAACAGTCCTGCTTGGTTCCTCAGCTGTAGAATCATTCCCGCTCACCACATAGTAGGATGACCGCACCCTCTTGAAAAACTCAATGTCGACATTCTTGCTATTGCTGTGGTTGGGAATATACACCAGATCCAAATACACTGGAGGTCCTGGAGGCACCACCGTAGATTTTGCCAACTTAGTATTCCCAGATCCTTTGGAAATAAAACAACAAAAGAATATATTACAGGCTGGTTAAAAACATGCATTTACTAATTATGTTATAATTGCTGAGGTGATATTCCTTAAAATAGCTGCTGTTTGTTAAGCATTACATAGCTACAGCTGTACTTCTGTGTCCTTTGAAACAGTTATGGCGTTACCCTCCTAATGACACTTTCCAGATCTGTTGTATCCCAGTTACAACTGTACTAAGAGGAAAAAATAATAAATGTAACTAACTATATAATACAATAAAAGCTCACTACCACATAAACAACAATTGACTAAACCTTATATATGTATTACTTATATAAGTAATATGCTATTATTATCCAACAATTACAATTGCAGGCCCGTGAATACTGAATTACCATTCAGTAAATTAAGGTAAAGTAAGTAAAATTTATGGACACCCTTCTGAGAGTGCAAGAGCTCTCCATCCCCCAGCAAAAGAAATCAAGCAGAGGAGGCAGGCAACTGGCATGGCTGAGCACGGACCTTCAGCTTAAACTGAGGGAAAAGAGGGAAATGTACAGGAAATGGAAGCAGGGTTGCGTAGCCTGGGAGGAATACAGGGGTGTTGTCTGGATGTGTAGAGATGGGATCAGGAAAGCCAAAGCACAGATGGAGCTGAACTCAGCAAGGGGTGTGAAGAACAACAAGAAGGGGTTCTACAGATACATAGGCAGGAGGAGACAGGCCAAGGAGAGTGTTCCCCCTCTGATAAACGAGATGGGAGAACTGGCTTTCTTAGACATGGAAAAAGCTGAGGTACTCAGTAAGTGCTTTGCCTCAGTCTTCACTGGTGGTCAAGTTTCCTATGTCTGTCAGGACCCTGAACCTCAAGGAGAGGGTGAGAGGAGCGGATTCCGTCCCACTGTGACAGTGGAACAAGTCAGGCCTAATGAAATTGGATGTGTCCATGGGGCCAGATGTTATACATCCCAGGGTGCTGAGAGAGATGGATGGTGTGGTTGCCAAGCCACTCTCCATCATATTTGAAAAATCATGTCTGTCGGGTGAAGTCTCTGGTGACTGGAAAAAGGGAAACGTTACTCCCGTTTTTAAAAAAGGGAGAAAGGAAGACCCAGGGAACTACAGGCAGGTGGGCCTCACCTCTGTGCCTGGGAAGATCATGGAGCAGATCCTCCTGGAAGACATGTTAAGGCATGCACAAGATAAAGAGGTGATTCGAGACAGCCAGCACAGCTTCACCAAAGGCAGATCTTGCCTAACCAATCTGGTGGCCTTCTATGATGGAGTGATGGCATCGGTAGACAAAGGAAGGGTGATGGATATCATCTACCTGGACTTGAGCAAAGCCTTTGATATGGTCCCTCACCATTCTTCTCTCTAAATTGGAGAGGTATGGATTTGAAGAATGGACTGTTAGGTGGATAAAGAATTGGTTGGTTGGTCGCAGCCAAAGGGTTGTGGTCAACGGTTCTATGTCTGGGTGGAGGCCAGTCACAAGTGGTGTCCCTCAGGGGTTGGTCTTGGGACTGGTACTCTTCAGCATCTTTATCAACGACATAGATGACAGAATCAAGTGCACTCTCAGCAAGTTTGCAGATGACACCAAGCTGAGCGGTGCAGTCGATACAATAGAGGGAAGGGATGCCATCCAGAGGGACCTAGACAGGCTGGAGAAGTGGGCCCATGAGAACCTAATGAGGTTCAACAAGGCCAAGTGCAAGGTTTTGCACTTGGGCTGGGGCAATCCCAGGTATTTATATAGACCGGGCAAAGAAGAACTTGAGAGTAGTCTGCAGAGAAGGACTTGATGGACTTCCTTCTGGACGAGAAGTTGGACATGAGCTAGCAGTGCATGCTTGCAGCCCGGAAGGACATCTGTGTCCTGAGCTGCATTAAAAAAGGGGTGGCCAGCAGGGAGAGGGAGGTGATTGTCCCCCTCTACTCTGCCCTTGTGAAACCCCACCTGGAACACTGCATGCAGGCCTGGGGCCCCCAGCACAAGAAGGATGTGGAGCTCTTGGAACGGGTCCAGAGGAGGGCCACTAAGATGATCAGAGGGCTGGAGCACCTCCCCTATGAAGAAAGGTTGAGGGAACTGGGCTTGTTCAGCTTGGAGAAGAGAAGGCTCCAGGAAGACCTCATTGCAGCCTTCCAGTACTTGAAGGGAGTGTATAATCAGGAGGGGGAATGCCTGTTTACATCTGTTGATAGTGATAGGACAAGGGGGAATGGTTTTAAACTAAGACAGGGGAGATTTAGGTTAGATATTAGGAAAAAGTTTTTCACTCTGAGGGTGGTGAGGCACTGGAACAGGTTGCCCAGGGAGGCTGTGGATGCCCCATCCCTGGAGGCATTCAAGGCCAGGCTGGATGCGGCTCTGGGCAGCCTGCTCTAGTGGCTGGCAACCCTGCCCAGAGCAGGGGGGTTGAAACTAGATGATCTTTAAGGTCCTTTTCAACCCAGGCCATTCTATGATTCTATTTCTCAAGTTAAGAATCACAGCTTTCCAAAGTCTTGGGTATGCATGATTATAAAACTTAGGATCACACAGGAAGTCATGCAGATTTTAAACAGTCTTGAGATTTGGGGTATCAGCACAACAGCTTTGATATTTTCAGGCTGTCTTACAGCATCAGGAAGCTACTAAATGAGAGCAGAAAGAGGGGCAAAAAGGAACTTGGGAGGACAGTGAAATTTCCTAATTCAATTACTTCAGGGAACTAAGAACAAGTATTTGTTTGCCTGCTAGTTCCTTATTTGCATACACAAATTAGCCACATCACAAAAAGTAAGGGGAAGAGTGTTTTTGCTGTTATACATGGTGTAGTACCTGTTCTAAGAGCTTCAGTCAAAAGGAAGTTCAAAGTTTAAACACTAGCACTAAAAATATTTCATAAAAGTTGCTTTTGTCACACATTGAATCACAGGGTGACCTGACAATCAAGATTCAATCAGTAATTGTATTTAGATGATCACCATTTATGTTTTATTAGCCTCTCCATGAAGTTACAGAGTATGAAGTTTGGTAAACTAAATTATCTGAGCAATACACTTTATTAAGGGTTACATATTGAAAGGCCAGGAAAGTCCATTACAATTGTCTAACATGACCTGATGATATTCATCAGAGAGCAATATGCCAAATAAGCATCATAATATGATAAGTTTTCCTGAATTAGATCATTTTAACTAATGCATATTTTACAAAATCTTTGATCATCTGTGATAAAAAGTCTGTAATAAACCTTTTGAACTGTGAATACCAACACTGGATAAAGTATTAGACATTATATTTTACACCTAAATGTCAATATCAAATAAAGCCTTGTCTTCAGCTCTAGTGTATGTCTGAGAAGTATGCTTCAAGGAAGAAGAATCTAATATAAAGTGTTGGAGAAATGTACAGCATGAGGAACTATACCACTACTTTGAAAAGCATCTATTAACAGAGACCTGCAAATGATGGTATATGAAAGGAACAGAAGACCACAGAAAATGGGGAAGCTACAGACAGATGAATGCTGGTTTGCTTGTACTGAATCCTAGACTTGCGTCTTGTAAAAAGCTTTCAATAGAATATCAGTCCTGATGACAACAGCAAAATCAAAGTATCCTCAAAATGCTCTGTAACAAGATCTGCCAGAAACAACATATTAGCACAATGCCTCCTTCAGTGATATAATTCATATTTTATTACTACTTATAGACTACACAACAGTCATTCAAAATAACATTAACTTTCCATATATTTAGCCATCACTGACAGCATAAGACTTTAACCAGATTATGTGATGTACATGCTTAGCTCACTGAAAGTTCTCATACTGCTGTTATTTTTAAAATACTCTTTAAAAAGAATCCAGCAAAGTAATAAACACATCCAATGTCCTATATCACCTTTGCCTCTCACAAAATTAAAATGAATTGGTTTGAATGGTTTATGTTAGGAGCATTATGCCTACATGATTCTTACAATGAATAAAGTGGGTCACTTTACTACTAATTTCACTTCACCTACAAAAGCAATACTTTTAATTCTATTAGTTGGCTAACTAATTTAGACAGCTAGTATTAATCTTTTTATACTTGATGTACTCACTCTAATTCTTTACATCTGAGCAAACTGATGCATCTAGTTTCCCAGATCGCAAAAGTTAATTCAGCATATTTCATTCATTTAAATGCAGCCTTTACACTCTGGATTTATTTTTAAAGCATGGACTTTCTTTGGGTGTTTGCTGTAAATTGCATTCTCAACTGATATAAGGACAACCTAACTTCACTTAAACAACTAAGAAAATCTTAACACTAGGGAGATCCTATCTGCCTTTACCTGTGGTTGCAGTCTTTGTTGACTTGGATGCTGTTGTATTTGTTGCATTCTTGGTATCCTTATCTTTCTCTTCCACTTGGGACTTTACATCTGGATTAGAGATATTTTTGGTTCTCTTCTCCACAAACTCCTTTTTTGGAGAATCTGTTTGGGAATTTTTGTCTAAAGAATCTCTTACATCTGGTTTTGGTGAAGCCGCTTGCTTTGATTTACCATCACTTTTTTTAACAGAAGAAGACAACTTGGTCTTAGTGCCCTGCTTTTTTGTTTTTGTCTTTTCTTTGAGGTCCTTCTTCAAAGTTTTACCCAAATTCTGATCGACTGGCAAAGCCTCTGGATCAACCATGGAGACATCAGGGTGCCTAGGGGAAGGGCTGTGATCCTGAACTGGGACAGGTGGTGGGTCAATGTGTTTGTATGCAATTGTCTTGTCTGTTGGAATGGTTTCTGATTCATCTTCTGAGTCAATGTTAGCATCTGCAGTGATGGAAGGACATTCCTCAGTCTCAGGGGGAACATCTGAATCAGTCTGAGATGGGGCAGAATCGCTCACTGATGTGGGAGGGGTTTCATCACACTGACGCTCTTGCTGCTTTCCCCCAGAAGGTGGATGGGCTCCCCCAGACTGAGTTAATGGCTTTTCTTGATCTTGAAACTGTTCCATTGCAAACCACTCAAGGGGATTTGGGTTGATAAATGAAGGTGAAAGTTCAGTTTTAGGATGTTTATATTCACAGGAGGACACAAGACATAAATCAACATCCTGACAAGATTCTGCTAATGATTTTCCTGGAGTAAGATGTGCACTTGCTTCATAGCAATAGCTACTAACTTCAGGTGAGCTGGTGGCTTTCCCAGTTATTTCATAGGAGTAAGCCATGGTCTCTGGTGACTTGGTGGTTCTCCCAGTTGTCTCATAGCAGTAGCTAATGGCTTCTGGTGACTTAGTGGTTTTCCCTGTTGTCTCATAGGAAGAATCCATAGCATCAAGTGATCTGTTAGCTTTCCTAATTCTCTCATAGGA
Source organism: Aythya ferina (assembly GCF_964211825.1). NCBI lineage: Eukaryota > Metazoa > Chordata > Aves > Anseriformes > Anatidae > Aythya > Aythya ferina. The sequence continues at coordinate 10,590,775 of NC_140313.1, forward strand.
AATATCTATGGCCCCAGGTGATCTGGTGGTTTTCCCTGTTGTCTCATAGGAATAATCTGTGGCCTGAGATGATCTAGTAGATTTTCCAACTGCCTCATAGGAGTAGCTAATATCCTCTGGTGACCTAGTAGTTTTCTCTGTGGCCTCATAAGAATAACTAAGCTCTTCTGGTGACCTACTGCTTATCGGTGAATCTATTATTTCTGGGTTGAATAAAAGTTCTGGGCTGTGCTTTGTTAGAGGTTCCCGTAATATGACAGCCTGTTTACCAAATGCTTTGTCAGAGGACACTTGCAGTGACAATGAAGATGTGTAACTATCTGAAACTACTTCTGTGATTACAGGATGTGAATCTGGAAAACTAGGAGAGTATAGAGAAGAAGATTCCCTTGGAGTTAGTGGAGATGGGTCAGACTTTGGAAACAGCCTTTCTCCTAGGCTCAATACCTTTTCTGAGGTAAAAGAAGAATGTAGTGACATATCTCTGGGTGAAACAGCACCTGAAAAAGTTTCCTCTAGCAGTGGTGAAGTTACCTGGGAAGGTGTATGAGCTGATGAAGTTGAAGATGAAGCTTCAGTTTGAGAAACTGAAATAATTTCTGAAATATCCTTCTCCTGAGCGTAAGATGTCTGCTCCACAGGGGAAATCTGTGCAAAAGTTGCCTCCTGTATATCTGAAGGGCTATAATCTACTTCTGTTGGTCCATTTACAGATATATGGTGTATACTTATGCCTACAGTAGGATATTCTGGAGATTGCCTACTAAAGTCCATTGCTAAAGACTGCTCAGGGGACTCCTGACCAAATTCTACTGACTGATCAGGAGATCTGTGATCATGCATAAGGGTTTTTGATTTTGCGGTTTTAGGTGAGAAATCTGGTGGAGAAATCGACATAGGCCTTGGGCACTCCTCCTTAGATGGAGACATTTCTGTTTCCTGAAACGTTGTTGGTGTTTGTACAACTGACACTGAAAAGGAATCGTCAACTTCTGTAGAGTGGGGAGATCCAACCTCAGCATGCAAAGAAGGAGATACATCATCAGTAGTTGGTTCTGGAAATGAACTAGTAGCAACAGATGCTGTAGAGACAGAAGCTACTCCTTCTATATGGGAATAGGTGTCTTCTGCTATGACCTCATCAACAGGAGTTGCAGATTTGTCAGAAACAGTGCCTTCAGAAATTGACATTTTGGTGTCTTCTTTTAAAGAACTGAACTGACTGATATCTATTTGAGTAGGTGAGAGATCACCTGTTAACTTCTGGTCATCCAAGACCAATGAGGACTGAGAGTTGCTGGGTTCTGTATCCTCCACTTTCCTTTCTAGGCTGAAGCTTTCCTTAATTACCATAAACTCCATGCTTTTTTCATCTTTCTTTTCTTGGCAAAGGCCCACAGAGCTGCCTTCAGAAGCTGGGCTCATCTGAACAGGTGTTTTTTCTTTTTCAGGTATTCCCTTAGAGGGACTTCCATAATCTCTGGTGGGACACTTTACATCATCACTCAAAAATGTATCGTAAGTGGTCTCTGAACCTATCAGTGGTGGACTCCGTAGAGGCGAGAGAACCTTTTCAATAGGAGATTCTGAATCTGGCACAGGTTCATCCATAGGGCTTATTATGGGTTTTGAAGACTCATCTATGACTTTACTGAATTCAAAGCTAACTGGAGCTTCTGTTGACTTTTCACTGGTTTCAGAGGGAAGCTGACTGGATTTTTCATCAGTGGGAGACTGATAATAAGGTGTGTGGCCAGCACTACCAGCAGCAGACTGTGAGGGAGATACTACTTCTAATGTTATATCTTCAAGGCTTGCACAGTGCTCTTTGGCAACTTCTTGATGTACATCAGGCAATATAGCAATGGGGACATTCTCAGCCAAGACCTTGATCTCATTGGGAGTAAGTGAAAAGTTCACACTATGTTCACTCAGTGGTGTTTTGACAACTGGTGATAGAGGAGACAAATTCTCAGATGGACTCTTGGCTGGACTACATTTTCCACCAACATTTTCTGAGCAGGTTTCTTTGATTTCTAATTTAGTAGTGCCTTGGGTTTCATTTTCTTTTTGCCAGTATACATCCTGGAATGCAGATTTGCAGAATTTGTCTTCCTCTAATGAAGAAGGTGGCAAGATGGTAGAAGCTGAGGCATTATAGTCTCTACCTTCTGTGGCCTCTGTTTTGGTTCCTTCAGATATTCCATTAAAAGCATCCGGAAGTGTAGAAAGCTTAAGTCTACCAAAGTCTTGAGAGTACAGTGATGTCTCATACTTGGTGATGTTCGCATACTCCTGATAAGTTGAGTCACTTTCCTCATTATTAGTTTCATTACTCATGACATCCCGGGGTGTAGACATTTCATCCATTGAAGTTGGTTTACTGGGTATTTCGGTAGTAGACTGTGTATAACCCAAAATAGCAGTGAATTCCTCAGGTTGATCTCTATTTTCTTCATCAGAAACAATAGCTTCACTTTCTGAATTACCTGGTAATGTCTCATCATGGATTGGTGAGGCCAGTTCAACTGCTGGAGACTGAGGCTCTGAGCATTTTGTTGGTGTAATTATGAGTAGGCCATATTTATCTTCAACTTCACCAGCTTCTGCAGCTTTGTCTACAACAGCCATCACATAATCTTCTTTAGCTTCTATTTTTTCAGTATCCTCTTTATCTTCTGTTTTGTCTTCCTCCTCTTCCTCAGTTTCTTTAGTTTCTGCCTTTTCTACTGTTTCTTCATATTGTTCACCTGATGCCTCATAATCTGCCTTTTCAATATATTTTTCATCTTTAATGCTAACATCTGCTTTGACCATTATTTCTTCTGAACTCTCTTCCATTATTCTTGCTTCTTCCATGTATAGTTTTGTGGTGTCCAATGATGTCTTTTCTTCCTCATCTTCACCTTGTTCTTCAGCATCTTCTGTCTCTGCCTTTTCCTCATAATTTTCCACTTCAGATGATTCTGCCAAGCCAGTTCCCTCATCTTTAAATTTTTCATTGTCATCAACCCTGTGCTTTTCCACTGGTTCCAATTCTTCAGGTGTCTGTTCACACTCACCCTCAGCCTCTGTGGTTGTTATACCTTCATCAGAGGACTCTGAAGGTCCTTCATTTTCTAATTTTTCTTTTTGGGAATCAAAGGCCTCTTTTTGTTCTTTGCCAGTGAGTTTCAGTTCATCCTCTATGAATGCAACCTGAGGTTTTGTTTCTTTTATTGTTTCTACTTCTTCAGCTTTTAATTCTTCAAAATCCTTTGTTAAATCCTCTGGTGAAGACATAAGGGATCTTTCCACTTCAAGTTCTTTTCCACTACCTGTAATTTCTGCAGCTGCTACAGCTGTTACAGTTGTGGCAGCAGTTCCAACTGCTACAAGGGCAACTTGTGCTCCACTGAATTTGATCTCCTTCTTCACAGTCTTAATTTTTCCTTTTTCCTTTGGCTTTCCAGCAGGTACTGCTTCCTTTTTAACAGGGTCCTCCTTCTTTTGTGATTTAGGCTTTGCTGCTAGCTTTTTGGCTTCAGTTGAAGGACCAGTTGTCTTCTTTGCTTCTTTAGAAACCTTTTTGATATCCTTTTTGGCTTCTTTTTCTTCCTTGTTAAGTTCCTTCTTCGCTTCTTTTTTAGCTTCCTTTGGTGGAGCATCTTTCTTTACTTCCTTCTTACTTTCCTTCTCTTCCTTTTTCACATCTTTTTTAACTTCTTTCTTGATCTCTTCTTTTTTGTGTTTTTCCTCTTTTTTGATAAGTATTTTCTCCTCTTTTTTAGAAATCTCTTTCTTTGTTTTTTCCTTTTCCTCTTTCTTTTCTTCAGGTTTTTTTTTGACTTCCTTTTTCACTGTCTTCTCCTTTGCCACTTTTGATTTTACATCTGTAACTTGTTTTTCAGGAGTTTCAGATTTCACTATTTGCTCTTCTTTGCTTGTTCCATCTTTTTCTGTCACTATAGGTTTGGTCTCTGTTTTGGCTGGTTTCTCTTTTTTAACTGGAACTTTTTCTTTGCTTTCTAATTTCTGAGTATTTTCCAGTGCTGGACTGGGCTTTGCAGGCTCCCGTGTTTCTTCTTTAGATTCTTTTCTGACTATCTTGATTGGTGGTGTCTTTGCAGCAGGCTTGAGATTCTCTTTGCTGTCTGTTCGTTGTTTCACCTTTTCTTGTTTCACAGCCAGACTAGCAATGTTTACAGTTCGGTCTTTTTGTGTAACTATTGGTTGTTTAAGGAAATCTAAGTGTTTGAGTTTTTCTAATCCTTCTAGAATATTATATTGGGTGCTGTTTCCAGGAAATAGAACTCGGATTATTTTTTCTGTAGGATTAGCTGGATGCCACACAATCAGGGATGAGACAGAGGTGAAATAGGATAATGGAATGTCTAGTTCTTGGCCATTTGGTAGCAGAAATTCAGCTTTATCTTTGCTAGTACCACTCCACCGTTGCATAAAATATTGCATCTCTTTGCTATTTTTGACAGGATTGAGCACATACATCTCAAGTTTGCCAACCCCCATTTTCTGAAATAAAATGATGGGGTCAATGGTATTTCCTACATTTCTGAAAAGAGGTTCTGGTTTCATAGACAGTTTATTTAAATACCGGAGAGTAAAACAAGCTTCTTCTATACTACTTTTTATTCTAAAGTTAGGATTCAGGTTCTTCAGGTTCTCAGGTACATTAAGAAATAAAACTCCTAAATCAGGTGAGATCAGATTTTTCATCCAGTCACTGTTGGTAGTAGACCCTTGGGACTGTTCCTCTTCTAATTCGGCTATCTTTCGCTGAAGCATGCTATTGATTCCTGGCAAGTTATCATCTCCGATGTGAGTGAGCAGAATGGAATCTACCCGGTCCAAATGTCGGATAAGTTTCCAAAAGCAAGATTTTCTTTCAGATCCTCCATTGATAAGCATGTTGAATCCATTCACTGAAAACAATGCAGAGTCCCCTCTTCCACCTGGGAAAATATAACAGCAGGGTTTGGAGAGTTTCAAAAAGCCTCCTGAGGTTGGGGGTTCCAAAATGTCAAAGGGTGATGGTACTTCTACAGATTCTGACAGATACTCTGTGAATTCAGAGAGTCCTTCCATTTCAGGCAATATGGAAGCTGAGTTGAGTTTAATATTAATAAAGTCTTGAAGGTTGTGTCGGTCAAGGTTAGAATTTTTCCAGTCCCCTTCCTCAGGACAGAAAAGAGTTAAGCTGGCTTTATTAGCAGGGTGGGTGGTGCTCAATAATTCACCAATCTAGGGTTTTAAAACAAAAACACAAGAAGATGCATGTAGATTCATTTTTAATAATTAATACCATAACACAGCATTTTCCAAGGTTCCCCCTTCCCTCTTTCACTCTTTATAGGAGGATCGTACGAGTTTGTATATTCAGAGGGGATGAGGGCTATGAAGCTAATGCTGCCAGAGCTGCCACTATCTCTGCCATAGGCTCAAGAGTCTCTGTGCTGCCTCAGTCCATCCAGAAGAGCTGTCCAAATATCTAAGGGAAACAGCACATCTTCTTAACAGGCACAGAGTATCTGCAGCCTGGAGGAGGTCAGCATCCTCCCAGGGGCAGTTGCCTTCCCCACCCCTCCTCACATGGGCTTCAGTTCTTTCTGTTTTCTGTTTCTCAAAGTCATAATCTTAATTCCCCAAATTAAAATGTATTTTTTTTTGTTAAGCATTTTATATCAAAGCTAAAGTAAATTAAATACGTTTTGAAAGAAACCCTCTATTAAAGAGTAAAGAGCATCAGCGTCAAGCTATCAGTGCTAATTCTAACTTAACAGAAGGCCATTTTTAGTCTTCTAGAAACTTGTGCCATCACATAACAATGTATGGAAGACACTTTTCTGAACACACCTCTTGATCCGTGAATATCTCAATGAAGTTTTGGAAGGAAAAGGACCCTGACTGAAGAATGAGTTCTCCTGTGTTTTCAAAGCACTGTCCACTTAGTACAAGGAGTTTGTGTCTTGCAGCATCTGTGATCATTAAACGCACCTAGAATGAAGGAGATAAGTACATCAATAATGGGAGTTAGCATGCGGTTCTATATTTCTCTGAGAACATGCAGTTTACCTTGCCTAATTTAAAACATATTTTGCACCAGTCTCCCAGGACTGTTGAAATATTATCAAGTTACAAGGAGCAAAAGGGAAAAAAGGAGGCACAAGAAGAGTTTAGAGAGAAGACCTAATGAATAAAAAACACATGGATAAAAGAACAAGGAGCAGAAGAGAATAAAATTTGAATGAAAAAATAATATTTTCATGAACAAATGCATTTCTTATGTAACTTGGTGAATTTTAATAGTACTGTATCAGGACAGTCTTGGCCAACTGTTTCACACATGATAATGAGGAACAACTACATGTGTCAGACAGTTTTTGGAAGGTCGTTCTTTATTTTCCAATATACAGCATGACTTTCCATTCAGTTGCAAAAGCATCACTGGAAATTAACAGCCACAAATCACGATTCTGCTTCACCATAAACATAAACTTGAACTTCAGGCACTCAGATACAGTCACATGAATCATTTACATTTCATGATATCACTAAGTATGGGCACTATAACTTCTTAAAGTGTAGCAGCCAAAGACCTTTTCAAAAAACATTAGAAAATTATGTGGATGCCTAATGCCTCAAAGTAGTTTGCTACCGAGAAATAACCTTCTTCTGCATTTTAAAATCTCAACTATTTTAAAGTAGATTCTTGTTACTTGATCGTCACTGCAGCTAGTAATAATTCCTGTTTCCACCCAGGGGGAGACTTACTTGTACGCTAAGAAAAATCCATATATTCAGTATACTTCTATTGGCTAAATTCAACTTAAATTGAAGAACAAAACTAAACAAAACTTTTGTAAGACTATGCACTGTTGAGTAAACACTCTGAAAATATTTCAAAAGCCTTGTCCAACATTGAAAAATCAATTTTCATAGAATCACAGAATCACAGAATTGTTGGAAGAGACCTCAAGATCATTGAGTCCAACCTCTGACCTAACACTAACAAGTCCTCCACTAAACCATATCGTTAAGTTCAACATATAAACGTCTTTTAAAGACCTCCAGGGATGGTGATCACACCACTTCCCTGGGCAGCCCATTCCAATGCCTAACAACTCTTTCAGTACAGAAGTTCTTCCTAATAACCAACCTAAACCTCCCCTAGCGCAACTTTAGACTGTTCCCCCTCGTCCTGTCACCAGGCACGTGGGAGAATAGACCAACCCCCACCTCCCTATAGCCTCCTTTAAGGTACCTGTACAGTGCAATAAGGTTGCCCCTGAGCCTCCTCTTCTCAGGCAGAACTAACCCAGCTTCCTCAGCCGCTCCTCGCAGGACTTGTTCTCCAGACCCCTCACCAGCTTCATTGCCCTTCTCTGGACTCGCTCGAGCACCTCCATGTCCTTCTTGTAGTGAGGGGCCCAAAACTGAACACAGTACTTGAGGTGCGGCCTCACCAGAGCCGAGTACAGGGGGACAATCACTTCCCTAGCCCTGCTGGCCACACTGCTTCTGATACAAGCCAGGATGCTGTTGGCCTTCTTGGCCACCTGAGCACACTGCTGGTTCATATTCAGCTGGCTATCCACCAATACTCCCAGGTCCTTCTCCGCCAGGCAGCTTTCCAACCACTCATCTCCCAGCCTGTAGCTCTGCTTGGGGTTATTGCGCCCCAGGTGCAGGACCCGGCACTTGGCCTTGTTGAACTTCATACAGGTGGCCTCAGCCCAATGGTCCAGCCTATCCAGATACTCCTGCAGAGCCTTCCTACCCTCGAGCAGATCGACACATGCACCTAACTTGGTGTCATCTGCAAACTTACTGAGGGTGAACTCGATCCCCTCATCCAGATCATCAATAAAGATATTAAGGAGGACTGGCCCCAGTACCGAGCCCTGGGGAATGCCACTAGTGACCGGCCTCCAACTGGATTTGACTCCATTCACCACGACTCTTTGGGCCCAGCTATCCAGACAGTTTTTAACCAAACGAAGCATACGCCAGTCCAAGCCACGAGCAGCCAGTTTCTTGAGGAGAATGCTGTGGGAAACGGTGTCAAAAGCCTTGCTGAAGTCAAGGTAGACCACATCCACAGCCTTTCCCTCATCCACCAAGCGTGTCACTTTGTCATAGAAGGAGATCAGGTTCGTCAAGCAGGACCTGCCTTTCATAAACCCTCCCCCAATAGCCAGGATTGTTGATAAATGATGGAAAGTGGCTTGGCCAGCTCCTCTGCCAGTTCTCTCAATATCCTCGGGTGGATCCCATCTGGCCCCATCGACTTGCACAAATCCAAGTGCCGTAGCAGGTCACCAACTATTTCCTCATGGATAGTAAGGGCCACATTCTGCTCCCCATCCCCTTCCACCAGCTCAGGGTACTGGGTATCCAGAGAGCAACTGGTTTTGCTGCTAAAGACTGAGGCAAAGAAGGCATTAAGCACCTCAGCCTTTTCCTCATCTCGTCACTAAGTTTCCCCCCGCATCCAGTAAAGGATGGAGATTCTCCTTAGTCCTCCGTTTTACGTTGATGTATTTGTAAAAACACTTTTTGTTATCCTTAACAGCAGTAGCCAGACTGAGCTCCAGATGAGCTTTGGCCTTTCTAATTTTGTCCCTGCACAGCCTCGCAACATCCTTATAGTCCTCCTCAGTGGCCCGCCCTCTTTTCCAAAGATTATAAACCCTCTTTTTTCTCCTTAGCTCAAGCCACAGCTCTCTGTTCAGCCAGGCCAGTCTTCTTCCCTGCCAGCTCGTCTTTGGGCACATGGGGACGATCTGCTCCTGAGCCTTTCAAATTTCCTTCTTGAAGAGTGCCCGGCCTTCCTGGACTCTGCCCTTCAGAACCGCCTCCCAAGGGACTCTGCCAACCAGTGTCCTGAACAGTTCAAAGTCAGCCCTCCAGAAGTCCAATACAGCGGTTTTACTGGTCCCCTTCCTGCCTTCTCCTAGAATGAAGAACTCTGCCATTTCATGGTCACTCTGCCCAAGACAGCTTCTAACCACCACATCTCCCACCAGTCCTTCTCTGTTTGTGAAGAGAAGGTCTAGCGGGGCACCCCCTCCAGTAGGCTCACTAACCAGCTGCGTCAGGAAGCTATCTTCCGTACTCTCCAGGAACCTCCTAGACTGCTTCCTCTGGGCTGTGTTGTGCTTCCAGGATATGTCAGGGAAGTTGAAGTCCCCCACGAGAACAAGCGCTGACGATTTCGCAGTTTCTGTCAGCTGCCTGTAGAACTCATCTGTCTCCTCATCCTGGTTCGGCGGTCTATAACAGACCCCCACCAGGATGCTTCCCTTGTTGGCCTTCCCGCCGATACTAACCCATAGGGACTCAACCTTACAATTCCCAGCCTCGAGTTCCACAACATCAAAACACTCTCTAATATAGAGAGCCACACCACCACCCCTTCTGTGCTGCCTGTCCCTTCTGAAGAGCCTATAGCCAGACTTTGCAGCACTGCAGTCATGAGACTGGTCCCACCATGTCTCCGTGATGGCAACCAAGTTGTAGCCTGCCTGCCGCATGATGGCTTCCAGCTCCTCCTGTTTGTTACCCATGCTGTGTGCATTAGTGTAGATGCACTTCAGCCAGGCCATTGCCTTCTCCCCTGGCCTTGCCATTGTTCCCCCTTGCACAGCTCCAACAAGCCTTGTTTCAGCCCCGTCCCCCTTCTTACCTAGTTTAAAGCCCTCTCAATGAGCCCCCCCAGCTCCTGGGCTAGGATCCGTTTTCCCCTTAGAGATAGGGACCCATCTGCAGCCATCAGGCCGGGTGCTGAGTAAAGCGCCCCATGGTCCAAAAAAACAAATTTTCTGTGCTGGCACCAGCCTCTGAGCCACGTGTTTATCAGGTGGGCTTTCCGTGCTCTCTCTGTACCCCTCCCTGCCACCGTAGGGATAGACGAAAACACCACCTGTACTCCCGCTCCTTCCACTAACCGACCCAGTCCCCTAAAGTCCCTTTTGATAGTCTTCAGGCTTCTCTCTTCAGTGTCATCACTGCCAGACTGGACTATCAAAAGAGGATAATAGTCAGAGGGGCGAACCAGGTTGGGAAGCTTTCTGGCAATGTCCCTGACCTTGGCCTCAGGGAGGCAGCAGACTTCCCTATGGGTAGGGTCAGGCCGACAAATAGGGCCCTCTGTTCCCCTGAGAAGGGAGTCGCCTACAACAATCACCCTTCTTTCTGTCTTGGTGGAGGCAGTCCTGAGGCATGGAGCAGACTTCCTCGCCCTAGGCATGCTCCTGGGTAGACTTTCTACCTCATCCTCACCTACCTGTCTCTCAAGCTCCAGGGCCTCAAATCTGTTGTGTAAGGGCACCTGGGAAGGTGGGGCCGGTAGGGGGGGCATCGCCTTCGATGTCAAGCAGGGACCTGTCTCCATTCCTCCTCAACTCCTAGGTCCCCTCCCTCCGCCTGACAGCAACAGGGAAGGGGGTCCACCCCCATTTGGGGTGTCTCGCATCCATTGTGAAATGGCAGTGGCGCCCGATTTAAATGGCCCGCTGCTGATGCTGCTGGCTCTGCCTATGCCTCGTCAGCCTCCCTCGGTAGGGCTGCCGGGTCCTGGCGGCTCCCTCAAGTGGGCTTGATGCCAGAAAAAAAGCCCTGCCTGTCCCCCACTCTGCTGCAGAATGCGTCTGCCCCTCGGCTGATCACCTTGGCAAGTGGCGATTTTGATTATTTTGATTTGATAATTTTGATTAAGGTAAGGTACAAATCTCAAGTGTAGCATTCCTCTGTTCAAGAAGAATTAAGTTAAACCAGAATGGTGTTTTCAGAATAAGGCTATCCATGTATCAAACTCAATGAGAAGAGTCCATCCGGAACAACTCCACGTGTAGATATTGCATTCAAGCTCCATCTCCATGAAGGTGACATAATCACCTCATCTCTCCTAACAATCCATCATTTCAAATTTATATATTTATTGTTAAGCAATCAGTTGTTCTAAATAATTCCTTCTCATACCAGGGAGGCTACACGAGGAAGATTTGACTTAAATCTCTGCTGAAAAACTAATTTTTTCAGTACAAGTAGAAAACAGCCTCTGAAGAGTACGTATCTGAAAGAAGATCCCAACTCTACCACATCTTCATTGTTATTTTATTTAAAAAGTTATCTTCACTTTCAGCAGCTTAACGTTAAGCTCGGCACCTGGCGAGCAGTCTCTTAGGCCTTAAAGAGCCATGTGGGACCACAGTCAGAAACATGTGGTTTGCCAGATAGTGAGGGAGCTGTGGGCTCGTTTACTGATCCGACTGCTTCACCATCAGCCCCCCTGCCGCTACTGCCATCGCAGGCCTTTGCTGTTATGCCCCCTGTTGACCTGGATGTGCCTTTTGACCCAGGCCCTATTGGCCTTGAAAAGGAGACTGATATGTTTTTCTTGGATCTGGGAAGGTTAGGATACATAAGGCCCGAAGACTGAGTTGCTTGACAACTTAAAGCAAGATATATTGTTCATGAGGAATGGAAAATGGAGACTGTTGTTTTTAATCAAGAAAAGGAATGGAAAATGGAGACTGTTAAGTCATGGAACATAAAGGATTTTTTGTTATCTTTTCTGATTGTACATATGTATAGGCGTACTCGAGTTTAGTATTTAAAAGCAATGTTCTGTATATTTAGAATGTTTGCTGTTCGTGTGTGCGTGTTGGTGGAGCGTAGACTCCCCTCACACCCAGCGCTGTTTACTTGCCTTTTATAAATATTACTAATTTCAGATTGAGTTGAGACTTCGTTTATAACAGGAGGATGGCTTCTGTTATTAGTGCAGGCTCTGATTTGGTGCTGTCCTTATTGAGCACCCCCCCCTTCCCCCATCGGTGCCTCCCAGGCCCCCCAACACAATGCCGCTCACTGTTGCTCAGTCACCACTACATACCAGGTTCAGGTGATGCAGAGCTCATTCTGTGGCCTAAGGTTTCACTAAATTTACTCTACTAATGTGAAACAATAGCTACCTGAATTCTTTACATACTAGCAGCTTGTTTCCCTTTCTAGTTTTTGTAAGTAGGAGAAAGATTAATCAGTACAGCAGGGCGGTGGGGTAAGTATCCAACCATCCTGATAGGGAATTTCTCACAATGTCCTGGTATTAAATAATATTAGGGAAAGGCTGAAAGGGGAGTTTTAACACCATAGTTTTAATTAACCTGGTTCATTTGGTATGTCTGGGCACGTGGGATTTACATAGGATGCTACCTGGCTTGAGAGTGCTCCCATGATGCATGATGGGGAGCACGTGTGTGCCATGCAGGACAGTGCTGCTGCTGGTGGGGAGTGGGGGACAACCCCTGTTATTTGCTAATTTCACAAATTGTGTTTGACAGTGTGGGAATAGAAATGTTGTTTTTGCAGAGTTACATTGTTTAGAAGGAAGGAATGTGGTACTGAGATATGCTTACAGTGATAAGAAAGCTTAGCAGGCGACCTTGTAAAATGCAGACAACCAGTCTCCTTAGGACAATTAGGTGAAAATCGCGGTGTTAAGTCAAGTCAGATAAGTGAAGAAACATTACCACTTCAAGCAGTAAAAATGTCAAAAGAAATTTGAAATTTAACAGGCTGGCAACTGAAGGCCATGCATTGTTTGTGAAGCATCAGATAGATTGTGAACCTGGATTACCCACTCAGTGGGGAAACAGGGGAGGGTCCTGTCATCAAAAAGTATATAAACTGTGTTTTGGAACTAGTAGATGCGCTCTCTCCTGCTTGTGGGGCGCCCGCCATTGCAATCACGAATAAATTACTACTTCACTGAGGTCCTCGCCTGAGCCTAAGTTATTGGCTACAGAGTGTTTCTCACAATTTGGGGGCTCGTCCAGGATCCAGTCACCTACTGGGGAGCTCCACCGCCGCAGTAGCAGGAAGGCATGCCTTGCTGATTTCAGAGGTCCTGTGCATCGACAGTGGCGGTTCTGCGGAAAGCTGACAGAGGGCCCGAGACTGGTTAAAGAGGCAGGATCCGTGAAGTAGTGGGGAAGGGAAGAAGGTAGGCACTCTGGGTTTTTAAGAATCGATCCGGTAACTCTGTGCACAGACCAAGGTAAGAAATATTAAGTTTTGCCTTGGGGGTCGGGTGAGACTCTGTGTGATGTGCGAGTGAGACATACTTCTGTACGACGCAAGTGTGGAGTCCTGATCCGCGGTTCCGTGGCTCCGTGATGGGCGTGGCCGGAGACGGACGAAGCGTGAGATAAAGGAGAGAAAGGAAGAGTCTCGGGAAATTTGGTGTATGGTAAGCCCTCGCACAGGGAAGTGCTGGCACTACACCAGGGAAATTTGGTGTACGGTAACCCTTGTGTGATAAATTAGTAGAGGGTTTGTTCATTGTCCTTGAGAATTCAAAGAATCTACTGAGGAGATAAGGTTTCACAACTCACGGCATTGTGACATGGGGACAAATGGAGAAGGGGGGTTGGGTAAACATCCTTGTTAACACAAAGATTCTGTAAGATACCACCCACCCACCGCAAGACATCCTGTTTTGCCCCCACCTGAACACAAGCACAACGCGTGATCACCGGAGGAAGAATAAAGACCAACAAACAACAGACTGCGCAGCCTCAGAACAAGTCTCGACAAGTCGACAAGTCGACAGGTCTCGACAAGCTGGAACTTGAATGCTATAAAACAGCAACACTGGAAAGGGAAGTTGCGTGTCGTGGTGGAGCGGAGACTCCCCAGCCGCCCAGGACTGTTTTGATTGTGTCTGCTTACTTGATTAATAAAATAATTTCAATTGACCAGTAAATTGTGTGGTCTAATTTATAACACTTGCATGGGGGAGTGCTTGGAAGTACACCAGGGAATTTTGTAAACTCATAGGTGTGCGGTAACCCTTGCACAGGGAAGTGCTTGGCAGTACACCCCCATTTTTCAGAATCGGAATGTTAGTGTGTGGTACACTGCAGAAGGGAAATTTCTGTAGCAACATACTGACGAGGGCTAGGAAAAATGGGAAATATGGGTTCCAGGGGACAGGGAGATATCCCTGGGGGAGTGCCTACCAATAGTTCTTCCTGAAGAATGGTAAGAAATTGGAAACATAAAATTAGAGGGGATTGTGAAAGAAAGAAAAAAAAAAAAAAAAAGGTTAAATATTGTGTATCAGTCTGGACAAAAGAACCAATTAAGGAAACAGCAGTATTTTGGCCAAAATACGGGTCTGATGAAAATTCAGGCTTTAAATTTATGTGTAAACAAGAAGATTCCTTTTTCGGAGAAGGAGACAAGTTATGCCCCCTATAATCCTATTATTGTACCCGTGGCAGCAGCAGTCACTCCAGGAAGGGAGACAGGGACTGTAATTAACACTGTCCCTAAAGAAGGATCGTACTCTAGGCTCTGGCAAGAATTAGAACAAGGTAGAAGATATATTGAGAATTTTGCCTTCCCTGATACTAACAGTGCTAACACTAACTGTGTATCCTCTTAGGTGAACTAACCCCCTCCTTACCAACGGAGAGGTTAGGACTTTTAAGAAGGAGAGGAAGTCTTTATTCGAGGACCCCAACAGCCTAGCTGAACAATTAGACCAGTTCCTACAACCTGACTTATACTCTTGGGGAAGGGAATTATGTCTATAAGTATGTTGTTTACAGGGAAAGAAATGGGAATGATCAGGAGGAGAGCTGCTATACAAGAATGGTGTTATAAATGAGACTTAATTTATAACATTATAGTTTGGGGCAAGCAACTAGAACAAATCAATAAGAACATTTTAGGCTCTAGACCTTTTATTAGCCTCCCAAGGGGAAGTATGCACTTTAATAAATATTAGTTGCTGTATGTATATAAATGAGGCAGGATGAATTGAGACTGATCTCAGAAAATATCTGGAAAAGATCAAGATCTTCCATAATGTAGTTCAAGGTGACACCTCGTGGGGTTTTCGAGATTTATGGAAGAAAATGACTTCTTGGTTACTGAACCTTTCTTAGCTTAAGCAGTTACTTGTAGGAATATTGATCTTGCTTTTATTAGTATTCTTAACCTGTGTATTGGTACAGTATGTATTTTGGTGCTGTATAAAAGGCCTAGATGATTATGAAACCTGGAAGTGTAACCAAATCAAGCACCAAGTAAAAACTGGTAAGAATTTTATGAAAACTTTGAATCAAGGAGTGCTATAAGCAAAAGAATTTGCTTAAGATAAAGAAAAGGGGGGACTTGAGACAGGGAACAAGGTAAAGGATGTTGATTCCGTAGGTCTTAGCTAAGGCAATTATATGTTAACGACCCCTAAGTTAAGGGAGTAAAAGAGTGTATGCATAGATAATGGCACCAGCAAGAACTGGCTTGGACTGCTGAAGTCTGTCAAAGAAAGGAAAGGTCAGAAGTTTAGCAGCGAGGAAGACTTCTGGCCTTCATCAGAAGACCACCAGAGTATCTCGGATGACCACCCAAGGACTCTAGTACACATGCGAACAGGGGCAGGAACCCATGTTAATGATTCTTCAGAGACCTGATGAATATGCAAGACACTTACGGGAAATTAAATGAATATGTATTTATCCCACTAATAAGCACACTGCACATCCTTGGTGTGTGTATTTGGCGGAGCGATCCCCACACACACACGGTGCCATAATAAAGAATACCTGCTTAATAACTTTGGTTATTGAGTTTTCACTGCATCACTAGTGAGTTAATGAGGATTTGACAATTCTCTTCTGGGGCACTCTCCAAAGTCTATTGATCGTTTCACGTACATTTTGAAGGACACATCACATAGATGTAATTCTTCTCAAAGATCTCAATTTGACTCAGGGCAACCAGTTTTTTTTCAAGCTCTTTTTCATGTGCAAAATAGGCATTCAGAGCTACCAGGCAATGGATGAGCAGAAGAAAAGCAGAAGAAAAGCAGATGCAGTTTCAGCACAGATGCCTCCACTTCAGCAAAAGGAAATTTGGTGCATTATGAGGAAAGGAGCACTGAGATCAGAGGTGTGTTTCTATCCTACACCGCTGACATTTTACCAGGAGTCTGGGAAACCAGGAAGAAAAAAAATCAAGGGATGGCTGATGATTTTGATGATATTTGCTCCTAACGTGCCTTTTCATCCATAGTTAGGCCCTGCTCTCATCCTGTCCACTTAATGCAGCTCCTGTTGATATTGAGTCAGAAGGACATATGGTTTTCTCCCTGGTAGAGTAATAGAACCAAATCTGAAATATTTTATGAACAGATGAGCCAAACCTTTACTATGTTTAGTTAGATAGAAGGAAGTCTAGAAACTCTGTATCTCTAGCGTCACCTTACCCACTAGTCAGCCTTATCTATAAGACCATACAGAACTCTGTCCCAGGATGGGGGAGGAGGTCAAGATAACCCAGGCCTGGAGGATGTGTCTGAAAAAGAATAGGTGAGGAACTCATGGTATGCATAGGTCCTTTGATATGTAAATGACTTATCTTAGTATGCATGCCTAAATTGACTATCGATGACCACCAGAAGACCCAGAAAGACCACCAGTAGAAACAAATGCACATGCATCCGGTACATTTACATATTTTAATGAGTAGGGAAACGGTATGAATATGTTAATTCTTTCTTGGAAATCTAATGAATATGTGTATTCTGTTTGTATATAACTCCCGTAGCTTGAACAATTCAGCACGCACACTAGGTGGAGCGATCCCCTGTGTGTCTGGCGCAGCAATTAAAGAATGCCTGCTTTCTAAAACTCCAAATTGAGTCTTAAGAGAACTTCTTTGATCGACTTTTACAGTAACAGTATGGTCCATGCAATGAAATATTTCTGACTGACTTACCTCAGTACTAACTGCTTCATCTGAGGGATTGATCAGGACTACAGTTTCTAAGACATTACTTGTATGGTGAAGAATTTTCTGACCTGCAAGCACAGAGAGAAAAAAAATAAAAGAAAATTTAAATTAAACCAGCCATCCAGCATGGTTTAAAACAGCACTTTCCATGAGCTAGCTATATGTCCCACCATTCAGTAGCTCTCTGGTAACCAAGAGCATCACACACTGGCCACAGCAGCTGAACTGGCTCATGTCTTCAGAAATATGTTATCATGTTGTCCTGTAATGGAACAAACTCTCCCTTGGAAAAGAAGAGGTATTGTCTATGTTTAAATAAACGTCCCTATAATCAAGTATCATTTATGTAGTACAGGACCAAAAAGAATGTTTATCATTTAACCTAAGCTCCCTTTGATCTGGGACAAAATACTCCTTCTGTAAGAAACAATAGAAAGTTGGCAAGAGAAAGTAGCCTTAAATTGTCCTTAGGTGACATGTGACCATATATGGATTAAAAAGGGTTAGGGTACTTCATCAGAAAAGACCACCAAAGACCACCAAGGACCCCCAAAGAAAGGAAGACATGCACAGAAGGTCCTGAAAAGGAGCCAAGAAGTATGACGATACATTTAATCAAGAAACTGGCATTAGGTGTGTGAAATGTGTTCATCTGATTCGTGTCAATATGGAACAATGCTAGGGCCGCATGATATGATGAAATGTGACCTTCGGTCTTACATATCCTTGTGTAACCACAAGTCTAAGAAAAACAGAGTGGTTAATATATATAGTTCTTGTATCTTGCAAAGGAATGGTCTAGCAATTCGTGTCAATAGGGGATTTGAAGGGTTAACATTGATGCCCAGGCCTGAGACTAGGAATCACAGAATCACAGAATTTCTAGGTTGGAAGAGACCTCAAGATCATCGAGTCCAACCTCTGATCTAACGCTAACAGTCCTCCACTAAACCATATCCCTAAGCTCTACATCTAAACATCTTTTAAACACCTCCAGGGACGGTGACTCCACCACTTCCCTGGGCAGCCTGTTCCAATGTTTAACAACCCTTTCGGTAAATAAGTTCTTCCTAACATCCAAACTAAAACTCCCCTGGCGCAACTTTTTCCCATTCCCCCTCGAAGGAGATAAGAGAAAGAAGGGTTTTGAGATAACTGCTGACTATTGCACAAGACACTGCACAAGTCTCTGACATCTGGCCCAGAGACTACCAAATGAGGAGAGAGATAAGCTGAAGGACAACTGAAGAACAAAGCCTGGGAGAAAGACTACAAGCCTTCAGCACAAGACCCCCAGAGGGACCACCGGAGACTGATACGTATGTGCCAGTGGGAGGGTTCGGATTCCAGGAACTAATTATAATAACCTTGCCTTTTCTAAGTAGTAATGAATATGTATTAGACTAGGAGCATAAAACCCAGCCGCCTGATGTAATAGGTGTGCGTCTTGGTGGAGCAGAGATTCCTGGCGCACCCAGCGCTGTTTGCTTGCCTCCATTTGTTTAATAAATTGTAAACTTTAATTGCAATCCTATTTGGGACTCAGTCATTTATTACAGGTGTGCTTGACTTGTGGAAAATCCAACGAGCACCCAGGCCTAAATAAGAGCAATAGCTCTCCTGAGTGTGTGAGAATTGGATTATTGCACACTGGGGAAAGGATCTGCTTTTTCATACAACAGCCCTAGGGGCCAGAAACTCCAGAAATTCAAGGCAATTAAAAAAAAAAAAAACAAAAAACTAGCAATAGCAATGGGCCCTGCCTCTTCTCCCTGACAGGAGGACTCCCTGTTACTCACCTTGGTCTCACTGAGCTGGTGTGGATCAGGGACTAGAGTAACTGTCACCAGCTGAGCGTATGGCCCTGTATTTTTATGGACTTATCTACACCACAGATATACCTGAGATTACACAGTCCTGTAACATGAACAGGTGGTTTTAAATAAGGTTTTCCAGGAACTATTAGCAGCTTAGCCACAGCAGCTGGAAAGCCAGCACGGGCTGCAAACTTCCCCTACAAGAAGCAAAGTGAATACTTGCAACATACACCTGCACTGCAAATTGTGAGAAACACTCTGTAGCCAATAACTTAGGCTCAGGCAAGGACCTCAGTGAAGTAGTAATTTATTCGTGATTGCAATGGCGGGCGCCCCACAAGCAGCAGAGAGCGCATCTACTAGTTCCAAAACACAGTTTATATACTTTTTGATGACAGGACCCTCCCCTGTTTCCCCACTGAGTGGGTAATCCAGGTTCACAATCTATCTGATGCTTCACAAACAATGCATGGCCTTCAGTTACCAGCCTGTTAAATTTCAAATTTCTTTTGACATTTTTACTGCTTGAAGTGGTAATGTTTCTTCACTTATCTGACTTGACTTAACACCGCGATTTTCACCTAATTGTCCTAAGGAGACTGGTTGTCTGCATTTTACAAGGTCGCCTGCTAAGCTTTCTTATCACTGTAAGCATATCTCAGTACCACATTCCTTCCTTCTAAACAATGTAACTCTGCAAAAACAACATTTCTATTCCCACACTGTCAAACACAATTTGTGAAATTAGCAAATAACAGGGGTTGTCCCCCACTCCCCACCAGCAGCAGCACTGTCCTGCATGGCACACACGTGCTCCCCATCATGCATCATGGGAGCACTCTCAAGCCAGGTAGCATCCTATGTAAATCCCACGTGCCCAGACATACCAAATGAACCAGGTTAATTAAAACTATGGTGTTAAAACTCCCCTTTCAGCCTTTCCCTAATATTATTTAATACCAGGACATTGTGAGAAATTCCCTATCAGGATGGTTGGATACTTACCCCACCGCCCTGCTGTACTGATTAATCTTTCTCCTACTTACAAAAACTAGAAAGGGAAACAAGCTGCTAGTATGTAAAGAATTCAGGTAGCTATTGTTTCACATTAGTAGAGTAAATTTAGTGAAACCTTAGGCCACAGAATGAGCTCTGCATCACCTGAACCTGGTATGTAGTGGTGACTGAGCAACAGTGAGCGGCATTGTGTTGGGGGGCCTGGGAGGCACCGATGGGGGAAGGGGGGGGTGCTCAATAAGGACAGCACCAAATCAGAGCCTGCACTAATAACAGAAGCCATCCTCCTGTTATAAACGAAGTCTCAACTCAATCTGAAATTAGTAATATTTATAAAAGGCAAGTAAACAGCGCTGGGTGTGAGGGGAGTTTACGCTCCACCAACACGCACACACGAACAGCAAACATTCTAAATATACAGAACATTGCTTTTAAATACTAAACTCGAGTACGCCTATACATATGTACAATCAGAAAAGATAACAAAAAATCCTTTATGTTCCATGACTTAACAGTCTCCATTTTCCATTCCTTTTCTTGATTAAAAACAACAGTCTCCATTTTCCATTCCTCATGAACAATATATCTTGCTTTAAGTTGTCAAGCAACTCAGTCTTCGGGCCTTATGTATCCTAACCTTCCCAGATCCAAGAAAAACATATCAGTCTCCTTTTCAAGGCCAATAGGGCCTGGGTCAAAAGGCACTGCGATGGCAGTAGCGGCAGGGGGGCTGATGGTGAAGCAGTCGGATCAGTAAACGAGCCCTACACCATCGGCTCCCCCACTACTACTGCCATCGCAGGCCTTTTCTGTTACGCCCCCTGTTGACCTGACCGTGCCTTTTGACCCAGGCCTATTGGCCTTGAAAAGGAGATGGATATGCTTTTCTTCGATCTGGGAAGAACGGGATGCATAAGGCCTGAAGACCGAATTGCTTAACAACTTAAAGCAAGATGTATTGTTCCCACGACTAGCCCTGGAATTCTCCTGTGTTTGTAATCAAGAAAAGGAATGAAAAATGGAGACTGTTAAGTCATGGAACTTAAAGGATTGTTTGTTACCTTTCCTGATTGTATAGGCATACTTGGGTTTAGTATGTAAAAGCAATGTTCTGTATATTTAGAAAGTTTGCTGTTTGTGTGTGCGTGTTGGTGGAGCATAGACTCCCCGCACACCCAGTGCTGTTGACTTGCCTTTTATACCTTTTATAAATATTTTTTATAAATATTACTAAATTCAGATTGCGTTGAGACTTCATTTATAACACTGATACATGGGTACCATTACATTCTTGGTGCTTTAATTAAGATTCGACTCTTTGAGTGAACTCTGGATGCCTGGGGAGATCCATTCTGCTAGGGGAAACAACGCGATCCCCTAACAAACTGTAAAAAGCAATGATAGGCAACAAGAGTGAACAGACATGCAAAATACATCTAGCTCCTGGATGAATAATATGCAAGCAATTTTAGTGCAGCCTCACAGCCCATTGGCTTTCATACTTTGTGTATTTAGTAATGGTATTCATCTGACTGGGATTTGATGCAAGAAAAACACAACACTACTCTTGACTTTTTTTTTCTCACAGTAATTGGCAACTCTTTATCAGCATGTCTTTCTGTGAGAACTGCAGTAAGATTAATTATCAGCTGTGTTGTCATTGAGAAACTGGTAATTAGTCTGAAAACCAGAATAGCTTTCCCTTCCACGTAAACTGCATTCCTGAAAAAAACAAGAGCAGTGTCAAGGCAGTCTGAGTGGGTGGGTAGCCAGCCTTTCCCACACAGCCCCTGCCTGCACCCCTCCTGCACTCCTCCTCCTCCTTGTCCTGCCTGCACCTATCCTCCTTGCCTTGAGCTCACTGAGCTCAAATTTCAATGCATCATTTCTTGTTGCTCTGGGGAAGCTCTGCATATATAAACACATGCTTATATAAGCATATAAGCTTATAATCAAATGACAGAAAGTAAATAAGAAGGGGGGAAAAAAAGAATATTCTCAAAATGTGAGATGGGGTTGCTGTCTATTGTCTTGTGTGTGACAGTGCCTAGAGACTTGGGGCTAATGATCTAATTCATTTAAAGAAAGCTAGTTTTCTTAACATCTGTTCTTTTTGGTGTACTTATTTGAAAGCAGATAGACTGTATATTGTGAAAGGGAAAGAGGGCAGGTCTCCCTCTGTAGCATCCAGTTCTGGCATTAGCCTTTGTAATTAATTTTATTTTAGTAGCTCTTCTTCCTTGCCTAACAGGAACGCATACATAAGGTTACATTCAGTAAAACATCCAATTGCTCTGTTAATAGAAGATCCCCATGATCTGACAATTTAGTTATCCTGCAAATGCCCTGTGGGGGTGGTTACAGCAATGGAAGCAAAATAACTGGCAGAGCAGGGGCAAACCCATCTGGGCTGCTGCATTGTGGCAAGATATTGCTGCCCGGGTAGAGAACCTGGTTGTAAAGGTACACCATGTAGATGCTTGCATACCTGAGAGTCGAGCCACTGAAGAACATCAAAACAACCAGCAGGTGGATCAGGCTGCTAAGATTGAAGTAGCTCAGGTGGACCTGGACTGCCAACATAAAGGTGAATTATTTATAGCCCGATGGGCCCATGACACCTCAGGCCATCAAGGCAGAGATGCAACATACAGATGGACTCGTGATCGAGGGGTGGACCTTACCATGCACACTATTGCACAGGTTAATCATGATTGTGAAATGTGCTGCAATCGAGCAAGCCAAACAGTCAAAGCCTCTTTGGTATGGAGCACGATGGCTGAAATGTAAATATGGGGAGGCCTGGCAGATTGATTACATCACACTCCCTCAAACTCGCAATGGCAAGCGCCACGTACTTACAATGGTGGAAGCAACCACTGGATGGCTGGAAACATATCCTGTGCCCCATGCCACTGCCCTGAATACTATCCTGGGCCTTGAAAAGCAAGTCCTATGGCGACGTGGCACCCCAGAAAGAATTGAGTCAGACAATGAGATTAATTTCCGAAACAACCTTATGGACACTTGGGCCAAAGAGCATGGTATTGAGTGGGTGTATCACATCCCCTATTATGCACCAGCCTCCGGGAAAGTCGAGCAATGCAATGGATTGTTAAAGGCTACACTGAAGGCAATGGGTGCTAGGACATTCAAAAACTGGGACACACATTTGGCAAAGACCACCTGGTTAGTCGACGCTAGGGGATCTGACAATCGAGCTTGACCTGCCCAATCAAAACTGTTATATACTGTAAAAGGGGATAAAGTTCCTGTAGTGCACGTAAAAAACATGCTGGGGAAGGCACTCTAGGCTACTCCTGTCTCAGGCAAAGGCAAACCTTGGGATTGCTTTTGCTTAGGGACCTGGATACACTTGGTGGGTAATGCAGAAGAATGGGGAAATCGGATATGTACCTGAAGAGGATTTGACTTGGGAAGAGAATAGTATATGATTTGAACTGTATGATGTTAATTGCTATATAATACTGTATGTCATCACTACTATGATGGCTATATGTCCTATTAATGGTATCACACTAACAGTCATGTAGATAACAATGAATGAATGTTAATAGAATTGGACAAGCATAGCTGTGTGATGTAGCCAGAACAGGCTTCAGCATGCGACGATCCAACATCACACACCATCTGATCTGCCCTGAAAGATTGTTAAGACATATGGAGCCCAAAGTCAGTCATGGACTACACAAACTCAGTGGACATTTTATATACATATATGAAAATTGGTGATTAATTATCATAATATTATAATGGAAACTGTGGGACCCGAGCATGGCATAAATGGTATGGAATAAGGGGTGGATATTGTTCTGGTTTCAGCTAGGATAGAGTTAATTTTCCTCCTAGTAGCTGGGAGGGTGCTGTGTTTGGGATTTAGGATGAGAATAATGCTGATAACACACTGATGTTTTCGTTGTTGCAGAGCAGTGCTTACACTAAGCCAAGGACTTTTCAGCTTCTTGCTCTGTCCTGCCAGTGGGCAGGCTGGGGGTGCATGCTGCCCTGGTGATGTTCCCTCCCCACCTCTTGCCCACCCCCAGCCTGCTGGCTCTTGGGGGGGTTAGAGGGAGTCCTGATGCTGTGCCAGTATTGCTCAGCAGTATACACAACACTGGTGTGATACCAATGCTGTTCTAGCTACAGGTGAAGAGCACAGCACTGTATGAGCTGATACAGGGAAAGTTAACTCCATCCCAGCAAGATCCTGTACACCTGGAGACACAGCAGAAGTTCCCTGTTCAACCATGTGGGTCTTCTTCTCTGCCAGCTCATCTTACGGCACACTGGGACAGACTGCCTCTGGGCCTTTAAGACTTCCTTCTTGAGGAGCGTCCAGCTTTCCTTGACCCCTCTGCCCTTCAGGACTATTCCAAAGGGACCCCCCGCACCAGTGTCCTGAACAATCAAAGTCTGCCCTCCAGAAGTCCAAGGTAGCAGTTTTACTGACCCCCCTTCCTGACTTCCCCAAGAATAGAGAACTCTACCATTTTGTGGTCACTCTGCCCAAGACAGCTCCCGACCACCACATCTCCCACCAGTCCTTCTCTGTTCATGAACAGTAAGTCTAGCAGGGCACCCCCTCCAGTAGACTCACTAACCAGCTGCGTCAGGAAGCTATCTTCCATACTCTCCAGGAACCTCCTAGACTGCTTCCTCTGGGCTGTATTGTATTTCCAGCATACGTCCGGGAAGATAAAGTCCCTGTCCTGGTTTTGGCTAGGATAGAGTTAATTTTCCTCCTAGTAGCTGGGAGGGTGCTGTGTTTGGGATTTAGGATGAGAATAATGTTGATATCACACTGATGTTTTCATTGTTGCAGAGCAGTGCTTACACTAAGCCAAGGACTTTTCAGCTTCTCACACTGTCCTGCAAGCAGGCAGGCTGGGGGTGCAGCAGGAGCTGGGAGGGGACAGACCCAGGACAGCTGACTCAAACTGGCCAAAGGGGTATTCCATACCATCTGACGTCATGCTGAACAATTAATATGGGCGGACTGGCCAGGGTGGGGGGGACCGGCTGCTCGGGGATAGGCTGGGCATTGGTCAGTGGGAGGGTGCGCGAACGGCTGTGTGCTGCTTAGCTGCCGGCCGGGTTAAACCACAACAGTCCCCCATGAGAACAAGCACCGGCAATTGTATGACTTCTGCCAGCTGCTTATAGAACGCCTCATCCTTCTCTTCATCCTGGTTTGGTGGTCTATAAAAGATCCCCACCAGAATGTCTGCCTTGTTGGCCTTCCCCCTGATCCTTATCCATAGGGACTTGACCTTATCATTCCCAGCCCCGAGCTCAACAACATCAAAACACTCTCTAATATAGAGAGCCACGCTACCGCCCCTTCTTTGTTGCCTGTCCCTTCTGGAGTGCTTGTAGCCATCCATTGCAGCACTCCAGTTGTGGGAGTGGTCACGTTTCAGTGAAGGCAACTAAGTTGTAGTTTGCCTGCCACGCAATGGCTTCCAGCTCCTCCTGTTTGTTGTCCATGCTGAGTGCATTAGCGTAGATACACTTCAACTGAGCCATTGCCTTCACCCCCAACCCTGGCATTGCTCCCCCAGGCTCATCTCTATCAAGCCTCATTTCATCCCCGTCCCCCTTCATACCTAGTTGTAACTTTTAGCCCTCTTTAGCTTTTAAGCCCTCTCAACGAGCCCCAGCAGCTCCTGGGCTGGGATCCCTTTCCCCCTTTGAGATAGGGGGGACCCTTCTGCAGCCATCAGGCCAGGTGTCAAGTAAACCACCCCATGGTCAAAAAAAAAACACAACAAAATTCCTGCAGTGGCACCAGCCATGTGTTGATCAGCTGGTTTTTCTGGGTCCTCTCAGTATCCCTCTCTGCCATTGAAGGGATAGAGGAAAACACCACCTGTGCTCCCACTCCATCCAGTAACCGCCCCAATGCCCTGAAGTCCCTTTTGATAGCCTTCAGGCTTCTCTCAGCGATTTCATTGCTGCCAGCCTGAATTATCTCTAAGGGGTAATAATGGGAGGAGCGAACCAGGCCAGGAAGTTTCCTGGTAATGTCCCTGACCCAGGCCCCAGGGAGGCAGCAGACTTCCCTATGGATAGGGTCAGGCCGACATATGGGGCCCCCTGTTCCCCTCAGAAGGGAGTTGCCTACAACAGCTACCCTTCTTTCCTTCTTGGTGGAGGCAGTCTTGAGGCATGGAGTAAAATTCCTTGCCCTAGACAACCTCATGGGTGGTCCTTCCACCACATCCTCACCTACCCATTCCTCAAGCTCCAGAGCCTCAAACCTATTGTGTAAGGATACCTGTCATCTTAAGAGAAGGTTCAGTGGTGAAGAAATTTCCAGGGTGAAATATGACAGTTAGGCATTGAATCTGTTCCCTGATAGTCTCCTTGGCAACATAGCCTGCAACCTTAGGTATTGGTAGCCCTCGGTCTAACTGATAACCGAGTCATGTCCTCTGGGTGAACTTTGCTCATTACAATCTCATTATAATGCCAAAACACATTTCCATCCCAAAAGCTACTCACCTCCAAGGTGCGACCACCCCTCACTGAGCATGGGCTCTGAATTTCTCTGAGCCTATACCTTTAAACAAATGCGAGAAAAATTTATACCAATCAACAAAGACACGTATGACTGAAGTCACTCAAGCTCCACACAAAAGTAAGAAAATAGTATAAAAATGGCTCAAGAGAAGGAAAATGTAGGGGAAGACACCATCACAGATAAGTTGTAAGGACATCGCTGACTTCGGGGATCAGTTGATGGGCTGAACCTCTCTTCCCCCCCCCACAGGGACTCCTATTGGGTAAGATTTGAACTCTCGGTTATACCGAGTGCTTCCTCGGGAAACCTAACATTCTCTATAGAGTTGTTTCATAAGTTAGTACATGTGTAGTTGGTTGTGTTTTTCATATTCTGGGTATTTGTGTGAGAAACAAAGTTGTGTTTTTGCAGTAGAGAATTACTTTTCTGTATTCCAAGGTAGTTGTGTAGTCATAATAACGAGAAATGCTAAGTAGATAAGTGGACAGTAGAAGGCCTCACTGTTCCAAAATAAGGTAGAAGCTTGAGAGAAACAGGATGAGCATTATGAGAACAGCAAAACAAAGATCACGAGTTCTCAAAACATGAGAAAGGCAAAATTAAAGGGTTGAAAAAAACAAAAATTGTACATATATGGTAAAGAGGAGCATCGAGTAGCTTGTGAACCTGTAGTACTCAGACAATGAGGAAACAGGGGAGGTGATCAGGCATCGGGTAATAGGGAATAAAAGGTTATGATTTGTTTACTAAAATGTGCTCCTGATTGACAGGACGCCCGCCATTGCAATCACGAATAAAATAGCTTCACAGAAGATCCTGTCTGAAGAAAATTATTAGAGATTTTTCTCACAATTTGGGGGCTCGTCTGGAATCTTGTTGCCTGCCGAAGATCTCTTGCCACCACAGACAGGAAGGTGCACCCCGCTGATTTCAGTGGTGCCATCGGGGGTGGTGGGTCATCTCGGTATGGCCGGCAAAGGACTGAGACTGTTAATCTGAAGACAGACTCTGCGAAGCACTGGGGAGAAGGGAGGTCAGCACAGACATACAGAGACACAGCCCAGATATAGTTCAGCCCAGATCGGGAACAGGCACGGGGATTACTGCTGATAACCCAGACTGGGAAGCCATGCACGGACCGAGGTAAGGGAAACTTTACCATATCTTGCCTCGGGTTGGGTTTCGGGAGACTTGTGTGGAGTGTGAATGAGATGCACTTTTAGTGCGAAGCGAGTGTGGAGTCCCGATCCGTGAGGTTCTGTAGTCCCATGAGGGGACGAACAAAGTCCCCTCGGCTGGAGAGAGACAAAGCGAAAGAGAGATAAGTGAAAGAGAGTCTCGGGGGGGTTGGGCCCTTAGGTGTACGGTACCCCGAGCACGGTGAATTGAGGTGCTCAGCAGTACACCCCACCTCTGTCCTAATCCTAGGTGAAGGCGTGTGGTACCCTGTGGGTGGTAAAGTCCACAGCAGCACGTCTGGAAGAGATGGGGATTAAGGGTTCCAAGAGTCAGCAGTGTGGGGTTAGAGACCCCGGCATTGTGCCTAAAGATAGCCCTTTGGAGAGAATGATAAGGTTTTGGAAAAACAAGCCAAAAGCTAGGGAAAAGGATTAAAAAATATGAAAAAATATTTAAAAATGGTTTGACGTTGTGTAATTGTCTGGCCTAAAAAGCTAATAAAAGGAACTTCAGTATTTTGGCTAAAATACGGGTCCGATGAAAATTCAGGCTTGAAATTTATACGTAAACAATAAGGTTCCATTTTCAGAGGAGGAATCAAGTTATGCTCCCTATAATCCTAATATTGCACCGGAGGCAGCAGCAACTGCTCCAGGAGGGGAGACAGGGACTGCAATTGATGCTGTCCCTGGAGAAGTTGCCGGGGAGCGCAGAGCAGCAGGAGTGGAGGCGGGGGGTCCCGGTAGGGCCGTGCAGGGCCAGTGCCACTCCCCCCTTACCAGCAGAAAGGTTAGGAGTTTTAAGAAGGAAATGAAGTCTTTAATTGAGGGCCTAGCAGAGCAGTCAAATCCATTTCTAAGGCCTAATTTGTATTCCTGGGGGGGAAATGTCAATCTTGGGTATGTTATTCACTGGAGAAGAATGTTTAGGAGGGGAATGATTTGCCAGGCAGCTATGCAAGAATGGGAAAGAACTAACCCCCCCCCTCCCCCGACTGAGAGTAATTCCGATAGAGCAGAAATATCTGCTTATCCATCTGAAATAGTAACATCCCACAACATAGAAATCCTATGAGAGACTCGGGGTCAGAATTAGAAAGTACTCGGGGATGAATCCTGAGGACTCGGTAGCCTAAAGGCTCTTTAAAGTTCATTTTGTGATTAAAGTCTGGCCAGATATACAGAAAAAGTTCCAGAAGGTGAGAGGATGGAGTGAACAGTGCAGGTAGTATGAAGGTGTATGCCAGGAGGGGAGATGAGAAGGAGAAGCAGAGAGCAAAATAAATGGTATTCACAGCATACTGGGTAGTGAGGCAAAGGGGGAGATCCTGGAGGGCCCAGGATGGAAAGGAGAGGAAGAGAGATGGAGGAATAGCAGACAAGGAAAACTACCTGTGTTGCAGCCTAAATCCTAGCAGGGACAGGCTTTGAGAAGATGTTTTAAGTGTGGCCAGGCCGGCCACTTCAAATAGGAATATCCAGAGCGGAAGAAGGAGAGACTGCTGTTATAAATTCAGAATAAGGGAGTTGGGGCTTCTCAGAAAGCTAGTTCCCTGATAAATGAAAAAGTGTACCTCAAGGGTTCCTCAAGTGTACCTCAGTGGGGATTATATGACAATTACTGTTGCGGGCAAAACAGACTTAGCATAGGAAGATTAATAAAATTGATTACCTATTGCTGATGGTCTGGAGCGGTGAGAAACAAAGAAACAAGCTGGGGGCACCTTCCCCCATCCACTGACTTCCACCTCGTCCCTGCTCTGAGTGGCACGGGGGGGGAGTGGGGGCTGCAGTGGAAAGGTAGAGAAGCGGCAGAGAAGAAGCTCTGTAGACTGACCATAACCCCCCTTCCCCCGTTCCCCTGCGCTGCTCGGGGGGAGGAGGTGGAAGAGGGTGGATGGGGGGAAAGGTGCTTTTGGTTTCTTTCCTTTGTTTCTCACTTCTCTAGCTTGTTAGTAATAAGCAATAAATCTTACTATCTCCCTATGCCGAGTCTGTTTTGCCCGTTACAATAATTACTGCGTGATCTTCTCGTCCTTATCTCAACCCTTGAGCCCTTTTCATCATATTTTCTCCCCATTCCTCTTTGAGGAGGGGGAGTGAGAGAGCGGCTGTGGTGAAGCTCGGCTGCCCACTCGAGCGGAACCACGACACACCTCCAAAGGAGGTTTTACTGTTACAATATGTGGATGATCTTTTATTGTCAGGACAGGAGAAAACAGTTGTGAAGGAAGCCACCAACAAGCTATTTGACTTTCTGGGAAAACAGGGCTTGAAAGTATTGGAAAATAAATTAAAATTAGTAGAAAGAGTAGTCAAATAGTTATGGCATCTAGTGTCTGAGAGGGAATGAAGAATAAATCCAGAGAGGATTCAGGGAATTGTTGAGCTACCCCTACCCAAAACTAAAAAGAACTAAAAAGTTTTAAGAGAAAGAGGTTTTTAAGGAATTAGGAGTCACAAAGTCCAAAGGAAAACAGATACTCCCTGAGGGGAGAGAAATGCTGAATAAAGTGCTAATGAGGCAAATATTAACTGTTTTACATCAAGAGGGTCATTGGGGAATTCAAGCAACGTGTGATGCTGTGCTATGGAAATATGTATGTGTAGGAATATATATATTCTGGCTGAACAAGTACGCAAGAGTTGTGTAGTATGTCAAAAGGTAAATAGGAAAGTTATCTGCAGTCAGCCCAAAGGGGGGTGAGAACCAGGAATTCAACCCTTCCAAAATGTACAGGTAGATTTTACAGAACTCCTTCAAGTAGGTA
The DNA here is from genome assembly GCF_964211825.1 of Aythya ferina. Taxonomy (NCBI): domain Eukaryota; kingdom Metazoa; phylum Chordata; class Aves; order Anseriformes; family Anatidae; genus Aythya; species Aythya ferina. The sequence continues at coordinate 10,620,908 of NC_140313.1, forward strand.
GATTTAAATACTTATTAGTCTTGGTAGATCATTTATCAGGGTGAGTGGAAGCTTTCCCTTCAGTATCTGCTACTGCGAACACAGTAACTAAAGTAATTTTAGAACAAATAACTCCCAGGTATGGAATTGTTGAAAATATTGACTCTGATCAAAGAAATCACTTTATGTCAGAAATATTGCAAGGGCTAATGTGGACTCTAGGAATCAAGTGGAAATTTCACACTCCTTGGCATCCTTCCTCTTCTGGAAGGGTGGAGAGGATCAGACAGTAAGGAAGCAATTAACTAAGTTCTGGAAACTCAGCTTCCCCAAACGAAGTGCTTACCTTTGGCACTTCTCCGAATTCAAACTGCACCAAGAAAAGATGTGGGAGTTTCACCATATGAAATATTATTTGGATTGCTGTACATGGACAAAGGGAATTAATTACCTCAATTTGAGACAAAAGATGCTTTTCTTAAGAACTATATACTCAGGCTGTCGTCTTCTTTCTCATCTCTCAGGACCCGTGGACTGTTAGCTCAAACCCCACTCCTGGAAGCCCTGATCCATCCATTCCAAGCAGGAGATTGGGATCTGATGCGAACGTGGAGAGAATTGAAACTGCAACCTGAGTGGGAAGGACTGTTCCAAGTGCTCCTGACTACTGAGACGACAGGAAGAACGGCTGAGAAAGGGTGGACTCATACCTGGGTAAAAGCATCACTTAACCCTGATACCAGAGAGACTACATTAGCAAAGACTTTTAAGGGTAAAACTGTTAAAACTATCTACTGTAAACCTTTAACTTCTCCTTAGAATTCTTAATGAATTAATGAGTAAAAGGGATTGAATCACGGAATTGGAGTGTTTCCAGGGAACACTTCCTGGAAGTGGGAGAAGGGGAGGTGTTTAATCCCCACCAGAAGAATCCTTATTAGTTTGTGATTTTTATTGTTTATCTTAAATATTATTTCTTAATTATTATAGAGGTGTATATATACATAGAAATGATGTATTTTAAGTTTATCTTAGTAATTCCTATTCTCAGTGCATTAGTGATCCTCAGATGGGATCCACCCGAGGATACTGAGAGAACTGGCAGAGGAGATGGCCAAGCCGCTTTCCATCATTTATCAACAGTCCTGGCTATCGGGGGAGATCCCAGTCGACTGGTGGCTAGCAAATGTGACGCCCATCTACAAGAAGAGCCGGAGGGCAGACCCGGGAAACTATAGGCCTGTCAGTTTGACCTCAGTGCCAGGGAAACTCATGGAGCAGATTATCTTGAGTGTCATCATGCGGCACTTACAGGGCAAGCAGGCGATCAGGCCCAGTCAGCATGGGTTTATGAAAGGCAGGTCCTGTTTGACGAACCTGATCTCCTTCTATGACAAAGTGACGCGCTGGGTGGACGAGGGAAAGGCTGTGGATGTGGTCTACCTTGACTTCAGCAAGGCTTTTGACACCGTTTCCCACAGCATTCTCCTCAAGAAACTGGCTGCTCGTGGCTTGGACTGGCGTATGCTTCGTTTGGTTAAAAACTGGATAGCCGGGCCCAAAGAGTCGTGGTGAATGGAGTCAAATCCAGTTGGAGGCCGGTCACTAGTGGCATTCCCCAGGGCTCGGTACTGGGGCCAGTCCTCCTTAATATCTTTATTGATGATCTGGATGAGGGGATCGAGTTCACCCTCAGTAAGTTTGCAGATGACACCAAGTTAGGTGCATGTGTCGATCTGCTCGAGGGTAGGAAGGCTCTGCAGGAGGATCTGGATAGGCTGGACCGATGGGCTGAGGCCAGCTGTATGAAGTCAAAAAGGCCGAGTGCCGGGTCCTGCACCTGGGGCGCAATAACCCCAAGCAGAGCTACAGGCTGGGGGAAGAGTGGTTAGAAAGCTGCCTGTCAGAGAAGGACCTGGGAGTATTGGTGGATAGCCAGCTGAATATGAAACAGCAGTGTGCTCAGGTGGCCAAGAAGGCCAACAGCATCCTGGCTTGTATCAGAAGCAGTGTGGCCAGCAGGGCTAGGGCTAGGTGCTCGAGCGAGTCTAGAGAAGGGCGACAAAGCTGGTGAGGGGTCTGGAGAACAAGTCCTGCGAGGAGCGGCTGAGGGAGCTGGGTTTGTTCAGCCTGGAGAAGAGGAGGCTCAGGGACGACCTTATCGCTCTTCATAAGTACATTAAAGGAGGCTGTAGTGAGGTGGGGGTTGGTCTATTCTCCCACGTGCCTGGTGACAGGACAAGGGGGAACGGGCTAAAGTTGCACCTGGGGTGTTTTAGGTTGGATATTAGGAAGAACTTCTTTACTGAGAGGGTTGTTAGGCATTGGAACGGGCTGCCCAGGGAAGTGGTGGAGTCACCATCCCTGGAGGTCTTTAAAAGACGTTTAGATGTTGAACTTAGTGATATGGTTTAGTGGAGGACTTGTTAGTGTTAGGTCAGAGGTTGGACTCATTGATCTTGAGATCTCTTCCAACCTAGACAATTCTGTCATTCTGTGATTCTGTGATAGGATGGAGGGAAAAGTCAGCATTTCCAATTAATCCAGAACATCTCTTGAATTCGATCTCAAAATAATTGTTGGATTTGCACCCAGATGCCTAGAAAGACTGAAGAGGCCTTGTCCCTGATTGCTATTTCCAGCAGCAACTGTGTCTGTATTCTCTAGATTTCTAAAAACGACAGATCATACTCAATCCCGGGAAGGAATCGATTTTGAAGTTGGGCTGACTTTAGTAAAAGTCAGAGGAAAATTAGTAGTAAAATCAGAGCCAAAGAGAACAAGAATATATCTCCTGTTCATATACTGCACTTGCAACAGTAGTGGAATCCAGTGCTCCTGATAAATGGGTTCCCTCTTGGCTTTGCTTAAGGAAAAATATATCCAGTAGTCAGTCAACAGCATCGATCTGTTCGATTAATTCAGCTGCAAGTTATTGTTATCTAGCATTAAAATTTTCTACCAATAGGCAAGAAGACAAGCCTTGTCTTGAAGAAAGCAGCCTTTTTGTCACTTTTTTAAACAGTTTTTGCAAAGAACATTGAAGTATTTTGAGGAGCAATTGGAGACAAAGAGTTTGCTCAGTGGGTGAGTGACTTGTCTTTAATTATTGGAATCCTTCTTTGAGTAGGAGACCAAACATTCCTTATCCATCCTAAGATAACCTAATATTCCCAATATCTAAGATTTCTCTCATTTCTGAGAGAACTACCTAGTACCCCAACCGGTTGCTGCAGAGCTATCAGGTTCCTGGCAGCAGTCTTTGCTTTCTCATTTGATGCCTAATTGTTGCTGTAGGCAGACACATTTGTTTCTGTTCTCTGCCACTTCTATTCTTTCATTGACCTGGGTCATTTATAATCCCCATGGTGCATAAAGCTAAAATCCTAGAAGCTTTGTCCACCACTATTTGGCAGCATTGTAAATTCAGTGAGATGATGGCAAGCAAAGGTGGTAAATCTGAACTGGCACATCTGGAATTATGCTTTGCAGACAGGTAAATGTATCTTTATGACCCTCCTGCAAGTAAAGATGTCCTGTAATTACAGAAAGGAAAAAAAAAAAAAAGAGTGTTTAGAGAGCAGGGCAATTTCATATCTGGGTGGGAAGAAAGGGAAGAGTAATGGCTGTTAACCAGAGGGCCCTGCACTGTCTGTAGTCAGAACTGCCTTGTTCAATAGCATTGCTGCAGTCATACACAATTTTCAGTAACAATTCATATACCTGAAGTCACCATCTCCCACAAGAATCACCCTTTCAGCCTTGAAATGAGAGGTATCAGAGACAGCTAGAAGATGGCAGCACTCATCAACATAGAAATCTTCATATGCCTCTTTATGTCTTAAATTGTTTTGCCCTTAAAGCCTTTTAATATAAATTAAATTGTGTTTTCCATTATTTTCAAGGTAAGCACTTGTAGTTTCAAGGTAGCACTTATTAATGCTCCATATAAACAAAACTTGGGATCTTCCTCCAAAATGCTCACACTTCAGATTGGCTTCCTGAAATGCATATTTTAGTCTTGTTTAGAAATATTTCCATATATTGGTTTTGTAGATGAGAAATCTAAATACACTGATCTCTGAACAACTACTTTCACAATTAATTTTATCTTTAGAGCCCATCTTGTAGGTGTTAAAGGATTTTAACCCCATAAAATAGAGATAAGGAAACAATTTCCAAGGTCATACAGAAACCTGAAGGTTTAGAAGCCAAGTAGAGTGCTTTAGTTATCATAGAATCATAGAATCATAGAATATCCTGAGTTGGAAGGGACCCTTAAGGATCATCAAGTCCAACTCTTGACACCGCACAGGTCTACCCAAAAGTTCAGACCATGTGCCTAAGTTCACAGTCCAATCTCTTCTTAAATTCAGACAGGCTCGGTGCAGTGACCACTTCCCTGGGGAGCCTGTTCCAGTGTGCAACCACCCTCTCTGTGAAGAACCCCCTCCTGACGTCCAGCCTAAATTTCCCCTGCCTCAGCTTAACCCCGTTCCCGCGGGTCCTGTCACTAGTGTTAATGGAGAAAAGGTCTCCTGCCTCTCGACACCCCCTTACGAGGAAGTTGTAGACTGTGATGAGGTCTCCCCTCAGCCTCCTCTTCTCCAGGCTGAACAGACCCAGTTACATAATCCTTTTTTTTTCTGCTGGGTACATCACAATATTGTACATTATAAAATACCAAATACTTAAAAAGCTATATATAATGGATTATTTTTTAGGACTCCCTAAGTCACCTTTAACTACTTTCCACAGCTGAAGTTCTTCTATAAACCATGTGCATGGCTAATAAGATATCTATATCATTCAACAAATAATAATTTTATCAATCCAGACATTGAAACTCTAGGTACAAAGGGCAATAGAAAACAGAAAACAGCACCCACTGAAGTTAGTGAGAAATTTGGCCAGGACTATCTAACAAAAGCAAATCAGTTTTGTCTTTTCCTTTCTTATTTTTTATACTTCATAAACTTGATACAGACAGGTGGGACAATGTAAGATTCTCTGTAAGCAGTTGTCTTGAGTTACACATTTCAATTATAAGTAAATCTTAAAAACCCGTTAACAGCAAATTAGGAAGTTAATGATTCATATGCTATGGTCAGCCCCATATCTTTAGGCTGTAATCCTCTCATTGTCTCATCATAACCTCTCTCCTGCCCTTAAATCTTAAATGCATAGTAAATAGCAAGGGAAGCTCTAGGTTATGCTACAGAACTGTTCCACTGATTTGGAGTTTTGGTTTTAAGCTGCACAGCACATAAACGTACTGCATATAAGTTAGCAGCCAACACACACCATGATGGGAGGCTGCAGTGATGCAGAGTTGACTCATCAGTCCTGAAGATCACTGAAAGTCCTTGTCCAAACCTGCATTTGGAAGCATTAATAACCAGGGAAAAGAAAAGAGAACTGCACAACATCAGACCTCTTCCAGAAACAATCTTCTCTGCCTAGAAAGAAATTTCTTCTCTTACCACCAGAAAATATCTCAGACCCAGAAACTAAAATAATCATGAGCAGAGCAGTCCATTTCCCAGTGTAATTTCTTCTGCAATAGTTACAGCAGTGTGATATTTTAACTTGGCTGAGTTATTCAGAAAAGGAATCTCACTTTTACATCCCAAATTGGTATAACTGTCAAATAGCCAAAAAAAAATCTTATTTGGAAAAAAAAAAACAAACAAAAAAACAAACCTGTGTGGCTCATTACCTCACACACCAGTGTTTATCAAGCAGTACCTTATATCATAATTCACAGGAATGGTTAGAAGTATAATTGTTCTTTTGTTATACTGAATGCCTGATATATTCACAACATTATAAGCCAAACCAGTTACTAGGCTGTTAAAGATGCTAAGCAAATTTGTGCATCAAAGGAAAAATGCTTGGGACTTTTTCCAGGGGCAGCTTTTTTTTTTTGCTTTTTTTTTTTTTTTTTCTGTTTTAAAAGAAGCATCGGATTTATTGCAATGATTTTGTATAACAGCACGGTTGTGCCAATCTGTATTAAACAACATAGTGCCTAACTCAATTTCAAGTGAACTACATAGGAAAACTGCCACTGAGCTCAATGAGGACTGGAGGAGTTTCTCTGATTATAAATATCTGATACTGAAAACAAGACAAAAAACATCAGCATTATGTTTCTCCTTAATGGAATTTAAGTAAGTAGCCAAGATCCTTCCTGTATTTAAAATAAAATAAAATAAAATAAAATAAAATAAAATAAAATAAAATAAATAAAATACCTTTTAAATGTACTTTATCTCCCTTCTAATACTGTCATTGCTAAAACTTCCTTTTAACATCGTTTCATCTTGCATCTCTAACTAGATAAATGTTCAACAAACTCACAGGAATTCCACTGAAATACTCAGTACACATAAAGCTAGTTACCTTAAAATGAAGGAAAGAAAAGGCTCACCCAATCATGGAAAGGAAAAACATTTATGAGCTCAAATATGAGCTCTGTCTTGGGTTCTGTCTCTTTAAGCTAAATCTTATTGATTTCTCCTAAACTGTTATTTAGGAACCTCTAATCACCCTTTATGCCTCAAAGATATGAATCAGAAAACACTTAATATTTTCACCCCATGGGAAGAGTTGTACAACTTTGGTCTGGTCCTTTGTGAAATTGTTAGAAAGCTTTAGCATACCATGATTACTTAAACTTTAAGGTCTATTCTTCCCTTTATGTACATGCCTAACACCTATTAATGCCAATGAGAGTTGTATCCATACAACAATGAAAGATAAAATTTGTCATTGTTTAAGATGCAGTGATCGCCCCTGTGCTGCTTTAGGAAAAATCTCAAGGATATTGCAAGTACTATAGAGAGTTAATCTTATTACACACTACTAATAGCATTTGTGGCAGTGTTTGCTTCTTATTCATCTGATGCCCTGTAACTGGAAAGCTGCTTCCATAACATGCACAGACCAGTCTCTGCTTAGGGGATTAATCCATAAGCTGCTATGATTCTATTCTCCTAACACTTTCTCCCCCACTGAGAACAGTTTTTGTTTACAGTTTGGATATTTGTAATTGAACAATAATGCTTTTTAAATTATTTTAAATACACGTACTTTAAACATTATTTATTTAGAAGAATCATGGATTCAAATACAGATATGTTTATTTAGGAATGAATATATTGCAATGCTTTTCAACAGCTAGTCTTCTTAAGTTACCATATGGTCAGCTTTACCTAATACTTTCCAAAAGTAAAATTGCTGCAGAGCTGATTAAGTACTCTTTAAGATAGCAATCAGAGAAAATAAAGACATCTATAAAAGAGAAATGAGTGCACTGAATACCATATGAGAGTCTCCTTTACTGGTCATCGTTGTCTTGTCTACAGAGGCTATCTATACTATTTAATATATATGGAGATATTTTTAACTAAGTTAACTTAGTGCACACTGATTAAATCAACAGAATCATGCTGACTTACATCAGCTAGTGTCCTAGCCCGCAAATCACAGGTTTCCCATAGACTTGAACAGAAAGGCCACCAATCATTAAGGAATCATTTGCAGGCACCAACTGAGTAATTAAAGCAGGTTTCATTATACAAATTTCATCATGCTGTGAAAAAAAAAAAAAAATCTATTGGCAACCCTTGTCCCAGACAGACCCAGTACAGTTTTAAAAGTTGTGTTGTATATATATTCCATCTGGGGATTTCATGATTCACACTGATAATTTATCTGAAGTGGTAGCTCTTATACAGTCCTTGATAGATCCCAGAGATGCAAAGGTTCTGTTTAAACTAGGGGACTTAGAACAGTCTGGATTTTTAAAGAGAGGCAGTCCACATTCTCATTTATAGAGATGGTCCCTTCATGCCTCTGTCTCTCCTAGGCAGGCTACAGGCCTTGATATTATCTCTGTGCACTGACTGCCCCTGAAAACATACATGCTCCAAGAATCCTCACCTCTGGAGGATCTTAGCTGTAGCCCCAAAAGTCATATTGTTGAAAGTATCTTCATGATGAGTTTCCCCAAATAAAACAATTGGGGAATACAAGAGCCAGAATGAAAAATAAATAAATAAATAAATAAATGGGGGAAAAAATAAGAAAGAAAAAAAAAAACAGACCTTGTGAGTTTTTTAAAATGCGATATGCTTCAGATATCCAGAATATCCAGAAAAGAGAGGAAAAATATTTCAGCTCTCATGTGAATGAGAACAAGGGAGAAAGGTAAATACAGTAGACAGTATATATATAAGTATAAATCACTTATCAAAACCCAACAGCTTAATTTTGATCTAGCAAGCCTCAAAACTTTCTGCAAGTTTTACTTGCCCTAAATTTTGCAGAATCTAGAGCAAAAATGGGATTTTTTATTGCATTTGGAAGAGGATATTCATAAGCTTTAATAGTGTGCCCTTGGACAGGCACACACAAAAGGAGGCCCATTCCAAGATACCTTGAAGAAGCCCACTGGAACAATCAAGAGAAAAAACATTTTCCTGATTCAGATAAGATGGTGTAATGCTAGAACAGTATTGATATCGCACCAATGTTTTGTCTATTGCTGAGCAATGCTGGCATAGCATCAAGACTCTGTCTCCAACCACCCCACTCCCCAAAGCCAGTAAGCTGGGGATGGCCAAGAGCTGGGGAAGGGACGTCACCAGTGCAGCTGACCTAAACTGACCAAAGGAATATTCCATACCATATGATGTCACACTCAGCAATAAAAGCTGAGGAAGGGGAATGAGAAGGGGGAGGGAGGGCTCTCATTATGAAAACATCTGTCTTCCTGAGCAACTGCTATACATATTGAGGTCCTGCTACCCAAGACATGTCCAAACAGTGCTTGCTGATGGGAAGTAGAGAATCTTTTCTCCCTTTGCTTCCATGTGGCCTTTGCTTGGTTTTTGTTTGTTTGTTTGATTTTTATTTTTTATTTTCCTTTAATTAAACTGTGCATATATCAACCTGTGAGCCCTTTTTTCATCATATTTTTTCCTCCTGTCCTTTTGTGGAGGGGGGGTGAGACAGCAGTGTGGTGGAGTTTAGCTAGCCATCAGTGTGAAACCACCACAATGGGTCAGAGACGGACTTTCCAATGCTTTAAGTAATGACCAACAGTGTAGAAATAAAACAGATTTAGATTTCAAAACAGTCTCTTCCACCCTCACTTGCATCCCTTATTTTCCAGTTTGAAGGCCTCAGCAAGTTTCCGGGATTTCCAACAATTCTTCCTTGCCCTGTTTTCCCTTATATTATGAGACAGTACGTGCATTTTTGTTTTTTACTTAAAAGACAACAAAGCATGGGCTTAAATCCAATCAGATTCTAAGCACAGATATTGTCAGATATAAATATTAGACCCCAAGAATAATATATGTTCAACAGTAAAACCCTCATAATGATAATTACAATTGAAGGAAATATTTTCTCTTTCATATGCAAAAGAATAAAAATAAATAAATTAAAGAATCCCAAGAAAATTGGCACATTTATTACAAACTGTCCTTGACTTGCTTACTATAAAATAAAAATAGACATTCTTTGGCACATCTCTCACTGCATATAAATTTAATCAATTTGCTGTTAGCAAATATTAAATCACAGAATCACAGAATTTCTAGGTTGGAAGAGACCTCAAGATCATCGAGTCCAACCTCTGACCTAACGCTAACAGTCCCCACTAAACCATATCCCTAAGCTCTACATCTAAACATCTTTTAAAGACTTCCAGGGATGGTGACTCCACCACTTCCCTGGGCAGCCTGTTCCAATGTCTAACAACCCTTTCGGTAAAGAAGTTCTTCCTAACATCCAACCTAAAATCTAGATATGCAGCTGTAAACATCTCTCCTGTTCCCTCGGGTGGCATGTGGACTTATATTTTATATTATATATATTATCTATAGTATATATTTAATATATTTAATATATATTTTACATATATATTTTATTTTATATTTTATAGATGTACCATCAAGCCACAGCATGTTTGCTGTTATTTGAGACTGATTGAGAGAGCTTTAAACCAGGATCAATGGGGGAGGGGAATACCATTGGGAACGCTGAGGTTAAAGCAAGGGATGTGTATGGCACTGTCTGAGGGTGGCAATATACACTGCTCCAGGGAGCACTGCGGATTCAGGAGTACATCTGAAATGCCTGTATATCAATGCACACAGTATAGGGAACAAACGGGATGAACTGGAAGCTTTGGACCTTTCCCAGAGGTAGATCATTGGTATTAGTGAGACTTGCTGGGACAAGTCTCTTCAGTTTACATGGCAAGGACTTGGTAGCAGAGGGGCTGCAGGGGCAGCCTCTGTGAGAAGAGTCCAGAAGCTGCCCATGTAAGACAAGATGTTACATAAGATCCAGTTTCATGGATACAAAAGGGACATGCCACTCAAAAGAGGAGTGGCCAGCAGGTCGAGGGGCCTCTACTCTGCCCTTGTGAGGCCCCACCTAGGGTACTGCATCCAGGTCTGGAGCCCCCAGCACAAGAAGGATGTTGATCTGTTAGAACAGGTACAGAGGAGGGCCACAAAGATGATCAGAGGGCTGGAGCACCTCTCCTATGAAGAAAGGCTGAGAGAGCTGAGGCCGTTCAGCCTGGAGAAGGCTCTGGGGTGATCTCATTACAGCTTTTCAGTACTTAATGGAGGCTTATAAAAAAGATGAAGAGTGACTCTTTGCTCAACCAGACAAGGACAGGACAAGGGGGAATGGTTTTAAATTAAAAGAGAGGAGATTTAGATTAGAAGTTAGGAGGAAATTCTTCACTCGGAGGGTGGTGAGGCACTGGAACAGGTTGCCCAGAAAGGTTGTGGATGCCCCATCCCTGGAGGTGTTCAAGACCAGGTTAGATGAGGCCCTGAGCAACCTGATCTAGTGGGTGGCATCCCTGCCTATGGCAGGGGGGTTGGGACCAGATGATCTTTAAGGTCCCTTACAACCCAAGTCGTTCTGATTCTATGCCACTGTCCAGAGCCGAGAAAATAAACAACACTGGTTGCGTCTTTGTGAGAGCATATTTAAGAAAGGGAAAAATTGAGCAACAGAATCTGGGAGAGAGAGGAGTAAGAAACAACCTTGCAGACATCAAGGTCAGTGAAGAAGGAGGGGGAGGAGGTGCTCCAGGCTCCAGAGCAGATTTCCATGCTGCAGCCCATAGAGGAGCCTGTGGTGAAGCATGTGGATCTGACCTGAAGGAGGCTGTGGCCCATGGAGAGGCCCCGCCAGAGCAGACTCCGGGCCAGACCGGCAGCCCGTGGAGAGAAGCCCACACAGGAGTAGATGATCTGGCAGGAGCTGCCATCCCTGGGGGACCCAGGTTGGAGCAGTTTGCTCCTAAAGGATGGACCCCATTGTGCGGATCCGTCTTTGGAGTAGTTCTTGAAGTGCTGCTGTCTGTGGGAAGCCCACGCAGGATCAGTTCAGGAAGGACTGAATCCTGTGTGAGGGACGCCACATTGTAGCAATGGAAGAGAGTGACCATGAAGCAGGAGCACCTCTCCCCCTCCTTCTTCACTGACCTTGGCGCCTGCAAGGCTGTTCCTCACTCCTCTCACTCTCCCAGGTGCTGTGTGGCGCAGCTTTTTTTTTTTTTCCCTGTCTTAAATATGCTCTCATCGAGGTGCAAAAGAACATCGCTTATTGGCTCAGCTCTGGTCAGCAGTGGGGCCCTTACCAAACATGGGGCAGCTTCTAGATCCTTCTCACAGAAGCCACCCCTATGGCCCCATTACCAAAACCTTGCCACGTAAACCCATGGGCAGTATTGGCACATCAACCCACAGCTGCTACTACTACTTATGACCTAATTAAGTACCCGTGCCTCAGATGTGCAGATCATCCTCCCTCACCCCTCTCCCTGAATAAACTGTGGAAAGGGAAGAATTTGTATGCATGTCCCTGAAAATGTCAAGTGTATGCTGACTGGTAAACAATGCTTTTCTGATGATACTTTTTAAATGGAACTGAATTTTTACACTGTGTTCAATATGAAAATTGTGGGGGCAGCAAAAGGGATATAAGATTTGATACATTTAACTTATATCTGAAAAAGCCTTTATCTAAGGAAAAAAATGAACAAGGCATTTTAACAGAACATGAATTTTAAGCATGTAAGCATTCCTGTGCAAGATTAGTAGCAGCATATATGTTCTCCCGCTTGGGGACTTATTCCCTCTTTCTGCATTTTATTACTTTGTTAACAAATGCAGATTTTTTTCATAATTAAACCAGCCATTTAAAGTTCTGAAGTATGTGATTATGTCAAGATTTTCTGCATTTTCTCCCTAATTATCAGATTAGTATAATAGTAGAAGGGAGCTGTTAGCAAAGGAATAAGATAACGAAAAAACAACAACAAAGAAATAAACACAATACTGAATTAACTCTACCTTCGAATGTTAGTACACTGAGAACTGGTCTGAACAGGTTGTCTGGCCATTGAAGAGCCACTCACCTAGTAACATTTTAAAAAGTATAAACTTTCTAAGTATTCTCCTATAGTACTGATTAACTTGAAAATGGTGTTTGAAGAGCACATGTAAAATGGAGTATGTACTGCACTGATTTTTTTTTTCATGACAACACAAAAGCAATTTCTATGTCTGAATTCGAGTATTGGCTATTAATAATTATTTCCTCCAGGGAAAAAAAATCTATATTTAGAAACAGCAATATTTCCCTTGGGCTGATATAAGGGAAATAACAGGCCTTCAATGATTCCCTAAGTATATTAAAAGATAAATCTTTCAAAATTAGGTGGAGAATATTGGGAAAGAACCCTTACTAGCTACTGGAGCTCTGTGCTTAATTTCGCATTATTATTTTTGTTTAAATGAGAAAAATAATCCAGCAAAAATTAAATGAGAAATTTTCACATGAATGCCTCTGGGCATTATTAAGATTCATAGTATTAAATGTCATTCTGCTTCATAAGAAATGGATCTGAACAAGGTAGTAAATACCTACTACCTTTATAATGGAGACAATATTTTGCATTACCAGTGTTTCTGAAACAGGATGACTGAACTGATATTTTCCCTAAATACATAGCCACAACTTCAATGCTCCATCATTTTCCAGTGGCAGCATCCATACTCCTATACTTTAGCAGCAGGTAAAATAACCCTGATTAAATTAATCAGTGTCTTCAGCTACTGTGTGTGCTTATTATAAACCCTCTAACATTGTATTTTCTGAAGATATATCCTTAAGTGCAATAATTTTAGGAGTTGTTTCATTAGCAAGTATGTTTATTAACAGTAAGCAAGCATCACTATTATAGCCAAGTATTACTAAGTATCACTAGAAGTGGCAACAGCAGCAATTGCTGTGTGCTGAGAAGAGCGCGAGGCTTGCAAAGTCCCATGGGTTGTCTGAGGGGATTTCTGGACCCTGACACCCTCGGGCTGTGTGTGATGTCTGTGTGGAGGTGCTGGCTGACAGACAACTGGTCTCATGGGAGGGCTGAGCAAGAGTTGGGCAGTGCTGGCTGACTGTGTAGCCAGTTCAAAGTACAGGCAACCATATATATCTTACCCCTAGGGAGCACCAGTGACTAGGAGCACCACAAACATGGCATGCAAACAGGAATATGGCAGTTTGTGTGAGAAAGGTGGTGTACTCTGCCAGTAGGTGGGCTACCATCTCCCCTTCTCACCAGCAGGCTTAGACTGAAGCCTTGAAGGTCTCTCTGGACTCCTGTAGTTTGTGTGAACCTACCAAGCACTTTGAGATCTCCAAGGAATTATCAGGGCTGATTAGGCAGTGCTCTGAGATCCTTGGAAGAATAGCAGTTGAGATCAGGCAAGTGCTATGCTCTGCAGCAGCCAGAAACCATCTCCCTAGCCAGGCTAGCCTGGGATGAGTGGAGGTGGCCATCCAGACAGAGCTTCCTGTTAGGGAGGCTGCTGTCCATGTGGATGGCTGCAACATCTGCAGCTCACACTCCTGGGTAAAGGAGGATGGGAGCTCCACCTGTACAAGGCGTGCACTGGTGGAGTCACTCAGGCAGCAGGTGGAAGAACTACAGGAGGAAGTCAGCAGGTTACAATGCATTAAAGAAGGAGAATAAGAAATAGAGTATTACTTGAGGCGTTGCACAGAGAATTACTAGGGCCCTGTCACACTGACCTCCAAGGAGTAGCAGACAAAAAACATCAACAAGACACAGATAGCACCTTAGAAAAGGAGGTGTCACGGTCTCTTGTAACTCGTGGCAACAGGATGATGATTCCCCTGTTTCCTCACAAGTACCAACCAGCAACAAATATGAAGCTTTGGCAGTGGATGAAATCAAAGAGCAAGACTCACAGGGTGAAACAGCATCAGCTATGCATGCTAAAAGTAACAGAAGGAAATGGCGAGTACTGGTAGGGGGTGACTCCCTACTGAGAGGCACTGAGGTGCCCATCTGCTGACTTGATATTCAGTTAGGGAAAGTCTGCTACTTGCCAGGAGCCAAGGTCTGGGATGCTGCAGGGAGACTGCCACAAGTGGTAAAAAGCACAGACTACTATCCCTACTTCTTTTCCATGCGGGCACCAACAATATGGTGCAGCATATCCTGAGAAAAATCAAGTAGGACTTCAGGGTCCTAAGGGCACAAGTGAAGGGGATGGGGGCCCAGGTGGTGGCCTTCTCCATCTTGCCAGTCAGAGACAGGGTCATGGGCAGAAGTTGACACATCATGCAGATTAACACCTGGCTATGTGGCTGGTGTCATCGACAGGGCTTTTATGATCATAGAAAGTACTATGACAAATACAGATTACTGGGGAGAACTGGTATCCACCTATATAGGAAACGAAGGAGAATCTTCACTGGCAGGTTGGCTTTGGCTGCATCATGCTTTAAACTAACAAACCTAGGCGATAGGGCCCTAAACCATGACACTCATGAGCAACAGGGAGGAAGACTGAACCTACCAGAGTAGTGAGGAATGCTCCCCAACTCTCCAAAAAGGTTCTGTCAAAAAATTTAGACAGTTGAAGGTCCAAATGAAATGCCTCTATGCAAACAGATATAGCATGAGTAACAAACAAGAGGAGCTGGTACCACCACCCATCTTGTAGTCCCAAACCTGGGAAAAAAAAACAAGAAAGCCTTGAAGAAAATAGGGAGTCCTGTAGCTTGTGTAGTCTTTCTATTGCTTGTGTAGTCTTTTAGCTGAAAGAGAGAGACAGGTAGCCTTGGGCTAGCAGAAGCAAGGAAGATAAGGGATAAAAGGTAAAAAACAAGAAGGAGAAAAACAGCTTCAGACTGACCCATGGCAACCTTTTGCTCATTAATGCTCATTAACATATTTAAATTCACACCAATCAAAATTGTAATATATGCTAATGTGGGATTTGGTGTGTCATGTCTGTCGTCGTTCCCCCCCCCGCTGTTCCTTCGTAATGCGCAAACTCAGTAGAGATAAATTAGGTGAGCTGTAATAGCCAATCAAAAGTAGCCAAAGAGATAGTTTTCATAAGTTTTCTGTGTATAAATTATTGTGATTTGAGTCAGAGGTGTGCTTGCTTTGCAAAAGATTGCCAAACACCTGACTCTGCAGAGTTATATAATTATTTAATTAAAAGACCTTCATGTGGATTCTGACTCTGTGTACTTATTGTCGCGGCACACTGGGCACAAACCTACGGACAACAATCTGGAAAACTACAACTTGATTACTATCACAGAAAATTGATGGGATGAATCACACAAATGGAGTGCTGCAATTGGTGGCTATAAGCTGTTCAGAAGGAACAGGCAAGGAATGAAAGGTGGGGAGTTTGCCCTCTGTAAAACAAACAAACAAACAAAAAAAAACAGGATTTTAGGATTGATTGCACGGAGCCATCTTTGAATAACAGCAATGCACAGGTCAAGAGCTTGTGGACGAAGCCAACAAAGTAAACTTTGTGGTTGGTTTCTACTAGAGGCCACCTGATCAAGGAAAGGATGTTGATGAAGAGTTCTTTCTTACACTACAGGAAGCGTCACAATCACAGGCCCTGATCCTGCTAGGGGCCTTCAACGACCTGGACATCTGCTAGAAGAGTGGCACAACAAACTGCAATTGTTCCAAGAAACTACTGGAGTGCAATGAGGAAAACTTCCTAGTACAGGTGATAGAGAGCCCAAGCAGAGGAGTGGCATTACTGGATGTGTTGCTGACCAATGCAGAAGGAAGAACTTATCAGAAAGGCCAAGTCTGGAGTTAGCCTGTGCTGCAGTGATCATGCCCTGGTAGAATTTTCAGTCTTGAGGGGTACAGAATGGAGAAAAAGTAGAGTTAAGACCCTAAACTTCAGAAAAGCAAACGTGGTTGTTCAGAGCAGTAGTGCATGGGATCCCTTGGGAAACTGCCACAGATATAAAGGAATAAATGAGAGATGGGAGATATTTACTATCATTTTTCTTAGGGCACAAGTGCTCTCAATCCCGACACACAAGAAGTTGGGCAATTTTTCTTAGGGCACAAGTGCTCTCAATCCCGACACACAAGAAGTTGGGCAGAGGAGGCAGGAGACCAGTTTGTCTAAGTTATGAGCTCTTAGCCAAAAAAAAAAAAAAAAAAAAAAAGCATAGGCAGTGGAGGCAGGGATACGCATCCTGGGAAGATTATAGGGGTATGTCCTGGGAGTGCGAGTAGGGGATCAGGAAAGCCAAGGCACAGCTGGAGCTGAACTTGGCTAGAGATGTAAAAAATAACAAAAGGTTTCTTCAACCACACAGGACAGCAAAACAGCAAAGGAAAATAAAAGAAACTGTACCACCCCCCACCCCACCCCATGAGCAAAACAGGTAGTTTTAGTTTGCTTTTAGTTTCTCACTGTTCTAGTCTGCTAGTGATCGTCAATAAATTATATTAATCTCTCTACACTCAGTCTGTTTTGCCCGTGATGGTAATTAATGAGTGATCTCCTTGTCCCTATCTCAACCCATGAGCTTTTTTCATTGTATTTTCTCTACCTGTTCCTTTGAGGAGGGGAGAACCATTGAACTAACCATCAGTGTGAAAACACCACATCTTTGTACTTTGGGAACCATCTATTAACAGTTATACTTTTTACCTTTACTCCTCTGAATGCCCAACTGTAGAGGATACAGGGAATGACACCTTCCCCTTCTCATTCAGGCCATTGACTCTGGCAATTCCAGAGTCACAGCTCATTACACTGTACTGGGGCCTGGACTGAGCATATCAAGCAATAGCTAGCATCCTCAAGGGGAAGAGGTCTCTGGATTTGTGCAGAGATTTGTGCAGGTCTACCTGGAGGTGTGCAAAGCATTTGACACTGTCCCACACAACATCCTTGTCTCTCAATTGCAGAGACATGGATTTGACAGATGGACTATGTGGTAGATAAGGAATTGGTTGGATGGTCAAACTCAAAGAGTTGCAATCAACAGCTCAATGTCCAGGTGGAGATCAGTAATGAGTGGTGTTCCTCAGGGGTGAGTATTGGGACTGGCGCTGTTTAACATCTTTGTTGGCGACATGGACAGTGGGATTGACTGCACCCTCATCAAGTTTGCGGATGACACCAAGCTGTGTGGTGCAGTCAACATGCTGGAGGGGGAAGGAATGCCATCCAGAGAGACCTTGACATGCTCAAGAGGTGGGCCTGTGTGAACCTCTTGAAGTTCAACAAGGTCAAGTGCAAGGTCCTGCACCTGGGTCTGGGCAATCCCAAACATGAATACAGGTATGTCGATTGAGTGGATACAAAGCAGTCCAGCAGAGAAGGACTTGGGGGTATTAGTTAGTGAAAAGCTTGACATGAGCCAGCAATGGGTGCTTGCAGCCCAAAAAGCCAATAGTATTCTGCGCTGCATGAGAAGAACCAGCCAGAAGGCTGAGAGAGGTGATTTTCCCTCCTCTGCTCTGCTCTCATGAGACCCCATCTGGAATACTGTGTTCAGCTCTGGGGCCCAGAGCACAAGAATGACATGGACTTGTTGGAGGGAGTCCAGAGGAGGGCCATGAAGATCATCAGAGGAATGGAGCAACCCTCCTACAAAGACAGGCTGAGGAAGTTGGGGTTGTTCAGCCTGGAGAAGAGAAGATTCCGGGGAGACCTTATAGCAGCCTTTAGTACTTAAAGGGGGCCTACAGGAAAGATGGAGAGAGACTCTTTATCAGGAAGTATAGTGACAGGACAAGGGGCAATGTCTTTAAACTAAAAGCAAATATATTTAGATTAGACATTAGGAAGAAATTCTTTACTATGAGGGTGGTGAGGCACTGGAACTGGTTGCCCAGAGAAGTTGTGGGTGCCCCATCCCTGCAAGTGTTCAAGGCCAGGTTGGATGGGACTTTGGGCAACCTGGTCTAGTGGAAGGTGTCCCTGTCCATGGCAGGAGGGTTGAAACTAGATAATTTTTAAGGTCTCTTCCAACCCAAACCATTCTATGATCAACATGGTTTATCAAAAGCATTTTTCATGCATAAGAAAAGAAAATTACTTAAACAATAAAGTATCTGAGATCTACATCAGGTTGATCTATGTGATATATTTCATTAACATAATTCAAAACAAATGTATAAAAAACAAAAGACTATTTCAAGCTTTTATATATAAGAAGATGTCTTATATAAGACAAGAAATTTCTTATATAAGAAATATAAGAAGAATGGTATTCTATAATACAATTATTGAAAAAATAAACAAAGATTTAAACTTCTTTGGAAATTTAAAATGTACAAATAACTAATTAGTATTTTAAAATATTTAAATCTTCCACTTTAATAACTTTTTAGAATGAGCTATGCTGCTACTAATAACTTTAAAAATTCAATAGCACTAGACAAATAATTGAGTAATGCCACTAAATTAGTAGCTTGCTACAAGCATTAAATCCTATCCTTAGATACTCTTGAAGACATTGCCTTCTATTATCTATTTGAAGTATTGTTCATATAGAAAGCAACTTTGCATTCTCTTTTTCAGCTTGTCTAAACTCCATGCAGGTTCTAGAAGACTGAGAAAGCTTCAAGACAGAGCCTGAGGTTATGAAAGCATGCTGGATGGACATAATATCCATGCCAAGAAGTATGCTGGATGTTTCAAAGCCTCAAGATCAAAATCAAAACCCCTTCAGTTCGTCTCTCTTTTTAGGGGACTGTCAGACTTTATCCCATATTTATTTCCCTCAAGTTCAACAATGGTGCCAGAAACAAAACAAAACAAAACAAAACAAAACAGTGATTTGAACATAGAAAGATGAAAGCAAGTTTTCCCTTTTCCTTCTGTTAATATTTTTTCTAGTCTATCATGTCTGTCCTGTATAGCCAGGCACAGTTGGCCATGATGGCCATTTCCTCACACTTAGGGTGATCCTAGAAACTTCAGTCCTTTCCTGACAGTCTTTTGGAATGACTCATCCAAGAGTGCTGCTCTTAATGGATACAGAAACAAATATTAAGAAACAAACCTTTCTAGAAGTATGTACTGGCTCCATCCATTTCTAGAAGTGTGTGCTGGCTGGGATGGAGTTAGCTTTCTTCACAACAGCCAGTAAGATGCTTGTATTTTGGATTTGTGCATAGAACAATGTTTATAATACACCAATGCTTTGACTATTGCTGAACAATGTTTGCACAGCATCAAGACTTTCTTCCCCCCCCCGTCCCCCGTCCCCCGTCCCCCAGTGAGTAGGATGGGGATGAGCAAGAATTTGGGGGGAAACAAAGCTGGAAGCTGGGCCAGCTGACTGGCCAAAGGGATATTTCATACCATATACAATGCTCAGCAATAAAAGCTGGGGTAGAGGGAGAAGGTTTGGTTTTTGGTTTCCAAGGCAGCTGTTGTTCATAGTCTACCTGGGCATTGGTCTGCCTTTGTGAGGTGGTGAGTGATTTCTTTTACTTCACTTGTTAGTTTTTCTTCCTTCCTTCACCTATTAAACTGTCTTTATCTTGACCCACAAGCTTTCTTGGTTTTGCTCTTTATAGTCTCTCCCGAAGGGAGGCTGGCAGGGGAGGAAGTGAGCAGCTCTCTGTGTGCTTGGCTGTTGGCCAGGTTCACCCCAAGATAAAGAGCTTACAAGAACTTGTAAAGCCTATTTGTGACGCAGGACTTGGAAGCCAAAGCCAGGATCCGTCTTTTTGCCAGAATAGCTGCCATAAAATAGGAACAGATTCTAAAAGCTGCCTAGCTTGACGGGGGAGTTGACTTGCAGGTAACAATCTCTATAGTCCATTAGAGTCACTGAAAGATTACACAGACAAAGATTATACCACTAATGCATGCAAATACAGGACATCAGGAGTATTGGCTTTTCCTCTTGACTCTAGAAACAGTTTACAACTAGTGTCTACAAGCCAAACATACCCATCATGTCTTTTTGGGAGGACGATATGGGTGTTTGATGCAATTGCATGGGTCTGTTACAGAACAGCTTTCTATTTGTGACTACTTCTAACTAAAGTGCATGTCTTCACTACTGTAGTGGGTTTACATGGCAAGGTTTTGGAAGCAGGATGGCTTCTGTGAGAAGAATCTAAAGCTGTCCCATGTTAGGTAAGGGCCCCACTGCTGACCAGAGCCAAGTCAATAAGTGATGTTGTTTGCGCCTCTGTGAGAGCATATTTAAGAAAGGGGAAAAAAAAAAATGCTGCCTCACAACAGCTGGGAGAGTGAGAGGAGTGAGAAACAATCTTGCAGGCACCAAGGTCAGTGAAGAAGGAGGAGGAGGAGAGGTGCTCCAGGTGCCGGAGCAGAAGTTCCCCTGCAGCCTGTGGTGAGGACCACGGTGAAGCAGGATGTCTTCCTGCAGCCCATGGAGTACCACGGTGGAGTAGGGGTCCAAGCTGCAGCCCATGGAGGAGCCCACAGTGGAGCAGGTGGACCTGCACCGATGGAGGCTGCGGCCTGTGGAGGACCCCCATCGGAGCAGATTCTGGGCCGGACCTGTAGCCCGTGGAGAGGAGACCACACAGGAGCAGGTGACCTGGCAGGAGCTGCTGCCTGTGGGGGATCCAGGTTGGAGCAGTTTTCTCCTGAGGGATGGACCCCGTGGTACGGACCCATATCTGGAGCAGTTCTTGAAGAGCTGCTGCCTGTGGGAAGCCCATGCCAGATCAGTTCATTAAGGACTGCATCCCGTGGGAGGGACCCCACACTGAAGCAGGGGAAGAGAGTGACCGAGCAGAGACTCAGTGCTATAGACTGACCACAACCCACCTTCCCCCCTTCTCCTGTGCTGCTTGGGGGGAGGAGGTGGAAGAGGGTGGATGGAGGGAAGGCATTTTTGGTTTCTTTCCTTTGTTTCTCACTTCTCTAGCTTGTTAGTAATAGGCAATAAATCTTACTATCTCCCTACTTTGAGTCTGTTTTGCTTATCACGATAATTATTGTGCAATCTCCTCATCCTTATCTCAGCCCTTGAGCCCTTTGCATCGCATTTTCTTCCCCTTCCTCTTTGAGGAGGGGGAGTGAGAGAGCAGCCGTGGTAGAACTTGGCTGCCCACCCGAGTAAAACCACCACAGCTACCTACTCATACAGACTATGAGATACTAAGGGATACTCCCAGCAGTCTACAGACAAAAGCACCTGGATCCATGGCCAGCGTTAATGCAACTCTTGCAATGTTTTCTACATTTGTCTCTATATGGTACATGAAGGCTGGAGCTCTTCATGTTGATGTGAGGCTGATGGCAGCAGACATAGCAGTACTTCTCAAACTACATTTGGCAACAAAGACTAATACATGCTTCCCTTTTCATTTAGACTAGAGACAAGAAATATCTAAACTCTTTTTCCCAGTGAAGGCTGGGTCTGGTCCTACTACTGAACTCAATGGTAGGCAACTCACTGCAAATACAGAACCATTTTTATCTGAGAAGAAATATAAGTTAGCTTTCCTTGGCTGATGGGTAGGGCTCAAAGGGTTGTGGTAAATGGGGCCACATCAGGCTGGTGGTCAGTCGCCAGTGGGGTCCCCCAGGGCTCTATTTTAGGGCCAGTTCTTTTCTATGTTTTCATAAATGATTTGGATGGAGGACTAGAAGGTGTTTTGAACAAATTTGTTGATGACACTAAACTGGGAGGAGTTGTTGACTACGTCAAGGGTGGAAAGGCCTTGCAGAGAGATCTGGACAGATTGGAGAGCTGGGCGATCACGAACCCGCATGAAATTTAACAAGAGCAAGTGCTGGGTCCTGCATCTGGGACAGGGCAACCCTGGCTATACATACAGACTAGGCGTTGAGACACTGAAGAGCAGCCCCGAAGAGAGGGATCTGGGGGTTGTGATTGATAGCAAGCTGAATATGAGCCAGCAGTGTGCCCTGGCAGCCAGGAGGGCCAACCATATCCTAGGGTGCATCAAGCATGGCATTGCTAGTCAGTTGAGGGAAGTGATAGTCCTGCTCTACTCTGTGCTGCTGCGGCCTCACCTCGAGTACTGTGTGCAGTTCTGGGCACCACAGTACAAAAAGGATGTGAAACTATTGGAGAGCGTCCAGAGAAGGGCTACGAAGATGGTGAAGGGCCTAGAGGGGAAGACATATGAGGAGCAGCTGAGGTCACTAGGCCTGTTCAGCCTGGAAAAGAGAAGGCTGAGGGGAGACCTCATTGAGGTCTACAGCTTCCTCACAAGGGGGAGTGGAGGGGAAGGCACCAATCTATTCTCTTTAGTGACCAGTGATAGGACCCGCAGGAATGGTGTCAAGCTGCAATGGAAGGTTCAGGTTGGATATCAGGAAAAGGTTCTTCACTGAGAGGGTTGTCGCACACTGGAACAGGCTCCCCAGTGAAGTAGTCACGGCACCAAGCCTGTCAGAGTTTAAGAAGCATTTGGACTGTGCACTTTGTCACATGGTCTGAATTTTTGGGTAGACCTCTGTGGTGCCAGGATTTGGACTCAATGATCCTTGTGGGTCCTTTCCAACTCGGGATATTCTATGATTTCCTTTGAGAACATTCCTAAAAAAAGAGTAGAAATGGAAGTCAGTGACAGAATGATTGTCACATAAGTGATAAAATTTATTCACTGAAAGAAAAAAAAAAATCACTTATTAGCTCATCTCTGGCATTTTGGTTATTACTAAGAAAAGGAAGGCTTTGACAATTCATGGATCTTAACAGTCTTGCACTGTAATCCTCTCCTGAGACACCAAAATCCTAGCATTCCACACAAAAACAGCTTGCAAGTGGATGAGAGCACTGCGTGTGGCCTCCCTGTTGATTGCCTCTGCAAGGACACCCGCACTCCCTGGTCCCTGCACTGCTGGCAACTGGGTAGCACTGTCATTGCACCAGAGCAGCACAAGTCAGCTCAATTCCCTATTCAAGTCCTACTCTGCCTCCAGTTTCTTTCTTCCAAGACACAAATATTTTAAAACTCAAAACAAGTCTGGGAGACAACTAAAATTAGCCTCTCCAAACATATGAGCTGAAATTACTCCATTTGACAGCTATTCCAGCTATCACAGTCTCTAATAGCTGTAGAATCATATTTATAGATTGTCCCTAAATGTGTATACCAAACTACTCAAGTTTTTAAGCTGAATTAATTCCTAAGAACTTAGTGACGGTGCTCAGATTCCAGCTAATTCACCCTTTGCTTTTACTCACATAGGACTATAAAATCTACTAGACAGATCTCACAGTAGAGACAAAAAGCCAGACTGATGATCTGTTACTCTGTTTTAGGTGGGTGTAAGCAAAACAGAAGTCTGGCCTTGACTTTTTTGTTTATTTCATTTTAAGTGATAGCTTTTGCTCAAATACCTGTCATCTTATTTGATGAGTTTTGATGACTTGTGGTTTCCAGGAAGACAGCGCTAAACTCCTGGTCTTTAGGATTTTTATCAGCAACACCACAATCTCACATTGCAAGCTACCAGGTGTGCTATTATCTGGGTACAGATCAGCTTTGACAAAGGTAATAGAACTACATTATCGTTTTGGCAAACAATGGAGTTGCAGGTATTGATGACCAAAATGCCCAGGCCCAAAAATTCTCAACAGGACAATAATAATCCTTAACTGCAACTTCTGAAATGGTAGTTTTCAAAATGAAAGCTGTAAGACTTTTGGGGCAATGACCATTTCACAGAACAACAGCCTAGGAAGCCTGAAGGAGTCAAGCCTGCTGATACAGGCAGCTGCCGTGGAGATACCAAACAACTCTTGCACTGACAACTTCCTCCCTGGCCACAGGAAGACTGGTGAAAGAGTCTTGGGCACAGGTAAAGGACTCTCTTAAGCCAGCGTGGTCACCAACAGTTGAATTGTGTTCAGTAGAAGACCTTCTGGTACTGTTGAGATAGTAAGTGTGTCTTCCATGGATACACGTACTTCGTGACAAGAGGACAAAGTACAAAAAAGCCACAGTGCATTGCTTGAGCAGTATTTCTTCCTAGAGACAAAGGTTAGGGGTAACTAGGTACTGATTAGATATCTAGATAAAATTGATTTTATTTAGACAAGGTCTTGAATACACACCAATGAACAAGTGCAAAATTCTAAAAAATTGATAGAATGTTTGAAAAACTTATGCCCTGACCCTGGCAATGCTGGAGAACTACAGCTTGCAGCACTGTGCTGGGGCCTGGCTTGCACCTATCAAACAGTGATTAACACTACTGAGTACCCTCAAGGGAAGGAGGAGGAGGTCGCTGAATCTGATGACCAGATAAGAAACACTGTGGCTAAACCAGAGGGCCAACCATCTATGGTATCAGTTGGGCCCATAGCCAAGACAAAACAATGGAAACAGAATTCAGCTCATTTAGTAAGGGAAGTCCCAGGAGGGAGAACTGAAATAGGCAGGCAGCTCTAAAGCAGAGTCATCACAAAAACAGGAGGAAGAAGAGACAGAAATCAAAAATGAATCAGAAACCACCCGATCCCTATCCCTGAAAGAGTTGCGAGATATACAAAGGGATTTCAGCCATCACCCAGGTGAGCACATCCTCACCTGACTGCTTTGATGCTTGGATACTGGGGCAGGTAGCCAGGAACTAGAAGGCAAGGAAGCCAAGCAGCTGGGATCCCTCTCTAGAGAAAGGGTCATTGACAGAGAAAATGGGAGAGAGCCACAAGTTCTCAGCCTCTGGAAGCAACTCCTGTCAGGTGTGAAGGAAAAGTATCCCTTCAGGGAAGATATTGTATATCACCTAGGCAAGTGGACCACCATGGAGAAAGGTCTCCAGCACCTGAGGGAATTAGCTGTGCTGGAGATGGTCTATAGTGATGTGGACAATGACCAGACACCCAAAGATCCCAATAAAGCCCAGTGTATGCCGTTCATATGGCAGAAGTTTGCACAGGGTGCACCATCACCATCATCGCATGCCAGCACGCTGTCAGCTATAAATTCAAAAGATGGGATGGGACCAACAGTAGATATTGTATCCAGCCAGTTTCAGCAATATGAAGAAAATGTCTCTGCACCACTATGGACTTGCATCTCAGCTGTGGAGAAACTGTCCCAACAGGTCCACCACCTTGAAGAAAATATATCTTCCTCCTCACCCAGATGGAGCAATATTTCAGCCATTAAGAGTCAGCATTTTCCTGCTTGAGGGAGCAAGTACCCAGGATGCACAACACATGGCACCCTGTGGTTTTATCTGCGTAACCATGGGGAATATATGAGGAAGTGGGATGGAGAGCCTACCTCGACCCTAGCAGCTCGGGTACATGAACTGAAAGGAAATACAGCAGCCAAAAGGGGGTTTCCTAGGAAAATTACTGCTCTGTTTTTTGTTGGGCAGTCCCCCAGAGGGAGTAGAAAGGCTGATGTTACTCCTGACACTGATGAAGGGACCTCTGCTTCGCATTTGCAAGAATTAAGAGACAGATACTCCAACCAGGACTAGAGGGGCTCTGCCTCTGGACAGGCAGAGGAAAAGGACAATCGGATTTACTGGACTGTGTGGATCTGATGGCCTGGCACATCAGGCCCGCAAGAGTACAACACTCTAGTGGACACCGGCACACAGTGTACCCTAATGCCATCAGGCTACCAAGGGGCAGAAACCCTCTGTATTTCTGGAGTGACAGGGGATCCCAACACCTAACTGTATTGGAAACTGAAGTGAGTCTAACTGGGAATGAGTGGCAAAAGCACCCTATTGTGACTGGCCTGGAGGCTCCTTGCAACCTTGGCATAGACTACCTCAGGAGAGGATATTTCAAGGACCCAAAAAAGGGTACCAGTGGGCTGTTGGCATAGCTGCCTTAAGTACAGAGAAGATTAAGCAGCTGTCTACCCTGCCTGATCTCTCAGAAGACCCCTCTGTTGTGGGGTTTGCTAAGGGTTGAAAAACAGCAGGTGCCAGTCGCTACCACAGTGTACTGGGTCTGGCTGGAATGTTAACTTTCCCGGCAGCAGCCCATACAGTGCTGTGCTCTGCACTTGTAGCTGGAACAACAGTGTTATCACACCAGTGTTGTGTCTACTGCTGAGCAGCAGTGGCATAGCATCGGGCCTCTCTCTAACCCCCCTAGGGGGTGGGCAAAAAGTGAGGAGAGAAACATCACCAGGGCAGCTGACCTAAACCAATCAAAGGGATATTCCATACCATGTGGTGTCACACTCAGCAATAAAAGGTGGAAACAGGAAGAAGAGGGGAGGGGTGGGCTCTTGTTGGGAAAACATCAGTCCTCCTCCCAAACACCGGCTACGTGCGTTGAGGCCCTGCTTCAAGGACGTGGTCAATCATCGCTCATTTGTGGGAAGTAGAGAGTAATTTCTTTCCTCTGCACTTCCACATAGCCTTCATTTATTTTATTTGTTTGTTTTCCTCCCTTCTTTTTATTTTCTCTTTCCCCCTCCCTTTTCCCCTTTCCCTTTTTATTCCCTTTAGTTAAATTGTTTAGTTCATAATAATCTTTATTTAATTATTATTATTATATCCCTTTAATTAAATTATCCTTATCTCAACCCGTGAGTTGTTCTTTGCTTTACTTCTCCCCCTCCTCATCTAAAAGAGAGGGAGTGAGAGAGCGGTTGTGGGGTTTAGCTGCCCAGCACGGTAAAACCACCACACACAGCTGTGCACCGGCAGCAATATCACACCAACCGAGACTCCCTGATTCCCATCCATGAGCTGGTTCATCAGCTGGAAAGCCAAGGAGTGATCAGCAGGACTCACTCACCTTTTAATAATCCCATATGGCCAGTGAGAAAGTCTAATGATGAGTGGAGATTAACAGTGGACTATCGTGGCCTGAATGAAGTCACGCCACCGCTGACTGCTGCAGTGCCTGACATGCTAGAACTCCAGTACGAACTGGAATCGAAGGCAGCCAAGTGGTACACCACAATTGATATCGTTAATACATTTTTCTCCATCCTTTTAGAAGCAGCGTGCAGGGTAAAACCACCACAGCAGGGTAAAACCACCACAACACTGCAGGCATATGGTGTGGGGATAGATTTGACCCCATTTCCTCCAAGCTTCCTTTTTAAGAATGACTCATACCCTTCACATTGATACACGTACTGAGCTGGTGGTGCATAAATAAAGAGGCTTCAGTCAGTAGTCAAGCCTCACTACAGTAAGAGCTGTGCAGACACACTAAATTCCTCTGCCCTTCCTCATGAGTAAACTATCCCTATTTTTGTGTTACACAAAGAGTTCAGTCTCAGAAGACTGGAGAGAATAAAAAAAAAAGCTGTTTAATTACATCCCATCTGACATGCCATACACTATCCTCTCACCTTGGATGAACACTTTCTGTAGAATTTGGGTAGCCTCTTATACAAGGAATTTCTGAATTTGAGACCATAAGGAAATATGTACTTCCAACCATCATTTTAGTATTTATGTTGCCAGTTTCATAGATTGAACACTCACCAAAATTCAACATTTGGGCATTGTAACAAATGAAACATTCTAAAATTTTATGAACATATGGCAACAACAACAAAAAGCTCTCCTTCACATCAAACAGTAGAGAAGACACAAAGGACCCTCATCAATTTTGGCAACTTATTGTTTAAAGATTGAGCAGTGCTGAAAAAACACATACTTTACTGGTTGACATAGAGATGTTGATTAATTCCAGTCGCATGCAATTAAGCTGTAATTCAACACAATGACAGGCTCAGACAGGTCTAGACAAACAAGAAAAACAACAAAAAATACAATTCCTAAAGGATTCTATAATATATCTATAGAAAAAAAAAAAAAAAAAGAAAAAAAAAAAAAGAGAGGCGCATAATCTTTCATTTATCATATAAAAATAGAGTATTTAATTCATGCAATGCTATTCAATGCTATTAAGAGATAACACCTTAAAAAGACAGCAAAAATTATTAAACACATTAGAATATTTTGCTGAAGAAGCAGCATAGGATCTTTTTTCCCCCTGAAGTTTTAAAGATGAAGTTTTGTACATGTTAAAGATCTGTTGGTTTTCAAACCAGGGAAAAAATAGAGGCATATCTTTTCCTTAAATCTGGCCATATTTTACTCTTTATAGATATGGGCAGATATGACAAAGTCTGCTATAATCTATGCTGCAAAAGGAATAATTAGTTACATAAGACATTTTGGTACATTATACAAGACCATCAGGTCAATGCTGTCATGTTAGCAAGACATCACGATCTCTTTGTCAACAGTGTATAGTAACTGACACTAGGAATGTGATACAGTAGCATGATACAACATTTCATGGCCCTTTTCACCATACTTAAGAGATGTTGCTGAAGCTGGAATTTATAACGTTTATTAGTACTAGGTTGTACTGGTCAACGTGCACATGGCCACAATGATTTCACCAATGAAAGCAAACTGTACTCCTTTGAGAAGGCTATATATTTTTATATGAAAACCAAGATTAATTTTCACACATGCTCATTCAGCATTTGTGTTAAAGTAGTAAGATGTTAAAACTTACCAAACACTTCAGTCCCATGCAACCAGAACAAAATCAAGTTTTACAACTCAATTTTATTTTTTTTTATTTTTTATTTTTAATTTTATGAATCCTCTAAAGGAAGGACAGCCTTGAAAAGGAAGCAGATTTAGTCTCATGAGTCCTGTAAAATGTTAACTTTCTCATGAAAAACAAAGATCCTGTAAGCCAAGATAGACCCTTCACCCCTCAGCTTTTTATACCAAGAAAAAGTTCCAAGCCATTGAGGGAGAAACACAGCTTGAGCTACACTTGTACAACAGCCGTGACACCATTTCTGGCTCTGTCAAACTGTAGAGCTAAGCTTTCAGGTTATTTTTTGTATGTGCTCTACCTACCGCAATAAGGAACAGCTTAAGTCTCCAAGACTAATAGATTGACACTACATAAGCTGTTCGGTCAAAAAGTAAATTTCAGTTAATTTTAATGGTGCCCCAAAACTAAAATGTATTACTAAAGTAATCGTGATCATATACACATCACGCTAATGTAAAAAAAATGAATATTTTAAAGTTTCATTTAAGTGACAGCTTCAGTAAGTGACATTTACTTTTGTCAGAAAGTTAAGACAAATTTAAACCATATTTTAAAATAAAGGAAAAAAGTATTAATTGTAAAGAACCAGAGACAAAAATGGGCCATCAGATACCTAAGCATATTTATTAATTCTCCTCTCAAAAAAACTGATAAACTTCCAAAAACTCACCTTTAACTTCAGGAGAGAATCGAGCTGAATGGCGAGACACAAAAAGTTTCAGTTCTTGATCTAAATTGCACTCAATCAAGTTTGTGTCCCATGACCGGATTCCTAAAATTCAGAATACAAAACATCTAGCTTGACATATGAACATTAGAAGTTATAATTCACTATTACTAAATTTAAATTCTTGTTATTTACATATTTTTAAATTCCAAAAGCAGCCTCTCTTCCTTTCAAGCCACACAACCATCTTCTGCAAAGTGCTGAGTGCTCAGAAGCACTCTGGACAGGGATCAGTCAAAAGCAAGAAGAAATTTGCCTTTCCAAGAGGTAACAGTCCTTTAAGGTCCTGCATCCAAGTAGTGACATTATGAGAAGTTATTGATGTCCCTGAATTTACTTTAGAATAGCAATTTACAAAATTGTAGAGTGAATCACTCAGGCGATACTTTAGCCACATTCCACAGCCACTTTATTTGTCCCCCTGTGAAAAAAGAGCATCATCTAGCATGTTGTAAATTAATATTTAAATATGACGTATTAAAATGCTGACCTCTTCATTCAAAAGCTTTGAAGCATCCCATATTTTAAATTAAAATTTAAGTGATCTTTTATTTATTAAATATTAAAATCTAGTTTTGAGATTTAAAAATAGATCTTTTTGATCTTTTTCTTTAAAAATAAATAAATAAAAATAAATATCACATCTTTACTCCCTATAGCTTCCCCCCCAGCTACTTCAAAAGTAAGATACTTGACATATAATGTGAACATAAAAAGATATTTTGAAAGCAGACATTTTAAGGACTGAAATTTGACTGGGGAAAAAGAAAAAACTTCACAGCAGCCAAAAGATAAACATATAAATTCCTACCATAAGATTTGTATGAAAAAAATAAATAATAATAATAAAAAAAAACAAAACATAAAACCACCAACACTACTAATAGAAGAATATGTTTTAACATTTTTCTACAATTTTCTTGTTTAGCTTTGAAAAATAATGAGTAGTTGCACTAAAGGTAAGCCTAGGTACTGTTGTGATTTTGATTCCAACAGAATGTCATTAGGCTTATACAAATCAACTGGAAAATACAGAATGGAGTGCAGGTGACGAAGGATCTAGTGGCCCCTTCCCACATGCCCGAACATGTCTTTGCATGAAATTGTTGAGTTAAATCACTTTCTGATTTGGTACCTTTTTGGGGTGGAAGAAAAGCCTGAAGAGGCGCATGGCCAACCCCTTACCATGAGACTAGCACTACAGGCTGCTAACTTTCCTGTCAACACTACCTCTCATATTTTATTCTCTTTCAAGGCAGCAGAAATGTCAAGCCTCACTCTGGTAGAGGCCATGTTGTAGGGTTGAAGGATAAGGAGGAAAAAGAGGGGGAAGAGTAGATAAACCAGATCTGTACTGCTGATCTCCCATTGCAGCTCTGATGAGGTTCTCTATGCAGTTATGGATATCTGCATTTCAAGAGTCTGATCCTTCTTCTGAGATAACTCATTGAGCACTTTTCCTTGTCAGTAGGACAGTCAAGGTATGAACTAGTAGTGTATCCCTGTAAGAAGCATGTGCTATTAAGTAGTTGGTATTTTAAGCTTTACATAGATTTCAAAATACAGCATTGCCTGTATGTTTCTTTGAAGCTCTTCTAAAATATAACTGAACTATGATCATCTACTTCCACTTAATCACTTATGCATCATTGTTCAGAGGCATAAGCAACAAGTATCCTTCTGCAAGTCTCCTGATTTTCATTTCTCAGAAATCTCTTGGCCATATGGTATGTTTGGTATTGACAGGCAAATACAACTCAGCAAGCTTTAATGTTTTCCAGGTGTTGGAATATTTGAAAAGAGGAAAGTAAAGACTATATAACACCATGCATGTACAGTGCATTTGAAAACTGATGAGTAAACTGATATTGATCATGAGGCTGATGTATATTGAATGAATGAGTGCTGAACTTCAAGAAGCTAGAAGACAACAGGTCACTAACAGCAAGCTTGGGAGGGGGGGGGTGCTTCAAAGTTTTCTGGAAATCAATTAAGCAAAATTGACTATAATTCAGCAATACTGTTAATGATGAGCCTGTCCACCATCCCTAACCACAGGGTCACAGAATTGTAGGGGTTGGAAGGAACCTCTGAAGATCAAGTCCGAGACCCCTGATAAAAGCAGGTTCCCTACAGTAGGTTGAGCAGGAAAGCATCCAGGCAGGTCTTGAGACCAGATCTCCAGAGAAGGAGACTCCCCAACCTCTCTGAGCTGCCTGTTCCAGCGCTCTGTGACC
Source organism: Aythya ferina (assembly GCF_964211825.1). Lineage (NCBI taxonomy): Eukaryota > Metazoa > Chordata > Aves > Anseriformes > Anatidae > Aythya > Aythya ferina. The sequence continues at coordinate 10,652,762 of NC_140313.1, forward strand.
CTCACTGTAAAGAAGTTCTTACACATTTGTGTGGAACTTCCTGTATTCCCATTTTTAGCCATTGCCCCTTGTCCTATTGCACACCACTGAAAAGAGCCTGGCCCCCATCCATTTTCCTCCTGCATTTTAGATATTTATAAATGTTGATCAGATCCCCTCTGTCTTCTCTTCTCCTGGCTGAGCAGACCCAGGTCTCTCAGCCTTTCCTCGTATGGAAGATGTTCCAGGCCCTTAATCATCTTTGTGGTTCTCCTCTGGACTCTCTCTAGATCTCTTTTTTGAACTGGAGAGTCCAGAACCAGACACAGTATTCCAGATGTGGCCTCACCAGATCAGAATAGAAGGGGAGGATCACCTCCATTAACCTGCTGGCCTTGACCTTTTTAATGCATCCCAGGATGCCATTGGCCTTCTTGGCCACAAGGGCACACTGCTGTTGTCCACCAGGACCCCTAGGTCCTTCTCTGCAGAGCTCCCCTCCAGCAGGTCAGCCCTTAACCTGTACTAATGCCTGCAGTTATTCCTCCCCAGGTGCAAGACTCTACACTTACTCTTGTTTAACCTCATCAGGTTCCTCTCTGCTCAACTCTCCAGCCTGTCTAGGTTTCACTGAATGGCAGCGCAGCTTTCTGGTGCACCACTCCTCCCAGTTTTGTATCATCAGCAAACTTGCTGAGGGTGGACTCTATCACTTCGTCCAGGTAACTGATGAAGATGTTGAACAAAACTGGACCCAGTAACAACCCCTAGGGAACATCACTAGCTACAGGCCTCCAACTAGACTCCGCACCACTGATCACAATCCTATGAGCTCTGCCAGTCAGCCAGTTCTCAATCCACCTCACTGTCCACTCTTCCATCCCATACTTCCTGAGCTTCATTAAAAGGATATTTTGGGAGACATTGTGAAAAGCCTTGCTGAAGGCCATGTGGACAACATCTACTGCTCTCCCCTCATCTACCCAGACAGTGATGACATCACAGAAGGCTACTAGATTGGTCGAGCATGATTTCCCCTTGGTGAACCTATGTTAACTATTCCTGATAACCTTCTTCTCTTCAAATTGCTTGGAGATGGTATCCAGAACAAGTTGTTCCATCACCTTTCCAGGGACCAGTGGTAAGGCTGACTGGCCTGTAGTTGCCTGGGTCTTCCTTCTTGCCCTTTTTGAAGACTGGCATGACATTGGCTATCCTCCAGTCATCTGGTACCTCTTTCCATTCTCCATGACCTTTCAAAGATGATAGAGAGTGATTCAACAATCACATCTGTCAGCTCCCTAAGCACACATGGGTGCAGGGAACATGGATTTGTGTGCACTGATTTTGGCTAGATGCTCTCTGATCAGATCTTCCTCAACCAAGGGGAAGTCTTCCTTTCTCCAGACTCTCTCTTTTTCCTCCAGGGTCTGGGATTCCCAAGGGGCAGTCTTAGCAGTAAAGACTGAAGCAAAGAAGGCATTCAGCATTTCCACCTTCTCAGTGTTCCCTGTTACAAGGGCACCCACCTCATTCAGTAGCGGACCCAAATTTTCCCTAGGCTTTTCTTTTTATGTTGATAGTAAAAGGAAGATTTTCTTGTTATCTTTGACCCCATGGAAGGTTACTCAGGTGCAACCTGGAAGGTTGCTTTTGCCAGATTTAATTCCAAATGGGCCTTAGCCTTCCTTGCCGCATCCCTATGGGTCCTGACAGCATTCCTGTATTCCTCCTAAGTGACCAGGCCTTTTTTCCACATTTCATAGACTTTCTTCTTTCCTTTGAGTTTATTCATGAGCACCTTGCTCATCCACACAGGCCCTTTGCTACCTTTCCCTGTTTTTTTGCTCTTAGGGATGCACCGATATGAGCTTGGAAGAAGCTGTGTTTAAGTGTCAACCAACTCTCTTGGGCCCCCTTACCTTCCAACACTCTAGCTAGGATACCTCCAAGTTGGTCCTTGAAGAGGTAGAAGTTGGCTCTCCTGAAGTCCAGGGTTGCAATCCTACTAACTGCTTTGCTTCTTCCACACAAGATCCTGAACTCTATTATCTCTGATCGCTGCATCCTAGGTTGCCCTCAACCAGCCCTTCCTTGTTAGTAAGAGCAAGGTCCAGCAGAGCACCTCTCCTCATTAACTTTCTGATGCAGATGGCAGAGGAGCTATCTTCAATGCATTGCAGGAACCTCCTGGACCATGTGTGCCTGGAAGTGTTGCTTATTCAATAAATATCAGGATGATTGAAGTCCCCCATGAGAATCAGTGCTTGTGAACATGAAAGCTACTTCTAGCTGCCTGTAGAAAGCCTGTAGGTGGTCTGTAGTAAACACCCACAGCAGTGTCACCCATGTTAGCCTGCTCCTTAATTCTCACCCACAAGCTTTCCACTCATTCATTATTCACTTCCAGGTGGCGCTCGATACATTCCAGTTGCTCTCTCACATAAGGAGATGCTTCACCACCTCACCTCCCTGACCTGTCTTTCCTAAAAAGGACATAACCATCCATGACAGCATTCCAGTCATGTGAGCTGTCCCACCAAGTCTCCGTGATCACAGTGAGATCATGGCCCTGTGACCGCACACGGATCTCTAGTTCTTCCTATTTATTCTTCATGCTGCATACATTGGTATACAGGCACTTTAGGGAAGCAGAGGGTACAGGTATCCCTAGAGGGATGCAAGAGGATTTCTCATAGGTATACTCACTGTTGAGGTAGCTGGTCTTATGGCTTCTGTCATTGGAGGCAGCTAAGGAACATTTGTTGCTCATTAGGCTGGCCTGGCTCATTCCCCAGTCCATTGCAATGGCACAAGCATTGTTATTATGGACCCCACCCCCCAAGTCCTTCAGTTTAAAGCACACCTCACTAGGTTAGTCAGCTTGTAGCCAAAGACTGCCTCTGCTAGACCTTTGTCATGAATCCAGATTTGTGGTAGGGATAAAGTTCTGATTGATTAGGCATAGTCAAGCTGCTGAGCCAGTGTCCAAAATACACCACTCAATGTAAAATAAATACCTAAAAAAGCCTAGACATACCATGTGCATGGTAGTCCTAGAAGCTGAAATTGGGATTTAGATAGAATATCCCAGATCTGCAGCTGCATGATTCAGCATTCTGAATGCAAAAATTGTACATGTACATTATAATCTAGTATAATGTATTATATTCATTATATAACCAAATCATGTTTGGATAGAACGGAGATAACTCTGGAAGTAAAATTCAAGGTCAATCCAATGATGTACAGCATTAACAGGATGGAATTAACTACTGGAAGTATGACTGAGCTGGAGCTATTTCTTTCTGAAGTCTTAGGAGTGCAATGCCACTAGACACAGGACTAATCAGACAGCACACCCAGTAGCATCTGCTGAATCAGTGGAAAGATCTTGAAGCTTTCTTTTTACTCCTCCCTTATTTTTTGATGAATAGCAGATTGGAGGATTGCCCCTTTTGAAAAAAAAAAAAGTTATCCCAAATGTAATCATTTAGAAATGAAGCTTCAAGCCATTCCTGCTTCATGATATGACTCTGAATTCTACCAGGTTGTATAACGTCATGCCACTGTTGTGTTATCAGCAAATATTGTCTTTAACACATTGCTCTGTAGTTCAGTGCATGAATTCACACTTTTCAGTGATGACTTAAGAGATGTACAAGACATCAAGGCAATAATCAAGAACCCTAAACTCATTTAAGGCTCTGCTGAGAATAAAGCTTGAAAGAAGCTGTTTTGTTTGTTTTTTTTGTTTTTTTGTTGTTTTTTTTTTCCTTCCCCTAGACTACAGCATACTTGCCCAAAAGAAAGATTAGTCAAGTTCATATTTGCCTCACACAGATAGAGCTTCAGACTAGTATACTCATCCAGAGCAACACAATGCAAAATTTGATCAAGGTTTTTTCCTAGTGAGCAAAATCCCAATCAGACCATCTGACACCAGGAGCAGTGAGGTGACTTCTAATCCAAAATGATGAAAAAGCCAAAGCATTCCCTCTGAACATCTAAAACTGTAAGTGGGTATTATGCTTAGTGACTGTATAGTAGAAGCTTCAAGAAGAGACTGAAGGGCATTTCTTCAGAGGAAGGATGACATCAGATGTCTTGAGGGTAGAAGTTTTTTGCTCTATAAATTTTATTTAATTAAAATGCAGCCAAGTCATTTCTGACAGTCAAAACTTAGATAAAATTAGGAAAGTGCAATGCTGAAGAGGCTCTGAATGACAAAGCATCTACCTCAGTAATTCTCCCTAAAACAGGATAGTCACAATAAAGATGAACAGGTCATAGTAACGCTAGTTATCTGTGATGAGGCAGCCCTTTACCACAAACAGAGAAGAAAAAGAAACAAGAGAAATAGCCAACTAAACCAACAATGTTTGAGAAAACAATAGAGACTATTCAAGTCTAACTAGACTGCTGAACCACACCCACATGACAAGGCTGCTACCAGTTCCCCCTTGCATGGTCTTTCTCCTCTCTAACAATGGCAGGTTTCTGATCTCTGCTTTCATCAGACCAGAACAAAATAGATATTACAAAATCATGTTTCAATTGAGCTTAAACTATAGGGTCCAGCAATAGCTTCCTTTGTGTTTCATACCGCTATTATGGCAACAGGGTTTTTTTCCCTTCTCCATGTGCACCGCTATCTATTTTATTAGAAACTACATCAATAACTTAAAAACTCTAGTTATTTCATTTGTCTCTTTCTTAAGACAGCAATACGTGAAGGTATCACAAATAAACATTGAGTCATAGCAGCCTGTAGCTGGACAATAATGAGGCTGAACACTCAGATATTAGCCTTGTTACCTACATGTTTTTATTTGTTTAAATATAGATACCAGTGTGTATTTAAAGCTTAGGTCCTGAAAAAAAGAAGAAAAAAAAAAAAAGTAGCAAACAGAAAGTCTCATTGCTGAAAGTTAGACACAATAGGCACAGATGCATTCCTGCTCGGAGAAAATTTTGCTAGCCAGAGGAAAAAATACCCGAATTCTGTCGGTTTGATTTCGCGGTGAAGGAGAACCGTTTGCTCGGGAGCCGAGGGGGAAAAAACAGAAAAACTGCCCTAACCCAAACGCGTTTTTCAGCGGCGGCGCGGGTGCCCTTTGTCCGCTCTGGGCTGCCATAGGGACCGCAGTGCGGACTGCACCACACCCACCCGTCGGTTTCTCCGAGCAGACGGAGTTGGCAAGCATCTGGTTCTTGCCGGAGCCCCAGCGCTTCCACCCCGACAATGGCGAGGAGGGGGCTCACCGACCTCGCCCGCCGCCAGCAAGCAGAACGGGGGTTGAGGAACGGCGCACGCTGAGACGACTGTGGATCTTTGTACGGCTGGCAGCGAGGAGCCGCCGCCGTAAGCCTCAGGGGGCTCACCCTGTAGCCTCTGACCGCCGCGCCCCGGCGCTCGTACGCGACCGGGCGGGAGGGGGAATAGGAGGGACGTGCAGTCAGGCGGGACGATAATCCCCTCATAAAATGATAAGTGAACAGATTTTGCAGCTCATGTTTGTGTTGTTCCTCCCCTAGCTCCCTACAACCAGCAAGGGGTCGACGGTAGATGTGAGTGGCCGCCCACGCTCCGCGACGCCCCGGCTCGCCCCGCGGTGCAGCCGCGCCTGCGGCTGTCCTGCACCTTGCCGCCGCCTCACCTCGCTCGATGTTGGCGATGGCCTGCCACAGATGCTCCTCAGTCACCAGCTCGCCGATAACCACCAACAGGTAAAATTTGTTGTCCAGGAAGCGGTGCGAAAGGCTGGACGAGGTAGGGTTGGGGATGCTACAAGATGGCTCCGAGTCTATTTCCACCACCACAGTGGCCATCGCGGTTGCCCGCTCCACCCCGGGACTCTGAGGGGAGGAGGGCCGCTCGGTGATAGATCCGCAAGTGGCAGGGACTGAGATCAACTGGAAGGGTGGTGACGCTTTTATACGGAGACAGTGCAGGGCAGGGACCTAGCAACTAGGAGGAGGAGGAGGAAGGGGGGGAGCCGGCACATCCCTGCACTGCCACTGCCGCTTTTCCAGCATCCACAGCTGATGTCATCTGCAGTAAATCCTCCCTGCAGCAGCCCCTGGAAGCAGGAAGGATACGGGATGCGAACATTGCCCCGAGGGGGTACTGTGGGGACAGCCTTGGAGTGTGCCCTGGCCTGCAGCAGGACCTGTCTGGGACTGGGGGCAAGGGCCTCTTCCTTTGGCACCGTCTGCTTTGGTGCGGTTTCCACCTCCCTTTCTCCCCCTGTGCCCTTCAGGGTTCTCACCCTCCCAGTTTGGTCATTCCTTGTTGTTTGTTCCCTCTTGCTCTTACTCTGCTGGCTTAGCCATTCCTCACTCCCCAAGGCCTTCCTAAGATCTCAGCCTGTGGCTTGGCTGTCCTGGAAGCCTGGTGGCTATGCCATGAGGAGCCACAGGTGATCCCTGGCAAACCTCATTAGTTCATCTAATTAGTTTATCCTCCCCCTCTACTCTGCCTTGGTCAGGCCTCACCTGGAGTACTGTGTCCAGTTCTGGGCTCCCCGGTACAAGAAAGACAGGGATCTCCTGGAAAGAGTCCAGCGGAGGGCCACAAAGATGATACGGGGCCTGGAGCATCTTCCTTATGAGGAAAGGCTGAGAGACCTGGGTCTGTTCAGCCTGGAGAAAAGAAGACTGAGAGGGGATCTCATCAATGTGTATAAATACCTGAGGTGTGGGAGACAGAGGGATTTGGCCAACGTCTTCTCAGTGGTTTGTGGGGACAGGACAAGGGGCAATGGCCACAAAATGGAGCACAGGAAGTTCCGCACCAACACGTGAAAGAATTTCTTCACGGTGATGGTGATGGAGCACTGAAACAGGCTGCCCAGGGAGGTTGTGGAGTCTCCTTCTCTGGAGGTATTTAAGGCCTGTCTGGACGCCTACCTGGGCAGCCTGCTCTGAGGAACCTACTTGGGCAGGGGGGTTGGACCTGATGATCTTTCGAGGTCCCTTCCAACCCCTTTGATTCTGTGATCTGGAAAAGCTGGCATTGGGGCTCCAGCTGCACTCCTGACTGAATGAAAAAAGCAGCTCAGTTGTCTAAGGCCACGAGTCCAGTCTCCTGCATCTTACTGTAACACTGCCACAAAATTTGAGCCGTGTTTTTCCCCCCTCACAACTGGCAATCTAAATATTCTTCTTATTTTTTTTTTCTTTTGGAAGCAGGTTTTTACATGTATTCAAGGCCCATGGATATATTTGTCTCACCCTAGAAAAGCACTAGCTGATAAAATCCATAATTTTAAGGCTCCAAAAGTTCAAAGGGCTTTGAGTAACTAATTTTGATTAGGTTTGAGCAACTCTAGGGAGCAGTAGTATCAGAAAACATCTACAATTACAGAAACAAAGGCTGGATCCCTCTTGATTACCATGTAAATATTAGACATTGGCTTTCTGATACTCACTGAGACCCACTTGAGAGAAACCCAGTCACCTTCTAATTGTGCGTTATTTTCCCCTAAAATGGGATAGAGCAGTCTAAAATAAATCAGCCTCTATGAGATGTTCTTCTCACTTCACTGACAGGAACCAGGCACTGTTTTACATTTTGCATTTTGTTTATATGGCTAAAGTGATGTGGGAAAAATCTCACTGTGACCTAGATAACTTCTGGTCCGTGACTGAGATGACACTTCCTCTGTGTGCAGCTCCTTCCAGTACTGACTGTTCATATTCCCTGCCTACTTCTCAGAAACAGTACTTGCCTGGATGAACCAATGCATCAGTCCTATTTTCTCAGAATATATATGTTGTTTTAGGGCATAGTGAATTCATTCTAATTAATGTGTGTTTCAGGTACCTATAGCAGCTACTATTTTTAATATGAATAGTTCTACATAAATACAGCATTGAGAGCCTTGGCTAATGTGTGATGTGTTCGGATGTTGCATTCAAAGGAGACTATTCTGAGCTGCCATTACAGCAGCTCAGATTGTAGGCTGTGGGCAAGCATTTTTACAGCCATGTCAGATGGCTAAGATGATGCAAAGATAAAGAGCAACAGTGCTCATTCTTCACTAGAGCTGACACTGCTGATAGAACAAATGCAATTGTATAGATGCAGAAGAGCTAGTAGCAGTTCTAAAGTTGGCAAGGTATTCATGGGTAGAGAATGTTGTTCTTAGGGTACCCCCATTTGTCTGAGCCCTTCTATGACTAGTGTTTTCTTGTTGAGCCTGGCAGTTTCCATGAGATAGCATATCTGGGCCCAAATTAATATGGGTGCACATGCTTATCTAGAAATAATGTCCTCTCCACTGTGGCTATGTCTTATGTGACCCCAACACTAATAGTCTGTATTCTTATTATAGATATCCTCAATACTTGCCACATGGTGCCCCTTAGAGGAAGCCAGCTTCTGGCTTCTCCAATTGCAATACATAGTTTTGGGATATGTATTTATTCCAATCACCAACAAGAGCATCCAGTCTCTGGAGTATGGAAGTGTACTGGGTCTGGCTGGGGTGGAGTTAATCTTCCCTGCAGCAGCCCATACAGTGTTGTGCTCTGCACTTGCAGCTAGAACAGCATTGGCATCACACCAGTGTTGTGTCTACTGCTGAGCAATACTGGCACAGCATCAGGACTCCCTCTAACCCCCCAGGAGCCAGCAGGCTGGGGGTGGGCAAGAGGTGAAGAAGGAACATCACTAGGGCAGCTGACCTAAACCAATCAAAGGGATATTCCATACCATGTGATGTCACACTCAGCAATAAAAGGTGGAAACAGGAAGGCGAGGGGAGGGGTGGGCTCTCATGAAAACGTCTGTCTTCCCAAGCAACATCTACATGCGTTGAGGCCCTGCTTCAAGGACATGGTCAAGTATCACTTGTTGGTGGGAAGTAGAGAGTAATTTCTTTCCTCTGCACTTCCATACAGCCTTTGCTTGTTGTTTTTTTTTTTCCCCTTTAGTTAAATTTTTAAACTATTAATATTTTCCCCTTAATAATTATTTTTCCTTTAATTAAATTATCCCTATATCAACCCGTGAGTTGTTTCTTTCCTTTTCTTCTTCCCCTCCTCTTCTGAGGAGGAGAGTGAGAGAGTGGCTGTGGTGGAGTTCAGCTGCCTAGCAAGGTAAAACCACCACAGGAAGGAGCTTTCTAAGGGGACTTGCTAACTGGTTGCAAAATGGAGTGATAGTGGTTCTTGGACATTAAGGTAAAACCATTACTTGCCTCACAAGCACAGCAGATTAAATGTGTTACTCTGAGAAATACATGCCAGTGCACAAAAGACATTATATATGCTTTTTAGCACTTTGTTATTTTAAGAAAAAATGAAAATATACATAACTGAAAAAATGTCCATGGATTTGAAGAGCAAAAGGCAAAATGGATATATTTTGTGTTGTGATTTAACCTGGCCAGCAGGTAAGCACCACACAGCATTCACTCCACCCTCCCCCCCAGGTGGGTTGGGGGAGAGAATCAGAAAAAAGTAAAAGCTTATGGGTTCAGATAAAGACAGTTTATTAGGAAAAAATAAAATAATGATAATAGTAATAATAGTGAACAAAACAAGTGATGCACAATGCAAACCCTGCTGCTAGGGGATGGGATGGGCATCAGTCAGTGGGCCCACCATCCGCTGACCAATGCCCATCCCATCCCTGAGCAGCAGTCCCCCCCAACCCTGGCCAGCCACCCCATATTAATTGCTCAGCGTGATGTCATATGGTATGGAATATCCCTTTGGCCAGTTTGGGTCAGCTGTCCTGGTTCTGTCCCCTCCCAGCTCCTTGTGCACCCCCAGCCTGCTCACTGGCAGGGTGGTATGAAAAGCTGAAAACTCCGTGACTTAGCATAAGCACTGCTTTGAAACAACTAAAACATTAGAGTGTTATCAACATTATTTTCATCCTAAATCCAAAACACAGCACCATACCAGCTACTAGGAGGAAAATTAACTATTCTAGCCAAAAGCTGGACATTATGTCAAAGACAAAAATGCTTGCATGCAGGTAGGTAATACATATAAATATTTGAAATAGCCTCCTGAGGTAGTCCTCTATTTTATATTGTGTTGTAAAATAATATGCATCTAGAATAAAGTATAAAATGTGAACTGTTACAGTCAAACTGTATGATGATGGGACATATTTCACACATTAAAACCTTAAGGAACAAGAGGCTACATTTGGAAGAAAATGGTCTTGTACTAAATTCTTTAAGGGATGCAGACCTCTGCCCTCATGTATTCACAAGCATATGCCACTTCATCTGAGATAGAAGTCAAAGAAGAAAAGATGCTTTAACCTTATGGATGCATCTCTGAGAAAGCTGCAGGTTCTCAGCTCCATTGGTAGTATTCACACTGTAACTTGCCCTACTGGAATCTCACTTCAGTAGTTTTGTTTGTCATCATCTTTATGTATCTGGAAACCCATTTATAGGGTGAGCAAGTCCTGCTGATCACTCCTTGGCTTTCCAGCTGATGAACCAGCTCATGGATGGGAATCAGGGAGTCTCGGTTGGTGTGATATTGCTGCCAGTGCACAGCTGTGGTAGTGACTGGCACCTGCTGTTTTTCAACCCTCAGCAAACCCCGCAACAGAGGGGTCTTCTGAGAGACCAGGCAGGGTAGACAGCTGCTTAATCTTCTCTGTACTTAAGGCAGCTATGCCAACAGCTCACTGGTACCCTTTTTGGGTCCTTGAAATATCCTCTCCTGAGGTAGTCTATGCCAAGGTTGCAAGGAGCCTCCAGGCCAGTCACAATAGGGTGCTTTTGCCACTCATTCCCAGTTAGACTCACTTCAGTTTCCAATACAGTTAGGTGTTGGGATCCCCGTCGCTCCAGAGATACAGATGAGTTCTGACTCTTGGTAGCCTGATGGCATTAAGGTACACTGTGTGCTGGTGTCTGTTAGAGCATTCTACTCCTGCGGGTCCAATGTGCCAGGCCATCAGATCCACATAGTCCAGTAAATCCAGTTATCCCTTTCCTCTGCCTGTCCAGAGGCAGGGCCCCTCTAGTCCTGGTTGGAATATCCACTTGCTGTTTTTGGTGGTTTTACCCAGCTCAGCAGCTGAACTCCACCACAGCCACTCTTTCACTCCCCCGCTTCAAAGGGAAAGGGGGAGAAAATATGATGAAAAGGGCTCAAGGGTTGAGATAAGGACTGGGAGATCAATCAACAGTTATCGTCACAGGTAAAACAGACTCAGCATAGGGAGATTAACATAATTTATTGCCTATTACTAACAGACTAGAGCAGTGAGAAACTAAAAGCAAACTAAAAACACCTTCCCCCCCCCATCCACCCTCTTCTATATCCTCCTCCTGAGCGACACAGGGGAATGGGGGTTGCGGTCAGTCCGTAACACTTCATCTCCACCCCTGCTTCATGGTCACTGTCATCCCCTGTTTCAACGTGGAGTCCCTCACATGGGATACAGTCCTTTCTGAACTGCTCCTATGCGGGCTTCCTGCAGGCAGCAGCTCTTCAAGAACTACTCCAATATGTGTCTGTACCTTGAGGTCCGTCCTTTAGGAGTAAACTGCTCTAACATGGCTCCCCCATGGGCAGCAGCTCCTGCCAGGTCACCTGCTCCTGCATGGTCCCCTCTCCACAGGCTACTGGTCCAGCCCTGATTCTGCTCTGGTGGGGGCTCTCCATGGGCAGCAGACTCCTTCTAGCCAGATCTACTTGCTCCACCATGGGCTCCTCCACAGGCTGCAGTATGGAAATCTGCTCCGCCATGGTACACCATGTGCTACAGGGGGACAACCTGCTCCACCATGGTCCTCTCCAAAGATCACAGGGGAACTTCAGCTCTGGCACCTGGAGCACCTCCTCCCCCTCCTTTTTCACTGACCTTGGTGTTTGTAGGGCTGTTTCTTACTTCTCTCTTCCAACTGCTGTTGCGCAGCAGTTTTTTCCCCTTTCTTAAATATGCTCTCACAGAGGCTCAAACAACATTACTTGTTGCCTCAGCTCTGGCCAGCAGTGGGCCCTTTTTGGAGCCGGCTGAAACTGGCCCTTATCTAACATGGGGCAGCTTCTGGACTCTTCACAGAGACTCTATCCCAGCCAAAACTAGGACACAACATTATCCACCAGTGCTGCAACCCTTTCATAGAGGGCCACCAAATTTGTCAGGCACAATTTTCCCTCAGTGAAGCCATGTTGGCTGTCACTAGTCACCTCCTTATTTTCCATGTGGCTTAGCATAGTTTTCAGGAGGATCTGCTCCGTGATCTTGCCAGGCACAGAGGTGAGACTGACTGGCCTGTAGTTCCCCGGGTCTTCCTTTTTCCCTTTTTAAAAATGGGGGATCTGTTCCCCTCTTCCAGACAGTGAGAACTTTACCAGACTGCCACAACTTCTCACATATGATGGACAGTATCTTAGCAACTTCATCAACCACTTCCCCCAGGACCTGCAGATATATCTCATCAGGTCCCATGGACTTGTGCACCTTCAGGTTCCCTAGATGGTCTCAAACCTCATCTTCTCCTATAGTGGGCAGTTCTTCATTCTCCCAGTCCCTGCCTTTGGATTCTGTGACTTGGGCTATATGTCTAGAGCACTTGCCAGTCAAAGTTGAGGCAAAAAAATTATTGAGTACCTCAGCCTTCTCCATGTCGCTTTTAGCTGGGTCTTCTTTAGGGGGAACAGGCTAAAGTTGTGCCAGGGGTTTTTTATGTTGGATATTAGGAAGAACTTCTTTACCGAAAGGGTTGTTAGGCATTGGAATGGGCTGCCCAGGGAAGTGGTGGAGTCACCATCCCTGGAGGTCTTTAAAAGACGTTTAGATGTAGAACTTAGTGATATGGTTTAGTGGAGGACTTGTTAGTGTTAGGTCAGAGGTTGGTCTTGATGATCTTGAGGTCTCTTCCAACCTAGACAATTCTGTGATTGTTTCACTCACTGTGGGGATACAGTTTCTTTTAACTTCCTTTGCTGTCCTTGGTTAGCAAAGAACCTATCCCTTTGGTTGGTTTAGGTCAGCTGCCTTGGTGATGTCCCCTCCCCACTTCTTGCCCACTCCCAGCCTGCTGGCTTTTGGGTGGGTTTGGAGGGACTCTTGATGCTGTGCCAGTATTGCTCAGCAATAGGCAAAATACCAGTGTGAAACCAATGCTGTTCTAGCTACAAGTGCAGAACACAACACTATATGGGCTGCTGCAAGGAAATAAATCCATCCCAGCCAGACCCAGTACACTGGGCCATACCCTTATAATCTTCCCAGGATGAGTATCTCTGTCTCCACTGTCTATGCATTTTGGTTTTGTTTTCTAAAACTCCATGATTTCTAAACTCCTTGAGCCAAAGAGGTAAGGAGCCTAGGTGCGGTTGAATCCACTCCTAGTCCCAGAGTTGTTCAGCTGTTTATATCAAGGTTATATATGCACGATCAATCTAAGATATAATTTTAGTGAAGCTTACAAAGTTTAGCAAGCTATTAATCACTTACCGAGGATCTGTCGTGGAAAGGAATCTCTTGCAAGGAGTAAGTGTTCTCTGCAGCAAGTGTGACCTTGAGAGGCATCCCTACTTAAGGGGAGAACATGTAGCAGTCAGCTGCCATGCAGAAGAGCTTAAAGGGCCCTTGTCCTGCTCATTATTTATGGGGTAAGATAATAGATTAATAGTCATATTGGGTTTTTTTCTTGGCATGTGCTACATTGGCCTTCAGCTGCTGAGCAAGACATCTATCTGTCAGTTTCTCCAGCACCCAGTTTGAGCTGATATTTTTGTCCCTATATGCATGAGCAAGACTTTGGGTATAGCCAGTACACTGGTTCGCCTGAGTCCCCAAGCATTGGCTGCCCCCCTGGCCAACTCCCTCCAGTTTTCTTTTTCAGCATGGTGTCACAGGATATGGAATATTCCTTTTGTGAGTTTGTGTCAGCTGTCTGGGTTGTTTCCCCTCCCAGCTTCTTGTGTACCTGCCAGCCTTCTCACTAGCAGGCAGCATGGGAAACAAAAGAGTCCTTGACGTAATGCAAGCGCAATTCAGCAACAACTAAAACATCAGTGTGTTATCAACATTATTGTCCATTCAGTGGATAAGGAATTGACTTGAGGGTCATACCCAAAGAGTAGTGGTCAAGGGCTCTATATCCAGGTGGAGGCTTCTGATGAGTGGTGGCCCTTGGGGGTCTGTCCTAGGACTGGTATTGTTTAATATCTTTATCAACAACATAGACAATGGGATTGAGTGCACCCTCAGCAAGTTTGCAGATAACATCAAGCTGAGTGGTGCGGTTGATACTGAACAAGGAAGAACTGCCATTCAAAGGGACCTGGACAGGCTGGAGAAGTGGGCCTGCATGAACCTAATGAAGTTCAACAAGTCCAAGTGCAAGGTGCTGCACCTGGGCTGGAGCAATCCCAGACATGAGCATAGACTGGGTGAAGAATTCATTGAGAGCAGCTCTGCAGAAAAAGACTTGGGAGTTCTAGTGGATGAAAAGCTTGACATGAGCCAGCAGTGCATGCTTGCAGCCCAGAAGGCCAACTGCATCATGGGCTGCATCAAGAGAGGTGTGACCAGCAGGTCAAGGGAGGTAATTGTCCCCCTCTAGTCTGCCCTTGTGAGGCCCCACTTGGAGTACTGCATCCAGGTTTGGGATCCCCAGCACGAGAAGGATGTGGACCTGTTAGAGCGAGTCCAGAGGAGGGCTACAAAGATGATCAGAGGGCTGGAGCACCTCTCCTATGAAGAAAGGCTGAGAGATCTGAGCAAGTTCAGCCTGGAGAAGAGAAGGCTCTGGGGAGACCTCATTGTGGCCTTTCAATACTTAAAGGGGGTCTTATAAAAAAGATGGAGAAGGACTCTTTACTCAGGTAGATAATGACAGGACAAGGGGGAATGGCCTTAAACTAAAAGAGAATAGTTTTAGACTAGACATTAGGAGGAAATTCTTCATTCAGAGGGTGGTGAGGTGCTGGAACAGGTTGCTCAGAGAAGTTGTAGATGCCCCATTCCACACTGGTGGTGTTCAAGGACAGTCTGGATGGAGCCTTGGCCAACCTGATCTAGTGGGTGACATCCCTGCCTATAGCAGGAGGGTTGGACTTAGATGATCTTTAAGGTCCCTTCCAACCCAAGCCATTCTGTGATTCTACGATTCTATGTTCAGCCTGAAGAAGAGAAGGTGCAGGGGTGACCTTATTGCAGCTTTTCAATAGTTAAAGGAGGCTTATAAAAAAGACATAGAACAACTTTTTGCTCAGGCATACAATGGCAGGACAAGGGGAAATAGTTTTAAACTAAAAGAGGGGATATTTAGATTAGAGGTTAGGAGGAAATTCTTCACTCAGAGGGTGGTGAGGCACTGGAACAGGTTGCCTAGAGAGGTTGTAGATGCCCCATCTCTGGAGGTGTTCAATACCAGGTTGGATGAGGCCCTGAGCAACCTGATCTAGTGGGTGGCATCCCTGCCCATGGCAGGGGAGTTGGAACTAGATGATCTTTAAGGTCCCTTCCAACCCGAGCCATTCTATGATTCTATGATCCTATATCAAAAAAATGAGCACCATACCAGCTACTAGGAAGAAAATTAACTCTATCCCAGCCAAAACCATGACATGTTTCATTCTACTTCTTTTTCAAGAACTCTAGATATCACCTAAAGATGTGTAGTATGTTAGAATGAAATGTGGCCTATTCCTATGGGAATATTTTGTGATTGATACTGCCTTTACAGGTTTTAGTTATTCTACTGAAGTGTCATTTAGCCATACTGCCATGATAATCTAGTTCTTTATTTCAGTTACAACAAAAGCTCATATTTTTCCTTAGAACTTGCTATGTTTACGGAATGAACAGGAGGCATGGTTAACTTCATGTTACATCTCTGAAAACAAAACACCAGAGCTGTTTGTTCAAACCATCTACATGAGTAACCATCTGCTTCTTCTCCATCATCTTGCACTTTCTATTATGGCTTAAGAGCAATGTTACTATCCATATAGTTTTGCAGCATCATTTTGGGTTGGTTTTGGCTTCCAGTTTGTTTCTGTCTAATTTTATCTGTGTATTCCATGCACTCCCAACAGGCTGATACAAAGTAAAGATGATTTAAGGATGTTTTTCCTCTGATATCTTCTTTCTTTCTACTTTATTTGCTCTTTAATTTAATGTCATTCCTAGTCATCAATATTATGCAGTAGGTTGAGATTTGCTGACTAAGAGTTACATTGTAGAATTTAGTCAATGGCCCGAGTAGACGGCATGCATCAGGGGTGCCTAGAGAGGGCAGCAAGCAGAGCATTTTGCTTAAGGGCCTCTATTTTTGGGAGTGGGTAGAGACCACCACCACAGTGCACTCTGATGTACAAGGGCTCACAGTCAGTGTTTGCCTTGCACCCATGGGGGTCTTTCCTGGTCCTGCCAAGGCAGCGCCCCAAGAGCACTTGTGGAGCTGGAACCATACATTGGGAAAGGCAGGAGCCCTCCATGATTTCTGCCAAAGAATTGTCCCAGTTTTTGTCAGGTTCCAGTGTTTAGCAAATGTTGTATGACAACTTCTAATGCTAGAGTGCTCTCAACATATTTCTGAAATATGTAAAAGTTTTGTTCTTTTTCAGTATTGCAAATGCAGTAGAGTGACAATATTAAAGCCATTGCTGAAAAGTATGATTTCCAATACAAAAACATAGCTCCGCTACCAAGCAAATATCAAAATGCAGAAAAGAAGCATTATATTTGTGTTCTTTTCAAAGTATTTCATTCGGTTTTATCCAAGTGTCATGGTTTAACCTGGCCGGCAGCTAAACACCACGCAGCCGTTCGCTCACCCCCCTCCTCCCTCTCTGGGACGGGGGAGAGAAATGGAAAGTGAAGCCCGTGAGTTGAGATAAAGACAGTTTAATAAGACAGGAAAATAATAATAACAATAATAATAATAATAATAATACAATGGTGATAATAGTACTACTACTAATAATATGTACAAACAAGTGATGCACAATGCAATTGCTCACCACCCGCTGACCGATGCCCAGCCTAACCCCGAACAGTCCGCCCCCCCTCCCCCGGCTAGCCACCCCTATATATTGTTTAGCATGACGTCAGATGGGATGGAATACCCCTTTGGCTAGTTTGGGTCACCTGTCCTGGGTCTGTCCCCTCCTAGCTCTTACTGCACCCCCAGCCTGCCTGTTGGCAGGACAGAGCAAAAGGCTGAGATGTCCTTGGCTTAGTATAAGCATTGCTCTGCAACAATTAAAACATCGGGGTGTTATCAGCACTCTTCTCATCCCAAGCCAAAACACAGCATTCTACCAGCTACTAGGAAGAAAATTCTGTTCTAACTGAAACCAGGACACCAAGATAGCATGAACTTTTTTTTTGAACCTCTGTTATGTTCGTTACAGCAAGTTTTTAAATTACAAATTTAAAAGGTTTAGTCTTCAAAACACAAGGAAGGCAAGGTTTATGTTAGCAAGATCTGACATATTTTACTATTATAACGTCATTATCTGGCACAATAATATGTATTTAAATGCCCACTGCTCTTTCTACTCCCAGTAATCCTGAAACTACAATTTTCTACATATAGGAATAATTTTGTCCAGTGCTGAAAGGCTGCTATTTCTGAGATAAAACACAACATGCTGCAGTTGTACTCAGTTTTTTGAAAGGAAGTGTGAAAAATATAACCCCTCCAAATAAATTCATTGAATTACATTGTGCAGTAGAATGTAATCCCCATTTTTGGGTGTATTGGGTTTTCGTGGCAAGGTTTTGGTATCAGGGGGCTGCAGGGGTGGCCTCTATGAGAAGAATCCAGAAGCTGTTCCATGTTAGATAAGGGCCAGTTTCAGCCGTCTTCAAAGGGACCCACCACTGCCCAGAGCCAAGCCAACCAAGCCAATAAGTAATGTTGTTTGCACCTCTGTGAGAGCATATTTAAGAAAGCATATTTAAGAAAGGGAAAAACAAACAAACAAACAAACAAATGTTGCACAAAAACAGCTGGGAGAGAGAGGAGTGAGAAACAATTTTGCAGAAACTAAGGTCACTGAAGAAGGAGGAGGTGCTCCAGGTGCCAGAGCTGAAGTTCCCCTGTGATCTTTGGAGAGGACCATGGTGGAGCAGGTTGTCCCCATGGTGTACCATGGCAGAGCAGATTTCCACGCTGCAGCCTGTGGAGGAGCCCACGGTGGAGCGGGTAGATCTGTCCTGAAGGTGGCTGCTGCTCATGGGGGACCCATGTTGGAGCAGTTTGCTTGTGACAGATGGACCCTGTGGTACGGACACATATCGGAGTAGTTCTTGAAGAGCTGTTGCCTGTGGGAAGCCCGCATAGGAGCAGTTCAGGAAGGACTGTACCCCGTGTGAGGGACCCCACACTCGAGCAGGGGAAGAGACTGACCATGAGGCAGGGGCGGAGATGAAGTTTTACAGACTGACTGCAACCCCCATCCCCCGTTCCCCTATGTCACTTGGGGGAAGGATGTAGAAGAGGGTGGATGGGGGGAAGATGTTTTTAGTTTGCTTTTTGTTTCTCATTGCTCTAGCTTGTTAGTAATAAGTAATAAATTATGTTAATCTCCCTATGCTGAGTCTGTTTTGCCTGTGACAATAACTGTTGAGTGATCTCCCAGTCCTTATCTCAACCCTTGAGCCCTTTTCATCATATTTTCTCCTCCTTTCCCTTTGAAGCGGGGGAGTAAAAGAGTGGCTGTGGTGGAGTTCAGCTGCCGAGCTAGGTAAAGCCACCACACTGGGTAATATGAAGGCCCTGGATTTTAGCAACACATGGTCAGAGTTGTGTTTTCACATTTTATTGAGAATATCACATTTATGCAAACCATAATATATCAACTCTGTAACAGGAAATAATTTTACTAAGAAATTACGGAAACAAGGTTATTTATTTGGACATCCTTACCACAAGGACTGCGTGTTTTCTATGGAGGTTTTACACTAAGTTAGTTTAGTCACAGCAGCTTTTGTCATTTAGAAAAGGCATCCAAACAATTCCTTATGACCCATGCACTATAAAATAGTTCGTTATTATATTTCTGCATTCACACATTGTATTTTTAACATTAATATAATTGTAGATAAATCATTCAATGAAAAGTTTTGCTTATCCCCAGAGGAGTCTCTGATTACCTTTTCATTTTACAGCATCTTATAGCTCTAGGCTCAAGCCTCCAGTTTCACCATAACATTTTCTTCTCATTCAATTAGTGTCTCTGTGTGGGGAGTATTAAGCAGCCACCCATGGCCAATTTAATGGAAAATGTAATTAAGACCACAGTAGAAGGACCAGTAAAAGTCATAAATTGAAGAAGAAAAGATTGGGAGACTGTTGAGGTATTCTTGAAACAGCAAGGAGGCCATGACTTGCTGCAGCTGAGCAAACCAAGCTACCAGGACGACTATGAGAAGTTCCAATGACAGTGCTCCCACATCGCCCAATTGAGGAATTTAGAAAAATATTGTTGCCAGCAGCTGGCTTCAAGGACAGGATCTACGTAACTGCTAATCACAAGGGGGTTGTTTTCTTGCAGGTGGGGTTGTTTTCTTGCAGTTGTTTGTCTGAGTGCTTTTGACCAATAATCTTGTGTGACACACTATCCGCCCCTGTTAAGTTTGCTATAAAAGTCAGGCTATTCGGGTAATAAAGAGAGAGCATGATCTGACCATACTAGTGTCTGTCGTGTTTTCGGCCGTTCTTCCTGCAACATATGGCGCCCGAACAGGCTGAGAGCCACAGACGCTGAGAGACACTGAGAGACCTGGCAGACGCGGAGATAGAGAGATCGCGGTGAGATGTGGAGATAGATACAGAGATCGCGGAGATAGATACAGAGATAGCGGTGAGACACAGGAACAGAGGAATAACGGTGAGACCCGGAAAAGTGACGTATTGCGGTGAGACACGGGACATCCGGGGCCAAGTTGCTACAGGAGATCGGAGGCGTCAGTGGAAACAGCAGACGACCGCACCGTGTGGCAAGTTGGCACATAGCAGAGGGGTGGAGATCATGACCCTGCGGCTTGTCTGACATAACCACGAAGAAGGAAGCAGCTATCCAGCTTCTCTCTAGTATTCTCTCTAAGACAGGTGTATCTTGCAATGTAGAAAATAGATCAAATCCTTGGTGCACTGGGCTCAGAAGGAGGGTTGTCTGAAGGAAATCCTTCTAATGTTTAGCCCAGATGAGTGGCAGCACGTAGGAGATTGCTTATGGGATAAATCCATCTCAAGTGGAAAGCTAGATAAAGGTGTAAGTGGGACGTGGCACACAGTGATTAATGAACTGTGTGATATGAAAACCAAACAGCAGCTCGCTATGGCGGCGGTGCAAGCCTTGTCAGTACCGTCTGGGACTGACAGACCATGAAGTACAAAACCTGAGACCTCAGGAATGCGGCTGACACGATCTTTTTCGTTGGTTCCTGCACCCACCCCGGTTCCAGGTATGACCTCTCCAATAAATCAATCAATGGCAGAAATAACTGAGGGACTATCGAAGCAGAGTGCTGATGGGGAGTGGGGGCTGCCCTCCCCACCCCCTGCGCCAGAAAATCTTGATAAAGCTGTGCTGCCAGCATCTGTGCCACTGTCAGGCAGCAATAAATCCACTCGGGATGCTTTGGCAATGAGAGGTGCAGCAGCAGCTTGCGAAAACTGACCTTCACTGGAGGAGTTGTTCCAAGAACTGCTAGTGGACTTCGAGAACTTAAAAATTATGGATTTGGAGGAGCCTCCTCTCTCGTCTGCCCCACCGGACTCGACTCCATCATTGGAGTAGCTGTTCCAAGAACTGCTAGAGAAATTGGAGAACTTAAAAATTAAGGATTCGGAGGAGCTTCCTCTCTTGTCTGCCCCACCGAAGCCAACTCCCTCATTATCTATCGCTACAACACTGTCAGCACCAAGGAGGGACAGGTGCTCCGACGTCGTACATCATGCCATCATAGAAGGACATTGGCATGCTACATCCTTGGCCTGCCCTATTATTATCCACCCTGTGCAAGGCAGCGGGTTGTGGCAGTCGCATGATTGGAAGCTTTTACAACAAGCTCGAAAAATGGTTTTGGACTATGGATTACAATCCCAGGCGGCTCGACAGATAATTCAATGGCTTTTCCAGGCAGAACTAATGTGTCCACTTGACTGTCAAAACTTGGCGCGCTTATTGTTAACTCCTTCCCCATTGTTATTGTTTGAAATGTAGATGTGGCCCTCATCATCCACGAAGAACTGGTTGGTGACCTGCTATGGCACTTGGATGTGCACAAGTTGATGGGGCCAGATGGGATCCACCCAAGGGTACTGAGAGAACTGGCAAAGGAGCTGGCCAAGCCACTATCCATCATTTATCAGCAGTCCTGGCTATCGGGGGAGGTCCCAGTTGACTGGCGGCTAGCAAATGTGACATCTACAAGAAGGGCCGGAGGGCAGACCCGGGAAACTATAGGCCTGTCAGTTTGACCTCAGTGCCAGGGAAGCTCGTGGAGCAGATCCTCTTGAGAGTCATCACGCAGCACTTGCAGGGCAAGCAGGCGATCAGGCCCAGTCAGCATGGGTTTATGAAAGGCAGGTCCTGCTTGACGAACCTGATCTCCTTCTATGACAAAGTGACACGCTGGGTGGATAAGGGAAAGGCTGTGGATGTGGTCTACCTTGACTTCAGCAAGGCTTTTGACACTGTTTCCCACAGCATTCTCCTCAAGAAACTGGCTGCTCTTGGCATGGACTGGCGCATGCTTCGTTGGGTTAGAAACTGTCTGGATAGCCGGGCCCAAAGAGTCGTGGTGAATGGAGTCAAGTCCACTTGGAGGCCGGTCACTAGTGGCGTCCCCCAGGGCTCGGTGCTGGGGCCGGTCCTCTTTAATATCTTCATCGATGATCTGGATGAGGGCATTGAGTGCACCCTCAGTAAGTTTGCAGATGACACCAAGCTATGCGCGTGTGTCAATCTGCTCGAGGGTAGGAAGGCTCTGCAGGAGGATCTGGATAGGCTGCACCGATGGGCTGAGGTCAACTGCATGAAGTTTAACAAGGCCAAGTGCCGGGTCCTGCACCTGGGGCGCAATAACCCCAAGCAGAGCTACAGGCTGGGAGATGAATGGTTGGAGAGCTGCCAGGCAGAGAAGGACCTGGGAGTGATGGTGGATAGTCGGCTGAATATGAGCCAGCAGTGTGCTCAGGTGGCCAAGAAGGCCAACGGCATCCTGGCTTGTATCAGAAACAGTGTGACCAGCAGGGCTAGGGAGGTGATCGTCCCCCTGTACTCGGCTCTGGTGAGGCCGCACCTCGAGTACTGTGTTCAGTTTTGGGCCCCTCGCTACAAGAAGGACATGGAGGTGCTTGAGCGAGTCCAGAGAAGGGCGACGAAGCTGGTGAGGGGCCTGAAGAACAAGTCCTACGAGGAGCAGCTGAGGGAGCTGGGCTTGTTCAGCCTGGAGAAAAGGAGGCTCAGGGGCGACCTTATTGCTCTTTACAGATACCTTAAAGGAGGCTGTCGTGAGGTGGGGGTTGGCCTGTTCTCCCACATGCCTGGTGACAGGACGAGGGGGAATGGGCTAAAGTTGCACCAGGGGAGTTTTAGGTTGGATCTTAGGAAGAACTTCTTTACCAAAAGGGTTGTTAGACACTGGAACAGGCTGCCCAGGGAAGTGGTGGAGTCACCATCCCTGGAAGTCTTTAGAAGACGTTTAGACGTAGAGCTTAGGGATATGGTTTAGTGGGGATTGTTAGCGTTAGGTAGAGGTTGGACTTGATGATCTTGAGGTCTCTTCCAACCTAGAAATTCTGTGATTCTGTGATTCTGTGAAAGGGAATGGTTGTGGTTAGCACAGGGGGAAGCGGGTCAACTGCGTCAACCGAGGGACCCTCTGTATGGGATTACTGCAGAGATGTTAAAGGGAACAGGTCCTTATCTCAGTACCCAGATTGAGTTGCAGTTCCTGTGATTATTCACCAAACAGCTGCACAGCTCGCACTGAGGGCTCTTCTTAGTCTCCTAGGGGAAAAGAAAGCACCTCCGTTAGCATCAGTACAACAGGCCCCTGGGGAACCATATGCTAAATTTATCGATCGGTTGTGGGCAGCAATTCCTGATCATCCTGATCTAACTGCGGAGTCTAAAAGCAGTATGTTTAAAACGCTTGCGTTTGACAATGCAAACCCAAAAACTCAAAACATCTTAGTTACACTGCCGAGAACCACACCGTTAGAGGACATGTTGGAAAGGGTACAGAGAGCTGATCAGTCCAGGCAACCAGATGTGGTGGCACAGGCTGTAAAGGACTGTCAGAGATTTGCTTTTACGGTACCATCCATTAACAAACAGGCCCTGGCAAAGCGCTATGAATGGCTAGTGCTTCCGCAGGGGATGAAGAATTCCCCTACATTATGTCAATTATATGTGGCCTGGGCATTACAACCAATTTGGACAGCATGTTGTGACGTAATCATTTACCATTATATGGATGACATTTGGGTCAGAATGCTTCCAGGATTCAGATTTAAAGTTTATTCAGGATACTTTGGAAGCAAAAGGGTTGAAGATAGCCCCAGAGAAGGTTCAACGGAAACAGCCATGGCTATACTTGGGATGGAACATATCAGACTCTACCATTCATCCACAGATAGTTGATATAACTACGGTGTTACATAATTTGACAGATGTACAAATGTTCCTGGGTAATATTCAGTGGGGTCACCACATTGTACGGATTACTAATGATGACTTAGCTATATTACTACCTTTATTGCGGGGCAGGAATGCAGAGCCGCAGATTACACTAACAAATGACCACGGGCAGGCTCTTTCACAAATAGCTTCTAAGGTTGCAGCTGGCACGGCTTCCAGATGTATAGCAGAAGGTGCACTCTTCTTACTGGTAAGCAATCGTGTCTCATCCGTTTGTCAGGCTATTCGGGTAATAAAGAGAGAGCATGATCTGACCATACTGGTGTCTCTCATGTTTTCAGCTGTCCTTCCTGCAACATACAACAGACTAGATTTTCCAAGTTGCCTTCCACATCCCCTGAGATAGCACCTGCAGATTTCCATGGACCTACTGACTACAATAAAAAAAGCCTGCTGCAATTAACAGGACTGTTTGTCCAAAGTAGCAGCATAGAATCATATAGCGGGATTGCTATAGTGTGCTGCTTTTTAACTTCTTTTCAGGCAATGCCAAGGTGTTCTGGCTCCAAGTCTGAAAGTTAATGGGATGCTCTTGTGAGTAAGCATTTTTCAGAGCGATCATACTATGAACAAGCATACTGAACTCCATGCCTTTGGGGAGAAATTGCAAGATTGCAAGTTTGCATGCAGACCCCTGCCTCCTTCTATCTCTCTCATTGTGTTACTATTGACTTAGCCTGACCATCCACTATTGATTGCACCAGCAACAAATGCACAAGGACTAGTCAGGGACATCTAACTTATTTCCAGCTTGGCTTTGCCTTCCTTTCTCACTGAGGGTAGCCACTAAAAGTTTTATTCCAGAAGAATTCTTTTCCAGTGACTTCCAGACAAATTTCCATTTAAAAGGGATTTTGGTTCCTTTTTTTTTTTTTTTTTTTTTAGGTTGGTTGGTTGGTTGGTTTGCTTTGCTTTTTTTTTTGTTTGTTTGTTTTGTTTTGTTTTGTTTTGTTTTCCTGAGCATGAACAGGAAAACATACACTAGAATATAATAAACACTGAAAGTCAAGCTGGATTATTTTGGGCTGATGCATCTACAGTGATATTTTGCACTGAGAATTTAATTAACAATTATTTTGATGGTAAGTAAATCAGAATAAAATCCATCTCTGTTGGGTCTGTTGGGATGGAGTCACCTTCCCTTGCAGCAGACCACACAGTGCTGTGCTCTGCACTCGTAGGTGGAACAGCACTGAAATCACTCCAGTGTTGT
Organism: Aythya ferina; assembly: GCF_964211825.1. NCBI lineage: Eukaryota > Metazoa > Chordata > Aves > Anseriformes > Anatidae > Aythya > Aythya ferina. The sequence goes on from NC_140313.1 coordinate 10,677,621, forward strand.
GGAAGAAGGACATCGAGGTGCTCGGGCGAGTCCAGAGAAGGGCAACGAAGCTGGTGAGGGGTTTGGAGAACAAGTCTTACGAGGAGTGGCTGAGGGAGCTGGGTTTGTTCAGCCTGGAGAAAAGGAGGCTCAGGGACGACCTTATCGCTCTTCATAAGTACATTAAAGGAGGCTGTAGCGAGGTGGGGGTTGGTCTATTCTCCCACGTGCCTGGTGACAGGACAAGGGGGAACGGGCTAAAGTTGCACCTGGGGTGTTTTATGTTGGATATTAGGAAGAACTTCTTTACCGAAAGGGTTGTTAGGCATTGGAACGGGCTGCCCAGGGAAGTGGTGGAGTCACCATCCCTGGAAGTCTTTAAAAGACGTTTAGATGTAGAACTTAGTGATATGGTTTAGTGGAGGACTTGTTAGTGTTAGGTCAGAGGTTGGTCTTGATGATCTTGAGGTCTCTTCCAACCTAGACAATTCTGTGATTCTGTGATTCTATGACCTCTGGGGTTCTGGAGCCGGGGCTATTGAGGATCAGAAGCCAATTACACACCAACTGAAAAGGAAATATTAACAGCATATGAGGGGATTCAAGCCACTTCAGAAGTTGTTGGTACAGAAGTACAACTCCTCTTGGCCCCACGGCTACCTGTGTTACATTGGATGTTCAAAGAGAAACTCCCCCCTACACACCATGCAACCGACGCTACGTGGAGTAAATGGGTAGCGTTAATTACACAGCGGGCTCGAATGGGGAAACCCAACTGCCCGGGAATCCTGGAAGAGATTATGGACTGGCCGGAGGGCAGGGATTTCGGAGTACCGACAGAAGAGGTAACTCGTGCTGAAGAAGCACCACCATACAATGAGTTGCCAGAAGACAGAAAGCAGTATGTGTTGTTTACTGACAGATCCTGCCGTGTGGTAGGGAGCCATTGGAAGTGGAAAGCTGCTGTGTGGAGTCCCACATGACGAGTTGTGGAGGCCATGGAAGGGGAAGGTGAGTCGAGTCAGTATGCAGAAGTGAAAGCTATACAACTGGCCCTAGAAATTGCTGAAAGAGAAAAATGGCCGGTACTGTATCTCTACACTGACTCATGGATGGTGGCAAATGCTCTGTGGGGGTGGCTGCAGCAATGGAAACAGAACAACTGGCAGCGCAGAGGTAAACCTGTCTGGGCTGTTACCCTGTGGCAAGATATTGCTGCCCGGGTAGAAAACCTGGCTGTAAAGGTACGTCATGTAGATGCCCATATGCCTAAGAATCGTGCTACCGAAGAACATCAGAACAACGAAGAAGTAGATCGAGCTTCGAAAATTGAAGTAGCTCAGGTGGACCTGGACTGGGGACGTAAGGGTGAGCTGTTTGTAGCTCTATGGGCCCATGAAACATCAGGACATCTGGGGAGGGATGCCACATACAGATGGGCTCGTGATCGAGGGGTGGACCTGACCATTGAAGCCATTACACAGATCACCCATCAGTGTGAGACCTGTGCTGCAATCAAACGAGCCATGAGGGTAAAGTCTCCCTGGAACAGGGGGAGATGGCTTGGATTTTGAAATGATGAGGCCTGGCAAATTGACTATATCGGACCATTCCCACAAACCCGCCAAGGCAAACGTTACATACCTACCATGGTAGAAGCAACTACTGGGTGGCTGGAAACATATCCAGTAAAGCATGCCATGGCCCAAAACACTATCTTGGGCCTGGAAAGACAGGTGCTGTGGCGACATGGTACACTGGAGAGAATTGAGTCCGACAATGGGAGTCATTTCCGAAACAATTTGGTCACCTCCTGGGCCAAGAGCCATGGCATTGAGTGGGTGTATCACATCCCTTATCACCCACAAGCCTCTGGGAAGGTTGAGAGGTACAATGGACTGTTAAAAACTATGCTGCGAGCATTGGGTGCTGGGACGTGGAAACATTGGGATATAAATCTACCAGAGGCCACTTGGCTAGTTAACAACAGGGGGCCTGACAGCCGTCCTAGTCCTGCTGAAACAAAACCCCTACACACTGTGGGAGAAGCTAAAGTCCCTGTAGTGCATGTGGGAAAGTGGATGGGGAAGGCAGTGTGTGGGTTGCCTCTGCCAAAAGGCAAACCCACTCATGGGATTGTCTTTGCCCAAGGACCAGGGTATACCTGGTGGGTAATGCAGAAGGATGGGGATATCAAGTGTGTGCCTCAAGGAGATTTAACACTGGGAGAAAATTAATCTGTCATCCAAGTTATGTGTTGTAGGAGGACACTGCAGAAGCAACAACAGGTAAACTTTGCAAGGAACCGGGCAGTGCAACAAGGACTTGAGCTAAGCTGGTACTGGTGTCGAGAAAACCAACTTCGCCTGCCCTGAGTGACCACTTTGACAGATGAAGCTGAAACCATCAACAGTTTTTATGAACATTTTGGGAAAAGACCTATGGAATGAAAAGAAGTACAGACGTATAAATACTTAAATGGACAGAGAACAAAGGTGATGAGAGCATCTATATACTAAACTGTGTGGTACCTGATTGTGACACAAATGTTATGAAATAAGGGGTGGAGGTTGTGTTGGGTCCGTCTGGGCTGGAGTCACCTTTCCCTGCAGCAGCCCACACAGTGCTGTGCTCTGCACTCATAGCTGGAACAGCACTGATATCACTCCAGTGTTGTGTCTATTGCTGCGTAGTGCTGGCACAGCATCAGGACTCCTTCCAAGCCCCCAAGAGCCAGCAGGCTGGGGGTGGGCAAGTGATGGGGAGGGGACATCGCCAGGGCAGCTGACCTAAACCAACCAAAGGGATATTCCATAACACCTGATGTCACACTCAGCAATAAAAAGGGGGGCTCTCATGGGGGAGGGGGCTGTTCCTCCTGAACAACCACTACGCATTTTGAGGCCCTGCATCCCAGGACATGGCCGAACACCGCTTGTTGATGGGAAGTAGAGAATAATTTTTTTTCCCTCTCTCTGTGCTTCCGCACGGACTTATTGTTTATTTTGTTTCTTTTTCTCCCCATTCCCTTTCCCTTTAATTAAACCTTTCTCATCTCAAACCTCGAGTTCTCTGTGTTGTATTTTCTCCCCCTTCCTCTTTGAGGAGAGGGGGAGTGAGAGAGTGGTTGTGGTGGAGCTCAGCTGCCCACCTGAGTAAAACCACCACACCATCTCATCTTCCAAGATCTGAATTTGTTCTCTACTGCTAATGGCAGTTAAAAAATAGTAAAATCTTATTTTAGCAAGTAAAGTAAGCTAATATAATTCTGAAGGAATGAGAGTAGTCAATTTGCTAATGGAACCAATGTGTTTTATATTTGTCACAAATGCATTTATATTGAATCACATATTTGACCGTCATTATTCTCGTGTTTTCTCATTTATAAACAGCAGATAGTAATACTTGCTATTCTTTTGAAAGCTGTTTGAAATACATGATAAAAGGAGATGTACCAAGGATTAATAATTTTTCAAATTATTGGCCACATTTAGCCATGTTCTGCTAGAAGATATTCAGTTCTTAGCAAAAATAGAAGTATTTATTCTCTGCATTTTTGTTTACATTTATTTTCTTCCCCTCAATTTCCTACATGTATATTTGACTTTTAAGGATTTTTCTCCTAATGTTCCTCTATTATTTTCTTTACCTTAATCATTTATCTGCTTGATGTCATTGATTTAAAAAGCAGAGAGATGCTGTCACCATGTAAATTAGTTGAATGTGAGATTTCATAACATGAGAGAATTATCATTCTTGTTTGTTTTCCCTTTTGCTGTCTCTTAGCCTGAGACATCTCATCTGAGGTCTGCTCATCTACTCTCCAGATACACTTTTAGCATGCTGTGATAATACTAACAAAGGAAGTTGTGGTTTAACCCATCTGGCAGCTAAGCACCACGCAGCCATTCACTCACCCTCCCCTCACAGCGGGATGGGGGAGAAAATCAAGAAAAAAAGTAAAAGCTTATGTGTTGAGATAAAGACATTTTATTAGGAAGGAAAAGAAATAACGTGTAAAAAAGTAATAACGTGTAAAAAAAGTAATAACGTGTAAGTTGCCCCAAATAGCTTCTAATCTTCTTTTTTGAAATGCTTAATATATTTTCATTCAGTTGATTTAACCTGTCCTAAAAGGTTACATTTCCAGAAAATGGGATATACTTAATATGGACACTTTGTCCTCTTATGTAAGGTTTAATCAATTGTTGCCTTGGTTTTCAAATTTGTTTGTTCACCTCTCCAAGCCTTAGCTCACACTGGGTTGAATCTGGGGTCTAATGAAAGTCACCATAATAACTGCATCTTGTCTTCATTGCAGTCTTAATGACATAATGGTCTATCCTTGTATATTACTACTTATGCTGCATACATGTATATTGGATAATGACTACATAAGTATTTCCCAATGATAGCAATTACTAGTTAAGTTTGAAAACTGCACTGAACATTGGGAGCAGTTATTCTCTCTATGCAAGGCGCCAGACTTGGGTGTCCAGGTTAGGAAGGAAATCTGTCTGATTCCTATATCGTTAGAAGAAGATGAGATGGTGTTCGGAGCAGGAGCCTAATCTGGGTGCTGTGAACAGCACTCTGCAAGAGTGCCCCTTTTCCTCCACTCATTGCAACGGGAACTGAGGAATCATAGAATCATAGAATGATTTAGGTTGGAAGGGATCTTAAAGATCATCTAATTCCACCACCCCCCTGTCGTGGGTATGGACACCTCCCACTAGACCAGGTTCCTCAAAGTCCTTGAATACTTCCAAGAATGTGGCATCCCCAGCTTCTCTGGGTAATCTGTTCCATTGCCTCACCACCCCTTTAAGTACTGAAAGCCTGATAAGGTGTAGTGGGTTTACGTGGCAAGGTTTTGGTAGCAGGGAGCCATAGGGGTGGTTTCTGTGAGAAAGATCTAGAAGCTGCCCCATGTTTGGGAAGGGCCCCATTGTTTTCCAGATCTGAGCCAATAAGTGATGTTGTTTTGCGCCTCTGTGAGAGCATATTTAAGACAGGGAAAAAACGCTGCGCCAGACAGCAGCCGGGAGAGTCAAGGGAGTGAGAAACAGCCTGCAGGTGCCAAGGTCAGTGTAGAGGGAGGGGGAGAGGTGCTCCAGGCGCCGGAGCAGAAGTCCCCTGCGGCCTGTGGTGAGGACCATGGTGAAGCAGGATGTCCCCCTGCAGCCCATGGAGTACCACGGTGGAGCAGGGTTCCACTCTGCAGCCCGTGGAGGAGACCACGGTGGAGCAGGTGGCCCTGCACCGATGGAGGCTGCCGCCTGTGGAAGACCCCTGCCGGAGCAGATTCCGGGCCGGACCTGTAGCCCATGGAGATGAGACCACGCAGGAGCAGGTGACCCGGCAGGAGCTGCTGCCCGTAGGGGAGCCAGGTTGGAGCAGTTTTCTCCTGAGGGATGGACCCCGTGGTACGGACCCATATCTGGAGCAGTTCTGGAAGAGCTGCTGCCTGTGGGAAGCCCACGCCGGATCAGTTCATCAAGGACTGCATCCCGTGGGTGGGACCCCGCAGCACAGGGGACGAGAGTGACTGAGAAGGAGCGGCAGAGAAGAAGTGCTGTAGACTGACCATAACCCCCATTCCCCCGTTCCCCTGCGCCGCTCGGGGGGAGGAGGTGGAAGAGGGTGGATGGGGGGAAGGTGCTTTTGTTTTTTTTTTTCCTTTGTTTTCTCACTTCTCTCGCTTGTTATTTGTAGGCAATAAATCTTACTATCTCCTTATGCCGAGTCTGTTTTGCCCGTTAAAATAATTATTGCGTGATTTTCTCGTCCTTATCTCAACCCTTGAGCCCTTTTCACATATTTTCTCCCCATTCCTCTTTGAGGAGGGGGAGTAAGAGAGCGGCTGTGGTGGAGCTCGTCTGCCCACTCGAGCGGAACCACGACAGGTATAAGGAATATGAACCTTTCAATTCAGGCCACTAGATTAAATGCCTAAAAATTAACTGTGGTAACTAAAGCTTATAATGGTAACATTTTATATTGTGTATGGAAAGTGACCAAGTTACCAATTTTGAATGAAGGCTAAAGTATTTCTGGGTGCTTAGCTGATGACAAGTCAAAAAGGCATTGGTTCATTGTTGGCATGTAAAGGTGGTATATGAAGCCCTGCTGAAGTGAATGAACACTTTGTCACTTCTTCAGTTGCTGAGTTTCATCTAAACTTAAATGTCCAAATAAAATGGTAGTTAAAGAAATGACTGGAGATGAAACTCTTGATTTTGCCTCTTGAAATATTCATTGATGGCCAAGATGACCAGAAGGAAAAATGATTGATGTATACTTTAAATGAAAGCAAGTTCATTTACTTTACCTTTTTTCCTCTGCCTCCATGTCATATTGGTAGATGCTAACCCATAACCTCATCCTATAATATTGATTCAGGTTTGTTCTCACTGAATGTCACCTGGTTTCCTAGCAACACACACATGCCACAACCATTTTGTAATGCAAACCATTCTATAAAAGGTGTGGTATATAAACTGAAAGTGAAACAGTGGTATATAAACTGAAATTTAATGAAATAGTAAAGTATATGAAATAGTAAAGTAAATAAAATGAAAAGGAAATGAAAAGAAATGAAATAGTAAAGTAAAAGCTTGTGGGTTGAGATAAAGACAGTTTAATAGGACAGAAAAGGAAGACAAATAATAATAATAATAATGATAACAGTAATGTGAGAAACAATCTGTAGCCAATAACACAGGTTCAGGCAAGGATCTCAGTGAGGTAGCATTTTTATTCGTGATTGTAATGGCAGGCATCCTGCAAGCAGGAGTGCACAGCAAAAGTATATCATAAGCTTATATTCCCTATTACCTGGCACTTGATTCCTCCCGTTTTCTCATTGGCTGAGTACTACAGGTTCACAACCTACTTGACGCACTTCTATGCCATATATGTACAATTTTATTTGACCAACCATTAATTTCTCCTTTTCCTTTTTTTTTTTTTCCTTCTTCTCTCGTGACTAGAGGGCCTGTGATTTTTTGTTTTTACAGATTTTGCACTGCTCATCCTGTTTTCCCTAGATGTCCTCCTTATTTGGGACCTTCCCCTTATCTGCTTAACATGCTCCACACTGCTATGCCTCTGTTATGCCTTCCCAATCACTTTTGAATATGCAAGGTTAGTGGAATTTTCCACTGCAAAAACACAACTTTAATTCTCACAATTCCCCCCTCCTCTTCTTTTCTTACTCCTATTGTTGCTTTTGTACCTTTTTACATTCCCCACTCTTGAGTTTTTCCAACATTTCCCTGTTCCTTTTCACTAGAAGATTAGCTGGAGTCCTCTTAATTCTGTGTGTATGGGTCTGTGGTGTAATTGCCTGAAGTAACTAGGAAAATAAAACTAACATTCACATTTTAAAGAAAATGTACAGCATTGAAGAGGCTTTCAGGGTAGGGCATAGCTGCATTACCTGAGCGTTCCCTAGGCTTCCAACCTTAGATGCTATTGCGCTGGAGAAACCTGGTGTGCTAGCTCTAAGGAACAGTACGGAGCGTAGAGTGGAGTGGAGACACCACGGCTAGGCTCTGTGACCAGGTGGGGACACGACTGTTCTTCTGCACACAAAGACGGATAAGCTGCACTTTTTGCTACCCTGAGCCAAGGACCTGTCATGTTTTGACAAATGCTGTCCCCTAGTGTACTTTTGCTCATTATAATATCATTATAATACCAAAACACACCTCCATCCCAAAAGCTACCTGCCTCCAAGGTGCAACCACCCCTCACTGAGCATGCACGCTGAATTTCTCGGAGCCTATACCTTTAAACGAAAGTGAGAAAACTTTAAAACTTTTCACCAATCATAACTAAGATATGCTTGACTAGAGCCACTCAAGCTCCACCTAAAAGATAGAAAATAATATAAATTGGCCTAAGAGAGAGGGGATGTTAGGGAAGATACTATCCCGAGGGAATACAACACCCTGACTCCCGGGACCAGTCGACGGGCTGAGCTTCTCTTCCCCCCCCACTCCCCCATTGGGACGCCTTTGGGTGAGATTTGAACACTTGGTTATAAAAATTTCTAGAATCTTTGATCCTTTTAACACGTTAATTTCTAGGCTGCCCACCTGTAACACCTGTGTATTTCATGCATGCTAGCTTGCTTTTGCAGACAATCACTATCGCCGGCAATCCAAAGAACCTGTGTACCTGTTGCTGTAATAAATCACACTTGATTGCATTGTTATAGCTCTCATTAAGCGCAACTAGGGTAAGGGTGGTTATATGTTATTGGTGAATCCGTGACCGTGATGGTTCAGTGTTCTGAATCCAACCAGACCCCAGACGGTTATTGGTGAGTATCCGACCGGACCCCTAATGGTTAATGCATTATTGGTGAAATCTGTGATTGTGATAGTTCAGTACCCTGAATCCGACCGGGCCCATAACGGTTAATCAGCTACACCCCTTAACGCGAAAGGGTCCCAAGGGGGCTTTGGCTTTGTATGTCTTCAATAATAGTTACATTTGGAATTATCGCCCCCAGGGCATAATTTCTCTTCCATCCTCGGGGCAACACATTCCTCGCTTTATTACCGCATAGCCAATATCAGCCCTTGCCGTTTGGGACTGGCCATCTGGTTACAGGATGATTCCATTGTTGTGTCTGATGTGCATTATACATATTAGCATTCCTGTAGCTACCATATTCGGTACCGTATGGATAATTTCCTATCTCACACGTAACATTTCTACACCTAGGATCAGTATTATTGTCCCGTGAATTTTCATCAGTATGGAGAATAATCAAGATACTAATATAAAAACCAGAATACCCTGGAAACACTCTAACTCTATGTAATCCAACTCTTTTTCCCAATTACACGTGGTATTCATTAATTTTTCCTAAGGAAAAGTTAAATGTCAATTTACAACTATGATTCACACCTCCTCCTTATTTTTAATTTTAAAGGTTCGCCTATAGGAACAGTCTCTCAGGTCTCATACTTAGGAATTATCTATTCTAGAATTACCTTAGCTACCGTGTTCGCAGCAGCAGATACTGATGGGAAAGTTTCCACCCAGCCTGACAAATGATTGACCAAGACTAGTAACTATTAAATCTACGTACTCTAGGGAGTTCTGTAAAATCTACCTGTATGCTTTGGAAGGGTTGAATTCCTGGTTCTCGCCCCGCTTTGGACTGACTGCAGATAATTTTCCTATTTACCTTCTGACATCCTACACAACTCCTGCATACTTGCTTAGCCAGAATACAGATATTCCTACATATACATGTATATACATGTATTTCCCTAGCACAGCATTGGAGGTATGCCTCCAACCACCTGGGTTTCCTCGGGTCCTCCAGAGTTGCCCTCAGCCTTTCCCACGTGTGTCCTGCACCATCAGGAGCCTGGAGGCGACAAAACATGGACTCCTCAATGCCAGGTGGAGATTAAACAAGGTGCTTCTTCCTCAGCCCCCCGAATCGAATACAAATAGAAAGCTCCAGCAGCCACAACACGCGAGGGAAGAAGCAACACCTGGACCTGGCCACCTCGGGACACCTGTAGCTGCAAACACCCAAACCCCAACAGTGAGCAAGGAGGTTGCAGCCAACAGAGGAGAAGCAGAGATGAGAAAGCAGACACAGGAGTTAGGAACGTCGTTACTGTTTACCATCTGTTTTACTACTGTAAAACTTTTACCATCTGTTTTACTACTTGGCCAGCAGGTCAAGCGAGGTGATTCTCCACCTCTATCGAGACTCTTATGAGACCCCAGTTGGAGTACTGGGTTCAGCTCTGGAGCCTCCAGCAAAAGAAGGACATGGAAGAATTAGAACGAAAACCAAGGATGGCCACAAAGATGATGAAGGGTCTGGAAAATCACTCCTAAAAAGACAGGCTTAGGGAGTTGGGGTTGTTCAGCCTGGAAAAGAGAAGGCTCCAGGGAAAACTTATAACAACTTAAAAAGGGCCTACAGGAAAGATAGAGATGGGATGTAGTGATAGGACAAGAAGCAACAACTTTAAACTAAAAGAGTGTAGATTTAGAATGGATATAACAAAGAAATTCTTCGCTATTGTATTGGGTTTATGTGTCAAGGTTTTGGTAGTAGGGGGCTGCAGGACAGGCCTCTGTGAGAAGAATCCAGAAGCTGCCCCACATTACATAAGAGCCAGTTTCAGCCAGCTCCAAAGGGATCCAACGCTGCTCAGAACCAAGCCAATAAGTGATATGATTGTGCCTCTGTGAGAGCATATTTAAGAAAGGGAAAAAAATTGCTGCACAACAGCAGCTGGGAGAGAGAGGAATGAGAAACAACCTTGCAGACACCAAGGTCAGTGAAGAAGGAGGGGGAAGAGGTACTCCAGGCACTGGAGCAGAAGTTCCCCTGCGGCCTGTGGAGAGGACCATGGTGGAGCAGGTTGTCCCCCTGCAGTCCATGGTGTACCACAGCAGAGCAAATTTTCACATTGTAGCCTGTGGAGAGGAGCCCACGCAGGAGCAGGTGATCTGGCAGGAGCTGCCACACGTGGGGGACCCGTGTTGGAGCAGTTTGCTCCTGAATCACAGAATCATACAAATCCCTGAATAATCTCCAGGTCATTAGCTAGTGTAATCCATGTTATCAATATGTCAAATTATACCAGCTGAAAAACTAACCTGATGCATCTATTCTATAATACAAAAGCTTTCACCTAGATATTTCTTTTAACCCCATCAAAAAGGCTATCATTTATTATCTTTCAGCACATGTATGCTAATTAACAGAGGAAAGACTTCCCAAAAGATAATTCTTTCCCTGCTGCTCACATACCAGAGCTCTCATTACCCTGGGTACTGAATGTATACAATTTACTTCTTTAGGATATACACCATCCTTCTACACAGAAATGTGGCCTTACAGTTCGACTACTCTTCATAATTAACCAAAAATTAGCATTTCCCATTTATTGGCATTTACCCTGCAGAACCACACTGATATTAATACTGAATAAATTTAACCAGAAATGTGCATATTCTCCTATAACTTGTCAATTACCTGAAAGTCAAAAGTTGTTCAAAAATCACATAACAAACTATGAAAAACTGCTTTGGATGGAACCCATGGTACAGACCCATATTGGAGCAGTTCTTGAAGAGCTGCTGTCCATGGGAAGCCCATGTAGGATCAGTTTGGGAAGGACTGCATCCTGTGGGAGGAACCTCACATTGGAGCAGGGAAAGAGTGACTGTGAAGGAGCAGCGAACACAAAGTATTATGGACTGACTGCAACCCCCATTCCCTGTTCCCCTGCACTGCTCGGAGGGAGGATGTAGGATGGAGGGAGGGTGGAGGGGGGAAGAAGATGTTTTTAGTTTACTTTTAGTTTCTCACTCTTCTAGTCTGCTAGTGACAGGCAATAAATTCTATTAATCTCCCTATGCTGAGTCCATTTTGCCCGTCATGATAATTGTTGAGTGATCTCCCTATCCTCATCTCAACCCTTGAGCCCTTTTCAATGTATTGTCTCCCCCTTTCCCTTTGAGGAGGGGGAGTGAGAACACAGTTGTGGTGGAGTTCAGCTGCTCGGTAGTGTGAGGAATGTTTTAACAATTCGTGTCCATAAAGAACAATTCTGTTTGAATCCTGTCTGCCTCTGGGCCCTGCACTGGCAATTTAATTCTTGAACCACAGATGCAGTGTGTCCCAGTCTCCCCCTCATTCTAGTCAATTTATCACTTCTTAAAGTTATGAACCTGTTTGCTTTTGTTATTCCGGACTTCTATTTCTAACACTGCTATAGATGTGTCTGTGAATGGCTGGGGAAGAATGTTTTAATTACTCGTGTGTCTGGGAGTTTCAGAACAACTGATAACAACTAGTGACTGTTATGGGATACTATGTGGATCTTTGGTATCTGGTTAGGGGGGCCGAGAGATAAAGAGGAAGGAGAAAGAAGCTGAATGACGGCTGGGAGACAAGACTTGAAGAGGATGTTCTATAAACTTGGTATGGTGCCCAGTAAGTACAAAGGGGGAGAGGAAGACTACGAGCCTTCAGCATGAAAGACCCCTAGAGACCCCCAGAAGAGACCCCAGAGGAGACTGTGCATGCTCCAGTAGGAGGGACTGCACCCCGGAAGCTAATTTTAATAATCTATTTTTTTTAGAAGTAGTAATGAATATGTATTAGTCTGGGAGCATAAAAATCAGCTGCTTGATGTAACTGGTGTGCGTCCTGGTGGAGCGGAGACTCCCGGTGCACCCAGCGCTGTTTGCTTACCTCTATTCCTTTATATTCTTTCAATAAATCCTATTTTTTTTATTTAATCCTAATTTGAATCCTGAGCCATTTATAACAGTGGGGTAAAAACACCACGACTATGAGGCACTGGAACAGGTTGCCTAGAGAAGTTGTGGATGCCCCATCCCTGGAAGTGTTTAAGGCCAGGCTGGATGGAGCTTTGAGAAACCTGGTCTAGTGGAAGGTGTCCCTGCCCATGTCAGGGGGTTTGGAATTAGATGATCTTTAAGGTCCCTTCAGTTATAAATGAGGTCTCAACTCGATCTGAATTTTGTAATATTTATAAAACTAATATTTATAAAAGGTATAAAAGCTATAAAAGGTATAAAAGGCAAGTAAACAGCGCTGGGTGTGCGGGGAGTCTACGCTCCATCAACACGCACACACGAACAGCAAACATTCTAAATATACAGAACATTGCTTTACATACTAAACGCAAGCATGCCTATATATACATACAATCAGGAAAGGTAACAAACAATCCTTTAAGTTCCATGACTTAACAGTCTCCATTTTCCATTCCTTTTCTTGATTACTAATAAGTCTCCATTTTCCATTCCTTTTGAACAATATGTCTCGCTTTAAGTTGTCAAGCAACTCGGTCTTCAGGCCTTATGTATCCCATTCTTCCCAGATCGAAGAAAAGCATATCCATCTCCTTTTCAAGGCCAATAGGCCTGGGTCAAAAGGCACGTCCAGGTCAACATGGGGCATAACAGCAAAAGCCTTCGATGGCTGTGGCAGCAGAGGGGCCGATGGCAGTGGCATAGCAGTCGGATCAGTAAAGGAGCCCGCAGCTCCCTCACTATCTGGCAAGCCACACGTTTGTGATTGTGGCTCCACATGGTTATTTAAGGCCTCAGAGATTGCTCGCCAGGTGCCGAGCAATCCCACTGCAACCTTGTCGTTTTTAGTTGCAGAGTCCCACACCTTGACCTCAGTTTGGTCCCATATTTCAGGATCATAAACTGTCCGATTGTTAAGAAGGAGAATAAGCTGTAAGGTTACCAGGACAGTCTTTGTTCCTAAGGACGTATGATTCCCCATAATGCGCAACTGCTTACCAGCGAGAGGCAGTTGTGTGCACGGGTCCGCTTCTCTCAGCTCGAGCTTCTCTCCAGCTCCAGTGCGCCTGTTTCCAGCGACTTTCTGTACAAGCTTCTCTGAGCAGTTTGCTGAGTTTGGCCGAACCTATCTTCATGAGGTGATCAACGTGCCTGTTCCCGTCCTGGTCTCCGTTCTGCTAGCCTGTTCCTTTTCATTCCTTCTTTCTGCTTCTTTATTGATGACATAACTTCTTCACATCGTGTTGTCTTCTTTTTTTTTTTTTTTTTTATCTTGAGGGCAGGCTCCCCTCTTATACCCTTCTTTCCACAGCAGTTCTTTTCAAAACAACTTTTTCATTGGTCAAACAACTTTGAATGTAACAACAACAGCAAACACCCAGAAACATCCATGCCTTAATGGCTGGAGAACAAGAGAACCAGCTGGAGAACAAGCAACCCGAGACTGCATGGAGTCTCCTGAATCACCCTTCTTTGTTCCCTCTAAACTCTTTTATATTCCTGATGGCCTCATCGTTAAGAGTCTAATGTTATATCAATCATGGGGTTTTCCAACCCCCATGGCCACATTCCTAAATCTCCCCCTTCTTTATTAATATTAACCATTTTCCCGACGCAAATTACCACTCCATATATAACACTTCCAACCCAAACCATTCCATGATTCCACATAGATCAATCAACCAGCAAACTGACTATAGGTATAACTGGTACCCGCTGCTCCTGACCCCTGACAGTATGGTTAGCAGAACCAGCAATAAGGCAAATATCCGTAATATGTAAGCAGGCTGTTAATGTATACCCCTGCCCCCTTCTCCTCCCCCTCTCTGGCCCCAGGGTGTGAGGACACCCTTTGTCATGGTGATAAAAAGCATTAGTGTTATCAAGACCCAAGTGCTGAATCACCAAGGATGATATGGGGGAACCAACTGACAGGGTGATTAAGTTTCTCAGGGCTATCAATACCCAGGTGCGGGGTTGCCAGGAGATGATGACATCCCTCCTGGAACAGGGAAATGTAACAGCACAGGGTGCATTGTCTATAAAATCGAGCAGCAACAAGCCCTAATTGGGACTTAGACTGGAAGTGCTGCCGGGCAACAAAACCCATGATATCCTTCCCCCTCACCCAGTGGCCAGGGCTGCCTCCACCACTCCACCATCACCTTTTTCCTCAGAGGACTGAGTGAGTGACTCATGTTCTTTTACATAAAGCCTGAGTCTAGGTTATGATTATATTACACAGTGAACAATAAGAATTTGACCCAATCTGCAGAAGGTCCATCCAGGTAACTGAAAAGCCTGTGTAACTCACAATTCTAGAAATTCTGTGCAACTATAAGCTACGCTAAGTGCTAGAAACTGTAGATAAGCCATACTGATTGTTAATATATTTTTAATGTAATAATAAAAATAAATCTATAATTGAAACCACAACCCTGTTGCAGTCCTCATTCTGCCAAGGGTCCCTAAAGAACCTGCCTGTCCTCCATAGTGCTGGATGACAACAGGAATAAGCTTCCTATTTCTATCAAACTGAAGAGAAGAAAGTGAGGCGGGGGGAGGGGGGAGCATAAAACAGTCAATATCTCAAAAAAAACTTACCTTCAGACTTTAACTTTGTAAGAACAAAAATCAGGTAGTTGTTGAAATCTGGATACTGACTGAGTTCTTCTAGTTTCTGAAGAGAGAACCTGTTAAGGAAAAGCTGAATTTGGTACACACAGCATTTATAGCTTTCTAGATACAAAGATTATTGAATGAGTTTATGTACTACTGTGTCATTTCAAACAGCAATGACCATAAGCTCACAATACACAGAGTGAGAACAATCTGAAAGTAGTTTCTGCAGTTTTCATACTGAAGCAATAGCTTTTAGCTAAGGTGAAATCTGAAATTAATAACATAAAATAACATAACATAAAATAACATAAAATAAAAACAAAACCCAGGGACAAACACACAAACTGATGCTTAAATATAATCAAATCCTGAAAAAAAGCTTCCTCTTAACAGTTTTGGATTTCAATATTTACACTTTGAAGCCCATGATACCTAAGAAATCCACTGAGAGACAATCACATAAGTCTTTATTTGTATCTGCAACAATAAAACAGCTATTATGATTCTGATAAGCTACTCATTTTCTTATTATTAGAAATATACTTCTTTATGATTAACTAACCACATCCTGAGCTTTCAGCAGTTAGATTGTTAACTGCAAATGCCCAGATATTTGTACCAAGAAGTTTATGCTTATCCACTGTCTCCTAATAAAAGTAAAATAAAAATCTGTATTCATACCCATTTTCTACAATGTCAACTCATTGAACGAGCATCTTACTAGCAATACCAACACATTCACTATGCCCTTGAGAGAACCACAAGAAGAATTACATTTCTTAACAGCTATGAAGCTATATAGCAGTTTTTCTAGAATTTGTAACTCTTTCGACCTCAAACCTCCAAGTATTCTGACACCGCTTGACTAGAGCATTAACCTGGCATTCTTGTTATACCCTGTTCTCACACCCTGCTATTCATTAGTATCCTCCTTATTCCTTTCCTCCTAATTTCTAACCTAAATCTCCTCTGCCTTAGTTTAAAACCATTCCCCCTTGTCCTATCACTATCAACACATGTAAACAGGCGTTCCCCCTCCGGTTTATACACTCCCTTCAAGTACTGGAAGGCTGCAATGAGGTCTTCCTGGAGCCTTCTCTTCTCCAAGCTAAACAAGCCCAGTTCCCTCAACCTTTCTTCATAGGGGAGGTGCTCCAGCCCTCTGATCATCTTAGTGGCCCTATTATTGGTCAAAGCACTCAGAAAAACAACTAGAAGAAAACAACCCCACCTGCAAGAAAACAATCCCCTTGTGATTAGTAGTCACGTAGACCTTATCCTTGGTACCCGCTGCTGGTAACAATATTTTCCTGCATTCCTCAGTTGGGCGATGTGGGAACACTGTCATAGAAGCTTCTCACAGTTATCCTGGTATCTTGGTTTGCTCAGCTGCAGCAGGCCGTGGGATCTATGCTGTTTCCCGATTCCCTCAACAATTCCCCCTTCTTCTTTTGAGCAAACCAAGCCTGACACAGCAGTTTTACAAGTAACTCTTTTAGCTATACCTACAACACACTACGATGATTACCACCACCATAAACCAAATCTTTAATCCCCTTGTGACTAAACCCAGCAACCATCTACACCTTGTTTCAAACAAATCATCGAGCTATTAATTGAAAGAACCGATATCATTTTGAGTCTCTCTCATGTACTACTCTTCTGGAGTAGGTGACGCCCGGGACAGACAGGGTGACATTATACTGTTCTGACCATCTCCGGCACTCACAGATTTTGTTGTTGCTTGATCTTGGTCACAAGTGCAAACATTGCTGACAATATTAGAATCTCCGTCCGTAATTTCTCCGTCCGTTGGAACATTCTGGACGGCCTTCACGAACCGGCTTGGCACCCAAACTGGTCCGGCCGTTGTAGAGACACAGAAATATCCCCGGCCAATGAACAAGACAGGAACTGGACCCTTCCAGACTCCTGTAGCAGGATCATGGTAACTTACTCTTATTTGCGGCAGCACATTTGGTGCTGCTTTATTCATGGATTGAAAATGGATACTTGCAGGAGGATCTTCTCGGTCACCGGTCAAGCATAGATGATTCAAGACGAATAACGCCTTGGACAGTCGCTCATCAACATCTTTAATTTCTTTTAACCTTGCTAACTGTTCCTTTAAGACTTGATGTGATCGTTCGACAATTGCTTGGCCCGTGGGAGAATATGGGATGCCTGTGATATGCGTTACTCCCCACATCTTCATAAAGGTGCTGATCTTTTTGCTGACATACGCTGGGCCGTTGTCCGTCTTGATCTGCTGTGGTACCCCCATGATGGCAAAGCACACTGTCAAATGCCTGCACACATGGAGTGCCTTTTCCCCTCCCTGTGCTGTTGCCCATATGAATCGTGAAAAGGTATCAATACACACATGCACATATCTTTTAGTACCAAATTCTGGCATGTGCGTGACATCCATTTGCCATACCTCGAGTGCCTTAACACCCCGTGGATTAATACCCAAGCCTAACCCCGGCCCATGATGACTGCAGGAGGGGCATGCTCTTACTATTCCTTTAGCTTCTGCCCAAGTAAGTCCAAACATTCTCCGAAGACCTTTTGCATTCTGGTGAAACATTTCATGCGACACACGTGCATGCATAAAGTCACTTTCTGGTCTTGCTGTGATTACACTTACCAACTTGTCTGCTTGCGCATTACCTTCTGCTAATCCAATTGAGAACTGGTGACTACGTATGTGAATGACACAGTAAGGTGCGGTTCTTCCTTGAATGGCATCTCGCAGTTGCAGAAACAATGACAACAATCTGTCCTTCTTAGTTTGCCGTATCAAGGCGTCCTCAATCCGGTTCACTACATTGACAACATACAGAGAATCTGAAACGATATTAATTGGCTCATGCATCCAGCGTTGGCAAGCCCAAACAACTGCGGACAATTCTAGTGTTTGTAATGTATCCGCTGTTGTCCCTGTAATTAGGTGATTTTCCCAGGTGCCATTCTCATACCACACACACACTGCCTGCCTACTTACTGCACCGGCATCAGTATAGACTGTGCGACCCACTACCGGCCGAGGCGAAATTTGCGGTACCGCTTGCCATTTATACGATCTTATAACTTGCCATAGAGGCCCTTTCGGGGCCTGGGAATGTACCAATCCCGGGAATCCTAGCACGGCTTCTTGTAGAGGAATGGATTGCTGTAAACACCATTCCAAATGATCCTGAGTTATCGGTAGACTAATATCCCCGGGTTCCTGGCCGCTGATATCAATACTCCGAGAGCGACCCTTACGTACCAATTCCGCAATAGCTTCCGCCCGGGTCTGGATACTCATTTTTGGCTGTATTGATAGAAAAATCCATTCCAAAATTCGAAAATGTTGCCCTATCATCCTTCCTTCATAATTATCTATTTTAGTTATATCACTTCTACTTTTAGGGTCAGTGGCATCCGCCTCACACTGTTCCTGTCTTTGTTGCCCCTTATTTTCACCCTCTTCTTTTTGCCACTGACCAATCACTGCAAATGGGTGAGACACATGATTGACTATTACAAAAGAGAGTGGAAGTTTTGTGATGCGTCTGCAAGCCGCGCCAGCTGCAATCTTTAAAGATATGCGGGAAAGGGCCTGCCGTTGTTCATTCATCAGTGTAATGCTTTGTTCTGCCCTCCTACCCCGCAACAAAGGTAACAATAGAGCCAGGTCATCATTACTAATTCCCACGATACGCCTGACCCACTGAATATTGCCCAAGAATGTTTGGACGTCCGTTAAATTATGCAAAGTAGTAGATATATCGACCTTCTGTGGTCGGATGGTAGAGTCTGATATCTTCCATCCCAAGGATAGCCAGGGCCGTTTCCGCTGAACTTTTTCTGGAGCTATCTTTAGTCCTTTCGCTTCCAGGGTGTCGTGGTTTAACCCGGCTGGCAGCTAAATACCACGCAGCCGTTCGCTCACCCTCCCCCCTCCCTCTCTGGGACGGGGGAGAGAAATGGAAAGTGAAGCCCGTGAGTTGAGATAAAGACAGTTTAATAAGACAGGAAATAATAATAACAAAATAATAATAACAATAATAACAATAATGTTACAATGGTGATAATAGGAAAGTAATAATAATATGTACAAACAAGTGATGCACAATGCAATTGCTCACCACCCGCTGACCGATGCCCAGCCTAACCCCGAGCAGTCCGGCCCCCTCCCCCCGGCTAGCCACCCCTATATATTGTTTAGCATGACGTCAGATGGTATGGAATACCCCTTTGGCTAGTTTGGGTCACCTGTCCTGGGTCTGTCCCCTCCCAGCTCTTACTGCACCCCCAGCCTGCCTGTTGGCAGGACAGAGCAAAAGGCTGAGATGTCCTTGGCTTGGTATAAGCACTGCTCTGCAACAATTAAAACATTGGGGTGTTATCAGCACTCTTCTCATCCTAAGCCAAAACACAGCATTCCACCAGCTACTAGGAAGAAAATTAATTCTGTTCTAACTGAAACCAGGACATCTATCCACCCCTTATTCCATACCATTTATGTCATGCTCAGGTTACACTCTGTTTCATACATTCTAATTAGTCACCTATAGTAGTCATAGTAGTGATAACATACAGTATTATATAGTAATTAACATGGTACAATTCAGTTCATGGGCTATTCTCACCCAGTATTAAATCTCCTTGAGGTACACACCGGACCTCTCCGTTCTTTTGCATCACCCACCAAGTGTATCCAGGTCCCTGAGCGAAAACAATTCCACGAATAGGTTTGCCTTTTCCTGAGGCAGGAGTAGCCCAGACTGTTTTACCCAGCATATTTCTTACATGCACTACAGGAACTTTATCCCCATCTACAGTACGTAACAGGTTTGATTGGGCAGGTCCAGCTCGGTTGGCAGATCCCCTAGTATTGACTAGCCAGGTGGCCTTTGCCAAATGCGTATCCCAATTTTTGAATGTTCCATCGCCCATTGCTTTTAATGTAGTCTTTAACAGTCCGTTGTATCGTTCAACTTTCCTGGAGGCTGGTGCATGATAGGGGATGTGATACACCCACTCAATACCATGTTCTTTAGCCCAAGTGTCTATAAGGTTGTTTCGGAAATGAGTCCCATTCTCTGACTCTATTCTTTCTGGGGTACCATGTCGCCATAGGACTTGTTTTTCAAGGCCCAGGATAGTGTTCCGGGCGGTGGCATGAGGCACAGGATATGTTTCCAGCCATCCGGTGGTTGCTTCCACCATTGTAAGTACGTGGCGCTTGCCATTGCGAGTTTGAGGGAGTGTGATGTAATCAATCTGCCAGGCCTCTCCATATTTATATTTCAGCCATCGTCCTCCATACCAAAGAGGCTTTGACCGTTTGGCTTGCTTGATTGCAGCACATGTTTCACAGTCATGAATAACCTGTGCTATAGCGTCCATGGTCAGGTCCACCCCTCGATCACGAGCCCATCTGTATGTTGCATCTCTACCTTGATGGCCTGAGGTGTCATGGGCCCATCGGGCTATAAATAATTCACCTTTATGCTGCCAATCCAGGTCCACCTGAGCTACTTCAATCTTAGCAGCCTGATCCACCTGCTGGTTGTTTTGATGTTCTTCAGTAGCCCGATTCTTGGGCACATGAGCATCTACGTGACGTACTTTCACAGCCAGGTTCTCTACCCGAGCAGCAATGTCTTGCCACAAAGCAGCAGCCCAGATGGGTTTGCCCCTACGCTGCCAGTTGTTTTGCTTCCATTGCTGTAACCATCCCCACAGGGCATTTGCTACCATCCATGAATCGGTGTAGAGATAGAGAACAGGCCATTTTTCTCGTTCAGCAATGTCTAAAGCCAGCTGAATGGCCTTCACTTCTGCAAACTGACTCGATTCACCTTCTCCCTCAGCAGCTTCTGCAACTCGTCGTGTAGGGCTCCATACAGCAGCCTTCCATCTCCGATGCTTCCCCACAATACGACAGGACCCATCAGTGAACAGGGCATATTTCTTCTCATTCTCTGGTAACTGGTTGTACAGTGGGGCTTCTTCAGCACGACCCACCTCCTCCTCGGATGATATCCCAAAGTATTTGCCTTCTGGCCAGTCCATAATCACTTCCAATATTCCTGGGCGACTGGGGTTTCCTATTCGAGCCCGCTGAGTAATCAGTGCAACCCACTTGCTCCACGTAGCATCAGTTGCATGATGCGTAGAAGAGACCCTTCCCTTGAACATCCAGCCTAGTACTGGCAATCGGGGTGCTAGGAGGAGCTGCGCTTCAGTACCGACCACCTCCGAAGCAGATCGAACTCCTTCATATGCTGCCAATATCTCCTTTTCAGTTGGAGTATAGCAGGCCTCAGACCCTCTGTATCCCCGACTCCAAAACCCCAGGGGCCGACCTCGAGTTTCCCCAGGTTCTTTCTGCCAGAGGCTCCAGGTGGGGCCGTTCTCCCCGGCTGCAGTGTAGAGCACATTCTTTACATCTAGTCCTGTTCGAACTGGCCCAAGGGCTACTGCATGGACTATTTCCTGCTTGATTTGTTCAAATGCTTGTCGTTGTTCAGGGCCCCATTCAAACTCATTCTTCTTACGGGTTACTTGGTAGAGCGGGTTTACAATCAGACTGTAATTTGGGATGTGCATTCTACAAAACCCCACAACACCTAGGAAAGTCTGTGTTTCTTTTTTGTTAGTTGGTGGAGACATAGCTGTTATTTTGTTGATCACATCCATTGGGATTTGACGACGTCCATCTTGCCATTTTATTCCTAAAAACTGGATCTCTCGTGCAGGTCCTTTGACTTTATTTTGTTTTATGGCAAAACCGGCTTTCAGAAGGATTTGGACTATTTTCTTCCCTTTCTCAAAAACTTCCTCTGCTGTGTCACCCCACACAATAATGTCATCGATGTACTGCAGGTGTTCAGGAGCTTCCCCCTGCTCTAGTGCAGACTGGATCAGCCCATGGCAAATGGTAGGGCTGTGTTTCCACCCCTGGGGCAGCCGATTCCAAGTATATTGGACTCCCCTCCAAGTGAAGGCAAATTGTGGCCTGCACTCTGCTGCTAGAGGGATGGAGAAAAATGCATTAGCGATATCAATTGTGGCGTACCACTTGGCTGCCTTCGATTCAAGTTCGTACTGAAGTTCCAGCATGTCCGGCACTGCAGCACTCAGTGGTGGCGTCACTTCGTTCAGGCCACGATAGTCCACTGTTAGTCTCCACTTGCCATTAGACTTTCGCACTGGCCATATGGGACTATTGAAAGGTGAATGAGTCTTGCTGATCACTCCTTGGCTCTCCAATTGACGAATTAGCTTATGGATGGGAATCAGGGAGTCTCAGTTGGTGTGATATTGCCGCCGGTGCACAGTTGTGGTAGCGATTGGCACTCGCTGTTCTTCGACCCTCAGCAACCCCACAACAGAGGGGTCCTCTGAGAGACCAGGCAAGGTAGATAATTGTTTAATGCCTTCTGTCTCTAAGGCAGCTATACCAAAAGCCCACCGGAACCCTTTTGGGTCCTTGAAATATCCTCTTCTAAGATAGTCTATGCCAAGGATACATGGAGCATCCGGGCCAGTCACAATGCGGTGCTTTTCCCACTCATTCCCAGTCAGACTCACTTCAGCCTCCAATACAGTCAACTGCTGAGATCCGCCTGTCACTCCACAAATATAGTTGGGCTCTGGTCCTTTATATCTTGATGGCATTATAGTACATTGTGCACCGGTGTCTACTAAAGCCTTATACTTCTGTGCGTCTGACGTGCCAGGCCATCGAATCCACACAGTCCAATAAACTCGATTGTCCCTTTCCTCCCCCTGGCTGGAGGCAGGGCTCCCCTAATCCTGGTCAGAATCTTCTTCATTTCTGTGTTTGAAGGACTGTCTGATGGAAGTTGGAGCAGCAAACTTTTCAGAGAATCCCTTTTTCTTGATTGTTTTCTTTTGCAACTCACGTACCCGTGCCTCTAGGGTCGCAGTAGATTTTCCATCCCATTTTCTCATGTCCTCTCCATGGTCTCGTAAGTAAAACCACAGGGTGGCACAGGGTGAGTACCCACCATATCGTCTTCCTTGTGTGGATGAACGCCTACCCCTGATAGCTGAGACACTGCTCTGTACAGGTACGGAGGAGAATAATCTCTCTTCAAGTTGGTGAACCTTTTCAGAAAGTTTCTCCACAGTGTTCTCTTTTGGTCGGTGGACACTGGTTGGTTCAGGTGGGGATGAAGATAGATTCTCTTTAAGTTGGTGGAACTCTTCAGAAAGTTTCTCCACAGCTGAGACGCAGGCCTGTAAGGAAGAGGAGAGACTTTCTTCGTACTGCCGGAGTTGTTTAGCCACTTCATCCACTGTGGGTTCCTCGTCCTCTTTCCAGGCCATTATTGCCAATGAGCTGGCATATGATGATGGTGCACTCCGTACAAACTTCCGCCACATGGGTCGTGTACACCTGACTTCATCTGGATCTTTGGATGTTTGTCTGAGGTCTGGATCCTCATAAATCACTTCCTGTACGGCTAATTCCCTCAGGTACTGGATTCCCTTCTCCATAGTGGTCCACTTGCCTGGTAGACATAAAAGTTCTTCCTTGAAGGGATACCTTTCCCTCACAGCTGAGAGGAGACGCCTCCAGAGGCTGTGAGATTGTGCTCCATCTGCAATTGCTTTGTCAATGCCTGCGTCTCTAGCAAGGGATCCCAGTCGCTTGGCTTCCCTGCCGTCTAATTCCACACAATTGGCTCCAGAGTCCCAGCATCGGAGCAGCCAGGTGACAAGCTGCTCACCTATACAGCGACCAAAATCTTTTCGCACATCTCGTAACTCACGCTCGTTTAGGCTTCGGGTAGTTACTGTTGATTTTTCGGCATCCTCATCTTCCTCCTCCTGAACCCTTGATGGCCCAGCGTCGTCGTCGTCTCCATCGTCTCTATACCTAGATTTGGCAGAAGACTCTCTGCGTTCTAAACGACCTGAATCTCTATACCATTTTTTCACCTTCTCTACAGGGGCAGCTTGCACTGCTACTGCTCGTTTCTCTGACCTTGTTACAGGGTCTGCCACAGAGGTTGGAATACTCTCCGCAGGGTCAACTTGCACTGCTACTGCTCGTTTCTCTGACCTTGTTACAGGGTCTGCCACAGAGGTTGGAATACCCTCTGCAGGGTCAACTTGCACTGCTACAGCTCGTTTCTCTGACCCTGTTACAGGGTCTGCCACAGGGGTTGGAATACCCTCTGCAGGGTCAACTTGCACTGCTACAGCTCTTTTCTCTGACCCAGCCACAGGAGCTGGAGCGGCTGCAGGAGCTGAAGCAGCTGCAGGAACCGGAGCTGGAGTGGCTGCAGGAACTGGAGTTGGAGCAGTTGCAGGAGCTGGGACTGGAGTAGCAGCAGGAGCTGGAACTGGAGCGGCTGCAGGAGCTGGGACTGGAGCAGCTGCAGGAGCTGGGGCTGGAGCGGCTGCAGGAGCTGGGGCTGGAGCGGCTGCAGGAGCTGGAACTGGAGCGGCTGCAGGAGCTGGAACTGGAGCGGCTGCAGGAGCTGGGGCTGGAGCATCTGCAGGAACTGGGACTGGAGCATCTGCAGGAACTGGGACTGGAGCATCTGCAGAAGCTGGGACTGGAGCGGCTGCAGAGTCCACCGTAGGGGTCACAGTGGCCGTTAGATCTGTCACAGGGCTTGGAGTGGCCGCAGGGTCTGTCACTAAGTTGATAGCAGTATCAATGGCAGCTCGATAGGCATGAGCCAGGCCCCAGCATGTTACAATGATTTGTGTCACTTTGGAACTGCCAGAATCATGACACCTTTTTCTCAAGCATTCTGCCAGTTTTTGAGGATTTTGCAGTTGTTCAGGGGTGAATTTCCAAAACACTGGGGGTGCCAACTGCTCTAGATGCCTGCCCATATCCTCCCATACTCCCTGCCACCCACAACTATACTGCCTCCGGGCAGATCTCCGGATGAGCTTCCTAAGTAGTTGTTTAACTTTAAGCAGAACCTGAAGTGCATTCAGGAGGCAGAACAACAAGACTATGCTGGTCTGAGTATCCCAAGAATATTCAATATCTTGGAGAGCTATTGTAGCAAGCTCGGAGGGTAAGAGGGTGGTGAAGGAGGAAGGCATAGTGATGCAGGAGGATACAGGGGTGGTGAAGGAGAAAGGGAGAGTAATCAACTAAGAAAAAATATCTTCCCCTTTCCCCTCCACAGATTGACTCCCTAATGGAAAAAAACAATAGGTATAATTGCTAATAGTTTCCAAGATACAGTTTCCAAAATACAGAGTCGACGATGTTACTGAGTACAAATACCAAGTTAGAGTCATGACCAGATATCTCATCGTCTCATAAGCCATTGCTACAACACTCAGTACCATAATGATCTGAAACCAGGGCCCGGAGAGGATAAACAACATGACAGAGAGCAAGTACGGAAAATAATGTACTATAATACTCAATTTGGAAAACAGGCGCAGCAGAGTTGAGATTAAAGCGATCGGCATTATGACAAGTGACTATTAAGCAGGTCTAATACTTACACCAATTTTAGTTTAACACACTGTGGTCAGATCTGCCGTTATCTCAACCTTTCGTGCCCCACGTTGGGCGCCAAAAAGACTGTCGTGGTTTAACCCGGCTGGCAGCTAAATACCACGCAGCCGTTCGCTCACCCTCCCCCCTCCCTCTCTGGGACGGGGGAGAGAAATGGAAAGTGAAGCCCGTGAGTTGAGATAAAGACAGTTTAATAAGACAGGAAAATAATAATAACAAAATAATAATAACAATAATAACAATAATGTTACAATGGTGATAATAGGAAAGTAATAATAATATGTACAAACAAGTGATGCACAATGCAATTGCTCACCACCCGCTGACCGATGCCCAGCTTAACCCCGAGCAGTCCGGCTCCCTCCCCCCGGCTAACCACCCCTATATATTGTTTAGCATGACGTCAGATGGTATGGAATACCCCTTTGGCTAGTTTGGGTCACCTGTCCTGGGTCTGTCCCCTCCCAGCTCTTACTGCGCCCCCAGCCTGCCTGTTGGCAGGACAGAGCAAAAGGCTGAGATGTCCTTGGCTTGGTATAAGCACTGCTCTACAACAATTAAAACATCGGGGTGTTATCAGCACTCTTCTCATCCTAAGCCAAAACATAGCATTCCACCAGCTACTAGGAAGAAAATTAATTCTGTTCTAACTGAAACCAGGACACAGGGTATTCTGAATAAACTGTAGATCGGAATCCTGGAAGCAATCTGGCCTGCAAAACAGAATGTCATCCATGTAATGGTAAATAATGACATCACACCACGCTGTTCGGATTGGCTCCAAGGCCCAGGCTACATATAGTTGACATAATGTGGGGGAGTTCTTCATACCCTGCGGAAGCACGAGCCACTCGTAGCGTTTTGCTGGGGCTTGCTTGTTAATGGCAGGTACCGTAAAGGCAAATCTCTGGCAGTCCTTGTCTGCTAAGGGAATTGTAAAGAAACAGTCTTTTAAGTCTATGATCAAAAGGGACCAATGTTCAGGCAGCATGGTCGGGGATGGTAAACCAGGTTGCAAGGCTCCCATAGCTTGCATTTGGTCATTTACTTTTCTGAGATCTTGTAGGAGTCGCCACTTTCCCGATTTCTTTCGAATCACAAAAATCGGCGTGTTCCAGGGACTCGTGGATGGGTGTATGTGTCCTGCCTGGAGCTGTTCTTGAACTAAAGTCTGTGCTTGCTGCAACCTGTCTGTCGTCAATGGCCACTGCTCCACCCAGATAGGCCGATCAGAATGCCATGTCAAGGCCAGGGTGGGCGGTTGCTCAGCAGTGGCCACTAAGGAAAATCCTTGCTGTCGGTAGTAATCACTGCCCCAAGCTGAGAAAGTATATCCCTCCCGATTAACATTTGAAGATTTGCGGGCAGTGCCATCACGTACAGTCTAGCTGAAATCGTTTTCTCTTGGAATTTTAACATCACAACCTGTGCACTGAGATATGTCGCTGAGCTGCCGCCAACTCCCGTAATTCCAGTGGCTGGAGATGTTAGTGGCCAATGTTTTGGCCATATCGTGATGCTGCAGATCGTAACATCCGCACCAGAATCGATCATGCCGGTGACAGTAATTTGGTGTGATCCGATGGATAATATCACATTCATCATAGGTCGGGAGGCCAGAGATCTGGTAAAACAGATAACATGGTCCGTGGAGCCAAAACCTCCTGTTCGGTCGACCTGTGCTCCCGCACAGGGTTGATAATTTTGGAGTGCAACAAGTTGGGCTATTCTGGTACCTTTCGGAATAAACAAGGGTGGGTTGAGCGTGTACGCCATGACTCTAATTTCTCCTACGTGGTCAGCATCGATAACCCCCGGAATGACCATCAATCCTTTAAGGCCTACAGAGGATCTACCTAATAGCAAGCCGCCTAATGGTGTGTTTGATAGTGGGCCTTGGATCCCCGTAGGAATGGCCGCTACAGACTTATCGGAAAGCGTGACGCTTACTGATGTTGCCAGGTCCACCCCGAGGCTTCCTCTGGTGGCTGGGGCATTATTGTCGAGAAATCCGCCCCGTCTGGCTGTACTGCGGCTACTGTTGTCGTCGCGCGGCCGAACGCACTCCTCTTGGAGTTTCCCTGAGCCCTGCACATCGGTGTAGCATGTGTATCAGATCGGCATAGGTCGCACCAGAGGGTAGCTGTACACTGTCTTCTTGTATGGCCAAGCCTCCCGCATCGATAACATCGCCACTGCTCCTGGGGGTTACGTCTCGAGGGACCACCATTGGATCGGGACACTATGGCAGCCAAAGGATCACCGATGGCTGATGCAACAGCTTGAGCCATCACAGCTGCTTGCTTGGACTGATCAACACACTCTACCCTCTCCAACATCTCTTCGATGGGAGCAGTTTTTGGTAGTGTAGCTAGGATGCTTTGGGTTTTTGTGTTCGCGTTGTCAAAAGCAAGCATTCTAAACATGCTCCGTTTCAAGTCTGGTGTCAGGTCAGGATGATCCATGATCGCTGTCCACAATCGGTCGATGAACTTGGCATAAGGTTCACCTTGGGCCTGGTGGATTGAAGCAAATGGAGGAGCTTTCTTTTCCCCAGGGAGGGCAAAAAGAGCTCGAAGTGCAAGCTGTGCAGCTGTTCGATGAACAATCTCAGGGAACTGCAGCTGAAGCTGAGGGTCGAAGTACGGGCCTGTCCCTGTTAGCATTTCAACTGTGGTGCCATATAGGGGGTCCCCCGTTGGACGCGGTTGACTCGCTTCCACTTGTGCCAATCGTAGCCATTCTCTTTCAAAAATCAACAGTTGAGAGGGAGTTAACAACAGACGGGCTATGTTTTGGCAGTCGAAGGGACACATCAAATCTGCCTGGAAGATCCAGTGAATTATCTGTCGTGCTGCTTGGGAGTGTAAGCCATAATCCATGACTGTTTTTCTAGCTTGTTGTAGAAGCTTCCAATCATGTGGCTGCCATGATCCGGTGCCTTGCCCAGAGTTGACAATAACTGGGCAGGCCAAAGAGGAGGAGGCATGCCAATCTCCCTCGAGAATGGCGTCACGTATGATACCCGACCACCTGGTTGATATCGGTGCTGATGGAGTTGGGGTGGCAGATAACGGGGGAGAGACACCCTGGGTGGATTTATGGTTCTCTGGCGGCGGCGCAGATGCTGGGGGCATCGTGTCGAGATTTTCCGGTGCAGGAGGCGAAGAGGGCAGTTCACAGGCCGCATCCGTACCGGGCTCAGACAGTCCCTTGGCGATGGCTGCTGCTGAGTCCTTTATTGAAGAGGTCATGCCTCGAACCGGGGTCAGTATAGGACCCGATGGAAATAATCGTGACAATGAGGTGTCGGATTTCGTAGTCGATGTTTTGGTAGCCCCAGACTGCACGGACAAAGCCTGTGTTGCTGCCATGACAACCTGGCGTTCGGCCTTCAGACCGCTCAGGGCATCAATCACCAAACGCCAAGTTTTACATAAATCCTTGTCAAACTTTCCACGTGTGGTACTCGTCTGACATAAACGGTCTCCTATGAGTTGCCACTCATCTGGGCTAAAAGTTTGAGGGGTCTCCTTCAGAAAACCCTCCTTCTGGGCCCAATTTATCAAGGATTTAACCTTTTTCGTATTGCAAGCCACGCCTCTCATAGTGAGGATGTTAGAGAGAAGCTGCACGGCCGCCTCCGCCTCCATGGTTACGCGATCTCCGCCCTGCTGTTGTTCGGCGACGCCTCTTATCTCCCGTAGCAACTCGATCCCGGACGGCCTGCGTCGCACCGTGATCACGTCAATTTCCCACGTTCCGTAGCAATTCCGCGTCCCGCCGCGATTCCGCGTCCCACCGCGATTCCGTGTCTCACCGCGAGTCCGTTTTCCGCGTCCCACCGCGATTCTGCGTCCCACCGCGATTCCGCGTCCCTCCGCGAGTCCGTTTTCCGCGTCCCACTGCGATTCCGCGTCCCTCCGCGAGTCTGTTTTCCGCGTCCCACCGCGATTCCGCGTCCCACCGCGAGTCCGTTTTCCGCATCCCACCGCGATTCCACGTCCCTCCGCGATTCCGCGTCTCACCGTGAGGCCCGTGTACAGTGTTTTCGGGTCGGTGTCTGGTCTGCTCCAGCGCCGGTCAGATGGGCGCTCCGATGTCCCGGCGGCGCGGCGGGGTCGCGGCGCCGCTGCTCCCGACGCCGCTGGCTTCTTGGTCCCCCTGTGGTCCGATGTGCCGGCGCCGCTAGTGTCCCACTGCGCTGCGATGTCCGTCCCGGCGCCGCTGCGATGTCCTGTTCAGGTCAGCCTGTTCGGGCGCCATATATTGCAGGAAGCACAGCCGAAAGCACGACAGACACCAGTAGAGTCAGATCATGCTCCATTTTATTGCCCGAATAGCCTAACTTTTATAGAGAACTTAACAGGGGTGGACAGTGTTTCACACAAGATTATTGGTCAAAGCACTCAGAAAAACAACTAGAAGAAAACAACCCCACCTGCAAGAAAACAATCCCCTTGTGATTAGTAGTCACGTAAACCTTATCCTTGGTACCCGCTGCTGGTAACAATATTTTCCTGCATTCCTCAGTTGGGCGATGTGGGAACACTGTCATAGAAGCTTCTCACAGTTATCCTGGTATCTTGGTTTGCTCAGCTGCAGCAGGCCGTGGGATCTATGCTGTTTCCCGATTCCCTCAACACCCTTCAAGTACTGGAAGGCTGCAATGAGGTCTTCCTGGAGCCTTCTCTTCTCCAAGCTAAACAAGCCCAGTTCCCTCAACCTTTCTTCATAGGGGAGGTGCTCCAGCCCTCTGATCATCTTAGTGGCCCTCCTCTGGACCCGTTCCAAGAGCTCCACATCCTTCTTGCGCTGGGGGCCCCAGGCCTGCACGCAGTATTCCAGGTGGGGTCTCACAAGGGCAGAGTAGAGGGGGACAATCACCTCCCTCTCCCTGCTGGCCGCCTCTTTTTTAATGCAGCCCAGGACATAGTTGGCCTTCCAGGCTGCAAGTATGCACTGCTAGCTCATGTCCAGCTTCTCGTCCAGAAGGAAGTCCATCAAGTCCTTCTCTGCAGACTACTCTCAAGTTCTTCTTTGCCCGGTCTATATAAATACCTGGGATTGCCCCAGCCCAAGTGCAAAACCTTGCACTTGGCCTTGTTGAACCTCATTACGTTCTCATGGGCCCACTTCTCCAGCCTGTCCAGGTCCCTCTGGATGGCATCCCTTCCCTCTATTGTATCGACTGCACCGCTCAGCTTGGTGTCATCTGCAAACTTGCTGAGAGTGCACTTGATTCTGTCATCTATGTCGTTGATAAAGATGCTGAAGAGTACCAGTCCCAAGACCAACCCCTGAGGGACACCACTTGTGACTGGCCTCCACCCAGACATAGAACCGTTGACCACAACCCTTTGGCTGTGACCAACCAACCAATTCTTTATCCACCTAACAGTCCATCCTTCAAATCCATACCTCTCCAATTTAGAGAGAAGAATGTGGTGAGAGACCATATCAAAGGCTTTGCTCAAGTCCAGGTAGATGATATCCATCACTCTTCCTTTGTCCACCGATGCCATCACTCCATCATAGAAGGCCACCAGATTGGTTAGGCAAGATCTGCCTTTGGTGAAGCCGTGCTGGCTGTCTCGAATCACCTCTTTATCTTGTGCATGCCTTAACATGTCTTCCAGGAGGATCTGCTCCATGATCTTCCCAGGCACAGAGGTGAGGCCCACCTGCCTGTAGTTCCCCGGTCTTCCTTTCTCCCTTTTTTAAAAACGGGAGTAATGTTTCCCTTTTTTCCAGTCACCGGGGGCTTCACCCGACAGCCATGGTTTTTCAAATATGATGGAGAGTAGCAACCACATCATCCATCTCTCTCAGCACCCTGGGATGCATACCATCTGGCCCCATGGACTTATACACACCCAATTTCCTTAGGCAGTCCTGGACTTGTTCCACTGCCCCCGTGGGACAGAATCCGCTCCTCTCACCCTCTCCTTGAGGTTCAGGGTCCTGACAGACATAGGAAACTTGACCACCAGTGAAGACTGAAGGCAAAGCACTTATTGAGTACCTCATATTTTTACATGTCTAAGAAAAGCCAGTTCTCCCGTCTCATTTATCAGAGGGGGAACACTCTCCTTGGCCGGTCTCCTCCTGCCTATGTATCTGTAGAACCCCTTCTTGTTATTCTTCATATCCCTTGCCAAGTTCAGCTCCATCTGTGCTTTGGCTTTCCTGATCCCGTCTCTACACATCCGGATGACACCCCTGTATTCCTCCCAGGCTACACAACCCTGCTTCCACTTCCTGTACATTTCCCTCTTTTCTCTCAGTTTAAGCTGAAGGTCCTTGCTCAGCCATGCTGGTCACCCACCTCCTCTGCTCTATTTCTTTTGCTGAGGGATGGAGAGCTCTTGCACTCTCAGAAGGGTGTCCTTAAAGAGCTGCCAGCTCTGTTCCGTTCCTATGCCCTTAAGGACAGTTTCCCAGGGGATCCCAGCAAATAGTTCCTTGAGCAGCCGGAACTTTGCTCTCCTGAAGTTCAGGGTCCTAACTCTGCTTTTTGCAGACACATATTCCTCAAGATCACAAACTCCACTAGGGCATGGTCGCTACAGCCAAGGCAGCCTCCAGTCTTAACCTCTCTAATGCTCTCTTCCACACTGGTGAGCACCAGGTCTAGTAAGGCTTCACCTCGGGTCAGTCCATCTATTACCTGGACCAGGAAGTTATCCTCAACACACTCCAGGAATCTCCTGGATTGCCTGGAACCCGCCGTGCTGCTACCCCAGCAGATATCTGTGTGGTTGAAATCCCCCATCAGGACAAGAGCTTGTGAGCACGACAGTTCTTGCAGCTGAAGCAAGAAGGCCTCGTCGACAGACTCCCCCTGATCAGGTAGCATGTAGCAGACCCCAACCACTAGATGTCCTTTACCAGACCGATCCTTGATTTTCACCCACAAGCTCTCAACCTGGTCACGGCTGTTTCTCAGGCACAGCTCTTCACAATCTATCCACTTCCTAACATAGAGAGCAACTCCTCCTCCCCCCCTTCCTCGCCTATCCCTTCTGAACAGTTTGTAACCATCAACAGCCACACTCCAGTCGTGGGAATCATCCCACCAGGTTTCTGTGGTGGCAACTACATGATAGTTCCCCACTAGCACGGTGCCCTCCAGCTCCTCCTGTTTGTTACCCATACTGTGTGCATTAGTGTAAATGTACCTCAGCTGGGCCACCTTTTGGGAGGGAGAAGCCCTAATACCCTCTTGACCATACTCAGGTGATTCCATAGTTCCCAACCTCTCGCCAACCCTTGTGTCCTTCCTGCAAAATGTTATGTCACCCTCATCCTTCCCCAAGACACAAGATTGCAAGGTCTTGCTATCACATTCCTTACCCACAAGAACTGGCACGATACATTCAGGCTCCTTTACAGTGCCCCTGGTTCCACCCCCACCCCCCTTCATACTTAGTTTAAAGCTCTGTCAGTGAACCCTGCCAACTCCCATCGTAAAATCCTTTTCTGCCGGTGAAAAAAGCTATTCCTGTATGTTGTCAGCAGTCCTGGTCTCAAGTAAATCGACCCAAGATCAAAAAAAAACCAACCCTGCTCGTGACACAAGGCTCAGAGCCAATTATTAACCCGCTGGCTCATCACGTCCAGTCCCTCGTTATTTCTTATAACTGGAGGGATAGAGGAGAACACGACTTGCGCTCCCGAACCCTTGACCAGTCTCCCCAAGGCTCTGAAGTCCTTCTTCATAGTCCTTAGAGGAGTTCTTAATATTTCACAGAATTCACAGAATCATCCAGGTTGGAAGAGACCTCCAAGATCACCTAGTCCAACCCCTGACCTAACACTAACAAGTCCTCCACTAAACCATATCACTAAGTTCTACATCTAAACGTCTTTTAAAGACCTCCAGGGATGGTGACTCCACCACTTCCCTGGGCAGCCCGTTCCAATGCCTAACAACTCTTTTGGTAAAAAAGTTCTTACTAATATCCAACCTAAACCTCCCCTGGCGCAACTTCAGCCCATTCCCCCTCGTCCTGTCACCAGGCACGTGGGAGAATAGACCAATCCCCACCTCGCTACAGCCTCCTTTAAGGTACTTGTACAGTGCGATAAGGTCGCCCCTGAGCCTCCTCTTCTCCAGGCTGAACAATCCCAGCTCCCTCAGCCGCTCCTCGTAGGACTTGTTCTCCAGACCCCTCACCAGCTTCATTGCCCTTCTCTGGACTCACTCGAGCACCTCCATGTCCTTCTTGTAGTGAGGAGCCCAAAACCAAACACAGTACTCGAGGTGCAGCTTCACCAGAGCCAATTACAGGGGGACAATCACTTCCCTAGACCTGCTGGCCACACTGCTTCTGATACAAGCCAGGATGCTGTTGGCCTTCTTGGCCACCTGAGCACACTGCTGGCTCATATTCAGCCGACTATCCACCAATACTCCCAGGTCCTTCTCTGACAGGCAGCTTTCTAACCACTCTTCCCCCAGCCTGTAGCACTTCTTGGGGTTGTTGTGCCCCAGGTGCAGGACCCGGCACTTGGCATTGTTGAACTTCATACAGTTGGCCTCAGTCCATCGGTCCAGCCTATCCAGATCCTCCTGCAGAGCCTTCCTGTCCTCAAGCAGATCGACACATGCACCTAACTTGGTGTCGTCTGCAAACTTACTGAGGGTGCGCTCAATCCCCTCATCCAGATCATCGATAAAGATATTAAAGAGGACTGTCCCCAGTATGGAGTCCTGGGAGACTCCACTAGTGACTGGCCTCCAACTGGACTGGACTCCATTTACCACGACTCTTTGGGCCCGGCTATCCAGCCAGTTTCTAACCCAACAAAGCATATACCAGTCCAAGCCAAGAGCAGCCAGTTTCTTCAGGAGAATGCTGTGGGAAACGATGTCAAAAGCCTTGCTGTAATCAAGGTAGACCACATCCACAGCCTTTCCCTTATCCACAAAGCGCGTCACTTTGTCATAGAAGGAGATCAGGTTCGTCAAGCAGGACCTGCCTTTCATAAACCCATGCTGACTGGGCCTGATCGCCTGCTTGCCCTGCAAGTGCCGCGTGATGACACTCAAGATAATCCACAAGCTTTCCTAGTGCTGAGGTCAAACTAACAGGCTTATAGTTTCCCGGGTCTACCTTCCGGCTCTTCTTGTAGATGGGTGTCACATTTGCTAGCCGCCAGTCGACTGGGACCTCCCCTGATAGCCAGGACTGCTGATAAATGATGGAAAGCAGCTTGGTCGGCTCTTCCACCAGTTCTCTCAGTACCCTCAGGTGGATCCCATCGACTTGTGTACATCCAAGTGCTGTAGCAGGTCGCCAACCATTTCTTCATGGATTGCGAGGGCCACATTCTGTTCCCCATCCCCTTCTACCAGCTCAGGGTACTGAGTATCTAGAGAACAACCGGTCTTGCCATTAAAGACTGAGGCAAAGAAGGCATTGAGTACCTCCGCCTTTTCCTCATCTCTTGTTACTATGTTTCCCCCCACATCCAGTAAAGGATAGAGATTCTCCTTAGTCCTCCTGTTCGCGTTAATGTAGTTATAAAAACATTTTCTGTTATCTTTAACACCAGTAGCCAGATTGAGCTCCAGATGAGCTTTGGCCTTTCTAATTTTGTCCCTGCACAGCCTCGCAACATCCTTATAGTCCTCCTGAGTAGCCCGCCCTCTTTTCCAAAGATTATAAACCCTCTTTTTTTTCCTAAGCTCTAGCCACAACTCTCTGTTCAGCCAGGCCAGTCTTACATGCTGGCTCGTCTTTGGGCACGTGGGGACGGACAGCCATTAAGATTTCCTTCTTGAGGAGTGCCCAGCCTTCCTGAACTCCTCTGCCCTTCAGAACTACCTCCCAAGGCACTCTGCCAACCAGTGTCCTAAACAGCTCAAAGTCTGCCCTCTGGAAGTCCAAGACAGTAGTTTTACTGGTCCTGGTTTCATCACTGCCTACTTGAAACAATAAAAGAGGATAATAGCCTGAGGGCCGTACTAGGGAAGGAAGTTTCTTCCTTACGTCTTTAACCTGGGCCCCAGGAAGGCAGCAGACCTCCCTGTGCAGCGGGTCTGGTCTGCATATCGGGCCTTCCGCTCCCTTCAGCGGTGAGTCACCAATGAAAATGACCTGTCTTTTACTTTTTACTGGGGAGGTTTTAATGCAGCGGGTAGCCTGATTAGACTTTGGTGACACCTCCAAGTAGGAAGAGCCATCACCCTGGCCATTGTACAGTTGTCCTCGCAGAGCAGTGTACCTGTTCTGCAGAGGCAGCTGGGGAGGTAGGGGAATCACCAGGCAAGTGCACCTGCTACGCTTGTAACGCCGAGCAGGGACCTTTTGCCATTGCCCCCTGTCCCCCAGTTCATCGCCATCTTTGTTAGGGGGAGGAGAGGAGAGGGGGTTCACTGTAGCAGGCACTCTGTCTGCCTGCTGGTCCCCTCCTATTACCTGCTCGCAACGTGGTAGGGGGTGATGTGTTTCTTGTGGAGCCTCTGCTGGCTGCCTAAGCCTCAGGGCTGGTATTTGGGGTGTCTCACCCCGGTGCCTTTCTTTCAGGCCTGGCAGGGAGTTGCTCCACCAGTCTATCTCCTGTTCACACTCCCTGATAGCCCTTAACCTCTCCACCTCCTCCTTGAGCTCTGCCACCAGGCTGACCAGGTCATCCACCTGCTCACACCTCACACACGGTGTCTCTGCCACCCTCAGATGGCAGCAACAGGCATCCCTTCCCTCCAGCGTGTCGACCACACCACACAGCTTGGTGTCATTGGCAAATGTGCTGATGCTGCACTCAATCTCACTATCCATGTCACCAACAAAGATGTTAAACAGTGATGGTCCAGATACTGACTCCTGAGGAAAGTCGCTCGTTACCAATCTCCACCTTGACGTTGAGCCACTGACCTGCCAAATAGTTCATCCGTGAAATCCGTGTCTCTCCAATTTAGAGACAGGGATATCATGGGGGACAGTGTCAAATGCTTGGCACAAGTCCAGGTAGATGATGTCGGTTGCTCTTCCCTTATCCACCAATGCTGTAACCCTGTCATAGAAGGCCACCAGATTTGTCAGGCATGATCTGCCCTTAGTGAAGCCATGTTGGCTGTCACCAATCACCTCCTTATTTTCCATGTGCCTTAGCGTAGTTTCCAGGAGGATCTGCTCCATGATCTTGCCAGGCACGGAGGTGAGACTGACTGGCCTGTAGTTCCCCAGGTCTTCCTTTTTCCCTTTTTAAAAATGGGGGTTATGTTTCCCCTCTTCCAGTCAGTGGGAACTTCACTGGACTGTGATGACTTCTCAAATATGATGGATAGTGGCTTAGCAACTTAATCTGCCAGTTCCCTCAGGACCCTCGGATGCATCTCATCAGGTCCCATGGCCTTGTGCACCTTCAGGTTCCTTAGATGGTCTTGAACCTGATCTTCTCCAGTAGTGGGAGGTTCTTCATTCTCCCAGTCCCTGCCTTTGCCTTCTGGGGCTTGGGCGGTGCGGCTAGAGCTCTTGCCAGTGAAGACCGAAGCAAAAAAAGTCATTGAGTACCTCAGCCCTCTCCCTATCCCAAATAACCAGGTCTCCCGTTTCCTTCCATAGAGGGTCCGCAATTTCCAGAATCTTCCCTTACGTATAGAAGCCTTTCTTGTTGCTTTTGATGTCCCTGGCCAATTTTAATTCTAATAGGGCTTGTGCTTTATTAATCTGATGCCAAGCTGCTCGGACAATTTCTCTGTATTCCTCAGAGGCTACTTTTCCTTGCTTCCACACTCTGCAGGCCTCAGTTTTCTGCTTGAGTTTGGCCAGGAGCTCCTTGTTCAGCCATGCATTTTTGCTTGACTTCATCTTTGTTGGGATGCATCCTTCCTGAGCTTAGAGGAGGTGATCCTTGAAGAATATTAACCAACTTTCTTGGTCCCCTCTTCCCTCCAGGGCTTTGCCCCACGGGACTCTACCAAGCAGATCCCCGAAGAGGCTAAAATCTGTTCTCTCAAAGTCCGGGGTAGCGAGCTTGCTGTGCTCCCTTCCTTGCTGCCTTCAGGATCCTAAATTGCACCATTTTGTGGTCGCTGTAGCCAAGACTGTTCTTGAGCTTCACATTCCCCACATTGTTGGTGAGAATGAGGTCCAGCATAGCACCTCTCCTTGTTGGCTCCTCTATCACTTGGAGAAGGAAGTTTTCATCACTGTATTCGCAGATGACACCAAGTTAGGTGCGTGTGTCGATCTGCTTGAGGGTAGGAAAGCTCTGCAGGAGGATCTGGATAGGCTGCACCGATGGGCTGAGGTCAACTGCATGAAGTTTAACAAGGCCAAGTGCCGGGTCCTGCACCTGGGGCGCAATAACCCCAAGCAGAGCTACAGGCTGGGAGAGGAATGGTTGGAAAGCTGCCAGGCAGAGAAGGACCTGGGAGTGATGGTGGACAGTCGGCTGAATATGAGCCAGCAGTGTGCTCAGGTGGCCAAGAAGGCCAACGGCATCCTGGCTTGTATTAGGAACAGCGTGACCAGCAGGGCTAGGGAGGTGATCGTCCCCCTGTACTCAGCTCTGGTGAGGCCGCACCTCAAGTACTGTGTTCAGTTTTGGGCCCCTCGCTACAAGAAGGACATCGAGGTGCTTGAGCGGGTGCAGAGAAGGGCGACGAAGCTGGTGAGGGGCCTGGAGAACAAGTCCTACGAGGAGCGGCTGAGGGAGCTGGGCTTGTTCAGCCTGGAGAAGAGGAGGCTCAGGGGCGACCTTATTGCTCTTTTTAGGTACCTCAAGGGAGGCTGTAGCGAGGTGGGGGTTGGCCTGTTCTCCCACGTGCCTGGTGACAGGACGAGGGGGAATGGGTTTAAGTTGAGCCAGGGGAGTTTTAGGCTAGATGTTAGGAAGAACTTCTTCACTGAAAGGGTTGTGAGGCACTGGAACAGGCTGCCCAGGGAAGTGGTGGAGTCACCATCCTTGGAAGTCTTCAAAAGACGTTTAGATGTAGAGCTTAGGGATATGGTTTAGTGGAGGGCTGTTAGCGTTAGGTTGGAGGTTGGACTCGATGACCTTGAGGTCTCTTCCAACCTAGAAAATTCTGTGATTCTGTATTCCAGAAACCTCCTGGATTGCTTATGTCCTGCTGGGTTGTTCCTCCAACAGATATCTGGGTGGTTGGAGTCCCCCATGAGGACCAGGGCTCGCGAACGTGAGGCTGCTTCTGTCTATAGAGGGCCTCATCTGCTTGGTCTTCCTCATCAGGTGGCCTGTAGCAGACCCCCACTATAATGTCATGTCACCTGTCCCTGCCCTCCCTGTAATCCTGACCCATAAGGTCTCTGTCAGCTCCTCATCCATTCACAGGCAGAGCTCCACGCATGCACTCCAGCTGTTCATTGACATAGAGGGTGATGCCCCCTCCTCATCTCTTGTGCCTGCCCTTCCTAAAGAGCCTGTGTTCCTCCATTCCAACAGTGCAGTCATGGGAGCCATCCCACAGTATCTCTGTAATGCCAATGAGGTCATAGCTCTGCAGTCATGTGTACATTTCTAACTCCTCTTGTTTATTCCTCATGCTAAATATGTTAGTGTAGAGGTATTTAAGTTAGGCCCCTGATGAAGCTGACTTACTGGGGCCAGCTTCCAGTCGACTGGGGCCTCTCCAAATTTCCAAGATTGTTGAAAAACAATTAAAAGAAATCTCACGATAACATCAGCCAGCTCTTTGAGTACCCTGGGATGAATCCCATCAGGCCCCATAGACTTACGTGCATCCAGTTGGAGTAGTAAATCCCCCACAAGTTTGGAATTGGCTGGGAGTTTATCATTTCTACAGTCACGGTCCTCCAACTCAAGGTCCCAGGGCCCCCGTCATCAGTGTTGAAGACAAAGAAGGCATTAAATATCTCTACTTTGTGTATGTCTCTATTTGTGAGGTGCCCATCCTCATCAAGTAATGGACCAATGTTTTCTCTGGTACTCCTTTTGCTGTTAATATACTTAAAGTCCTTTTTGTCGCCTTCCACAGTACCGGCCAGCTTTAACTCTAATTGAGCTTTGGCCTCACGAATTATCTCCCTGCAATGTTGAACAGCATCTCTGTAGTCCTCCCATGTCATCTGACCTCGCTTCCAGTGTCCATACACTTTCCTTTTCTGCCTAAGCTCTAGAAGAAAATGTTCCCCTCAGAAGTGAATCACCAATTACAATAACCATTCTTTTTTTTTCTTGTCAGAGATGGTCATGATGTAGGGGGGGTAGGCTGACTTCCCCTTGGTGACCTCTCCAACCCATAATGACCTTCATCCACATCATAGGAATAGTCAGCATGGATTCACCAAGGGGAAGTCATATTTGACCAATCTGATATCCTTCTATGATGAGATGACTAGTTGGGTAGATGAGGGGAGAATGGTGGATGTGGTCTACCTTGACTTCAGCAAGGCTTTTCACACTGTCTCCTATAGCATCCTCATAGGCAAGATCAGTAAGTGCAGCCTAGATGACTGGACAGTGAGGTGGATGGATAATTAGCTGGATGGCAGAGCTCAGAGGGTTGTGCTCAGTGGTGCAGTCTAGTTGAAGGCCTGTAGCTAGCAGTGTGCCCCAGGAGTCAGTATTGGGTCCAGTCTTGTTCAACTTATTCATCAACGACCTGGACAATGGAATGAGAGTTTGCTGAGAACACAAAAGCTCGGAGTGGCTAATAGCCTAGAGGGCCGTGCTGCCATTCACAGGGACCTGGACAGGCTGGAGGGTTGGACCGAGAGGAACCTCATGAAGTTCAACAATGCAAGTGCAGGGTCCTGCACCTAGGGAGGAATAGCCCCAAGCACCAGTACAGGCTGAGGGATGACCTGCTGGAGAGCACCACTACTGAAGCAAGTTCAGAGGAGGGCTACTAAGATGATTAGAGGACTGGAGCACCTGTCATATGAGGACAGGCTGAGAAAACTGGGCCTGTTTAGCCTGAAAAAGGGGAGACTGAGGGGAGGGTGTCAAGAGGGTAGAGCCAGTCTCTTTTTAGTTGTACCCAGTGCCAAGACAAAAGGAAACAGGCACAAACTGAAGCACAAGAAATTCCATATGAATATGAGAATCACAGAATCACACAATTGAAGGGGTTGGAAGGGACCTCAAAAGTTCATCGGGTCCAACCCCCCTGCCAAAGTAGGTTCCTCAGAGCAGGCTGCCCAGGTAGGCGTCCAGACAGGCCTTAAATATCTCCAGAGAAGGAGACTCCACAACCTCCCTGGGCAGCCTGTTCCAGTGCTCCATCACCATCACCGTGAAGAAATTCTTTCACGTGTTGGTGCGGAACTTCCTGTGCTCTATCTTGTGACCATTACTCCTTGTCCTGTCCCTACAAACCACTGAAAAGAGGTTGGCCAAATCCCTCTGTCTCCCACACCTCAGGTATTTATACACATTGATGAGATCCCCTCTCAGTCTTCTTTTTCTCCAGGCTGAACAGACCCAGGTCTCTCAGCCTTTCCTCATAAGGAAGATGCTCCAGGCCCCGTATCATCTTTGTGGCCCTCCGCTGGACTCTTTCCAGGAGATCCCTGTCTTTTTTGTACTGGGGAGCCCAGAACTGGATACAGTACTCCAGGTGAGGCCTGACCAGGGCAGAGTAGAGGGGGAGGATCACCTCCCTTGACCTGCTGGCCACACTCCTTTTAATGCCCACCAGGATCCCATTGGCCCTCTTGGCCACGAGGGCACACTGCTGGCTCATGGTCAGCCTGTCATCCACCAGGACCCCCAGGTCCTTCTCATCAGAGCTCCCCTCCAGCAGGTCGTCCCCCAGCCCGTACTGATACATGCGGTTGTTCCTTCCCAAGTGCAGGACTCTACACTTGCTGTTATTAAACTTCATTTGGTTTCTTCCTGCCCATCTCTCCAGCTGGTCCAGGTCTCGCTGAATGGCAGTGCAGCCTTCTGGCGTGTCAGCCCCTCCTCCCAGCTTTGTGTCATTGGCGTACTTGCTGAGGGCAGACACTATTCCCTCATTAAGGTCGTCGATGAAGATGTTGAACAAGACCAGACTCAGCACCGACCCCTGGGGAACACCGCTATTCACAGGTCTCCAGCCGGACTCTGCGCCGCCGATCACCACCCTCTGAGCTCGGCCAGTCAGCCAGTTCTCAACCCACCTTACTGTCCACTCCTCTATCCCACACTTTCTCAGCTTTGCTATCAGGATGTCATGGGAGACAGTATCGAAAGCCTTGCTAAAGTCAAGGTAGATGACATCCACTGCTCATCTACCCAGCTGGTGATGCCATCATAGAAGGCAACAAGGTTGGTCGAGCACGACTTCCCCTTGGTGAATCCATGCTGACTACTCCTCATAACCTTCTTCTCTTCCAATTGCTTGGAGATGGCATCCAGAACAAGCTGTTCCAACACCTTCCCAGGATCAGAGGTGAGACTGACTGGCCTGTAGTTTCCCGGATCCTCCTTCTTGCCCTTCTTGAAGACTGGAGTGACATTGGCTATCCTCCAATCTTCAGGCACCTCTCCTGTTCTCCAGGACCTTTCAAAGACGATAAGAGAGCGGTTTGGCAATCACCTCTGCCAACTCCCTTAGCACACGTGGATGCATCCCATCAGGACCCATGGATTTGTGTGCATTGAGCCCACTCAAACGCTCCCAAATCACTCCCTCATCAACCGGGGGGGAGATCTCCACTTCCCAGACTCTTTCTCCTCCCTCCAGGGTCGAGGAGTCCCGGGGGGGAGTCCTTAAAGCAAAGACTGAAGCAAAGAAAGCATTCAGTATCTCCGCATTCTCAGCATCTCCCGTTACCAGGACACCCCCCAAGGGGGTGAGGGGGCACTTCTTTACTGTGAGGGTGACAGAGCACTGGAACAGGTTGCCCAGAGAGGTTGTAGAGTCTCCTTCTCTGGAGATATTCAAAACCCTCCTGGATGCCATCCCGTGCAAGGTGTTCTAGGTGAACCTGCTTGGCAGGGGTTTGGACTA
Source organism: Aythya ferina (assembly GCF_964211825.1). Classification (NCBI taxonomy): domain Eukaryota; kingdom Metazoa; phylum Chordata; class Aves; order Anseriformes; family Anatidae; genus Aythya; species Aythya ferina. Next base: position 10,720,010 of record NC_140313.1, read on the forward strand.
GATGATCTTCAGAGGTCCCTTCCAACCTCGGCCATTCTGTGATCATCACTTGTCTGTCCATCAAGTTCCAGAGCCTCATACCTGTTGTATAAGGGCACCTGGAAAGGCGAGGTAGACAGGGAAGGGATTTGTCTGCTTGGGGTGGCAGGCAAACATGTAACATATACATATGTATACATTGTTACATACATACACAGACATTTTCAATTACAGGACATGCCCTGTCAAGTTATAATGAAACATTTTCCCAAGCTGACATACAATGATAAAAATATGCCACAAATCTAACCTTTCCAATCCAACATATGAGGACCTTCTTGAAAGCACAGGTATCTCAGCACAGCAGGGAGTTACTACTGCCACTTGAAAAGAATTTGAAACATCAGTTAACTGCACCTTTGTTTAGTCAATTTGTACTCGTATTCAGGACAGCATCCACTATATTGCCCATCCTGCACATACAGTGCTATTTTTCAATACACAAAGCAGATGCTATTAAGTTATTTGAAGCAGAACTTTAAAATATAATTTCACATTAAAACTATTGTTGCTATAAACATTTTTGTATTTGAAATACTGAAGAAGAACACCTATTTAAGTTTAGGGCATTATCAGAACTTATTCACTTTGCATAGAATTTTTCAAAGGAAGCAATAGCATCTTGAAAAGGTTAAACATCTGCAAGAACAAGATGATTAAGATGAAAACTAACCACCTTTTAGATAAGGGCAGAAGCCTTCCCAAGCCTGACTGCATCTGTTAGGAAAGCCCAGCAGTCAAGTAAATTTGGCTTCAAGCTAAACTCTTAAAATAACCATATATATGGGTCTTACCTATGTCAGTGAATTATTTTGCTTTATGTGAAGACCTTCAAGCAAATGCCTTAAAAAGGGATCAAAATGATAAACTCATAACCTTCATAGATGTTCAGAAGGACTTCTTTGTATTTCAAAGCACTTATATGTTAACTTAAAGAGCAGGAGACAGTAGGTAAGAGTTTGATTTTTCAAGATCTATGCTTCTATTAGTCTTAATTTAAAATTTCCCCCTCAAACTTTGTTCCTTAAAACTCTGCTATTTTATCATTTCTACAATCAAAAGAGACTTAAGGGGGAAAAAAAAAATATAAATCCAAAACACTAACATCGAATGCACTGCAAAGCAGCACGAGAAGCTGCATACAGTAGATTACCCCCTTCTTGTCAATTTGAAAGACAAATAAGAAGCAGTATTTTAGGCTCAGGCTTCCAGACAAGCAGCAACATCCTCACAATGCAGCAAAACATGCAGCGTCAGGGCCAGCGAAAGCATGCAGGCAACGGCTCCACCAGCGGCACATACCCCCCACTAGCTCCGGCTTTCGTCTCGAATCCCAGCGCCAGATTAGCTCAAAGGCTCCTGCTCGCTGACCCTCCCCTTCCCCCCTTTGCCGCATGGACGATGGGTACTCCGCAACGCGATGCGAGCTCTGCTACACGGGCAGCGAACCCCCCCCCCCCCAGCCCCCTTGGCGCGATCCGCCACGGCGAGGGCGGCGCTCCTGCCCCGCCGCGGCTGGGCGCTGGCAGTGGCCCAACGTAAATCCGGTAAAGCGACAGATACCGAAGCAGCCACGCCAGGATTTGAAAAAAAAAACAACAACCCTTAGCCTTTCTTTTTTTTTTTCTTTTTTTTTTTGATACCAACAGGTGTCCGGACCTGCGGCGGGAGAAGGCGACTCTACACAGCCTTTCAAACGCCGCGCCACACGTCCATCCGTTGAGCCGGCGGAGGCTCGGCTCAGCACGCCGCCACAGCAGTGCTGGTCTGCGGCTGCGCAGGCCACACTCCCCCCACCCGGCTCCCCAGTGCCCGCCCGGGCCCCCCTCCGCCCTGCCTGTCCCATGCAGGCCTCGGCCAAGGATACATGTTGCACAGCTCTCTGTGTGGTAGTGTCTGGGGATTGGGACTCCTTGAGTAGCTGCTCGTCAGGCTTCCACTCGTACTCCATCTTTGCTTGCTGGAAAACACCAGAAAACAGGAGGACGCGGTTAGCAACGCAGCAGACCCCAGGCCGTGGGGGAAGAAGAGATCAAGCGAGCGGCCAGACCCGGCCCACTCTCACCCCTTTGGTCCGCCAGCCCAGAGCCCGGCCCCATGACCGGCCGGAACCGACCTGTTCCTGCTGCCGCCTACTGAGCGCCACACCGAGCCGACAGACAGCGCGAATTTGCAATCTGGCCCTAACAGCCGCCTTGCGAACTCCTGGGTCCTAGTGCCAGGCACGCCTCCGACCGCCTGGGCTGCCTCGAACCCGCCAGCGTCGCTGTCAGCCTTTCCCGGGTGCGTCCCACACCATCAAAACAAAGTGCTTCTTCCTCAGCCCCCCGAATCGAATACAAATAGAAAGCTCCAGCAGCCACAACACGCGAGGGAGGAAGCCGCCCGGACCTGGCCACCTCGGGACACTTGTGGTTGCGAACACCCAAACCCCGACAGCGAGCAAGGAGGTTGCAGCCAACGGAGGAGAAGCAGAGATGAGAAAGCAGACACAGGAGTTAGGAACGTCGTTACTGTTTACCATCTGTTTTACTACTGTGTGATTTGGTTTAATGTTGAGTAGATTTCAGAAGTTCTCAGTGTCACATGTATAAAGAGGGAATAGGTCTGACTACACAAGGAAGGGGGAAAGAAACTCAAAAGAAACTGTTGTGAATACCTAGTGTATCTTATCCTTAGCCTCAAAATATATATTTTAAGGGAGATCTCAGGACAAAAATATCAATTTATACATATGTATATCATATAAATGTATTATATATATTATCATAGTGTTGTGGTTTAACCCGGCAGGCAGCTAAGCACCACACAGCCATTCGCTCACTCCCCCACAGTGGAATGGGAGAGAGAATCGGAAAAAAGTAAGAATGCAAGAACTTGAGGGTTGAGATAAGGGCAGTTTAATAAGAAAAGGGAGAAAACAAGAATAAGAAAAAGAAAAGTGTCGTGGTTTAACCCGGCCGGCAGCTAAACACCACGCAGCCGTTCGCTCACCCTCCCCCCTCCCTCTCTGGGACGGGGGAGAGAAATGGAAAGTGAAGCCCGTGAGTTGAGATAAAGACAGTTTAATAAGACAGGAAAATAATAATAATAATAATAATAATACAATGATGATAATAGTACTACTACTAATAATATGTACAAACAAGTGATGCACAGTGCAATTGCTCACCACCCGCTGACCGATGCCCAGCCTAACCCTGAGCAGTCCGGCCCCCTTCCCTGGCTAGCCACCCCTATATATTGTTTAGCATGACGTCAGATGGTATGGAATACCCCTTTGGCTAGTTTGGGTCACCTGTCCTGGGTCTGTCCCCTCCCAGCTCTTACTGCACCCCCAGCCTGCCCGTTGGCAGGACAGAGCAAGAAGCTGAGACGTCCTTGGCTTGGTATAAGCACTGCTCTGCAGCAATTAAAACATCGGGGTGTTATCAGCACTCTTCTCATCCTAAGCCAAAACATAGCATTCTACCAGCTACTAGGAAGAAAATTAACTCTGTTCTAACTGAAACCAGGACAAAAAGCAATAAAACAAGTGATGCACAATGTAATTGCTCATCACCTGCCAAGAGATGCACAGCCAGTCCCCAAGCAACAGTAGTCTTCCCAGCCAAGTTCCCACAGTTTTATTCTTGAGCAAGACATCATATGGTAAGGAATATCCCTTTGGCCGGTTTGGATCAGCTGTCCTCGTTTTGTGGGAACCAGCTTTTCCTGCATTGAACATCCAAACCAGTAAACGTATGTTCTTTTAGATAATACAATTTCAGATTTGCGTACGGTTATTTGATCTTCATTTCCTACTGTCATCCATTCCCTTTGGCTGGTGGGTCTAGGAATAGAATAAGAAGCTGAGGAAACTAAATTGCTAGCTTTCTATCCTATTGAGACAATTCCAGCTATAATAGTTTTTGCTTTATGTTGCATATCATACTAGAAATTGTGTACATGTGCAATCGATCCCATAATACACCACTTTGTAATGAAGCTGACCTCAGGTTTCCCGGAACACTGGACATTTCAATACTAGAGGCAAATAAATCTGTAATGCGATTATTTCTCCATGGAATATCAGCTAGATATAGTACCTTTGATCAACTAATCTTCTGGACAAAGGCCAGAGTAATTCATAGGATCATAGAATCATAAAAGTTGGAAAAGACCTCCAAGATCATCTAGTCAAACAGCCCCCTATGTCGCATTAAGGGGTGTAGCCGATTAACCATTATGGTCCTCCTCAAAGGGAAAGGGGGAGAAAATACGATAAAAAGGGCTCAAGGGTTGAGATGAGGACAGGGAGCTCACTCAACAATTATCGTGATGGGCAAAACAGACTCAGCATAGGGAGATAATAAGATTTATTGCCTCTTACTAACAAGCTAGAGAAGTGAGAAACAAAGGAAAGAAACCAAAAATGCCTTCCCCCCATCCACCCTCTTCCACCTCCTCCCCCCAAGAGGCACAGGAGAACGGGGGAATGGGGGTTGCGGTCAGTCTATAGCACTTCGTCTTCACCGCTCCTTGGTCACTCTTGTCCCCTGTGCCGTGGGGTCCCTCCCACGGGATGCAGTCCTTGATGAACTGATCCGGCGTGGGCTTCCCACAGGCAGCAGCTCTTCCAGAGCTGCTCCAGATATGGGTCCGTACCACGGGGGCCATGCCTCAGGAGAAAACTGCTCCAAACTTGGTTCCCCATGGACAGCAGCTCCTGCCAGATCACCTGCTCCTGCGTGGTCTCCTCTCCATGGGCTACAGGTCCGGCCCGGAATCTGCTCCGACAGGGGTCCTCCACAGGCCGCAGCCTCCGTCAGTGCAGGTCCACCTGCTCCACCGTGGTACTCCATGGGCTGCAGGGGGACATCCTGCTTCACCATGGTCCTCACCACAGGCCGCAGGGGACTTCTGCTCCGGCACCTGGAGCACCTCTCCCCCTCCTTCTTCACTGACCTTGGCGCCTGCAAGGCTGTTCCTCACTCCTCTCACTCTCCCAGGTGCTGTGTGGCAGCATTGTTTTTTTTTTTTTTTTTTCCCCTCCCCTGTCTTAAATATGCTCTCACAGAGGCACAAACAACGTCGCTTATTGGCTTGGCTCTGGTCAGCAGTGGGGCCCTTACCAAACATGGGGCAGCTTCTAGATTCTTCTCACAGAAGCCACCCCTATGGTCCCCTGCTACCAAAACCTTGCCACGTAAACCCACTACAATATCTGAATTAGTTTGGAAGCAGGAGTTTCCTTAGCTTCTTCCTGAGCACAAGACAGACACCTGATACTGCACAGATTACAGCTTTACCTTTTCTCCCTCCAATCTTTTGTGCAGCCTGACACTCCTTAATGCTTTCTACCACTTTCTCTTTATTTTTCCAAAAATTTTGAGCCCACTCCTGCCACACCTGGGAAGGGACACATTTACATTTTTGTAGCAGTTTATCCATAACAGTCCTGCTGACTACGTGTAATTTCTCTGTCGCATTAAGGGGTGCAGCCGATTAACTGTTATGCGTCCGGTCGGATTCAGTGTACTGAATTATCATGGTCACAAATTCACCAATAACATATTAACCGATATGGTCCAGTTGGATTCAGAGTACTGAACTATCACGGTCACGGATTCACCAACAACGTAACATGTCCTCACTCTAGTCGCGTTCAATGAGAACTATCACGGCTAGGATATGTGCTCGCTTCGGCAGCACATATACTAAAATTGGAACGATACAGAGAAGATTAGCATGGTCCCTGCGCAAGGATGACACGCAAATTCGTGAAGCGTTCCATATTTTTTTGCCCACCTGTTAAACACGTGGCTCTGGGGCTGGTGCCAACGCAGAAATCTTGTTTTTTTCGACCATGGGGCACTTTACTCAGCATCCGGCCTGATGGCCGCAGACGGGTCCCTATCTTTTAGGGGAAAAAGGATCCTGGGCCAGGAGCTGGCAGGGCTCATTGAGAGGGCTTTAAACTAGGTAAGAAGGGGGATGGGGCTGAAGCAAGGATTGTTGGGGCTGTGCCAGGGGGAACAATGGCAAGGCCGGAGGATAAGGTAATGGCCCAGCTGAAGTGCATCTACACCAATGCACGCAGCATGGGTAACAAACAGGAGGAGCTGGAAGCCATCGTGCAGCAGGCAGGCTACGACTTGGTTGCCATCACGGAGACATGGTGGGACCAGTCTCATGACTGGAGTGCTGCAATGCCTGGCTATAAGCTCTTCAGAAGGGACAGGCAGCACAGAAGGGGTGGTGGTGTGGCTCTCTATATTAGAGAGTCTTTCGATGTTGTAGAACTCGAGGCTGGGAATGACAAGGTCGAGTCCCTTTGGGTTAGGATCGGCAGGGACAGCAAGGCTAGTGTCCTGGTTGGGGTCTGCTATAGACCGCCGAACCAGGATGAGGAGACGGATGAGGAGTTCTACAGGCAGCTGACAGAAGTTGCGAAATCTTCAGCGCTTGTACTCGTGGGGGACTTCAACTTCCCTGACATATCCTGGAAGCACAACACAGCCCTGAGAAAGCAGTCTAGGAGGTTTCTGGAGAGCGTGGAAGATAGCTTCCTGACGCAGCTGGTTAGTGAACCTACCAGGGGTGGTGCCCCGCTAGACCTTCTCTTCACAAACAGAGAAGGACTGGTGGAGGATGTGATTGTCGGGAGCTGTCTTGGGCAGAGTGACCTCGAAATGGTGGAGTTCACTATTTTTGGCGAGGCCAGGAAGGGGACCAGTAAAACCGCTGTATTGGACTTTCGGAGGGCTGACTTTGAGCTGCTCAGGACACTAGTTGGTGGAGTCCCTTGGGAGGCAGTTCTGAAGGGCAGAGGGGTCCAGGAAGGCTGGGTGCTCTTCAAGAGGGAAATCTTAATGGCACAGGAGCGGCCTGTCCCCATGTGCCCAAAGACGAGCCAGCGGGGAAGAAGACCAGCCTGGCTCAACAGAGAGTTGTGGCTTGATCTTAGGAGAAAAAAGAGGGTTTATAATCTTTGGAAAAGTGGGCAGGCCACTAGGGAGGACTATAAGGATGTAGCGAGGCTGTGCAGGGACAAAATTAAGAAGGCCAAAGCTCATCTGGAACTCAATATGGCTACTGCCGTTAAAGATAACAAAAAATGTTTTATAAATACATCAACACAAAAAGGAGGACTAAGGAGAATCTCCATCCTTTACTGGATGCGGGGGGAAACTTAGTTACAAGAGATGAGGAAAAGGCGGAGGTACTCAATGCCGTCTTTGCCTCAGTCTTTAGCGGCAATACCGGTTGTTCTCTGGATACCCAGTACCCTGAGCTGGTGAAAGGGGATGGGGAGCAGGATGTGGCCCTCACTATCCACGAAGAACTGGTTGGTGACCTGCTACGGCACTTGGATGTGCACAAGTCGATGGGGCCGGATGGGATCCACCCAAGGGTACTGAGAGAACTGGCAGAGGAGCTGGCCAAGCCACTATCCATCATTTATCAGCAGTCCTGGCTATCGGGGGAGGTCCCAGTCGACTGGCGGCTAGCAAATGTGACGCCCATCTACAAGAAGGGCCGGAGGGCAGACCCGGGGAACTACAGGCCTGTCAGTTTGACCTCAGTGCCAGGGAAGCTCATGGAGCAGATCCTCTTGAGAGTCATCACGCAGCACTTGCAGGGCAAGCAGGCGATCAGGCCCAGTCAGCATGGGTTTATGAAAGGCAGATCCTGCTTGACGAACCTGATCTCCTTCTATGACAAAGTGACGCGCTGGGTGGACGAGGGAAAGGCTGTGGATGTGGTCTACCTTGACTTCAGCAAGGCTTTTGACACCGTCTCCCACAGCATTCTCCTCAAGAAACTGGCTGCTCTTGGCTTGGACTGGCGCATGCTTCGTTGGGTTAGAAACTGGCTGGATAGCCGGGCCCAAAGAGTCGTGGTGAATGGAGTCCAGTCCAGTTGGAGGCCAGTCACTAGTGGCGTTCCCCAGGGCTCGGTGCTGGGGCCGGTCCTCTTTAATATCTTCATCGATGATCTGGACGAGGGCATTGAGTGCACCCTCAGTAAGTTTGCAGATGACACCAAGCTATGCACGTGTGTCGATCTGCTTGAGGGTAGGAAGGCTCTGCAGGAGGATCTGGATAGGCTGCACCAATGGGCTGAGGTCAACTGCATGAAGTCCAAGTGCCGGGTCCTCCACCTGGGGTGCCATAACCCCAAGCAGAGCTACAGGCTGGGAGATGAGTGGTTGGAGAGCTGCCAGGCAGAGAAGGACCTGGGAGTATTGGTGGATAGTCGGCTGAATATGAGCCAGCAGTGTGCTCAGGTGGCCAAGAAGGCCAACAGCATCCTGGCTTGTATCAGAAACAGTGTGACCAGCAGGGCTAGGGAGGTGATCGTCCCCCCGTACTCGGCTGTGGTGAGGCCGCACCTCGAGTACTGTGTTCAGTTTTGGGCCCCTCGCTACAAGAAGGACATCGAGGTGCTTGAGCGGGTCCAGAGAAGGGCGACGAACCTGGTGAGGGGCCTGGAGAACAAGTCCTACAAGGAGCGGCTGAGGGAGCTGGGCTTGTTCAGCCTGGAGAAAATGAGGCTCAGGTGCGACCTTATTGCTCTTTACAGATACCTTAAAGGAGGCTGTAGTGAGGTGGGGGTTGGTCTATTCTCCCACGTGCCTGGTGACAGGATGAGGGGGAATGTGCTTAAGTTGCGCCAGGGGAGTTTTAGGTTAGATGTTAGGAAGAACTTCTTTACCGAAAGGGTTGTTAGACACTGGAACAGTCTGCCCAGGGAAGTGGTGGAGTCACCATCCCTGGAAGTCTTTAAAAGACGTTTAGATGTAGAGCTTAGGGATATGGTTTAGTGGGGACTGTTAGCGTTAGGTCAGAGGTTGGACTCGATGATCTTGAGGTCTCTTCCAACCTAGAAATTCTGTGATTCTGTGATAGGAACAATGCAATTAAGTGCAATTTATTACAGCAACAAGTACACAGGTTCTTTGGATTGCCAGTGATAATTTACTGTCTGCAAAAGCAAGCTAGCATGCATGAAATACACAGGTACACAGCCCGGCTATTAATGTGTTAAAAGGCACAAAAACTCTATAGAGATTTCTAAGTTTCTGTGGAGACACGCAGTATAACCAAGTGTTCAAATCTCACCCAAAGTTGTCCCATTGGGGACGGGGGAGGAAGAGAGGCTCAGCTCGTCGACTGATCCCAGAAGTCAGAAGGTCCCTCACAACAGTATCTTCCCTGACAATGGTATCTTCTCTAACATCCCCTTTCTCTTAAGCCAATTTATATTATTTTCTATCTTTTAGGTGGAGCTTGAGTGACTCTAGTCAAGCATATCTTGGTTATGATTGGTGAAAAGTTTTCTCACTTTCGTTTAAAGGTATAGGCTCTGAGAAATTCATAGCGTGTGCTCAGTGAGGGGTGGTTGCACCTTGGAGGCGGGTAGCTTTTGGGGTGGAGGTGTGTTTTGGTATTATAATGATATTATAATGAGCAAAAGTACACTAGAGTACAGATTTTTGTCAAAAACATGACGGGTCGTTGTCTCAGGGTAGCAAAAGTGCAGCTTATCCGTCTTGGTGTGCACAAGAACAATTGAGTCCCCCTCTTGTCACAGAGCCTAGCCGCGGTGTCTCCACTCCGCTCTACGGCCCCTACTGTTCCTTAGAGTTAGCGCACCAGGTTCCCCGAGTTTGGTAACATCTGAGGTTGGAAGCCTAGGGATGCTCAGGTAATGCAGCTACACCCTACCCTGAAATGCTGTACATTTTCTTTAAAATGTGAATATTATTTTCATTTTCCTATTTACTTTTAGGCAATTACTCCACATAATCCACCCCATGACTATAGTCACTCAAGCTTCATGACATTTGGAATGTATCAGGTATATCACATACATTCTTGGGATGAGGATTATCGAGTGTATGTATATTGTGTAGGGTTACTTAACATTTCATCATGATCCAGAGTTTAACATACAAACTAGTTGTTAGCATAAAGCATAATACAATGAGTATTAACAGAACAACAGGGCGAAGCATCTTGTTGAAGATTCCTGTGGCAGTTGGCGACCATCCAAACAAAGTGTCCCACCAGTGGTGTTTTTCACCTTTCCTTACTCTTCCATCACTCAATGTATTTCTTCTATATCATGATGGACGGTAATCAGAGTCTTTCATCCATTTTCTCAAACTTGTTTCATCAGCCACTTCAAGTCTTCATGTAACACTAATTTCTTCACCAGTGTAAGGTTCATTCCAATAGGAGTAGGCAGCAGATTATGAAGCAGAATATAATTGGATGTAACAAGTTGGTAAGAGGTGACAGGAGCTGAGTAACTAAAATCATATCATAGAATTTTGGTAAAGTTACAAACACAAACATTAGGGTGACCACTTTACAGTAGTATTATCTTTGCTCATGCAAACACAGCCTTTCCCAATATATACAAGTACAGTTTCAAGGGTTTCATTAGGATGTACCTCAAAGTGACAAATGTTTTGTTCAGTGTCAAGACAAATGTCTTGGGCTTCGAGCGTGTTACTTTCACAGATGAAGCCTCTTTGTTCACGCACAATACATGCATTTACATGAATTGTCTGCCACTTTCCTCCCTTTTGATGGGCCCATACTTTACGCTCCTTAGGATAAAGTATAGTTCCATTATGATTGAGTCCTAATGCAATGATTGGATACACATTGTATACTGTGACATTGCTTATGGTAAGTATAAAGGCAATAATTTTAACACTTTCTGCATAGTAGGTAAAGTTGACTAATTGCCACCATGTTTGAAACTCCTTTTCAAATTCTGAAGCATCATCCCAAATCAATTTTCAAATTTCAGTGGGCAAAGTTCCTCCTTCTCCCTCTCTAATAATAGTTGCTGCTACAGACTGTATCCACAACTGTGCTTGGATGCAGCTCAAGGCAAGGGAAGTATCACCTTGAGTTTTTCCAAGGTCATTTACAATTAATTGATGATCATTTTCTTCAGTTTGTTCCCAGTGGGGTAAAATGTCTGATAGAAGCCATTGACTTGCTCCTGAGGTCGATAAGGATGATTTTATTGGTCATTCCAATTTCCTTAGGTTGTCTGTGGTAGCAGTTATTCTACTCATTAGAACCTCAGCGTCAATGCTATTTAGTATACCTAATCCTGTTCCCAATAACCCAGTGGCATCTCGTGGCATGCACCGAGATTGTTTCAGAGAACGTCTGTGTAACCATGCTAACCAGCTGGTGTAGGCAGTTCTCTAAAAAGTGGTACATTTTGGGTTGATTTCTGAGAGATTAATGCACAGAACTAGCTCTACCCTTTTTAGAGACCAGCTAGGTTTAAAGAGAACTCGTTGTTGTCCCACATTTTTAATTAAGTAAGGATCTGTGTTGAAGATGGAAGGAGTTAGACTAATGGGAGGCCAAGTTGGTATATTTTATGGAAGAATCAGTATAAAAGGTCTCAATTTCAGTCAGCCTATTGTAAGTAGACCCATTAGTTATTCAGCAACTGATTTGTATTGAGCAAAACTAAGCTATATGCCAAATTGATGTCCCCAAAATGAAAAAGCAATTGTGAAGATTCCTAGGGATGGCAGGTTATTGCTGAATTTGGATCACCAGTTTTGGACTAATAGCAAAGCCTCTGTATGAAGCAACAAAGGGGACAGAAAATGTGTCTGAAGGGACTGCCGAGTGCCAAAAGGGATTTGATAATATAAAAAGGGACCTAATGTCAGCCTCAGCCCTAGGGCTGCCAAACATGAAAAAAACTTTCCAATTGTTTGTTCATGAATGAAGGGGGTGGCGGTCGGGGTGATGACTGTGGTGGTTTTACCGTGCTGGGCAGCTAAACCCCACAACCGCTCTCTCACTCCCCCTCCTTTAGATAAGGAGGGGGAGAAGTAAAGCAAAGAACAACTCACGGGTTGAGATAAGGATAATTTAATTAAAGGGAAATAATTATAATAATTAAATAAAGACTACCATGAACTAAACAATTTAACTAAGGGGAAATAAAAGGGAAAGGGGAAAAAGGGAGGAAAACAAACAAACAAAATAAATGAAAGCTATATGGAAGTGCAGAGGAAAGAAATTACTCTCTACTTCCCACAAATGAGCGATGATTGACCACGTCCTTGAAGCAAGGCCTCAACGCACGCAGCCGGTGTTTGAGAGGAGGACCGACGTCTTCTCAACGAGAGCCCACCCCTCCCCTCTTCTTCCTGTTTCCACCTTTTATTGCTGAATGTGACACCACATGGTATGGAATATCCCTTTGATTGGTTTAGGTCAGCTGCCCTAGTGATGTTTCTCTCCTCACTTTTTTGCCCACCCCCTAGGAGGGTTAGAGAAAGGCCCAATGCTGTGCCACTGCTGCTCAGCAGTAGACACAACACTGGTGTGATAACACTGCTGTTCCAGCTACAAGTACAGAGTACGGCACTGTATGGGCTGCTGCCGGGAAAGTTAACATTCCAGCCAGACCCAGTACAACGACCCACATATTTGGAAGATGGAAAAGACCAGTGGCATATTTTTCCAAGCAGCTAGATGAAACGAGTAAGGGATCGCCTTCTTCGAGGGCAGTAGCAGCGACTGCACTCCTAGTCCAAGAGGCTAGAAAACTGACTCTGGGACAACCCTTGATGGTATTTGTGTTGCATGCAGTGCTAGCTGTAATGGAAGCCAAATGAAACGTCTGGCTATCCCCAAGCCAAACAACTAAATATTGAGCTGTACTAGTAGACCAAGGAGACATAAAGTTGTCTGTAGTCAGCACCCTGAACTCAGCAACGCTTCTTCCAGCCAAGGAGACGGGAGAAATCCAACATGACTGTGCGGGTATTATTGAGCACACATACACCAGCTGAACTTACCTTAAGGATGAACCAATCGCTAACGCGGACCTTGAGTATTTTACGGATGGTAGCAGTTTTATGGAAAACGGACAACCCAAAGCAAGATACGCAGTTGTGGCCCTTTGGGACACTGTAGAAGCAAAGTCACTCCCCCACAATACCTCAGCACAAAAAGCTGAATTAATTGCCTTGACTAGGGCCTTGGAATTTGCAGAAGGGAAGACCCTCAACGTCTATACAGATTCTAAATATGCCTGTGGAGTTTTTCACACCCATGGAGCCATCTGGAGGGAACAAGGGCTATTGACAACAGCTGAAGGACCAATTAAGCACAGTCCAGAAATTTTACGGTTGTTAGAAGCAGTGCAAAGGGCCAAAGCTGTAGCAGCAATGCACTGCAAGGCCCACCAAAAGGGTGATCATGACATAATAATAGGAAACAGGAAAGCTTACTTAGCAGCCAAGGAAGCAACTAGAAGAGCACCAGGAGACCTACAAGGCATGTTAGTCCCCTGTGCAAAGACTTTGCTCAGTCCACCAGAATATACCACTAAAGAGATCCAACTAGCGGAAAAACTAAAACGTACAAAGCAAAAAGATGAATGGTGAGAGACCCCCAATGAACAGCTCCTGATAACAGAAACTATGACTGAACAGCTAATGAAAGACTTACACAAAGGGACACACTTTGGTGCTGATGTCATGGTAGATTGCCTGAAGCGCTTTTTAATTGGAATAAAAATGCAAACTATCGCAAACCAAGTAGTGCGAAGGTGCCCTGTGTGCTGTGCCAGCAACCCCAAGATCCAGCCAAAACCAACGCCAGGGCACATAAGGAAAGGGATGAAACCTGTGGAGTATTGGCAAGTGGTCTTTTCCAAATTGCCTAAGCAAGGATCATATTGATATCTTCTAGTATTGGTGGACACATTCACTGGATGGCCAGAGGCCTTCCCTTGCCGAACTAATAAAGCTAGGGAGGTAGTAAAGGTTTTACTGAAAGAAGTAATTCCTCGTTTTGGAATACCAGAGGGACTCTCCTCAGACAGTGGACCTCATTTTACCACAGAATCACAGAATCAGAATTTCTAGGTTGGAAGAGACCTCAAGATCATCGAGTCCAACCTCTGACCTAACGCTAACAGTCCCCACTAAACCATATCCCTAAGCTCTACATCTAAACGTCTTTTAAAGACTTCCAGGGATGGTGACTCCACCACTTCCCTGGGCAGCCTGTTCCAGTGTCTAACAACCCTTTCGGTAAAGAAGTTCTTCCTAACATCTAACCTAAAACTCCCCTGGCGCAACTTTAGCCCATTCCCCCTCGTCCTGTCACCAGGCACGTGGGAGAATAGACCAACCCCCACCTCACTACAGCCTCCTTTAAGGTATCTGTAAAGAGCAATAAGGTCGCCCCTGAGCCTCCTTTTCTCCAGGCTGAACAAGCCCAGCTCCCTCAGCCGCTCCTTGTAGGACTTGTTCTCCAGGCCCCTCACCAGGTTCGTCGCCCTTCTCTGGACCCGCTCAAGCACCTCGATGTCCTTCTTGTAGCGAGGGGCCCAAAACTGAACACAGTACTCGAGGTGCGGCCTCACCACAGCCGAGTACGGGGGGACGATCACCTCCCTAGCCCTGCTGGTCACACTGTTTCTGATACAAGCCAGGATGCTGTTGGCCTTCTTGGCCACCTGAGCACACTGCTGGCTCATATTCAGCCGACTATCCACCAATACTCCCAGGTCCTTCTCTGCCTGGCAGCTCTCCAACCACTCATCTCCCAGCCTGTAGCTCTGCTTGGGGTTATGGCACCCCAGGTGGAGGACCCGGCACTTGGACTTCATGCAGTTGACCTCAGCCCATTGGTGCAGCCTATCCAGATCCTCCTGCAGAGCCTTCCTACCCTCAAGCAGATCGACACACGTGCATAGCTTGGTGTCATCTGCAAACTTACTGAGGGTGCGCTCAATGCCCTCGTCCAGATCATCGATGAAGATATTAAAGAGGACCGGCCCCAGCACCGAGCCCTGGGGAACGCCACTAGTGACTGGCCTCCAACTGGACTGGACTCCATTCACCACGACTCTTTGGGCCCGGCTATCCAGCCAGTTTCTAACCCAACGAAGCATGCGCCAGTCCAAGCCAAGAGCAGCCAGTTTCTTGAGGAGAATGCTGTGGGAGACGGTGTCAAAAGCCTTGCTGAAGTCAAGGTAGACCACATCCACAGCCTTTCCCTCGTCCACCCAGCGCGTCACTTTGTCATAGAAGGAGATCAGGTTCGTCAAGCAGGATCTGCCTTTCATAAACCCATGCTGACTGGGCCTGATCGCCTGCTTGCCCTGCAAGTGCTGCGTGATGACTCTCAAGAGGATCTGCTCCATGAGCTTCCCTGGCACTGAGGTCAAACTGACAGGCCTGTAGTTCCCCGGGTCTGCCCTCCGGCCCTTCTTGTAGATGGGCGTCACATTTGCTAGCCGCCAGTCGACTGGGACCTCCCCCGATAGCCAGGACTGCTGATAAATGATGGATAGTGGCTTGGCCAGCTCCTCTGCCAGTTCTCTCAGTACCCTTGGGTGGATCCCATCCGGCCCCATCGACTTGTGCACATCCAAGTGCCGTAGCAGGTCACCAACCAGTTCTTCGTGGATAGTGAGGGCCACATCCTGCTCCCCATCCCCTTTCACCAGCTCAGGGTACTGGGTATCCAGAGAACAACCGGTATTGCCGCTAAAGACTGAGGCAAAGACGGCATTGAGTACCTCCGCCTTTTCCTCATCTCTTGTAACTAAGTTTCCCCCCGCATCCAGTAAAGGATGGAGATTCTCCTTAGTCCTCCTTTTTGTGTTGATGTATTTATAAAACATTTTTTGTTATCTTTAACGGCAGTAGCCATATTGAGTTCCAGATGAGCTTTGGCCTTCTTAATTTTGTCCCTGCACAGCCTCGCTACATCCTTATAGTCCTCCCTAGTGGCCTGCCCACTTTTCCAAAGATTATAAACCCTCTTTTTTCTCCTAAGATCAAGCCACAACTCTCTGTTGAGCCAGGCTGGTCTTCTTCCCCGCTGGCTCGTCTTTGGGCACATGGGGACAGGCCGCTCCTGTGCCATTAAGATTTCCCTCTTGAAGAGCACCCAGCCTTCCTGGACCCCTCTGCCCTTCAGAACTGCCTCCCAAGGGACTCCACCAACTAGTGTCCTGAGCAGCTCAAAGTCAGCCCTCCGAAAGTCCAATACAGCGGTTTTACTGGTCCCCTTCCTGGCCTCGCCAAAAATAGTGAACTCCACCATTTCGAGGTCACTCTGCCCAAGACAGCTCCCGACAATCACATCCTCCACCAGTCCTTCTCTGTTTGTGAAGAGAAGGTCTAGCGGGGCACCACCCCTGGTAGGTTCACTAACCAGCTGCGTCAGGAAGCTATCTTCCACGCTCTCCAGAAACCTCCTAGACTGCTTTCTCAGGGCTGTGTTGTGCTTCCAGGATATGTCAGGGAAGTTGAAGTCCCCCACGAGTACAAGCGCTGAAGATTTCGCAACTTCTGTCAGCTGCCTGTAGAACTCCTCATCCGTCTCCTCATCCTGGTTCGGCAGTCTATAGCAGACCCCAACCAGGACACTAGCCTTGCTGTCCCTGCCGATCCTAACCCAAAGGGACTCGACCTTGTCATTCCCAGCCTCGAGTTCTACAACATCGAAAGACTCTCTAATATAGAGAGCCACACCACCACCCCTTCTGTGCTGCCTGTCCCTTCTGAAGAGCTTATAGCCAGGCATTGCAGCACTCCAGTCATGAGACTGGTCCCACCATGTCTCCGTGATGGCAACCAAGTCGTAGCCTGCCTGCTGCACGATGGCTTCCAGCTCCTCCTGTTTGTTACCCATGCTGCGTGCATTGGTGTAGATGCACTTCAGCTGGGCCATTACCTTATCCTCCGGCCTTGCCATTGTTCCCCCTGGCACAGCCCCAACAATCCTTGCTTCAGCCCCATCCCCCTTCTTACCTAGTTTAAAGCCCTCTCAATGAGCCCTGCCAGCTCCTGGCCCAGGATCCTTTTTCCCCTAAAAGATAGGGACCCGTCTGCGGCCATCAGGCCGGATGCTGAGTAAAGTGCCCCATGGTCGAAAAAAACAAGATTTCTGCGTTGGCACCAGCCCCAGAGCCACGTGTTTAACAGGTGGGCAAAAAAATATGGAACGCTTCACGAATTTGCGTGTCATCCTTGCGCAGGGACCATGCTAATCTTCTCTGTATCGTTCCAATTTTAGTATATGTGCTGCCGAAGCGAGCACATATCCTAGCCGTGATAGTTCTCATTGAACGCGACTAGAGTGAGGACATGTTACGTTGTTGGTGAATCCGTGACCGTGATAGTTCAGTACTCTGAATCCAACTGGACCATATCGGTTAATATGTTATTGGTGAATTTGTGACCATGATAATTCAGTACACTGAATCCGACCGGACGCATAACAGTTAATCGGCTGCACCCCTTAATGCGACAGAGAAATTACACGTAGTCAGCAGGACTGTTATGGATAAACTGCTACAAAAATGTAAATGTGTCCCTTCCCAGGTGTGGCAGGAGTGGGCTCAAAATTTTTGGAAAAATAAAGAGAAAGTGGTAGAAAGCATTAAGGAGTGTCAGGCTGCACAAAAGATTGGAGGGAGAAAAGGTAAAGCTGTAATCTGTGCAGTATCAGGTGTCTGTCTTGTGCTCAGGAAGAAGCTAAGGAAACTCCTGCTTCCAAACTAATTCAGATATTGTAGTGGGTTTACGTGGCAAGGTTTTGGTAGCAGGGGACCATAGGGGTGGCTTCTGTGAGAAGAATCTAGAAGCTGCCCCATGTTTGGTAAGGGCCCCACTGCTGACCAGAGCCAAGCCAATAAGCGACGTTGTTTGTGCCTCTGTGAGAGCATATTTAAGACAGGGGAGGGGAAAAAAAAAAAAAAAAAACAATGCTGCCACACAGCACCTGGGAGAGTGAGAGGAGTGAGGAACAGCCTTGCAGGCGCCAAGGTCAGTGAAGAAGGAGGGGGAGAGGTGCTCCAGGTGCCGGAGCAGAAGTCCCCTGCGGCCTGTGGTGAGGACCATGGTGAAGCAGGATGTCCCCCTGCAGCCCATGGAGTACCACGGTGGAGCAGGTGGACCTGCACTGACGGAGGCTGCGGCCTGTGGAGGACCCCTGTCGGAGCAGATTCCGGGCCGGACCTGTAGCCCATGGAGAGGAGACCACGCAGGAGCAGGTGATCTGGCAGGAGCTGCTGTCCATGGGGAACCAAGTTTGGAGCAGTTTTCTCCTGAGGCATGGCCCCCGTGGTACGGACCCATATCTGGAGCAGCTCTGGAAGAGCTGCTGCCTGTGGGAAGCCCACGCCGGATCAGTTCATCAAGGACTGCATCCCGTGGGAGGGACCCCACGGCACAGGGGACAAGAGTGACCAAGGAGCGGTGAAGACGAAGTGCTATAGACTGACCGCAACCCCCATTCCCCCGTTCTCCTGTGCCTCTTGGGGGGAGGAGGTGGAAGAGGGTGGATGGGGGGAAGGCATTTTTGGTTTCTTTCCTTTGTTTCTCACTTCTCTAGCTTGTTAGTAAGAGGCAATAAATCTTATTATCTCCCTATGCTGAGTCTGTTTTGCCCATCACGATAATTGTTGAGTGAGCTCCCTGTCCTCATCTCAACCCTTGAGCCCTTTTTATCGTATTTTCTCCCCCTTTCCCTTTGAGGAGGACCATAATGGTTAATCGGCTACACCCCTTAATGCGACATAGGGGGCTGTTTGACTAGATGATCTTGGAGGTCTTTTCCAACTTTTATGATTCTATGA
This sequence comes from Aythya ferina, assembly GCF_964211825.1. Lineage (NCBI taxonomy): Eukaryota > Metazoa > Chordata > Aves > Anseriformes > Anatidae > Aythya > Aythya ferina. Next base: position 10,738,697 of record NC_140313.1, read on the forward strand.
TCCTATGAATTACTCTGGCCTTTGTCCAGAAGATTAGTTGATCAAAGGTACTATATCTAGCTGATATTCCATGGAGAAATAATCGCATTACAGATTTATTTGCCTCTAGTATTGAAATGTCCAGTGTTCCGGGAAACCTGAGGTCAGCTTCATTACAAAGTGGTGTATTATGGGATCGATTGCACATGTACACAATTTCTAGTATGATATGCAACATAAAGCAAAAACTATTATAGCTGGAATTGTCTCAATAGGATAGAAAGCTAGCAATTTAGTTTCCTCAGCTTCTTATTCTATTCCTAGACCCACCAGCCAAAGGGAATGGATGACAGTAGGAAATGAAGATCAAATAACCGTACGCAAATCTGAAATTGTATTATCTAAAAGAACATACGTTTACTGGTTTGGATGTTCAATGCAGGAAAAGCTGGTTCCCACAAAACGAGGACAGCTGATCCAAACCGGCCAAAGGGATATTCCTTACCATATGATGTCTTGCTCAAGAATAAAACTGTGGGAACTTGGCTGGGAAGACTACTGTTGCTTGGGGACTGGCTGTGCATCTCTTGGCAGGTGATGAGCAATTACATTGTGCATCACTTGTTTTATTGCTTTTTGTCCTGGTTTCAGTTAGAACAGAGTTAATTTTCTTCCTAGTAGCTGGTAGAATGCTATGTTTTGGCTTAGGATGAGAAGAGTGCTGATAACACCCCGATGTTTTAATTGCTGCAGAGCAGTGCTTATACCAAGCCAAGGACGTCTCAGCTTCTTGCTCTGTCCTGCCAACGGGCAGGCTGGGGGTGCAGTAAGAGCTGGGAGGGGACAGACCCAGGACAGGTGACCCAAACTAGCCAAAGGGGTATTCCATACCATCTGACGTCATGCTAAACAATATATAGGGGTGGCTAGCCAGGGAAGGGGGCCGGACTGCTCAGGGTTAGGCTGGGCATCGGTCAGCGGGTGGTGAGCAATTGCACTGTGCATCACTTGTTTGTACATATTATTAGTAGTAGTACTATTATCATCATTGTATTATTATTATTATTATTATTATTTTCCTGTCTTATTAAACTGTCTTTATCTCAACTCACGGGCTTCACTTTCCATTTCTCTCCCCCGTCCCAGAGAGGGAGGGGGGAGGGTGAGCGAACGGCTGCGTGGTGTTTAGCTGCCGGCCGGGTTAAACCACGACACTTTTCTTTTTCTTATTCTTGTTTTCTCCCTTTTCTTATTAAACTGCCCTTATCTCAACCCTCAAGTTCTTGCATTCTTACTTTTTTCCGATTCTCTCTCCCATTCCACTGTGGGGGAGTGAGCGAATGGCTGTGTGGTGCTTAGCTGCCTGCCGGGTTAAACCACAACACTATGATAATATATATAATACATTTATATGATATACATATGTATAAATTGATATTTTTGTCCTGAGATCTCCCTTAAAATATATATTTTGAGGCTAAGGATAAGATACACTAGGTATTCACAACAGTTTCTTTTGAGTTTCTTTCCCCCTTCCTTGTGTAGTCAGACCTATTCCCTCTTTATACATGTGACACTGAGAACTTCTGAAATCTACTCAACATTAAACCAAATCACACAGTAGTAAAACAGATGGTAAACAGTAACGACGTTCCTAACTCCTGTGTCTGCTTTCTCATCTCTGCTTCTCCTCCGTTGGCTGCAACCTCCTTGCTCGCTGTCGGGGTTTGGGTGTTCGCAACCACAAGTGTCCCGAGGTGGCCAGGTCCGGGCGGCTTCCTCCCTCGCGTGTTGTGGCTGCTGGAGCTTTCTATTTGTATTCGATTCGGGGGGCTGAGGAAGAAGCACTTTGTTTTGATGGTGTGGGACGCACCCGGGAAAGGCTGACAGCGACGCTGGCGGGTTCGAGGCAGCCCAGGCGGTCGGAGGCGTGCCTGGCACTAGGACCCAGGAGTTCGCAAGGCGGCTGTTAGGGCCAGATTGCAAATTCGCGCTGTCTGTCGGCTCGGTGTGGCGCTCAGTAGGCGGCAGCAGGAACAGGTCGGTTCCGGCCGGTCATGGGGCCGGGCTCTGGGCTGGCGGACCAAAGGGGTGAGAGTGGGCCGGGTCTGGCCGCTCGCTTGATCTCTTCTTCCCCCACGGCCTGGGGTCTGCTGCGTTGCTAACCGCGTCCTCCTGTTTTCTGGTGTTTTCCAGCAAGCAAAGATGGAGTACGAGTGGAAGCCTGACGAGCAGCTACTCAAGGAGTCCCAATCCCCAGACACTACCACACAGAGAGCTGTGCAACATGTATCCTTGGCCGAGGCCTGCATGGGACAGGCAGGGCGGAGGGGGGCCCGGGCGGGCACTGGGGAGCCGGGTGGGGGGAGTGTGGCCTGCGCAGCCGCAGACCAGCACTGCTGTGGCGGCGTGCTGAGCCGAGCCTCCGCCGGCTCAACGGATGGACGTGTGGCGCGGCGTTTGAAAGGCTGTGTAGAGTCGCCTTCTCCCGCCGCAGGTCCGGACACCTGTTGGTATCAAAAAAAAAAAGAAAAAAAAAAAGAAAGGCTAAGGGTTGTTGTTTTTTTTTTCAAATCCTGGCGTGGCTGCTTCGGTATCTGTCGCTTTACCGGATTTACGTTGGGCCACTGCCAGCGCCCAGCCGCGGCGGGGCAGGAGCGCCGCCCTCGCCGTGGCGGATCGCGCCAAGGGGGCTGGGGGGGGGGGGGTTCGCTGCCCGTGTAGCAGAGCTCGCATCGCGTTGCGGAGTACCCATCGTCCATGCGGCAAAGGGGGGAAGGGGAGGGTCAGCGAGCAGGAGCCTTTGAGCTAATCTGGCGCTGGGATTCGAGACGAAAGCCGGAGCTAGTGGGGGGTATGTGCCGCTGGTGGAGCCGTTGCCTGCATGCTTTCGCTGGCCCTGACGCTGCATGTTTTGCTGCATTGTGAGGATGTTGCTGCTTGTCTGGAAGCCTGAGCCTAAAATACTGCTTCTTATTTGTCTTTCAAATTGACAAGAAGGGGGTAATCTACTGTATGCAGCTTCTCGTGCTGCTTTGCAGTGCATTCGATGTTAGTGTTTTGGATTTATATTTTTTTTTTCCCCCTTAAGTCTCTTTTGATTGTAGAAATGATAAAATAGCAGAGTTTTAAGGAACAAAGTTTGAGGGGGAAATTTTAAATTAAGACTAATAGAAGCATAGATCTTGAAAAATCAAACTCTTACCTACTGTCTCCTGCTCTTTAAGTTAACATATAAGTGCTTTGAAATACAAAGAAGTCCTTCTGAACATCTATGAAGGTTATGAGTTTATCATTTTGATCCCTTTTTAAGGCATTTGCTTGAAGGTCTTCACATAAAGCAAAATAATTCACTGACATAGGTAAGACCCATATATATGGTTATTTTAAGAGTTTAGCTTGAAGCCAAATTTACTTGACTGCTGGGCTTTCCTAACAGATGCAGTCAGGCTTGGGAAGGCTTCTGCCCTTATCTAAAAGGTGGTTAGTTTTCATCTTAATCATCTTGTTCTTGCAGATGTTTAACCTTTTCAAGATGCTATTGCTTCCTTTGAAAAATTCTATGCAAAGTGAATAAGTTCTGATAATGCCCTAAACTTAAATAGGTGTTCTTCTTCAGTATTTCAAATACAAAAATGTTTATAGCAACAATAGTTTTAATGTGAAATTATATTTTAAAGTTCTGCTTCAAATAACTTAATAGCATCTGCTTTGTGTATTGAAAAATAGCACTGTATGTGCAGGATGGGCAATATAGTGGATGCTGTCCTGAATACGAGTACAAATTGACTAAACAAAGGTGCAGTTAACTGATGTTTCAAATTCTTTTCAAGTGGCAGTAGTAACTCCCTGCTGTGCTGAGATACCTGTGCTTTCAAGAAGGTCCTCATATGTTGGATTGGAAAGGTTAGATTTGTGGCATATTTTTATCATTGTATGTCAGCTTGGGAAAATGTTTCATTATAACTTGACAGGGCATGTCCTGTAATTGAAAATGTCTGTGTATGTATGTAACAATGTATACATATGTATATGTTACATGTTTGCCTGCCACCCCAAGCAGACAAATCCCTTCCCTGTCTACCTCGCCTTTCCAGGTGCCCTTATACAACAGGTATGAGGCTCTGGAACTTGATGGACAGACAAGTGATGATCACAGAATGGCCGAGGTTGGAAGGGACCTCTGAAGATCATCTAGTCCAAACCCCTGCCAAGCAGGTTCACCTAGAACACCTTGCACGGGATGGCATCCAGGAGGGTTTTGAATATCTCCAGAGAAGGAGACTCTACAACCTCTCTGGGCAACCTGTTCCAGTGCTCTGTCACCCTCACAGTAAAGAAGTGCCCCCTCACCCCCTTGGGGGGTGTCCTGGTAACGGGAGATGCTGAGAATGCGGAGATACTGAATGCTTTCTTTGCTTCAGTCTTTGCTTTAAGGACTCCCCCCCGGGACTCCTCGACCCTGGAGGGAGGAGAAAGAGTCTGGGAAGTGGAGATCTCCCCCCCGGTTGATGAGGGAGTGATTTGGGAGCGTTTGAGTGGGCTCAATGCACACAAATCCATGGGTCCTGATGGGATGCATCCACGTGTGCTAAGGGAGTTGGCAGAGGTGATTGCCAAACCGCTCTCTTATCGTCTTTGAAAGGTCCTGGAGAACAGGAGAGGTGCCTGAAGATTGGAGGATAGCCAATGTCACTCCAGTCTTCAAGAAGGGCAAGAAGGAGGATCCGGGAAACTACAGGCCAGTCAGTCTCACCTCTGATCCTGGGAAGGTGTTGGAACAGCTTGTTCTGGATGCCATCTCCAAGCAATTGGAAGAGAAGAAGGTTATGAGGAGTAGTCAGCATGGATTCACCAAGGGGAAGTCGTGCTCGACCAACCTTGTTGCCTTCTATGATGGCATCACCAGCTGGGTAGATGAGCAGTGGATGTCATCTACCTTGACTTTAGCAAGGCTTTCGATACTGTCTCCCATGACATCCTGATAGCAGAGCTGAGAAAGTGTGGGATAGAGGAGTGGACAGTAAGGTGGGTTGAGAACTGGCTGACTGGCCGAGCTCAGAGGGTGGTGATCGGCGGCGCAGAGTCCGGCTGGAGACCTGTGAATAGCGGTGTTCCCCAGGGGTCGGTGCTGAGTCTGGTCTTGTTCAACATCTTCATCGACGACCTTAATGAGGGAATAGTGTCTGCCCTCAGCAAGTACGCCAATGACACAAAGCTGGGAGGAGGGGCTGACACGCCAGAAGGCTGCACTGCCATTCAGCGAGACCTGGACCAGCTGGAGAGATGGGCAGGAAGAAACCAAATGAAGTTTAATAACAGCAAGTGTAGAGTCCTGCACTTGGGAAGGAACAACCGCATGTATCAGTACGGGCTGGGGGACGACCTGCTGGAGGGGAGCTCTGATGAGAAGGACCTGGGGGTCCTGGTGGATGACAGGCTGACCATGAGCCAGCAGTGTGCCCTCGTGGCCAAGAGGGCCAATGGGATCCTGGTGGGCATTAAAAGGAGTGTGGCCAGCAGGTCAAGGGAGGTGATCCTCCCCCTCTACTCTGCCCTGGTCAGGCCTCACCTGGAGTACTGTATCCAGTTCTGGGCTCCCCAGTACAAAAAAGACAGGGATCTCCTGGAAAGAGTCCAGCGGAGGGCCACAAAGATGATACGGGGCCTGGAGCATCTTCCTTATGAGGAAAGGCTGAGAGACCTGGGTCTGTTCAGCCTGGAGAAAAAGAAGACTGAGAGGGGATCTCATCAATGTGTATAAATACCTGAGGTGTGGGAGACAGAGGGATTTGGCCAACCTCTTTTCAGTGGTTTGTAGGGACAGGACAAGGAGTAATGGTCACAAGATAGAGCACAGGAAGTTCCGCACCAACACGTGAAAGAATTTCTTCACGGTGATGGTGATGGAGCACTGGAACAGGCTGCCCAGGGAGGTTGTGGAGTCTCCTTCTCTGGAGATATTTAAGGCCTGTCTGGACGCCTACCTGGGCAGCCTGCTCTGAGGAACCTACTTTGGCAGGGGGGTTGGACCCGATGAACTTTTGAGGTCCCTTCCAACCCCTTCAATTGTGTGATTCTGTGATTCTCATATTCATATGGAATTTCTTGTGCTTCAGTTTGTGCCTGTTTCCTTTTGTCTTGGCACTGGGTACAACTAAAAAGAGACTGGCTCTACCCTCTTGACACCCTCCCCTCAGTCTCCCCTTTTTCAGGCTAAACAGGCCCAGTTTTCTCAGCCTGTCCTCATATGACAGGTGCTCCAGTCCTCTAATCATCTTAGTAGCCCTCCTCTGAACTTGCTTCAGTAGTGGTGCTCTCCAGCAGGTCATCCCTCAGCCTGTACTGGTGCTTGGGGCTATTCCTCCCTAGGTGCAGGACCCTGCACTTGCATTGTTGAACTTCATGAGGTTCCTCTCGGTCCAACCCTCCAGCCTGTCCAGGTCCCTGTGAATGGCAGCACGGCCCTCTAGGCTATTAGCCACTCCGAGCTTTTGTGTTCTCAGCAAACTCTCATTCCATTGTCCAGGTCGTTGATGAATAAGTTGAACAAGACTGGACCCAATACTGACTCCTGGGGCACACTGCTAGCTACAGGCCTTCAACTAGACTGCACCACTGAGCACAACCCTCTGAGCTCTGCCATCCAGCTAATTATCCATCCACCTCACTGTCCAGTCATCTAGGCTGCACTTACTGATCTTGCCTATGAGGATGCTATAGGAGACAGTGTGAAAAGCCTTGCTGAAGTCAAGGTAGACCACATCCACCATTCTCCCCTCATCTACCCAACTAGTCATCTCATCATAGAAGGATATCAGATTGGTCAAATATGACTTCCCCTTGGTGAATCCATGCTGACTATTCCTATGATGTGGATGAAGGTCATTATGGGTTGGAGAGGTCACCAAGGGGAAGTCAGCCTACCCCCCCTACATCATGACCATCTCTGACAAGAAAAAAAAAGAATGGTTATTGTAATTGGTGATTCACTTCTGAGGGGAACATTTTCTTCTAGAGCTTAGGCAGAAAAGGAAAGTGTATGGACACTGGAAGCGAGGTCAGATGACATGGGAGGACTACAGAGATGCTGTTCAACATTGCAGGGAGATAATTCGTGAGGCCAAAGCTCAATTAGAGTTAAAGCTGGCCGGTACTGTGGAAGGCGACAAAAAGGACTTTAAGTATATTAACAGCAAAAGGAGTACCAGAGAAAACATTGGTCCATTACTTGATGAGGATGGGCACCTCACAAATAGAGACATACACAAAGTAGAGATATTTAATGCCTTCTTTGTCTTCAACACTGATGACGGGGGCCCTGGGACCTTGAGTTGGAGGACCGTGACTGTAGAAATGATAAACTCCCAGCCAATTCCAAACTTGTGGGGGATTTACTACTCCAACTGGATGCACGTAAGTCTATGGGGCCTGATGGGATTCATCCCAGGGTACTCAAAGAGCTGGCTGATGTTATCGTGAGATTTCTTTTAATTGTTTTTCAACAATCTTGGAAATTTGGAGAGGCCCCAGTCGACTGGAAGCTGGCCCCAGTAAGTCAGCTTCATCAGGGGCCTAACTTAAATACCTCTACACTAACATATTTAGCATGAGGAATAAACAAGAGGAGTTAGAAATGTACACATGACTGCAGAGCTATGACCTCATTGGCATTACAGAGATACTGTGGGATGGCTCCCATGACTGCACTGTTGGAATGGAGGAACACAGGCTCTTTAGGAAGGGCAGGCACAAGAGATGAGGAGGGGGCATCACCCTCTATGTCAATGAACAGCTGGAGTGCATGCGTGGAGCTCTGCCTGTGAATGGATGAGGAGCTGACAGAGACCTTATGGGTCAGGATTACAGGGAGGGCAGGGACAGGTGACATGACATTATAGTGGGGGTCTGCTACAGGCCACCTGATGAGGAAGACCAAGCAGATGAGGCCCTCTATAGACAGAAGCAGCCTCACGTTCGCGAGCCCTGGTCCTCATGGGGGACTCCAACCACCCAGATATCTGTTGGAGGAACAACCCAGCAGGACATAAGCAATCCAGGAGGTTTCTGGAATACAGTGATGAAAACTTCCTTCTCCAAGTGATAGAGGAGCCAACAAGGAGAGGTGCTATGCTGGACCTCATTCTCACCAACAAGGTGGGGAATGTGAAGCTCAAGAACAGTCTTGGCTACAGCGACCACAAAATGGTGCAATTTAGGATCCTGAAGGCAGCAAGGAAGGGAGCACAGCAAGCTCGCTACCCCGGACTTTGAGAGAACAGATTTTAGCCTCTTCGGGGATCTGCTTGGTAGAGTCCCGTGGGGCAAAGCCCTGGAGGGAAGAGGGGACCAAGAAAGTTGGTTAATATTCTTCAAGGATCACCTCCTCTAAGCTCAGGAAGGATGCATCCCAACAAAGATGAAGTCAAGCAAAAATGCATGGCTGAACAAGGAGCTCCTGGCCAAACTCAAGCAGAAAACTGAGGCCTGCAGAGTGTGGAAGCAAGGAAAAGTAGCCTCTGAGGAATACAGAGAAATTGTCCGAGCAGCTTGGCATCAGATTAATAAAGCACAAGCCCTATTAGAATTAAAATTGGCCAGGGACATCAAAAGCAACAAGAAAGGCTTCTATACGTAAGGGAAGATTCTGGAAATTGCGGACCCTCTATGGAAGGAAACGGGAGACCTGGTTATTTGGGATAGGGAGAGGGCTGAGGTACTCAATGACTTTTTTTGCTTCGGTCTTCACTGGCAAGAGCTCTAGCCGCACCGCCCAAGCCCCAGAAGGCAAAGGCAGGGACTGGGAGAATGAAGAACCTCCCACTACTGGAGAAGATCAGGTTCAAGACCATCTAAGGAACCTGAAGGTGCACAAGGCCATGGGACCTGATGAGATGCATCCGAGGGTCCTGAGGGAACTGGCAGATTAAGTTGCTAAGCCACTATCCATCATATTTGAGAAGTCATCACAGTCCAGTGAAGTTCCCACTGACTGGAAGAGGGGAAACATAACCCCCATTTTTAAAAAGGGAAAAAGGAAGACCCGGGGAACTACAGGCCAGTCAGTCTCACCTCCGTGCCTGGCAAGGTCATGGAGCAGATCCTCCTGGAAACTACGCTAAGGCACATGGAAAATAAGGAGGTGATTGGTGACAGCCAACATGGCTTCACTAAGGGCAGATCATGCCTGACAAATCTGGTGGCCTTCTATGACAGGGTTACAGCATTGGTGGATAAGGGAAGAGCAACCGACATCATCTACCTGGACTTGTGCCAAGCATTTGACACTGTCCCCCATGATATCCCTGTCTCTAAATTGGAGAGACACGGATTTCACGGATGAACTATTTGGCAGGTCAGTGGCTCAACGTCAAGGTGGAGATTGGTAACGAGCGACTTTCCTCAGGAGTCAGTATCTGGACCATCACTGTTTAACATCTTTGTTGGTGACATGGATAGTGAGATTGAGTGCAGCATCAGCACATTTGCCAATGACACCAAGCTGTGTGGTGTGGTCGACACGCTGGAGGGAAGGGATGCCTGTTGCTGCCATCTGAGGGTGGCAGAGACACCGTGTGTGAGGTGTGAGCAGGTGGATGACCTGGTCAGCCTGGTGGCAGAGCTCAAGGAGGAGGTGGAGAGGTTAAGGGCTATCAGGGAGTGTGAACAGGAGATAGACTGGTGGAGCAACTCCCTGCCAGGCCTGAAAGAAAGGCACCGGGGTGAGACACCCCAAATACCAGCCCTGAGGCTTAGGCAGCCAGCAGAGGCTCCACAAGAAACACATCACCCCCTACCACGTTGCGAGCAGGTAATAGGAGGGGACCAGCAGGCAGACAGAGTGCCTGCTACAGTGAACCCCCTCTCCTCTCCTCCCCCTAACAAAGATGGCGATGAACTGGGGGACAGGGGGCAATGGCAAAAGGTCCCTGCTCGGCGTTACAAGCGTAGCAGGTGCACTTGCCTGGTGATTCCCCTACCTCCCCAGCTGCCTCTGCAGAACAGGTACACTGCTCTGCGAGGACAACTGTACAATGGCCAGGGTGATGGCTCTTCCTACTTGGAGGTGTCACCAAAGTCTAATCAGGCTACCCGCTGCATTAAAACCTCCCCAGTAAAAAGTAAAAGACAGGTCATTTTCATTGGTGACTCACCGCTGAAGGGAGCGGAAGGCCCGATATGCAGACCAGACCCGCTGCACAGGGAGGTCTGCTGCCTTCCTGGGGCCCAGGTTAAAGACGTAAGGAAGAAACTTCCTTCCCTAGTACGGCCCTCAGGCTATTATCCTCTTTTATTGTTTCAAGTAGGCAGTGATGAAACCAGGACCAGTAAAACTACTGTCTTGGACTTCCAGAGGGCAGACTTTGAGCTGTTTAGGACACTGGTTGGCAGAGTGCCTTGGGAGGTAGTTCTGAAGGGCAGAGGAGTTCAGGAAGGCTGGGCACTCCTCAAGAAGGAAATCTTAATGGCTGTCCGTCCCCACGTGCCCAAAGACGAGCCAGCATGTAAGACTGGCCTGGCTGAACAGAGAGTTGTGGCTAGAGCTTAGGAAAAAAAAGAGGGTTTATAATCTTTGGAAAAGAGGGCGGGCTACTCAGGAGGACTATAAGGATGTTGCGAGGCTGTGCAGGGACAAAATTAGAAAGGCCAAAGCTCATCTGGAGCTCAATCTGGCTACTGGTGTTAAAGATAACAGAAAATGTTTTTATAACTACATTAACGCGAACAGGAGGACTAAGGAGAATCTCTATCCTTTACTGGATGTGGGGGGAAACATAGTAACAAGAGATGAGGAAAAGGCGGAGGTACTCAATGCCTTCTTTGCCTCAGTCTTTAATGGCAAGACCGGTTGTTCTCTAGATACTCAGTACCCTGAGCTGGTAGAAGGGGATGGGGAACAGAATGTGGCCCTCGCAATCCATGAAGAAATGGTTGGCGACCTGCTACAGCACTTGGATGTACACAAGTCGATGGGATCCACCTGAGGGTAGTGAGAGAACTGGTGGAAGAGCCGACCAAGCTGCTTTCCATCATTTATCAGCAGTCCTGGCTATCAGGGGAGGTCCCAGTCGACTGGCGGCTAGCAAATGTGACACCCATCTACAAGAAGAGCCGGAAGGTAGACCCGGGAAACTATAAGCCTGTTAGTTTGACCTCAGCACTAGGAAAGCTTGTGGATTATCTTGAGTGTCATCACGCGGCACTTGCAGGGCAAGCAGGCGATCAGGCCCAGTCAGCATGGGTTTATGAAAGGCAGGTCCTGCTTGACGAACCTGATCTCCTTCTATGACAAAGTGACGCGCTTTGTGGATAAGGGAAAGGCTGTGGATGTGGTCTACCTTGATTACAGCAAGGCTTTTGACATCGTTTCCCACAGCATTCTCCTGAAGAAACTGGCTGCTCTTGGCTTGGACTGGTATATGCTTTGTTGGGTTAGAAACTGGCTGGATAGCCGGGCCCAAAGAGTCGTGGTAAATGGAGTCCAGTCCAGTTGGAGGCCAGTCACTAGTGGAGTCTCCCAGGACTCCATACTGGGGACAGTCCTCTTTAATATCTTTATCGATGATCCGGATGAGGGGATTGAGCGCACCCTCAGTAAGTTTGCAGACGACACCAAGTTAGGTGCATGTGTCGATCTGCTTGAGGACAGGAAGGCTCTGCAGGAGGATCTGGATAGGCTGGACCGATGGACTGAGGCCAACTGTATGAAGTTCAACAATGCCAAGTGCCGGGTCCTGCACCTGGGGCACAACAACCCCAAGAAGTGCTACAGGCTGGGGGAAGAGTGGTTAGAAAGCTGCCTGTCAGAGAAGGACCTGGGAGTATTGGTGGATAGTCGGCTGAATATGAGCCAGCAGTGTGCTCAGGTGGCCAAGAAGGCCAACAGCATCCTGGCTTGTATCAGAAGCAGTGTGGCCAGCAGGTCTAGGGAAGTGATTGTCCCCCTGTAATTGGCTCTGGTGAAGCTGCACCTCGAGTACTGTGTTTGGTTTTGGGCTCCTCACTACAAGAAGGACATGGAGGTGCTCGAGTGAGTCCAGAGAAGGGCAATGAAGCTGGTGAGGGGTCTGGAGAACAAGTCCTACGAGGAGCGGCTGAGGGAGCTGGGATTGTTCAGCCTGGAGAAGAGGAGGCTCAGGGGCGACCTTATCGCACTGTACAAGTACCTTAAAGGAGGCTGTAGCGAGGTGGGGATTAGTCTATTCTCCCACGTGCCTGGTGACAGGACGAGGGGGAATGGGCTGAAGTTGCGCCAGGGGAGGTTTAGGTTGGATATTAGTAAGAACTTTTTTACCAAAAGAGTTGTTAGGCATTGGAACGGGCTGCCCAGGGAAGTGGTGGAGTCACCATCCCTGGAGGTCTTTAAAAGACGTTTAGATGTAGAACTTAGTGATATGGTTTAGTGGAGGACTTGTTAGTGTTAGGTCAGGGGTTGGACTAGGTGATCTTGGAGGTCTCTTCCAACCTGGATGATTCTGTGAATTCTGTGAAATATTAAGAACTCCTCTAAGGACTATGAAGAAGGACTTCAGAGCCTTGGGGAGACTGGTCAAGGGTTCGGGAGCGCAAGTCGTGTTCTCCTCTATCCCTCCAGTTATAAGAAATAACGAGGGACTGGACGTGATGAGCCAGCGGGTTAATAATTGGCTCTGAGCCTTGTGTCACGAGCAGGGTTGGTTTTTTTTTGATCTTGGGTCGATTTACTTGAGACCAGGACTGCTGACAACATACAGGAATAGCTTTTTTCACCGGCAGAAAAGGATTTTACGATGGGAGTTGGCAGGGTTCACTGACAGAGCTTTAAACTAAGTATGAAGGGGGTGGGGGTGGAACCAGGGGCACTGTAAAGGAGCCTGAATGTATCGTGCCAGTTCTTGTGGGTAAGGAATGTGATAGCAAGACCTTGCAATCTTGTGTCTTGGGGAAGGATGAGGGTGACATAACATTTTGCAGGAAGGACACAAGGGTTGGCGAGAGGTTGGGAACTATGGAATCACCTGAGTATGGTCAAGAGGGTATTAGGGCTTCTCCCTCCCAAAAGGTGGCCCAGCTGAGGTACATTTACACTAATGCACACAGTATGGGTAACAAACAGGAGGAGCTGGAGGGCACCGTGCTAGTGGGGAACTATCATGTAGTTGCCACCACAGAAACCTGGTGGGATGATTCCCACGACTGGAGTGTGGCTGTTGATGGTTACAAACTGTTCAGAAGGGATAGGCGAGGAAGGGGGGGAGGAGGAGTTGCTCTCTATGTTAGGAAGTGGATAGATTGTGAAGAGCTGTGCCTGAGAAACAGCCGTGACCAGGTTGAGAGCTTGTGGGTGAAAATCAAGGATCGGTCTGGTAAAGGACATCTAGTGGTTGGGGTCTGCTACATGCTACCTGATCAGGGGGAGTCTGTCGACGAGGCCTTCTTGCTTCAGCTGCAAGAACTGTCGTGCTCACAAGCTCTTGTCCTGATGGGGGATTTCAACCACACAGATATCTGCTGGGGTAGCAGCACGGCGGGTTCCAGGCAATCCAGGAGATTCCTGGAGTGTGTTGAGGATAACTTCCTGGTCCAGGTAATAGATGGACTGACCCGAGGTGAAGCCTTACTAGACCTGGTGCTCACCAGTGTGGAAGAGAGCATTAGAGAGGTTAAGACTGGAGGCTGCCTTGGCTGTAGCGACCATGCCCTAGTGGAGTTTGTGATCTTGAGGAATATGTGTCTGCAAAAAGCAGAGTTAGGACCCTGAACTTCAGGAGAGCAAAGTTCCGGCTGCTCAAGGAACTATTTGCTGGGATCCCCTGGGAAACTGTCCTTAAGGGCATAGGAACGGAACAGAGCTGGCAGCTCTTTAAGGACACCCTTCTGAGAGTGCAAGAGCTCTCCATCCCTCAGCAAAAGAAATAGAGCAGAGGAGGTGGGTGACCAGCATGGCTGAGCAAGGACCTTCAGCTTAAACTGAGAGAAAAGAGGGAAATGTACAGGAAGTGGAAGCAGGGTTGTGTAGCCTGGGAGGAATACAGGGGTGTCATCCGGATGTGTAGAGACGGGATCAGGAAAGCCAAAGCACAGATGGAGCTGAACTTGGCAAGGGATATGAAGAATAACAAGAAGGGGTTCTACAGATACATAGGCAGGAGGAGACCGGCCAAGGAGAGTGTTCCCCCTCTGATAAATGAGACGGGAGAACTGGCTTTTCTTAGACATGTAAAAATATGAGGTACTCAATAAGTGCTTTGCCTTCAGTCTTCACTGGTGGTCAAGTTTCCTATGTCTGTCAGGACCCTGAACCTCAAGGAGAGGGTGAGAGGAGCGGATTCTGTCCCACGGGGGCAGTGGAACAAGTCCAGGACTGCCTAAGGAAATTGGGTGTGTATAAGTCCATGGGGCCAGATGGTATGCATCCCAGGGTGCTGAGAGAGATGGATGATGTGGTTGCTACTCTCCATCATATTTGAAAAACCATGGCTGTCGGGTGAAGCCCCCGGTGACTGGAAAAAAGGGAAACATTACTCCCGTTTTTAAAAAAGGGAGAAAGGAAGACCGGGGAACTACAGGCAGGTGGGCCTCACCTCTGTGCCTGGGAAGATCATGGAGCAGATCCTCCTGGAAGACATGTTAAGGCATGCACAAGATAAAGAGGTGATTCGAGACAGCCAGCACGGCTTCACCAAAGGCAGATCTTGCCTAACCAATCTGGTGGCCTTCTATGATGGAGTGATGGCATCGGTGGACAAAGGAAGAGTGATGGATATCATCTACCTGGACTTGAGCAAAGCCTTTGATATGGTCTCTCACCACATTCTTCTCTCTAAATTGGAGAGGTATGGATTTGAAGGATGGACTGTTAGGTGGATAAAGAATTGGTTGGTTGGTCACAGCCAAAGGGTTGTGGTCAACGGTTCTATGTCTGGGTGGAGGCCAGTCACAAGTGGTGTCCCTCAGGGGTTGGTCTTGGGACTGGTACTCTTCAGCATCTTTATCAACGACATAGATGACAGAATCAAGTGCACTCTCAGCAAGTTTGCAGATGACACCAAGCTGAGCGGTGCAGTCGATACAATAGAGGGAAGGGATGCCATCCAGAGGGACCTGGACAGGCTGGAGAAGTGGGCCCATGAGAACGTAATGAGGTTCAACAAGGCCAAGTGCAAGGTTTTGCACTTGGGCTGGGGCAATCCCAGGTATTTATATAGACCGGGCAAAGAAGAACTTGAGAGTAGTCTGCAGAGAAGGACTTGATGGACTTCCTTCTGGACGAGAAGCTGGACATGAGCTAGCAGTGCATACTTGCAGCCTGGAAGGCCAACTATGTCCTGGGCTGCATTAAAAAAGAGGCGGCCAGCAGGGAGAGGGAGGTGATTGTCCCCCTCTACTCTGCCCTTGTGAGACCCCACCTGGAATACTGCGTGCAGGCCTGGGGCCCCCAGCGCAAGAAGGATGTGGAGCTCTTGGAACGGGTCCAGAGGAGGGCCACTAAGATGATCAGAGGGCTGGAGCACCTCCCCTATGAAGAAAGGTTGAGGGAACTGGGCTTGTTTAGCTTGGAGAAGAGAAGGCTCCAGGAAGACCTCATTGCAGCCTTCCAGTACTTGAAGGGTGTTGAGGGAATCGGGAAACAGCATAGATCCCACGGCCTGCTGCAGCTGAGCAAACCAAGATACCAGGATAACTGTGAGAAGCTTCTATGACAGTGTTCCCACATCGCCCAACTGAGGAATGCAGGAAAATATTGTTACCAGCAGCGGGTACCAAGGATAAGGTTTACGTGACTACTAATCACAAGGGGATTGTTTTCTTGCAGGTGGGGTTGTTTTCTTCTAGTTGTTTTTCTGAGTGCTTTGACCAATAATCTTGTGTGAAACACTGTCCACCCCTGTTAAGTTCTCTATAAAAGTTAGGCTATTCGGGCAATAAAATGGAGCATGATCTGACTCTACTGGTGTCTGTCGTGCTTTCGGCTGTGCTTCCTGCAATATATGGCGCCCGAACAGGCTGACCTGAACAGGACATCGCAGCGGCGCCGGGACGGACATCGCAGCGCAGTGGGACACTAGCGGCGCCGGCACATCGGACCACAGGGGGACCAAGAAGCCAGCGGCGTCGGGAGCAGCGGCGCCGCGACCCCGCCGCGCCGCCGGGACATCGGAGCGCCCATCTGACCGGCGCTGGAGCAGACCAGACACCGACCCGAAAACACTGTACACGGGCCTCACGGTGAGACGCGGAATCGCGGAGGGACGTGGAATCGCGGTGGGATGCGGAAAACGGACTCGCGGTGGGACGCGGAATCGCGGTGGGACGCGGAAAACAGACTCGCGGAGGGACGCGGAATCGCAGTGGGACGCGGAAAACGGACTCGCGGAGGGACGCGGAATCGCGGTGGGACGCGGAATCGCGGTGGGACGCGGAAAACGGACTCGCGGTGAGACACGGAATCGCGGTGGGACGCGGAATCGCGGCGGGACGCGGAATTGCTACGGAACGTGGGAAATTGACGTGATCACGGTGCGACGCAGGCCGTCCGGGATCGAGTTGCTACGGGAGATAAGAGGCGTCGCCGAACAACAGCAGGGCGGAGATCGCGTAACCATGGAGGCGGAGGCGGCCGTGCAGCTTCTCTCTAACATCCTCACTATGAGAGGCGTGGCTTGCAATACGAAAAAGGTTAAATCCTTGATAAATTGGGCCCAGAAGGAGGGTTTTCTGAAGGAGACCCCTCAAACTTTTAGCCCAGATGAGTGGCAACTCATAGGAGACCGTTTATGTCAGACGAGTACCACACGTGGAAAGTTTGACAAGGATTTATGTAAAACTTGGCGTTTGGTGATTGATGCCCTGAGCGGTCTGAAGGCCGAACGCCAGGTTGTCATGGCAGCAACACAGGCTTTGTCCGTGCAGTCTGGGGCTACCAAAACATCGACTACGAAATCCGACACCTCATTGTCACGATTATTTCCATCGGGTCCTATACTGACCCCGGTTCGAGGCATGACCTCTTCAATAAAGGACTCAGCAGCAGCCATCGCCAAGGGACTGTCTGAGCCCGGTACGGATGCGGCCTGTGAACTGCCCTCTTCGCCTCCTGCACCGGAAAATCTCGACA
The DNA here is from genome assembly GCF_964211825.1 of Aythya ferina. NCBI lineage: Eukaryota > Metazoa > Chordata > Aves > Anseriformes > Anatidae > Aythya > Aythya ferina. Next base: position 10,755,774 of record NC_140313.1, read on the forward strand.
CGATGCCCCCAGCATCTGCGCCGCCGCCAGAGAACCATAAATCCACCCAGGGTGTCTCTCCCCCGTTATCTGCCACCCCAACTCCATCAGCACCGATATCAACCAGGTGGTCGGGTATCATACGTGACGCCATTCTCGAGGGAGATTGGCATGCCTCCTCCTCTTTGGCCTGCCCAGTTATTGTCAACTCTGGGCAAGGCACCGGATCATGGCAGCCACATGATTGGAAGCTTCTACAACAAGCTAGAAAAACAGTCATGGATTATGGCTTACACTCCCAAGCAGCACGACAGATAATTCACTGGATCTTCCAGGCAGATTTGATGTGTCCCTTCGACTGCCAAAACATAGCCCGTCTGTTGTTAACTCCCTCTCAACTGTTGATTTTTGAAAGAGAATGGCTACGATTGGCACAAGTGGAAGCGAGTCAACCGCGTCCAACGGGGGACCCCCTATATGGCACCACAGTTGAAATGCTAACAGGGACAGGCCCGTACTTCGACCCTCAGCTTCAGCTGCAGTTCCCTGAGATTGTTCATCGAACAGCTGCACAGCTTGCACTTCGAGCTCTTTTTGCCCTCCCTGGGGAAAAGAAAGCTCCTCCATTTGCTTCAATCCACCAGGCCCAAGGTGAACCTTATGCCAAGTTCATCGACCGATTGTGGACAGCGATCATGGATCATCCTGACCTGACACCAGACTTGAAACGGAGCATGTTTAGAATGCTTGCTTTTGACAACGCGAACACAAAAACCCAAAGCATCCTAGCTACACTACCAAAAACTGCTCCCATCGAAGAGATGTTGGAGAGGGTAGAGTGTGTTGATCAGTCCAAGCAAGCAGCTGTGATGGCTCAAGCTGTTGCATCAGCCATCGGTGATCCTTTGGCTGCCATAGTGTCCCGATCCAATGGTGGTCCCTCGAGACGTAACCCCCAGGAGCAGTGGCGATGTTATCGATGCGGGAGGCTTGGCCATACAAGAAGACAGTGTACAGCTACCCTCTGGTGCGACCTATGCCGATCTGATACACATGCTACACCGATGTGCAGGGCTCAGGGAAACTCCAAGAGGAGTGCGTTCGGCCGCGCGACGACAACAGTAGCCGCAGTACAGCCAGACGGGGCGGATTTCTCGACAATAATGCCCCAGCCACCAGAGGAAGCCTCGGGGTGGACCTGGCAACATCAGTAAGCGTCACGCTTTCCGATAAGTCTGTAGCGGCCATTCCTACGGGGATCCAAGGCCCACTATCAAACACACCATTAGGCGGCTTGCTATTAGGTAGATCCTCTGTAGGCCTTAAAGGATTGATGGTCATTCCGGGGGTTATCGATGCTGACCACGTAGGAGAAATTAGAGTCATGGCGTACACGCTCAACCCACCCTTGTTTATTCCGAAAGGTACCAGAATAGCCCAACTTGTTGCACTCCAAAATTATCAACCCTGTGCGGGAGCACAGGTCGACCGAACAGGAGGTTTTGGCTCCACGGACCATGTTATCTGTTTTACCAGATCTCTGGCCTCCCGACCTATGATGAATGTGATATTATCCATCGGATCACACCAAATTACTGTCACCGGCATGATCGATTCTGGTGCGGATGTTACGATCTGCAGCATCACGATATGGCCAAAACATTGGCCACTAACATCTCCAGCCACTGGAATTACGGGAGTTGGCGGCAGCTCAGCGACATATCTCAGTGCACAGGTTGTGACGTTAAAATTCCAAGAGAAAACGATTTCAGCTAGACTGTACGTGATGGCACTGCCCGCAAATCTTCAAATGTTAATCGGGAGGGATATACTTTCTCAGCTTGGGGCAGTGATTACTACCGACAGCAAGGATTTTCCTTAGTGGCCACTGCTGAGCAACCGCCCACCCTGGCCTTGACATGGCATTCTGATCGGCCTATCTGGGTGGAGCAGTGGCCATTGACGACAGACAGGTTGCAGCAAGCACAGACTTTAGTTCAAGAACAGCTCCAGGCAGGACACATACACCCATCCACGAGTCCCTGGAACACGCCGATTTTTGTGATTCGAAAGAAATCGGGAAAGTGGCGACTCCTACAAGATCTCAGAAAAGTAAATGACCAAATGCAAGCTATGGGAGCCTTGCAACCTGGTTTACCATCCCCGACCATGCTGCCTGAACATTGGTCCCTTTTGATCATAGACTTAAAAGACTGTTTCTTTACAATTCCCTTAGCAGACAAGGACTGCCAGAGATTTGCCTTTACGGTACCTGCCATTAACAAGCAAGCCCCAGCAAAACGCTACGAGTGGCTCGTGCTTCCGCAGGGTATGAAGAACTCCCCCACATTATGTCAACTATATGTAGCCTGGGCCTTGGAGCCAATCCGAACAGCGTGGTGTGATGTCATTATTTACCATTACATGGATGACATTCTGTTTTGCAGGCCAGATTGCTTCCAGGATTCCGATCTACAGTTTATTCAGAATACCCTGTGTCCTGGTTTCAGTTAGAACAGAATTAATTTTCTTCCTAGTAGCTGGTGGAATGCTATGTTTTGGCTTAGGATGAGAAGAGTGCTGATAACACCCCGATGTTTTAATTGTTGTAGAGCAGTGCTTATACCAAGCCAAGGACATCTCAGCCTTTTGCTCTGTCCTGCCAACAGGCAGGCTGGGGGCGCAGTAAGAGCTGGGAGGGGACAGACCCAGGACAGGTGACCCAAACTAGCCAAAGGGGTATTCCATACCATCTGACGTCATGCTAAACAATATATAGGGGTGGTTAGCCGGGGGGAGGGAGCCGGACTGCTCGGGGTTAAGCTGGGCATCGGTCAGCGGGTGGTGAGCAATTGCATTGTGCATCACTTGTTTGTACATATTATTATTACTTTCCTATTATCACCATTGTAACATTATTGTTATTATTGTTATTATTATTTTGTTATTATTATTTTCCTGTCTTATTAAACTGTCTTTATCTCAACTCACGGGCTTCACTTTCCATTTCTCTCCCCCGTCCCAGAGAGGGAGGGGGGAGGGTGAGCGAACGGCTGCGTGGTATTTAGCTGCCAGCCGGGTTAAACCACGACAGTCTTTTTGGCGCCCAACGTGGGGCACGAAAGGTTGAGATAACGGCAGATCTGACCACAGTGTGTTAAACTAAAATTGGTGTAAGTATTAGACCTGCTTAATAGTCACTTGTCATAATGCCGATCGCTTTAATCTCAACTCTGCTGCGCCTGTTTTCCAAATTGAGTATTATAGTACATTATTTTCCGTACTTGCTCTCTGTCATGTTGTTTATCCTCTCCGGGCCCTGGTTTCAGATCATTATGGTACTGAGTGTTGTAGCAATGGCTTATGAGACGATGAGATATCTGGTCATGACTCTAACTTGGTATTTGTACTCAGTAACATCGTCGACTCTGTATTTTGGAAACTGTATCTTGGAAACTATTAGCAATTATACCTATTGTTTTTTTCCATTAGGGAGTCAATCTGTGGAGGGGAAAGGGGAAGATATTTTTTCTTACTTGATTACTCTCCCTTTCTCCTTCACCACCCCTGTATCCTCCTGCATCACTATGCCTTCCTCCTTCACCACCCTCTTACCCTCCGAGCTTGCTAAAATAGCTCTCCAAGATATTGAATATTCTTGGGATACTCAGACCAGCATAGTCTTGTTGTTCTGCCTCCTGAATGCACTTCAGGTTCTGCTTAAAGTTAAACAACTACTTAGGAAGCTCATCCGGAGATCTGCCCGGAGGCAGTATAGTTGTGGGTGGCAGGGAGTATGGGAGGATATGGGCAGGCATCTAGAGCAGTTGGCACCCCCAGTGTTTTGGAAATTCACCCCTGAACAACTGCAAAATCCTCAAAAACTGGCAGAATGCTTGAGAAAAAGGTGTCATGATTCTGGCAGTTCCAAAGTGACACAAATCATTGTAACATGCTGGGGCCTGGCTCATGCCTATCGAGCTGCCATTGATACTGCTATCAACTTAGTGACAGACCCTGCGGCCACTCCAAGCCCTGTGACAGATCTAACGGCCACTGTGACCCCTACGGTGGACTCTGCAGCCGCTCCAGTCCCAGCTTCTGCAGATGCTCCAGTCCCAGTTCCTGCAGATGCTCCAGTCCCAGTTCCTGCAGATGCTCCAGCCCCAGCTCCTGCAGCCGCTCCAGTTCCAGCTCCTGCAGCCGCTCCAGTTCCAGCTCCTGCAGCCGCTCCAGTTCCAGCTCCTGCAGCCGCTCCAGCCCCAGCTCCTGCAGCCGCTCCAGCCCCAGCTCCTGCAGCCGCTCCAGCCCCAGCTCCTGCAGCCGCTCCAGTTCCAGCTCCTGCTGCTACTCCAGTCCCAGCTCCTGCAACTGCTCCAACTCCAGTTCCTGCAGCCACTCCAGCTCCGGTTCCTGCAGCTGCTCCAGCTCCTGCAGCCGCTCCAGCTCCTGTGGCTGGGTCAGAGAAAAGAGCTGTAGCAGTGCAAGTTGACCCTGCAGAGGGTATTCCAACCCCTGTGGCAGACCCTGTAACAGGGTCAGAGAAACGAGCTGTAGCAGTGCAAGTTGACCCTGCAGAGGGTATTCCAACCTCTGTGGCAGACCCTGTAACAAGGTCAGAGAAACGAGCAGTAGCAGTGCAAGTTGACCCTGCGGAGAGTATTCCAACCTCTGTGGCAGACCCTGTAACAAGGTCAGAGAAACGAGCAGTAGCAGTGCAAGCTGCCCCTGTAGAGAAGGTGAAAAAATGGTATAGAGATTCAGGTCGTTTAGAACACAGAGAGTCTTCTGCCAAATCTAGGTATAGAGACGACGGAGACGACGACGACGCTGGGCCATCAAGGGTTCAGGAGGAGGAAGATGAGGATGCCGAAAAATCAACAGTAACTACCCGAAGCCTAAACGAGCGTGAGTTACGAGATGTGCGAAAAGATTTTGGTCGCTGTATAGGTGAGCAGCTTGTCACCTGGCTGCTCCGATGCTGGGACTCTGGAGCCAATTGTGTGGAATTAGACGGCAGGGAAGCCAAGCGACTGGGATCCCTTGCTAGAGACGCAGGCATTGACAAAGCAATTGCAGATGGAGCACAATCTCACAGCCTCTGGAGGCGTCTCCTCTCAGCTGTGAGGGAAAGGTATCCCTTCAAGGAAGAACTTTTATGTCTACCAGGCAAGTGGACCACTATGGAGAAGGGAATCCAGTACCTGAGGGAATTAGCCGTACAGGAAGTGATTTATGAGGATCCAGACCTCAGACAAACATCCAAAGATCCAGATGAAGTCAGGTGTACACGACCCATGTGGCGGAAGTTTGTACGGAGTGCACCATCATCATATGCCAGCTCATTGGCAATAATGGCCTGGAAAGAGGACGAGGAACCCACAGTGGATGAAGTGGCTAAACAACTCCGGCAGTACGAAGAAAGTCTCTCCTCTTCCTTACAGGCCTGCGTCTCAGCTGTGGAGAAACTTTCTGAAGAGTTCCACCAACTTAAAGAGAATCTATCTTCATCCCCACCTGAACCAACCAGTGTCCACCGACCAAAAGAGAACACTGTGGAGAAACTTTCTGAAAAGGTTCACCAACTTGAAGAGAGATTATTCTCCTCCGTACCTGTACAGAGCAGTGTCTCAGCTATCAGGGGTAGGCGTTCATCCACACAAGGAAGACGATATGGTGGGTACTCACCCTGTGCCACCCTGTGGTTTTACTTACGAGACCATGGAGAGGACATGAGAAAATGGGATGGAAAATCTACTGCGACCCTAGAGGCACGGGTACGTGAGTTGCAAAAGAAAACAATCAAGAAAAAGGGATTCTCTGAAAAGTTTGCTGCTCCAACTTCCATCAGACAGTCCTTCAAACACAGAAATGAAGAAGATTCTGACCAGGGTTAGGGGAGCCCTGCCTCCAGCCAGGGGGAGGAAAGGGACAATCGAGTTTATTGGACTGTGTGGATTCGATGGCCTGGCACGTCAGACGCACAGAAGTATAAGGCTTTAGTAGACACCGGTGCACAATGTACTATAATGCCATCGAGATATAAAGGACCAGAGCCCATCTATATTTGTGGAGTGACAGGCGGATCTCAGCAGTTGACTGTATTGGAGGCTGAAGTGAGTCTGACTGGGAATGAGTGGGAAAAGCACCGCATTGTGACTGGCCCGGATGCTCCATGTATCCTTGGCATAGACTATCTTAGAAGAGGATATTTCAAGGACCCAAAAGGGTTCCGGTGGGCTTTTGGTATAGCTGCCTTAGAGACAGAAGGCATTAAACAATTATCTACCTTGCCTGGTCTCTCAGAGGACCCCTCTGTTGTGGGGTTGCTGAGGGTCGAAGAACAGCGAGTGCCAATCGCTACCACAACTGTGCACCGGCGGCAATATCACACCACCTGAGACTCCCTGATTCCCATCCATAAGCTAATTCGTCAATTGGAGAGCCAAGGAGTGATCAGCAAGACTCATTCACCTTTCAATAGTCCCATATGGCCAGTGCGAAAGTCTAATGGCAAGTGGAGACTAACAGTGGACTATCGTGGCCTGAACGAAGTGACGCCACCACTGAGTGCTGCAGTGCCGGACATGCTGGAACTTCAGTACGAACTTGAATCGAAGGCAGCCAAGTGGTACGCCACAATTGATATCGCTAATGCATTTTTCTCCATCCCTCTAGCAGCAGAGTGCAGGCCACAATTTGCCTTCACTTGGAGGGGAGTCCAATATACTTGGAATCGGCTGCCCCAGGGGTGGAAACACAGCCCTACCATTTGCCATGGGCTGATCCAGTCTGCACTAGAGCAGGGGGAAGCTCCTGAACACCTGCAGTACATCGATGACATTATTGTGTGGGGTGACACAGCAGAGGAAGTTTTTGAGAAAGGGAAGAAAATAGTCCAAATCCTTCTGAAAGCCGGTTTTGCCATAAAACAAAATAAAGTCAAAGGACCTGCACGAGAGATCCAGTTTTTAGGAATAAAATGGCAAGATGGACGTCGTCAAATCCCAATGGATGTGATCAACAAAATAACAGCTATGTCTCCACCAACTAACAAAAAAGAAACACAGACTTTCCTAGGTGTTGTGGGGTTTTGTAGAATGCACATCCCAAATTACAGTCTGATTGTAAACCCGCTCTACCAAGTAACCCGTAAGAAGAATGAGTTTGAATGGGGCCCTGAACAACGACAAGCATTTGAACAAATCAAGCAGGAAATAGTCCATGCAGTAGCCCTTGGGCCAGTTCGAACAGGACTAGATGTAAAGAATGGGCTCTACACTGCAGCCGGGGAGAACGGCCCCACCTGGAGCCTCTGGCAGAAAGAACCTGGGGAAACTCGAGGTCGGCCCCTGGGGTTTTGGAGTCGGGGATACAGAGGGTCTGAGGCCCGCTATACTCCAACTGAAAAGGAGATATTGGCAGCATATGAAGGAGTTCGATCTGCTTCGGAGGTGGTCGGTACTGAAGCGCAGCTCCTCCTAGCACCCCGATTGCCAGTACTAGGCTGGATGTTCAAGGGAAGGGTCTCTTCTACGCATCATGCAACTGATGCTACGTGGAGCAAGTGGGTTGCACTGATTACTCAGCGGGCTCGAATAGGAAACCCCAGTCGCCCAGGAATATTGGAAGTGATTATGGACTGGCCAGAAGGCAAATACTTTGGGATATCATCCGAGGAGGAGGTGGGTCGTGCTGAAGAAGCCCCACTGTACAACCAGTTACCAGAGAATGAGAAGAAATATGCCCTGTTCACTGATGGGTCCTGTCGTATTGTGGGGAAGCATCGGAGATGGAAGGCTGCTGTATGGAGCCCTACACGACGAGTTGCAGAAGCTGCTGAGGGAGAAGGTGAATCGAGTCAGTTTGCAGAAGTGAAGGCCATTCAGCTGGCTTTAGACATTGCTGAACGAGAAAAATGGCCTGTTCTCTATCTCTACACCGATTCATGGATGGTAGCAAATGCCCTGTGGGGATGGTTACAGCAATGGAAGCAAAACAACTGGCAGCGTAGGGGCAAACCCATCTGGGCTGCTGCTTTGTGGCAAGACATTGCTGCTCGGGTAGAGAACCTGGCTGTGAAAGTACGTCACGTAGATGCTCATGTGCCCAAGAATCGGGCTACTGAAGAACATCAAAACAACCAGCAGGTGGATCAGGCTGCTAAGATTGAAGTAGCTCAGGTGGACCTGGATTGGCAGCATAAAGGTGAATTATTTATAGCCCGATGGGCCCATGACACCTCAGGCCATCAAGGTAGAGATGCAACATACAGATGGGCTCGTGATCGAGGGGTGGACCTGACCATGGACGCTATAGCACAGGTTATTCATGACTGTGAAACATGTGCTGCAATCAAGCAAGCCAAACGGTCAAAGCCTCTTTGGTATGGAGGACGATGGCTGAAATATAAATATGGAGAGGCCTGGCAGATTGATTACATCACACTCCCTCAAACTCGCAATGGCAAGCGCCACGTACTTACAATGGTGGAAGCAACCACCGGATGGCTGGAAACATATCCTGTGCCTCATGCCACCGCCCGGAACACTATCCTGGGCCTTGAAAAACAAGTCCTATGGCGACATGGTACCCCAGAAAGAATAGAGTCAGAGAATGGGACTCATTTCCGAAACAACCTTATAGACACTTGGGCTAAAGAACATGGTATTGAGTGGGTGTATCACATCCCCTATCATGCACCAGCCTCCAGGAAAGTTGAACGATACAACGGACTGTTAAAGACTACATTAAAAGCAATGGGCGATGGAACATTCAAAAATTGGGATACGCATTTGGCAAAGGCCACCTGGCTAGTCAATACTAGGGGATCTGCCAACCGAGCTGGACCTGCCCAATCAAACCTGTTACGTACTGTAGATGGGGATAAAGTTCCTGTAGTGCATGTAAGAAATATGCTGGGTAAAACAGTCTGGGCTACTCCTGCCTCAGGAAAAGGCAAACCTATTCGTGGAATTGTTTTCGCTCAGGGACCTGGATACACTTGGTGGGTGATGCAAAAGAACGGAGAGGTCCGGTGTGTACCTCAAGGAGATTTAATACTGGGTGAGAATAGCCCATGAACTGAATTGTACCATGTTAATTACTATATAATACTGTATGTTATCACTACTATGACTACTATAGGTGACTAATTAGAATGTATGAAACAGAGTGTAACCTGAGCATGACATAAATGGTATGGAATAAGGGGTGGATAGATGTCCTGGTTTCAGTTAGAACAGAATTAATTTTCTTCCTAGTAGCTGGTGGAATGCTGTGTTTTGGCTTAGGATGAGAAGAGTGCTGATAACACCCCAATGTTTTAATTGTTGCAGAGCAGTGCTTATACCAAGCCAAGGACATCTCAGCCTTTTGCTCTGTCCTGCCAACAGGCAGGCTGGGGGTGCAGTAAGAGCTGGGAGGGGACAGACCCAGGACAGGTGACCCAAACTAGCCAAAGGGGTATTCCATACCATCTGACGTCATGCTAAACAATATATAGGGGTGGCTAGCCGGGGGGAGGGGGCCGGACTGCTCGGGGTTAGGCTGGGCATCGGTCAGCGGGTGGTGAGCAATTGCATTGTGCATCACTTGTTTGTACATATTATTATTACTTTCCTATTATCACCATTGTAACATTATTGTTATTATTGTTATTATTATTTTGTTATTATTATTTCCTGTCTTATTAAACTGTCTTTATCTCAACTCACGGGCTTCACTTTCCATTTCTCTCCCCCGTCCCAGAGAGGGAGGGGGGAGGGTGAGCGAACGGCTGCGTGGTATTTAGCTGCCAGCCGGGTTAAACCACGACACCCTGGAAGCGAAAGGACTAAAGATAGCTCCAGAAAAAGTTCAGCGGAAACGGCCCTGGCTATCCTTGGGATGGAAGATATCAGACTCTACCATCCGACCACAGAAGGTCGATATATCTACTACTTTGCATAATTTAACGGACGTCCAAACATTCTTGGGCAATATTCAGTGGGTCAGGCGTATCGTGGGAATTAGTAATGATGACCTGGCTCTATTGTTACCTTTGTTGCGGGGTAGGAGGGCAGAACAAAGCATTACACTGATGAATGAACAACGGCAGGCCCTTTCCCGCATATCTTTAAAGATTGCAGCTGGCGCGGCTTGCAGACGCATCACAAAACTTCCACTCTCTTTTGTAATAGTCAATCATGTGTCTCACCCATTTGCAGTGATTGGTCAGTGGCAAAAAGAAGAGGGTGAAAATAAGGGGCAACAAAGACAGGAACAGTGTGAGGCGGATGCCACTGACCCTAAAAGTAGAAGTGATATAACTAAAATAGATAATTATGAAGGAAGGATGATAGGGCAACATTTTCGAATTTTGGAATGGATTTTTCTATCAATACAGCCAAAAATGAGTATCCAGACCCGGGCGGAAGCTATTGCGGAATTGGTACGTAAGGGTCGCTCTCGGAGTATTGATATCAGCGGCCAGGAACCCGGGGATATTAGTCTACCGATAACTCAGGATCATTTGGAATGGTGTTTACAGCAATCCATTCCTCTACAAGAAGCCGTGCTAGGATTCCCGGGATTGGTACATTCCCAGGCCCCGAAAGGGCCTCTATGGCAAGTTATAAGATCGTATAAATGGCAAGCGGTACCGCAAATTTCGCCTCGGCCGGTAGTGGGTCGCACAGTCTATACTGATGCCGGTGCAGTAAGTAGGCAGGCAGTGTGTGTGTGGTATGAGAATGGCACCTGGGAAAATCACCTAATTACAGGGACAACAGCGGATACATTACAAACACTAGAATTGTCCGCAGTTGTTTGGGCTTGCCAACGCTGGATGCATGAGCCAATTAATATCGTTTCAGATTCTCTGTATGTTGTCAATGTAGTGAACCGGATTGAGGACGCCTTGATACGGCAAACTAAGAAGGACAGATTGTTGTCATTGTTTCTGCAACTGCGAGATGCCATTCAAGGAAGAACCGCACCTTACTGTGTCATTCACATACGTAGTCACCAGTTCTCAATTGGATTAGCAGAAGGTAATGCGCAAGCAGACAAGTTGGTAAGTGTAATCACAGCAAGACCAGAAAGTGACTTTATGCATGCACGTGTGTCGCATGAAATGTTTCACCAGAATGCAAAAGGTCTTCGGAGAATGTTTGGACTTACTTGGGCAGAAGCTAAAGGAATAGTAAGAGCATGCCCCTCCTGCAGTCATCATGGGCCGGGGTTAGGCTTGGGTATTAATCCACGGGGTGTTAAGGCACTCGAGGTATGGCAAATGGATGTCACGCACATGCCAGAATTTGGTACTAAAAGATATGTGCATGTGTGTATTGATACCTTTTCACGATTCATATGGGCAACAGCACAGGGAGGGGAAAAGGCACTCCATGTGTGCAGGCATTTGACAGTGTGCTTTGCCATCATGGGGGTACCACAGCAGATCAAGACGGACAACGGCCCAGCGTATGTCAGCAAAAAGATCAGCACCTTTATGAAGATGTGGGGAGTAACGCATATCACAGGCATCCCATATTCTCCCACGGGCCAAGCAATTGTCGAACGATCACATCAAGTCTTAAAGGAACAGTTAGCAAGGTTAAAAGAAATTAAAGATGTTGATGAGCGACTGTCCAAGGCGTTATTCGTCTTGAATCATCTATGCTTGACCGGTGACCGAGAAGATCCTCCTGCAAGTATCCATTTTCAATCCATGAATAAAGCAGCACCAAATGTGCTGCCGCAAATAAGAGTAAGTTACCATGATCCTGCTACAGGAGTCTGGAAGGGTCCAGTTCCTGTCTTGTTCATTGGCCGGGGATATTTCTGTGTCTCTACAACGGCCGGACCAGTTTGGGTGCCAAGCCGGTTCGTGAAGGCCGTCCAGAATGTTCCAACGGACGGAGAAATTACGGACGGAGATTCTAATATTGTCAGCAATGTTTGCACTTGTGACCAAGATCAAGCAACAACAAAATCTGTGAGTGCCGGAGATGGTCAGAACAGTATAATGTCACCCTGTCTGTCCCGGGCGTCACCTACTCCAGAAGAGTAGTACATGAGAGAGACTCAAAATGATATCGGTTCTTTCAATTAATAGCTCGATGATTTGTTTGAAACAAGGTGTAGATGGTTGCTGGGTTTAGTCACAAGGGGATTAAAGATTTGGTTTATGGTGGTGGTAATCATCGTAGTGTGTTGTAGGTATAGCTAAAAGAGTTACTTGTAAAACTGCTGTGTCAGGCTTGGTTTGCTCAAAAGAAGAAGGGGGAATTGTTGAGGGAATCGGGAAACAGCATAGATCCCACGGCCTGCTGCAGCTGAGCAAACCAAGATACCAGGATAACTGTGAGAAGCTTCTATGACAGTGTTCCCACATCGCCCAACTGAGGAATGCAGGAAAATATTGTTACCAGCAGCGGGTACCAAGGATAAGGTCTACGTGACTACTAATCACAAGGGGATTGTTTTCTTGCAGGTGGGGTTGTTTTCTTCTAGTTGTTTTTCTGAGTGCTTTGACCAATAATAGGGCCACTAAGATGATCAGAGGGCTGGAGCACCTCCCCTATGAAGAAAGGTTGAGGGAACTGGGCTTGTTTAGCTTGGAGAAGAGAAGGCTCCAGGAAGACCTCATTGCAGCCTTCCAGTACTTGAAGGGAGTGTATAAACCGGAGGGGGAACGCCTGTTTACATGTGTTGATAGTGATAGGACAAGGGGGAATGGTTTTAAACTAAGGCAGAGGAGATTTAGGTTAGAAATTAGGAGGAAAGGAATAAGGAGGATACTAATGAATAGCAGGGTGTGAGAACAGGGTATAACAAGAATGCCAGGTTAATGCTCTAGTCAAGCGGTGTCAGAATACTTGGAGGTTTGAGGTCGAAAGAGTTACAAATTCTAGAAAAACTGCTATATAGCTTCATAGCTGTTAAGAAATGTAATTCTTCTTGTGGTTCTCTCAAGGGCATAGTGAATGTGTTGGTATTGCTAGTAAGATGCTCGTTCAATGAGTTGACATTGTAGAAAATGGGTATGAATACAGATTTTTATTTTACTTTTATTAGGAGACAGTGGATAAGCATAAACTTCTTGGTACAAATATCTGGGCATTTGCAGTTAACAATCTAACTGCTGAAAGCTCAGGATGTGGTTAGTTAATCATAAAGAAGTATATTTCTAATAATAAGAAAATGAGTAGCTTATCAGAATCATAATAGCTGTTTTATTGTTGCAGATACAAATAAAGACTTATGTGATTGTCTCTCAGTGGATTTCTTAGGTATCATGGGCTTCAAAGTGTAAATATTGAAATCCAAAACTGTTAAGAGGAAGCTTTTTTTCAGGATTTGATTATATTTAAGCATCAGTTTGTGTGTTTGTCCCTGGGTTTTGTTTTTATTTTATGTTATTTTATGTTATGTTATTTTATGTTATTAATTTCAGATTTCACCTTAGCTAAAAGCTATTGCTTCAGTATGAAAACTGCAGAAACTACTTTCAGATTGTTCTCACTCTGTGTATTGTGAGCTTATGGTCATTGCTGTTTGAAATGACACAGTAGTACATAAACTCATTCAATAATCTTTGTATCTAGAAAGCTATAAATGCTGTGTGTACCAAATTCAGCTTTTCCTTAACAGGTTCTCTCTTCAGAAACTAGAAGAACTCAGTCAGTATCCAGATTTCAACAACTACCTGATTTTTGTTCTTACAAAGTTAAAGTCTGAAGGTAAGTTTTTTTTGAGATATTGACTGTTTTATGCTCCCCCCTCCCCCCGCCTCACTTTCTTCTCTTCAGTTTGATAGAAATAGGAAGCTTATTCCTGTTGTCATCCAGCACTATGGAGGACAGGCAGGTTCTTTAGGGACCCTTGGCAGAATGAGGACTGCAACAGGGTTGTGGTTTCAATTATAGATTTATTTTTATTATTACATTAAAAATATATTAACAATCAGTATGGCTTATCTACAGTTTCTAGCACTTAGCGTAGCTTATAGTTGCACAGAATTTCTAGAATTGTGAGTTACACAGGCTTTTCAGTTACCTGGATGGACCTTCTGCAGATTGGGTCAAATTCTTATTGTTCACTGTGTAATATAATCATAACCTAGACTCAGGCTTTATGTAAAAGAACATGAGTCACTCACTCAGTCCTCTGAGGAAAAAGGTGATGGTGGAGTGGTGGAGGCAGCCCTGGCCACTGGGTGAGGGGGAAGGATATCATGGGTTTTGTTGCCCGGCAGCACTTCCAGTCTAAGTCCCAATTAGGGCTTGTTGCTGCTCGATTTTATAGACAATGCACCCTGTGCTGTTACATTTCCCTGTTCCAGGAGGGATGTCATCATCTCCTGGCAACCCCGCACCTGGGTATTGATAGCCCTGAGAAACTTAATCACCCTGTCAGTTGGTTCCCCCATATCATCCTTGGTGATTCAGCACTTGGGTCTTGATAACACTAATGCTTTTTATCACCATGACAAAGGGTGTCCTCACACCCTGGGGCCAGAGAGGGGGAGGAGAAGGGGGCAGGGGTATACATTAACAGCCTGCTTACATATTACGGATATTTGCCTTATTGCTGGTTCTGCTAACCATACTGTCAGGGGTCAGGAGCAGCGGGTACCAGTTATACCTATAGTCAGTTTGCTGGTTGATTGATCTATGTGGAATCATGGAATGGTTTGGGTTGGAAGTGTTATATATGGAGTGGTAATTTGCGTCGGGAAAATGGTTAATATTAATAAAGAAGGGGGAGATTTAGGAATGTGGCCATGGGGGTTGGAAAACCCCATGATTGATATAACATTAGACTCTTAACGATGAGGCCATCAGGAATATAAAAGAGTTTAGAGGGAACAAAGAAGGGTGATTCAGGAGACTCCATGCAGTCTCGGGTTGCTTGTTCTCCAGCTGGTTCTCTTGTTCTCCAGCCATTAAGGCATGGATGTTTCTGGGTGTTTGCTGTTGTTGTTACATTCAAAGTTGTTTGACCAATGAAAAAGTTGTTTTGAAAAGAACTGCTGTGGAAAGAAGGGTATAAGAGGGGAGCCTGCCCTCAAGATAAAAAAAAAAAAAAAAAAGAAGACAACACGATGTGAAGAAGTTATGTCATCAATAAAGAAGCAGAAAGAAGGAATGAAAAGGAACAGGCTAGCAGAACGGAGACCAGGACGGGAACAGGCACGTTGATCACCTCATGAAGATAGGTTCGGCCAAACTCAGCAAACTGCTCAGAGAAGCTTGTACAGAAAGTCGCTGGAAACAGGCGCACTGGAGCTGGAGAGAAGCTCGAGCTGAGAGAAGCGGACCCGTGCACACAACTGCCTCTCGCTGGTAAGCAGTTGCGCATTATGGGGAATCATACGTCCTTAGGAACAAAGACTGTCCTGGTAACCTTACAGCTTATTCTCCTTCTTAACAATCGGACAGTTTATGATCCTGAAATATGGGACCAAACTGAGGTCAAGGTGTGGGACTCTGCAACTAAAAACGACAAGGTTGCAGTGGGATTGCTCGGCACCTGGCGAGCAATCTCTGAGGCCTTAAATAACCATGTGGAGCCACAATCACAAACGTGTGGCTTGCCAGATAGTGAGGGAGCTGCGGGCTCCTTTACTGATCCGACTGCTATGCCACTGCCATCGGCCCCTCTGCTGCCACAGCCATCGAAGGCTTTTGCTGTTATGCCCCATGTTGACCTGGACGTGCCTTTTGACCCAGGCCTATTGGCCTTGAAAAGGAGATGGATATGCTTTTCTTCGATCTGGGAAGAATGGGATACATAAGGCCTGAAGACCGAGTTGCTTGACAACTTAAAGCGAGACATATTGTTCAAAAGGAATGGAAAATGGAGACTTATTAGTAATCAAGAAAAGGAATGGAAAATGGAGACTGTTAAGTCACGGAACTTAAAGGATTGTTTGTTACCTTTCCTGATTGTATGTATATATAGGCATGCTTGCGTTTAGTATGTAAAGCAATGTTCTGTATATTTAGAATGTTTGCTGTTCGTGTGTGCGTGTTGATGGAGCGTAGACTCCCCGCACACCCAGCGCTGTTTACTTGCCTTTTATACCTTTTATAGCTTTTATACCTTTTATAAATATTAGTTTTATAAATATTACAAAATTCAGATCGAGTTGAGACCTCATTTATAACTGAAGGGACCTTAAAGATCATCTAATTCCAAACCCCCTGACATGGGCAGGGACACCTTCCACTAGACCAGGTTTCTCAAAGCTCCATCCAGCCTGGCCTTAAACACTTCCAGGGATGGGGCATCCACAACTTCTCTAGGCAACCTGTTCCAGTGCCTCATAGTCGTGGTGTTTTTACCCCACTGTTATAAATGGCTCAGGATTCAAATTAGGATTAAATAAAAAAAATAGGATTTATTGAAAGAATATAAAGGAATAGAGGTAAGCAAACAGCGCTGGGTGCACCGGGAGTCTCCGCTCCACCAGGACGCACACCAGTTACATCAAGCAGCTGATTTTTATGCTCCCAGACTAATACATATTCATTACTACTTCTAAAAAAAATAGATTATTAAAATTAGCTTCCGGGGTGCAGTCCCTCCTACTGGAGCATGCACAGTCTCCTCTGGGGTCTCTTCTGGGGGTCTCTAGGGGTCTTTCATGCTGAAGGCTCGTAGTCTTCCTCTCCCCCTTTGTACTTACTGGGCACCATACCAAGTTTATAGAACATCCTCTTCAAGTCTTGTCTCCCAGCCGTCATTCAGCTTCTTTCTCCTTCCTCTTTATCTCTCGGCCCCCCCTAACCAGATACCAAAGATCCACATAGTATCCCATAACAGTCACTAGTTGTTATCAGTTGTTCTGAAACTCCCAGACACACGAGTAATTAAAACATTCTTCCCCAGCCATTCACAGACACATCTATAGCAGTGTTAGAAATAGAAGTCCGGAATAACAAAAGCAAACAGGTTCATAACTTTAAGAAGTGATAAATTGACTAGAATGAGGGGGAGACTGGGACACACTGCATCTGTGGTTCAAGAATTAAATTGCCAGTGCAGGGCCCAGAGGCAGACAGGATTCAAACAGAATTGTTCTTTATGGACACGAATTGTTAAAACATTCCTCACACTACCGAGCAGCTGAACTCCACCACAACTGTGTTCTCACTCCCCCTCCTCAAAGGGAAAGGGGGAGACAATACATTGAAAAGGGCTCAAGGGTTGAGATGAGGATAGGGAGATCACTCAACAATTATCATGACGGGCAAAATGGACTCAGCATAGGGAGATTAATAGAATTTATTGCCTGTCACTAGCAGACTAGAAGAGTGAGAAACTAAAAGTAAACTAAAAACATCTTCTTCCCCCCTCCACCCTCCCTCCATCCTACATCCTCCCTCCGAGCAGTGCAGGGGAACAGGGAATGGGGGTTGCAGTCAGTCCATAATACTTTGTGTTCGCTGCTCCTTCACAGTCACTCTTTCCCTGCTCCAATGTGAGGTTCCTCCCACAGGATGCAGTCCTTCCCAAACTGATCCTACATGGGCTTCCCATGGACAGCAGCTCTTCAAGAACTGCTCCAATATGGGTCTGTACCATGGGTTCCATCCAAAGCAGTTTTTCATAGTTTGTTATGTGATTTTTGAACAACTTTTGACTTTCAGGTAATTGACAAGTTATAGGAGAATATGCACATTTCTGGTTAAATTTATTCAGTATTAATATCAGTGTGGTTCTGCAGGGTAAATGCCAATAAATGGGAAATGCTAATTTTTGGTTAATTATGAAGAGTAGTCGAACTGTAAGGCCACATTTCTGTGTAGAAGGATGGTGTATATCCTAAAGAAGTAAATTGTATACATTCAGTACCCAGGGTAATGAGAGCTCTGGTATGTGAGCAGCAGGGAAAGAATTATCTTTTGGGAAGTCTTTCCTCTGTTAATTAGCATACATGTGCTGAAAGATAATAAATGATAGCCTTTTTGATGGGGTTAAAAGAAATATCTAGGTGAAAGCTTTTGTATTATAGAATAGATGCATCAGGTTAGTTTTTCAGCTGGTATAATTTGACATATTGATAACATGGATTACACTAGCTAATGACCTGGAGATTATTCAGGGATTTGTATGATTCTGTGATTCAGGAGCAAACTGCTCCAACACGGGTCCCCCACGTGTGGCAGCTCCTGCCAGATCACCTGCTCCTGCGTGGGCTCCTCTCCACAGGCTACAATGTGAAAATTTGCTCTGCTGTGGTACACCATGGACTGCAGGGGGACAACCTGCTCCACCATGGTCCTCTCCACAGGCCGCAGGGGAACTTCTGCTCCAGTGCCTGGAGTACCTCTTCCCCCTCCTTCTTCACTGACCTTGGTGTCTGCAAGGTTGTTTCTCATTCCTCTCTCTCCCAGCTGCTGTTGTGCAGCAATTTTTTTCCCTTTCTTAAATATGCTCTCACAGAGGCACAATCATATCACTTATTGGCTTGGTTCTGAGCAGCGTTGGATCCCTTTGGAGCTGGCTGAAACTGGCTCTTATGTAATGTGGGGCAGCTTCTGGATTCTTCTCACAGAGGCCTGTCCTGCAGCCCCCTACTACCAAAACCTTGACACATAAACCCAATACAATAGCGAAGAATTTCTTTGTTATATCCATTCTAAATCTACACTCTTTTAGTTTAAAGTTGTTGCTTCTTGTCCTATCACTACATCCCATCTCTATCTTTCCTGTAGGCCCTTTTTAAGTTGTTATAAGTTTTCCCTGGAGCCTTCTCTTTTCCAGGCTGAACAACCCCAACTCCCTAAGCCTGTCTTTTTAGGAGTGATTTTCCAGACCCTTCATCATCTTTGTGGCCATCCTTGGTTTTCGTTCTAATTCTTCCATGTCCTTCTTTTGCTGGAGGCTCCAGAGCTGAACCCAGTACTCCAACTGGGGTCTCATAAGAGTCTCGATAGAGGTGGAGAATCACCTCGCTTGACCTGCTGGCCAAGTAGTAAAACAGATGGTAAAAGTTTTACAGTAGTAAAACAGATGGTAAACAGTAACGACGTTCCTAACTCCTGTGTCTGCTTTCTCATCTCTGCTTCTCCTCTGTTGGCTGCAACCTCCTTGCTCACTGTTGGGGTTTGGGTGTTTGCAGCTACAGGTGTCCCGAGGTGGCCAGGTCCAGGTGTTGCTTCTTCCCTCGCGTGTTGTGGCTGCTGGAGCTTTCTATTTGTATTCGATTCGGGGGGCTGAGGAAGAAGCACCTTGTTTAATCTCCACCTGGCATTGAGGAGTCCATGTTTTGTCGCCTCCAGGCTCCTGATGGTGCAGGACACACGTGGGAAAGGCTGAGGGCAACTCTGGAGGACCCGAGGAAACCCAGGTGGTTGGAGGCATACCTCCAATGCTGTGCTAGGGAAATACATGTATATACATGTATATGTAGGAATATCTGTATTCTGGCTAAGCAAGTATGCAGGAGTTGTGTAGGATGTCAGAAGGTAAATAGGAAAATTATCTGCAGTCAGTCCAAAGCGGGGCGAGAACCAGGAATTCAACCCTTCCAAAGCATACAGGTAGATTTTACAGAACTCCCTAGAGTACGTAGATTTAATAGTTACTAGTCTTGGTCAATCATTTGTCAGGCTGGGTGGAAACTTTCCCATCAGTATCTGCTGCTGCGAACACGGTAGCTAAGGTAATTCTAGAATAGATAATTCCTAAGTATGAGACCTGAGAGACTGTTCCTATAGGCGAACCTTTAAAATTAAAAATAAGGAGGAGGTGTGAATCATAGTTGTAAATTGACATTTAACTTTTCCTTAGGAAAAATTAATGAATACCACGTGTAATTGGGAAAAAGAGTTGGATTACATAGAGTTAGAGTGTTTCCAGGGTATTCTGGTTTTTATATTAGTATCTTGATTATTCTCCATACTGATGAAAATTCACGGGACAATAATACTGATCCTAGGTGTAGAAATGTTACGTGTGAGATAGGAAATTATCCATACGGTACCGAATATGGTAGCTACAGGAATGCTAATATGTATAATGCACATCAGACACAACAATGGAATCATCCTGTAACCAGATGGCCAGTCCCAAACGGCAAGGGCTGATATTGGCTATGCGGTAATAAAGCGAGGAATGTGTTGCCCCGAGGATGGAAGAGAAATTATGCCCTGGGGGCGATAATTCCAAATGTAACTATTATTGAAGACATACAAAGCCAAAGCCCCCTTGGGACCCTTTCGCGTTAAGGGGTGTAGCTGATTAACCGTTATGGGCCCGGTCGGATTCAGGGTACTGAACTATCACAATCACAGATTTCACCAATAATGCATTAACCATTAGGGGTCCGGTCGGATACTCACCAATAACCGTCTGGGGTCTGGTTGGATTCAGAACACTGAACCATCACGGTCACGGATTCACCAATAACATATAACCACCCTTACCCTAGTTGCGCTTAATGAGAGCTATAACAATGCAATCAAGTGTGATTTATTACAGCAACAGGTACACAGGTTCTTTGGATTGCCAGCGATAGTGATTGTCTGCAAAAGCAAGCTAGCATGCATGAAATACACAGGTGTTACAGGTGGGCAGCCTAGAAATTAACGTGTTAAAAGGATCAAAGATTCTAGAAATTTTTATAACCAAGTGTTCAAATCTCACCCAAAGGCGTCCCAATGGGGGAGTGGGGGGGGAAGAGAAGCTCAGCCCGTCGACTGGTCCCGGGAGTCAGGGTGTTGTATTCCCTCGGGATAGTATCTTCCCTAACATCCCCTCTCTCTTAGGCCAATTTATATTATTTTCTATCTTTTAGGTGGAGCTTGAGTGGCTCTAGTCAAGCATATCTTAGTTATGATTGGTGAAAAGTTTTAAAGTTTTCTCACTTTCGTTTAAAGGTATAGGCTCCGAGAAATTCAGCGTGCATGCTCAGTGAGGGGTGGTTGCACCTTGGAGGCGGGTAGCTTTTGGGATGGAGGTGTGTTTTGGTATTATAATGATATTATAATGAGCAAAAGTACACTAGGGGACAGCATTTGTCAAAACATGACAGGTCCTTGGCTCAGGGTAGCAAAAAGTGCAGCTTATCCGTCTTTGTGTGCAGAAGAACAGTCGTGTCCCCACCTGGTCACAGAGCCTAGCCGTGGTGTCTCCACTCCACTCTACGCTCCGTAATGTTCCTTAGAGCTAGCACACCAGGTTTCTCCAGCGCAATAGCATCTAAGGTTGGAAGCCTAGGGAACGCTCAGGTAATGCAGCTATGCCCTACCCTGAAAGCCTCTTCAATGCTGTACATTTTCTTTAAAATGTGAATGTTAGTTTTATTTTCCTAGTTACTTCAGGCAATTACACCACAGACCCATACACACAGAATTAAGAGGACTCCAGCTAATCTTCTAGTGAAAAGGAACAGGGAAATGTTGGAAAAACTCAAGAGTGGGGAATGTAAAAAGGTACAAAAGCAACAATAGGAGTAAGAAAAGAAGAGGAGGGGGGAATTGTGAGAATTAAAGTTGTGTTTTTGCAGTGGAAAATTCCACTAACCTTGCATATTCAAAAGTGATTGGGAAGGCATAACAGAGGCATAGCAGTGTGGAGCATGTTAAGCAGATAAGGGGAAGGTCCCAAATAAGGAGGACATCTAGGGAAAACAGGATGAGCAGTGCAAAATCTGTAAAAACAAAAAATCACAGGCCCTCTAGTCACGAGAGAAGAAGGAAAAAAAAAAAAGGAAAAGGAGAAATTAATGGTTGGTCAAATAAAATTGTACATATATGGCATAGAAGTGCGTCAAGTAGGTTGTGAACCTGTAGTACTCAGCCAATGAGAAAACGGGAGGAATCAAGTGCCAGGTAATAGGGAATATAAGCTTATGATATACTTTTGCTGTGCACTCCTGCTTGCAGGATGCCTGCCATTACAATCACGAATAAAAATGCTACCTCACTGAGATCCTTGCCTGAACCTGTGTTATTGGCTACAGATTGTTTCTCACATTACTGTTATCATTATTATTATTATTATTTGTCTTCCTTTTCTGTCCTATTAAACTGTCTTTATCTCAACCCACAAGCTTTTACTTTACTATTTCATTTCTTTTCATTTCCTTTTCATTTTATTTACTTTACTATTTCATATACTTTACTATTTCATTAAATTTCAGTTTATATACCACTGTTTCACTTTCAGTTTATATACCACACCTTTTATAGAATGGTTTGCATTACAAAATGGTTGTGGCATGTGTGTGTTGCTAGGAAACCAGGTGACATTCAGTGAGAACAAACCTGAATCAATATTATAGGATGAGGTTATGGGTTAGCATCTACCAATATGACATGGAGGCAGAGGAAAAAAGGTAAAGTAAATGAACTTGCTTTCATTTAAAGTATACATCAATCATTTTTCCTTCTGGTCATCTTGGCCATCAATGAATATTTCAAGAGGCAAAATCAAGAGTTTCATCTCCAGTCATTTCTTTAACTACCATTTTATTTGGACATTTAAGTTTAGATGAAACTCAGCAACTGAAGAAGTGACAAAGTGTTCATTCACTTCAGCAGGGCTTCATATACCACCTTTACATGCCAACAATGAACCAATGCCTTTTTGACTTGTCATCAGCTAAGCACCCAGAAATACTTTAGCCTTCATTCAAAATTGGTAACTTGGTCACTTTCCATACACAATATAAAATGTTACCATTATAAGCTTTAGTTACCACAGTTAATTTTTAGGCATTTAATCTAGTGGCCTGAATTGAAAGGTTCATATTCCTTATAGCCTTATCAGGCTTTCAGTACTTAAAGGGGTGGTGAGGCAATGGAACAGATTACCCAGAGAAGCTGGGGATGCCACATTCTTGGAAGTATTCAAGGACTTTGAGCAACCTGGTCTAGTGGGAGGTGTCCATACCCACGACAGGGGGGTGGTGGAATTAGATGATCTTTAAGATCCCTTCCAACCTAAATCATTCTATGATTCTATGATTCCTCAGTTCCCGTTGCAATGAGTGGAGGAAAAGGGGCACTCTTGCAGAGTGCTGTTCACAGCACCCAGATTAGGCTCCTGCTCCGAACACCATCTCATCTTCTTCTAACGATATAGGAATCAGACAGATTTCCTTCCTAACCTGGACACCCAAGTCTGGCGCCTTGCATAGAGAGAATAACTGCTCCCAATGTTCAGTGCAGTTTTCAAACTTAACTAGTAATTGCTATCATTGGGAAATACTTATGTAGTCATTATCCAATATACATGTATGCAGCATAAGTAGTAATATACAAGGATAGACCATTATGTCATTAAGACAAGTGCAGGACCTTGCACTTGGCCTTGTTGTTGAACCTCGTGAGGTTCGCACAGGCCCACCTCTCAAGCCTGTCAAGGTCCCACTGGATGGCATCCCTTCCCTCCAGCATGTCGACCACACCACACAGCTTGGTGTCATTGGCAAATGTGCTGATGCTGCACTCAATCTCACTATCCATGTCACCAACAAAGATGTTAAACAGTGATGGTCCAGATACTGACTCCTGAGGAAAGTCGCTCGTTACCAATCTCCACCTTGACGTTGAGCCACTGACCTGCCAAATAGTTCATCCGTGAAATCCGTGTCTCTCCAATTTAGAGACAGGGATATCATGGGGGACAGTGTCAAATGCTTGGCACAAGTCCAGGTAGATGATGTCGGTTGCTCTTCCCTTATCCACCAATGCTGTAACCCTGTCATAGAAGGCCACCAGATTTGTCAGGCATGATCTGCCCTTAGTGAAGCCATGTTGGCTGTCACCAGTAACCTCCTTATTTTCCATGTGCCTTAGCGTAGTTTCCAGGAGGATCTGCTCCATGACCTTGCCAGGCACGGAGGTGAGACTGACTGGCCTGTAGTTCCCCGGGTTTTCCTTTTCCTTCAAGTGAAAGGAAACTGTGGCCTGCACACTGCTGGTGATATACAGTATGAAGGGATACCTTTCCTTTACACCTGACAGGAGTTGCCTCCAGAGGCTGAGAAGCTCTGCCTCTCTACCAATTACTCTATCAATGACCCTTTCTCTAGAGAGGGATCCTAGCTGCTTGGCTTCCTGGCTTTCTAGTTCCTGGCTATTGGCCCTGGTGTCCCAGCATCAAAGCTGTCACGTGAGGATGTGCCTGCCTGGGTGAGGACTGAAATCCTTTCATGTATCTTGCAGCTCACTCAGGCATAGGGATCAGGTGGTTTCTGATTTATTTTTGATTTGTCTCTTCTTCCTGCTGTTTTTGTGGTAGCTGTGCTTTAGAGGTTCCTGCCTTTTCCTCTTTTCCCTCCTTCTTAGGAGGAGCTTCTTCCCTCACTAAAGGAGCTTACTTTGTTTCCATTGTTTTGTCTTGGCTATGGGGGCGACTGATACCATGGATGGTTGGCCCTCTGGTTTAGCCACAGTGCATGTTATCTGGTCATCAGATTCAGAGACCTCCTTCTTCCCTTGAGGGTGCTGGGTAGTGTTAATTACTGTTTGATGGGTGCAGGCCACACCCCAGCACAGTGCAGTGAGCTGTAGCTCTCCGGCATTGCCAGGGTCAGGGCATACAACTTTCAATCATTCTATAATTTTTTTTAGGATTTTGCACTTGTTCAGGGGTGAAGTTCAAAACCACTGGAGGAGAGAACTGTGACAGGTACCTGCCCATATTCTTCCACACACCTTGCCACCTGCCACCACACTGTCTTGGGGCAGATTCCTGGGTGGTATTCTTAACTAATTGTTTAACGAAAAAAGAAGAAACACACTGTGGAGACCTAGCAATAGGAGTATGTTGGTTAGCCATGGACATTCAAGGTACTCAAAAACTGCTGTAATTAGTCCACAAAGAAAGAAGGAGGAGACATCATTCCCAATACTATTCATAAACTGACTTCCAGAGGAGGAAAAGAAAGCAGTGTAATTTTTAATATTCTCAAAAAGATGATTTCCAAGAGACCAGAATGATAACAGTGCAGGGCCTGAGTACCAGATTAAACTCAAGGCCAGTGCTTTACAGCACAGTGAACTAAAGAATCCGAATACAGATTTTAGCATACTCTCTGATTGGATATAGAGAAGGGAGAACATGGCATGGACTACATGAGGCTTGATCAAACAGGAAAATATTAACAGGAAACTGAACATGGTGACTAGAAAGTAAGTGTATTAGACATAAGCATTTTAATCAATTCTACTGTTATCTCAACCCTCGAGCCCCACGTTGGGTGCCAAAAAGGACTGTGGTGGTTTTACCCTGCTGGGCAGCTGAACTCCACCACAACTGTTTTCTCACTCCCCCTCCTTAGAAGAAGAGGGGAAGAAGAAAGTATGCTGGAAAGAAAAACAAAACAAAACAAAACAAAACAAAACAAAAAAACAACAACTCACGGGTTGAGCTGAGGATAATTTAATTAAAGGGAAAAGGAAGAGGGGAGAAAACAAGCAAAGGCTGCACGGAAGCATAGAGAGAGAAAATAAATTACTCTCTACTTTCCATCAATGAGCAATGTGTGGCCATGTCCTGGGAAGCAGGGCCTCAATACGTGTAGCAGTTGTTTGGGAGGACGGACGTCTTTATAACGAGAGCTTCCTCTCCTTCCCCTTTCCCACCTTTTATTGATAAGTGTGACATCATACAATATGGAATATCCCTTTGGTGGGTTGAGGTTGTACTGCCTCTGGCTGGGATGGAGTTAACTTTCTCTGCAGTGGCCCATATAGTGCTGTGCTCTGCCGTTGTAGCTAGAACAGCATTGGTATCACACCGGTGTTTTGTCCTGATGCTGTGCCAGTATTCTTCGGCTAGACGCAGAACACTTTTTTAAAAATGGGGGTTATGTTTCCCCTCTCCAGTCAGTGGGAATTTCACTGTCTGCCATGACTTCTCAAATATGATGGATAGTGGCTTAGCAAATTCAACTGCCAGTTCCCTCAGGACCCTTGGATGTATCTCATCAGGTCAATACCTATTTCTTCCAATTCTCTTACCACCCCGTCAATCCCCCTAAGTGCTGCTGATGACAATGCATGTCGCCGAACATCAGTGATTTGAGAGGGGGGTAAGGGTACAAATGTTTGTAACTGACTCAGTTTCACTGTGCCTGAATCCCTTTGATATGTTGCAAAACTTTACACAGTTCCATCTTGGAGTTTCCACATTCTCCTATGCAGTACGTCAAATCCTAAAATATTAGTATATGCAGCACCAACTAATACTTCTATCCTGGTTAATTTTTGTTCCTCTGGCAACCAGAGTGAAGTTTCTGCAGTGGGGCATTGTTTTTCCACACCATTGATTCCCATGAATTTAACCCTGAGTTGACCAGGTGTTATGCTCGGGGTCTGTGCTGTCTCATGTGTAATTACTGACATTTGGGTCCTGGTATCAATAAGAAAATTTACCAATATTTTTTTGGGTTCAACAGGAATGGCAATGATAGGGTCAGAGTGTTCATCAGAGAGCCATTGAATTGCTAATACCTGTTGAGCAGTGTGGCTCACTGCCCTCCCCGGGGATAGGATTTTTTTTGCTGAGATTCTGCCTTGCCAATTGGGCTTGGTGCAGAAGGTGCACTTATGGGTTGAGAGTTTTCCAGCTAGGCAATTCTCCCCAGCTGGAATATTTTTCTTACCCAGAGATTGGACTAATGTAGGGAGATCCTCTGTAGAGACACCATGCAAGATTGGTTGGGGTACACCCAAATCTAGGGCCTTACACCACAACTCGCCCCGTTCCCTATTAGGTTTGAACCTCTCTTTGAAATTGGGGTATCTGGGTTTTTGAGTGTGGATCTGGTGATCTTGCTGGGAGTGTTTTGGGGGCTTAGTACTGGATGAACTGATCCAGCCCATTCGACATCCATACTTACCTATGCCTCATACAAATTCACTCCAGGTGGGAATGAGGGAGTGTGGATTTCATCTACGACTATAATCACCATCCCTACGAGCAGCTTGTATGTGATCCTTTGTATTTGCTACAGACATCTTGAGACAATCATGGAGGCCACGGATAAGAGAGGTTAATCGAGCTGGGTCGATAGGGGGCTAACATGGGGAATTTCCTAAATTTCTCTTTTTCATATATCGCCTGTATGCAGGCTGCTTTCTGTACTGCGGCAGCCAAGATGGAATAGCCTGTGGCTCTAATTTCCAGTGATTCCCCTCTCTCCTGGGGTTCTATACCACCTGCCCAGTATGCAGCTCGTGCAGTTATAGAGTAGTTATGATCTCCTGGCGTGGTAGTTTAAAATGTTCCTGGTCCCCGAAAGCTTCCTGCTTCTTCCTCACTCAACATAATTTGGTCTCCACCTTCAAGAGAATCTCACCACACATACTCGACTTCCGATTCTCCTGACCGTCTTGAGAATTTTTCCTGTATTTTTATAAACTCTGCTGGTGACTATGGGATTGTTCACACAGGAGTGCGGATTTCATCATTGTCATCAACAGTGGTCTCAGTTTTAACCAAAAGTCTCAAGGAAATCAATTAAGGTTTGGCAGTCTCTTTGACCTCATCATCACTGTCAAGCCAAATATCACCATCCCAGCTTTCAGGGTCTGCACTACGCATTAATCTACGAACCTGCTTAACTGGAGCAGAAGGCTGTATTTTATCTAACAGATGATTAACCCTTTCCAGCAATTGTTTAAGATGATTATTCTCATTCAAAAGTTTATCAACTCTGATTCCTAGTGTTTTTCCTGTCTTTCTTTCAAAGAACAAAAATGACTTTAACACCTCATTTTCCAGTTTTAAAGCTGTATATCCACATCAGAGATTAGTTTGGGAGCAGGAATTTCCTTAGCTTCTTGCTGAGTGCAAGACAAACAGGCTCCTAATACTGCACAGATTACATCTTTACCCATTTTCACTCCAATCTTTTGCACAGCCTGATACTGCTTAATGTGTTCTACCACTTTCTCTCAATTTTTCCAAAATTTTTGAGCCCACTCCTTCCCAGCCTGGGAAGGGGCACATTTGTATTTTTGCAGCAGTTTATCCATGGCTATCCTGCCGACTATGTCATTTTTTTTCTGATTCATTAAAGGTTAAAGTAATTGAGTGTGATGCCCAATTAGCTAAGTCCGGTTGGATTCAGGGTACTGAATTATCATGATTACAGATTCACAAATAACGTAGCACATTATTTGTGAATGTATTAATGTAGCACATTTGTGAATCCCTCGCTCCATGAACTACCGTGGTCACACTTAAAGATTTCAGTTGTGTTCAATGAGAATTATCACGGCTAGGTTTAATGCAATCTCGTGCAATTTATTAAAGCAACAGGTATACAGGTTCTTTGGATTTCCAGTGATAAATTCACTGTTTGCGAAGCATACTCAAATACCAAAAGTATGAGTAACACAGCCTGGCTATAAACACTTTAAAAGGTATAAAGCAACTCTATAGAGATTTCTAGGTTTCCCAGGGAGGCACTTGGTATAACCAAGTGTTCATATCTTACCCATGACGCAGTGAAAACTCAATAACCAAAGTTATTAAGCAGGTATTCTTTATTATGGCACCGTGTGTGTGTGGGGATTGCTCTGCTGAACACACACACACACCAAGGGTTACTAGTAGTGTAATTAGGGTTACTAATAGTGTTACTATTAGTGGGACAAATACATATTCATTTCATTTCCCATAAGTCTCTTGCATATTCATCAGGTCTCCGAAGAATCAATAACATAGGTTCCCGCCCCTATTCACATGCATACTAGAGTCCTGGGTGGTCATCCGGTGTACTATGGTGGTCTTCTGATGAAGGCTAGAAGTCTTCCTTGCTGCTAAACTTCTGACCTTTCCTTTTTTTGACAGATTTCAACAGTCAAGCCAGTTCTTTCTGGTGCCCTTATCTATGCATAGAGTCTTTTACTCCCTTATCTTTGGGGTCGTTAACATACAATTGTGCTAGCTAAGACCTATGGAATCAACATCCTTTATCTTGTTCCCTGTCTAACCCAAAGGGGTGTGTGTGTGTGGGGAGAGACTCAGCCCATCAACTGATCACAGAAATCAGAAGGTATCCTTCGCAATGGTATCTTCTCTAACATCCCCTCTCTCTTAAGCCAGTTTATATTATTTTCTATCTTTTAGGTGGAGCTTGAGTAACTCTAGTCATGCATATTTTGGTTATGATTGGTGCAAAATTTTCTTGCTTTGCTTTAAATGTATAGACTAGAAACATTTTTAAACGCATCTTCAGTGAGGTGTGGTTACACCTTGGAGGCAGGTAGCCTTTGGGATGAAAGTGTGTTTTGGTATTATAATATTATAATGAGCAAAGGACAGCATTTTATCAAAAACATGACAGGCCCTTGGTACGGGGTAGCAAATGTGCAGCTTATCTGTCTCAGTGTGCACAGGAACAATCAAGTTCCTGTCTTATCACAGAGCCTGGACACAGTGTTGTGGTGGTTTTACTCGGGTGGGTGGCCAAGCTCCACCACAATGTGTCTCTCATTCCCCTTCCTCAAAGAGGAGCAGGGAGAAAATATGATGAAAAGGGCTCAAGGGTTGAGATAAGGATGAGGAGATCGCACAGTAATTATCATGACGGGCAAAACAGACTCAGTATAGGGAGATAGTAAGATTTATTGCTTATTACTAACAAGCTAGAGAAGTGAGAAACAAAGGAAAGAAAACAAAAGCACCTTTCCCCCCATCCACCCTCTTCCACCTCCTCCCCCTGAGTGGTGCAGGGGAACGGAAGAATGGGGGTTGTGGTCAGTCTATAGCATTTCTTTTCTGCTGCTCCTTCTTGGTCACTCTCGTTCCCTGTGCTGTGGGGTGCCTCTCACGAGATGCAGTCCTTGCTGAACTGATTTGGTGTGGGCTTCCCACAGGCAGCAGCTCTTCCAGAACTGCTCCAGATATGGGTCCGTACCAAGGAGTCCATTCCTCAGGAGCAAACTGCTCCAACCTGGATCCCCCACAGGCAGCAGCTCCTGCCAGGT
The DNA here is from genome assembly GCF_964211825.1 of Aythya ferina. NCBI lineage: Eukaryota > Metazoa > Chordata > Aves > Anseriformes > Anatidae > Aythya > Aythya ferina. The sequence goes on from NC_140313.1 coordinate 10,785,698, forward strand.
CACCTGCTCCTCCGTGGTCTCCTCTCCACAGGCTACAGGTCCGGCACGGAATCTGCTCTGGCAGGGGTCTTCCACAGGCTGCAGCCTTCGTCGGTGCAGGTCCACCTGCTCCACCGTGGTACTCCATGGGCTGCAGGGGGACAGCCTGCTTCACCATGGTCCTTACCATAAGCCGCAGGGGACTTCTGCTCTGGCGCCTGGAGCACCTCTCCCCCTCCTTCTTCACTGACCTTGATGCCTGCAAAGCTGTTTCTCACTCTTCTCACTGTCCCAGCTGCTGAGTAGCAGCATTTTTTTTCCCGTCTTAAATATGCTCTCACAGAGGCGCAAAACAACATCACTTATTGGCTTGGCTCTGGTCAGCAGTGGGGCCCTTACCAAACATGGGGCAGCTTCTAGATCCTTCTCACAGAAACCACCCCTATGGCCCCCTGCTACCAAAACCTTGCCACATAAACCCACTACAGGTGTCTCCAACATATATGGTTGGAAGCCTAATGAACTTTTATGTAGTGCAGCTACACTCCACCCTGGAAGCTTCTTCAGTGCTGTACCTTTTCTTTAAAATGTGGATATCAGTTTAATTTCCAAGTCACCTCAGGCAGTTATTCCACAGTGCACTGTTATGGTAGCTATTGGCATCTGCTGTTCTTGAACCTTCAGCAACCCCACAACAGAAGGATCCTCTGAGAGACCAGGCAACGTATGCAGGTGTTTAATCTTCTCCATACTTAAGGTAGCTATGCCAAAAGCCCACCATTACCTTTTTGGTTCCTAGAAGTACCCTCTCCTGAGGAAGTCTATGCCAAGCATGTATGGAGCCTCCAGGCCAATCACAATGGGGTGCTTTTGGCACTTATTCACAGTAAGGCTCACTTCAGCCTCCAATGCAGTTAACAGTTGGGATCCCCCTGTCACTCTAGAGATACAGTTGGTTCAACCCCTTGGTAGCCTGATGGCATCAGGGTACACTGCACCAGTCTCCACTAGAGCCTTGTACTCTGTGGCATAATGACGCCAGGGTTTCTTTAAGGAGCAATAACTTCAACAACCTTTATTGAGGACAGGCTCCCTTCTTATACCATTGGCTCTACAAGCGGTACTTTCCCACTAGCTATTCATTGGTTAACAACTTTGCCCAGCAACAGCAAACATTTAGCAACTTCCATATCATAAGAGTTGGAGAACAAGCAGTTTGAGACAGCAAGGCTCTCATGAATCGCCACTTCTTTGTTCCTTCTAACTTGTTTACATTCCTCATGGCTTCATCCTTATGAGTCCGATGTTATCACCAACCATGGGGCTTGTCGACCCCCATGGCAATACTCCCAGAGTACTCTTGTGGGTCCAATGTGCCAGGCCATCGGATCCACACAGTCCAGTAAATCTGGTTGTCCCTTTCCTCTGCCTAGCCAGAAGCAGGGCCCTTCAGCAGTCCCTTCATTAGGGTCAGAAGTAACATCAGCCTTTCTACTCCCTCTGGGGGACTGCCCAACAGAAACTGGAGCAGTAATTTTTTTGGTAGAACACCTTTTGGTGGCTGTATTTCCTTTCAACTTGGGTAGCTATGCCTCTAGGGTCAAGGTATGTGTCGTGGTTTAACCTGGCCGGCAGCTAAACACCACGCAGCCGTTCGCTCACCCTCCCCCCTCCCTCTCTGGGACGGGGGAGAGAAATGGAAAGTGAAGCCCGTGAGTTGAGATAAAGACAGTTTAATAAGACAGGAAAATAATAATAATAATAATAATAATAATAATAATAATAATAATAATAATAATAATACAATGATGATAATAGTACTACTACTAATAATATGTACAAACAAGTGATGCACAATGCAATTGCTCACCACCCGCTGACCGATGCCCAGCCTAACCCCGAGCAGTCTGGCCCCCTCCCCCTGGCTAGCCACCCCTATATATTGTTTAGCATGACGTCAGATGGTATGGAATACCCCTTTGGCTAGTTTGGGTCACCTGTCCTGGGTCTGTCCCCTCCCAGCTCTTACTGCGCCCCCAGCCTGCCCGTTGGCAGGACAGAGCAAGAAGCTGAGATGTCCTTGGCTTGGTGTAAGCACTGCTCTGCAGCAATTAAAACATCGGGGTGTTATCAGCACTCTTCTCATCCTAAGCCAAAACATAGCATTCTACCAGCTACTAGGAAGAAAATTAACTATTTTCTAACTGAAACCAGGACATAGCCCCACAGAGAGGGATCTGGGGGTTGTGATTGATAGCAAGCTGAATATGAGCCAGCAGTGTGCCCTGGCAGCCAGGAGGGTCAACCGTATCATGGGTTGCATCAAGCACAGCATTGCTATTTTGTCAAGGGAAATAATTGTCTCGCTCTACTCTGCACTGCTGTGGCCTCACCTCGAGTACTGTGTGCAGTTCTGGGTACCACAGTACAAAAAGGATGTGAAACTATTGGAGAGTGTTGAGAGGAGGGCTACAAAGATGGTGAAGGGCCTAGAGAGGAAAGCATATGAGGAGCGGCTGAGGTCACTTGGCCTGTTCAGCCTGGAAAAGAGGAGGCTGAGGGGAGACCTCATCACATTTTACAGCTTCCTCACAAGGAGGAGCAGAGGGGAAGGCGCCAATCTCTTCCCTTTAATGACCAGTGATAGTGTCAAGCTGCAACAGGGGAGGTTCAGACTGGATATCAGGAAGAGGTTCTTCACCAAGAGGGGTTTCACACACTAGAACAGGCTCCCCAGGGACGTAGTCACAGCACCAAGCCTGTCGGTGTTTAAGAAGGGTTTGGACCATTCTCTAATTCATATGGTCTGAATTGTGAGTTTTGGGTAGACCTGTGTGGTGCCAGGAGTTGGACTCGGTGATCCTTGTGGGTCCCTTCCATCTAGGGGTATTCTATGATTCTATGATTCTGTTGTAGGTTCATTGGCACAGGTAGAACAGAGAGGCTGTAGTCTCCCTTCTTGGAAATCTTCAAAACCTGCCTGGACATGTGTTGCGAAGCATGGCCGAAAGCACGACAGACACCAGTTGAGTCAGATCATGCTGCTCCCTTTTATTGCCCGAATAGCCTAACTTTTATAGTGAACTTTACAGGGGTGGACAGTGTTTCACACAAGATTATTGGTCAAGAGCACTCAGACAAACAACTATAAGAAAACAACCCCACCTGTCAAGAAAAGAACCCCCCTTTTGATTAGCAGTCAGGAAAACAACCCCCTTTGTGATCAGCGGTCACGTAGACCTAGTCCTTGAGGCCAGCTGCTGGTAACAATATTTTCTGAGTTCCTTAATTGGGCGATGTGGGAGTCATTGCCGTGGGAGCTTCTCACAGTTACTCTGGCAGCTTGGTTTGCTCAGCTACAGCAGGCCCTGAGATTTCTAAGGCCTACCCCTGGTTGCTTAAAGCAAGCTCAAATTGAACAATTGTTCCACGGGCACATGTCCTGTATGCCAATTCCCAACAGACATGGACCCAGACAACTTTGTGTAGGTGTCCTTGCTTGAGCATGGTGGTTGGACCAGATTATCTCCGGAGGTCCCTTCCAACCTGAACGAGTCTGTGATTCTGTGTGATTCCATGATTTTTTTTAATATTTTTTTTTGGGGGGGTTGTTTAGTAGTAGTGTTTTTTTTCTGACTCTTCTTTGAGAGTTCTGTTGAAAGATTCTATAACTTGGATGCTGCAATTCTTTATTGCCAACGGTAGTAGATGTGGAAGACTAAAAGGAAGAAAGGAAGAGTATAACTGGGAGAGAATTGTGACAGGATTAAAATAAGATTTAGAAACTCGCTGACCTAAAATAGATGGACACTATAACTGTTGGCTACAACCACAACTACTGTTGGCCTTTGTAGAGAGAAAATTCATGCGTCCAAAGCCCAACTAGAGTTGAAGTTGGCCAGGTCTGTGGGAGACAATAAAAAGGGCATTTTAAAATATGTGAACAGAAAAAGGAGGACCAGAGAAAACATAGGTCTGTTTCTTGATGGGGATGGTCATCTCACAAACAAGGACATAGGTAAAGCAGAGACATTTAATGTCTTCTTTGCCTCTGTCTTCAACACCGATAATGGGCTTCGGGACTCTAGGTGCCCTGAGTTGGAGGACCATGATGGTGGGAATGACAAACTCCCAAACGACCCTGAACGTGTGCGAGATTTGCTGCTCCACCTGGATCCATACAAGTCCATGGGTCCGGATGGGATCCATCCCAGGGTGCTCAAAGAGCTGGCTAATGTCATCGGGTGACCTCTCAATTATTTTTCAATGGTCTTGGGAATCTGGAGAGGTCCCAGTAGGCTGGAAGCTGGCAAATGTTGTGCCAATTTTCAAGAAGGGCAAGAAAGAAGACCCTGGCATCTACAGGCCTGTCAGTCTCATGTCAGTGCCTTGTAAAATTATGGAGAAGATTATCCTGGGAGTTATTGAAGTGCACCTGGGGGACAATGCGGTCATTGGTCCCAGCCAACATGGGTTCACGAGGGGTAGGTCCTGCCTAACAAAATTAATTTCCTTTTATGATAAGATCACCCATTTAGTCAATCAAGGGAAACCAGCTGATGTGATTTTTTTGAATTTCAATAAAGCTTTTGACACGGTTTCCCATAGGATCCTACTGGACAAAATGTCCAGCATATAGCTAGATTAAAACATCATATGATGGGTGAATAATTGGCTGATGGGTAGGGTTCAAAGGGTTATGGTAAATGGGGTTACATCAGGCTGGTGGCCAGTCACCAGTGGGGTCCCCCAGGGCTCCATTTTAGGGCCAGTTTTCTTCAATGTTTTATTAAATGATTTGGATGTAGGACTAGGAGGTGTTTTGAACAAATTTTCTGATGACACTAAACTTGGAGGTGTTGTTAACTCTGTTGAGGGTGGAAAGGCCTTAACGAGAGATCTGGACAGACTGGAGAGCTGGGCAATCTCCAACCGCATGAAGTTTAACAAAGGCAAGTGCCGTGTCCTGCACCTGGGAAGGGGCAACCCTGGCTATGCGTACAGACTGGGGGATGAGACTGAGGGATGAGACACTGGAGAGCAGCCCCACTGAGAGGGATCTGGGGGTTGTGAATGATAGCAAGCTGAATATGAGCCAGCAGTGTGCCCTGGCAGCCAGGAGGGCCAACCATATCCTGGGGTGCATCAAGCACAGCATCGCTAGTCAGTAGAAGGAAGTGATTGTCCTGCTCTACTCTGTGCTGCTGTGGCCTCACCTCGAGTACTGTGTGCAGTTCTGGGTACCACAGTACAAAAAGGACGTGAAACTATTGGAGAGTGTTGAGAGGAGGGCTACAAAGATGGTGAAGGGCCTAGAGGGGAAGACATATGAGGAGCGGCTGAGGTCACTTGGCCTGTTCAGCCTGGAAAAGAGGAGGCTGAGGGGAGACCTCATCACGTTTTACAGCTTCCTCACAAGCGGGAGCAGAGGGGTAGACGCCGATCTCTTCCCTTTGTAATAAATGACTGAGTCCCAAATAGGATTGCAATTAAAGTTTACAATTTATTAAACAAATAGAGGCAAGCAAACAGCGCTGGGTGCGCCGGGAGTCTCTGCTCCACCAAGACGCACACCAGTTACCTCAGGCGGATGGTTTTTATGCTCCTAGGCTGATACATATTCATTAGTACTTGTAGAAAAGGCAGGGTTATTACAATTAGTTCCTGCAATCCGAACCCTTCCACTGGCGCATGCGTATCAGTCTCTGGTGGTCCCTCTGGGGGTCTCTTGTGTTGAAGGCTCCTAGTCTTCCTCCCAGGCTTTTTTTCTTGTCCTTTTCCTTTGTCCATCTTGGCCGGATGTCAGAGACTTGCGTAGCGTCCCACGCAAGCTTTGTCTTTTAGTCGTCCTTCAGCTTTCCCCTTCTCCTTAATCTCTTGGCCAGATATCAGAAACTTGAGCTCTCTTCTTATCTGGTAGTCTCTGGGCCAGATGCCAGAGACTTGCAATAGTCAGCAGTTTTGTTGAAAACCCCTTTGTTCTCTTATCCCCTAGACCCAGGCCTCAATGTTAACCCTTCAAATCCCCTACTGACACGAATTGCTGGACCATTCCTTTGTAAGATACAAGAACTATATACATTAACTACTCTGTTTTTCTTAGACTTGTGGTTATACAAGGGTATGTAAGACAGAAGGTCACATTTCATCATGTGGCCCTAGCATTGTTCCATATTGACATGAATCAGATGAACACATTTCACACCTTTAATGACCAGCGAAAAGATCCGAGGGAATAGTGTCAAGCTGCAACAGGGGAGGTTCAGACTGGATATCAGGAAGAGGTTCTTCACCAAGAGGGTTTTCGCACACTAGAACAGGCTCCCCAGGGACGTAGTCACAGCACCAAGCCTGTTGGTGTTTAAGAAGCATTTGGACTGTGCACTTAGTCATATGGTCTGAATTTTTGGGTAGACCTGTGTGGTGCCAGGAGTTGGACTCGGTGATCCTTGTGGGTCCCTTCCATCTAGGGGTATTCTATGATTCTATGATTGAACCTTGAGGAGTCTTGCCCTGAAAGGCATCCCACCTCAGGGGGAGATGCTAGGTCACAACCTGCTGTGGTCCTGGAGAGGTCTGAGGGGTGTTTTGCTTAGGACCAGTATTTATAGGACTGCGAGATGATTGGCTTTAGTCAGTATTTTTCCATCCTGGCCCCAATTCAGGTTGTTTAATTCTTGTGTTGCCCACCAGCCATACAATTCCAGGTATATTCCAGATTGTACAGTTCTGGTATCCAGTTAGCAGGAATTCCAGGTGCAGTTAGGGAGTGCCTCATCACCCCAACTCACTGCACTTGTAATAATGACAAGAACATAACATTAGTTTATCTTGAGATCGCAGAGTAGTCCAGCGAGGGGGGGGGGGGGGCAGGACTGCACCACCACATTCTGAGGAGTTAAAATTATGTCATAGTAGAAGGAATGGAAATAATTTTAAAAGACTTTGCAAAAGCAGGAATAACGCGTAGCCAGTTACTGAAGTCAATTTTAGTAGCATCAGATATTTTGATTGTGGGATCAAGACACACTTTTGTATGGGCTCTTAAGATTGCCTTCAGAAAAGGTGCTCAGCTCTGCAGCTGGCAAAAACACTGTGGGTGCTATTATTGGTGTTATTGAAAAGTATTTGTTCTCTGGTTTCCACTCCTGTTTGGTGATATAGGAAAGGCATTCTTATTCTCATATGACCTGTGTAAGAAGTGATAACAGGCCTTTTATAAGATTATATTTGGCTTCATGTAGATGAAGCTGAACAAGTATATCTGCAGTGTAAGAAACTTCTGACACCATGGTAAAGTTTCACAGCAAGTCTACTTTCTGAAAATCTAGAAAGAGGTGATGATGTTGCTTCCTAGGAGCCATCACAGACTAGATCACTGTAATGGGCTTATGTGGCAAGGTTTTGGTAGCAGGGGACAACCTGGGGATCTGGCCCAGCCAGTATGGGTTCATGAAAGGCATGTCCTGCCTGACCAACCTCATCTCCTTCTATGACCAGGTGACCCACCTGGTGGATGAGGGAAAGGCTGTTGATGTAGTCTACCTAGACTTCAGCAAAGCCTTTGACATGGTCTCCCACAGTATTCTCCTGGAGAAGCTGGCAGCCCATGGATGGGTTAGAAACTGGCTGTATGGCCAGGCCCAGAGAGTGGTGGTGAATGGAGTGAAATCCAGCTGGCAACCAGTCACGAGTGGTATTCCCCCAGGGTCAGTGTTGGGGCCCACCCTCTTTAATATCTTTATTGATTATTTGGATGAGGGAATTGAGTGCACCCTCAGGAAGTTTGCAGATGACACCGAGTTGGGGGGAAGTGTCGGTCTGCTGGAGGGTAGGAAGGCCCTGTAGAAGGACCTGGACAGGTTGGATTGCTGGGCAGAGGCCAATGGGATGAGATTCAACATGGGTAAGTGCTGGGTCCTGCTCTTCAGTCACAACAACCCCATGCAATGCTACAGGCTTGGCACAGAGTGTTTGGAAAGCCGTGCAGAGGAAAAGGATCTGGGAGTGCTGGTTGATGCTCAGCTGAACATGAACCGACAATGTGCCCAGGTGGCCAAGAAGGCCAACGGCATCCTGGCTTGTATCAGGAATAGTGTAGCCAGCAGGACCAGGGAAGTGATCATCCCCCTGTACTCAGCTCTGGTGAGGCCGCCCCTTGAGTACTGTGTTCACTTTTGGGCCCCTCACTTCAAGAAAGCCATCGAGGCCCTGGAGCATGTCCAGAGAAGGTCTACAAAACTGGTGAAGGGTCTGGAACACAGGTCTTATGAGGAGTGACTGAGGGAGCTGGGTTTGTTTAGTCTGGAGAAGAGGAGGCTCAGGGGAGACCTCATTGCTCTCTGAAAGGAAGGTGTGGGGAGCTGGGGGTTGGTGTCTTCTCCCAGATAACCAGCGATAGGACATGAAGGAATGGCGTTAAGTTGTGCCAGGGGAGGTTTAGGTTGGAAATTATGAGACTTTTCTTCTCAGAAAGAGTGGTCAGGCATTAGAATGGGTTGCCCAGGGAGGTGGTGGATTCAACGTCCCTGGGGGTGTTTAAGGAAAGGTTGGACTTGGTGCTTAGTGACATGGTTTAGTGGGTGACAGTGGTGGTAGGGGGATGATTAAGCCAGATGATCTTGGAGGTCTTTTCAAACCATAACGATTCTATGATTCCATGGTAGTATCTCTATCTCTGCTTGGTTTAATTGAATCTGTTGCCTTGTTTCTTTTGTAGTCGTAGCCAGGCATTCTAAAGGATAAACATTTTTCCTAAATGCACTGTTTAATATTGTCTCGCTATAGTTTATATTAATACTTGCTAATGTACAATATTATAATCAGAATTCTGTTTGGAACTTTGGTGAGTTCCTTCACCTCCACCACAGGAAGATACTGCTGGTTGATAAAGAATGAGAAACCAATGAATTCTGTGTCTAGCTGGTTGCTGAAGATGATGCATTCACTGTCGTTTGAAGGGCTTTAAATCATATGGAAATGAAAGGAAGTCCCCTTTGGCTTCCTTCCTGGCCAGGTACATAGGCAGAACTTTAAATCTTAATCATTTATGCAGGACTGGATTTCTTGAAGATGTGCTATCAGTGGATTAGAGTTTATGTAAAGCAATCCATTTGACATATTAAATTGGTATAATAGTTGATACAGAGATTTTATTTTTAATTCTGAGAGCATTTCAGTCAAACCTGAGACTGATCAAGCATTTAAGTGAGGACTTCTGTCTTTAGGTCATTCTCCAACTGACCTTTTGTGGTGGTTTTACTCAGGTGGGCAGCCGAGCTCCACCACAACCGCTCTCTCACTCCCCCTCTCCTCAAAGAGGAAGGGGGAGAAAATACAACACAGAGAACTCGAGGTTTGAGATGAGAAAGGTTTAATTAGAGGGAAAGGAAATGGGGAGAAAAAAGAAACAAAAGAAACAATAAGTCCGTGAGGAAGCACAGAGAGAGGGAAAAAAATATTCTTTACTTCCCATCAACGAGCGATGTTCAGCCACGTCCTGGGAAGCAGGGCCTCAAAACACATAGCGGTTGTTCAGGAGGAACAGCCCCCTCCCCCACGAGAGCCCTTCCTTTTATTGCTGAGTGTGACATCAGGTGTTATGTAATATCCCTTTGGTTGGTTTAGGTCAGCTGCCCTTGCGATGTCCCCTCCCCATCACTTGCCCACCCCCAGCCTGCTGGCTCTTGGGGGCTTGGAAGGAGTCCTGATGCTGTGCCAGCACTACACAGCAATAGACACAACACTGGAGTGATATCAGTGCTGTTCCAGATACGAGTGCAGAGCACAGCACTGTGCGGACTGCTGCAGGGAAAAGGTGACTCCAGCTCAGACAGACCCAACACACCTTTACTGATGATATCTTCAAAACTTTAAATAAAATTACAGAATTACTTGATTTGACTTGCAGAGTAAAAATAATATTTGTCACAACTCTTAATTCTTAACCCTTAAGTCCTGTGGTTGAGAAAAAATTATCATCATACATCCAGTCTTTATTATTTTTTTTTTAAATAACAAATCCTTTCTTCCCTCCTTCTCCATTCTCCCAGAAAAGGTCATGGAATCATAGAATCATAGAATATACCAGGGGGAAGGGACCCAAAAGGATCATTGAATCCAACTCCTGGGTTCCCAAAGGACGCCGCCCCAAAAAAAACAAAACAAACAAACAAACAAACAAAAACATCAGACCATGTGTCTGAGAGTGTTGTCCAAATGCTTCTTAAACTCCAGCATGCTTGGTGCCATGACCACTTCTCTGAGGAGCCTGTTGTAATTCCTGACCATCCTCTCGGTGAAGAACTTTTTCCCGATATCCAGCCTGAACCGCCCCTGTCACAGCTTCAAACCGTTCCCTTGGGTGCTATCACTGGTCACCAGAGAGAAGAGATCAGCACCTGCCCCTCTGCTCCCCCTCATGAGGAAGCTGTAGACTGTGATGAGGTCTCCCCTCAGTATTCTCTTCTTCAGGCTGAACAAACCAAGTGACCTCAGCCACTCCTCGTACATCTTCCCCTCTAGACCTTTCACCATCTTTGTAGCCCTCCTTTGGACACTCTCTAACAACTTTATGTCTTTCTTATACTGTGGTGCCCAAAACTGCACACAGTCCTCAAGGTGAGTCTGCACCAGTGCAGAGTAGAGCAGGACAATCACTTCCCTTGACCAGCTAGCAATGTTGTTCTTGATGCTGTTCTATCACCCCAGGATAGGGTTGGCCCTCCTGGCTGCCAAGGCACACTGCTGGCTTATGTTCAGCTTGCTATCAACCAAAACTCCCAGATCCCTTTCTGCAGGGCTGCTCTCCAGCATCTCGTCCCCCAGTCTGTATGTATAACCAGGGTTGTGCCTTCCCAGGTGCAGAATCTGGCACTTGCTCTTGTTAAACTTCATATTGTTGGCAATTGCCCAGATCTCTAATTTGTCCAAATCTCTCTGCAAGGCTTCACCACCATTGACGGAGTCAACAGCTCCACCCAATTTGGTATCATCTGTGAACTTGCTCAAAAAACCTTCAAGTCCTTCATCCAAGCTGTTTATGAAAGCATTGAAGAGGACTTGTCCCTGGAGCCCTGGGGAACCCCACTAGTGACAGGTCACCAGCCTGATGCAACCCCATTTACAAGTTGTTGGCCCTTAAATTGGTTGAAGAGCCAAACATGAGGCTGCTGCAGTATAACTGAAAAATCTTGGCTGTTCTTTTTCCTTTTCCCCTCTTGTTCCAATAATTTAGAGGAATATGCAGGAGTAAAATAGCTCATTGAAGAGAACTCAATTTTTTACTTAAATTTAAATTCTTACTCTGTTTAGGTCAATTCTAGTAGCTTTTTTCTTATGGTTCACACTATATAGCACTTATCTGTTAACATTTATAAAGCCTTTTTTCATCTCCCTCTGATTATTAATTTAATAGATGAATAGAACAGATGGCATCTGAAGGGAGTATAATATTTTGTAGAAAAATTGAACAATGTATTTCTGTGAGAGTTGGGGGGAAAGGACTTTCTGCATAGTCCCTACCTCATTTTTAGGTCTTATTGTGGTAAAAGCTGGGTTGTCATCAATTTCTTATAGTAACAGTGCTATAGCAAACTTGTCTTGTATAGTCAGAATGTCTGAATGTCCTTGGCTGACCAGTGTCTTCCATGAGTCTCCTATATCCTGTGACTTCAGATCTATTTATTGCTTTTATATTTAGAAACCTTTCTCTTAAAATGTGTAGAATTGACAATACTGATATTCTCATTTTTAATAAATAAATAAATAAAATGAATTCTGAACATTAAAAGCTTTACTACATAAATTGATGTGTGTAGCTGGAAGGAGAGATAAGGAAATAAAGATTAATATTTATCATTATAAGCTTTGCTTTTGCAGCGTTGTTCTGGAAATCTGCCTTCTCCTATGGGCCAAATGAAGGTTGAATGTAACTTATTTTCTGTTGCAGATGAACCAACACGTTCCCTGAGTGGTCTCATCTTGAAGAATAATGTAAAAACACATTTCCACAGCTTTCCAAATGGGGTAACTGACTTCATTAAAAGTGAATGTATGAACAATATTGGTGATTCCTCCCCCTTAATCAGAGCTACTGTAGGTGAGTTTGCTCTTATTGCTATATTCTGCATACTGAAAAAGTTATTGATATAGATTGTAGCTGCACTAGTCGGGATGAAGAATTATTAAACTCTGAAAACTGTTTGCTTCCAATAATTGTTGCAACTTCACCATGTTTTGTTGCTGATATTCATCTTCAGTGGGAATATATGAAAGTCATACTTATGCCCAGGGAGGTCATGGAGTCGCTGTCCCTGGGGGTGTTTAAGGAAAGGTTGGACGTGGTGGGACATGGTTTAGTGGTGATATTGGTGGTAGGGGGGTGGTTGGACGAGATAACCTTGGAGGTCTTTTCCAACTTTAATGATTCTATGATTTTGCTTCCTATTCTCTTCTGTCAGAAAACAGTAAATAAAGTATGGTGAAGAGAACATCAGCTAGATTTTTTTGTTGTTGTTACATGGATTTTTGATTTTCTAACTACTGTCTTATTGTGTGCCTCTTCCACAATATAAGCATATTTGCATTTTTTACTTATTTGCAGGCAACTTCTAACACCTGCTTTGGTTGTATAGCAGAATTTTTATTCTAAATTTTTATTCTAATTATCAAGTCCAACTGACAGACTACTTCAGGGCCACCCCTCCCTCTCCAATTCCCCTCCTCAGAAAGTTATAGAGAGCAATGAGGTCACCCCTCCACATCCTTTTCTCCAAGCGTGACAAACCCAAGTGTCCTCAGCCACCCCTCATAGGACATGCCTTCTAGCCTTTTAACCAGATTTGTTGCCCTCTTTGGATGCTTTCAAGGACCTTAACAGCCTTTTTCACAGAATCACAGAATCACAGAATTTTCTAGGTTGGAAGAGACCTCAAGGTCATCGAGTCCAACCTCCAACCTAACGCTAACAGCCCTCCACTAAACCATATCCCTAAGCTCTACATCTAAACGTCTTTTGAAGACTTCCAAGGATGGTGACTCCACCACTTCCCTGGGCAGCCTGTTCCAGTGCCTCACAACCCTTTCAGTGAAGAAGTTCTTCCTAACATCTAGCCTAAAACTCCCCTGGCTCAACTTAAACCCATTCCCCCTCGTCCTGTCACCAGGCACGTGGGAGAACAGGCCAACCCCCACCTCGCTACAGCCTCCCTTGAGGTACCTAAAAAGAGCAATAAGGTCGTCCCTGAGCCTCCTCTTCTCCAGGCTGAACAAGCCCAGCTCCCTCAGCCGCTCCTCGTAGGACTTGTTCTCCAGGCCCCTCACCAGCTTCGTCGCCCTTCTCTGCACCCGCTCAAGCACCTCGATGTCCTTCTTGTAGCGAGGGGCCCAAAACTGAACACAGTACTCGAGGTGCGGCCTCACCAGAGCTGAGTACAGGGGGACGATCACCTCCCTAGCCCTGCTGGTTACGCTGTTCCTAATACAAGCCAGGATGCCGTTGGCCTTCTTGGCCACCTGAGCACACTGCTGGCTCATATTCAGCCGACTGTCCACCATCACTCCCAGGTCCTTCTCTGCCTGGCAGCTTTCCAACCATTCCTCTCCCAGCCTGTAGCTCTGCTTGGGGTTATTGCGCCCCAGGTGCAGGACCCGGCACTTGGCCTTGTTAAACTTCATGCAGTTGACCTCAGCCCATCGGTGCAGCCTATCCAGATCCTCCTGCAGAGCTTTCCTACCCTCAAGCAGATCGACACACGCACCTAACTTGGTGTCATCTGCGAACTTACTGAGGGTGCACTCGATGCCCTCGTCCAGATCATCGATGAAGATATTAAAGAGGACCGGCCCCAGCACCGAGCCCTGGGGGACGCCACTAGTGACTGGCCTCCAACTGGACTTGGCTCCATTCACCACGACTCGTGCATTGCCAGTGCAGGGCCCAGAGGCAGACAGGATTCAAACAGAATTGTTCTTTATGGACACGAATTGTTAAAACATTCCTCACACATGAAATACGCAGGTGTTACAGGTGTTACAGGTGCGCAGCCTAGAAATTAATGCATTAAAACGATCAAAGACTCTAGAAAGATTTATAACCAAGTGTTCAAATCTCACCCAAAGGTGTCCCAATGGGGGGGGGGGGGGGGGGGGAAGAGAGGCTCAGCCCGTCGACTGGTCCCAGGATTCAGGAGGTCCTAAGGATGTTGTATTCCCTCGGGATGGTATCTCCCCTGACAGTGGTATCTTCCCTGACATCCCCTCTCTCTTAGGCCAATTTATATTATTTTCTATATCTTAGGTGGAGCTTGAGGGACTCTAGTCAAGCATATCTTAGTTATGATTGGTGAAAAGTTCTCCTGTCTCCGTTTAAAGTAATAGGCTCTGAGAAATTCAGAGTGCATGCTTGGTGAGGGGTGGTCGCACCTTGGAGGCGGGTAGCTTTTGGGATGGAGGTGTGTTTTGGTATTATAATGATATTATAATGAGCAAAAGTACACTAGGGGACAGCATTTGTCAAAACATGACAGGTCCTTGGCTCAGGGTAGCAAAAAGTGCAGCTTACCGGTCTCAGTGTGCACAAGAACCATCGAGTCCCCACCTGGTCACAGAGTCTAGCTTTGGTGTCTCCACTCCACTCTACGCTCCGTACTGTTCCTTAAAGCTAGCACACCAGGTTTCCCCAGCGCGATAGCATCTAAGGTTGGAAGCCTAGGGATGCTCAGGTAATGCAACTACGCCCTACCCTGAAAGCCTCTTCAATGCTGTACATCTTCTTTAAAATGTGAATGTTAGTTTTATTTTCCTCGTTACTTCAAGCAATTGCACCACAAAGGGTTTTAAAACCCCTTGTGCCAATGTTGAAACATGGATTTAAATTAAAAAGAAATAAATGCTGCGTGTGTTGAGGACCAACGAAGTTATCAGGAAATAATTCCATTTAGGAGTTGTCTGACTGTTAAAACTTTCCAGGGATTCTAAGCTGGGCAGGACCTTAGCGTAGCTCCTCCTTATAAGCAAGCAAGGTTTGAATGTTTAAGAGCAGTGGAAGGACTGAAGAGCTTCACTACAGAAGGAAATTGAAAGTTAATGATTGCCCTATGAGGGGGAATTTTGTCATGAAGTTCAGCTTTTTAGAGTTGTGGAGTTTAGAAATCTGCTTTTAGGAGCTAGAGTCAAAATAACACCCAAAAAAAAAACCACACACAGCAGCCTTCCCCTGTCCTGTTATTGGCATGAAAGTGTGATAAATTAGTGGGGGTTTGTTCATTGTCTTTGAGGAATTTGGAGAATCTGCTGAGGAGATAATGTTGTACAATTTAACGGCCTTGGTAAAGGGGAGGATTAAGCAAGCAGATAGCAGGAGGGGGTACTGGGTAAACATCCTTGAGTGAAACGAGACATCCTGTTTGCCGCTTCACTACCCCCACCTGAACACAAGCACAAAGCGTGATCACCAGCAGAGGAACAACGACCCCCCTCTCAACAATAGAAGGCGCAGCCTCAGCCAGTTCAACAAGTCCCGAAAATCTGGAACTTGACTGCTATAAAACAGCAACCCTGGAAAGGGAAGTTGCATGCTGTTGCAGAGCGGAGACTCCCCAGCTGCCCAGTGCTGTTTTGCTTGTGTCTGCTTACTTGATTAATAAAATAATTTCAATAGACCAGTAAATTGTGTGGTCTAATTTATAACAAAAGTACTGAAACATAGGTGCTTTTCCTTTATGCTCAAATTTTTTATTGTAGAGTTGATGCTAAAAACTGGGTTTGCATGTAATTGAAATAGTGGCATAAAAAAGATGCTGTCATGACAATTATACTTCCATTTTTAACAATATACCTCTGGAGTTTGTTCTTTCACATATTTACTGCTTAATTAGCTCCAACTGCTGTATCTGATAGATTTCACATTTGTCAAGGGAAATATTAATAGATTCTGTAATATTTATTTGAAGTTTGTTACAAATCAAAGACCATATTTTTATAAAGATTTTCAGTTAGATGGTCTTGAACTTAATCTTCTACACTGGGCAGTTCATCATTCTCCCAGTCCCTGCCTTTGTGATCTGGGGTCTGGGCTGTTACATATGGAGTGGTAATTCGTGTCAAGAAAATGGTTGATATTAATAAAGAAGGGGAAGATTTGAGAGTGTGGCCATGGGGGATGGAAAGCCCTGTGTTTGAGATAACATTAGACTCTTAACGATGAGGTCATCAGGAATATAAAAGAGTTTAGAGGGAACAAAGAAGGGTAATTCATGAGACTCCATGCAGTCTCGGGTTGCTTGTTCTCCAGCCATTAAGGCATGGAAGTTTCTGTGTGTTTGCTGTTGTTACATTCAAAGTTGTTTGACCAATGAAAAGTTGTTTTGAAAAGAACTGCTGTGGAGAGAAGGGTATAAGAGGGGAGCCTGCCCTCAAGAAAAAGAGAAGAAAAAAAAAGAAGACAACACGATGTGAAGAAGTTATGTCATCAATAAAGAAGCAGAAAGAAGGAATGAAAAGGAACAGGCTAGCAGAACGGAGACCAGGAAGGGAACAGGCATGTTGATCACCTCATGAAGATAGGTTCGGCCAAACTCAGCAAACTGCTCAGAGAAGCTTGTACAGAAAGTTGCTGGAAATGGGCGCACCGGAGCTGGGAAGAAGCTCAAGCTGAGAGAAGAGGACCCACACACACAACCGCCCCTCACTGGTAAGCAGCTGTGCATTATGGGGAATCATACGTCCTTAGGAACAAAGACTGTCCTGGTAACCTTACAGCTTATTCTCCTTCTTAACAATCGGACAGTTTATGATCCTGAAACATGGGACCAAACTGAGGTCAAGGTGTGGGACTCTGCAACTAAAAATGGCAAGGTTGCAGTGAGATTGCTCGGCACCTGGCGAGCAGTCTCTGAGGCCTTAAAGAGCCTTGTGGGACCACAGTCAGAAACGTGTGGCTTTCCAGACAGTGAGGGAGCTGCGGGCTCCTTTACTGATCCGACTGCTACGCCATGGGCCCCTCTGCTGCTACAGCCATCGAAGGCTTTTGCTGTTACGCCCCCTGCTGACCTGGATGTGCCTTTTGACCCAGGCCTATTGGCCTTGAAATGGAGATGGATATGTTTTTCTTCGATCTGGGAAGAACGGGATACATAAGGCCTGAAGACCGAGTTGCTTGACAACTTAAAGCGAGACTTATTGTTCAAAAGGAATGGAAAATGGAGACTTGTTTGTAATCAAGAAAAGGAATGGAAAATGGAGACTGTTAAGTCATGGAACTTAAAGGATTGTTTGTTACCTTTTCTGAATGTGCATATGTATAGGCATACTCGAGTTTAGTATGTAAAGCAATGTTCTGTATATTTAGAATGTTTGATGTTCGTGTGTGCGTGTTGGTGGAGCGTAGACTCCCCGTACACCCAGCGCTGTTTACTTGCCTTTTATAGCTTTTATACCTTTTATAGCTTTTATACCTTTTATAAATATTTGTTTTATAAATATTACAAAATTCAGATTGAGTTGAGACTTCATTTATAACAGGCTATGTGGCTGGAGCCCTTGTCAGTGAAGACCAAGGCAAAATAGTCATTAAGTACTTCAGCCTTCTCCATATCCTGGGTGATCACGTCTCCTGTTTCTTTCCAGAGAGTGCCCACAATTTCCCTGGTATTCCTTTAATCACCAATGTACCTATAGGAGCCTTTCTTATTGCCCTTGATGTCCCTGGCCAAATTTAATTCTAAAAGAAATGGCTTTGGCTTTCTTAACCCGATGCCAGGCTGCTTGGACAATGTCTCTGTATCTCTCCCAGGCTATCTGTCCTTGCTTCTGCTCTCTGTAGGCCGTCTTTTTCTGTTTAAGTTTGGTCAAGAGCTCCATGTTCATCACTTCCAGGTGGGCAGAAACAGATGGGTGTTTTATTGTTTTTGTTGTTGTTTGTTTGTTTGTTTGTTTTTTTCTGAAAACACGATAACAGGATATGTCAGGAGTAGATCTAACAGATTTCAATTATTAGATTGTACTTGTATGTTCACAGATGACATTTATATAATGCATGGTTCCTAAGGTCTTTATCAGTAGAAATCCTTTCTTTTTATTATACAATGCATAATGAGATTTCTTGTAATGAATGGTGTATTGATGATATGAAGTTATAACAGAAACTCAGCTTGTTGCTGAAGTCATAAGATTGTGTGCATCCTGTTGCTTTCTTCAGATAAAGATGTCTGTTACTCCATAAAGTCTTTGTTCTTAATGCTTTGTGTATCTTGCCATTCTTTTCCTGATTTTTGACTTAATAAGACTAACACAGCACTGTTTGTTATAGAGTATACAAAACTGTATTGAATAATCTTCCTATACTATTTTGTAATTTATGGTTACAAAGCAACTATATCCATTGCCTGAAGTCAGTAGAACTTTATAGCTTACCACTGGAAGTACTTATTAAAATTTGGCATGGTAATATTTAAAAAAAAACCTTCAAATACCCTTCCCACATTTTGCTTTGTTACTATGTACACTGTTCTTTCTATGATTTCCAGGCTGTGCACATGGTTATCTTATACCACTGGGTTTAAATAGCCTTTTTAATGTATTAATATCTAACTTCATGGAGCATATACTATTAATACATATAATGCATAATTAAAAAAGAAATAACAACAGTGAGGAGTGCCTTCAGACATTACTTTTTGTTACTCTGTTTTTGTCTTCCTGAAAAATAACTGGATACAACAAATTTGTGATTTTTTTAAGCCCTCTCAGGGAAAATGCCAAATCTCTTAATTTCAGTTGCATTAATGAAGTCTCGTTTGCAATTGGAAAGTCATTAGGGCATTTTTCAATTTTCCAAGCTGTAATCTGCTAACAACTCAGACTAGAGCAGTATTTCTGTTACTATGTGTTCTTACTCACAATAGCAAACTGTCCTGGTTTCAGTTAAGACAGAGTTAATTTTCTTCCTAGTAGCTGGTAGGGTGCTGTGATTGGGATTGAGAATGAGAATAATGTTGATAACATGCTGATGTTTTAATTGTTGCAGAGCAGTGCTTACACCAAGCCAAGGACGTTTCAGCTTCTCACTCTGTCCTGCCAGCGGACAGGCTGGGGGTGCAGCAAGAGGTGGGAGGGGACAGACCCAGGACAGCTAACCCAAATTAGCCAAAGGGGTACTCCATACCATCTGACATCATGCTAAACAATATATAGGGGTGGCTAGCCAGGGGGAGGGGGCCGGACTGCTCGGGGTTAGGCTGGGCATCGGTCAGCGGGTGGTGAGCAATTGCATTGTGCATCATTTGTTTCGTACACATTATTAGTAGTAGTACTTTTATCATCATTATTGTTATTATTGTTATTATTATTTTCCTATATTAATAGACTGTCTTTATCTCAACTCACAGGCTTCACTTTCCTGTGCATTGTAACAGTGGCTTATGAGATGATGAAATTTCCGGTCATGACTCTAACCTGGTATTTCTACTCAGCACTGTCGTCGACTCTATACTTTGGAAACCATATCTCAGAAACCATTAACAATAACACCTATTGCCTTTTTTTCATCAGGGAGTCAATCTGTGGAGGGGAAAGGGGGAGATATTTTTTCTTACTTGTTCACTTTCCCTTTCTCCTTCACTGCCCTCTTGTCCTCCAAGCTTGTTACAATAATTCTCCAAGATATTGAATATCCTTGGGATACTCAGACCAGCATGTTCTTGTTGTTATTCCTCATGAATGCACTTCAGGTTTTGTTTAAACAACTACTTAGGAATCTCATCCAGAGATCTGTCCTGAGGCAGGATAGTTGTGAGTGGCAGGGAGTGTGGGAGGATATGGGCAGGTTTCTAGAGCAGTGGGCACCTCCAGTGTTTTGGAAATTCACCCCTGAACAACTGCAACATCCTAAAAAACTGGTAGAATGCTTGAAAAAAGGGTGTCATGACTCTGACAGTTCCAAAGTGACACAAATCACTGTAACATGCTGGGGTCTGGCCTACGCCTATCAAGCTGTAATTGATGCTACTATCAACCTAGTGACAGATCCTGTGGCCACTCCAAGTCCTGTGACAGGCCCAAGAGCCACTCCGACCCCTACGATGGACCCTGCAGCCACTCCAGCTCCTGCAGTTGTTCCAGTTCCAGCCCCTGCAGCCGTTACAGCTCCTGCAGCGGCTCCAGATCCAGCTCTTGCAGCCCCTCCAGCTCCTGTGGCTGTGTCAGAGAAACGAGCTGTAGCAGTGCAAGTTGCCCCTGTAGAGAAGGTGAAAAAATGGTATAGAGATTCAGGTCATTTAGAACGTAGAGAGTCTTCTGCCAAATCTAGGTATAGAGAAGAAGATGCCTGGCCATCGGGGATTTAGGAGGAGGAAGATGAGGATGCCGAAAAATCAACAGTAACTACCCGAAACCTATACCAGCGTGAGCTACAAGACGTGCAAAAAGATTTTGGTCACTGCATAGGTGAGCAGCTTGTCACCTGGCTGCTCCGATGCTGGGACATGGGAGCCAATTGTGTGGAATTAGACGGCAGGGAAGCCAGGCGGCTGGGATCCCTTGCTAGAGACGCAGGCATTGACAAAGCAATTGGAGATGGAGCACGACCTTACAGCCTCTGGAGGCATCTCCTGTCAGCTGTGAGGGAAAGGTACCTCTTCAACGACAAGCTTGTATGTCTACCAGGCAAGTGGACCACTATGGAGAGGAGAATCCAGCACCTGAGGGAATTAGCCATACGGGTGGTGATTTATGAAGACCCAGACAATGGACAAACATCCACAGATCCAGATGAAGTCAACGTGTGTTGCAAAAGAAAACAATTGGGAAAAAGGGATTCTCTGACAAGTTTGCTGCTCCAACTTCCAGCAGACAGTCCTTTAAACACAGAAACGAAGAAGATTCTGACCAGGATTAGGGGGGCCCTGCCTCCAGCCAGAGGGAGGAAAGAGACAATCGAGATTATTGGACTGTGTGGATTCGATGGCCTGACATGTAAGATGCACAGAATGTGGTGGTTTTACCGTGCTGGGCAGCTAAACCCCACAACCGCTCTCTCACTCCCCCTCCTTTAGATGAGGAGGGGGAGAAGTAAAGCAAAGAACAACTCACGGGTTGAGATAAGGATAATTTAACTAAAGGGAAATAATTATAATAATTAAATAAAGACTACCATGAACTAAACAATTTAACTAAGGGGAAATAAAAGGGAAAGGGGAAAAAGGGAGGAAAACAAACAAACAAAATAAATGAAAGCTATATGGAAGTGCAGAGGAAAGAAATTACTCTCTACTTCCCACAAATGAGCGATGATTGACCACGTCCTTGAAGCAAGGCCTCAACGCACGCAGCCGGTGTTCGAGAGGAGGACTGACGTCTTCTCAATGAGAGCCCACCCCTCCCCTCTTCTTCCTGTTTCCACCTTTTATTGCTGAGTGTGACACCACATGGTATGGAATATCCCTTTGATTGGTTTAGGTCAGCTGCCCTAGTGATGTTTCTCTCCTCACTTTTTGCCCACCCCCTAGGAGGGTTAGAGAAAGGCCCAATGCTGTGCCACTGCTGCTCAGCAGTAGACACAACACTGGTGTGATAACACTGCTGTTCCAGCTACAAGTACAGAGTACGGCACTGTATGGGCTGCTGCCGGGAAAGTTAACATTCCAGCCAGACCCAGTACAACCTCCACCCCTTATTCCATAACATTTGTGTCACACTCAGATCCCCATACTTTAGCATACAAGCATTCTCATCATTATCCCTTGTCCTTTAACAGGACAAGGATTTAACAGGACAGGATTAATAGGCAGGTGTATATTTCATTCCATGGGTCTTTCTTGGAAAATGTTCATAAGAACTGTTGATGATTAGGTCTTCATCTGCCAAAGTGGCCACTCAAGGCAGGCGGAGTTGGATGTCTGGACACCAGCACCAGCTTAGCTCAAGTCCTTGTTGCACTGCCCGGCTCCTTGCAAAGTTGACCTGTCGTTGATCCTACAGCATCTTCCTACAACATATAACTTAGTTTTCTCTCAATGTCAAATCTCCTTGAGGCACACACTTGATATCCCCATTCTTTTGCATGACCCACCAGGTATACCCTGGTCCTTGGGCGAAGACAATCCCACGAGTGGGTTTGCCTTTTCCCGAGGCAGGAGCAACCCACACTGCCTTCCCCATCCACCTTCCTATATGCACTACGGGAACTTTAGCTCCTTTCACAGTGTGTAGGGGTTTTGTTTCGGCAGGACCAGCACGGCTGTCAGACCCCCTATTGTTAACTAGCCAAGTCCCAGCACCTAATGCTCGTAACATAGTCTTTAACAGTCCATTGTACCTCTCAACCTTCCCAGAGGCTTGTGGGTGATAAGGGATGTGGTACACCCACTCAATACCATGCCTCTTTGCCCAGGAGGTAACAAGATTGTTTTGGAAATGACTCCCATTGTCAGACTCAATTCTCTCTGGTGTACCATGACGCCACAATACTTGTCTTTCCAGGCCCAAGATAGTGTTTCGGGCCGTGGCATGGTTTACAGGGTATGTTTCCAGCCACCCAGTAGTTGCTTCTACCATGGTGAGTATGTACTGTTTGCCTTGGCGAGTTTTTGGGAGTGGTCTGATATAGTCAATTTGCCAGGCCTCACCATATTGAAACCCTAGCCATCTCCCCCTGTTCCAGGGAGATTTTACCTTCATGGCTTTCTTGATTGCAGCACAGGTCTCACACTCATGGGTAACCTGTGTGATGGCCTCAATGGTCAAGTCCACCCCTCGATCACGAGCCCATCTGTATGTGGCATCCCTCCCCAGATGTCCTGATGTTTCATGGGCCCATCGAGCTACAAACAGCTCACCCTTACGTTCCCTGTCTAGGTCGACCTGAGCCACTTCAATTTTCGAAGCTCGATCCACTTCTTTGTTGTTCTGATGTTCTTCAGTAGT
Source organism: Aythya ferina (assembly GCF_964211825.1). Taxonomy (NCBI): domain Eukaryota; kingdom Metazoa; phylum Chordata; class Aves; order Anseriformes; family Anatidae; genus Aythya; species Aythya ferina. The sequence goes on from NC_140313.1 coordinate 10,808,600, forward strand.
GCGACTCTTGGGCATGTGGGCATCTACATGACGTACTTTAACATCCAGGTTTTCTACCCGGGCAGCAATATCTTGCCACAGGGTAGCAGCCCAGATAGGTTTACCTCTGCGCTGCCAGTTGCTCTCTTTCCATTGCTGCAGCCACCCCCACAGAGCATTTGCCACCATCCATGAGTCAGTATAAAGATACAATACTGGCCAATTTTCTCTTTCGGCGATATCTAGGGCTAGTTGTATGGCTTTTACTTCTGCATACTGACTCGACTCACCTTCCCCTTCCATGGCTTCCACAACTCGTCGTATGGGATTCCACACAGCAGCTTTCCATTTCCGATGGCTCCTTATCACACGGCAGGATCCGTCAGTAAACAACACATACTGCTTTCTGTCTTCTGGCAACTCATTGTATGGTGGTGCCTCTTCAGCACGGGTTACCTCTTCTGTTGGCGCTCCGAAATCTCTGCCTTCCGGCCAGTCCATAATCTCTTCCAGGATTCCTGGGCGATTGGGTTTTCCCATTCGAGCCCGCTGTGTAATTAACGCTATCCACTTACTCCATGTAGCATCAGTTGCATGGTGTGTAGTGGGAATTTTCTCTTTGAACATCCAATGTAACACAGGTAGCCGCGGTGCCAAGAGGAGCTGTGCCTCTGTACCCACAACTTCTGAAGCAGCTCGAACACCCTCATATGCTGTGAGTATTTCTTTTTCAGTTGGGGTGTAATTGGCTTCTGATCCTCGATAGCCCCGACTCCAGAAGCCCAGAGGTCGACCTCGAGTTTCTTCTGGGGTTTTCTGCCAAAGGCTCCAGGTGAGCCCATGCTCCCCAGCTGCAGTGTACAGTATATTTTGCACAGCTGGTCCAGTACGGACAGGCCCAAGGGCTACTGCACGAGCTATTTCTTGTTTGATTTGTTCAAATGCCTGTTGTTGCTCAGGGCCCCACTCAAAATAGTTTCTCTTTCGAGTCACTCGATATAGAGGACTCACAAGCTGACTATAGCCTGGCACATGCATTCTCCAGAATCCCACGAGGCCTAGGAAAGCTTGCGTTTCCTTTTTGCTAGTTGCCGGAGACATTGCTGTTATTTTATTGATCATATCCATTGGAATATGGCGACGTCCATCCTGCCATTTTACCCCCAAGAACTGGATTTCCTGTGTAGGCCCCTTGACCTTGCTCTTTTTAATGGCAAAACCAGCTTTCAGGAGAATTTGGATTATTTTCTTCCCTTTCTCAAAAACTTCTTCTGCTGTGTTGCCCCACGTTGGGCGCCAAAAAGGACTGTGGTGGTTTTACCGTGCTGGGCAGCTAAACCCCACAACCTCTCTCTCACTCCCCCTCCTTTAGATGAGGAGGGGGAGAAGTAAAGCAAAGAACAACTCACGGGTTGAGATAAGGATAATTTAACTAAAGGGAAATAATTATAATAATTAAATAAAGACTACCATGAACTAAACAATTTAACTAAGGGGAAATAAAAGGGAAAGGGGAAAAAGGGAGGAAAACAAACAAACAAAATAAATGAAAGCTATATGGAAGTGCAGAGGAAAGAAATTACTCTCTACTTCCCACAAATGAGCGATGATTGACCACGTCCTTGAAGCAAGGCCTCAACGCACGCAGCCGGTGTTCGAGAGGAGGACCGACGTCTTCTCAATGAGAGCCCACCCCTCCCCTCTTCTTCCTGTTTCCACCTTTTATTGCTGAGTGTGACACCACATGGTATGGAATATCCCTTTGGTTGGTTTAGGTCAGCTGCCCTAGTGATGTTTCTCTCCTCACTTTTTGCCCACCCCCTAGGAGGGTTAGAGAAAGGCCCAATGCTGTGCCACTGCTGCTCAGCAGTAGACACAACACTGGTGTGATAACACTGCTGTTCCAGCTACAAGTACAGAGTACGGCACTGTATGGGCTGCTGCCGGGAAAGTTAACATTCCAGCCAGACCCAGTACACAGAAGTATAAGGCTTTAGTAGACACCGGTGCACAATGTACTATAATGCCATCAAGCTATAAAGGGCCAGAGCCCATCTGTATTTATGGAGTGACAGGGGGATCTCAGCAGTTGACTGTATTGGAGGCTGAAGTGGGTCTGACTGGGAATGAGTGGCAAAAGCACCATATTGTGACTGGCCCGGATGCTCTATGCATCCTTGGCATCTTAGAAGAGGATATTTCAAGGACCCAAAAGGGTTCCAGTGGGCTTTTGGTATAGCTGCCTTAGAGACAGAGGACATTAAACAATTATCTACCTTGCCTGGTCTCTCAGAGGGCTCTTCTGTTGTGGGGTTGCTGAGGGTCAAAGAACAGCAAGAGCCAATCACTACCACAACTGTGCACCGGCAGCAATATCACACCAACTGAGACTCCCTGATTCCCATCCATAAGCTAATTCGTCAATTGGAGAGCCAAGGAGTGATCAGCAAGACTCATTCACCTTTCAATAGTCCCATATGGCCAGTGCGAAAGTCTAATGGTGAGTTTTTATTGGTCTAATGGTGAGTTTTTATTGGTCTAATGGTGAGTGGAGAATAACAGTGGACTATCGTGGCCTGAATGAAGTCATGCCACCACTGAGTGCTGCAGTGCCAGACATTCTGGAACTCCAGTACGAACTGGAATAGAAGGCAGCCAAGTGGTACACCACAGTTGATATTGCTAATGCATTTTTCTCCATCCCTCTAGCAGCAGAGTGCAGGCCACAGTTTGCCTTCACTTGGAGGGGAGTCCAATATACTTGGAATCAGCTGCCCCAGGGGTGGAAACACAGCCCTACCATTTGCTATGGACTGATCCAATCTGCGCTGGAGCAGGGGGAAGCTCCTGAACACCTGCAGTACATCGATGACATTATTGTGTGGCATGGCGACACAGCAGAGGAAGTTTTCGAGAAAGGAAAGAAAATAGTCCAAATCCTTCTGAAAGCCGGTTTTGCCATAAAACAAAATAAAGTCAAAGGACCTGCACGAGAGATCCAGTTTTTAGGAATAAAATGGCAAGATGGACGTCGTCAAATCCCAATGGATATGATCAACAAAATAACAGCTATGTCTCCACCAGCTAGCAAAAAAGACACACAGACTTTCCTAGGTGTAGTGGGGTTTTGGAGAATGCACATCCCAAATTACAGTCTGATTGTAAACCCGCTCTACCAAGTAACCCGTAAGAAGAATGAGTTTGAATGGGGCCCTGAACAACAACAAGCCTTTGAACAAATCAAGCAGGAAATAGTCCATGCAGTAGCCCTTGGGCCAGTTCGAACAGGACCAGATGTAAAGAATGGGCTCTACACTGCAGCCGGGGAGAATGGCCCCACCTGGAGCCTCTGGCAGAAAGAACCTGGGGAAACTCGAGGTCGACCCCTGGGGTTTTGGAGTCGGGGATACAGAGGATCTGAGGCCCACTATACTCCAACTGAAAAGGAGATATTGGCAGCATATGAAGGAGTTCGATCTGCTTCGGAGGTGGTCGGTACTGAAGCGCAGCTCCTCCTAGCACCCCGACTGCCGGTACTAGGCTGGATGTTCAAAGGAAGGGTCCCCTCTACACATCATGCAACTGATGCTACATGAAGCAAGTGGGTTGCACTGATTACTCAGCGGGCTCGAATAGGAAACCCCAGTCGCCCAGGAATATTGGAAGTGATTATGGACTGGCCAGAAAGCAAATACTTTGGTATATCATCAGAGGAGGAGGTGGGTCGTGCTGAAGAAGCCCCACTGTACAAGCTACCTGAAAGTATGCCCTGTTCACTGATGGGTCCTGTCGTATTGTGGGGATGCATAGGAGATGGAAGGCTGCTGTATGGAGTCCTACACAACGAGTTGCAGAAGCAGCTGAGGGAGAAGGTGAATCGAATCAGTTTGCAGAAGTGAAGGCTGTTCAGCTGGCTTTAGATATTGTCGAATGAGAAAAGTGGCCTGTTCTTTATCTCTACACTGATTCATGGATGGTAGCAAATGCCCTGTGGGGATGGTTACAGCAATGGAAGCAAAACAACTGGCAGCGCAGGGGCAAACCCATCTGGGCTGCTGCATTGTGGCAAGATATTGCTGCTCGGGTAGAGAACCTGGCTGTAAAGGTACGCCACGTGATGCTCATGTGCCCAAGAATCGGGCTACTGAACAACATCAAAACAACCAGCAGGTGGATCAGGCTACTAAGATTGAAGTAGCTCAGGTGGACCTGGATTGGCAGCATAAAGGTGAATTATTTATAGCCCGATGGGCCCATGACACCTCAGGCCATCAAGGTAGAGATGCAACATACAGATGGGCTCGTGATCGAGGGGTGGACCTGACCGTAGACGCTGTAGCACAGGTTATTCATGACTGTGAAACGTGCAGCAATCAAGCAAGCCAAACGGCCAAAGCCTCTTTGGTATGGAGGACGATGGCTGAAATATAAATATGGAGAGGCCTGGCAGATTGATTACATCACACTCCCTCAAACCCTCAACGGCAAGCACCATGTACTTACAATGGTGGAAGCAACCACCGGATGGCTGGAAACATATCCTGTGCCTCCTGCCACCGCCCGGAACACTATCCTGGGCCTTGAAAAGCAAGTCCTATGGCGACATGGCACCCCAGAAAGAATAGAGTCAGACAATGGGATTCATTTCCGAAACAACCTTATAGACACTTGGGCCAAAGAACATGGCATTGAGTGAGTGTCATCACTACTATGATTACTATATACCATAGATGAAAATGGTGATTAATCAGAATGTATTGGAAAGAGTGTAACCTGAGCATGACGTAAATGGTATGGGATAAGGGGTGGATATATGTCCTGGTTTCAGTTAGGACATGGGCTGTTCATATTTCTGTCCATTGGTAATAATGTTCTCACTTAAACAATGAAGGAGTTTAGAATCTGAATCATCTAGGATTAAGAAAGAAGTTCCTTAGCTTATTCTTACCATAGCCTTAAGTAGTCTCTTAAGTATCTTTCTCCCCCTTTCCCCAAAAAACAAAGTTGTTATGGTGGCATACTCTGTTTTTGCAAACACACTTTGCAATGTTGGTAGCTTCTGGGTACTTAAAACTTCTATCTTATACAAGTAATTTGTTTCTATATTGTGTAGTACATGCTTCAAAGGACCCAGGACCAAGATGAAAATGGTGCTTTGGAAGCTTGTGAGTTTTGGCTGACTTTGACTGAACAGCCCATTTGTAAAGATGTATTATGTCGGCATCTTACTAAGTAAGTATAAGTAATTACAACTCTTTTTTTTTTTATAGTCATCTTTAAACTTCAATTGACTTGTTCTTAGTTACTCTTATAAAGATTGTATCTAGCTTGCAGCATCTTTAGAAGAGATTTCCTGTAGCTAGTTCTTCTACTTAGTAAAAATGTTTGTAGCACAGTTCGTTGAAAAGACTTATGAGAATTTCTTACCCAGCTAGCTCCAGAAGCAACCTAACTCTGTCACTGTGGTGTTTTACCTCAGGCTTAACAGCCTGTTAAGCATCAAATGGATACAAAGATATAATGTGTGTTTAAGCTCAAACATCAGGGGCGACCTTATTGCTCTCTACAGGTACCTTAAAGGAGGCTGTAGCGAGGTGTGGGTTGGTCTGTTCTCCCACATGCCTGGTGACAGGACGAGGGGGAATGGGCTAAAGTTGTGCCAGGGGAGTTTTAGGTTGGATGTTAGGAAGAACTTCTTTACCAAAAGGGTTGTTAGGCATTGGAATGGGCTGCCCAGGGAAGTGGTGGAGTCACCATCCCTGGACGTCTTTAAAAGACGTTTAGATGTAGAGCTTAGCAATATGGTTTAGTGGAGGACTGTTAGTGTTAGGTCAGAGGTTGGACTCGATGATCTTGAGGTCTCTTCCAACCTAGAAATTCTGTGATTCTGTGATCTCCACGTGACATTGCCTATAATATCTGGCATAACACAGTACACATAAACTTGATGACTGCCATTTTGGGGATCACTGTGCAATGCTTCTGGGTGCACAGTCATGCCCATCTTTATAAACATAACAAAATGACATAAGATCACTTAGAACTAGGAATCAATTTTGTATTAATTGTCACTGCAATTTAGGCTTGAACAAAGCATGTATAATGTGTTCCTTTATACTTCTTCAGACCAGATTGCCTGTAGTGTTTTGTAAGTTCTAAAAAGTTATTATAAGCCTCAAAATGTAGGTCCTAGATTGAATGGAAATGAATATCCATGTTTGAGATTTATACATCTGCATGTCTGCAGCAGTGTTTGTAGCTTGTTTCATACTAATCTGAAGTCTTTTGTAATAATTAATGGATTCTTCAATGTTCCCAGTAAATGGAGACTGTTTTTTTATGTATGCATGGAAGTTTTTTGAAAATACTAGGGCAGTTCTGTCTGTGATTCTGTTCTTACTCTCAAGATGTTGAGAGTAAAGATGCTTTCTTTTTGACAGAAATGAGAATTTTAGATGAGAAGCAATTTAAAAAATCAACAAAATTTCAGTTTTTATAAGCAATCAGAAAGTAGAGAATTGAGATTAAAACATATTTTTTAGCACTGAAAGTAGGGGTTGAAAACAGGGAAAATAATGTTATGAGAAATGATTTTTAAGTTTTAAAATGATTTTACTTAATTCCTACTCCCGTAGCTCAAAAGACAAAAGAATGATAGTATAATTCTTGATTCTACTCACCCCCCTTCCCACTACACATCATATTTACACTGAGAAGGTGAGTAGTATGAAATTTTAACCTCTCTTGACATTGCAAGAGCTTTATGGTTGATTTTTTTTTTTTTAAGAAGCTTTTAAATTTCTTGGAAAACAGATGAGTAATGTGAAATTTCTCTCATGATCTTTCAATGTTATGTTTATTGCAAGCAACTTGTTTGTTGATGAGTCCAGTTTGAATAGGGCGCTCTGAAAGTCTGTCAATACTTGATGACAACCTCAAAAATTTTTATATTAAATTAAGGGTGGGGCAAGATCTTCTAAAAACCTGTTTATGTGAAATCTAATTTCTTGTTCCATTTTGCTCCTGTAGGCTTTCTTACAAAATACATAGCTTCTGCGTACTTCATGAAGTATGTTGCAGAAATGCCAGCAAATTGGTATTAATCTGAATACTTAGTATTCTTTCATTAAAAGTTCAGAAAGTAACATACCATTGAAATGTGTGAATGTTATTGCTGGCCTGATTACTCCTCAGTTTCAGAATGTACAGGGACTGAGTCTGTCACACGTGCTGAGTCAGTCCATGGTGATTTTATTAGATTGATTTGATTTGTAATACATAATGTTTATTTTTATAGATTTTGTTGTGGTGAATATATTTTTCATGTAAACTATTTGCCTTTTTTCCCCCTAGTACTTTTTCAGTTTTTTACAGTTGGAGTCTCATAGCTATTAACAGTTTAATAACTAAGTGAAGTTCTCATATAGATTAGTCAAGATTTCTATGTTGGGGACTTGCCTTAAGGAGTGATACTTCAAAGTAATCACAGAAGGTGAAAACTTCCATCTTTCAGTATTGAGATAGGGTCCTCAGCCAAAAATAAAGTGACAAGTACTATTGGAGAGAACCAACTTATTTATCAAGCATATTATGAGAGTTTGAATTATTACTGAAAAGCTTTAGACAATATCTGAAAGGTGTTTCAGAATAAGTTTGATCTTATGGAAAAATATCCTGTTTTTAAAGTGTAAAACTCAGTTGTGCCACCTGTCTGCCTCTAGTTAGAAAGCTTGTTAAATTAACACTTCTGCAGATTACAAAGTATTGATGAACTTAATGAAGTGAAACTTAGTTTAGGTACTAGCTTTTGTTATCAGGGTGAAGTTGTGGGTTTTTCTTTTCTTTTGTTGTGTTTTTTAGTTTGTGGTTTGTGTGTTTTGTTTTGTTTTTTAATTGGGGGGGGGATAATTACAATCAAAATTATGGCCCAGATAACTGAAAATTAGCTTGCCTTATTTATGTATTATTTTGAAATGTATCAATATTTCTTTGCAGGCTGATAAATGGTATGAGATATTCAGAGATAGATATTATTTTGCTGAAGGTGAGCATTGATTTCTTTTGCTCTGTGGGAATATCTGCTTAGCTTCTGACCTGTTGTTATGGTTTAAACCCAGTAGGCAGCTAAGCACCACACAGCCTCTTGCTCACGCTAGCTGGATGTGGGGAAGAGAATCAGAAAGGCAAAAGTGAGAAAACTTGTGGGGTTGAGATAAAGACAGTTGGGGGGGGGGGGGGGGCAAAAAAACAGTAACCCCCCCAACCAAAGGGAAAAACAAAACAAGTAATGCACAATGCATTTGCTCACCACCAGCTCACCAATGACCAGCCAGGCCCCAAACAATGGTAACACCCCGGCTAATTCCCTCCAGTTTTATTGTTGAGCATGATATCATATGGTAAGAAATAGCCCTTTAGACAGTTTAGATCAGCTCTCCTGGTTGTGTCCCCTCCCAGCTTCTTGTGTACCCCCAGCGTCCTTGCTGGCAGGGTAGCATGAGAAGCATGAGAGTCCTTGACTCTGTGTAAGCACTGCTCAGCAACAACTAAAACATTGGTGTGTATCAGCACTATTTTCATCACAAATCCAAAACTTAACACCATACAAGCCTCTATAAAGAAAAATAACTTGAGCCCAGTCAAATGAACACACCTGTAAATCGGAATGATTCAGCTGGTAGGCCAGACCCAGTCTTCCATCTGTTCAATGGAGAATTATCTTTCTGGGGCAAGGTGTGCTGTTCCAACTACTGAATGCTAACTGTTACCATGCTTGTTGGAAAATAATCCATGGCGTTTCCTGCTTTGCCCTGACCTTCTCTCACCCAACTTAGGCAGAGCTGGGATACTTTTACCCAAGAACTATTGTAACAATGCAGCCTAAAAAAAATGTTCAGAATTAGTTCTAATGCCCTTCTAGACTGAACTACACTTTTTCCATCACAGTGTTTTAGGATATGCCTCTGTACCAGAATTTCTCTATCACTTCTTTCCAATTCATTCACATTGAGAGTGATTTCTTAACAAGACAGATACTTTGTGCTTTTATGTGAGCTTAACTCTCTTGCTTTTTTTTTTTTTTTTTTCCCCTGTTATTTTCTGGTAAATACTGTAGCAGAATGCAGGAATAATAACATTTTTAGTTAGCTGGGTAGCACAAGTGGGAGGTGAATCTTTCATGTGGTTATGAAATTCTGAACTGAAATTTATACTGCGTTCTTAACTTCCTTAAGCAATATAGTTACACTGATGAAATATTTTGATGACAGGGGGATATTGAAGAAGATGAAGCTATTCCAGATAGTGAACAGGACATAAGACCTCGTTTTCATCGTTCACGGACAATGGCTCAGCAACATGAAGAAGATGGTATTGAAGATGATGACAATGATGATGATGAACTTGATGATGATGATGATACTATTTCTGACTGGAATTTAAGTATGTCAAAGTAATGTGTAAAATGTTTTAAAATATAACTAAAAAAAATCCCACAGTAAAAATAGGACTTTGTATAGGAATACAGAAACTTTGCTTTTGAACAGAAAAACAGAAAAAGAATCATCTCCTGATATAATTGGTGGTTTGGGGGGGTGTTCTTTCAGATGATATTTGAACTATATAACTGCATTGAGAAAAGCTTGCTATCTGTAAGCTTATTTCTTATTGTGAATATGGCAGATGGAGCTGCAAACATAATGGATGTAATTTAACAGATGCTTTGGAGTTAGAATTTTAATTCTACAGAATAATACAAATCATATAACACAAATCATAGATCACCTGTTTAGCTTTACCTTTAAAAAAAAAAGTTCTTACACATTGTTCATAGCTGGGGGAAGCTTAAATAGTGCTTTCTTTTACTTCAGTCTACACTCTGAAACTGGCTACTGATGAGAAGTTTGCTTCTAACCAGAACATAGTACCTCAGTTATGAAGAGTTGGAGATAGCTGTGAGGAAACCATAGTTTTGATGGTCTGTGTATATGTCATAGGATCTTTAGGAATTTTTATTATTATTATTATTATTATTTAAGTTCAGTGATAGCAGACAACAAGCAGAATTTTGGCAAATCTGATTTAAATATACTTTGCAAGCAGCCTCATTCTGGAACAGGCAAGGATTTGTCTTCTGACTATCTGCTTCCACATGAGATAGATATGTAGCTGTCACACCGTCTTTTTTGTTGGTTCTAGTGCTGACCACCTGAAAACGTAGAACACATTCTCAAGTGGGTTATCATAGAATATCCCAAGTTGGAAGGGACCCATGAGGATCATCGAGTCCAACTCCTGGGTCCCCAAAGGACCACCCAAAAAATCAGACCATGTGTCTGAGAGTGTTGTCCAAATGCTTCTTAAACTCCAGCATGCTTGGTGCCATGACCACTTCTCTGAGGAGCCTGTTGTAATTCCTGACCATCCTCTCGGTGAAGAACTTTTTCCCGATATCCAGCCTGAACCGCCCCTGTCACAGCTTCAAACCGTTCCCTTGGGTGCTATCACTGGTCACCAGAGAGAAGAGATCAGCACCTGCCCCTCTGCTCCCCCTCATGAGGAAGCTGTAGACTGTGATGAGGTCTCCCCTCAGTATTCTCTTCTTCAGGCTGAACAAACCAAGTGACCTCAGCCACTCCTCGTACATCTTCCCCTCTAGACCTTTCACCATCTTTGTAGCCCTCCTTTGGACACTCTCTAACAACTTTATGTCTTTCTTATACTGTGGTGCCCAAAACTGCACACAGTCCTCAAGGTGAGTCTGCACCAGTGCAGAGTAGAGCAGGACAATCACTTCCCTTGACCAGCTAGCAATGCCGTTCTTGATGCACCCCAGGATAGGGTTGGCCCTCCTGGCTGCCAAGGCACACTGCTGGCTTATGTTCAGCTTGCTATCAACCAAAACTCCCAGATCCCTTTCTGCAGGGCTGCTCTCCAGCATCTCGTCCCCCAGTCTGTATGTATAACCAGGGTTGTGCCTTCCCAGGTGCAGAATCTGGCACTTGCTCTTGTTAAACTTCATATTGTTGCTGAAGGGTTATTTCCAGTCCAAGAGCTGACTTCTCAGTTATGATCCTTTAGATAAAGTGAGGAAGTATGACTGCTTGGGGCCATTAGAAATTTATATTTGATGTGGATTAACTTGAGAAAATATGTGTTCTTTATGAATCTATAAAATCTATAATTAGATTTACTTATATTAATAGGAAATCATACTGTAGGTTTTTTTTGACAACTTAATAATGTGATTTTGAACTACTTCATTCAGTCCCTGAGAAGCCATAGAAATGAAATGCCTGATCTTGGTGGCTGCCTCAGTTCTGGTTCAGAAGGTTCTCAACAATTGTACTTCAACTTGTCCTTGCACTTTTTTTTTTCTTCTCACTGTATCATGAAATACATATTACAGGAAAGTTTCTTCCCTAAAGAACCCTTTTTTCAGTTTTGAAATTTAGATGATTCGTCCACATAATTTTTATTTTTTCTTACAGAGCCTTGAGTTTTCATAACAGATGAATGTACCTTGAAGTTTATGGATCAAAAAAATTTGGCACATATCTAAATTTTTAAATTATTTATGGTGGTTTTACCCTGCTGGGCAGTTGAGCTACACCACAACTGCTCTCTTGCTCCCCCTCCTAAAAGAAAACAGGGGAGAAAATATGATGGTAAAGGCTCAAAGGTTGAGATAAGGACTGGGTGATCACTCACCAATTATTGTCACAGGCAAAACAGACTCAGCATAGGAAGATTAATATAATTTATTACCTATCACTAGCAGACTAGAACAGTGAGAAACTAAAAATACCTTCCCTCCCCCCTCCACCCTCTTCAACCTCCTCCCCTGAGCAGCACAGGGGAATGGGGGTTGTGGTCAGTCTATAGCACTTCCTCTCTGCCACTCCTTCACAGTCACTCTCTTCTCTTGCTCCAACATGGGGTTAATCCCACGGGATGCAGTCCTTCCCGAACTGATCCTGCGTGGACTTCTCACAGGCAGCAGCTCTTCAAGAACTGCTCCAGATATGGGTCCGTACCACGGGGTATATCCATCAGGAGCACGCTGCTCCACCTTGGGTCCCCCACAGGCAGTAGCTCCTGCCAGGTCACCTGCTCATGTGTGGGCTCCTCTCCATGAGCTAGAGGTCTGGCCTGGAGTCTGCTCCATCAGGGGCTCAACATGGGCTGCTGCCTCCTTCAGGTCAGATCCACCTGCTCTACGATGGGCTCCTCCATGGGCTGCAGTGTGGAAATCTGCTCCACCGTGGTACACCGTGGGCTGCAGGAGGATAGCCTGTTCTACCATGGTCCTCTCCACAGGCCACAGTGGAACTTCTACTTTGGCACCTGGAGTACCTCCTCCCCCTCCTTCACACACCTTGGTGGCTGCAGGGCTGTTTCTTAGAGGCCACCTCTACAGCCCCCTGCTACCAAACCCTTGCCATGTAAAAACAATACATTATTATTTTTGAAGAAAATATGGGCATAAATATGCTTATTTTTATAAATTCTCTTATTAGTTATTTTTTAGATTCATAACACTGTTGTTGTCACTGTTGTGTGTAGAGATTGCAGAATTAAATACATATTTCCTGAAAATCATAGTTGAAATTGACAGAGAATGCCCTGTGGTCCAGAGTTTTGATTAAAATGGCAAGGAAGCTAAAGCTACTGTGAGTGGTAGCCTGAAAGAGAAAGAGCAGAACAGTTGGGGAAATCTGTATTGAAATATGTCATCTGGGCTCGAGAGATTTCGGATTATCTGAAATTCAGAATTTCGTGCCCTATTTCTTAGCCTCTGTTGTATATTTGATTTCCAGTTTGAACAGAAAGGAAACATCAGTGCAGCCTAACAGTTAACAGCATTGTTTACTAATTACACCTGGTAATTAATTATGGGAGCCCTCCATTTTTTGCCTCTAGTAGAAAGCTGAAACAGCCTTAGCTAATAACAGCATGTATTGATCTTTGTTGAGAGTTGGTGATGTTTATTATTTTGTAATTGAGATGTGCTCTGTGTTGAGGGTTTATGTTTTGATTCATGCAAATCTGTTGGACCTCATCTAGGAGCAGAGCAGAAAGGTTAATATTTATTATCTATTCTAATAGTTCCTTCCTCCCGGCTGAAACTTATCTGTGTCATATTTGGGTCTACTAACAGTTCAGGTCCATTTTAGGATTTCTGCATGTTACGTAGAGCTTAGGGATATGGTTTAGTGGGGACTGTTAGCGTTAGGTCAGAGGTTGGACTCGATGATCTTGAGGTCTCTTCCAACCTAGAAATTCTGTGATTCTGTGTGTGATTCTGTATGCTATGTATGTTTTGCCTGATATCTGTCTAGTGTGTAATTTTGTTCCATTTGCACCATTTCTAAGAGATTAATAAGGACCCGAGATTTTAATAACCAAAAAAAAAGCAGTATAAATTCTATAATACAAAGTTTCTTTACAAAACAATCTTAGAATTGTTTTTGTAGACATAACACCACAGCAGAAAAATAGTAAGGATTTCTTAATCATATTTTGAAGTTGTTACTGATTTTTCTTTTATGTGTTTTTATTTGGTAAAAACACAAGATTAAAAGCTTTCAAATTATTTTTGAGGTGTTCTTTGTACTGGTGCATCAGAAAAAAGCAATAATGTATAAGAGCTCAGAACAGAGGCTGATGGATTCCTTTCAGTCTGTAGAGACTGATTTTTATTATTTTTTTTATTAATTTATTTTTACTTTAATTTGGTTTGAAACATGGATCGTGTTTGAACATTTTTGTTTCAATCAAATGCTAATTTTTTTTAGGTCATCACTCCTTAGTTTCTCCAGTATGTTACATTCATGTCACAGACCTTACCTCTTCCTTAGTGTTACACCATCCTGAAATTACATAGTGTATGCAATGTTGCAATATGATTGTGTGGTTCCTGTAAGTGAGAGTTTCAACTTCCCCAGTGTATATGTCTTTTTAGTGGTTATTCTAAATACTGCAAAACTGGTAGCTGTAGCTTTTCACCAGCACACAGTAGATCACCATGTATTGTAATGAAATGGAAGTATCCTTCTTTCTAATGCCCTGAGACTTCACTGGCGGCTCAAAGTTAAAATAAGAATTATACTAACTACAACTGGTTGTATAATAAGCAGAGATTCTTGCTGTTGATTCCCCTCAGGGAAATGTTCTGCTGCTGCTTTAGATGTCCTGGCCAATGTACATGTACATGATGAACTTCTGCCATACATCTTGCCTCTTTTGAAGGAACTGCTCTTCCATCCAGAATGGGTAGTTAAAGAATCTGGTATTCTTGTGCTTGGAGCAATTGCTGAAGGTAAGGCAGCAGTGCGTATCAGATTGCTGTGTTTTTAATTAGCTCTAAAGTAGCTCTGTGATTCATTCTAGGTGCATTTACTTGTGTACTGCATCCAGGTCTGGAGCCCCCAGCACAAGAAGGCTATTGATTTGTTAGAGCGGGTCCAGAGTAGGACCACAAAGATGACTGGGGGGGGCTGGAGCACCTCTCCTATGAAGAAAGGCTGACAGAGCTGGGGCTGTTCAACCTAAAGAAGAAAAGGCTCCGAGGAGACCTCATTGCGACCTTTCAGTACATAAAGGGGACTTTTAAAAAACATGGAGAGCCACTCTTTGCTCATGCAAAAAAATGACAGGACAAGGGGGAGTGGTTTTAAACTAAAAGAGAGGAGATTTAGATTAGAGGTTAGGAGGAAATTCTTCACTCAGAGGGTGGTGAGGCACTGGAACAGGCTACCCAGAGAGGCTGTGGATGCCCCATCCCTGGAGGTGTTCAAGACCACGTTAGATGAGGCCCTGGGCACCCTGATCTAGTGGGTGGCATCCCTGCCTATGTCAGGGAGGTTGGATCTAGATGATCTATGAGGTCCCTTCCAACCCGAGCCATTCTATGATTCTGTGATAACTTCTATTTCTTTGTTCTTAGTCACAAGCTTGGCCTTCTGTCTGTATTTCTATCATCTATGTCCATTTTGCAAAATGAAGGAATACATTTGGGTCCATTCCTGGATTATCTTTCTTTTTCACAGTGCCTTTTTCTTTGTTGCTAGAAAACTTTTGTTGATTTTGATTTCAAGACAAGCAAGGTAAAAGTTCTTCTAGCAAGTGTATTACTGCCCTTGTTGACTTGAAAGGTGTAGCTTTTATTGCTGCTCAGTATTTGTGTGATGCTAGGAGAAGACAAGAAAATTAGATTTCTCAATGAATCCTTTTAAATGATGTGATTATTTGTTATAAAGGTCAAATTTTTCTCTACTTGTTTTAGTCACTGAGTTGACTGATGTAGGACATGCAAATTTTATAAACTCATTTTACTTAGATCTACGTGTTGTAATCCATTTAATAAAACAGTATTTCTAGAGATTGGCAAAACACTGAAGTAGAAATATGGTTGAAGTTAATATAAATGTGATTGTAGATTTTATTTATTGTTTATGGTAAGGTTTCTTTTTAGGACTTAGGATTGCTTTGTATATTGTTAAAATGTATTGCTACATGATAAAGAATGAAAATATGTCCCTTCTAGGAAATAAAAAAAAAAAAAAAAAAAAAAAGTTTTGGTTCTGGTACTGCAATAACTATATTTTTTCCTTATAGGCTGCATGCAGGGTATGATTGCATATCTTCCTGAGCTGATCCCTCACCTTATTCAGTGCCTTTCCAACAAAAAGGCTCTTGTGCGCTCCATTACATGCTAGACTCTTAGTCGCTATGCACACTGGGTAGTTAGTCAACACCCAGACACATACTTGAAGCCATTAATGACTGAGTTGCTAAAGCATATCCTGGATAGCAACAAGAGAGTACAAGAAGCTGCCTGCAGGTAAGCCAAAGCTTCAAAACCAAAAAGTACTGTTCATGACACTGCTTTTTTATGGAAAGATATTTTAATGCCTTTATCAATGAATGCATGACTTCATTTCTAGTGTTTATTTTATTTTATTTTATTTTATTTTATTTTATTTTATTTTATTTTATTTTATTTTATTTTATTTTTAACTTGAGTAGGTTCAGCTGTTTCTTGAGTAGTCACAAATTACTCTTGAGTTGTAATAAGTCAAGGGTCCCAGCAGCTCCCTCAGCTGCCTCAATGCCAGAAAAAAAGCCCTGCCCACCTCGATGCCCCGCTCCACTGCAGAATGTGTCTGCCCTGGAGCCGATCACCTCGGTGAGTGGCTGCAAAATGTCAAGTCAAAACATACTAGCTTTATAAATAGCAATATAATTTAGCAATACTTCTTGGAGAGGAGCAAAAACAACCTGCATCCTTATAGTAAATAGCTGCACGGATCATTAGTCTACTATATTGAAAATTGGTTGTAGGATACTATATGTTTTCATCACTATCTTCTGTATCATCTCAGATGCCTAACTTTCATTTCTGTGCTACTGAGAAACTGCTCCTTTAGTTGGGGGTACCCAAAAAGATATTGAAACATGTTTTCCTGCTCACGTTCTATGCCTTTCTGAAAGAATACTTCAAAATAATATAATAAAAGAATAAATAAAATAATGCTAGTCACTCAAAGCGTTCACAGTTGCACTGTTAAGAAAAAGGCATTTGTGTACTTGGTAGAGGGCTAAGTAGGAGCTTGTTCACCTCATATTTTATTGTTTCTCTGAAGTGGCACATACTGGGGACTTTTGTTTGCTTTGTTGTTTTTTTTTTTTGTTTTGTTTTGTTTAATGCTTATTTAACACTTGACAAAGGAGCTGTAAAGTTTCCATGATGTCATGATTTGTGCATTGACCAAGGCTGGCTAAAATTGTTTGTCAGCTGTCTTTGCTTCTAGTTTTCCATGCCTTTGTGTCTGTTTTTCTATGTAGTTAACTGCTGAGAATACAGTCTGATATTGGTGCTGTACTGGCACAACAGCACTGGGGCTTCTAGATGCAGCTGCAGCAGTAGACATTAAATATAGTGAGCTGTTTTTAGCTGAAATAAGCATTTGTTGTTATGGTTCCTACTATTGCAATTAATACATTGCAACTTATGTATAGTAATGCTGGGGGGGAATGGGGTGGGCTTCCTGTGTACACATAACAGGAATATTTTTGAATTTTCTTGATCACAGTTTAAGAGCTGAATCCTTATGTGTTTGTTCAAAATAGAATGAGATTACCTCAGTAATACCATTTTAAAAACATACCTTGGATGAATTTGAGAACTAAATACAATTTTATGTTTAAACAGAAATGGGTAGTGTGGGGTGTTTTGGGGTGGTGTTGTTTTTCAAGGTACTGACTGACCTGTTGTGTTTTCGTGGGTTTTGTTTATTTGTTTTGTTTGTTTTGGTCCTTAAGTGCATTTGCTACTCTAGAAGAAGAGGCTTGTACAGAGCTTGTTCCTGATCTTGCATATATACTTGATACTTTGGTCTTCGCATTTAGTAAATACCAGCATAAAAACCTGCTGATTCTTTATGATGCTATAGGAACTCTAGCAGATTCTGTAGGACATCATCTAAATACATGTAAACCAGTGAGTATACCTTATGTTCTGTAAAAGCACTTATCATATATTGAAAAACTGGCTCAGTGGTTATTGCAATGTGCTTTACATGTTACAAAAGAGAAATGCTGATCTTTCTGCGTGGATTTTGATAATACTAAATATATACATGTAAAATACATAGACTGCCTTGCCTAATACACAATTATTCTACTATTATACAAATACTTTCCATTTTTAATAAATGTCTGTGTATGTGGTGGCTTGTGAAATGTGCTTTTCATCATGATTTTTTTTCCTGTTCTCAATTTTTCAGCTCAGAGGAGATATGTATATCAATATAAATGTTAAATAGGACTTCATAGAAATTGGTGCAATGTGTGCTAATTTCTAATGAGTGGTGGTTGTTTTGTTTTGTTTTGTTGTTTTTTTGGGGGGGTAACCGCTTTCAGTATAGCTAAGCTGTTCTGTGTGTCCCTTTTCCAGTGTAGTAGAGCACATCATCGGTAGAAATTGCTTTATCAGAGAGTACAATAGACATGCAAATTTATGTATAAACACAGAATACTTTGGACAAAGCACAGATAACACACAACATGGGCAAAAAAAACATTTTTTTTGTTTTGTTTTGTTTTTGTTTTGTAGCATACATTTGTTTATTAATAGCATATGCGTATGTGTTGTGTGCATCTTCTTATGACAGCTATTGAAATTTGTTTTATTTCTATGTAGTGCTTCACATGGCACAGGCACGCTAGAATAAAACAGTTTGGGTTGTTTCCATGGTATTTTACTTGCTGTCCAAGACCCGATACTATCAAAGGACCTTTTTTTCAATCTCTCTCTGGCCCTGGTCAGCTTAACACTTGACAGCACCTGAAGGAAGGAAGCTAAATGCAAGATCCTGCTGATGGTGGGACTTTCTTTAGTCACTTAGAATAGTCTGTCTTTGGACATAGCATTAGCTGACAACATCTGATGGATCTTTTGATACGTTTTGCTATAAATGAAGTCTCAACTCAATCTGAATTTTGTAATATTTATAAAACAAATATTCATAAAAGGCAAGTAAACAGCGCTGGGTGTACGGGGAGTCTATGCTCCACCAACACGCACACATGAACATCAAAGATTCTAAATATACAGAACATTGCTTTTACATACTAAACCCAAGTATGCCTATACATATGTACAATCAGAAAAGGTAACAAACAATCCTTTAAGTTCCATGACTTAACAGTCTCCATTTTCCATTCCTTTTGTCTCAAGTCTCAAATGAAGTCTCAACTCTGAATTTTTCATCACTATCTGCCTTCTGTTTTTCCCCATCTCTCCTCACATAGACCTTTTCTGCTTCCCTCAATAATTCTTCTAATCCTTTTTCATGCCAATCATCAAGTTTCTCCAATTTCTTTCGGATGTCTTCCCAGGATTTTGCTACAAACTGGGTTCTCAACAGTGCCCCTCCTGCAGGGGAATCAGTATCTATACCCAAGTACATCTGAAGGCTTTTTCTCAGCCTGTCTAACCATTCAGTTGGAGATTCATCTCTGCACTGACACTCGTTAAAAGCTTTATTTATATTTTGTCCCCTTGGAACCGATTCCTTTATCCCTTGTATCATTATGGTCCTAAGATCCCTCATATTTTGCCTCCCCTGAGCAGCCTGATGATCTCAGTTAGGGTTGGTATTTGGCCATTTCACATCCCCTGGAGGACCTCCCTGATTTTGTCTTTCCCACAGTCTCATTCCTGCTTGCCTGATCATTCCTCTTTCTTCTGTAGTGAAGAGGATTCCTAATATGGACTGCATTTCTTCCCAGGTATACGTGTTTGGACCTAGGAACTGGTCCAATCTTTCGGCAACTCCTAAAGGGTCATCTAAAAGGTTTCCCATTTCCTTCTTAAAATTTCTTACATCTGACGTGTTCAAAGGAACCACTACAAACCCTATTCCCCCCTGGTTCCCCCCAAGGGGTACCTCCCTCAAAGGGTAAAGGCCTCCTAAATCATCAGTCCGGCCTCGTGTTTCACTTTCCTCCCTTTCTGTGGCTCTTATCTTACTTCTAGTCCTTTGTGCAGGAGGAGAGGGATAGAGAACAGGCCGTGGGCAATCGACTTTCAAAATGTGGCGGTTCTGGTTGCCATGAATAGGGAGGGGGTATATTATCCAGAGGTCCCCATTCTTCCTTTCCCCTGTCAGTTCTTGTATTTAAAGCAAATATTTGTTTTGGGGGAAATGCGTTTGAGGCTCCTACCCACAGAGCTGCATAATTGCTTTCTTCTTGGTTAAAAGGCTCCTTAGAGTTAACATAGTGGTTTAATGCCTGACACACCCAATCCTCAAAGGATCCAAAAAATGGCCAAAAAACATGTGGCCTTAAAGGTTCCTTTGGCCATTTTATCATACAAAATTGAGCCATTTTCTCTTTATTTTTTCCTTTCATCGATTCCCAAACATCCCAATATTTTAACATTATCCCTAATGGGCTTTCTGGTGGAATGTCTGGGTTCTCTGAGTCTCCCAGGTTGGAGAATCTACTTTCCCCCAGACCCATCCTGGAACCTTCAAATAAGTTCCGAATCCCTGAAACCCTTAAAGAGGTTCCGAATCTCTGGAATCCTCTAAGAGGTTCCAAATCCCTGGCCGAATCTCTGGAAGCTTAAAATAAGTTCCAAATCCCTGGAAACCTTAAAGAGGTTCCGAATCCCTGGCTGTGTTTGTGTAGAGGTGTCTTGCAAGTGGTTAACCCACCCACGAAGTCCTAGAACAATCGCTTCGGTCCTTCACCCGCCGAGTCCCTCGCGGGAGATCGGAACCGCGGTTAGAAGACCTCCGCACTCGCTTCGGAACTACGTTCCGTCTCAGTCACACCCTTATACACAGTCACACAGCCAAATCCCACCCAACCAAACGGTATACCGGTATACTCACAAATCCTCTTCATTCAGGTCTTCGCGCGCAAGACTACGGGTCACTGACGGAGAGCTCTTTTTTTTTTTTTTTTTTTTTACTTGCCTCTTATGTTCGAAATCTTGTTGAACTCTAGCACTGCTATCAGCAAGGGCCACTAGGTGGGGCGCCTCCCTTTACCGGTCGCAGATCCAAAGTCCAAGAAGATCACGTCAGGGTCACCAATTTGTTATAAATGAAGTCTCAACTCTGAATTTAGTAACATAAAAGAATATTTATAAAAGGCAAGTAAACAGCGCTGGGCGCGCAGGGAGTCTATGCTCTACCAACACGCACACGCAACCATCGAACTTTCCAAATATATATAGGACATTGCTGTTACATATTTACAAGAAACCCGAGTACGCCTATACATATGGATATCCTATCCTCGCTTCATATTATAATTCTCTTTGTGGTGGTCGTTGTGGGTGAAAGGCTCATGGTTTCCCCATCACCATTAGCAACCTTTTGTTCCAGACTGCAGGAGCGGCTTCGACTGTCTCCCTCTTCTTCTGCACATGCTCTGCCCACCACAAGGTTCCCGAAAGCAACAAAACATGATTGCTTTTCCCGCGTTTCGTTAACACTTGAAACCACACTAAACAATAAATGTTAACTGTTCTAACCAGCAACCCCCCCCCCCGCCCCCACTCAGAGAAGCTCGTACAGAAAGTTGCTGGAAACAGGCGCACTGGAGCTGGAGAGAAGCTCGAGCTGAGAGAAGCGGACCCGTGCACACAACTGCCTCTTGCTGGTAAGCAGTTGAGCATTATGGGGAATCATACGTCCTTAGGAACAAAGACTGTCCTGGTAACCTTACAGCTTATTCTCCTTATTAACAATCGGACAGTTTATGATCCTGAAATATGGGACCAAACTGAGGTCAAGGTGTGGGACTCTGCAACTAAAAATGACTGGGATTGCTCAGCACCTGGCAAGCAGTCTCTGAGGCCTTAAAGAGCCATGTGGAGCCACAATCACAAACGTGTGGCTTGCCAGATAGTGAGGGAGCTGCGGGCTCCTTTACTGATCCGACTGCTATGCCATCACCATCGGCCCCTCTGCTGCCACAGCCATCGAAGGCTTTTGCTGTTACGCCCCCTGCTGACCTGAACGTGCCTTTTGACCCAGGCCTCATTGGCCTTGCAAAGGAGATAGATATGTTTTTCTTCAATCTGGGAAGAACGGGATACATAAGGCCCAAAGACCGAGTTGCTTGACAACTTAAAGCGAGACATATTGTTCAAAAGGAATGGAAAATGGAGACTGTTGTTTGTAATCAAGAAAAGGAATGGAAAATGGAGACTGTTAAGTCACGGAACTTAAAGGATTGTTTGTTCTTTCCTGATTGTACCTATGTATAGGCATACTTGGGTTTAGTATGTAAAAGCCATGTTCTATATGTTTAGAATGTTTGATGTTCGTGTGTGCGTGTTGGTGGAGCATAGACTCCCCGCACACCCAGCGCTGTTTACTTGCCTTTTATACCTTTTATAAATATTTGTTTTATAAATATTACAAAATTCAGATTGAGTTGAGACTTCATTTATAACATAGACGAAGGCCCGTCCCAGTTGGAGAGGGTGCCTAAGGCAAGGCAACTTACCCCCTCCATTGCTACATTGTCTGTCAAGAAAGACAGAAGGATTATTGTCATGGGGGACTCCCTTTTGAAAGGAACAGAGGGCCCGATATGCCGACTGGACCCAACCGACAGGGAAGTCTGTTGTCACCCTGAGGCTCCGGTGAGAGACTTAGCTAAGAAAGTCAAGCAACTGGTACGGCCCACTGACTACTACCCGCTACTGGTCTTTCAGGCTGGTAATGACGAGGTAGCAACGAGAAGTCCAAGATCAATCAAAAGGGACTTTAGGGCTTTGGGGCGACTACTTAAAGGATCAGGGGCACAGGTTGTGTTTGCCTCTGTCCTTTCAATAGGGGGGATCAGTGCTGACAAGTGGGCACATCATATTAATACGTGGCTTCGGGACTGGTGCAACCTGCAGATCTTTGGGTTCTTCGATCACGGGAAGGTCTACGTGACACCAGGCCTGCTGGCACAAGATGGGATGCACCTCTCTCAGAGGGGGGTAAGGATTTTGTCTCAGGAGTTGGCAGGGCTGATAGATAGGGCTTTAAACTAGAGTAAAAGGGGGAAGGGGATAAAACATGGCACGCCGGTGATGAGCTAAGGGATGGTGCACTAGAATCAGAGGGACTGTATGCCGATAAGGTCCTTCGGTCAGCTCCACAAGGTGCTGCATGTAGGGAGGCGCATTTGAAGTGCTTCTATACAAACGCACGCAGTATGAGGAATAAAATGGATGAGCTAGAAGTCTTGGCCCAGTTCTACAACTACGACATCGGCATAAGCGAAACCTGGTGGGATGAGTCCTGTGGCTGGTGTGCTGCAATGGATGGTTACAGGCTCTTCAGGAGGGACAGGCAGGGTAGGTGAGGTGGCGGGGTGGCGATGTCTGTGAAGCATGGGCTGGACTGTGTTGAACTTCAAGTTGGCAATGGCAAAGTTGAGATCCTCTGGGTAAGGATTAAGGGAAGAATAAATAAAGGGGATGTCATAGTGGGAGTCTATTACAGACCACCTGGCCAGGATGACGACATCTATGAATTATCCTTTGCAGAACTACGAGATGCCTCGAGATCCAACTCCCCTTGTCCTTATGGGGGATTTCAACTTGCCAGATGTCAACTGGGATCACCACACAGCTGACACAAGCAAGTCCAGGAGGTTCGTAAAGCACCTAGATGATAACTTCTTGGTGCAGGTGCTAAGGGAGCCAACTAGGAAAGGTGGCCTCCTTGATCTGTTGCTGCAAAACAGAGAGGGTCTTGTGGGAGACATGGCAATTGGCAGCTGTCTCGGTCATACTGACCATGAAGTGGTTGAGTTTAGAATTTATGGTGACAGAAGGAAAACTGCCACCAACGCTTCAGCCCTGGATATGGGGAGAGCAGACTTCAGGCTGCTCAGGGAACTAGTTACTAAGGTCCCCTGGGAAGCTGCTTTTGAAGGCATTGGCATCCATCAGTGCTGGTCAGTCTTTAAGCACTGCCTCCTAAAAGCACAAGATCAGGTGATTCCAAAGTATTGGAAGGCAGGCAGGTGGGGCAGAAGGCCGGCCTGGCTGACCAGGGATCTTCTACTGGAGCTTAGATGGAAAAAGAAAGTGTACGGCTGCTGGAAGGAGGGTTAGGTGACGAGGAAGGAATACAGGGATGCTGTTCATGTTTGTAGTGAGAAAATTTGTGGGCCCAAAGCCCAACTAGAGTTGAAGCTGGCCATGTCTGTGAGAGACAATAAAAAGGGCATTTTAAAATATGTGAACAGAAAAAGGAGGACCAAAGAAAATATAGGTCCGATACTTGATGGGGAAGGTCTCCTCACAGACAATGACATAGGCAAAGCAGACACATTTAATGTCTTCTTCGCCTCTGTCTTCAACACTGATGGTGGGCTTCGGATCCAGGGTGCCCTGAGTTGGAGGACCATGATGGTGGGAATGACAAACTCCCAACCGACCCTGAACGTGTGCGAGATTTGCTGCTCCACCTGGATCCATACAAGTCCATGGGTCCGGATGGGATCCATCCCAGGGTGCTCAAAGAGCTGGCTAATGTCATCGGGTGACCTCTCAATTATTTTTCAATGGTCTTGGGAATCTGGAGAGGCCCCAGTAGGCTGCAAGCTGGCAAATGTTGTGCCAGTTTTCAAGAAGGGTAAGAAAGAAGACCCTAGCAATTACAGGCCTGTCAGTCTCACGTCAGTGCCTGGTAAAATTATGGAGAAGATGATTCTTGAAGTTATTGAAGCGCACCTGGGGGACAATGCAGTCATTGGTCCCAGCCAACATGGGTTCATGAGGGGTAGGTCATGCCTAACAAATTTGATTTCCTTTTATGATAACATTTATGATAACATCACCCGTCTAGTTGATCAAGGGAAACCAGCTGATGTGATCTTTTTGGACTTCAGCAAGGCTTTTGACATGGTTTCCCATAGGATTCTACTGGACAAAATGTCCAGCATACAACTTAACAAAAACATCATATGATGGGTGAATAATTGGCTGATGGGTAGGGTTCAAAGGGTTATGGTAAATGGGGTTACATCAGGCTGGTGGCCAGTCACCAGTGGGGTCCCCCAGGGCTCCATTTTAGGGCCAGTCCTCTTCAATGTCTTTATAAATAATTTGGATGTAGGACTAGAAGGTGTTCTGAGCAAATTTGCCAACGACACAAAATTTGGAGGAGTTTTGGACTCGGATGAGGGTGGAAAGTCCTTGCAGAGAGATCTGGACAGATTGGAGAGCTGGGCAATCACCAACCGCATGAAGTTTAACAAGAGCAAGTGCTGGGTTTTGTACCTGGGATGGAGCAACCCTGGCTTTACGTACAGACTGGGCTGTGAGATGCTGGAGAGCAGCCCCGAAGAGAGGGATCTGGGGGTTGTGGTTGACAACAAGTTGAATATGAGCCAGCAATGTGCCCTGGCAGCCAGGAGGGCCAACCATATCCTGGGATGCATCAAGCACAGCATTGCTAGTCGGTCGAGGGAGGTGATTGTCCCGCTCTACTCTGCACTGCTGCGGCCTCACCTCGAGTACCGTGTGCAGTTCTGGGCACCACAGTACAAGAAGGACATTAAACTGCTGGAGAGTGTCCAGAGGAGGGTGACGAAGATGCTAGATGCTCACGAAGGGCCTAGAGGGGAAGACATATGAGGAGCAGCTGAGGTCACTGGGCCTGTTCAGCCTGGAGAAGAGGAGGCTGAGGGGGGACCTCATCGCAGTCTACAACTTCCTCGCGAGGGGGAGTGGAGAGGCAGCTGACCTATTCTCTGTAAACACCCATGATAGGACCCGTGGAAATGGTGTTAAGCTGAGGCAGGGGAAGTTTAGGCTGGACATCAGGAAGAGGTTCTTCACCGAGAGGGTGGTTGCACACTGGAACAGGCTCCCCAGGGACGTAGTCACTGCACCAAGCCTGTCTGAATTTAAGAAGCGATTGGACTGTGCACTTAGTAACATGTTCTAAATTTTGGGGTAGACCTGTGTGTTGCCAGGAGTTGGACTTGCTGATCCTTATGGGTCCCTTCCAGCTCAGGATATTGTATGATTCTGTGAGATAAAACTTAAGAGTACATTTTCATCTGGAATTAGTACTTCAGCACTATACATGTATAATTTTATGTTAGATCTGCTGAAAATTTTAGATGCTGCATATTGAAATTGAGTAATGTCAGGTAAAAAAGTATATTGCCATTGAGTTGCAGCTTTCGTTGAGTATGTTTCAAACTGCTAGTATGTCCTACACCAAACTTTTATTGGAAAATGCATCATCTGCTTTATTGCATGTTTCATAGAAACTGTTTACAAATGCCTGTTAATTAGTGTTGCATAGTATGTCCCTTAAACATAGGTTTTCTTTTTCTGTTTCATATAATTCTACTGGATTTTAGTATTAATGTATTTTGCTTCAAGTAATCCTGTTACATTATTCCCCACCTTTTTCTAAAGATTAGTCGCCGTGAGTTGAGCAAACACCATTAAAACACATTTTCAAGATGATATCTTGTTCAGTTGGGCCCTCAGAACAAATAACCAAATTGCCAAATCATCTCAAGATGTGATTTGGCTTTTCATGTGTTCTTATGCCTTTGTATCAGAAGTCATATTGTTACACGACTTTTATGAGAAAGCCTGTTGTGAACAGGAGAAATTAGGATTAAAGAATTATTTTTCTGCAGATAGTTGCTGTGATATATTAAATGTAAACTTATTTCTAAATATATTTTTACTGATAAATAGCAGACCTATTAAAATCCTGAATTCTAAATATAGGAAAAGAATAGCGTACTTAATGCTAAAACTTAAAATGGATAATTCCATTTTTCAAGATTATCCATAATAGTACAGTTGAATAAAAACTTTTTAAATTTACCTGCCATACACTTTTATGTAGTAGAGAAGTCTGAAGAGGGAAAAATGACTGCTTAAATCAGAAAGAAAACCATTGGATTTTAAATTGTGGTTTTGGTGTTCTCTCATTTAATAATTTAGTTTTTCTTTTACCCTGGAGAGTATACCATATATGTTGCTGCCTCTTATTTAGGGGGTGGTGATAATGCACTGGTGAAATCTTATGTTTATCATGCATAGATTCTGTTGATTTCTGTTTCTTAGTTATTTGTTGGTTTTTTTTTGTTTATTTTTTCCTCCTTCCCTTCATTTGTTCATGTCTTGGTTGGCGTTTGGTGGTGTATAACCGTGATTGCATTTCCTTAGCAATAACAATTGGTCGTCTTGGTTACATTTGTCCTCAAGAGGTGGCCCTCGTGCTACAGCAGTTTATAAGACCCTGGTGTGTATTATTCAATCTTCTTTTCTTAAAATTCATGTTTCTTCACTCTTTTCTTTTCTCTATCTCACTTTTAGATATATTTTCAGTTGGTTTCAAAATCTTAGTCCTTAATCATTGACAACCATGTGACTAATCTTGTCCTGTCAGGTTGGTGAGTTTTCAGTAGCACCATCATGTATTCTTTATGTTGTGGCTAACAACCAATTTATGCATGGAATAAGATTGTCACATGCTTGTTGTGTTAAAGCTTGACTATGAAAGAGCATTTTAAAATCCACCAGAATGCATGTAAATACTGTAAAATTTAAACTGTGCATTACTTAAAATTCAGTATGAGACTTGAATAGCTGTAAGGAACGTTATAGACTTTTTATGTATAAAATAGCTTGCTTGCTGCTGTAAAAGTTAAACACATGTTCTGTAAGTTGTATCTGACATAATTCATACTGTGATAACATATGTTCCACTTCTAATGATGATAGTTCCTATAATATTTTGGATGCATGTTTCTTTTGTATTTAATGGAATACAGGTCACACTTCCTAATTATATGTAGTGCAACAGGAGAACCAGATTCTAGAGGTGATGCATAATGGGAATATAGTACTAAACACTGTGCAACAAGTGTTTTTCTAAGTGTTCAAAATAATGTCATCTTAGTGTGACTTACTCCATCAAATACTGTAATCTAATTCTGACCTGACTGAATGAAAAAGTAGTAGAATTAGCTAGGATTTGTTTTCCAATTTATTAGGTGTACATCTCTGCAAAACATAAGGGACAATGAGGAAAAGGATTCAGCGTTTCGTGGGATATGTACAATGATCTCAGTCAACCCCAATGGAGTAGTCCAAGTAAGATGCATGAACAGATCTTTTCTCTCTTCCGTAGTGTAATAAATGGCTAAGTCCCAAATAGGATTACAATCAAAGTTTTACAATTTATTAAACGAATAGAGGTAAGCAAACAGCGCTGGGTGCGCCGGGAGCCTCCGCTCCACCAAGACGCACACCAGTTACATCAGGTGGCTTATTTTTATGCTCCTAGGCTAATACATATTCATTACTACTTCTAGAAAAAACAGGGTTATTATAATTAGTTTCCAGAATCTAAACCCTCCCATTGGAGCATGCATATCAGTCTCCGGTGGTCCCTCTGGGGGTCTCTGGGGGTCTTTCGTGCTGAAGGCTCATAGTCTTCCTCCCAGGCTTTTTTTCTTGTCCTTCTTCTTTGTCCAACTTGGCTGTATGTCAGAGACTTGTGCAACATCCCCTGCAAGCTTTGTCTTTTAGTTGTCCTTCAGCTTTCCCCTTCTCCTTAATCTCCTGGACAGATATCAGAGACTTGCATAGTGTCCCATGCAATGGTCATAATAGTTAGCAGTTATTCTGGACCCCCCCCAGATATCAGAGACTTCAAGGAAAAGCCTACAAATACTTTTCCCTTCAAGCTCTCTATTGACATGAATTGCTAAAACATTCCTCACAATCCCTTATCTTCTTTTTAATATCCTCAATTTGTGTCTCTTTTTCAACTTTTACCAGTAACAACTGGATTTCATCAGTCCGTTCTTGGTGGGTCCAATTCTTAAGCATCATTACTGACATATCACCTTCCTTCTCTACCGAAGTCATCACAAATTGCGTACTATTTATTTTCCGGCACATCAATAATGTAAAGCAAGGTATCATACAAGGTATAAATAATAACATCATTACACCACATAAAAATAAAAATAACATCCTTTTAACCCATGGTTCACCGGGCAGCCATGAAAACAAATCCCAATCCATACCTTTCCAAGTTTGTACTGGGAAGTGGGCTAATTTTCTAATTTCTTTTGTTATCTGTTTAACCACTTTCCCATTATCATCAATTTGTAAACAACAATTAGAATCGTTCAGCTTTCCACACACTCCCCCCTCTTCTGATAGTAAATAGTCTAAAACCATTCTATGTTGAAAGATAGCATTCCTCATCTGGGTGGACCGATAAGCCAAAAGATCCAAAGCCGTCGCTGTTTGATTGGTTATAATTTCAAGGACAGCTTGCAAACTAATTATTCGATTCAAATTATAAATAGGTTCTCGGGCCCCCGATACTACCTCATTCGGGTTCCAGGTAGCCGGTCCATAATGCTCTATGATTCTTTCAGGAGGCCATTCATCTTCTCTCCATTTTTTGGGCGCTACCCCTGGCTAAGAAAGCATCAGTAGATCGTTTGTCTGTATTCAGATCATCATATAATTTTATTCCTAATTTATTTCCTTGTATTTGTGACAATAAAAAGAACAAGGGTCTTATGTATCCCACATAGCATATTCCTGACCAGTCTTTTGGTAGCCTTTTGTAGGCATGTTTGCCACACACCCAATAATGTCCCTTTAGAGCCCACGTCCCATTTGGAAAAGGACCATCCCATTCACTTTTATTCTTTGGAACATGAAAATACAGAGTGTTTTCGTTACCGAGTGGTCCTGTTACAATGTCCGCCCCATTAGTACTCGTATATGTACACCTCCAAGCTCCCGCACTGGATTCCCACTTACAATTACAACCAAGTTCTCCTTGGCGGCTTGTCATATTACGAGCTGACCAGAAATGTTTAAAGAACACTTGTTTCCCATTCTCATCTTTCCACCTCCAGCGGTAGACCCTTACCACACGCTGCTCCCTAGTGGTGTTATCACACTGACAGCTCAGGATCTGAACGTCAAATTGTCCCTCTGCTTGTGCGCTTGCCATGGTTTTACATCCAGATCCAAAAAATTCTTTATATGAGCATTTCATCCAAGTCCCGTTTTTCAGCTGGACATACATGTATGTAGCATTCCATTTTCCTTTACATGCTGTACAGTTTATAGGTCCACATTCAGGATCAGTACAATCATATCTGGGATATAGAGTCCAATTACAAATGCTTTTTTTGCCTCTACTGTTCCTGTTCTGTTTAAACAGTATATACCCCGATCTGACGAGTGCAATTGCCACGGGCCTTCTTCCTCTTTCCAAAATTGTGTCCCATTATGAACTTCACTCAAATTACTAACCCACCACTTGGGTTCGACCGGGCCAGCTACCCAGGGCCAACTTTCAGTTCCCCCCCTGGTCCTCCACAAACCCAGCAGTTACTAAGGTTAAAGGCCTTGGCTACTTCCTCCCCCAGAATGAAAATGTTATTCTTCCATTCTCGCCCATGGCTCAATTGCCCCTGTAAAAATAGTACCAGGAAATATAACATTTCTTATCCTTCTGTGTCGTCCAATCTTGAGGGTGTGAGAAATGCGTTCAATCAAGGGGTTGGGCCCGCTTCCAGGATCAATTTGAGCTTGTGTTACTGTTCAGCCTTTTGGGGTGATCCAGCTCCTGGAAAACTAATTACAATTTTATATGGGTTTTAAAAAGTTCTTATTTATTATTTATTATTATTTTTGTTTGTTTGTTTTTCTTTCCCCGGGACAACCTGGCCTTAGTACGGGAGAAGTCCGGTCGAGGCCCTCTCACTTGGCAGTCAATACCCATAGGGGTTGCCTCCCTCGGTAGACCCTACACACCGCAGTGGAGGGTCCTGCCCCGGTCTTGCCTTCTCCCTTTCCTCCCTTCAGGCTTTTCCTCTTTATCTGGTGCCCTTAATTCATGAAGAGCCTCGTTGCCAGAATACTAGTCTCTCTTTAGCCTTAGTTTCAGTTCCCCAGAAGTGGACTCAACCCTCCAAGCTTCGGTAGTTATTGGTCCTTTTATTCTGGGTGTGTGGGTCCAACCCCTTTCTGCGGTTCTCACAGCTGTTTCGGTAGTCAGTAAAACAAGGTACAGTCCCTCCCCTCGGGGGTTCAATGATTCTTCCCTCCAGGTTTTTTTTTATTAAGACCTTGTCTCCTGGTTGTATCTTATAAATAGCAAATCCTAAAGGTGGTGTTTGAGCCATTATTCCAATTTCTCTTAGCTCTTGTAATCTCCTTCCAATAGTAATTATATATTTCTGGATGCTACGATCCTCAACTACATTGTTCCCTAGAGTCATCCCTTGAGAATAAGGCATACCATATAACATTTCATATGGCGATAATCCAGTCTCACTGTGTGGTTTAGTTCTTATGTTTAAAAGTGCCAACGGTAAGCATTTTGTCCAGGTAAGCATTTGTGTCTCGATCATTAACTTAGCCAATTGTTTTATTGTTTGATTCATTCTTTCTACTTTCCCTGAGCTTTGTGGGTGCCATGGAGTATGGTATTTCCACTGAATACCTAATGATTGACATAATAATTTTATTATTTTAGAGGTAAAGTGTGTGCCCTGATCAGAATCAATGTACTGGATTATCCCATATCTAGGTATCAGGTGTTCTAATAGAATTTTTACCACCATTTGTGCCGTAGCTCATGCTATGGGATAAGCTTCTACCCATTGTGTTAAATGATCTACTATTACCAATAGATATTTTATCCTCCCTACTGGCGCCCAAACAGGACCAAACAGGGTATTTAATGGGACTGCCACAAACCCGATGCCTCCCTGATAGCCTCCAAGGGGTACCTCTCTTAAGGGATATAGAGAAGCTCTCTCAGATACAGCAGTCCTATTTCTCATACATGCAGCCGGAGGTCAGTCTAATTCCGGTGCTGTTGGTGGTGGAGGCAGGGGCAACAGTGGTACTGGTGGATACACCATGGCCACCGGAGGGGGAGCCACCGGGGGTGGATTGTTAGAATATGGAGGTGGTAGGTTATCCAACGGCTCCCATTCATCATCTTTTTCTTTTTCCTATTTTCTTCTTCTTCTTCAAATTTCTCATCTGCTTTTAGTGTAAATATTGAGGCTGGAAAAGGATGTGAAGTCCTGATCCATAATCCTGCATGATCATTTTCTTCTTGGCTAAAAGGTTTCTTTGAATTAACATGTGTATTTAAGGCCTGGCAAATCCAGTCTTCAAAGGATCCAAAAACAGGCCAAAAGACATGTGGTTTTAAAGGCTCCTTTGGCCATTCTATCATACAATACTGGACCATTTTTAATTTACTTTTTCCTTTTCTGGGGCCCCTATCGTTCCAATTTCCAATCATTATTCCTAATGGACTTTCTGGTGGTATGTCTGGTAATTTGCTCCCTTTCTTCTGGTCCCTGGTCTTTGATTCTGTCTGACCCATCTAGGAATTTTACTATGGCAATTCCCACAGCCCTTGGTTACCTTAGTAAGAGTGTCTTGCAGGGGGTTTAGGACCTATCACCCACCCACAAATCCTATAGGAATCGCTTCGGTCCTTCACCGGCCAAGTCCCTTGAGGGAGATTGGAACCGCGGTTAGAAGACCTCCACACTCGCTTCGGAACTCAGTTCCATCTCAGTCACACTCTTACACACACAGGCAACCGAATCCCACCCAACCGAATGGTATACGCCTTAAATACTTACGACTCTGTCGTCTTCGTTCGGATCTTTGCACGCAGAATTACGGGCAAAAAATAGTGCTGCAGCCGGCAAGGGAGCTCATAAAAATCAAAATTTTTGCTTACCTTTATTCAGGTTCAAGATGTCATTGGTCCCAAACAGGAGCCACCAAATGGTGGGGCGCTTCTCCTAGATCAAATTAAAATTCAGAAACTGCACTTCTCCGCATTTCACCGCGACTCCACTCCGCGTCTCTCAGGTCTCTCCGTGCCTCTCAGGTCTCTCCGTGTCTCGCCGGGTCTCAGCCTGTTCGGGCTCCACTTGTTGCAGGAAGAATGGCCGAAAACACGACAGACACTAGTATGGTCAGATCATGCTTCCCCTTTATTACCCGAATAGCCTGACTTTTATAGCAAACTTAACAGGGGTGGATAGTGTCTCACACAAGATTATTGGTCAAAAGCACTCAGACAAACACCTGCAAGAAAACAACCCCACCTGCAAGAAA
The DNA here is from genome assembly GCF_964211825.1 of Aythya ferina. Classification (NCBI taxonomy): domain Eukaryota; kingdom Metazoa; phylum Chordata; class Aves; order Anseriformes; family Anatidae; genus Aythya; species Aythya ferina. Next base: position 10,841,283 of record NC_140313.1, read on the forward strand.
ACAACCCCCTTGTGATTAGCAGTCACATAGATCTCGTCCTTGAAGCCAGCTGCTGGCAACAATATTTTTTAAATTCCTCAATCGGGCGATGTGGGAGCACTGTCATTGGAACTTCTCATAGTCGTCCTGGCAGCTTGGTTTGCTCAGCTGCAGCAAGTCATGGCCTCCTTGCTGTTTCAAAAATCCCTCAACAATATTTAAAATAACTCCATTTTGGTACTTGTCAAGGTTGTTTTTTTTGTGTTGGGGATCTGTTTTTCAGAGGCATTCCAGGCTTTTCAAAAAAAAAAAAAAAAAAACAGACAAAATAATAATAATAATAATAATAATAATAATAATAATAATAATAATTACCACCTCTTCATTTTTAAAACTTGGCTAGGGAAGATTCTGTTTCAGCTTTGGATACATTACTTAAATAGTCAGCATGACAAGGAAGACATTTTTAAAATGTTAGATGTTATGAATAGAATATGACTTTGCTCTTCAGTCTCCACAGCTCTAAAATAAAGCTACACCAATGTAATGTTTTCCCTTAAGGATCATCTAGTTCCAACCTCCCTGCCATGAGCAGGGACATCTTCGACTAGACCAGGTTGCTCAAAGCCTCATCCCACCTGGCCTTGAACACTTCCAGGGATAGGGCATCCACAACATCTCTGGGCAACCTGTTCCAGTGCCTCACCACCCTCATAGTAAAGAATTTCTTCCTTATATGTAATTTAAATCTACCTTCGTTTAGTCTAAAGCCATTACTCCCTGTCTTATCACTACACTCTCTGACAAAGAGTTCTTCAGCTTTCTTGTAGGCCCCCTTTAAGTACTGGAAGGGTACAATAAGGTCTCCCCCCAGAGCTTTCTCTTCTCCAGGCTGAACAACCCTAACTCCCTCAGCCACTCTTCATAGGAGAGGTGCTTCCAGCCCCTCGATTGTCTTCATGGTCCTCATCTGGACTTGTTCTAATACTTCCATATCCTTCTTGTATTGGGGGCTCCAGAGCTGAACACAGCAATCCAGGTGGGGTCTTAGGAGAGCAGAGGGGGAGAATCACCTCCCTCAACCTACTGGCCATGCTTCTTTTGATGCAGCCTAGGATACAGTTGGCTTTCTGGGCTGCAAGTGCACATTGCCAGCTCACGTTGATCTTCTCTTCAACTAACACCCACTAGATCCTTCTCATCAGGGCTACTCTCAATCCATTCTCTGCCCAGTCTGTATTTGAGCTTGGGATTGCCCCAACCCAGGTGCAGCACCTTTCACTTGATCTTGTTGAACCTCATGAGGTTTGTACAGGCCCATTTCTCAAGCTTGTCCAGGTCCTTCTGGATGGCATCCCTTCCTTCCATCGTGTCAACCACAGCATGCAGCTTGGTGTCGTAAGCAAACTTGGTGAAGATGCACTCAGTCCTACTGTCCATGTTGCTGACAAAGATTTTAAGATCTTTAGTATAGCCTTCTTCTGCTGTCCATTTGTTCTTTCACACAAGTTAAGGGGAGGGGGAAATAAAGTGCATTTATCAACTTAGTGATTAAAGACTAGTGTTTTAATGGTGTCATAAGAGGTGTAATGCATGACAGCAGATGAACTAAGTGCAGGGATTATGGTGTGGCTTTGTTTTTGAACATGTATGATAAACATTCTATGTGTCCCAGAAACAACTTCTGGCTCTAATTGAAGAATTACAGCAGCTTTTTTTCCAAATTTGCAAGAGAAACTTGCAAGTGTGGTCTCGAGTTCGTTGCTTGTTAAGATGATTGTTTCTTGGTGTCGTGGTTTAACCCGGCCGGCAGCTAAATACCACGCAGCCGTTCGCTCACCCTCCCCCCTCCCTCTCTGGGACGGGGGAGAGAAATGGAAAGTGAAGCCCGTGAGTTGAGATAAAGACAGTTTAATAAGACAGGAAAATAATAATAACAAAAGTAATAATAACAATAATAATAATAATAATACAATGGTGATAATCGGAAAGTAATAATAATATGTACAAACAAGTGATGCACAATGCAATTGCTCACCACCCGCTGACCGATGCCCAGCCTAACCCCGAGCAGTCCGGCCCCCTCCCCCCGGCTAGCCACCCCTATATATTGTTTAGCATGACGTCAGATGGTATGGAATACCCCTTTGGCTAGTTTGGGTCACCTGTCCTGGGTCTGTCCCCTCCCAGCTCTTACTGCACCCCCAGCCTGCCTGTTGGCAGGACAGAGCAAAAGGCTGAGATGTCCTTGGCTTGGTATAAGCACTGCTCTGCAACAATTAAAACATCGGGGTGTTATCAGCACTCTTCTCATCCTAAGCCAAAACACAGCATTCCACCAGATACTAGGAAGAAAATTAATTCTGTTCTAACTGAAACCAGGACATCTATCCACCCCTTATTCCATACCATTTATGTCATGCTCAGGTTACACTCTGTTTCATACATTCTAATTAGTCACCTATAGTAGTCATAGTAGTGATAACATACAGTATTATATAGTAATTAACATGGTACAATTCAGTTCATGGGCTATTCTCACCCAGTATTAAATCTCCTTGAGGTACACACCAGACCTCTCCGTTCTTTTGCATCACCCACCAAGTGTATCCAGGTCCCTGAGCGAAAACAATTCCACGAATAGGTTTGCCTTTTCCTGAGGCAGGAGTAGCCCAGACTGTTTTACCCAGCATATTTCTTACATGCACTACAGGGACTTTATCCCCATCTACAGTACGTAACAGGTTTGATTGGGCAGGTCCAGCTCGGTTGGCAGATCCCCTAGTATTGACTAACCAGGTGGCCTTTCCCAAATGCGTATCCCAATTTTTGAATGTTCCAGCGCCCATTGCTTTCAATGTAGTCTTTAACAGTCCATTGTATCGTTCAACTTTCCCGGAGGCTGATGCATGATAGGGGATGTGATTCACCCACTCGATACCATGTTCTTTGGCCCAAGTGTCTATAAGGTTGTTTCGGAAATGAGTCCCATTGTCTGACTCTATTCTTTCTGGGGTACCATGTCGCCATAGGACTTGCTTTTCAAGGCCCAGGATAGTGTTCCGGGCGGTGGCATGGGGCACAGGATATGTTTCCAGCCATCCAGTGGTTGCTTCCACCATGGTAAGTACATGGCGCTTGCCATTGCGAGTTTGAGGGAGTGTGATGTAATCAATCTGCCAGGCCTCTCCATATTTATATTTCAGCCATCGTCCTCCATACCAAAGAGGCTTTGACCGTTTGGCTTGCTTGATTGCAGCACATCTTTCACAGTCATGAATAACCTGTGCTACAGCATCCATGGTCAGGTCCACCCCTCGATCATGAGCCCATCTGTATGTTGCATCTCTACCTTGATGGCCTGAGGTGTCAGGGGCCCATCGGGCTATAAATAATTCACCTTTATGCTGCCAATCCAGGTCCACCTTAGCCACTTCAATCTTAGCAGCCTGATCCACCTGCTGGTTGTTTTGATGTTCTTCAGTAGCCCGATTCTTGGGCACATGAGCATCTACATGGCGTACCTTTACAGCCAGGTTCTCCACCCGAGCAGCAATATCTTGCCACAATGCAGCAGCCCAGATGGGTTTGCCCCTGCGCTGCCAGTTGTTTTGCTTCCATTGCTGTAACCATCCCCACAGGGCATTTGCTACCATCCATGAGTCAGTGTAGAGATAAAGAACAGGCCATTTTTCTCGTTCAGCAATGTCTAAAGCCAGCTGAATGGCCTTCACTTCTGCAAACTGACTCGATTCACCTTCTCCCTCAGCAGCTTCTAAAACTCGTCGCGTAGGACTCCATACAGCAGCCTTCCATCTCCGATGCTTCCCCACAATACGACAGGACCCATCAGTGAACAGGGCATATTTCTTCTCATTCTCTGGTAACTGGTTGTACAGTGGGGCTTCTTCAGCACGACCCACCTCCTCCTCTGATGATATCCCAAAGTATTTGCCTTCTGGCCAGTCCATAATCACTTCCAATATTCCTGGGCGACTGGGGTTTCCTATTCGAGCCCACTGAGTAATCAGTGCAACCCACTTGCTCCATGTAGCATCAGTTGCATGATGCGTAGAAGAGACCCTTCCCTTGAACATCCAGCCTAGTACCGGCAGTCGGGGTGCTAGGAGGAGCTGCGCTTCAGTACCGACCACCTCCGAAGCAGATCGAACTCCTTCATATGCTGCCAATATCTCCTTTTCAGTTGGAGTATAGCGGGCCTCAGACCCTCTGTATCCCCGACTCCAAAACCCCAGGGGCCAACCTCGAGTTTCCCCAGGTTCTTTCTGCCAGAGGCTCCAGGTGGGGCCGTTCTCCCCAGCTGCAGTGTAGAGCCCATTCTTTACATCTGGTCCTGTTCGAACTGGCCCAAGGGCTACTGCATGGACTATTTCCTGCTTGATTTGTTCAAAGGCTTGTTGTTGTTCAGGGCCCCATTCAAACTCATTCTTCTTACGGGTTACTTGGTAGAGCGGGTTTACAATCAGACTGTAATTTGGGATGTGCATTCTACAAAACCCCACAACACCTAGGAAAGTCTGTGTTTCTTTTTTGTTAGTTGGTGGAGACATAGCTGTTATTTTGTTGATCACATCCATTGGGATTTGACGACGTCCATCTTGCCATTTTATTCCTAAAAACTGGATCTCTCGTGCAGGTCCTTTGACTTTATTTTGTTTTATGGCAAAACCGGCTTTCAGAAGGATTTGGACTATTTTCTTTCCTTTCTCGAAAACTTCCTCTGCTGTGTCGCCATGCCACACAATAATGTCATCGATGTACTGCAGGTGTTCAGGAGCTTCCCCCTGCTCCAGCGCAGATTGGATCAGCCCATGGCAAATGGTAGGGCTCTGTTTCCACCCCTGGGGCAGCCGATTCCAAGTATATTGGACTCCCCTCCAAGTGAAGGCAAATTGTGGCCTGCACTCTGCTGCTAGAGGGATGGAGAAAAATGCATTAGCGATATCAATTGTGGCGTACCACTTGGCTGCCTTCGATTCAAGTTCGTACTGGAGTTCCAGCATGTCCGGCACTGCAGCACTCAGTGGTGGCGTCACTTTGTTCAGGCCACGATAGTCCACTGTTAGTCTCCACTCGCCATTAGACTTTCGCACTGGCCATATGGGACTATTGAAAGGTGAATGAGTCTTGCTGATCACTCCTTGGCTCTCCAATTGACGAATTAGCTTATGGATGGGAATCAGGGAGTCTCGGTTGGTGCGATATTGCCGCCGGTGCACAGTTGTGGTAGCGATTGGCACTTGCTGTTCTTCAACCCTCAGCAACCCCACATCAGAGGGGTCCTCTGAGAGACCAGGCAAGGTAGATAATTGTTTAATGCCCTCTGTCTCTAAGGCAGCTATACCAAAAGCCCACCGGAACCCTTTTGGGTCCTTGCAATATCCTCTTCTAAGATAGTCTATGCCAAGGATACATGGAGCATCCAGGCCAGTCACAATACGGTGCTTTTGTCACTCATTCCCAGTCAGACTCACTTCAGCCTCCAATACAGTCAACTGCTGAGATCCCCCTGTCACTCCACAAATACAGATGGGCTCTGGTCCTTTATAGCTCGATGGCATTATAGTACATTGTGCACCGGTGTCTACTAAAGCCTTATACTTCTGTGCGTCTGACGTGCCAGGCCATCGAATCCACACAGTCCAATAAACTCGATTGTCCCTTTCCTCCCCCTAGCTGGAGGCAGGGCCCCCCTAACCCTGGTCAGAATCTTCTTCGTTTCTGTGTTTGAAGGACTGTCTGCTGGAAGTTGGAGCAGCAAACTTTTCAGAGAATCCCTTTTTCTTGATTGTTTTCTTTTGCAACTCACGTACCCGTGCCTCTAGGGTCGCGGTAGATTTTCCATCCCATTTTCTCATGTCCTCTCCATGGTCTCGTAAGTAAAACCACAGGGTGGCACAGGGTGAGTACCCACCATATCGTCTTCCTTGTGTGGATGAACGCCTACCCCTGATAGCTGAGACACTGCTTTGTACAGGTGTGGAAGAGAATAATCTCTCTTCAAGTTGGTGAACCTTTTCAGAAAGTTTCTCCACAGCTGAGACGCAGGCCTGTAAGGAAGAAGAGAGACTTTCTTCGTACTGCCAGAGTTGTTTAGCCACTTCATCCACTGTGGGTTCCTCATCCTCTTTCCAGGCCATTATTGCCAATGAGCTGGCATATGATGATGGTGCACTCCGTACAAACTTCCGCCACATGGGTCGTGTACACCTGACTTCATCTGGATCTGTGGATGTTTGTCTGAGGTCTGGATCCTCATAAATCACTTCCCGTATGGCTAATTCCCTCAGGTACTGGATTCCCTTCTCCATAGTGGTCCACTTGCCTGGTAGACATAAAAGTTCTTCCTTGAAGGGATACCTTTCCCTCACAGCTGAGAGGAGACGCCTCCAGAGGCTGTGAGATTGTGCTCCATCTGCAATTGCTTTGTCAATGCCTGCGTCTCTAGCAAGGGATCCCAGTCGCTTGGCTTCCCTGCCGTCTAATTCCACACAATTGGCTGCAGTGTCCCAGCATCGGAGCAGCCAGGTGACAAGCTGCTCACCTATACAGCGACCAAAATCTTTTCGCACATCTCGTAACTCATGCTCGTTTAGGCTTCGGGTAGTTACTGTTGATTTTTCGGCATCCTCATCTTCCTCCTCCTGAATCCTTGATGGCCCAGCGTCGTCGTCGTCGTCTCCGTCGTCTCTATACCTAGATTTGGCAGAAGACTCTCTGCGTTCTAAACGACCTGAATCTCTATACCCTTTTTTCACCTTCTCTACAGGGGCAGCTTGCACTGCTACTGCTCGTTTCTCTGACCTTGTTACAGGGTCTGCCACAGAGGTTGGAATACCCTCTGCAGGGTCAACTTGCACTGCTACAGCTCGTTTCTCTGACCTTGTTACAGGGTCTGCCACAGAGGTTGGAATACCCTCTGCAGGGTCAACTTGCACTACTACAGCTCTTTTCTCTGACCCAGCCACAGGAGCTGGAGCGGCTGCAGGAGCTGGAGCAGCTGCAGGAACCGGAGCTGGAGCAGCTGCAGGAACTGGAGTTGGAGCAGTTGCAGGAGCTGGGACTGGAGCAGCTGCAGGAGCTGGAACTTGAGCAGCTGCAGGAGCTGGAACTGGAGCGGCTGCAGGAGCTGGAACTGGAGCGGCTGCAGGAGCTGGGACTGGAGCGGCTGCAGGAGCTGGGACTGGAGCGGCTGCAGAGTCCACCGTAGGGGTCACAGTGGCCGTTGGATCTATCACAGGGCTTGGAGTGGCCGCAGGGTCTGTCACTAAGTTGATAGCAGTATCCATGGCAGCTCGATAGGCATGAGCCAGGCCCCAGCATGTTACAATGATTTGTGTTACTTTGGAACTGCCAGAATCATGACACCTTTTTTTCAAGCATTCTGCCAGTTTTTGAGGATTTTGCAGTTGTTCAGGGGTGAATTTCCAAAACACTGGGGGTGCCAACTGCTCTAGATGCCTGCCCATATCCTCCCATACTCCCTGCCACCCACAACTATACTGCCTCCGGGCAGATCTCCGGATGAGCTTCCTAAGTAGTTGTTTAACTTTAAGCAGAACCTGAAGTGCATTCAGGAGGCAGAATAACAAGACTATGTTGGTCTGAGTATCCCAAGAATATTCAATATCTTGGAGAGCTATTGTAACAAGCTCGGAGGATAAGAGGGTGGTGAAGGAGGAAGGCAGAGTGATCCAGGAGGATACAGGGGTGGTGAAGGAGAAAGGGAGAGTAATCAAGTAAGAAAAAATATCTTCCCCTTTCCCCTCCACAGATTGACTCCTTAATGGAAAAAAAACAATAGGTATAATTGCTAATAGTTTCCAAGATACAGTTTCCAAAGTACAGAGTCGACGATGTCACTGAGTACAAATACCAAGTTAGAGTCATGACCAGATATCTCATCGTCTCATAAGCCATTGCTACAACACTCAGTACCATAATGATCTGAAACCAGGGCCCGGAGAGGATAAACAACATGACAGAGAGCAAATATGGAAAATAATATACTATAATACTCAATTTGGAAAACAGGCGCAGCAGAGTTGAGATTAAAGCAATCAGCATTATGACAAGTGACTATTAAGCAGGTCTAATACTTACACCAATTTTAGTTTAACACACTGTGGTCAGATCTGCCGTTATCTCAACCTTTCGTGCCCCACGTTGGGCGCCAAAAAGACTGTCGTGGTTTAACCCGGCCGGCAGCTAAATACCACGCAGCCGTTCGCTCACCCTCCCCCCTCCCTCTCTGGGACGGGGGAGAGAAATGGAAAGTGAAGCCCGTGAGTTGAGATAAAGACAGTTTAATAAGACAGGAAAAAAATAATAACAAAAGTAATAATAACAATAATAACAATAATGTTACAATGGTGATAATAGGAAAGTAATAATAATATGTACAAACAAGTGATGCACAATGCAATTGCTCACCACCCGCTGACCGATGCCCAGCCTAACCCCGAGCAGTCCGGCCCCCTCCCCCCGGCTAGCCACCCCTATATATTGTTTAGCATGACGTCAGATGGTATGGAATACCCCTTTGGCTAGTTTGGGTCACCTGTCCTGGGTCTGTCCCCTCCCAGCTCTTACTGCACCCCCAGCCTGCCTGTTGGCAGGACAGAGCAAAAGGCTGAGATGTCCTTGGCTTGGTATAAGCACTGCTCTGCAACAATTAAAACATCGGGGTGTTATCAGCACTCTTCTCATCCTAAGCCAAAACACAGCATTCCACCAGATACTAGGAAGAAAATTAATTCTGTTCTAACTGAAACCAGGACACTTGGTACACATACTGAAAGAATTCAAAGTTAGACAAATGTGATGTGGGAAGGGAGAAGTGTATTTCAATACGCTTATGAAACAAAGCTTTTCCTACACTCAGCTAGTTCTATTTCTGTACACTAAGGCGTACAATACCTTACTATTATTTCCTATATTAACTGGAAAATAAATGCATTTTTAAAAAGAGTTGTGAATTAGGATCAAAGACACTGCATAGTTCATAGAATGAATGTCAAACCATTTCTTTTAGACCTATAAATTGAGGTTTCTAACCTATGTGATTGTTTAATCTTATAGGACTTTTTTTTTTTTTTTTTGTGATGCTATTGCATCATGGATTAACCCAAAAGATGATCTCTGAGACATGTTCTGTAAGGTAATGTTTCTAATATGACAGTATGCACTAACTATGGTTGTTTTGGATCCTCTGTTTCTTGCTTTTTATTTCTAATACTAGGACTTCCCATGTTTGTGGTCACAGAGACTTCTTTGCAAAATAATAAATTTTCAGACAAAACATAAAAAATCTGAAGATTTTCTTAAACTTTGTTTTCTTATATGCATTCAGATTATTCCAAACTTCTTTTCTTCTTTTTAATAGTGTTGAAAAGTTCATTTGGGATTTTATTTGAAAGTATAATCATCTTCAAAGAGCTTTTCACAATGCCAGCCTGCTATGTTTTGACTGCATTTGGAAGATATTTTTTTTCATACCACATAAAGAATTTATTTTTTTTTTTTTAGAAAATGAGATCTATATGGTTCAAGACTTTTTTTTTTTTTTTTTTTGGCCACGAAGATACCTATGTTATTTTTGAGAAATATCTAGAAAATTGCAAATATTTCAATGATATCCTGATCTGTTAATCTTGCTTTTGCTGAAGCCTTCTTAGATGAACAAATCTTCAAGAAACTAATGTACATTGATACCCAAGAATACATCCCTAGATAAAGTGTTAATCAAGTTTTAAGCAAAAGAGCTATTTACCTTGTGTAAAATAAAAAAAAAAAAACAAAACACCTAGGAAGTGATAGTAGGAAGTGATAGATTATGTCTTGGCATTAGTGTATTTTTAACCTAAAACATCCTTATTTTAGTTTCATGAACAAATGCTGTTACTGTTCAGTAGTAAGGCTTCCTTCATATGTTGTAAAGTGAGATATCTCTTTTTAGGAAGGATTTATGTGAAAAGTTAATGATACTTCTTTTAAAGCTAAAACAGGGCATATTTCTTACATGGATTATGGGTCAGCATTGGCACTTTAAGTAATGCCAAGTGTGAACATCAGGACAGAAGCTAGAATTTTTGAATCCCAGCTTGAGGGAAGAAATCTCATTGTACTAGTTAGGAGACAGGCTAAGAGGCTTTGAAAAGAACATTAGGTTCAGGAAATGCACAGTTGAGTATTCCAGTGTCAGCAGAAGGAAACAACAAATACTTACAAGATTAAAAGAAAGTCCATGATGCTCTCTGTGATGATTATCCAAAGCAGTTTCAGTGCATGTTTCTGTACTAGTTCTTCAGCACTGAATACTTGCTTCAGTAATTCAGGTTTTTTTTTCTTTTCATATTCTTTCCAGCATATTCATATGGGATCTAATGCATTCAAGCTAGACGCAATGTTTTATGGTCACTTGGCAAAAGGACATACTTGCTTTTTACAGTGTATTCTCTTGTGCTTTTCTCCATGCAATATATATATATATTTATATTAATCTGTGTGGATAGCTATATTATTCTACATGCCATGCTTAACTGAAATGTTTTGTGTTTTTTCTCTTTTAAGAAAGGCATTACTAAATTTCCTTTGTTTAACACTTCATTTGAATTCTCCAATTAAATATTTGACAGATGCACAGTCCAGGATCTGTGGCCTACTGCATACATTGCTAGAAAATAATGATCATGTATCTACTGTTTAGTAATTCTTTACCTTCCCCCTATTTGTAGATTCTTCATGGATTTAAAAATCAAGTTGGGGATGAGAATTGGAGGCATTTCTCTGACCAATTTCCTCTTCCCTTAAAAGAGCTCCTTGTAGCTTACTACGGAGTTTAACCTCGTGCACTGTAGCTGCAGTCCCATAATTAAAGGTAGGCACACAAATCTTCCTTGCTAAACAGAGCTGTATAACATACTTCCTCCCTATTTGCATTATATGAAACATAATTGGCTAGATTACAATTTTTCAGATGCACTGGGGCAAATATCTTCCCTTCCTATAAGAAGGGGCAGGGGGGAAGATACTGTGCCTAAATGTTGGTAGCATAGCTGTAGCAAAAGCAGTTGTCTGACTCTGTTACATCTACATTACCAATCTTATCTTGCTACGCTACCATGCATGTTATACACTCACTCTCTTTCCATCTTTCCTTCTGTAAAAAAGTGCCTGATCAGGTTTAGTAAGCAAAGTAATTAATATGATCCTCAAGTCATCATACTAAAGACACAGACTCCCTGTGTGTGTTATGAATAAGTAGATGGCAGATGTGGTCTAAGCAGGAATATTTTTTCTAGGATAGGAAAGCAACTTTGTTAAGACATGTTAGCCATAAGAAGTCTAATACATTTCTTATCACACATTAGATGATCTTTGCATTGAATAAAGGATGTTATGCTAATCTGTAACTCTTCTGACTGTAGAGCTTTATGTTTTGGTTAGGTTGATGTGTTCTTTGTTGCAGTGTTCCACTTCAGCAATTCTGAATTGGTGCATACAGTTCTGTCACAGGGAATACTTCAACAAAGAACAGTGACTGTCCATTCTAGAATAGTTATATTATTATGCCACCTTACTTTGTATGTTCATTCTGTGATTCTGTGATTCTGTGATTCTGTGATTCTCTGTGCACACTGTATAACGCAAAGTTCTCATGTAGAAAATAGTCTGATACTGTGAGGAGGTTATTATACTACCCCAAAAAAAAGAAGGAAAATTAAGTTTATTCATTTAATTGTTATATAATTTTAATATTTGATGTAGAATTTTTGTACTGAAATTATTGGAGTGAATCATGCAATTCTGTTTTATTATTGAATGGAGAACTATTTAAAGTCAGCCTAAATTTTTCAGAGTTAGCAATATAAGAAATACTGTTTTAATTACATCTTTGATCTGAACAATGGACTAAAAATAAAACAACTTCAAACATTTATGTGTTTATCTATTTTAGTTTTGCCATAAAGTTTGTTTGTTTTTCCTCCTAATGAGGAAGAATGCAAAATGATAAAATTCTCAGTTTGTATTGAGGTATTGAGGGAGATGCCTTGTGGTATGTTTTTTGTTTGTTTGTTTGTTTTGTTTTTAATCCACCTAAAGATCAAATCATTAGGTTAATAGAAGGTATGTTTAATATTCTTTTTCAATGTCATAACTACCACATAATTTTGTACTAAATGGGCAAAAGCTTGTTAAAATATATAAGACTGCTTAAATCTTAAGCTTAGCCACAGTAGTGGGACTGAAGGTATAGCTTTAAAGCATGCATTGTTATTTCATGGATAATAATCTTACCTGGTATAAATACAAACTTAAAAACAAATTTGTGCCTAGATTTTCCCTTTGAAGGTTGGTACCTACTGCTTTAAAAAAAGGCAAAAAAGCTCTTTGTTTATGCACAGGTCTGTCAGTTAAGATGCAAAGTAAGATTTAACTATACCTCTATCTCTTCTTTTTACAGGTCCTTCAGTCTGGGGGTCTATGAGGGAGTCTCTGCACCCAGGGAAATATTACCCTTTACCGGGGGGAAGGGTAAACCAGTAGTGAACACAGTACAGTCCCAACCATACTGGGAGGGACGGGAGGGAAGTTGCTGTCACTGTATTAAGTCAATGTTGGGAAATGTTTAAACATATGGAGTCTTTGTAAGTTGAAATCTATCTCCTATTACAACTCTGCAATGGACGTGAAGAAGGAAAAAAATATTCACAAAACAGCACTTCCTGGAATATTGTGGGGAATTGTACCAAAGCAAGAAACACATAATTGAACTGTAGGGATATGTGAAGAGGAAAACTATTTTGCACACAACAAAGGAAACCTAAGAATGTGGGGGATCACAAACAGTAAAAGGCTTTTTTTTTTTTTTTTTTTTTTTAAGTAAGGTTTTCCTACATTATTTCATCCTGCTTGATGGGATTCCTAGGTATCTTCATGTTAATGAAGAACTACGCAAATGAACCTATTACAGTTAAAATGCAGCTTGTGTCTGTATTAGGAACAGACACTTGCAGTGTACAATATAGAAACCCCATTGTAAACTAATAAAGGTTAATTTGGACAAAATGAAGCAACCTGCAAGCTGCCAAGTGAGTCACTCCTTTTGGTTTTGCATATTTTTTTTAATTTAAAGTAGTAGATATGATATTTGATTATTGTACTTCATTAGGTTTAATTTCTAGACTAAGGCTTTATTCTTAGCATGCAGTTTAAGGTTCAGGCATGCATTCTGGCTCATAGTGATCAGAAGTAATTTAAATTAGTGGGGGAAGTAGAATGCTTTTGCATTTCATGGAGTAAAATTGTTATACATTTACCTGTTTTTGTATCAGTTTTGTGTTGCGGTTTACCAATTCAATATAGCCCTGCATTTAAAATTCCTTTTCTAAAATTCTGTGGATTTTATTTTTATTGAGAACATAGATATAAAGTACTGTAGCTAACAATTAGGCTTTGAAATGTCTTTAGGAGCTGTTAACAATAAGATTGTATTATGTGTAACCTGCACAATATGGAAAGCTGAAATAGCTGTGCAAAATATTTGCCTCTGTGCTGTCAATATGATGCACTTTCTTCATGGTTATATAGTGATTTTTATCAGAATCTCTAAAAATAAGTTATATGGTAAGATCCGTTAAAAGCTGCATAAATGTTGGTTGGCACATGAAGAAAATTGTGAAGTTGATGACGACTGCTCTATTTGTGTTTATTCCCTCTTAACATATTACCTTCTATGCTTTCCTTTTGTTCAAAGCATGATCTTAAAGAGATGTTTAAGTTCACGTATGTAATGCAGGGTATCTACACTGTATTGATTGATGCATGTTGGTCGCCCTTTGTGATGTAGTTAAATGCACAAGTGTGCAAGTTTAAAACTACGGAGTGAAATTGGTTTGGATCCTCTTCATTTCATTTGTTCAGCTTTTTTGAAGTTATTTCTTTTTTGTTTGTTGTTGTTGTTGTTTTCCTCTACTTACATGTATTCCTTGAAGCCAGAGGCTGGTAACAATATTTTTCTAAATTCCTCACTTGGGCGATGTGGGAACACTGTCATGGGAAATTCTCATAGTCGCCCTGGTAGCTTGGTTTGCTCAGCTGCAGCAAGCTGTGGGATCTTTGCTGTTTCAAAAATCCCTCAACAGCATGTGTTTTACATGCTGCCGCCCCCCCCCCCCTTTTTTGTTGGCTTTGCAAGATTGAAGAGAGAGTAGTTCAGATGTACTGTATGAAGTATACTCCCTAATACTTGTACATAGTTTTTACTCAATTTGGTCAATGTGAATAACATTGACAATAACAATAGCATGTGATAACTTGCTTTCAAATTACATTACTAGTTCAGAAGGAATTTTGTATTTACTAATAACTGAAGTAAATTGGTAATGGTTTTAGTCACCTCTAAATCAAATTCTGAAAGAAGGAAAAAAAAAAGCTTTAATATTTAGCAAAGTGTGGTATTATTTTAGCCCGCAACTTGCTTTAATTTTGAGTATGTTTAAGTATTAGAAAAGGGTTTTAGAGAAATGACGTTTAAAATGCAATAATCATAGATTAGAAAACCTGCCTTATTAACACCAGCATTACAGCTAGAATCTGAGTTTAACTAAACTTTTTAAATTTCAGAAAGCCCTGTTAATCAAATAAAACCACTCCACCTCATCTCAAATTAGTTTAGGATGTAACTTTTGTACATATATATTTTAATTGTACAGATGTGAACTGATTTGGTATAACAGCAAAGAAAGTAATTAAAATAAGGCAAAAATAAACAGTACTGACAAAAAGTAGTCTTTTGTATCAGTAAGTCCTCTCATGGTATATCTTAAAGCAAATAAACCATATTTCTAGTGCATAATATAGTGCAGAAATTTGCAGAAGCCATTTAGGGTATAATGTAAGGTAAGAGAAGTTCTGAATCAGCATTAACAGTTATATTCCATGAGGCAATACTTTAATTATATTAAAGAGCATCTTCATTCTTGTGGTATAGTCTTGACAATTCTTGAATGTTGATTGAATATTTATTTTGGTAGAACTGTGAGGTTTTGTTACATTCTAGTGTTTCTGCCTCTTAACATGCTAAAAACACTGCTTTCTTCATTTGCTACTTAGACACTGAATAAAGTTCTGTTAGTGTGCTAAACTACAGAAATAGCTGCTGCTAAGTAAATGATGTAGATTTTCTATTTAAATATTTTTGTTGTAGGAACCTCAGGAGGTCAGTGTTTACTAGTTTTACTTTTTTTTTTTTAATATATGCCTCTTTCCTGTTTTGAGTTTCCCTTTCTGAAGGATTCCGAGAGCAAACAAAAGCTGCTGATCAGCTGCTGAACCTAAGTTGTTAACAGAAAATATATTTAAAATCAGTATAAATGTATCTCTTTGGCAGTTTTAAATTGCTGTTCAATTAGTGTTAGGTGAAGTACAATCCTGTTTCTTTGTTTTCATTACACATTCAAGAAACAGCTCTTTTCATTTAGGAAAACAAAATTAGAATAGTTCGCTATTTTAACCACTGCAAGCAAAAAAATCAGTTTTGTAATTTTTTTTTCCAAAGTTTATTTTCTAAATCAATGAATATGTATATTTTAAAAATATAAGGTAATTCTTATGCTTTAGTTTATTGCTCCTTAAAGCTTGTACTTAAAATATCACTTTAGAAGGATGGGTTTAAAATTTAATCATTTTAATTTTTAAATGTTATGAAGTAGCATTATTTTTGTAACTAACAATATTGATACACATTTATTTTATTTTTATTAGGGTTTTTATGTTAGCATCAATCGTTATTACTTAAACTGCATATATTGTATAATAGTGAAATGTATATTCTAAAACTTCAAGTGGATTTCCTCCAGTGAAACTCATTGCTACTTAGAAATATTCAAATACTAGCTTTATCTCAGGTGAATGCTCTTTTACCTTTTTTGTTCAGAATAAATGCTTATAAAAATGTCTTAATTATTATCAGTTTAAGACAGTGCCTAATATGAAATACATAAACTTACTCTAAATTAACCTTCTACTGTGGGACAATAATGACTTGTGCTTCACCCATTTTATTCATATTGAACGTATTAACAGATAAAGGTGCAAAAACATTCTTCCCTTGAAGAGAATGCATCCATATTCAAACAACTGAAATGTTTCTGGAAAAAATGCTTTAAATGCAACACTGTATTGGAAATCTTTTATTTCAAATTTTGTCAAGGAAAGAAGTTGCAACTGAATGCTAATTGCCTCAATGCTCTTTCATGTGGATGATAGATGCATAAAGCTTCTATATAGGGTCTAAAGAATAACTTTTTATCTTAAAGGTTAAGCTCTACAATGAAATGACTGCTGTAGATTATAAAACATCCTGCAGTTATCTCAAACATTGATGTTTGTATATGTTTGTTATATATTACATAAGTATTTCCAGTAACTTCATCTTGAGTAAATAAAGCTCAATCAGTAGCTGGGCATTTCACTCACCTATGCATTCACAGAATCACAGAATTGTCTAGGTTGGAAGAGACCTCAAGATCATCGAGTCCAACCTCTGACCTAACACTAACAAGTGAAGTGACCGCGTCCTTGAAGCAGGGCCTCAACGAGCGTAGATGTTGTTTGGGAAGACAGACATTTTCACGAGAGCCCACCCCTCCCCTCGCCTTCCTTTTTCTACCTTTTATTGCTGAGTGTGACATCATATGTTATGGAATATCCCGTTGGTTTGTTTAGGTCAGCTGCCCTGGTGATGTTCCTTCGTCACCTCTTGCCCACCCCCAGACTGCTGGCTCCTGGGGGGTTTAGAGGGAGTCCTGATACTGTGCCAGTATTACTCAGCAGTAGACACAACACTGGTGTGATACCAGTGCTGTTCTAGCTACAGGTGCAGAGCACAGCACTGTATGGGCCGCTGCAGGGAAAGTTAACTCCATCCCAGCCAGACCCAGTACAAGTAGGTAATAGTCTGGAGGCTGTATTATGCTTGAAAGCTTCCTGGTAACATCCCTGATCTGAGCCCTGGGGACGCAGCAATCTTCTCTGAGAAGAGGGTTTGGTCTGCACATGGGAGCCTCTGTTCCCTTCAGAAGGGGAGTCACCTATGACTACAACTTGCCACTGTTTCTTCACGGCACTGGTTTTGATGCCTCTTCTTCCATCTTCTCACATCCCTCATCTACCATACCAGAGCCTCATATCTATTCAGTAATGGAAGCTGAGTGGATGGACAGGGGATCCTCTTATGACTTACAACTCCCACAGGCGTGCTTGCTGTTGTCCTCCATCTCAGGGAGTAGCCTCAGGCACGCCTGAGAGCTGGGTGGTTGCATGAACTGCCAGGAGCTCTGTCAGGGTGGTTGTGTTAGTTCCACCAGGTTGCAGAGGAATGGAAGCAGAGGGTGTGGCTTCCTGTCAAGTGGTCACCATGTCTGTGCCTCCTTGCTGCCACAAACCTGACAGAATGTTGTTTAATACGTTGCTGTTGGTTGAGGAGGCCATCAGGGCTGCAGCCCAAGCCTGCTGGTGAGCAGAGCAGGCAGCAGCCCTCCTACTGTCAGAATGTGCTGCCCTTCTTGCATGCCCTTCTGCACAAACTGTCACACCCTCTCTGTCCCTGCTTACAAATACTGTTTGTGACACTCCCAGTCAGTTCTTGGAAAAACTTCTGTCTTAACTAGAATTAAGTACAGTTGACTGTTTGGATGACTTTGGTGTTGAGCAATCTGCATATAAAGTTCAAGAATGAGGAATAATTATTTACATTTTTAAACTGAAAGGAAAACGTTTATAAAAAGGAATCATGCTTAAACTATGTATGCTGTGTATGAGCTGAACAGCTAAAGATACTGACAAAGATCTTCGTGCTTTATGCTACAATAAGAATAAAAAAAATGGCTTGTACTTGGGTCATTAACATTACAGAATTGTTTCAGTACATCTTTTCAAAATAGACTGATCTTTTAAAAGTGCAAATAAACTATTTGGTTAATGATTATATCTGTGGTGTGTATTATATTGCCTAGATTGCTTTAGTCTTTGATCAGAACCTTTGTTTTATAAAAAAATTACTACTTCAAACATTTTAAATACTAAGTATAAAACAATAAGCAAGAAATATTGAAGTAGAATGGGTGGGGAGTGGGTGCGCTATCCGCTGATATAATAAAAAGATTTGGCCATCTGTTTTGATACGCATTGTAGAGAAGAGTTTAAAGGAGAATGATATGTCAGTTTTGCAGAGTTTTATGGGGAGCTGAAACCAAACGTGGAGGAAGCAGCAGTCACATAATCTCAAAAGTTCACTTTGAGTTTAGGTAAAGATTACTTAGTGGTAGCAGGCTGGAAAGTCATATAGCACACAGGTGTTTACACCCCAATAGTGATTAAGAGCAGATATTATAGACATGGACCATAGATAGCTTTCAAAGCAAAATAATACAGTACATAAACTGTATATATAAAATCAAGCAAATCACTAAAAGTAGTAACATTATAAATAAGCTGCAGAGGATCACAGAATTGTAGGGGTTGGAAGGGACCTCGAAAGATCATCGGGTCCAACCCCCTTGCCAAAGTAGGTTCCTTAGAGCAGGCTGCCCAGATAGGTGTCCAGACGGGCCTTGAATATCTCCAGAGAAGAAGACTCCACAACCTCCCTGGGCAACCTGTTCCAGTGCTCCGTCACCCTCACCGTGAAGTTCTTTCGCATGGTGGTGCAGAACTTCCTGTGCTCTATCTTGTGGCCATTGCCCCTTGTCCTGTCCCCACAAACCACTGAAAAGAGGTTGGCCAAATCCCTCTGTCTCCCACACCTCAGGTATTTATACACATTGATGAGATCCCCTCTCAGTCTACCTTTCTCCAGGCTGAACAGACACAGGTCCCTCAGCCTTTCCTCATAAGGAAGATGCTCCAGGCCCTGTATCATCTTTGTGGCCCTCCGCTGGACTCTTTCCAGGAGATCCCTGTCTTTTTTGTACCGGGGAGCCCAGAACTGGATACAGTACTCCAGGTGAGGCCTGACCAGGGCAGAGTAGAGGGGGAGGATCACCTCCCTTGACCTGCTGGCCACACTCCTTTTAATGCCCGCCAGGATCCCATTGGCCCTCTTGGCCATGAGGGCACACTGCTGGCTCATGGTCAGCCTGTCATCCACCAGGACCCCCAGGTCCTTCTCCTCAGAGCTCCCCTCCAGCAGGTCATCCCCCAGCCCGTACTGATACATGTTCCTTCCCAAGTGCAGGACTCTACACTTGCTGTTATTAAACCTCGTTTGGTTTCTTCCTGCCCATATCTCTAGCTTGTCGAGGTCTCGCTGAATGGCAGCGCAGCCTTCTGGCATGTCAGCCCCTCCTCCCAGCTTTGTGTCATCGGCGTACTTGCTGAGGGCAGACACTATTCCCTCATCAAGGTCATCGATGAAGATGCTTTTCTGCAGAGAAGCAATACCCTTTATGATTTATTATTTACAGCCATTTCCCACACCCACACACTTTCCTGACAAAGAGCCACATCAAAAAAAGTTTTTTTTCTTTAATATATTTTTAATTGTATACTAAAGTTCAGTAGAGATGGGGTTTTGACTGCATACAAGTTACTCAAAAATTGGATCTAGGCAGAGATTCATTAGCAATCTGACATATTTCAAAGGATAAGTTTATTCAATCAGGCCACAAAAATAATATTGTATACAAACAGTAACTAAGAAGAGCTGCAGGTTCAAGGGGTTTTCAATTACAAGTTTTGAGAACTCATTAGGAAATAAATTCAAATATAAGTCACAATATAAAATAGCGGTTCCATATAGCTTTTTCGAGTTTTAACTTAATTCAGAGTGACACTTGGTTCAGTTTGCCTCGTTCTTTGAAGCTTCATCAAAGTTTTCAACAAGATCTAGAAAAATAAACATTGATATTAGAGTTTGATCCGCTTCTGCTTTGCCACACTTTTTTTTTCCTGAAGTTCTACCTCATATCAAGCACTTAAAAGGTTAAAAAAAGAAGTCATCTTAGAAAATACAGATCAAATAACGTTTAAGAGCTCCAGGGTTCATTCTTTATGCCAAGAAGTTTTAGAATTATGCATTATAATGAACCAACTACTATCATTTAACTTTACTATACCCACAACTAAGCAAAGTGATACTAACAAGGCAGTTTCTTCCCAGCCTTCTTATTGAAGATGAAATAATTAACTTAGCCATAGTTATTACTCATCCACAGGACAAATGCTACCTCAAACCAATGGTTCACCCAGTCTCACAGTGTCTGAAAACAGATATGTAACCCGTTCAAATTCTGTAACAAGAAGTGACTAGTCAATACTCCTTCTGTCCTTGGCTTAACCTTATGCTACACATGTTCTCTCTCAGAAAATCACTTCCTTATCCTCCATTTCATGTTCGTTCTTACCTGGAACTTCATCATCATCTTCACCAGTAGCAAGTGGTGCTTTCTCATCCACAGCTGCAAGAGCAAGTAGTTTCAAATCATTATTCAAGCTCACCATAGGCATCTTGATTACAAAGTTTTTTGTTTTGGTTTGTTTTTTTTGGAAAACATTTGCTAAGAGTCTGAGTTAAGCTGCAATGCTCTAAACAATTCCCCTGCTAAATAAACACAACTAGCCTAGGAAGCTCACATTCCCTTTGTTACTGATCATGCTCAAACTCTGGAAATGCGAAGATGCATGCTAGAAACAGTTTGCTAGTTACTATCCTGTACCTCGAGCCATTGAGCACTTTGTAGCTGAAAATGAACCTCTGACTACTCAGAGGTTCTCAAAGCTTACTTATTTTACAACATCAACAATTTATAAGGAAAAGAGATGAGTCCTTATGATCCTTGGCCTTCAAGAAAAATTAAGGTGTAATTTTGAAGCTGCAGGCAGACAGCTATAACTAAAGGCTCTTAAAGATCATCTTGTTCCCTGGAAAAGTCAGAGGAATATGAAACTAGATGCACAATTTTACACTTAAGCAATTGAGGTAACCACGTGTTTTGGTCCACATCTCTGCAAACTCAGTCACTATTCCCATTTACTGAAGATACTGGGACTTAAACATGTCCAATGTAGCAGGCCAATTAGTATCTGTGAAACCGTGGCACTCTAATGCTAGGAATAGTTAACTCAGGTCCCTGGGTGCCTGTGCCACTACTACTACTGCTATTTTTAGTAGTACTACCTAGGTTAAGCTATCCCACATTTTCAATCATCTCAGTCTATTCTAATTAATCCTTCCCAGTTTTCAAGGAAAACATGAGGAAAGATGGGTTTATACCAGACTTCTAAAATCAGGTTACAGTGATTTCAGAGAACTAGGACAAATCAATGCAGAAACTTTGGTCTGAAAAAGGGCTTGTGATGAGGTCATCACTAACTCTTTTTGTTTTTAACAGCAGAAAGCTGGTACCATGTGTAGTGGGTTTACGTGGCAAGGTTTTGGTAGCAGGGAGCCATAGGGGTGGTTTCTGTGAGAAAGATCTAGAAGCTGCCCCATGTTTGGGAAGGGCCCCATTGTTTTCCAGATCTGAGCCAATAAGCGATGTTGTTTTGCGCCTCTGTGAGAGCATATTTAAGACAGGGAAAAAAACGCTGCGCCACACAGCAGCCGGGAGAGTCAAGGGAGTGAGAGAACAGCCTTGCACATGCCAAGGTCAGTGTAGAGGGAGGGGGAGAGGTGCTCCAGGCGCCGGAGCAGAAGTCCCCTGCGGCCTGTGGTGAGGACCATGGTGAAGCAGGATGTCCCCCTGCAGCCCATGGAGTACCACGGTGGAGCAGGGTTCCACGCTGCAGCCCATGGAGGAGACCACGGTGGAGCAGGTGGACCTGCACCGACGGAGGCTGCCGCCTGTGGAAGACCCCTGCCGGAGCAGATTCCGGGCCGGACCTGTAGCCCGTGGAGAGGAGCCCACGCAGGAGCAGGTGACCCGGCAGGAGCTGCTGCCCGTAGGGGAGCCAGGTTGGAGCAGTTTTCTCCTGAGGGATGGACCCCATGGTACGAACCCATATCTGGAGCAGTTCTGGAAGAGCTGCTGCCTGTGGGAAGCCCACGCCGGATCAGTTCATCAAGGACTGCATCCCATGGGTGGGACCCCACAGCACAGGGGACGAGAGTGACCGAGAAGGAGCGGCAGAGAAGAAGTGCTGTAGACTGACCATAACCCCCATTCCCCCGTGCCGCTCGGGGGGAGGAGGTGGAAGAGGGTGGATGGGGGGAAGGTGCTTTTGTTTTTTTTTTTTTTCCTTTGTTTTCTCACTTCTCTCGCTTGTTAGTTGTAGGCAATAAATCTTACTATCTCCTTATGCCGAGTCTGTTTTGCCCGTTACAATAATTATTGCGTGATTTTCTCGTCCTTATCTCAACCCTTGAGCCCTTTTCACATATTTTCTCCCCATTCCTCTTTGAGGAGGGGGAGTGAGAGAGCGGCTGTGGTGGAGCTCGGCTGCCCACTCGAGCGGAACCACGACACCATGTTATTTCCTCCTAAGCTGTCTGCATTTTTCTCTCACCCCTAAAACCAGACTAAGTTTCCTTTAGCACCTACAAATACAGTTATCTCAGATACTTCACTCTTTTGATGTCAGGCTTCCAAATCTAGCAGACAATGCTGAATGGAAAGTTTTGTACAACTACTTCAACATCCACCCGAAGTAGAAAAAAATAGCCATTTACCAAGTCATACAAAAGGAAGCACTTTAAACAAGCTTCCCTAATACTAAAACTGCACAATTCAGCTTATCCAGAATATACCCATTTTGTTATGAGAAGAGAGATCTTAGTGGATCATTTTTAATCCTTCAAGTTTTCTTTCTTTCAAGCCCTGCTACTATCACACAGAAGCTACAGAGATGACATTAGGAAGGAGGGACCTGAGCTGCACAGGGAAAGAAGCAGTTTACCACCTCCTGAAAACTACTTCTAGTGGGATTTTTTTT
Organism: Aythya ferina; assembly: GCF_964211825.1. NCBI lineage: Eukaryota > Metazoa > Chordata > Aves > Anseriformes > Anatidae > Aythya > Aythya ferina. Next base: position 10,864,218 of record NC_140313.1, read on the forward strand.
CAGTAGGAAGTTAACAGGAGGGAAGTAACATCAACTTTAGGAATGGAAAAAGAGGCTGTCTTTGCCGGCAACAAAGCACAGAAAGAAGTGTAACAATCAAGTTCATTACTACCAAAAACTGGACACCTTGATAAGCTTCTTCATTTTCTCTGTGTTTCGGAAGTCCATTCCTTCCAAGGCATGGAACAAAGTATTTGAGAACAGAAAGTGGGAAGACCCTACCTGCAGGACATGAGGAATGTTCCCAAGTGTCTACAAGCCTTTTTCCTCCCAATTCTTGACCTGTAGCAGTACCACCTTTTCCAAACACTACATACTTAAGTTTCTCCTCTACTTTTCCCACACAATTCTAGAGAGAACCTGAATGTTTGTTCTTTTAGTAGTTTAAGGATGGAATAGGAAGTTGGCATATCCAGCTTAATGTTCATACCAGTCCTGTTCTCTACACTGTCCTACACACATACAGAAATTATAACGCTTTCATATAAGAACTGTGTAATTCCCTCTTAGCTATCAAAAAGCCCACACAAGAAATACCTTCATCATACTTGTGAGGGTGCAAAGCATTACCAAGATGCCCGTCCTCAAGTCACTCAAGTTTCCATTCAAAGTGGAAAAGACAAACATATTCAAAATATATCTTTTAAGAACTTAATTCTTCCAGAGTTAAATACGGTAGCCACATCAAGAAGTAAACTACCATGAAATCAACTCTAGCAACAACTTTCTAGACCTAGAACAACTGCAGGATATACTGAGAAACAAGTGCATCTGCTTTACTGTTATATGCTTTGTTGGATTTGAGCTATACATAAGATCTGAGTTCCATTTCTTTATAATCACGTTAAAATACGTTTGCAGAAAGTAGGAATGCACTGAATTTCACTGCAGCTATACAAGTAAGCCTACGAATGCATTTCATGCTGGTAGCAGACAAGTTTCAACTTACATTGCTTGGGTAGGGCTTCTGCCAATCTCCTCAGGCTGGAGAGACTGTCAGCTCCAAGCTGATTTAAGATACTAGGAAGCATTTCTGTCAGCTGCTTTGTCTCAGCATGGCCAGTAATAGTGAAAGTGTTAGCAGCCAGAGATGCCTGAACTTTAGGGTTATTGAAGTGAATGACTGTTCCTTGGTTGGTAAACATATTTACCTGAAAGAAAAAAAAAAATCCAATACATTTCAAGCAGTTTGACGTAATTTTTCAATTTAACAGGAAACTAGCTGAAGTTCCTAGAGCTCAATAAAGACTTACTAATATACTTAAACAGACCAGATTAAGATATTACTTACCAGAAAATTAATATTGATACATTTTATATTTCTATATAGAAAATCATTTTTCCCCTTTGAAGCATTTACCTCTTCAATACCAGAAATATTGTTGACTCCCAGTTTCTTCAAAGAAAACTGAAGTTTCTTGTCATCTCCTGTAGCTGTTCTGTGGACAACCTTCTTCTTTCTGCGGGCAGTACCCTTTGCATAAAGTAAAATAAAATTAGTATTTAAGTAGTTCTTCACAAACTAATCCTCAGAGCCACATAACTTCTCTGCAGTCATCTACAAATCAACTTAATATACACAGTCCCATTTCTGTGTTATGGCACACACCACTCCACACTTCCAACCACACTGTAGCAGTCTTTCCCTTCCTATAAGGCAAGCTTTGCATGCTCCTGAGAAGCATGAAGTTTTTAGAAAGCAATGAACTAGAGAACCTTTATTCCACAATTCTCATGGGAATTCTGCAGCATCGTACTTAGAAAAGAAAAATTGCAAGTTTTCCCTCAACTGTTATCATAGGCATAAAACCAAAGACTGAGGACAGTCTTCTTTAATTTCTAAGACCAACCTTCTATGATGACATGACTAGCTGGATGGACAAGGGGAGAGCAGTGGATGTTCTCTACCTTGATTTCAGTATGGCTTTTGACACTGTCTCCCATAACATCCTCACAGACAAGCTCAGGAAGTGTGGGATAGATGAGTGGTCAGTGAGGTGGATTGACAATTGGCTGGAGGGCAGAGCTCAGAGGGTCATGATCAGTGGCACTGAGTCCAGTTGGAGGCCTGTAGCTAACAGTGTCCCCTAGGGGTCTGACGCACTGGGTTCAGTGACATTCAATTTATTCATCAACAACATGGATGGTGGAACAGAGTATACCCTCAGCAAGTCTGCAGATGACACAAGACTGGGAGGAGTGACTGATAGCCCAGAGGGCTGTGCTGCCATTCAGAAGGACCTTGACAGGCTGGAAGGTTGGGTGGAGAGGAACCTCATGAAGTTCAACAAGGGCAAGTGCAGGGTCCTGCACCTAGGAAGAAATAACCCCGAGCACTAGTACAGGCTGGGGGCTGACCTGCTGCAGAGCAGCTCTGCAGAGGAGCCTGTGAGTCCTGGTGGACAACAGGCTGGCCATGAGTCATCAATGCGCCCTTGTGGCCAAGAAGTCCAATGGTATCCCGGGGTGCATTAGGAAGAATGTTGCCAGTAGGTCAGGGGAGGTGATCCTGCCCCACTATTCAGCCCTGGTGAGGCCTCAACTGGAGTACTGTGTCCAGTTCTGCCCCCAGTACAAGAGGGGCATGGAGCTCCTGAAGTCAGTCCAGCGGAGGGCTACAAAGGTGATAAGGGGACTGGAGCATCTCTCATACGAGGAAAGGCTGAGAGAGCCAGGCCTGTTTAGTTTGGAGAAGAGAAGACAGAGGGGATCTTATCAACATATGCAGATATCTGAAGGGAGGGTGCACCAAGAGGATGGGACCAGACTTTTTTTTTCAGTGGTGTCCAACAACAGGACAAGAGGCAACAGGCACAAACTGAAGCACAGCAAGTTCTATCTGAACATCAGGAAGAACTTCTTTTCTGTGCAGGTGACAGAGCAGTGGCACAGGTTGTGGAATCTCTTTCTCTGGAGATATTCAAAACCTGCCTGGATATCATCCTGTGCAACACACACTAAGTGACCCTGCTTGGTAGGGGGGTTGGACCAACCTCAACCATTCTGTGATTCTGTAATTTGTCTTTAGATCAAATGAAGCTAAGATGTGGAAGACTACAACACAGAAATTTAGTCTTTTGTCTAGAAAGCTTGATGTAGATTCCCTGTTCCCTGACAGTAATGAAAGAAATGGCTTCATTCATGTACCTTGACTACCACACAAATCAAGCAATACAAGGCCTATGTTAAATTGGTCTGAACAAAAGACTTCTCAATAAGTTCTTACAAATTGTCTTGAATCAAAGGCTATGTAGGAACACATACCTCTTCCCCCACATGCACACCTTTACCTATATTACATAGGGATATCAAGATTCAAACAATCTCAAGTTAATTTGAAGTGAATAGCTGCTGCTTTCATCTCCGCAAATTCAAGCTTCTGAAGATCACAGGATTTTAGTAAGCAAATTCTACCCTGATCAAGCTGAGACATGCTGTTCACACCCCTCTACGTCTGTACTGAACAACGTGGGTACAGCAGACCAGTCATTTGCCAGTCTTCTAAGAAGGTTTGGAAGAGAAGACATGATGTTTAGCTGTACCAACACCCTATACAAAAATCTCAAATTACACATAAGTGCAATACCCCTCCACCTAAATATAATATTTGGCTTGTAAGACCTGAAGCCTCGCTATGTCATGAAAATTTTTCAGCAGAGAATGTGCAGCCTTTCCACACAAGGAGAAATTACTCTTCCCCCTTAGCTGATTACTTTGAGTGTGGAGGAGGCAATCTCCATTTATACGGTGACTTTGTCACAAAGAATTCTAGTAATCATTTCCAGTTATAAAACCAACAAACAAAAAACCATCAAGCTCAGACATTCAAAGTATTTCACAGGCCAATTTCGAAGCTGAATGGCAGCATCACCAGCATATTATAAGCATCACTTAATGTCTCTAGAAGACATATATTGAGCATAGAGTTGTAAGAGCTGCAACCTGAATGCATACTCTTACATGATCAATGACAGAAACGTGTTAGAATACATGTCAGTAACATACACATAATCAACAATATAATAGAGTAGTTCTCTGGTTAATTAGTAACCCATTTAAAGAACATGCAAAATCATCAAGCTAGTTAAAAACTAGTTTTCCTCTGATTTAAAGCTAAGTCTCCAGCTGAAGACAAAAACTTCAACACAGAAATGAAAGCTACTTGAGACTGTCAGTAATAGTTTTGTTGAATAGTTCGTATTCCAAAATAACACATATATATTTCCTCAAATATATAAACTATTATTAATGAGTCCTTGCTAAAAAACTCAAACCGTAACTTAAACATTTGCTAGCATATGTATGTTCAAAGTCTTTATTTATTTTTCAGATTATAAGTGTATCCAAATGTCATGATAAAATAAGAGGATCTTCCAAGCACATTATACTTCCTAATTCTATAATAATAAGAGCATGACAAGTACAGAAATTTCAGCTGTCCTAAAAGGCAAGAAAACTGCCGTGGTCAACTTAAGGATGTATGACTTGAATTTGGAACATAACCCTCTATAATTTATTATGAGAGCTATACCTGAGCTCACTTGCTCTAAGGTCTACTTTAAGCCTTAAGTGCCTTCTAACTGCCCATACGAGAACATATGCTTCAAGTCAGCTATAACATAGAAAGCTGGAAGTTCAGCTCCTACATTCTGCTTCTGCTGAACTTGCTAGAGATCACTGAAGCAGGACAGCTTCCCCTACAGTCAAGCTGAACTGATAACCCTCAGGACTGCTCCCCACCCAAGCTTTCAGGGCCTCATGTCCCAGGCCCTGCATGTGGGCAGAGACGTGCAGTCTCATAAGCCAGGAGACAGGTAGGGGAGGCGATTCCTACCTTGCCACCAATGCGCACTTGAGCCTGGAGCTTGGCAAGCTTTTCTTGATTCATGATTGTTTCTTTCATCTGCAGAAGCAACAAGAAAGCCTATAAAACAAGCCAGGAAACACCCGACACCACAAGCCACAGCAACCCAGTGGTGAAGTAAGTATGCATCATAGACTCTGCAGCCACACACCCCCAGCAGGAGAACGCCCCAGCCCCGCCATGGTGGGAGTGAGATAAAAGTCTGCTCGCGCACAGTACCTCAGCCCATAACCGTCCTCCCTCCCCCCCCCAGCCACCGCCGCCATCCCCAGACACGTAATGAACCCTCCCAACCACCCCCACGGCCTCCCTCGTACCTTCCCGGGACGAACACAGCGCTACCAAAACGAGGAAAAACACAAAACCCCCAAACCGGAACACAGGGCGAAGTGCAGCCGCGGCAGATACCGAGATGGCGGCCGGAAGGGAGGTACTCCGTGTCGCACAGCGCATGTGCAGTCATCTCCTCCTCTGCGGCGGCGGGTAGAGCTGTCACCGTCACCGCAGGAGGAGTTGGGGGTTGGTCAGGTGGTATCGTCCCTGTAGCAAATGCTTGCGGAGATCTTTAGACTCCTGCATGCCGCAGCTCAAAAAGAAGATTTATTTGTACGGTCGAGTGAGGGTGTGAGGCTAAGCCCCTGGCCCCTGGAACGGCATCGATTCTTCCCTGCGTCTGGCTCGATGAGTGGTCCCTAGCACATGGCTGTACCTCTCAGCCCCTTTCTTGCTTTCAGCACCTGTCGTTTCCTTTTGTAACTTGTCACCCTGTCTTAGAGTGTTTTTCTGCCGTCATCAGAAATCCTTCATGATTCTTGGAGTATTTATTTTTACTTCAAAAAACAAAAGCAAACAAACAAAACAAACAAAAAAAAAACCATACATTTAGATGTAGTACAGAGCACATTCAGACTATGTGACAGTTACCCTTTCTCTTCAGCAGTACGTGTTTGTTTGTTTTTTTGTGTGTGTTTTTTGTTGTTGTTGTTGTTGTTTTTTTCACAGAATCACAGAATTTCTAGGTTGGAAGAGACCTCAAGATCATCGAGTCCAACCTCTGACCTAACGCTAACAGTCCCCACTAAACCATATCCCTAAGCTCTACATCTAAACGTCTTTTGAAGACGTCCAGGGATGGTGACTCCACCACTTCCCTGGGCAGCCTGTTCCAATGCCTCACAACCCTTTCAGTAAAGAAGTTCTTCCTAAGATCCAACCTAAAACTCCCCTGGCGCAACTTAAGCCGATTCCCCCTCGTCCTGTCACCAGGCACGTGGGAGAACAGACCAACCCCCACCTCACTACAGCCTCCTTTAATGTACTTATAAAGAGCGATAAGGTCGCCCCTGAGCCTCCTTTTCTCCAGGCTGAACAAACCCAGCTCCCTCAGCCGCTCCTCGTAGGACTTGTTCTCCAGACCCCTCACCAGCTTCATTGCCCTTCTCTGGACTCACTCGAGCACCTCAATGTCCTTCTTGCAGCGAGGGACCCAAAACTGAACACAGTACTCGAGGTGCGGCCTCGCCAGAGCCGAGTACAGGGGGACAATCACCTCCCTAGCCCTGCTGGTCACACTGCTTCTGATACAAGCCAGGATGCTGTTGGCCTTCTTGGCCACCTGAGCACACTGCTGGCTCATATTCAGCCGACTATCAACCAACACTCCCAGGTCCTTCTCTACCTGGCAGCTCTCCAACCACTCATCTCCCAGCCTGTAGCTCTGCTTGGGGTTATTGCGCCCCAGGTGCAGGACCCGGCACTTGGCCTTGTTGAACTTCATACAGTTGACCTCAGCCCATCAGTCCAGCCTATCCAGATCCTCCTGCAGAGCCTTCCTACCCTCAAGCAGATCGACACACGCACCTAACTTGGTGTCATCTGCAAACTTACTGAGGGTGCACTCGATCCCCTCATCCAGATCATCAATAAAGATATTAAAGAGGACCGGCCCCAGCACCGAGCCCTGGGGAATGCCACTAGTGACCGGCCTCCAACTGGATTTGACTCCATTCACCACGACTCTTTGGGCCCAGCTATCCAGCCAGTTTCTAACCCAACGAAGCGTGCGCCAGTCCAAGCCAAGAGCAGCCAGTTTCTTGAGGAGAATGCTGTGGGAGACGGCGTCAAAAGCCTTGCTGAAGTCAAGGTAGACCACATCCACAGCCTTTCCCTCATCCACCAAGTGCGTCACTTTGTCATAGAAGGAGATCAGGTTCGTCAAGCAGGACCTGCCTTTCATAAACCCATGCTGACTGGGCCTGATCGCCTGCTTGCCCTGCAAGTGCCGCGTGTTGACTCTCAAGAGGATCTGCTCCATGAGCTTCCCTGGTACTGAGGTCAAACTGACAGGCCTGTAGTTTCCCGAGTCTGCCCTCCGGCCCTTCTTGTAGATGGGCATCACGTTTGCTAGCCGCCAGTACACTGGGACCTCCCCCGACATCCAGGACTGCTGATAAATGATGGATAGTGGCTTGGCCAGCTCCTCTGCCAGTTCTCTCAGTACCCTTGGGTTGATCCCATCTGGCCCCATCAACTTGTGCACATCCAAGTGCTGTAGCAGGTCGCCAACCATTTCCTCGTGGATAGTGAGGGCCACATTCTGCTCCCCATCCCCTTCCACCAGCTCAGGGTACTGGGTATCCAGAGAACAACTGGTTTTGCTGCTAAAGACTGAGGCAAAGAAGGCATTAAGCACCTCCACCTTTTCCTCATCTTTTGTAACAAGGTTTCCTCCTGCATCCAGTAAAGGATGGAGATTCTCCTTAGTCCTCCTTTTCTTTTTCTTTTTTTTTTCTTGGTCTCCTTCTTGCCTCCACTTCCATTTCCTTTGCATGGGCTCAGCTTTGACCTCGGCAGTTTTCACTCCACTGCATATTTCTGGTGCTAGTAGCTGTGTCTCCCTTGGTCTTGCACAGGGCCTCATCTCAATGATCTATCTTCAGTTAACAAAATGTGCCTTGACACCTGTGCCCAGGTCCTGTCTCCTCATCTCTGCACAGCAACTCTGAAGATACCCAAATTAGTTCCTTAGGACCTAGAGTGTTGTGGTAAATTGGTTTGGCAACTACAGGCATTCAAAAATAACCTGAGCAGCTAGAGCTGCTTTAATCCCATAGAAAGTAGACAGGAATATAAATATGCCAGATTAACATCTGAGGCAAACTAGCTCTGCATTCACTGGATTCAGTGATGCTGTACTGACTGAATCCATAGAAGCGTTTGGCCTTGATATGTCCTAGAGAAACAATCTTTCAGAAATATAAACAATGCAAAACAATGTTGTCACTGGAAGCCTGGAACTGCTGCAAGTTAGAATTAATCATTTTTTTTGGTTTGATGATCAAGCAGCAGTGCTTGAATGCCAGGGAACTGGAAGCCAAAGAAAATATTCCAAGTTGGATTTGTTAAGCATGGGGTTTTATTTTAAAGCACATTAGTCAGGCAAGTTCAGTCAAAAGTCATATGTAAAATTATTAGATCTTGTGCAGGGGGTTTCTCATTTCTGTTAGCTCTTCTGACACTGTGGAAACCATACTGAGTAAAATACTGAACAGCTGAAGATGGTTGTGCTGGAGGCAGGTTATTTTTTTCCATGCCTTTCTTACTGTGCACATGCTTGCTATTAGAATCCCACAAGAAACAACTTCCATTCTTAAAATCATAGTTTTGGGAAAGCAGCTCAGAAAGAGGAAGGGGGAAATATTATGATGAAGCCTCCTTTTTCCAACTTTCTTAGTATTACAGACAATGGATTCCATGTTGTCTTATACAGTAAATAAGAGAAAGGACCCAGCGGTAATGAATAGCGTAGTCATGCTAGAATGTAGTCATGTTTCTAACCCTAGGACTCCCAATTGCAAAATGTGCACACAACCTCAACACTGCCCCTTGAATGTATTATGATAAAGCCCTTAATTGCCTGATTGCTTATTAACTTTTTCACTGAACCGCATTCATTAAATGAATTAAAGCATGATTGAAACTGGAAATAGTAGTGTGTGAAGCCCAACAGGTGGTCCTTAGAATACTGGGAGTTTGGGCTCACATTAATATGGGCAACTTGAAGAGGCCAGGCAGCTCAGGGACCACGCAGAGGCTCCTGAACAGCATGGCTGAGGCTCCCAGTGACCAAGGGACCCACAGCAGTGGAGAAAGGAAAGGTCTAAAGCAACTAAAAAACTTGTGACTAATTGTAAAGACCATAGAGACAGGCTTCTTTGAACATAGGGTGAGCTGTGATCATACCTGAATGTAGTCTGGCAAGTGAGCTACCTAGCTGAGTGCCTCACAGAGCAGTTTGGCTCCCATTAGGTCCTCCACAAATATCCAGTGGCAGGTGTTTCACACAGAAGTATTGCCTTGTTCTCCTATCCTTGACATCTGTTATAAGATACAAAACTATATAGACTTTGATCTGACTAGGTAAAGCTTGTATTTTATTTTCTCATGACTCTCTATCCCAAGTGCACCAGACAGATTGGGCTGGGGCTTTACCCACTTTAAGTGTAGCAGATAAGCTAGGAAAGACAAGCTATTGCAGTTCCCTCCTCCTAGGAAGTGAAAGCAAAACAGACAAATGCATCTCTCTGCCCCTAACACCACGATACCTCTTTTCATGTGACTTTCATACCTCATATGCCAAGTAACTTCTGCAATCAAGTTCACATTCATATCTGATTCAGTTACCTTTTAATTAACTTTTTTCTAGATTGACCATAGATTGCTGCTATTTATAAGCAACCCTGTCAGCACTCCTATGGAAGGAAAGAGGAAACAAACACTTCTCAGTTCAGGTTCCCTCCCTCTCCTGCGCAGACAATATCAGCTTTCAGGTGCACAGGCCTCCTGAACTGACTTTCACATGCACTGTTTTGTCTTGCATATAGGGGCAACTGATACTGGCACAGGTTGGTTCTCTGGCGGAGCCATGGGGCCCATCGCAGGAGTTGGGGTTGATGCAGGGACTGTCACAGGGGTTGGAGTGGCCACAGGGCCCATCGCAGGGGTTGGAGTGGCTGCAGGGCCCATCACAAGGTTTGGAGTTGTGTTGTTGCACTTCCTCCAAGCTCAAGATTGGTGCATCCCTATGAGCAAGAAGGCAAGAAAAGGGGCAGGAGACCTGCCCCTTTACTTAAAACAAAACAAAACAAAACAAAGTGTCCAGAGGAGGGCTACGAAGATGGTGAAAGGCCTTGAGGGGAAGACGTACGAGGAACGGCTGAGGTCACTGGGCCTGTTCAGCCTGGAGAAGAGGAGGCTGAGGGGGGACCTCATCACAGTCTACAACTTCCTCGTAAGGGGTTGTCAAGAGGCAGGAGACCTTTTCTCCATTAACACTAGTGACAGGACCCGCGGGAACGGGGTTAAGCTGAGGCAGGGGAAATTTAGGCTGGACGTCAGGAGGGGGTTCTTCACAGAGAGGGTGGTTGCACACTGGAACAGGCTCCCCAGGGAAGTGGTCACTGCACCGAGCCTGTCTGAATTTAAGAAGAGATTGGACTGTGAACTTAGGCATATGGTCTGAACTTTTGGGTAGACCTGTGCGGTGTCAAGAGTTGGACTTGATGATCCTTAAGGGTCCCTTCCAACTCAGGATATTCTATGATTCTATGATTCTATGATTCTATGATTTAGATGTAGTACTTTTGTCTTGTTTATGTTCCTGTATCCATGTTTTTTCTTCTTTCAACTCTGCCCCCCCCCCCCCCTTTTTTTTTCTCTCAATCCATCTAGGGCAATGCTGCACTAAACAGCTGCTGCAATGTGGCCTTCCAGGCACAAAGCCAGTCCTTCATCACCAAAATCAAACTACGTAGACTTTTTTTCAAGGCTGTGTGTAACCACAGCCTATATGGTGATTCATCTCCTTTTATAATTTTTCCACCCTAGTTCTTTTGCTTTGACTCTGCATCCTCTTTAATGTTATCAATCACCCATATGCAACTGTTCTCTTCATGTTGAACACGCTGTTTGCACTCTCTTTGGTTCTCAGAGCTTTTCTTCTGTAGTGATGTTTTGCATCACTGAGGTCTGAACATGCCTTTTTTCTACCCTATCTGAATATATATATATATGGTACGGCACTTGGATGTGCACAAGTCGATGGGGCCAGATGGGATCCACCCAAGGGTACTGAGAGAACTGGCAGAGGAGCTGGCCAAGCCAATATCCATCATTTATCAGCAGTCCTGGCTATCGGGGGAGGTCCCAGTGTACTGGCGGCTAGCAAACGTGATGCCCATCTACAAGAAGGGCCGGAGGGCAGACTCGGGAAACTACAGGCCTGTCAGTTTGACCTCAGTACCAGGGAAGCTCATGGAGCAGATCCTCTTGAGAGTCATCACGCGGCACTTGCAGGGCAAGCAGGTGATCAGGCCCAGTCAGCATGGGTTTATGAAAGGCAGATCCTGCTTGACGAACCTGATCTCCTTCTATGACAAAGTGACGTGCTGGGTGGATGAGGGAAAGGCTGTGGATGTGGTCTACCATGATTACAGCAAGGCTTTTGACACCGTCTCCCACAGCATTCTCCTCAAGAAACTGGCTGCTCTTGACTTGGACTGGCGCACGCTTCATTGGGTTAGAAACTGGCTGGATAGCCGGGCCCAAAGAGTCATGGTGAATGGAGTCAAGTCCAGTTGGAGGCCGGTCACTAGTGGCATTCCCCAGGGCTCGGTGCTGGGGCCGGTCCTCTTTAATATCTTTATTGATGATCTGGATGAGGGGATCGAGTGCACCCTCAGTAAGTTTGCAGATGACACCAAGTTAGGTGCGTGTGTCGATCTGCTTGAGGGTAGGAAGGCTCTGCAGGAGGATCTGGATAGGCTGGACCGATGGGCTGAGGTCAACTGCATGAAGTTCGACAAGGCCAAGTGCCGGGTCCTGCACCTGGGGTGCAATAACCCCAAGCAGAGCTACAGACTGGGAGATGAGTGGTTGGAGAGCTGCCAGGTAGAGAAGGACTTGGAGTGTTGGTTGATAGTCGGCTGAATATGAGCCAGCAGTGTGCTCAGGTGGCCAAGAAGGCCAACAGCATCCTGGCTTGCATAAGAAACAGTGTGACCAGCAGGGCTAGGGAGGTGATTGTCCCCCTGTACTCGGCTCTGGTGAGGCCGCACCTCGAGTACTGTGTTCAGTTTTGGGCCCCTCACTACAAGAAGGACATTGAGGTGCTTGAGCGGGTCCAGAGAAGGGCGACGAAACTGGTGAGGGGCCTGGAGAACAAGTCCTACGAGGAGCGGCTGAGGGAGCTGGGCTTGTTCAGCCTGGAGAAAAGGAGGCTCAGGGGCGACCTTATTACTCTTTACAGATACCTTAAAGGAGGCTGTAGTGAGGTGGGGGTTGGTCTATTCTCCCACGTGCCTGGTGACAGGATGAGGGGGAATGTGCTTAAGTTGCGCCAGGGGAGTTTTAGGTTGGATGTTAGGAAGAACCTCTTCACCGAAAGGGTTGTTAGACATTGGAACAGGCTGCCCAGGGAAGTGGTGGAGTCACCATCCCTGGAAGTCTTTAAAAGACATTTAGATGTAGAGCTTAGGGATATGGTTTAGTGGGGACTGTTAGCGTTAGGTCAGAGGTTGGACTTGATGATCTTGAGGTCTCTTCCAACCTAGAAATTCTGTGATTCTGTGATTCTGTGATTCTGTGATATATGAATATTTTTCTATATTATCTGATTCCTGTTCTTAGAATGAAGTGCACACCTCCAAGGCTCTAACTCAAGCAGTTGCTTCTGAATTTGAACATTTGTAAACCAGGTTCCTTGGCCTGTGTTCCTCATCATTCATAGTCTGAAATTTCAGTTTTTCAGAGGTTTACTACTGTGTTACATTTTGTCCACTCTGAGGAGTCTGTTGGGTCTAATCTCACAATTATCGGGAACTCATATATCAGGCTCCAGTGACAATTATCACCATGCAAATAGCTGAGTAGTCTTTGTGGGGTTTGGGCCTGTGTCACATAAAAGGGTGCAGGAGATTTATAGAGGAGGCAGGCTGGTGATCCCATCAGCGCTGCACATGCTCACTATGTGACATGAGAGAGAAGCTGTGTTGCTCTGCAGTTTTATCCCTGTGGGAATAGAAATGTTGTTTTTGCAGAGTTACATTGTTTAGAGGGAAGGAATGTGGTATTGAGATATGCTTACAGTGATAAGAAAGCTTAGCAGGCGACCTTGTAAAATGCAGACAACCAGACTCCTTAGAGCAATTAAGTGAAAATCATGGTGTTAAGTCTAGCCAGATATGTGAAGAAACATTACCACTTTAAACAGTAAAAATGTCAAAAGAAATTTGAAATTTAACAGGCCGGCAACTGAAGGCCATGCATTGTCTGTGAAGCGTCAGATAGATTGTGAACCTGGATTACCCACTCAGTGGGGAAACAGGGGAGGGTCCTGCCATCAAAAAGTATATAAACTGTGTTTTGAAACTAGTAGGTGAGCTCTCCTGCTTGTGGGGCGCCCGCCATTGCAATCGCGAATAAATTACTACTTCACTGAGATCCTCACCTGAGCCTAAGTTATTGGCTAGAGTGTTTCTCACAATTTGGGGGCTCATCTGGGAGCCAGTCACCTACCGGGGAGCCCCACCGCCACAGCAGCAGGAAGGCATGCCCCGCTGATTTCAGTGGTCCTGTGCATCAAAGGTGGCAGTTCTGCGGAGAGCTGACAGAGGGCCCGAGAGTGATTAAAGAGGCAGGATCCGTGAAGTAGTGGGGAAAGGAAGAAGGTAGGCACTCCGGGTTTTAAGAATTTGTTATAAATGGCTCAGGATTCAAATTAGAATTAAATGAAAAATAGGATTTATTAAAGGATATAAAGGAATAGAGGTAAGCAAACAGCGCTGGGTGCACCGGGAGTCTCCGCTCCACCAGGATGCACACCAGTTACATCAAGCAGCTGATTTTTATGCTCCTAGACTAATACATATTCATTACTACTTCTAAAAAAATAGATTATTAAAATTAGCTTCCGGGGTGCAGTCCCTCCTACTGGAGCATGCACAGTCTCCTCTGGGGTCTCTTCTGGGGGTCTCTAGGGGTCTTCCATGCTGAAGGCTCGCAGTCTTCCTCTTCCCCTTTGTACTTACTGGGCACCATCCCAAGTTTACGGAACACCTTCTTCAAAACACCTTCTTCAAATCTTGTCTCCCAGCCGCCCTTCAGCTTCTTTCTCGGCCCCCCCCTAACCAGATACCAAAGATCCACATAGTATCCCATAACAGTCACTAGTTGTTATCAGTTGTTCTGAAACTCCCAGACACACGGGTAATTAAAACATTCTTCCCCAGCCATTCACAGACACATCTATAGCAGTGTTAGAAATAGAAGTCCGGAATAACAAAAGCAAACAGGTTCATAAATTTAAGAAGTGATAAATTGACTAGAATGAGGAATGAGGGGGAGACTGGGACACACTGCAGCTGTGGTTCAAGCATTGAATTGCCAGTGCAGGGCCCAGAGGCAGACAGGATTCAAACGATTCAAACAGAATTGTTCTTTATGGACACGAATTGTTAAAACATTCCTCACAAATTGATCCAGTAACTCTGTGCACAGACCAAGGTAAGAAATATTAAGTATTGCTTTGGGGGTCGGGTGAGACTCTGTGATGTGTGATTGAAACGTACTTTTGTATGAAGCGAGTGTGGAGTCCTTATTTGCGGTTCCATGCCTCCACGAGGGGCGCAGCCGGAGATGGACAAAGCGTGAGATAAGGGAGAGAAAGGAAGAGTCTCGGGAAATTTGGTGTACTGTATGCCCTTGCACAGGGAAGTGCTTGGCATTACACCAGGGAAATTTGGTGTACAGTAATCCTTGCACGGGGGAGTGCTTGGAAGTACACCAGGGAATCTGGTAAACTCATAGGTGTGTGCTAGCACTTGCATGGGGAAATGCTTGGCAGTACACCCCCATTTTCCAGAATCGGAACGTTAGTGTGTGGTACACTGCAGGAGGGAAATTTCTGTAGCAGCACACTGACAAGGGTTAGGAAAAATGGGAAATATGAGTTCCAGGGGACAGGGAGATATCCCTGGGGGAGTGCCTACTAATAGTTCTTCCTGAAGAATGGTAAGAAATTGGAAACATAAAATTAGAGAGGATTGTAAAAGAAAGAAAAAAAAAAAAAAAAGGTTAAATATTGTGTATCAGTCTGGACAAAAGAACCAATTAAGGAAACAGCAGTATTTTGGCCAAAATACGGGTCTGATGAAAATTCAGGCTTTACATTTACATTTATGTGTAAACAATAAGATTCCTATTTCGGAGAAGGAGCCAAATTATGCTCCCTATAATCCTAATATTGCACCAGTGGCAACAGCAGTCGATCCAGGAAGGGAGACAGGGACTGTAATTAATGCTGTCCCTAGAGAAGGAGCGTACTCTAGGCTCTGGCAAGAATTAGAACAAGGTAGAAGATATATTGAGAATTTTGCCTTCCCTGATACTAACAGTACTAACACTGTGTATCCTCTTAGGTGAACTCCCCTCCCTCCTTACCAGCAGAGAGGTTAGAAGTTTTGAGGACCCCAACAGCCTAGCTGAACTATTAGACCAGTTCCTAGGACCTAACTTATACTCTTGGGGGCGGGGGGGGGGAATTATGTCTATAAGTATGTTGTTTACAGGGAAAGAAATGGGAATGATCAGGAGGAGAGCTGCTATACAAGAATGGGAAAGAGCTCATCTTCCAGGACCAGGGGTAATACCGGCAGAGCAAAATACCCACTTGCTGATCCTGGCTGGAATAATCATAGTGTGCAACACAGAAATCATATGAGAGACTTGGGGTCAGAATGAGAAAGTACTTGGGGATGAGTCCTGAGGACGCGGTATCCCAAGGACTCTTGAAAGTTCATTTTGTGATTAAAGCCTGGCAAGATACACAGAAAATGCTTCAGAAGGTGGGGGGATGTAGTGAACAGTCACTGGGGGGCCCTCCTGCGGGAGGCCCTGGAGGTGTGTGTCAGGAGGGGAGATGAGAAGGAAAAGCAGAGAGCGGAACTGATGGTATTGACAATATAGCAGGTAGTGAGGCAGAGGGTTGGAGAAAGAGGAGGAAAATCTTCAGGGGGAGTCAGGGCCAGGATGGAAAGGAGAGGAGGAGAGATGAAAGAATGACAGGCAAAGAAGGCTGCCTGTGTTGCGGCCTGAATCCTAGCAGGGACAGGCTTTGATAAGATGTTTTAAGTGGGGCAAGGCTGGCCACTTTGAATAGGAATATCTGGAGTGGAAGGAGGAGGAAAGAAGGAAAATGGGATGAAATATGGTATACTGATATATTTTTCAGCATCCTGGAGGGAGAAATGTATGGAATTAAGTTGGCCAATGACTGAGCCTTTGGTGAAAGTAAGTGTTAAAAAGGGTTATTAAAAGTGTTAAAGATGTGGTATGTAACGTTTGATAGAGCTGTTTGAAGTTGAATGAGCAGGGAAAGGGGATGTAGACATTATCTAAGTAACAGTCTAGAAGTTTTGGTATATTTGCTGTGGTGTTTGGTCAGTTTCCCAAGTATCGGGAAGGGGGGATGGGGGGGGGGGGACAACCTGCTCCACCAGGGGCCTCTCCACAGGCCGCAGGGGGGCTTCACCTCTGGCACCTGGAGTGCCTCCTCCCCCTCCTTCTGCACTGACTTTGATGTCTGCGGGGAGGTTTCTCGCTCCTCCCTCTCCCAGCTGCTGTTGAGCAGAAGGTTTTTGTTTGTTTGTTTCCGTGGATGTGCTCTCACAGAGGCACCCACTGTGTTGCTCATGGCTTGGCTCTGGGCAGTGGTGGGTCCCTTTGGGGCCGGCGGAGATCGTCCCTTATCTGCCACGGGGAGGCTTCTGGATTTTTCTCACAGGGGCTGCCACTGCAGCCCCCCCCCCCCCCCCCCCCGAAGAACCTTGCCATTGAACCCAATACGCTGGGGCAGCTAGGTCATTACTGGCCTGTAAAGTAACAGGGATTAAATTAACTAATGAAACCCTAAAAAGTGATGGGGGCAGAAGGGGCTGGGATAACAGTGCCACTTTGGGGGGATACCAAGCTGAGACTAGGGGATAAAATGATCGCTGGGCAATTATTGCATGTACACAAGGCAGAGACTAACTTGTTGGGAAGGGATTTGATGATGAAATTGGGCATTCAAGTAGTAAATTGTTAGACTGGAATAACAGTGTTATTAATGGAGTGCTCTCAGGCCCTGAGAGCAAAGATATATTCACCTCTGACTGGAAAGACCCTGAAATGGTGGTGAAAGCAACAATACAGATGGACAGTTTTACATCAGGGGTTTACAGGGCCACCAATTTATTTGGGCAAGTTCTAGAACAGATTTTGGAGCAATTCCAACCTCCCGAGGAGGTATTACTGTTACAAATATATGAATGATTTTTTATTGTCAGGACAGGAGAAAACAGATGTGAAGGAAGCTACTAACAAGGTATTCAGCTTTCTGGGAAAGCAGGGCTTGGGAGTATTGAAAATAAATTACAATATGGAGAAAGAGAAGTCAGGTATTTAAGGCATCTAATGTCTGAGGGAAAATGAAGAATAAATCCAGAGGGTATTCAGGGAATTGTTGAAAACTAAGAAAGAACCAAAAAGTTTTAAGAGAAAGATTTTTTTCTAAGGAATCAGGAGCCATGAAGTCTGAAGGAAAATGGATACTCCCTGATGGTAGAGAAATGCTGAATAAAGCACCAATGACGCAAATATTAACTGTTTTACATCAAGAGAGTCATTGGGAGGTGCAAGCAATGTGTGATGTTGTGCTAAGAAAGTATGTCTGTGTAGAAATATACACTTCAGTGAAGTGCAGAGGATGTACCATATGTCAAAAGGTAAATAAAAAGGTCATCTGTAACCCATCTAGAGGGGGACGGGAGCCAGGGATTTGACCTTTCCAAAGTATACAGGTAGACTTTACTGAGTTACCTTAAGTAGGGAGACCGAATGGGTGTAAGCTTTCCCCTTGGTATCTGCCACTACGAAAACAGTGGCTAAGGTATCACTGGAGCAAATATTCCCTAGATATGGGATAGTTGAAAACATTGATTCAGATCAAGGAAGTCATTTCACTTCACAAGTACTGCAAGAGTTAATGCAGGCCTTAGAGACTGAATGGGATTTTCACACCCCCTGGCACCTCTCCTCTTCTGGGAAGGTGGAGCGAATGAATCAGACATTAAAGAAGCAATTAACTAAATTAGTGTTAGAAACCTAACTTCTTTGCGTAAAATGCTTACCTTTAGCACTCTTACAGGTTCAAACAGAACCAAGATAGGAATATCACCATATGAGATGCTGTTCAGATTATCCTATCTGGGCAGAAGGGATGAGATACCACAATTCGAAACAAGAGAGAGTTTTCTTAAGAACTATATTCTGGGGTTGTCCTCTTCTTGTCATCTCTCAGGACCCATGGGCTGTTGGCTCAAACCCCAACTTTGGAGTTCCCCATTCCCTACAGTCACCCAGGAAACTGGGTCCTGATTCAAACCTGGAAAGAATCAAAACTCTGGCCTGAAGGGGAAGGACCATTCCAAGTACTACTAACCACTGAAGCAGCCGTAAGAACTGCGGAAAAAGGTTGGACTCACTATACTCAAGTGAAGGCATCCGTTGACCCTAGTACCTGGGAAGCTGTTCCTACAAAAGACTTGTTGGAAGTTGAAATCGAAGAGAAAAATCTCATAGTGGACTCTGAGCAGGATAAGAGCTTACAATTGTAAACTAACCTTTTATTTTCACAGGTAACTAATGAGTGTGGCTTGCGAGTGAGAGAAAGGACTGGCCGATAGCAAATTAAAGTGCTCCCAAGGGGTTTTTGTTCTAGTAGTACATATATCTTATTCTTTGTATTAATAATTATTTGGAAACCTAAGGGTTAAAAATAATGACAGGGAAAGTTCAACTATTAGTTTTGTTTCTAGTAATTGTATGCCTCAGAGAAGGCCTTGGTCAATTAGCAACTTGGAAAAGGCATGACCAGATAATAGTTAGATGGGATACACCGTCAAAATATGGATGAATTTGACAGAGGGCTATGTGCCACAATCTGTCACGTTTGATGCTTGTGAAGTGTTAGCTTGTGGAGATTTAAATGCCCAATGACAATTGAGCAGAGGGAACAAATAACTGGGAGAGACCCAACAGCCAGATTGAGAACAGCTGTATGAAAACGATCCTCTATTGCCATCAGACAAAGGGAGAAACTCAAGGAGAAAACAGGAGAGAAAACAGGAGGCCCTCTTTGAAATGTGGCAGTTCAAACATTTGAGTTTGAAACAGGGTATGGGGATGTGAATGCCTGGATAGAATGGGTCAAATATACTGTCCAGAGTCTCAACCATAGCAATTACTATTCTTGTGCCTCGCAATGACCAATTGCCCAGATAGTGCCCTTCCCATGAGGGTGGACCAAGGACTCCCAGGGGATGTATGATTGCATTGTACCAAGAAAAGACTGCCTGGGGAAATGAGGCCTGTAAGTGTCTCTCTTTGCTGTTCCCTCCCTTGCGTGATAGCAATATCAGGGTTCCCCCTGCATTCTCTACAACTACAGGTAACCATACAGCTTGCCTCTCACGGCAGGGTGTGAGTGCTACCTGACATCTGGGAGAGTTTGCCTTGTGCACGAGGACCTTGAATGCTACCAAGGACCTGATGGGAAACTGCTCAAGACTTGAGATCCCCAGGGCAGATCTCTGGTGGTACTGTGGAGGGAAGATCTTACAGTCCACCCTACCATCTGATTGGGGAGGCACTTATGCACTTGTTCAAATAGCTATACCCTTCACCCTGGCATTTGAAAGAGAAACATCACAAATACCCAGAAGAAGTAAAAGACGCTTAGAAGTATCATTCGATGACAGAGTATACATAGATTCTATTGGGGTGCCTAGAGGAGTTCCTGATGGACAGGAAGCCAGGAATCAAGTTGCTGCAGGGTTTGAGTCACTGTTCTGGTACGTAACAATCAATAAGAATGTGGATTGGATTCATTATATTTATTATAATCAGCAAAGATTCATAAATTATACACGGGATGCGATAAGAGGAATCGCTGAACAACTAGATGCCACCAGCAAAATGGCGGTGTGTGCGTGATGCTGGGCAACCATCATTGTACTTTTATCCCTAACAATACTGCCCCGGATGACACAGTAACTAGAGCATTGCAAGGGCTTACCACCCTTGACAGTGAATTGGCAGAAAACTTAGGAACAGACACTTCCACCACCAAACGGTTGGAATCTTGGTTTGGTAAATGGAAAGGGATGGTAGTGTCCATATTTACATCCTTGATCGTAGTAGGAGGAGTTTTGACAGCCACTGGTTGTTTCACTATCCCCTGTGTAAGAGGACTTGTCCAGCAGTTAACTGAAACTGCACTAGTGAAACAAATGACCATGGATCCACCACCCTACTCAGATAAGAGGATGATATTAGAGGAAATGGAAAGCAAAGAAAGTGAAGAAGAAGATATCTACCAAATTACAACTAAGAGAAAAGTTTTGCAAAAATCAACAGTTTATAAAGAAGAAAAGGGGGGAATTGTGGGAATAGAAATGTCATTTTTGCAGAGTTACATTGTTTAGAGGGAAGGAATGTGGTATTGAGATATGCTTACAGTGATAAGAAAGCTTAGCAGGCAACCTTGTAAAATGCAGACAAACAGACTCCTTAGGACAATTAGATGAAAATCATGGTGTTAAGTCAAGTCAGATAAGTGAAGAAACATTACCACTTCAAGCAGTAAAAATGTCAAAAGAAATTTGAAATTTAACAGGCCGGCAACTGAAGGCCATGCATTGTTTGTGAAGCATCAGATAGATTGTGAACCTGGATTACCCACTCAGTGGGGAAACAGGGGAGGGTCCTGTCATCAAAAAGTATATAAACTGTGTTTTGGAACTAGTAGGTGAGCTCTCCTGCTTGTGGGGCGCCCGCCATTGCAATCGTGAATAAATTACTACTTCACTGAGATCCTCGCCTGAGCCGAAGTTATTGGCTACGGAGTGTTTCTCACACCTCCATCATCACCACAACCGAATCTGATGGGCCTTCTGGCATCATTAGAAATATTACTGACCTTGTCATCTCAGCCTGTATGTTAATGCCTGAGAGAGGGAGTTAGGAGAATCTTATCAAGTAGAAATAGAGCACTAACAACATTAAACTAGGATGCTACTTAGTGTCTTTGCTAACTATGGTGCATTGTGCAAATTAACTAAAGCAAGTAGCCTTGGGCCCCGTTACCAAGGTCAGTCTCCTATATCCATGAAAGCTGGGGATGAAATTATGACCTCCTATATGGTGGCCTTAGGTAAACAGCTTAATGAAATTGGAAAGCATGTGAGTGGGACTCTGGGTAGAGGGTTAGATGGACCAGTGCACAATAGACAACCTGGAGATAATGTGTATGTAAAGTCTCTTGCAGAGAAGACCTTGAAACCACACTGGGAAGGACCATTCCAGGTACTCCTTACCTCTTTCACAGCAATCAGAATCAAGGAGCAGAATGCCTGGATCTATCACACCAGAGTGAAAAGGGCACCCAAGATCCCATGGAAGGTTACTCAGGTGCAACCTGGAAGGTTACATTTCTCACGGTCTTAATGGTATCATTGGTCAAGGAAACTGAACAGTGGGTGCAAAATACCTATGTGAAACTCACCCAGGAAGTGAGTGATAGTTTCAACCTTTCTGACTGTTGGGTGTGCACACTGCTGCCTAGAAGTAACCTAGAATTATGAATTGGACATTGACCTTTGCGCACCCAAGAAATGGAACATGTTGATTTGGCAGGGATGATCATGAACATCTAGGGGAGAGATCTGAACTAATCCCATGCAAAAATGTTAACATATATACCAGATGCTTAAACGATAAAACCCCATGCGTAG
The DNA here is from genome assembly GCF_964211825.1 of Aythya ferina. Classification (NCBI taxonomy): domain Eukaryota; kingdom Metazoa; phylum Chordata; class Aves; order Anseriformes; family Anatidae; genus Aythya; species Aythya ferina. The sequence continues at coordinate 10,885,971 of NC_140313.1, forward strand.
GTACAGGTCCACTTAGTTATTTAGCCCTGGAACCTGACAACTGTAGCATGGCAGAATATGTAGGAACTTTTAATCTTACTAAAATTAGAGATTATGGTGTAGGTGTCACAATATGTGCTGATAAAAAGGATACAAACTCAGGATCTCACGGCCTCAATTCTCTCGCACAAATCTGCAAGCTACAAAAAGGATTCTATTGGCTATGTGTAGATGGGCGTGCTAGAAAAAGCTTACCCTTAAATTGGAAGGGTCATTGTATTGGGGACTATCTTAGCCCTTGAGGGGGTATATTCACTGAACCACCTCCGGGAATAGTCTGGACCTTTATGGAAACAAACATATACTGTTTCGAATAACCCCCTCATGATGAGACCCATGGGATTCCATAGTTTTGTAAGGTGGTTGATTCCATCCCTGGGAATGAGTGAATTAGAAAAAGCTGTCGTAAATATCTCAGACACATCAGAAATTATTGAAAATGCCACAGCCGATGTTCTTTCGGCATTACAGAAAGAAATTTCCTCCCTACACAAAGTAATGCTTCAGAATAGGATGGGATTAGATATGCTTTTAGCCAAGGAGGGAGGATTTTGTACACTCATAAACCAAACTTGCTGTGTATATGTTAACAAACAAAAACAGTTTGAAACTGACCTGGAGAAGACTTAAAATAATAAAAAAAAAATATTTTTTAAAAAAAAAGAAATATAAAAGAAAAAAAAAAGAAAAATAAAAGAAAAAATAAAAGAAAATAATAAAATTTTGCATGCAGTAGCTCAGGATGATACATCCTGGGGATTTACAGACTTGGTAGAAAAATTAACTGCCTGGTTGCCAAACCTAACCTGGCTCAAACAATTGTTTATCACAATACTCATGGTCGTGGTTTTGTCCATGGTTCTTTGTGGAGTGATCCGATGTACCTTATGGTGTTTTAAGAGTACAGGAAACTCCTACAGGGAGTGGAAAAAGAACCAACTCAGATGGAAACTGGAGTCTAACAGATATTTTGAAAGAGTGATAGATAGAGAAACACTATATTGAACCTAGAAACAGTAAAAGAATTTACTAACTTTTTCGAAAAGAGGGTACTGAGAGAGGGAGTTAGGAGAATCTTATCAAGTAGAGATAGAGTGCTGATGGCATTAAACTAGTGGATGCTACTTAGTGTCTTTGCTAACTGTTGTGCATTGTGCAAATTAACTAAAGCAAGAAGCCTTGGGCCCCTTACCAAGGTCAGTCTCCTAATAAGAGTGCGAGCCTATCTTAAGGAACTGGCAGAAACTGGTCCTGCGGATGGACAAGAGCCAAGAGCAAAGATGGACAAGAGCCAAGAGTCTGTGCAAAGACAAGAGGTCAACGAGCGGTGACAAGGAAGAGTCATCAATATTCATCCCCACGACCCCCGACGACCACCACCAGGAGACACTGCGCAAGCGCAGATGGGAGGAGTTTATGGAAATGACTCCTTGGAACTAATTTTAATATGAAGCAGGGACAGGTTATGAATACATGTATGTATAGGCACATTGTGAAACTTCATGCATACGCAACTCTTTGCTGGATATAACCATGGCAAATTGCCGCGTCAGGTGCGCATGACTTTGGCGGGACTACCCCCTGTGCTGCCCAGCGCTGAATATACATACCTACTTTACAATCTTACTGATTGTGGAGTCCGTTTTCCACAAGTCATGCCTTTTAAATCATGTTTTGTCTGGAATATCCTCAATAAACAATTCCTTTCATTCTTATATCTATAATACTATGCTCATACTTAATTTGTCCTTCTGTATTGATTTGCCAAGGCTGTGCTGAGAGAGAGAGAGAGAATATGTGTGTATACTTGATTTGCTCTGATATCTCTACAGGGGAGCTGGTTGTTAATTTGTGAGCGGATTGCCTGACATGGAAAATGTTGTTCATTGTAAAAAAGAGTGAGCTAATGACTTTTCTAATTTCCTTCTCTTCAGGGCTGCTCTCAATCCATTCATCCCCCAGTCTGTACTGATGTTTAGGATTACCCCAGCCCAGATTTAAGACCTTGCCCTTGGCCTTGCTGAATTTCACAAGATTCACATGAGCACACTTCTCAAGACTGTCCAGGTCCTTCCAGATGTCATCTCTTCCCTCTGAAGTACCAACTGCATCACTCAGCTTGGTGTCACCTTGTAGTGGCTTTACATGGCAAGGTTTTGGTGGTGGGGGACTGCAGGGGGTGGCCTCTGTGAGAAGAATCCAGAAGCTTCCCCATGTTAGATAAGGGCCAGTTTCAGCCAAATCCGAAGGGACCTGCCGCTGCCCAAAGCTGAGCCAATAAGCGATGTTTGTGCCTCTATGAGAGCATATTTAAGAAAGGGAAAAACTGCTGCGCAACAGCAGCTGGGTGAGGTGTGAGGAACAGCCCAGCAGACACCAAGGTCAGTGAAGAAGGAGGGGGAGAGGTGCTCCAGGCACTGGACCTGAAGTTCCCCTGCAGCCTGTGGAAAGGACCATGTGTGGTGGTTTTACCGTGCTGAGCAGCTAAACACCACAACCGCTCTCTCACTCTCCCTCCTTAGATGAGGAGGAGAAGAAGTAAAGCAAAGAACAACTCACAGGTTGAGATAAGGATAATGTAATTAAAGGGAAATAATAATAATAATTAAAGGAAGATTATTATGAACTAAACAATTTAACTAAGGGGGAAAAAAAAGGAGAGGGGAAAAGGGAGGGGCAAAGGGAAAAAAAAAAGGAGGAAAACAAAAATAAAAACGAATGAAGGCTATGTGGAAGTGCAGAGGAAAGAAATTACTCTCTACTTCCCACAAATGAGCGATGATTGACCACGTCCTTGAAGCAGGGCCTCAATGGCCGTAGCCGGTGTTCGGGAGGAGGACTGACGTTTTCACAACAAGAGCCCACCCCTCCCCTCTTCTTCCTGTTTCCACCTTTAATTGCTGAGTGTGACATCACATGGTATGGAATATCCCTTTGGTTGGTTTAGGTCAGCTGCCCTGGTGATGTTTCTCTTCTCACTTTTTGCCCACCCCCTAGGAGGGTTAGAGAGAGTCCCGATGCTGTGCCAGCACTGCTCAGCAGTAGACACAACACTGGTGTGATACCAGTGCTGTTCCAGCTACAAGTGCAGAGTACAGCACTGCTGCTGCAGGGAAAGTTAACATTCCAGCCAGACCCAGTACACCATGGTGGACCAGGTAGTCCCCCTGCAGCCCATGGTGTACCATGGCAGAGCAGATTTCCACGCTGCAACCCATGGAGGAACCCATAGTGTAGCAGGTGGATCTGACCTGAAGGAGGCTGTGGCATGTGGAGGACAACTGCCGGAGCAGACTCTGGGCCAGACCTATAGCCTGTGGAGAGGAGCCCATGCAGGAACAGGTGACCTGGAAGGAGCTGCTGCCCATGGGGGACCCATATTGGAGCAGTTTGCTCCTGATGGATGGACCCCGTGTGTTGTGGTTTAACCCAGCTGGCAGCTAAATGCCACACAGCTGTTCGCTCACCCTCCCCCCTCCCTCTCCGGGATGGGGGAAAGAAACAGGAAAGTGAAGCCTGTGAGTTGAGATAAAGACAGTTTATTAAGACAGGAAAATAATAATAATAATAATAACAATAATGATGATAATAGTACTACTAATAAAAACGTGTACAAAAAAAATGATGCACAATGCAATTGCTCACCACCCGCTGACCAATGCCCAGCCTAACCCCGAGCAGTCCAGTCCTCCTCCCCTGGCTAGCCACCCCTATATATTGTTTAGCATGACGTCAGATGGTATGGAATACCCCTTTGGCTAATTTGGGTCAGCTACTCTGGGTCTGTCCCCTCCCACCTCTTGCTGCACCCCCAGCCTGTCCGCTGGCAGGACAGAGTGAGAAGCTGAAACGTCCTTGACTTGGTGTAAGCACTGCTCTGCAACAATTAAAACATCAGCATGTTATCAGCACTCTTCTCATCCTAAGCCAAAACATAGTGTAATAAATGGCTCAGTTTTCAAAATAGGACTATAATCAAAGTTTACAATTTATTAAAGGAATAGAGGTGAGCAAACAGCGCTGGGTGCGCCGGGAGTCTCTGCTCCACCAGGACACACACGAGTTACATCAAGCAGCTGATTTTTATGCTCCTAGGCTGATACATATTCATTACTACTTCTAAAAAAAAACAGGGTTATTATAATTAGTTTCCAGAATCCAAACCCTCCTACTGGAGCATGCGTATTAGTCTCCGGTGGTCCCTCTGGGGGTCTCTAGTGCTGAAGGCTCATAGTCTTCCTCCCTCTTGTCCTTCTCCTTTGTCCAACTTGGCTGTATGTCAGAGACTTGTGCAACATCCCCTGCAAGCTTTGTCTTTTAGTTGTTCTTCAGCTCTCCCCATCTCCTTAATCTCCTGGCCAGATATCAGAGACTTGCATAGTGTCCCATGCAATAGTCATAATAGTTAGCAGTTATTCTGAACCCCCCCCCCAGATATCAGAGACTCCAAGGAAAAGTCTACAAATACATTTCCCTTCAAGCTCTCTATTGACAGAAATTGCTAAAACATTCCTTTGCAAGATACAAGAATTATATACATTAACCACTCTGTTTTTCTTAGACTTGTGGTTATACAAGGGTATGTAAGACAGAAGGTCACATTCATCATACCATGCGGCCCTAGCATTGTTCCATACTGACACGAATCAGATGAACATATCTTACAATCCCCCATCTCCTTTTTCATGGCATTGATTCGTGTTTTCCTTTCTAATCAAGTTAATACTTGACGAATTTATGCCAGTTGATGCCAATTCTGGATCTTTATTTGTTTTTATTATCATCAGAGAATGGTTTTTCTCTTTCCCTGGTTCTGGGTCAACAGGTACCGCAGATATTTGCATTCCTTGTATAACTGAGTGTATTAGTCTGGTAATATTAAACATGGAATTATTAACAATCCTCCACATATCCCCAATACAACAGTCCTTATTTTACCAATCCAATCACCACCCATAAAGTCCCCTTCCATAATCCTCTTAGATCAATTCCATTCCAAATTTGAACCGGGACATGTGCAATTTTCTTTATTTCCTTTACAAGTTCATTTATAGCTTTTCTTTCTGTTGTGGTTTAACCCAGCAGGCAGCTAAACAACACACAGCCGCTCGCTCACCTCCCCCCCTCCTTCTCTGGGATGGGAGAGAGAAATGGGAAAGTGAAGTCTGTGAGTTGAGATAAAAACAAGAAAATAATAATAACAATAACAATAATGACAATAATGATGATGATAGTACTACTAGTAATAATGTGTACGAAACAAGTGATGCTCAATGCAATTGCTCACTACCTGCTGTCCGATGCCCAGCCTAACCCTGAGCAGTCTGGCCCTCCTCCCAGCTCTTGCACCCCTAGCCCGCCTGTTGGCAGGACAGAGTGAGAAGCTGAAACGTTCTTGGCTTGGTGTAAGCACTGCTCTGCAACAATTAAAACATCAGCATGTTATCAGCACTCTTCTCATCCTAAACCAGAACATAGCATTCTACCAGCTACTAGGAAGAAACACCCTCATCATAAATCTCTAAACAGCAATTACTAAGGTTAAATTTTCCACAGACTTCTTCTTCTTGTGCTAGTAAATAATCCAAGGCTAAGCGATTTTGATACAAAGCAGTTCTCATCTTGGTATTTTGCTTTCCAATTAATCCAAGTGCATCTCCGGTTTTACTTACAACTATTTCTATTACAGCTAGTAACCTAATTATTCTATTAAATACATACATTGGGGTCCTATAGCCCCAGGATCTGTCTTCTGCCCACGTAGCTGGATCATAATAGGCAAACGCCTTCAATCAAGGGGTTGGGCCTGCTTTCAGGGTCGATTCAGGCTTGTGTTACCGTTCAGCCTGTCAGGGTGATCCAGCTCCTGGAAAACGAATCACAATTTTATATAGGTTTAAAAAAAAGGTTCTTATGTTATTTTCTCAGGACAACCTGACCTTAGTGTGGGAGAAGCCCGGTCGAGGCCCTCTCACTCGGCAGTCAATACCCATAGGGGTTGCCTCCCTCGGTAGACCCTATACACCGCAGTGGAGGGTCCTGCCCCGGTCTTGCCTTCTCCCTTTCCTCCCTTCAGGCTTGTCCCCTTTATTTGGCATCCTTAATTCATGCAGAGCCTCGTTGCCACAATATTAGTTCTTCCTTAGCTTGAGTTTCAGTTTCCCAGTAGCGGACTCAACCCTCCAAGTTTCAGTAGTTACTGGTCCTTTCATTCTGGATGCATGGGTCCAACCCCTTTCTGCGGTTCTCACAGCTGTTTCAGTTGTAAGTAAAACAAGGTACAGTCCCTCCCCTCGGGGGTTCAATGATTCTTCCCTCCAGGTTTATTTATTAAGACCTTGTCTCCTGGTTGTATCTTATGAATAGCAAATCCTAAAGGTGGTGTTTGAGCCATCATTCCAATTTCTCTTAGCTCTTTTAATCTCCTTCCAATAGTAATTATATATTTCTGGATGCTACGATCCTCAACTACATTGTTCCCTGTAGGCATCCCTTGAGAATAAGGCATATCATATAACATTTCATATGGTGATAATCCAGTCTCACTGTATGGTTCACTTCTTATGTTTAAAAGTGCCAGTGGTAAGCATTTCGTTCAGGGCATTTGTGTCTCGATCATTAATTTAGCCAATTGTTGTTTTATTGTTTAGTTCATTCTTTCTACTTTCCCTGAGCTTTGTGGGTGCCATGGAGTATGGTATTCCCACTGAATACCTAATGATTGACGTAATAATTTTATTATTTTAGAAGTAAAGTGTGTGCCCTGTGATTCAAAGATCGAAGCCGAAATTCCTTTAAGTGGTATATTCTTTATTGCAGCGCTGGATGCACGGGGGATCTCTCCACCTATCGTGCATACCCAAAGCAGAAAGCAGTCTTGAATTTATACAATCAATCTATCAATATTCTACAAGTGCCTATACATATTCATTACCTATCCCCGCCTTCCCTCGCTTCTCATGCTAATTAGCCTTTTGGCACCTTGCGCCTGCGTAGAGCCTTCCAAGAATTGTGGGCAGGGGTCTTTGGGACGTGGGCAGGGGTCTCTGGGAGGAAGACCCCGAGTCTTCCTCACAGTGTACTTTTCACCTTTGGTCAGGAATCTGCTGAATTGGCATGTTTCTTAATTGCGAGAGCTGGTTGTTGCTAATTCTTCCATTTGTTGTATCTTTATAATGAATTCCAATGTCCAGTTTTGAGATTTATAGTCCTTACGTTTGTTTCTCTGTCCGTCTGCCGCTTCCTTATCATGAGTTCCAGTGTCTTGTTTCGAGATATACAGTCCATGTCTGGGGATTGTCCTTGCCTCCCCAATGCCTACCCAATACCTCCTTAATCACCTGGTCAGAATCAATGTACTGGATTATCCCATATCTAGGTATCAGGTGTTCTAATAGATTTTTTGCCACCATTTGTGCTGTAGCTTGTGCTACGGGATAAGCTTCTACCCATTGTGTTAAATGATCCACTATTACCAATAGATATTTTATCCTCTCTACTTTGGGCAATTCAGTGAAACCAACTTGTACTTTCTCAAAAGGCCTATAAGCTGTTTTGTTTTGTGTCTCCCTCCCGTGGCTGCTTGTTGAAACACTTTCTTTTTTATCTTCTGACAAGTTAAGCAACGGTTATGTAATTTGCTTTGCTATTTCAAAAAAAAAAAAAAAACAACAACAAAAAAACAACAATGCAACCAAATTGTTTTAGTAAATGATCACTTAACACCTTTGTACCCCAATGTGTTTGTGCATGCAAATGTCCCAATATTTGCTTCGCATCAGCTTTTGGCAATATCTCTCGCCTGTCTGGCAGTGTCCATTTTCCTTTTTCTAATTTAGCCCCTATTTTCTCCAGTTTCATTTGTTTGTTTTGTTTTGTTTTCCATTGCATTTCATAGTCGGTCCAAAAATTCCATAGGGGTTTCTTTTGGATTTTGTTGGAACAGATTTTCCATTCCCAATTTAACCAGATTTTGGTATTTACCGTTCATTATTTCCAGGATGACTATAGTTTCAGCGTGGGGTCGGTCAGGGGAATGCAATCGTCAACAGTTCCCTGAGCGGTCCCATTGTCAATCTGAGCTCTCTCATAAACTCAGGTTGTTTTAAGGATTAACTGTTTTTCTGTTTCCGTGACAGCTCTCCCACGGTCATGGTCCCTCTGCCCCAAATGACTCACACCCATTATTTTGAGATCTCAGCCTCCTGTTGAGGCAGAACTATTAACATTCCTACATCCCCTTCCCCTGCTCATTCAACTTCAAACAGCTCTGTTAAATACTACATGCCACACCTTTAACACCTTCAACAACTCTTTTAACCCTTCCTTTATTTTTCTCCAGCCTGTACTTTTCTCATGCCAACACCAAAGGCTAAGTCAGGGGCCAACTTAATTCCACTCCTTTTCCCTCTAAGATGCTGAAACAACATCTCAGTATAATACATTTAATCCTATTTTCTTTCTCTCCTCAAAAACAACATTAATTGCAAGATAGTGTTATAGTCGATTGATCCATAAAGTGGCCATTCACTTTATATAGTGGCCACCACTGATTGCAATACTCAGTGAAAGTCCTCTTGCTTTCTGTGCCCCCAGTTCTAACAATATCCTTCGAATGTGCCAATATGCACCCAAGGAGGCTTTCTTTAAAACGTCTTTGTTTTGGGTATTACCCATTTCCTTGATTTCCTATTCCCTTTTATTTATTTATTTATTTATTACTATTCCTTACTAGTTACTGTCCTTTGTTTCAATTTCCACGCAAACCTTTTTACTGCGGGTTTTTACTATCTTTTCCTAATCTTCTTCCCAAATGTCCCAGTTCTCTGGGATTAAACTCTTCTTCCCACATACAAACTTTACTATTTCAAATTATTAACGAGCCCCGTTTCAATCATAAATCCACAGAACTTCAGGAAAAGTTCAGCCTTCACTCAGCCTTCAGTCTTCTAGACAAACATTACCACCTTTTCCACAAAAATTTACATTTCAAGACCGAATTTCTCATGCACTTTGTTAGTAAGCCCATACAAAACAAGGAATCACTCCTGTGTATCTGTCAATATAGGGGTTTAAAAGGTATTGATGCCTAAATAAATTCGCTCCCCCCCCTTCTTACCAAATTCCCAGGGCTCAAGCCCGAACCACCAAAGAAATGACTCTCTCAGTTCTGCTTTGATAATCAGTCAGTCCCCTTCCCCCCCTGCCAGTACTTGGGAAACTGACCTAACACCACAGCAAATACACCAACACTTCTCAACTGTTAGTTACTTAGATAATGCTCCCGCCTTTTTCTTGTCACACTCAAAGCATTTAAGAGCAAAAATAGGCTCACAAGATACACTGCCAGGCACATATATTAGGCACCACCACTCAAAACTTGGATAAAACAACACTTCTTTTCAGTCTGTCATGCACTTCGTTCGTCTCCACCCACTCCCCTCGTGGAGAATACGGAACCGCGGATCAGAACTCCGCACTCGCTTTGCAGTGACACTGCGTCTCACTCACACAGCACAATCGCACAATCACACAGAGAGGCCTCTAGCACATCTCATTCATACCACAAGAATATAATTTAGAATGATAACCAACCAAACAAGTATTGTCTCTGACTGTGTTCTTCGTGGAGTGACTTATTCCACTTTGTTTCAAACCCTTACACTTACACAAATACTTTCAACACAAAATACCTGGACATTTAAGAATAACACATACAATTATTAACACTCCAGTTAGTATCCCTCCAGCAGCTGAAAACATACCGTTTGTCTGCAGCTTCAGGAGATCTTTGTCTGCTCCTGCGGTGAGCGGCTGAGAGTGGAGTCCCCTCCAAGCAAAACACTCAGGGTGCACCTAGGGGCGTCCGCTCTGCAGCTGATCCCGCAGCCGAGCAGAGTGTCTCCTGCCTGGCTCACCAAAATGACTCACAGAAAGCTGACTCCACAATCAGTAAGATTGTAAAGTAGGTATGTTTACTCAGTTCTGGGCGGCACGGGGGGGGTAGTCCCCCCAAAGTCGTGCACGCCTAACGTGGCAGCTTGCTCTGGTTCTATCTAGTAAAGAGTTACATATACATGAAGTTTCCCAACATTCCTATACACATGCATAACCTGTCCCTTTGTGAACAGTCCTCCTTATCTCAGACCCCTTGGTTAAAGTCTGAACCATGAGGTTGTTTTGATCTGGTTCTCGGGGTCCGGAGGCTCCTGTTATCTGGAGGTCTAAGCGCAGCACAGGCACAGTACATCACAAATGTAGCACATATTCATTCTTAATCAATTGCTCTCTAATTTCTAATTCCAATGTTTCAGGTGCAGCATTCTTGCTCTCTTCCAGATCCACGGGTATTCTACTATTAACATTAATGTTCAAAGCCTGACAGACCCCGTCCTCCGTGGACCCAAATAACCAAAATACATGGGGTCTTAAGGGTTCTTTTGGTCATTCTATCATATAATACTGGACCATTTTTAATTTACTCTCTCATTTTCTGGGGCCCCTATTGTTCCAATTTCTAATCATTATTCCTAATGGACTTTCTGGTAATTTGCTCCCTTTCTTCTGGTCCTTGGTCATCAATTCTGTCTGACCCATCTAGGAATTTTACTATGGCAATTCCCACAGCCCTTGGTTACCTTAGTAAGAGTGTCTTGCAGGGGGTTTAGGACCTTCCTTCACCGGCCAAGTCCCTCGCGGGAGATTGTAACCATGGTTAGAAGACCTCCATCTGACACGAATCAGATGAACATATCTCACAATAGCATTCTACCAGCTATTAGGAAGAAAATTAACTCTGTCCTAACTGAAACCAGGACACCATGATATGGACCCATATTTGGAGCAGTTCTTGAGGAGGTGCTGCCTGTGGGAAGCCCGTGAAGGATCAGTTTTGGAAGGACTGTATCTCATGGAAGGGACCCCACATTGGAGCAAGGTAAGAGAGTGACTGTGAAGGAGTGGCGGAAACAAAGTTCTATAGGCTGACTGCAACCCTGATATAGTATAAACTCACTTTAGGATAGAATAAAGCTTGTGGATTGATATTGTATAAACTTACTTTAGGATAGAATAAAACTTGTGAAATGATATTGTATAAACTTACTTTAGGATAGAATAGAACTTGTGATTAAAAGTTAGCAAGGACAAAGTAAACAACATCTTGTTATCCGTAGACCTTCTGTTACGTTTAAGCATTTTGTTATTTGAAAACACCCCATTATCCGTTAACACTCAGTCAGGCTGAGACTTGAGATAACCTGAGTCAGCTGTCTGTTATGTCCTGTTAACTGAGACATCCTGTTATCCGCCGACCCCCAGTTAAACCGAAAGACAACTCAGCATTTTTACAGCCTGGAAAACAACTGATTAAGAAAGTGCATTACGAGGAAGACCTACGGCCTTCCTTCCAAAGACCACTGCCCACATCCTGGAGACCCTGGCCCACAATTCTTGGAAGGCTTTGCGCAAGCGCAAGGACTGATAAGCTAATTAGCATACGAAGCGAGGGTAGGCGGGGTTAAGTAATTAATATGTATAGGTGCTAATTGAATATTCATTGTTTCGCTGTATAAATATGAGATAGTTTGTCACTTCAAACATGCACGATAGGCGGAAGGATCCCCCGTGCATCCAGCGCTGCAATAAAGAATATACCACTTAAGGAAATTCGGCTTTGATCTTTAAATCAACCCCCATTCCCCAATTCCACTGCACCACCTGGGAGGAGGAGGTAGTGAGAGAGGGAGTTAGGAGAATACAATAACTCACTAACCTTTTTGCAAAGAATTTACTAACTTTTAGAAAAGGGGTAACTGAGAGAGGGAGTTAGGGGCAAGTAGAGATAGAGTGCTGACAGCATGAACAAATTAATTAAAGCAAGAAGCCTTGGGCCCCTTTACCAAGATCAGTCTCCTAATAAGAGTGTGAGCCTATCTTAAGAAACTGGTAGAAACTGGTCCTGAGGATGGACAAGAGCCAAGAGCAACTGAGAATGCGTGTTACATATGGAGTGGTAATTTGCGTCGGGAAAATGGTTGATATTAATAAAGAAGGGGGAGATTTGGGAATGTGGCCATGGGGGTTGGAAAGCCCCGTGGTTGAGATAACATTAGACTCTTAATGATGAGGCCATCAGGAATGTAAAAGAGTTTAGAGGGAACAAAGAAGGGTGATTCAGGAGACTCCATGCAGTCTCTGGTTTCTTGTTCTCCAGCTGGTTTCTTGTTCTCCAGCCGTTAAGGCATGGAAGTTTCTGAGTGTTTGCTGTTGCTGTAATTTGCAAAGTTGTTTGACCAATGAAAAGTTGTTTTGAAAAGAACTGCTGTGGAGAGAAGGGCATAAGAGGGGAGCCTGCCCTCAAGAGAAAAAGGGCAACGCGATGTGATGAAGTTATGTCATCAATAAAGAAGCAGAAAGAAGGAATGAAAAGGAACACGCTAGCAGAACGGAGACCACAACGGGAACAGGTATGTTGATCACCTCATGAAGATAGGTTCGGTCAGACTCAGCAAATTGCTCAGAGAAGCTTGTACAGAAAGTCGCTGGAAATAGGCGCACCGGAGCTGGAAAGAAGCTTAAGCTGAGAGAAGCGGACCTACGCACACAACCGCCCCTCACTGGTAAGCAGCTGTGCATTATGGGGAATCATACGTCCTTAGGAACAAAGACTGTCCTGGTAACCTTACAGCTTATTCTCCTTCTTAACAATCGGACAGTTTATGATCCTGAAACATGGGACCAAATTGAGGTCAAGGTGTGGGACTCTGCAACTAAAAATGACAAGGTTGCAGTGGGATTGCTCGGCACCTGGCGAGCAGTCTCTGAGGCCTTAAAGAGCCTTGTGGGACCACGGTCAGAAACGTGAGGTTTGCCACATAGTGAGGGAGCTGTGGGCTCCTTTACTGATCCGACTGCTGCGCCATGGGCCCCTCTGCTGCTACAGCCATTGCAGGTCTTTGCTGTTGCGCCCCCTGCTGACCTGGACGTGCCTTTTGACCCAGGCCTATTGGCCTTGAAAAGGAGATGGATATGCTTTTCTTCGATCTGGGAAGAACGGGATACATAAGGCCCAAAGACCGAGTTGCTTGACAACTTAAAGCAAGGCATATTGTTCAAAAGGAATGGAAAATGGAGACTGTTAAATCATGGAACTTAAAGGATTGTTTGTTACCTTTTCTGATTGTATGTATTTGTAGGCATACTTGGGTTTAGTATGCAAAAGCAATGTTCTATATATTTAGAATTTTTGATGTTCGTGTGTGCATGTTGGTGGAGCATAGACTCCCCGCACACCCAGTGTTTACTTGCCTTTTATAAATATTCTTTTATAAATATTACTAAATTCAGATTGAGTTGAGACTTCATTTATAACATTAAGAATACCACCCAGGAATCTGCCCCGAGGCAGCGTGGTGGTGGGTGGCAAGGTGTGTGGGAGGATATGGGAAGGTACCTGTCAAAGTTGTCTCTTACGATAGTTTTGAACTTCACCCCTGAACAAGTGCAAAATCCTATAAAACTGATAGAATATTTGGAAGACGTATGCCCTGACCTTCACAGTGCTGGAGAATTCCAGCTTGCTGCACTGCAGGAGACCTGCGTGAATGAACAGGGAGCTCCTGGTGAAGCTCAGACAGAAGGAGGAAGTTTACAGCATGTGGAAAAAGGGACAGGCTACTTGGGAGGAATATAGGGACACTGTCAGCATATGCAGAGATGTGACAAGAAAGGCTAAGGCACATTTGGAATTAAATCTGGCAAGGGATGTCAAGGACAACAAGAAGGGCTTCTTCAAATACATCAGTAGAAAAAGGAAGACTGGGGAAAATGTTGGCCTGCTGCTGAATGGGGTGGGTGCCCTGGTGACAAAGGATATAGAGAAGGCAGAGTTGCTGAATGGCTTTTTTGTGTCAATCTTTACTGCTAAGATAAGCCCTCAGGAATCTCAGACCGTGGAGAAAAGAGAGGAAGTCCAGAGAAATGAGGATTTCCCTTGGTCAAAGAGGATCATCTAAGCAAACTTGACATCCACAAATCCACAGGCCCTGATGGAACACACCCATGGGCGCTGAGGGAGCTGGCCAATGTTATTGCTACTCTCCATCATCTTTGAAAGGTCATGGAGAACATGGGAGGTGCCTGAGGAGTGGAAGAGAGTCGATATCACGCCAGTCTTCAAAAAGGGCAAGAAGGAAGACCCAGGCAACTACAGGCCAGTCAGCCTCATGTCCATCCCTGGAAAGGTGATGCTCATCCTGGAGGTCATCTCCAAGCATGTGGAGGATAAGGTGATCAGGAGTAGTCAGCATGGATTCACCAAAGGGAAATCATGCTTAACCAATTTGATAGCCTTCTATGATGAGATGACTAGCTAGGTAGATCAGGGGAGAGCGGTGGATGTGGTCTACCTTGACTTCAGCAAGGCTTTTGACACTGTCTCCCATAACGTCCTCACAGACAAGCTCAGGAGGTGTGGTCTAGATGAGTGGTCAGTGAGGTGGATGGATAATTGGCTGGATGGCAGAGCTCAGAGGGTTGTGCTCAGTGGTGCTGAGTCTAGTTGGAGGCCTGTAGTTAGCGGTGTCCCCCAGGGGTCAGTACTGGGTCCAGTCTTGTTCAACTTATTCAACAACGACATGGATGATTGAATGGGAGTGCACCCTCAGCAAGTTTGCTGACAACACAAAGGTCGGAAGAGTGGCTGATGCTCCAGAGGGCTGTGCTGCTATTCAGAGGGACCTTGACAGGCTGGAGGGTTGGGCCGAGAGGAACCTCATTGTCCTGGTTTCAGTTAGAACAGAATTAATTTTCTTCCTAGTAGCTGGTGGAATGCTGTGTTTTGGCTTAGGATGAGAAGAGTGCTGATAACACCCCGATGTTTTAATTGTTGCAGAGCAGTGCTTATACCAAGCCAAGGACACCTCAGACTTTTGCTCTGTCCTGCCAACAGGCAGGCTGGGGGTGCAGTAAGAGCTGGGAGGGGACAGACCCAGGACAGGTGACCCAAACTAGCCAAAGGGGTATTCCATACCATCTGACGTCATGCTAAACAATATATAGGGGTGGCTAGCCGGGGGGAGGGGGCCGGACTGCTCGGGGTTAAGCTGGGCATCGGTCAGCGGGTGGTGAGCAATTGCATTGTGCATCACTTGTTTGTACATATTATTATTAGTAGTACTATTATCATCATTGTATTATTATTATTATTATTATTATTTTCCTGTCTTATTAAACTGTCTTTATCTCAACTCACGGGCTTCACTTTCCATTTCTCTCCCCCGTCCCAGAGAGGGAGGGGGGAGGGTGAGCGAACGACTGCGTGGTGTTTAGCTGCCAGCCGGGTTAAACCACGACAGTCTTTGGTTAAACCACGACACTCATGAAGTTCAACAAGGGCAAGTGCAGGGTCCTGCACCTAGGAAGAAATAACCCCAAGCACTAGTACAGGCTGGGGGCTGACCTGCTGCAGAGCAGCTCTGCAGAGGAGCCTGTGAGTCCTGGTGGACAGCAGGCTGGCCATGAGTCATCAATGCGCCCTTGTGGCCAAGAAGTCCAACGGTATCCCGGGGTGCATTAGGAAGAATGTTGCCAGTAGGTTAAGGGAGGTGATCCTGCCCCTCTACTCAACCCTGGTGAGGCCACACCTGGAGTATTGTGTCCAGTTCTGGGCTCACCAGTAAAAGAGGGACGTGGAGCTACTGAAGAGAGTCCAGAAGTGGGCTACAAAGACGGTTAGGGGACTGGAGCATCTGTCGTACGAGGACAGGCTGAGAGAACTGGGCTCATTTATCCTGGAAAAGAGAAGACTGAGCGGAGACCTCATAAATGTGTATACATATCTGAGAGGAGGGTGTCAAAAGGGTAGAGCCGGTCTCTTTTCAGTTGTGCCCAGTGACAGGATGAGAGGCCAAGGGCACAAACTGAATCACAGGAAGTTCTGGATGAATATGAGAGGTCACTTCTTTACTGTGAGGGTGACAGCACTGGAACAGGTTGCCCAGAGAGGTTGTGGAATCTCCTTCTCCAGAGATATTCTCCAGAGATATTTAGGAAAACAAAATTAGAATAGTTCGCTATTTTAACCACTGCAAGCAAAAAAATCAGTTTTGTATTTTTTTTTCCAAAGTTTATTTTCTAAATCAATGAATATGTATATTTTAAAAATATAAGGTAATTCTTATGCTTTAGTTTATTGCTCCTTAAAGCTTGTACTTAAAATATCACTTTAGAAGGATGGGTTTAAAATTTAATCATTTTAATTTTTAAATGTTATGAAGTAGCATTATTTTTGTAACTAACAATATTGATACACATTTATTTTATTTTTATTAGGGTTTTTATGTTAGCATCAATCGTTATTACTTAAACTGCATATATTGTATAATAGTGAAATGTATATTCTAAAACTTCAAGTGGATTTCCTCCAGTGAAACTCATTGCTACTTAGAAATATTCAAATACTAGCTTTATCTCAGGTGAATGCTCTTTTACCTTTTTTGTTCAGAATAAATGCTTATAAAAATGTCTTAATTATTATCAGTTTAAGACAGTGCCTAATATGAAATACATAAACTTACTCTAAATTAACCTTCTACTGTGGGACAATAATGACTTGTGCTTCACCCATTTTATTCATATTGAACGTATTAACAGATAAAGGTGCAAAAACATTCTTCCCTTGAAGAGAATGCATCCATATTCAAACAACTGAAATGTTTCTGGAAAAAATGCTTTAAATGCAACACTGTATTGGAAATCTTTTATTTCAAATTTTGTCAAGGAAAGAAGTTGCAACTGAATGCTAATTGCCTCAATGCTCTTTCATGTGGATGATAGATGCATAAAGCTTCTATATAGGGTCTAAAGAATAACTTTTTATCTTAAAGGTTAAGCTCTACAATGAAATGACTGCTGTAGATTATAAAACATCCTGCAGTTATCTCAAACATTGATGTTTGTATATGTTTGTTATATATTACATAAGTATTTCCAGTAACTTCATCTTGAGTAAATAAAGCTCAATCAGTAGCTGGGCATTTCACTCACCTATGCATTCACAGAATCACAGAATTGTCTAGGTTGGAAGAGACCTCAAGATCATCGAGTCCAACCTCTGACCTAACACTAACAAGTGAAGTGACCGCGTCCTTGAAGCAGGGCCTCAACGAGCGTAGATGTTGTTTGGGAAGACAGACATTTTCACGAGAGCCCACCCCTCCCCTCGCCTTCCTTTTTCTACCTTTTATTGCTGAGTGTGACATCATATGTTATGGAATATCCCGTTGGTTTGTTTAGGTCAGCTGCCCTGGTGATGTTCCTTCGTCACCTCTTGCCCACCCCCAGACTGCTGGCTCCTGGGGGGTTTAGAGGGAGTCCTGATACTGTGCCAGTATTACTCAGCAGTAGACACAACACTGGTGTGATACCAGTGCTGTTCTAGCTACAGGTGCAGAGCACAGCACTGTATGGGCCGCTGCAGGGAAAGTTAACTCCATCCCAGCCAGACCCAGTACAAGTAGGTAATAGTCTGGAGGCTGTATTATGCTTGAAAGCTTCCTGGTAACATCCCTGATCTGAGCCCTGGGGACGCAGCAATCTTCTCTGAGAAGAGGGTTTGGTCTGCACATGGGAGCCTCTGTTCCCTTCAGAAGGGGAGTCACCTATGACTACAACTTGCCACTGTTTCTTCACGGCACTGGTTTTGATGCCTCTTCTTCCATCTTCTCACATCCCTCATCTACCATACCAGAGCCTCATATCTATTCAGTAATGGAAGCTGAGTGGATGGACAGGGGATCCTCTTATGACTTACAACTCCCACAGGCGTGCTTGCTGTTGTCCTCCATCTCAGGGAGTAGCCTCAGGCACGCCTGAGAGCTGGGTGGTTGCATGAACTGCCAGGAGCTCTGTCAGGGTGGTTGTGTTAGTTCCACCAGGTTGCAGAGGAATGGAAGCAGAGGGTGTGGCTTCCTGTCAAGTGGTCACCATGTCTGTGCCTCCTTGCTGCCACAAACCTGACAGAATGTTGTTTAATACGTTGCTGTTGGTTGAGGAGGCCATCAGGGCTGCAGCCCAAGCCTGCTGGTGAGCAGAGCAGGCAGCAGCCCTCCTACTGTCAGAATGTGCTGCCCTTCTTGCATGCCCTTCTGCACAAACTGTCACACCCTCTCTGTCCCTGCTTACAAATACTGTTTGTGACACTCCCAGTCAGTTCTTGGAAAAACTTCTGTCTTAACTAGAATTAAGTACAGTTGACTGTTTGGATGACTTTGGTGTTGAGCAATCTGCATATAAAGTTCAAGAATGAGGAATAATTATTTACATTTTTAAACTGAAAGGAAAACGTTTATAAAAAGGAATCATGCTTAAACTATGTATGCTGTGTATGAGCTGAACAGCTAAAGATACTGACAAAGATCTTCGTGCTTTATGCTACAATAAGAATAAAAAAAATGGCTTGTACTTGGGTCATTAACATTACAGAATTGTTTCAGTACATCTTTTCAAAATAGACTGATCTTTTAAAAGTGCAAATAAACTATTTGGTTAATGATTATATCTGTGGTGTGTATTATATTGCCTAGATTGCTTTAGTCTTTGATCAGAACCTTTGTTTTATAAAAAAATTACTACTTCAAACATTTTAAATACTAAGTATAAAACAATAAGCAAGAAATATTGAAGTAGAATGGGTGGGGAGTGGGTGCGCTATCCGCTGATATAATAAAAAGATTTGGCCATCTGTTTTGATACGCATTGTAGAGAAGAGTTTAAAGGAGAATGATATGTCAGTTTTGCAGAGTTTTATGGGGAGCTGAAACCAAACGTGGAGGAAGCAGCAGTCACATAATCTCAAAAGTTCACTTTGAGTTTAGGTAAAGATTACTTAGTGGTAGCAGGCTGGAAAGTCATATAGCACACAGGTGTTTACACCCCAATAGTGATTAAGAGCAGATATTATAGACATGGACCATAGATAGCTTTCAAAGCAAAATAATACAGTACATAAACTGTATATATAAAATCAAGCAAATCACTAAAAGTAGTAACATTATAAATAAGCTGCAGAGGATCACAGAATTGTAGGGGTTGGAAGGGACCTCGAAAGATCATCGGGTCCAACCCCCTTGCCAAAGTAGGTTCCTTAGAGCAGGCTGCCCAGATAGGTGTCCAGACGGGCCTTGAATATCTCCAGAGAAGAAGACTCCACAACCTCCCTGGGCAACCTGTTCCAGTGCTCCGTCACCCTCACCGTGAAGTTCTTTCACATGGTGGTGCAGAACTTCCTGTGCTCTATCTTGTGGCCATTGCCCCTTGTCCTATCCCCACAAACCACTGAAAAGAGGTTGGCCAAATCCCTCTGTCTCCCACACCTCAGGTATTTATACACATTGATGAGATCCCCTCTCAGTCTACCTTTCTCCAGGCTGAACAGACACAGGTCCTTCAGCCTTTCCTCATAAGGAAGATGCTCCAGGCCCTGTATCATCTTTGTGGCCCTCCGCTGGACTCTTTCCAGGAGATCCCTGTCTTTTTTGTACCGGGGAGCCCAGAACTGGATACAGTACTCCAGGTGAGGCCTGACCAGGGCAGAGTAGAGGGGGAGGATCACCTCCCTTGACCTGCTGGCCACACTCCTTTTAATGCCCGCCAGGATCCCATTGGCCCTCTTGGCCATGAGGGCACACTGCTGGCTCATGGTCAGCCTGTCATCCACCAGGACCCCCAGGTCCTTCTCCTCAGAGCTCCCCTCCAGCAGGTCATCCCCCAGCCCGTACTGATACATGTTCCTTCCCAAGTGCAGGACTCTACACTTGCTGTTATTAAACCTCGTTTGGTTTCTTCCTGCCCATATCTCTAGCTTGTCGAGGTCTCGCTGAATGGCAGCGCAGCCTTCTGGCATGTCAGCCCCTCCTCCCAGCTTTGTGTCATCGGCGTACTTGCTGAGGGCAGACACTATTCCCTCATCAAGGTCATCGATGAAGATGTTGAACAAGATCAGACCCAGCATGGACCCCTGGGGAACACTGCTAGCCACAGGTATCCACCTGGACTCTGCGCCGCCGATCATCACCCTCTGAGCTCAGGCAGTCAGCCAGTTCTCAACCCACCTTACTGTTCACTCCTCTATCCCACACTTTCTCAGCTTTGCCATCAGGATGTCATGGGAGACAGTATCAAAAGCCTTGCTAAAGTCAAGGTAGATGACATCCACCACTCTCCCCCCATCTACCCAGCTGGTGATGCCATCATAAAAAGCAACAAGGTAAAGCGCTGCATAAAGAATCCCCTGCCTTCACTGAACATGGTTGAAACAGGTGTTAGTGAATACTTGGAAACTTGTGTCAATCAGAATGATAAAGGCTTGCATAGAAAAGTTTTCATGTAAGGGTCCCATGGTAGACAGTCACAACGAATATCTTGCTAGAGAACAGATAAAAGTCAGAAACCACCATATTACTTTCTGGTTGTATGTGAAAAAGATGTTACCTTATATATTTATGCATAGATGAATGAGAATCAAATAAACACGCTGTTCCTGTAAACATCCAATGCTGAATTCAAGAGAACTTGGTCATTTAAGCCATGATCACAGAAATTCTTTACCACCTTGTCCTGATTTTGGCTGGGATAGAATTAGTTTTCTTCCTAGTAGCTGGTAGGATGCTGTGTTTTAGTTTAGGATGAAAATAGTGCTGATAACGCACCCATGTTTTAGTTGTTGCAGAGTGGGGCTTACACTAAGCCGAGGACTTTTCTGCTTCTCATTTGCCATACCAATTAATAGGCTGGGGGAGCACAAGAAGCCAGGAAGGGACACAACCAGGACAGCTGATACAAACAGACCAAAGGAATATTCCATACATCATGCTCAGCAATAATTCGGGGGGAGGAGATGGCTGGTGGGAGAGAGCTGACCCTCGGTGGTATCACTTGCTGCTATAGTCACAAAGAAACAATGGAAGCAGAAGCCAGCCCAGATACTAGGAGGAAAATTAACTCTATCCTAACTGAAACCAGGACACCAGCTCATTTAGTAACGGAAGAAGCTTCTCCTAAGAGGGAGCAGGAGGAAGAAATAGTGCTCTGCAGTATGGCCATCACAAGAAGAGGAGGGGGAGTGAGAAAATAAGTCAGAAACCACCTAATTCCTATCCCTGAGTGATCTGCAAAATATGCAAAAGATTTCAGCCATCGTCCAGGAGACTACATTGTCAGGTGGCTACTCTGATGCTGGGGTAAGGGGGCCAGAAGCCAGGAACTGGAAGGCAAGGAAGCCCAACAGCTGAGATCCCTCTCTAGGGAAGGGGGCATTGATGAAGTGATTGGGAGAGGAGCACAAGTCCTCAGCCTCTAGAGGTGACTCCTGTCAGGTGTGAAGGAAAGATATCCTGAAGGGAAGATGTTGTATATTGCCCAGGAAAGTGTACCACCATGGAGAGAGGTATCCAGTACCTGAAGGAATTAGTCATGCTGGAGAAGAGGGTACTTCAAGGTCCCAAAAGGGTACCGCTCGGCTTTCGGCATAGCTGCCTTAGGTACGGAGAAGATGAAGCAGCTGTCTACCCTGCGTGGTCTCTTTTGAGGATCATTCTGTTGTGGGGTTGCTCACAGCTGAAGAATAGCAGGTGCCAACTGCTACCACAGTGGTGCACCGGCAGCAATATTACACCAACCGACACTCCCTGATTCCCATCCATAAGCTGATTCATCACCTGGAGACCCAAGGAGTGATCAGCAAGACACTCATCCTTTAATAGTCCTGTATGGCCAGTGCAAAAGTCCAATGGAGAGTGGAGGCAGTGGACTATCATGGTCTTTCCAATTCACTGCTGCCAGTGTGCTGGCATGAATGTAGTCAAAGCATTGCTGAGTGCTGCAGTTGCTGAACACGCTAGAACTGGAGTCAAAGGTGGTATGCCAAATTTGATATTGCTAATGCATTTTCCTCAATACCTTTGACAGCAGAGTGCAGGCCACAGCTTGCTTTCACTTAGAGGACCATCCAGTACAGCTGTAATTGACTGCCCCAGGGATGGAAACACATCCCTACCATTTGCCACGGGCTGATCCAGACCGCCCTGTAAGAGAATGAAGCTTCTTAACACCTGCAATACACTGATGACAGCATTGTGCGGGGCAACACTGCAGAAACATTTGAGAAAGGGAAGAGAATGGTCCAAATCTTTTTGAAAGCTGGTTTTGCCATAAAACAGACTGCAGTGGTTTTACCCTGCTGGCCAGCTAAACACCACCACAACCGTTGTCTCACTCCCCCTCCTCAAAAGAAGGGGAAGTGGAGAAGAAAATATTCTTGAAAAAAAAAGGCTCACGTGTTGAGATAAGAATAATTTAATTAAAGGGAAAAGAAAGAGGGGGGAAAAAATGTCACAGAAGCACAGAGGGAAAAAAGGAAAAAAAGAAATATATTCTCTACTTCCCATCAACAAGCAATGTTTGGTGTCCTGGTTTCAGCTAGAATAGAGCTAATTTTTCTCCTAGTAGCTGGTAGAGTGCTATGTTTTGGATTTAGGATGAGAAGAATGTTGATAACACGCTGATGTTTTAATTGTTGCAGAGCAGTGCTTACACTAAGCCAAGGACTTTTCAGGTTCTCGCTCTGTCCTGGCAGTGGGCAGGCTGGGGGTGCAGCAAGAGCTGGGAGGGGACAGACCCAGGACAGGTGACCCAAACTGGCCAAAGGGGTATTCCATACCATCTGATGTCATGCTGAACAACTAATATGGGGTGGCTGGCAGGGGTGGGGGGGGCAGCTGCTTGGGGATAGGCTGGGCATTGGTCAGCAGGTGGTGAGCAATTGTGCATCACTTGTTTTGTACACATTATTAGTAGTAGTACTATTATCGTTATTATTATTGTTTTTCTTTTCCTTTCTTTTCTTTTCTTTTCTTTTCTTTTCTGTTCTGTTCTGTTCTGTTCTGTTCTGTTCTGTTCTGTCCTGTCCTGTCCTGTCCTGTCCTAATAAACTGTCTCTCTCTCAACCCACAGGCTTCATTTTCCTGATTCTCTCCCGCATCCCAGAGACGGAGGGGGGAGGGTAAGTGAACAGCTGTGTGGTGCTTAGCTGACAGCCGGGTTAAACCCCAACAGTCCATATAAAACACCTCCCGTACAGCTATTTTCCTCAGGTACTGGATTCCCTTCTCCATAGTGGTCCACTTGCCTGGTGGACATACAAGTTGTTCCTTGAAGGGATACCTTTCCTTCACAGCCGACAGGAGATGCCTCCAGAGGCTGTAGCCTCATGCTCCATTTCCAATTGCTTTGTCAATGCCTGCATCTCTAGCAAGGGATCCTAGCTGCCTGGCTTCTCTGCCCTCTAATTCCAGACTATTGGCTCTGGTGTCCCAGCATCAGAGCAGCCAGGTGACAAAGTGCTCACCTACATAACGACTGAAATCTTTTCACACATCTCGTAGCTCATGCTGGTATAGGTTCCAGGTAGCTATTGTTGTTTTAGCAACATCTTAATGTTCATCCCTCTGTTCCTCTGATGGCCCAGCCTCGTCTTCTCCATACCTAGTCTTAGCAGGAGTTTCACTGCGTTCTAAACGATCTCACTCTCTAAACCGTTTTTTCATCTTGATTACAGGTGCAATTGACACTGGTAGTTTGTTTCCCTGGTTCAGCCTTGGGGCCCATTGTAGGGCTTGGAGTGGCTGCTAGGCCTGTCTCAGGGGTTGAAGTGGCCACCAGGTCTGTCACTGGGGTTTTAGTGGCATTGAATGCAGCTCAGTAAGCATAGGCCAAGCCCCAGCACGTTACAGTGATTTCTGTATGTCTGGTACTGCCAGGGCGAAGACACAGCTTTTTCAAGCATTCTACCAGGTTTTTAGGATTTTTCAGTTTTCATGGGTGAAGTTCCAAAGCACTGGAGGTGCCCACTGCTCTAGATGCCTGCCCATATCCTCCCACTCTCCCTGCCACTCATAACTATCCCACCTCAGGACAGATCTCTAGATGACATTCTTAAGTATTTGTTTAACCTTAGACAAGACCGGAAGCACATTCAGGAGACATAACAATGAGAACATTCTGGTCTGAACATCCCAAGGATATTCAAAGTTTTGGAAAGCTACCATAACTCGCCTGGAGGAGAAGAAAGGGGGAGTGAACAAGTGAGAAAAAACATCTTCCCCTGACACCTCCATAGATTGGCTCCCTGAAGAAAAAGCATGAAAGGTGTAATTATTAATAGTTTCTGAGGTAGGGTTTCCAAAGTATGGAGTTTTCAGCAATGCTGAGTACAAATACCAGATTTGTCCAGGTCAGTAATTTTATCATATCGTAAGCCAGTGTTACACAGTACAGCAAAATAATAACCCTGTACCAACCCCCAGAAGTGACAAGCAACATGTCAGGGAACACATACAGTAAGTAATGTGCTATATAACAGTTCAGAAAGCAGGTACAGCAGACTTGAGGTCACAGAAATCTACATTGTGATTACAGAATCACAGAATTTCTAGGTTGGAAGAGACCTCAAGATCATCGAGTCCAACCTCTGACCTAACACTAACAGTCCTCCACTAAACCATATCCCTAAGCTCTACATCTAAACGTCTTTTAAAGACTTCCAGGGATGGTGACTCCACCACTTCCCTGGGCAGCCTGTTCCAATGCCTCACAACCCTTTCAGTAAAGAAGTTCTTCCTAAGATCCAACCTAAAACTCCCCTGGTGCAACTTTAGCCCATTCCCCCTTGTCCTGTCACCAGGCACGTGGGAGAACAGACCAACCCCCACCTTGCTACAGCCTCCTTTAAGGTATCTGTAGAGAGCAATAAGGTCGCCACTGAGCCTCCTTTTCTCCAGGCTGAACAAGCCCAGCTCCCTCAGCCGCTCCTCGTAGGACTTGTTCTCCAGACCCCTCACCAGCTGAGCAACTATTAAACTGATATAATGCTTATAAGAACCTTGTTTTAACACGCTCTGGTCAGATTTGTTTTTATCTCAGCCCTTTGAGCCCCATGTTGGGTGCCAAAAAGGACTGTTGTGATTTTATCCTGGTAGGCAGCTAAACACTTCCTCAACCACTCTCTCACTAACCCTCCTCAAAAGAAGAGGCAGGGGAGAAGAAAGTATGCTGGAAAGAAAAAAAAAAAAAAAAAAAAGAAGAAAAAAAAAAGCTCACTGGTTGAGATAAGGCTAATTTAATTACTAATTACTTAATTATTTAATTTAACTGCCAAATCTTGCTGGCCTACCTTTGCACTTCAACAGGCATGTAGCTACCAAAGCTCCTCCAGTAATATCTGCCACCAGTCCTTTACTTGTCAAACCTTTGTCTCTCATTGGTAAACCCA
Organism: Aythya ferina; assembly: GCF_964211825.1. Lineage (NCBI taxonomy): Eukaryota > Metazoa > Chordata > Aves > Anseriformes > Anatidae > Aythya > Aythya ferina. Next base: position 10,911,337 of record NC_140313.1, read on the forward strand.
AGTATTTTGGCTGTTAAATTCTTGATTTTCTCTAGTGATCAGGCCCAGGATTACCACCTGTAAAAATCTGCTAACAAGGATATTTCATGTACATCATATACCACTGGAACATATGCTTGTAGTACAATTCACAGAAGCTGTATCGAATGCATGGTCAGATCCATTGCATGGATACATTCCCTGTATCTATGTAGCATGCTTGTATATTAGATCATTTAGCATATGATATTCACAAATATGGCACCACGGGAACTTGTTACATTTCATTTGACTTCCTTTGTCATTAGAAATACCATTAAACTAGAAGTCTACCTAGGCAGGCTGTGCACAGGCAGGCTGTGCACCTCCCTTACTGGAGATTTAAAAAAAAAATCAGCTTAGACAAAACATCTCCCAGACTTGGTCTTGCCTCACTGCAAGATGGACTAGACAATTTGTTGAGGTTCCTTTTAATCTGACATTTCTTGGAAAGTATCAGTTGCTCTACAACACTGGATAGAGAAATGTAAAAATACTGGGTAAGTTGCTAGACCTTCCCACTTCTACATTATTTCTTTAATGCAAAGGGTCCATAAAAATATTTAGTTCTGGGAGGATCTCCTTTTCCTGTACACCACTACAGCTCTGATGGGGTATGATCTTTACTGCAAAAATTATCATGGCAATCCAAAACTCCATAGGAAAGATAAAGGACCCTCATGGCAGGTGAGAATGTGTGTGTTTGAATGTGTATATAATTTATTGCACATATATGAAGGGGATCATCCCAATTCTATGGAATGTAATCTGTAAGATGCCCCACTGCATATATTTAATGTTATTGGTGTGAGTAGTTAGTAAGGTTAAAGATGCTTTAAAAAAAAAAATTATAGTAAGTATGATACAGGAGAGAAGAAATGAATCACAGAATCACAGAATTTTCTAGGTTGGAAGAGACCTCAAGATCATCGGGTCCAACCTCTGACCTAACGCTAGCAGTCCCCACTAAACCATATCCCTAAGCTCTACATCTAAACGTCTTTTGAAGACTTCCAGGGATGGTGACTCCACCACTTCCCTGGGCAGCCTGTTCCAATGCCTCACAACCCTTTCAGTGAAGAAGTTCTTCCTAACATCTAACCTAAAACTCCCCTGGCTCAACTTAAGCCCATTCCCCCTCGTCCTGTCACCAGGCACGTGGGAGAACAGACCAACCCCCACCTCGCTACAGCCTCCCTTGAGGTACCTGTAGAGAGCGATAAGGTCGCCCCTGAGCCTCCTTTTCTCCAGGCTGAACAAGCCCAGCTCCCTCAGCCGCTCCTCGTAGGACTTGTTCTCCAGGCCCCTCACCAGCTTCGTCGCTCTTCTCTGCACCCGCTCAAGCACCTCGATGTCCTTCTTTTAGCGAGGGGCCCAAAACTGAACACAGTACTCGAGGTGCGGCCTCACCAGAGCTGAGTACAGGGGGACGATCACCTCCCTAGCCCTGCCTGTCACACTGTTCCTAATACAAGCCAGGATGCCGTTGGCCTTCTTGGCCACCTGAGCACACTGCTGGCTCATATTCAGCCGACTATCCACCATCACTCCCAGGTCCTTCTCTGCCTGGCAGCTCTCCAACCATTCCTCTCCCAGCCTGTAGCTCTGCTTGGGGTTATTGCGCCCCAGGTGCAGGACCCGGCACTTGGCCTTGTTGAACTTCATGCAGTTGACCTCAGCCCATCGGTGCAGCCTATCCAGATCCTCCTGCAGAGCTTTCCTACCCTCAAGCAGATCGACACACGCACCTAACTTGGTGTCATCTGCGAACTTACTGAGGGTGCACTCGATGCCCTCGTCCAGATCATCGATGAAGATATTAAAGAGGACCGGCCCCAGCACCGAGCCCTGGGGGACGCCACTAGTGACTGGCCTCCAACTGGACTTGGCTCCATTCACCACGACTCTTTGGGCCCGGCTATCCAGCCAGTTTCTAACCCAACGAAGCGTATGCCAGTCCAAGCCACGAGTAGACAGTTTCTTGAGGAGAATGCTGTGGGAGACAGTGTCAAAAGCCTTGCTGAAGTCGAGGTAGACCACATCCACAGCCTTTCCCTCATCCACCCAGCACGTCACTTTGTCATAGAAGGAGATCAGGTTCGTCAAGCAGGACCTGCCTTTCATAAACCCATGCTGACTGGGCCTGATCGCCTGCTTGCCCTGCAAGTGCTGCGTGATGACTCTCAGGAGGATCTGCTCCATGAGCTTCCCTGGCACTGAGGTCAAACTGACAGGCCTGTAGTTTCCCGGGTCAGTCCTCCGGCCCTTCTTGTAGATGGGCGTCACATTTGCTAGCCGCCAGTCAACTGGGACCTCCCCCGACATCCAGGACTGCTGATAAATGATGGATAGTGGCTTGGCCAGCTCCTCTGCCAGTTCTCTCAGTACCCTTGGGTGGATCCCAAACGGCCTCATCGACTTGTGCACATCTAAGTGCCGTAGCAGGTCACCAACCAGTTCTTCATGGATAGTGAGGGCCACATCCTGCTCCCCATCCCCTTCCACCAGCTCAGGGTACTGAGTATCCAGAGAACAACCGGTATTGCCGCTAAAGACTGAGGCAAAGAAGGCATTGAGCACCTCCGCCTTTTCCTCATCTCTTGTAACTAAGTTTCCCCCCGCATCCAGTAAAGGATGGAGATTCTCCTTAGTCCTCCTTTTTGTGTTGATGTATTTATAGAAACGTTTTTTGTTATCTTTAACGGCAGTAGCCAGATTGAGCTCCAGATGAGCTTTGGCCTTCCTAATTTTGTCCCTGCACAGCCTCGCCACATCCTTAAAGTCCTCCCTAGTGGCCTGCCCACTTTTCCAAAGATTATAAACCCTCTTTTTTCTCCTAAGATCAAGCCACAATTCTCTGTTGAGCCAGGCTGGTCTTCTTCCCCGCCAGCTCGTCTTTGGGCACATGGGGACAGACCGTTCCTGCGCCATTAAGATTTCCCTCTTGAAGAGCACCCAGCCTTCCTGGACCCCTCTGCCCTTCAGAACCGCCTCCCAAGGGACTCCACCAACTAGTGTCCTGAGCAGCTCAAAGTCAGCCCTCCGAAAGTCCAATACAGCGGTTTTACTGGTCCCCTTCCTGGCCTCGCCAAGAATAGTGAACTCCACCATTGCGTGGTCACTCTGCCCGAGACAGCTCCCGACAATCACATCCTCCACCAGTCCTTCTCTGTTTGTGAAGAGAAGGTCTAGCGGGGCACCACCCCTGGTAGGCTCACTAACCAGCTGCGTCAGGAAGCTATCTTCCACGCTCTCCAGAAACCTCCTAGACTGCTTTCTCAGGGCTGTGTTGTGCTTCCAGGATATGTCAGGGAAGTTGAAGTCCCCCACGAGTACAAGAGCTGACAATTTTGCAACTTCTGTCAGCTGCCTGTAGAGTTCCTCATCCGTCTCCTCATCCTGGTTCGGCAGTCTATAGCAGACCCCGACCAGGACACTAGCCTTGTTGTCCCTGCCGATCCTAACCCAAAGGGACTCGACCTTGTCATTCCCAGCCTCGAGTTCTACAACCTCGAAAGACTCTCTAATATAGAGAGCCACACCACCACCCCTTCTGTGCTGCCTGTCCCTTCTAAAGAGCTTATAGCCAGGCATTGCAGCACTCCAGTCATGAGACTGGTCCCACCACGTCTCCGTGATGGCAACCAAGTCATAGCCTGCCTGCTGCACGATGGCTTCCAGCTCCTCCTGCTTGTTACCCATGCTGCGTGCATTGGTGTAGATGCACTTTAGCTGGGCCATTGCCTTATCCTTCGGCCTTGCCATCGTTCCCCCTGGCACAGCCCCAACAATCCTAGCTTCAGCCCCATCCCCCTTCCTACCTAGTTTAAAGCCCTCTCAATGAGCCCTGCCAGCTCCTGGCCCAGGATCCTTTTTCCCCTAAAAGATAGGGACCCGTCTGCGGCCATCAGGCCAGGTGCTGAGTAAAGTGCCCCATGATCAAAAAAAACAAGATTTCTGCGTTGGCACCAGCCCCGGAGCCACGTGTTTAACAGGTGGGCTTTCCGTGTCCTCTCTGAACCCCTCCCTGCCACCGTAGGGATGGATGAAAACACCACCTGCACTCCCGCTCCATCCACTAACCGACCCAGTCCCCTAAAGTCTCTTTTGATAGCCTTCAGGCTTCTCTCTTTGATGTTGTCACTGCCCGCCTGGACTATCAAAAGAGGGTAATAGTCAGAGGGGCGTACTAGGTTGGGAAGCTTCCTGGCAACGTCCCTGACCCTGGCCCCAGGGAGACAGCAGACTTCCCTACGGGTAGGGTCAGGCCGACAAATAGGGCCCTCTGTTCCCCTAAGAATCGAGTCTCCAACGACAATAACCCTTCTGTCTTTCCTGGTGGAGGCAGTCCTGAGGCGTGGAGTCGACCTCCTCGCCCCAGGCATCCTCCTGGGAACACTTGCTACCTCTTCCGCAGCTACTGGTCTGTCGAGCTCCAGGGCCTCAAACCTGTTGTGTAAGGGCACCTGGGAATGCGGGGCCGGAAGGGGAGGGCGTCGCCTGCGATGTCGAGCAGGGACCTGTCTCCATTCCTCCTCAGCTCCCAGATCCCCTCCCTCTGCCCGACGGCTACAGGGCAGGGGGTCCACCCCCATTTGAGGAGTCTCACCTCGGTACCTCCCCTTGAGGCCCTGCAGGGAGTTACTCCCTGGATACACAAACTCCTGTGAGATTGTATGATTACCAGCAAAAGCACTAGCTATGACCAAGTATCAAGCGGTGAAGTCAATACAAAAGTGGGAAGGGGTGCCATCCAGAGGGACCTGGACAGGCTGGAGAAGTGGGCCCATGAGAACGTAATGAGGTTCAACAAGGCCAAGTGCAAGGTTTTGCACTTGGGCTGGGGCAATCCCAGGTATTTGTATAGACTGGGCAAAGAAGAATTTGAGAGCAGCCCTGTGGAGAAGGACTTGGGGGTCCTGCTGGACGAGAAGCTGGACATGAGCCAGCAGAGCACACTTGCAGCCCGGAAGGCCAGCTATGTCCTGGGCTGCACCAAAAAATGGGTGGCCAGCAGGGAGAGGGAAGTGATTGTCCCCCTCTACTCTGCTCTTGTGAGACCCCACCTGGAATACTGTGTGCAAGTCTGGGGCCCGCAGCACAAGACGGATGTGGAGCTCTTGGAACAGGTCCAGAGGAGGGCCACTAAGATGATCAGAGGGCTGGAGCACCTCTCCTATGAAGAAAGGTTGAGGGAACTGGACTTGTTTAGCTTGGAGAAGAGAAGGCTCTGGGGAGACCTCATTGTGGCCTTCCAATACTTGAAGGGAGCGTATAAACAGGAGGGGGAACACCTGTTTACATGTGCTGATAGTGATAGGACAAAGGGGAATGGTTTTAAACTAAGACAGGGAGATTTAGGTTAGAAATAATGAGAAAGTTTTTCACTCGGAAGATGGAGAGGCACTGGAGCAGGTTGCCCAGGGAGGTTGTGGATGCCCCATCCCAGGAGGCATTCAAGGCCAGGCTGGATGCGGCTCTGGGCAGCCTGCTCTAATGGCTGGCAACCCTGCCCAGAGCAGGGGGGTTGAAACAAGATGATCTTTAAGGTCCTTTTCAACCCAGGCCATTTTATAATTCTATGATTATTTTTCATCAATTTCTAGGGACAGTTGTATGGCTTTCACTTCTGCATACTGACTCGACTCACCTTCCCCTTCCATGGCCTCCACAGCTTGTCGTGTGGGACTCCACACAGCAGCTTTCCATTTCCGATGGCTCCCTACCAGATGGCAGGATCCGTCAGTGAACAACACATACTGGTTTCTGTCTTCTGGCAACTCATTATATGGTGATGCATCTGTGTTGGGTCTGTCTGAGCTGGAGTCACCTTTTCCCTGCAGCAGCCCGCACAGTGCTATATTCTGCACTCATAGCTGGAACAGCACTGATATCACTCCAGTGTTGTGTCTATTGCTGCATAGTGCTGGCACAGCATCAGGACTCCTTCCAAGCCCCCAAGAGCCAGCAGGCTGGGGGTGGGCAAGTGATGGGAAGGGGACATTGCCGGGGCAGCTGACCTAAACCAACCAAAGGGATATTCCATAACACCTGATGTCACACTCAGCAATAAAAGGGGGGGCTCTCGTGGGGGAGGGGGCTGTTCCTCCTGAACAACCACTACGCGTTTGAGGCCCTGCTTCCCAGGACGTGGCCGAACACTGCTCGCTGATGGGAAGTAGAGAATAATTTTTTTCTCTCTCTGTGCTTCCACGTGGACTTATTGTTTCTTTTGTTTCTGTTTTTCCTCCCCATTCCCTTTCCCTTTAATTAAACCTTTCTCATCTCAAACCTCGAGTTCTCTGTGTTGTATTTTCTCCCCCTTCCTCTTTGATGAGAGGGGGAGTGAGAGAGCGGTTGTGGTGGAGCTCGGCTGCCCACCTGAGTAAAACCACCACGGTCCTTTTTGGCGCCCAACGTGGGGCTCGAGGGTTGAGATAACAATAGCATTGATTGAAGTATTTACAACTAACATATTGGTAGTCATAATGCTCGGTTTTCTGGTAATACTTTTCTGTGTGGATATGTTGTATGTAGCCCACTCTCTGTTTTCTTTTTTCCTTTACATCCGATCGGAGAAAGTGTTGAAGTCTGTGCTTGTTTTTTTTTTTATCATGTTGTGCTGTAACATACTGGCCTTCAGTTTTGTTTGGTATTCAGGCCCGGCATTGTTATCCTCCTGGTCTCATGAAGATTATCTTATTGAAAATATTAAGAATTACAGCGCCTTCTTTTTTGCCCCCAGCAGTCAATCAGTGAATAATATCGGGTGTGGTGCCTTCTACTTTTCTCCCTGTGGGCTAATTACAGCAGCCTTTCAGTATCTTGGATACCCTTGGTCAGATATTATCCTCCTATTACTAGGTCTAGTGTTTGTCTTCTTCCCCAAGGTAAAGCAATTTATTAAGAATATTATCCAAGGACCTGTCCCCAGACAAAGTTGTGGGTGGCAAGGTGTGTGGGGGGATTTGGACAGGTACCTATCACAGTTTTCTCCTCCAATGGTTCTAAATTTCACCCCTGAACAAGTACAGAATCCAAGAAAACTGGTAGAATGTTTGAAAGATGTATGCCCTGACCCTGGCAATACTAGAGAACTCCACCAGCTTGCTGCACTCTGCTGGGGTCTGGCTTATGCCTATCAGATGTCAATTAACATTGCCCAGCACCCTCAAGGGGATAGGGAGGTTCTTGAATTTGATGATGAGACAGCACACACCGTGACCACCCCAGAGGACCGACCATCTATGGTATCAGTGGCCCCTGTAGTAAAGACAAAACAGTGGAAACGGAGATCAGGTCGTTTAGTAAGGGAAGAAGCTCCTCCTACGGATGAGGGAGAAGAGGAAAAGGCAAGCAGCTCTAAAGCAGCGTTATCACAGCAACATCACGAAGAAGAGACTGAAATCATAGATGAATCAGAAACTACTCGGTCTCTATCCTTGAGTGAGCTGCGAGAAATACAAAAAGACTTCAGTCGCCATCCAGGTGAGCACATCCTCACTTGGCTGCTTCGATGCTGGGATACTGGGGCCAATACCCAACAGCTAGAAGGCAACGAAGACAAGCAGCTGGGATCCCTTTCTAGAGAAAGGCTCATTGATAGAGTAATTGGAAGAGAGGCACAAGTTCTCAGCCTCTGGAGGCGAATCCTAACAGCTGTGAAAGAAAGGTATCCCCACAAAGAGGATATTGTCTACCAAGTAAACAAATGGACCACTATGGATAAGGGCCTCCAGCAGCTGCGGGAATTAGCTGTGCTGGAGATGCTTTATAGTGATTTAAACTACGCCCAGGCACCTAAAGACCCCAATGAAGTCCAATGCACAGCATCCATGTGGCGGAAGTTTGTACGGGCTGCACCCCCAACACATGCCAGCACACTGGCAGTCATGGGTTGGGACGAGGGGATGGGGCCAACTGTGGACAACGTGTCCAATCACCTTCATAAATATGAAGAAAATCTCTCTGCCCCAGTACGGGGCTGCATTGCAGCTGTGGAGAGACTGTCCTAACGGTTAGATGAACACATAGCTTCGTCCTCACGTAGACGGAAAAATCTTTCGGCCATCAAGCGCCAGCAGTCCCCGGCTCAAACAAGAGAGAATCCGGGACGCACACCGCGAGGTACCTTGTGGTTTTATTTACGTGACCACGGGGAAGATATGAGGAAGTGGGATGGTGAACCGACCTTAGCCCTAGCTGCTTGGGTACGTGAGCTACGGAAAGATACAGCAGCAACAAAGAGGGCCCCTAGGAGGATTGCTGCCCCAGTTTCTGTTGGACAGTCCCCCAGAGGCAGTAGAAGGAATAGTATTACTCCTGACCCTGACGAAGAGACTTCCGCTTCACATTTGGAAGAATTAATTGATAGATACTCTGACCAGGACTAGTGGGGCCCTGCCTCTGGCCAGATAGAGGAGAGGGACAACCGGATTTACTGGACTGTGTGGATTCGATGGCCTGGCACACCGGAACCGCAAAAATATAAAGCTTTAGTGGACACAGGCGCACAGTGTACCCTAATGCCGTCAGGCCACCGAGGGGCAGAACCCATCTCTATCTCCGGAGTGACGGGGGGGATCCCAAGAGCTAACCATATTGGAAGCTGAAGTGAGTCTAACTGGGAATGAGTGGCAAAAGCACCCCATCGTGACTGGCCCAGAGGCTCCGTGCATCCTCGGCATAGACTACCTCAGGAAAGGGTACTTCAAGGATCCAAAAGGGTACCGGTGGGCTTTTGGCATAGCTGCCTTGAGCACAGAGAAGATTAAGCAGCTGTCTACCCTGCCTGGTCTCTCACAAGACCCTTCTGCTGTAGGATTGCTGAGGATTGAAGAACAGCAAGTGCCAATTGCGACTACAACTGTGCACCGGCGGCAATATCGCACCAACCGAGACTCCCTGATTCCTATCCATGAGTTAGTTCACCATCTGGAGAGCCAAGGAGTGATCAGCAAGACTCATTCACAATTTAACAGTCCTATATGGCCAGTGCGAAAGTCCAATGGCGAGTGGAGGCTAACAGTGGACTATCGGGGCCTGAATGAAGTCACACCACCACTAAGTGCTGCAGTGCCAGACATGCTAGAACTCCAGTACGAACTAGAGTCAAAGGCAGCCAAATGGTATGCTACAATCGATATTGCTAATGCATTTTTCTCTATCCCTTTAGCAGCAGCATGCAGGCCACAATTTGCTTTCACTTGGAGGGGCATTCAGTACACTTGGAATCGACTGCCCCAGGGGTGGAAACACAGCCCTACCATTTGCCATGGACTGATCCAGACAACACTGGAACAGGGGAACGCTCCTGAACAGCTGCAGTACATCAATGATATCATCGTATGGGGTAACACAGCAGAAGAAGTTTTTGGGAAAGGGAAGAAAATAATTCAAATTCTCCTGAAAGCTGACTTTGCCATTAAACAGAATAAGGTCAAGGGACCTGCACAGGAAATCCAGTTCTTGGGGGTAAAATGGCAGGATGGACGTTGCCACATTCCGACGGATGTGATCAACAAAATAACAGTTATGTCTCTGCCAACTAGCAAAAAAAGAAACACAAGCTTTCCTAGATCTTGTGGGATTTTGGAGAATGCATGTGCCAGGCTATAGTCAGCTTGTGAGTCCTCTATATCGAGTGACTTGAAAGAGGAACTCTTTCGAGTGGGGCCCCGAGCAACAACAGGCCTTTGAACAACTCAAACAAGAAATAGCTCGTGCAGTAGCCCTTGGGCCTGTCCGTACTGGACCAGCTGTGCAAAACATACTGTACACTGCAGCTGAGGAGCATGGGCTCACCTGGAGCCTCTGGCAGAAGACCCCAGGAGAAACTCGAGGCCGACCTTTGGGGTTCTGGAGTCGGGGCTATCGAGGATCAGAAGCCAATTACACCCCAACTGAAAAGGAAATATTAACAGCATATGAGGGGATTCGAGCCGCTTCAGAAGTTGCTGGTACAGAAGCACAACTTCTCTTGGCCCCACGGTTACCTGTGTTACATTGGATGTTCAAAGAGAAAATCCCCACTACACATCATGCAACCGATGCTACGTGGAGTAGCACCTGAGTAAAACCACCACAGCATCTTCGGCATGAATTACCTCTTCTGTCAGTACTCCAAAATCTCTGCCCTCAGGCCAGTCCATGATCTCTTCCAGGATTCCTGGGCGGTTGGGTTTCCCCATTCGAACCTGCTACGCAGTCTACTACTACTCCGTAGTAGTAGTGTGTAGTGGGAATTTTCCCTTTGAACATCCAATGTAACACAGGTAGCTGTGGTGCCAAGAAGAGCTGTGCTTCTGTACCAACAACTTCTGAAGCATCTCGAACCCCCTCAGACACTGTTAGTATCTCCTTTTCAGTTGGGGTGTAATTGGCTTCTGATCCTCGATAGCCCCGGCTCCAGAACCCCAGAGGTCGACCTCGAGTTTCTCCTGGGGTTTTCTGCCAGAGGCTTCAGGTGATCCCATGCTCCCCTGCTGCAGTGTAAAGTATGTTTTGCACAGCTGGTCTTGTACGAACAGGCCCCAGAGCTACTGCATGAGCTATTTCTTGTTTAATTTGTTCAAAGGTCTGTTTTTATTCAGGGCCCCACTCGAAACAGTTCATCTTTCAAGTCACTTGATATTGAAGACACACAAGCTGACTAGCACATGCCTAGAACATGCATTCTCCAGAATCCCACAAGACCTAAGAAAACTTGTGTTTTCTTTTTGGTAGTTGGTGGAGACATAGCTGTTATTTTGTTGATCATATCCATTGGGATTTGACGATTTCCATCTTGCCATTTTATTCCTAAAAACTGGATCTCTCGTGCAGGTCCTTTGACTTTATTTTGTTTGCAAATGTTAGGGCTTTGTTTCCACCCCTGGGGCAGCCGATTCCAGGTGTACTGGACTCCCCTCCAAGTAAAAGCAAACTGTGGCCTGCACTCTGCTGCTAAAGGGATGGAGAAAAATGCATTATCAATATCAGTTGTGGCGTACAACTTGGCTGCCTTTGATTCCAGTTCGTACTGGAGTTCTAGCATGTCTGGCACTGCAGCACTCAGCGGTGGCGTGACTTCATTCAGGTAGTCCACTCTCCATTAGACTTTCGCACTGGCCATATGGGACTATTAAAAGGTGAGAGAGTCTTGCTGATCACTCCTTGACTCTCCAGTTGGTGAACCAACTCATGGATGGGAATCAGGGAGTCTCGGTTGGTGCGATATTGCCACCAGTGTACAGTTGTGGTAGCAACTGGCACCTGCTGTTCTTCGACCCTCGGCAGTCCTACAACAGAAGTGTGGAAGAATGGTTAACTGAAATAGGACACGAGGATGTTGGGCAGTTAAGAGGCAATGGGCTAGTAAAGTACCGTACTCAACTCACAAGAGTCTGGGCACGTACGCAGCTGGCTGAGAGCCAATCAGGCTCAAGGACACGATGCCCTTGAGCCATGGGGAAAGTCCCTAAGGCGGGAAGGTAGCTAAAAGAAGGAGAAACTACCTGAAAAGAGCGGGAAAATGTTAGCCAATCCTGAGCTTAGTTTTTGCAATATGTATGAGTTGATTATGTTCAAACTAGATAAAAGGCGACTGAGCTATCCATTAAAGTTGAAGTTCACTGTTCACTCATACTGAGCGTCTGTGTCTTCCTACCGTCGACAACAATTGGCGCCCGAACAGGGACCGGTCTGAACGGGAACAGGGAATCCGCTGGAGTTGAATCTGCGAGGGACGGAATAAGGGAGGAACCGGTCCTGCAACGCAGCCCAGGAGGTGGAAGGGACAAGAATCCCCGCACCCGCGTCGGAAAGGTGAAAGGGACAGGAGTCCCCGCACCCGCAGCTCGGAAGGTGGAAGGGAGTCCCCGCACCCGGGATGAGCCTATAAAGGGTCCCGCTGGAAAAGCGCCGCCGAGGTCTTTGCAAAGGCTGCAACTGTATATATAAAGGTATGAAAGACAAGCGGTGTATAATTTGCTCAGATGATTTTTAGAAAAGCGGAGCATTTTAGATAAAAGAATTATCAGGGATATTAGCATACGCAGTAGCGCAGGGTTGTTTTTACAAATCCTGATACAGTTTTGAACAAACAGAGTGGTGTAAATTGGGGACAAATTGTTTGATGATGTTATTAAAGATATTAAGTCTGCTAAAAACCTTAATGAATCCATGGAGAGCAGTGGCTAATGCATTAGGCATATATAAAGCTGAACAAAGAATTGCCGCTGCTGCAACAGAGCAGTTAGGACCACCAGGAAGGGTTAATAAGGTTAATCCACAGCAAATAAATATGGAAGGAACAGATTGCCCGTTGCCACCTTCCGTTAGAACTTTTACCATTACACAGGGGGTCTCGGGAAATTCGGAGGTGCCTGTAACAATGTCCTCTGTAGCAGAGGAGAAGCTTTCACTACCAGCAGCTCCAACCGCTCCAATAGAAAGTGAGGAAGGAGCAAGTGGAAGGACCAGTGCTAGCCTATTTCTATCGAATACAAATCCCTTCACAACGGGGGCGCAGGGGAGAGAAGGTCTATGGAGGCAAATAGCAAATGAGGCACTGCGTGAAGGGAATTATGAAACGGCAACACAGTTAACACAAGCTTTTCCGGTAGTATACTCGCCACCAGATGCACAGGGGAATGTGACGGTTAATATGACAAATTTAGACTGGAAACTATTAACTCAATTACGATCTACTGTAAATGATTCTGGTTTAAAGGGGGAACCTACTCGACAAATGTTAGATTATATTTGGGGAACTAATATATTGCTCCCTGGGGACATACGTAGTATAATGAAGCTGATCCTAACACAACATCAACAGCTTCTTTTTAATGCGCATTGGCAAAGTGTTTGTCAAGAGGCAGTAGCTACGATAAGGGCACCTGGAGATCCGTTACATGGTGTCACGTTGGAGGAATTGATGGGGCTCGGACCATATTATAGATTAGAAGCACAAGCATTGATGGGTCCAGACAAAGCTAAAGAATCAATGAGATTGGCTCGGAGAGCCTTGGACCAAATTAGAGAGCCAGGGGGGATACCATCCTATATGGGCATCAAGCAAGGAAGGGAGGAACCATTTGGGTTGTTTATTGATCGAGTAGCAAACGCAATACAAGCGGCTGGAGTACCTGATTATCTAAAGGGCACTATTCTAAAGCAGTGTGCAATTCAAAACTGCAACCCTTCAACTCGTAGTATATTAGCTACGTTACCGGGAACTTGGACAATTGAGGAGGGTTTAGAAAGGATGGCTCAGGTACCCGTGGGTACGCAGGCTATGTTGGTAGAAGTAATAAAACAGCTAGGGGATAGTATGAAAGAACAGGCACAGGTATTAAGAGAGACTGCGCAGCAAACGCAGAATCAAGCACTCGCTGCCCTTGCTCCTTTGCAAACGCCCGGAGGCCGTCCTCCGCGACCGCATTGTTTTCGCTGTGGGATCATGGGACATATGAGACGAGAGTGCAAAACGAAATCAGTGTGGTGTCAGAACTGCCAATCCAATATGCATAACACAGCGACCTGTCGACATGGTGCGTCGGGAAACGGCTGGAGCAGCGGGAAGGACCGCCCCGCGACGACACAAAAAGCGGCATTTACGACAGCAGCCGGAACGGCTCTGTCACCAATGTCTGCCGACCAGCCACCAGAGGGAGCCTCGGCTTGGATTTGGCAACAGCAGTAGATGTAATGCTATTGGACTCTAAACCCACCAGGGTAAAGACAGGAGTTATGGGACCAGTTACTATTAATGGTGATCCTGTGGGAGCTTTATTGATCGGAAGATCGTCTGCTACCCTGAATGGATTACAAATATTGGTTGGACTTATAGATAAAGACTATTGTGGGGAAATACAGATTATGGTTTCTGCAATGTTTCCTCCAATGCATGTACCAAAGGATACAAAGATAGCTCAATTAATTCCGTTGCCACACTTGGCGGCATCTCTACCACCGATGGTCAATAAGGACCGAGGATTCGGAGCATTTGGCTCCACAGGAAAAGTAGCGTTATTAACGCTTGGCATGCAGCAGAGACCACGACAGAAAATCACAGTATGCTTAAAGGATGAGAAACTGCAAATTGAGGCATTGTTGGACACTGGCGCAGATGTGACAATAATCAGTGCGCAAACTTGGCCACCGCATTGGCCTACATTCGAATCCAGTACCACTGTAGCAGGAGTAGGAGGTATGACTATTGCTCGTCGATCACCAGTACTGCAATGGACAATAGGTGACAAAGTTGTAAAATGCAGTGTATCTGTCTTACCGTTGCCAGATGGAGTACAAGCACTGATAGGGAGAGACATTCTTGCTCAGATGGGAATGGTTCTTACATCAGACCACCATTTATAGGTATGGCCATTGCTTGGACTTTCCCAATCCCACTAAAATGGAAAACTGATGAACCTGTGTGGGTTGAGCAGTGGCCGCTAAAACGGGAAAGTCTAATACATGCTCACGGACTAGTACAGGAGCAGTGTCAACAAGGGCACCTAAGACTGTCAACAAGCCCTTGGAACACTCCAATTTTTGTGATTCCCAAGAAATCGGGGAAATATCGTTTACTTCACGACCTGCGAGCGGTTAATAATCAAATGTGTGCCATGGGAGCACTGCAACCTGGTCTACCTAATCCTGCTATGATACCAGAGGGTTGGCATTTATTGATTGTGGATCTGAAGGACTGTTTTTTCACAATAGCCCTCCATGAAAATGACAAACAGAGGTTTGCCTTTACTCTCCCGGCAATAAATCGTGAAGGTCCGGATCAAAGATTTGAATGGACTGTATTACCCCAGGGAATGCGTAATTCACCTATGTTATGTCAGCTTTATGTTGACGCAGCTCTGCAACCGATTCGACGAAAATGGCCAGAGACAATAATCTATCATTACATGGATGATATTTTGTTAGCCCAGAAGGAACCGTTTTCTCTACAACAGAAAAATGACTTAACACTGACCTTAAAACAAATGGGACTCGTACTTGCACCGGAAAAGGTTCAGGAGACAAGCCCCTGGAAGTTTTTGGGTTGGAAAATTACAGATTCCACCATTCAGCCTCAAAAACTTACAATCCAATCGGACATCAAAACTCTTAATGATGTTCAAAAACTGCTGGGAGATTTACAATGGATCAGGCCAGTAGTCGGGATTCCGAATGAACTATTAAATCCCCTTCGGCCGTTATTAAAAGGAACTGATCCTGCTTCAAAAGTGACACTATCGGAAAAACAACAAGAAATATTACAACAAATCGCATCATTGATCACAACGAGTGTCACGCACCGACGTATATCTGACAGGCCACTCGATCTTACCATTCTATGTGGCTCACAATACCTAATGGGTGCCATAACACAGCAAAAAATAAAAACGGGGGAGAAGGGAGGAGAAACTGTGGTATTAGAGTGGATAGCTCCTCCGTTACAACCTCGACGAACAATTCAAGAAAAAATTGCAACATTAGCAGAATTAGTAAAGAAGGGGAGGAATCGAATATTGCAGGTGGATGGGGTTCCTCCAAATATGATCTGGTTACCCATGAAGCCAGGCGATTTGGAATGGTATATACAAAATTCTGAAGAGTTACAAGCTGCACTACTGCAGGATGGCGCTACTATAGTAGCAAAAACGTTACAATCAACTGCTCTGACATGGATGGAAAACCAGGGATGGATAACTAAGCCAAAACGATCGTCTATCCCACTTAAGAATGCAGTGACAGTTTTCACTGACGCAGGAAAACGTTCTCGAACTGCTGCAGTGACTTGGAAGGATGAGCATGGTTGGAAACATCAAATTTTACAAGCCCAAGATAAAGACTCATTACAGACACTAGAACTTCTTGCAGTAGTATGGGCATTTATAAAATGGAAAGATATTCCGTTAAATGTGGTATCTGATTCCTTATATGTAGTAGGCATAGCAAATCGTATAGAAGACTCAGGCTTGAGAGACTTGAAAAATGAACGGCTGTCAGAATTAATAATCAGTCTACAGATCGCCATAGCTCAAAGAAGTGAACCGTACGCAGTAATACACATAAGGAGTCATCAGTGGGAAGAAGGCCTGGGAGAAGGCAACGCTCGAGCGGACCGACTAGTCGCCGCAACAGCTACTGAAGCACCACTGTCACCCTTTTGCAGAGCTCGGGAGGCTCATGCTATTTTTCACCAGAACGCTAAAGGACTTGCACGGGCTTACAAACTGTCTAGAGCTGATGCGCAGGCGATAGTAAAAGCTTGCCCAACATGTAGTCATTACAATTCGGGAGTGGGAATCGGAATCGGAACAAACCCGAGAGGGATTAAAACCAACGAAGTGTGGCAAATGGACATCACTCATGTCACAGCATTTGGCAGATTGAGATATCTGCATGTAACGATAGACACTTATAGTCACATGATTTGGGCTACACCGCAGCCTGGGGAAAAAGTTCGGGATGTACGACGTCATCTTGCCAGTTGTTTTGCAGTAATGGGAGTACCACAAACTATAAAGACAGATAATGGTCCAGCCTATGTTAGTGGGCCACTTAAGCGATTTATGGAACTGTGGGACATTAAGCATATAACTGGTATTCCACATTCACCAACTGGTCAAGCTATAGTAGAAAGGGCTAATGGAACAGTTAAGCAGTACTTGGAAAAGTTTAAAGACATTACAGATGTTAGAGAGAGGGTGGATAAAACTTTATTTGTTCTCAATCATTTGTGTATATTTGGAGATGATGAGGAACCACCCGCGGCACGTCATTACATTAAGTCTGAAAATGATAATAAATGTATTATGAGAGTACTGTACCGAGATATGAAAACAGGACAATGGTTGGGGCCTGCTGACGTGATTTATATGGGGCGAGGTTATGTGTGTATCTCTTCCCCTACAGGGCCAACCTGGGTGCCTAGTCGATGTGTTAAACCAGCCATTGAAGAAAAGTCATCAAGTACGGATAACAGCAACCATGGCTGATCTAATGGCGCAAGGGATTCTGGTTGCGTTGGCTTAAATCTGTTTTTGGGAACATGGGTGGATGGGTTTTGTTAGTTAAAGAGGGACTTCGCTTTCTCCAGTCCCTGGGAGCAAGTTGACTTATAGTTGTAGTGATTGTGATTGCTGCACGTGTGGTCTTTGGCTGCCTAGCTGAGAGACGAGAGCAACTCACAGAGAGGGTGTTCGTAGCGCAAAATAAAAACGGGGGAATTGTGGAAGAATGGTTAACTGAAATAGGACACGAGGATGTTGGGCAGTTAAGAGGCAATGGGCTAGTAAAGTACCGTACTCAACTCACAAGAGTCTGGGCACGTACGCAGCTGGCTGAGAGCCAATCAGGCTCAAGGACACGATGCCCTTGAGCCATGGGGAAAGTCCCTAAGGCGGGAAGGTAGCTAAAAGAAGGAGAAACTACCTGAAAAGAGCGGGAAAATGTTAGCCAATCCTGAGCTTAGTTTTTGCAATATGTATGAGTTGATTATGTTCAAACTAGATAAAAGGCGACTGAGCTATCCATTAAAGTTGAAGTTCACTGTTCACTCATACTGAGCGTCTGTGTCTTCCTACCGTCGACAACACAGAAGGGTTTTCTGAGAGACCAGGCAGGGTAGACAGCTGCTTAATCTTCTCTGTAGTCATAGCAGCAATGCCTTTTGGATCCTTAAAGTGCCCTCTCTTGAGGTAGTTTGTGCCAAAGATGCATGGAGTCTCTGGGCCAGTCACAATACGGTGCTTTTGCCACTCATTCTGAGTTAGACTCACTTCCACGTCCAGTACAGTTAACTTTTGGGATCCCCCTGTCACTCCAGAGATACAGATGAGTTCTGTCCCTTGGTAGTCTGATGGTATCAAACTTGCTCTTCGTTTACAGTGGGAGGGACTCTGCTCCGCCAGCCCCTGCCTAGAGGTTCGGAGACTTGAGAGATGTGGAAAGCCTGACGGCCAGTGAAGACTGAGGCAAAGAAGTTGTTAAGTACTTCAGACTTATTCATGTCTTTTGTTACCAGTCTTCCATCTCCATTTTTCAGAGGTGGTACACTCTCCTTAGTCTGGTGACCAGTGTACCTGTAGAATCCCTTCTTGTTATTTTTTTGCATCCCTCACCAAGTTTAGCTCTGTCAGTACCTTGGCTTTCTTGATCCCATCCCTGCACATCTGGACAGCATTTCTGTACTCTTCCCAGGGCACACAGCCCTATTTCCACTGCCTGTGCAGTTCTTTTTGCCTAAGTTTGACCAGTGTGGTGTAATTGCCTAAAGTAACTAGGAAAATAAAACTAATATTCACTTAGAGTTGGAATGATTCTGTAAGAATGGTTGAACTTCAAGCCACTTCTGTCCAGACAATACAAATCAGTTGCCAGATAACTAACGGATCTACTTACAGTAGGCCAACTGAAATTAAGACAGTTTATGCTGACTCTTCCAGACCACAAAATTATAGTCACAATTTTACTTTCACCAAACCGATAATTGTGTACTGTCTTTAGGGTTATAGAGGCACAGAATTCAAAGGATAAGAAGCCTCTGCAGATATTTGAAACTGTACCAACTCAGCCTCCCATTAGTCTAACTCCTTCCATCTTCAACACAGATCCTTACCTAATTAAAAATGTGGGACAACAACAAGTTCTCTTTAACCCTAGTTGGTCTCTAAAAAAGGTAGAACTAGAGCTGCACATTAATATCTCAGAATTCAACTCAAAATGTACCACCTTTTGTAGGAGAACTGCCTACACCGGCTGGTTAGCATGGTTACATGGACGTTCTCTAAAACAATCTCGGCACATGCCATGGGATGCAACTGGGTTATTGGGAACAGGATTAGGTATATTAAATAGCATAGATGCTGAGGTCCTAATGAGTAGAATAACTACTACTACAGATGACCTAAGGTAATTGGAACGACCAATAAAATCATCCGTATCAGACATTTTACCCCACTGGGAACAAATTGAGGAAAATGATCATCAATTAATTGTAAATGCCCTTGAAAAAGCCCAAGGCAATACCTCCCTTGCCTTGAGCTGCATCCAAGCGTAGTTATGGATACAGTCTGTAGAAGCAGCTATTATTAGAGAGGGAGAAGGGAGAACTTTACCCACTGAAATTCAAAAACTGATTTAGGATAATGCTTCAGAATTTGAAAAGGAGCTTCAAACATGGTGGCAATTAGTCAACTTTACCTATTATGCAGAAAATGATAAAATTATTGCCTTTATACTTAACATAAGCAATGCCACCATATGCAGTGTATATCCAGTCATTGCATTAGGACTCAGTCATAATGGAACTATATTTTATCCTAAGGAGCATAAAGTATGGGCCCATCAAAAGGGAGGAAAGTGGCAGACAATTGATGTAAATGCATTTACTGTGCATGAACAAAAAGGCTTCATTTGTGAAAGTAACACACTCGAAGCCCAAGACATTTGTCTTGATACTGAACAAAATATTTGCCACTTTGAGATACATCCTAATGAAACCCTTGAAACTGTACTTGTATATATTGGGAAAGTCTCTGTTTGCATGAGAACTCATTGTGATTCTATAGTCATAGATAATACAATGGTAAATACAAGTGATCACTCTAATGTTTGTGTTTGCAATTTTACCAAAATTCTAGGATGTGATTTTAGTTACTCAGCTCCTGCCACCTCTTATCAACTTCTTACATTCAATTATACTCTGCTTCACAATCTGCTGCCTACTCCTATTGGAATGAACCTTACCTTGGTGAAGAAATTACTGTTACATGAAGACTTAAAGTGGCTGATGAAACAAGTTCGAGAAAATGGATGAAAGACTCTGATTACCGTCCATCATGATATAGAAGAAATACATTGAGTGATGGAAAGAGTAAGGAAAGGTGAAAAACACCACTGGTGGGACACTTTGTTTAGATGGTCGCCACAGGAATCTTCAACAAGATGCTTCACCCTGTTGTCATTTTGTTAATGCTCACTGTATTATGCTTTATGCTGACAATTAGTTTGTATGTTAAACTCTGGATTATGATGAAATGTTTAGCATCCCTGTACAATGTACATACACTTGATAAACCTCATCCCGAGAATGTATGTGATATCCCTGACATATTCCAAATGTCGTGAAGCTTGAGTGACTATAGTCACGGGGTGGATTATGTGGTGCAATTGCCCAAAGTTACTAGGAAAATAAAAGTAACATTCACATTTTAAAGAAAATTTACAGCATTGAAGAGGCTTTCAGGGTAGGGCATAGCTGCATTACCTGAGCGTTCCCTAGGCTTCCAACCTTAGATGCTATCATGCTGGGGAAACCTGGTGTGCTAGCTCTAAGGAACAGTACGGAGCGTAGAGTGGAGTGGAGACACCACGGCTAGGCTCTGTGACCAGGTGGGGACACGACTGTTCTTCTGCACACCGAGACCGGTAAGCTGCACTTTTTGCTACCCTGAGCCAAGGACCTGTCATGTTTTGACAAATGCTGTCCCCTAGTGTACTTTTGCTCATTATAATACCAAAATGCACCTCCATCCCAAAAGCTACCCGCCTCCAAGGTGCGACCACCCCTCACTGAGCATGCGCTTTGAATTTCTCAGAGCCTATACCTTTAAATGAAGATGTAAAACTTTTCACCAATCATAACTAAGATATGCTTGACTAGAGTCACTCAAGCTCCACCTAAAAGATAGAAAATAATATAAATTGGCCTAAGAGAGAGGGGATGTTAGGGAAGATACCATCACGAGGACCTCCTGACTTCTGGGATCAGTCGACGGGCTGAGCCTCTCTTCCCCCCCTATTGGGCCGCCTTTGGGTGAGATTTGAACATTTGGTTATACTGGGTGTCTCCGCGGAAACTTAGAAATCTTTACAGAGTCTTTTAACGCATTAATTTCCAGGCTGTGCACCTGTGTATTTCATGCATGCTAGCTTGCTTTTGCAGACAGTAAATTATCGCTGGCAATCCAAAGAAGCTGTGTACCTGTTGCTATAATAAATTGCACTTGATTGCACTGTTCCTAGCCATGATAGTTGTCATTGAACGCAACTCGAGTAAGGACATGTTACGTTGTTGGTGAATCCGTGACCGTGGTAGTTCAGTACTCTGAATCCAACCAGACCTATATTGGTTATTTGGCTACACCCCTTAACACAACACCCATTAATCACATGTACTTCAAGTGACTAGTATGGCACCCAACGTAGAACATCTGTGCTTTACAGGTACCTTCCAAAACAACGGTATACCAATCAAACAAAATCCCCAAAAGAATACCTTTGCAAAAGATGGCCCTTGTCTGTCCCTGCGGTGAACCAGCTGAGGTGAGGAGTCCCTCCAAGAATTTCCTGGGGTGCACCTAGAGAGTCCCACTTCTCAGTGGCTCCCGCAGCCGAACAGAGGGGGTCCCATCTGGGTCACCAAATTGATGCAGTGAAAAATCAATAACCAAAGTTATTAAGAAGGTATTCTTTATTACCGCACTGGGGGGGGGGGGGGGGGGGGGGGGATCGCTCTGCCTAACACACACACCAAGGGTTACTAGCAGTGTGCTTATATTAGTGGGATATATACATATTCATCTCATTTCCTGTAAGTGTCTTGCGTATTCAGGTCTCCAAAGAATAATTAACATAGATTCCCACCCCTATTTGTATGTGTACTGGAGTCCTCAGGTGGTCGTCTTGCATACTCTGGTGGTCTTTTGATGAAGGCCAGAAGTCTTCCTCACTGCTAGACTTCTGACCTTTCCTTTCTTTGACAGACTTCAGCAGTCAAGCCAGTTCTTGCTGGTTCCCTTATCATACAGTCTTTTACGCCCTTATCTTTGGAGTCCTCCTGTCCTTGATGTTAACATACAATAGCCTTATCTACGACCTACAGAATCAACATCCTTTATCTTGTTCCCTGTCTCTGAAGAAATATATAGCAGTAATACTTAGTAAATTGCTGTTCAACAGCAGTCATTCCTTGGACAGCTACAAATATTTCATAGAGAGAGGTTTCTGTTTTTTCACCTCCTTTGCAGTTCCGCTAATGCAGAAATATTGTTTTTAAATTGTAAATAAAATAAAAAGGCGAGAGGACTGAAATATATCCATCCTACAGCAGGGTGAATTTTATGTAAGTTTGCAAAATAGCATATATCTAAATTAAGTCCCCAATTTCATCACCTTTGTATGCTTACATAAAAAGGTATCCCAAAGCAGAAACTACTAAAACACCTACTACCACAAATATTACTGTAAATTCTTGAGAAAGAAGATTAAAAGGAAATTCATAGCAACATCACAATAAAAAGTCCCTGGAAGCAATACCCCACTATATTCAACATTCTCAGAGCTGATGCTGAAAATAAACCTACTTGCTTATCTTAAACACCCACCAATAAATAATGTTTCCCTCTTAAAGCCCTGTTTAAACATTAGCATGCAGGGAGCTTCAAGTTTAGAATACTCTGCTTATATATTTATATATTGGAATGTAAATATACATGGTGTATTTAGGTATAACAGATATGGGTTTCTTTGGTAAGCATAAGTAGTTCTCAGACTTCTGTTCATTGGCATAAAGTCTAACTCTGGGATCCTGGCCAATATTAATGCATTAAAATTAGAATTTGGGAGTGGAGGAAAAAACACTATCACCTCAGAATTCCAAAGGGACTGGCACATTTAATCACAAGTCTGGTGAATTTCAGTAGAACATCACCGAAGGACAGTTATGCATTATGTAATGCTCATAAATAAGGGGAGAAAAAAAAGAAAAAAAAAAAAAAAAAGATTAGATAACCTCGACCTCAATATTATGCAAAGTTTTAGCACAAATTTTGAAGGAGAAAATAAAAGATGGAGGTAAGTGCAATAAAATGCTTCATGGATATACCAAGAGTAATTTGCATTACACAAAGTTTTCTTTCTTAAACTGCCAGGCTGAAGGTTACTGAAAGGTGCTCAAAGACCCATTTTGGAACTATCTTGTTCAATATTTTTAACAGCAATCTTAATCAAACATTTTTCCTATCCTTAAAGTTGGTTGATGCCACAAATGACGGTCACAGACAATGCAGTGAATTATTAGGACACTGTAGGGGAAAAACACGTACAACCTTAAGGACTGAAAAAATAGGAAAGGGACAAGATGCCACAGTACTAAGTCATATAATTTCCACATAGAGTCATCAGTCACTAGGCAGCTACAAAAAGGGCTAGTGGAACACTAAAGTGTAACCACAGACATTTCCAAGAGAAACAAGCATATAATCATGACATTGCAGAAGCCACGAAGAGATCTCAATTTGAATTCTAAATATAGCTACATGTTGTCACCCTCTGTCATTAAAAAAAAAAAAAATCAATTCAAACTGAAGCAAGTTCCAAAATCTATTAATATAATCAGGCA
This sequence comes from Aythya ferina, assembly GCF_964211825.1. Classification (NCBI taxonomy): domain Eukaryota; kingdom Metazoa; phylum Chordata; class Aves; order Anseriformes; family Anatidae; genus Aythya; species Aythya ferina. Next base: position 10,934,741 of record NC_140313.1, read on the forward strand.
CAAAGGAAAAAGGAAAACCTGATATGCTAGAAGGAAAAATAATTTTGTTTTGTCCAACAAATTAAAAGAGGCAACACTATAAAAACAGAAGGTGAAAGGGGGGGGGGGACACGGGGATGACAACATCACTTATGAGAAACAGTAGCAATTAAATTGCAAAACAAATGAATAGAACAGTCAGAGAGAAACTGATATGGGAAACCAGGTTTCTAACCTGAGCTGGTGAAACAGAGACCCTGACAAATGGAGCAGAAAAATTTAGCCAGCTTTAATACAGCATTGGCTCAGTTTTTAAGGGGTATTATTGCCTATAGTTGCCAGTAGGAGCAGGAAACAATTCAGTTACTATGCTTTATGTCTTCATGTGTTCCAACGTAATCAAGAGTAATAGCTCTAAGAAGAGCATATACAAAACACTCAATGCACCAAACTGGAAAAAAGTTGAAGACTTGTCCTGGAGGGGAATAAACAACAATGATCTAATTAATTTCAAAAGCTTCTACCAGCATTTTTTTTTTTCCTTTTAAAAATGGTATTCCCATATGCCAAACTACAAGTTGCATCTCAGATCATTTACACCTAGTTGTAAAGCTGTGGGGTGGCAGAACAGTCTGATCATCATTTATAAAAAACAGAAGTACTGGATGTCAAAAGGGACCTGAACTTTGAAAAAAATAATTCTTCATACAAGGTCAACATCAGGAAGCACTGAAATAGATGCCCAGAGCCTGGAGAAGGATAGGTCAGCAGGGAAGCACCTGAAGAGCAGCACAAAGGAATTCCAGCCACTACAGCCAGTAAGTCAGCCTCATCAGGGGCCCAACTTAAATGCCTCTATGCTAACAAACATAGCATGGGGAATAAACAAGAGGAGTTAGAGATGTGTGCATGCCTGCAGGGCTATAATCTTATTGGCAACACAGACACATGGTGGGATGGCTCCCATGACTGGAGTGTTGGAATGGAAGAATATAGGCTCTTTAGGAAAGACAGGCATGAGAAACAAGGAGGGGGTGTTGCCCTCTATGTCAATAACCAGCTGGAGTGCATGGAACTCTGCCTGGGGATGGACGAGGAGATGACAGAAAGCTTATGGGTCAGGATTAAAGGGAGGGCAGGGACAGGTAACATTGTAGTGAGGGTCTGCTACAGGCCATCCAACCAAGAAGACCAAGCAGACGAGGCCCTCTATAGACAGATAGAAGCAGCCTCACATCCAAAAGTCCTGGTCCTCATGGGGGACTTCAACCACCCCAATATCTGTTGGAGGGACAATACAGCAGGGCATAAGCAATCCAGGAGGTTCCTGGAGTTCATTGATGTAACTTCCTTCTCCAGGTGGTGTTGCAGGAAGAACGGCCGAAAACACGACAGACACCAGTAATGTCAGATCATGCTCTCCCTTTATTACCCGAATAGCCTGACTTTTATAGCAAATTTAACGGGCGGATAGTGTCTCACACAAGATTATTGGTCAAAAGCACTCAGACAAACAACTACAAGAAAACAACCCCACCTGCAAGAAAACAACCCCCTTGTGATTAGCAGTCACGTAGACCTTGTCCTTGAAGCCAGCTGCTGGCAACAATATTTTTCTAAATTCCTCACTCAGGCGATGTGGGAACACTGTCATGGGAACTTCTCATAGTCGTCCTGGTAGCTTGGTTTGCTCAGCTGCAGCAAGCCGTGGGATCTTTGCTGTTTCAAAAATCCCTCAACAATTCCCCCTTTTTCTTTTTGAGCAAACCAAGCCCAATGTAACAGTTTTGCAAGTAACCCTTTAACCACATTTATTACAATACAACACGCAATGATGATTGACACCACAACAAACAGAATCCTTAATCCCTCTTCGACTAATCCCAGTAACTATCTATGGATCGTTTCAAATAAATCAGTGAGCCATTGATTGAAAGGATTGATATCATTTTGAATCTTTCTCATGTGCTCTTTCAGGAAAGTAATGGATTTGTCAATTGACTCATTATGATCAGAAAGGTTTAAACAGCACATTCCCTCAAAGTCCTCACACCCATGCCCTTGAGCCAAGAGCAAGAAGTCAATAGCAGCTTGATCCTATAAGAGCGCATGTCGCAGACTATTTTGATCTGGTAACATCTCCTCAAGTATCTCTGTCGTGGCATGGGCTTGCTTCTCGGCCCAGCATACCAATTTTTCTAAGTTGTTAAGTGCAGCCACAGATGCCACTCCTGGCACTAAAATTGCCAGTGCTGCTCTAGCTGCATCACCAAGCAATTCAACGTTATCATTGCAATCCAGTGCGAGCAATGCCCATTTATGTCTGGTGATCTTATGCAACTGTGACAAGCTAGGAGCAAACATAGTAAGTTTACCTAAGTAACATGGACCTCCGATAGCATTTGCAGGGATACCTTACCAGGCCCTATCCCCGCAAATCAGAAAAACATCAGGAGGTAAGGCCATAGCTGTAAAATTGTTCCAAATGCTGTAGTTGTTACCCCTTGTCTCCGTGCCATAAGCCCCTAAACCCTGCCTAGCAGTGTCATTGTAACCACAGGTGTTATGTGTATTTCTGTACCCGTATGGCCCTTTCCAAGTTCCTGTAGCAGGATCTCAGTAATTCATTCTTATTTGTGGTAACACATTTGGTGCTGCTCTATTTATTGTTTGAAAATTGTGTTCAGAGCTTATGGTTGAAAATATGTCTTTTTCTGCAGAGACATTCCAGCTTGATGGGTCAGACACGAGCTTCAGTGTGTTCTGAGAAAGCAGAGATTTGTCCTCTCCATCCTCAGTGAAGGTGTCATTGGCAAGGACGATGCTTGTTGTAGAGAAGACACGTTTGGTAGGTCTTGTTTGACATAACTGCCTGAAACCAGGTGCAAGAAGCATAGATTTCTGGTCTATCTTCTCAGGTAAAGAAGTCTGTGTTGCTCTGGACTTCAGAGAATTACAGCTCCAAAGAGATTTAGAGGGAGAAATGCTGGTCATACCTTGCAATGTATCCTGAAGGGCTTTAATTTGCTCCATCAGCCTCTGATTACAGTTTTTCAGGTGGTAGTTTTCTAGCTCAAGCTCTCTCAGCTTAGATGTTACCCACTCCTTGATCTTGGCAGCTTCCTCTTGAACAATTTTGAGTTCCTCAGTCCTCAGCTGTTTCTGTTTTGCTAGCTGAGTCTCCAGTCTGTTAATCAGGTCTTGTTTTCTTTGTAGTGTACCCATCAGCTCCTTCAGTGAAGGTCGATTTTCGCAAGCTACTGCTGCACCTCTCATTGGCAAAGCATCCTGAGTGGATTTATTGCTGACTGGCAGCGGCACCAATGCTGGCAGCACAGCTTTAGCAAAATTTTCTGGTGTGGGGAGTGTGGAGGGCAGCCCCCACTCCCCATTAGCACTCTGCTCCGATAGTCCCTCAGTTATTTCTGCTGCTGATTGCTTTATTGGAGAGGTCATACCCCGAACCGGGGTGGGTGCAAGAACCGATGATAAAGATCGTGTCAGCCGCATTCCTGAGGTCTCAGGTTTCATACTCGGCGGTCTGTCAGTCCCAGATAGTACTGAGAAAGCTTGCGTCGCTGCCATAGCCGGCTGCCGTTCGGTTTTTATACCACACCGCGCATTAAGCACTGTAAGCCAGGTCGTACATAAATCTTTATTGAACTTTCCACTTGTGATGGTTGTATCCCGTAAATGATCTCCTACGAGCCGCCACTCATCTGGGCTAAAAATTAGAAGGATTTCCTTTAGAAAACCCTCCTTCTGGGCCCAGTGTACCAAGGATTTGATCTGTTTTACATTGCGAGATACGCTTCTCTCAGAGTGAATGCTAGAGGGAAGCTGCACAGCCACCGCCGCCTCCATGGTTACGTCAGACGGGCTGCAGGGTCGTGATCTCCGCCCCTCTGCTATGTGCCAACTCGCCACACGGTGGCGGTCGTCTGCCGTTGTTCACTGACGCCTCTGGTCTCCCATAGCAACTTGATCTCGGATGTCCCGCGTCTCACCGCGATTACGTCAATTTCCCGCGTCCCACCGCGATTCCTTTGTCCGGGTCGGTGGTTGGAGTTTCTCAATGTCTCTCAGGTGTGTCGGCTTTTGTCAGGTCTCTCCGTGTCTCTCAGGGTTGTCCGTGTCTCTGAAGCGTCTCTCAGGGCTCTCCGTGCCTCCGAAGTCTCTCCGTGTGTCTCAGGTCTCTCAGCGTCTGTCGGGTCTCTCAGGTCTCAGCTTCTCTCAGCATCTCTCAGCATCTGTCAGGTCTCTCAGCGTCTCTCAGGTCACAGCCTGTTCGGGCGCCATATATTGCAGGAAGAACGGCCGAAAGCACGACAGACACCAGTATGGTCAGATCATGCTCCATTAGCCTAGCCCGAATAGCCTAACTTTTATAGTGAACTTAACAGGGGAGGATAGTGTCTCACACAAGATTATTGGTCAAAAGCACTCAGACAAACAACTGCAAGAAAACAACACGCTTGTGATTAGCAGTCACGTAGACCTTGTCCTTGAAGCCAGCTGCTGGCAACAATATTTTTCTAAATTCCTCACTCAGGCGATGTGGGAACACTGTCATGGGAACTTCTCATAGTCGCCCTGGTAGCTTTGTTTGCTCAGCTGCAGCAAGCTGTGGGATCTTTGCTGTTTCAAAAATCCCTTAACAAGTTTGGGCAATGTTTTTTGATGTATTTAATTATTTTTTATTGATAAGAGTTGGGTTGCAACTGCAAAATCTATGGTCACCCTCCAGCTTCGAGTCAGTGATCATTTATAATGGCTTTTACTTAGCTTTGTCTTCATACTAATTTTTTTGCAATGTCCACATTTCAAAGTGAAAGTTTGGGCAGCTAAGGCATTTTTGAATAAACAACAGGAAAACTGAAATATTTGTTTTGGTCATAACAATTAAATTTCTAAGGAATTAATTATGTAAGTAATAAAGAGGTTAGCCTTAAAAAATATCTATATCCTAAAAGCTACAAGTTTTTTAAAACTATCACAATCACAGTGAAGATAAAAAGAAGATCACAGAATCACAGAATCACAGAATTTCCTAGGTTGGAAGAGACCTCAAGGTCATCGAGTCCAACCTCCAACCTAACGCTAACAGCCCTCCACTAAACCATATCCCTAAGCTCTACATCTAAGCGTCTTTTGAAGACTTCCAGGGATGGTGACTCCACCACTTCCCTGGGCAGCCTGTTCCAGTGCCTCACAACCCTTTCAGTGAAGAAGTTCTTCCTAACATCTAACCTAAAACTCCCCTGGCTCAACTTAAACCCATTCCCCCTCGTCCTGTCACCAGGCACGTGGGAGAACAGGCCAACCCCCACCTCGCTACAGCCTCCCTTGAGGTACCTATAGAGAGCGATAAGGTCACCCCTGAGCCTCCTCTTCTCCAGGCTGAACAAGCCCAGCTCCCTCAGCCGCTCCTCGTAGGACTTGTTCTCCAGGCCCCTCACCAGCTTCGTCGCCCTTCTCTGCACCCGCTCAAGCACCTCGATGTCCTTCTTGTAGCGAGGGGCCCAAAACTGAACACAGTACTCGAGGTGCGGCCTCACCAGAGCTGAGTACAGGGGGACGATCACCTCCCTAGCCCTGCTGGTCACGCTGTTCCTAATACAAGCCAGGATGCCGTTGGCCTTCTTGGCCACCTGAGCACACTGCTGGCTCATATTCAGCCGACTATCAACCATCACTCCCAGGTCCTTCTCTGCCTGGCAGCTTTCCAACCATTCCTCTCCCAGCCTGTAGCTCTGCTTGGGGTTATTGCGCCCCAGGTGCAGGACCCGGCACTTGGCCTTGTTAAACTTCATACAGTTGAGCTCAGCCCATCGGTGCAGCCTATCCAGATCCTCCTGCAGAGCTTTCCTACCCTCAAGCAGATCGACACACGCACCTAACTTGGTGTCATCTGCGAACTTACTGAGGGTGCACTCGATGCCCTCGTCCAGATCATCGATGAAGATATTAAAGAGGACCGGCCCCAGCACCGAGCCCTGGGGGACGCCACTAGTGACTGGCCTCCAACTGGACTTGGCTCCATTCACCACGACTCTTTGGGCCCGGCTATCCAGCCAGTTTCTAACCCAACGAAGCGTGCGCCAGTCCAAGCCAAGAGCAGCCAGTTTCTTGAGGAGAATGCTGTGGGAGACAGTGTCAAAAGCCTTGCTGAAGTCAAGGTAGACCACATCCACAGCCTTTCCCTCATCCACCCAGCGCGTCACTCTGTCATAGAAGGAGATCAGGTTCGTCAGGCATGACCTGCCTTTCATAAATCCATGCTGACTGGGCCTGATCGCCTGCTTCCCCTTCAAGTGCTGCATGATGACTCTCAGGAGGATCTGCTCCATGAGCTTCCCTGGCACTGAGGTCAAACTGACAGGCCTGTAGTTTCCCGGGTCTGCCCTCCGGCCCTTCTTGTAGATGGGCGTCACGTTTGCTAGCCGCCAGTCGATTGGGACCTCCCCCGATAGCCAGGACTGTTGATAAATGATGGACAGTGGCTTGGCCAGCTCCTCTGCCAGTTCCCTCAGTACCCTTGGGTGGATCCCATCCGGCCCCATCGACTTGTGCACATCTAAGTGCCGTAGCAGGTCACCAACCAGTTCTTCATGGATAATGAGGGCCACATCCTGTTCCCCATCCCCTTCCACCAGCTCAGGGTACTGGGTATCCAGAGAACATCTGGTATTGCCGCTAAAGACTGAGGCAAAGAAGGCATTGAGCACCTCCGCCTTTTCCTCATCTCTTGTAACTAAGTTTCCCCCCGCATCCAGTAAAGGATGGAGATTCTCCTTAGTCCTCCTTTTTGTGTTGATGTATTTATAGAAACATTTTTTGTTATCTTTAACGGCAGTAGCCAGATTGAGCTCCAGATGAGCTTTGGCCTTCCTAATTTTGTCCCTGCACAGCCTCGCTACTTCTTTAAAGTCCTCCTTAGTGGCCTGCCCACTTTTCCAAAGCTTATAAACCCTCTTTTTCCTCCTAAGATCAAGCCACAATTCTCTGTTGAGCCAGGCCGGTCTTCTTCCCCGCCAGCTCGTCTTTGGGCACGTGGGGACAGACCGTTCCTGCGCCATGAAGACTTCCCTCTTGAAGAGCGCCCAGCCTTCCTGGACCCCTCTGCCCTTCAGAACCGCCTCCCAAGGGACTCCACCAACCAGTGTCCTGAGCAGTTCAAAGTCAGCCCTCCGAAAGTCCAATACAGCGGTTTTACTGGTCCCCTTCCTGGCCTCGCCAAGAATAGTGAACTCCACCATTGCGTGGTCACTCTGCCCGAGACAGCTCCCGACAATCACATCCTCCACCAGTCCTTCTCTGTTTGTGAAGAGAAGGTCTAGCGGGGCACCTCCCCTGGTAGGCTCACTAACCAGCTGTGTCAGGAAGCTATCTTCCACGCTCTCCAGAAACCTCCTAGACTGCTTTCTCAGGGCTGTGTTGTGCTTCCAGGATATGTCAGGGAAGTTGAAGTCCCCCACGAGTACAAGAGCTGATGATTTTGCAACCTCTGTCAGCTGCCTGTAGAATTCCTCATCCGTCTCCTCATCCTGGTTCGGCGGTCTATAGCAGACCCCGACCAGGACACTAGCCTTGTTGTCCCTGCCGATCCTAACCCAAAGGGACTCGACCTTGTCATTCCCAACCTCGAGTTCTACAACCTCGAAAGACTCTCTAATATAGAGAGACACACCACCACCCCTTCTATGCTGCCTGTCCCTTCTATAGAGCTTATAGCCAGGCATTGCAGCACTCCAGTCATGAGACTGGTCCCACCACGTCTCCGTGATGGCAACCAAGTCGTAGCCTGCCTGCTGCACGATGGCTTCCAGCTCCTCCTGTTTGTTACCCATGCTGCGTGCATTGGTGTAGATGCACTTCAGCTGGGCCATTGCCTTATCCTCCGGCCTTGCCATTGTTCCCCCTGGCACAGCCCCAACAATCCTAGCCTCAGCCCCATCCCCCTTCCTACCTAGTTTAAAGCCCTCTCAATGAGCCCTGCCAGTTCCTGGCCCAGGATCCTTTTTCCCCTAAAAGATAGGGACCCGTCTGCGGCCATCAGGCCAGGTGCTGAGTAAAGTGCCCCATGATCAAAAAACCCAAGATTTCTGCGTTGGCACCAGCCCCGGAGCCACGTGTTTAACAGGTGGGCTTTCCGTGTCCTCTCTGAACCCCTCCCTGCCACCATAGGGATGGATGAAAACACCACCTGCACTCCCGCTCCATCCACTAACTGACCCATTCCCCTAAAGTCCCTTTTGATAGCCTTGAGGCTTCTCTCTTCGATGTTATCACTGCCCGCCTGGACTATCAAAAGGGGGTAGTAGTCAGAGGGGCGTACCAGGTTAGGAAGCTTCCTGGCAACGTCCCTGACCCTGGCCCCAGGGAGACAGCAGACTTCCCTACGGGTAGGGTCAGGCCGACAAATAGGGCCCTCTGTTCCCCTAAGAATCGAGTCACCAACAACAATAACCCTCCTGTCTTTCTTGGTGGAGGCAGTCCTGAGGCGCGGAGTGGACCTCCTCGCCCCAGGCATCCTCCTGGGAACATTTGCTACCTCTTCCTCACACACCGACCTCTCAATCTCTAGGGCCTCAAACCTGTTGTGTAAGGGCACCTGGGAAGGTGGGGCCGGAAGGGGAGAGCATCGCCTGCGATGTCGAGCAGGGACCTGTTTCCATTCCTCCTCAGCTCCCAGATCCCCTCCCTCTGCCCGACGGGGACAGGGCAGGGGGTCCGCCCCCATTTGGGGAGTCTCACCTCGGCACCTCCCCTTGAGGCCCTGCAGGGAGTTACTCCAGAAGTCTATCTCCCGCTCACACTCCCTGATGGCCCTCAACCTCTCCACCTCCTCCTTGAGCTCCGCCACCATGCGGACCAGATCATCCACCTGCTCGCACCTCACGCACGCAGTTTCTCTGCCTCCCGCCGATGGCAGCAACAGGCTCAGACACTCCATGCATCCGGTGACCTGAACTGCGGCATTTTTTAACGGGTAGTCGGTCTGCGTGTGTACCGGCTTTCTGGAGAGCGCGCCGTGCCTGGTGGCGACCATTATCGCCTAATTACGGCTGTTGTTAACGAGGTGTTGTTTGTGTGTAGGGGGAGCGCTCTGCCCTTCCTGCGCGAACTGACGCGCCACTCCCTTCTGACGCGCCACGCCCTGTTTGCCCGCCCTGGTCGCCGCGCTCCTGGTCGCTCGCGCTCCCTAAGGGCTGCTTTTGAAGGGCTGGGGAGGGGGCGCTGCTGGCTCCGCCTTCGCCTCGTCAGCCTCCCTCACGAGGGCTGCCGGGTCCTGGCGGCTCCCTCAAGTAGGCTCGATGCCGGACAAAATTAGCCCTGCCTGGCCCGATCCCCCGCTCCGCTGCAGAACGCGTCTGCCCCGGAGCCGATCGCCTCGGCAAATGGCAGTGAAATGGCGGTGGGTCCCGATTTAAATAGCCCGCCGCTGACGCTGCTGGCTCCGCCTTCGCCTCGTCAGCCTCCCTCACGAGGGCTGCCGGGTCCTGGCGGCTCCCTCAAGTAGGCTCGATGCCGGACAAAATTAGCCCTGCCTGGCCCGATCCCCCGCTCCGCTGCAGAACGCGTCTGCCCCGGAGCCGATCGCCTCGGCAAATGGCAGTGAAATGGCGGTGGGTCCCGATTTAAATAGCCCGCCGCTGACGCTGCTGGCTCCGCCTTCGCCTCGTCAGCCTCCCTCACGAGGGCTGCCGGGTCCTGGCGGCTCCCTCAAGTAGGCTCGATGCCGGAAAAAATTAGCCCTGCCTGGCCCGATCCCCCGCTCCGCTGCAGAACGCGTCTGCCCCGGAGCCGATCGCCTCGGCAAATGGCAGTGAAATGGCGGTGGGTCCCGATTTAAATAGCCCGCCGCTGACGCTGCTGGCTCCGCCTTCGCCTCGTCAGCCTCCCTCACGAGGGCTGCCGGGTCCTGGCGGCTCCCTCAAGTAGGCTCGATGCCGGAAAAAATTAGCCCTGCCTGGCCCGATCCCCCGCTCCGCTGCAGAACGCGTCTGCCCCGGAGCCGATCGCCTCGGCAAATGGCAAGATATTAGAAAAATATCTTATTAAAAGATATTTAATTTATTGTTACAAAGCATCAAACATGGCTATCGCTATATTCATAAATAAATAGAATAGATATTATGTATTATAAATTTAATTACCAATGCCTTTTTATTTGATTATTATCACTACTGGTCTCATATCTTAACAGCATTTTACAAATAAATATTAATGCTTTGTTTAAAACTTTTAGTTGAAAGTGGTATGAAATACACTTTATTGCAAAACAAATTGAGTTCAGTATTAATGCTTAAATTTCTTTCAACATTTTGCTGTCTTAAGATGCCTTAAAAATAACATATGGGTATTAACGCTACAATAGAATAATTACAATCTACAATTAAAAAAAAAAAACCACCACGTCACTTACTACAGAGTCGATCCCATAATTCAAATGATTAAGTGTATTTTCATAGCTTTCTGAATTAAAATGCAATAGAAAAAATATTTGGAAGTTTTATCTGTTTGGAGATAAACCCAGATAAACAGATAAACTTTACAGCATGATTTATTATATGTTTATATATATATATATATTTTATATATATATTTATATATTACGGATTTATTCCCTAGGGGAGCTGTCGCGTTGAAAGGACGCTACTGGATATGTGGAGGCCAAGCTTATAGAGTGCTTCCTTTTAATTGGGCAGGTATTTTTTATGCTGGACTTATCACACCACTATTCTTTCTGATAACAGAACTTGAAGGTAAAGGATTGGGAATCCAATTATATGATGACCTTAAAAGAGAAAAGAGGACAATAGATATATCCCTAGCTTCCGGAAGTAACCAGAAAATGGGGTAAAGATGAGTGGCCTCCAGAGAGAATTATCCAGCATTATGGTCCAGCCACTTGGAACCCAAATGAGGTGGTTGCAGGGAGCTCGGGAGCCAATTACAACCTAAGTCACATCATAAGGTTGCAGACAGTATTTGAAATCATTGCCAATCAAACCACCAAGGCTCTTGACTTGCTCGCTGATCAAGCCACAATAATACAACATTGCGTGGTCTTCAATTACTTACTAGCAGAAGGAGGAGGTGTCTGTGGAAAGCTGAATGATTCAAGTTGCTGTCTTAAAATTGATGATAACGGGAAAGTCGTTAAAGAAATTACAAAGGGAACTAGAAAACTAGCTCATGTACCCATACAAACCTGGAAGGGCTTAAATCTTGAATGGAACATCTGGTCCTGGCTCCCAGGACTAGCATGGGTAAAACAGATACTATTTTATTTGTTGCTTGGATTCATCTTATTTATGGTGATGCCTCGTTTAATCTCTTTTATGATCAAGTTAATTTGAAAAACAGTAAATGAAGTCCTAAACTCTATGAAGACAGTAACTATTAATGGGCAAACAAAAGATTCTACTATTAACCTCTTTTCAGTGGTTTGTGGGGATAGGACAAGTGGTCAAAAAATGGAACACAGGAAGTTCCGCACCAACTTACGACAAAACTTCTTCACAGTGAGGGTGATGGGGTACTGGAACAGGCTGCCCAGGGAGCTTGTGAAGTCTCCTTCTCTGGAGATATTCAAGGCCCATCTGGACGCCTACCTGGGCAACCTGCTCTGGCAGGGGGGTTGGACCTGATGATCTCCTGAGATCCCTTCCAACCCCTACAATTCTGTGATTGTGTGATTCTGTAACCCAGGATCTACCCGATGAAACTGAATATATAATAATTAAATAAAATGCAAAAACAACAAGGTAGTAGAAAGAAAAGAGGAGGGAATTGTAAGAAAGAGTGTTTTTTGTGTTTTTGCAAAGAGATGTTATATTGTTTAGGAGGAAGGAATGCGGTATTGAGATATGCTTGCACTGATAAGAAAGCTTACCAGACAACCTTGTAAAATGTAGACAACAAGACTCCTTAGCACAATTTGATGGTGGAGATAAGGACGATATGACACCAGGGAGGAAGTTGTATGCAAATTCCTTTCTGCTATTAGAGACATTTGACGCAGTGAAAACTAAACAATATATATATATAAAAAAAATAAATACATAAAAAAATAAGGTATTGTTTCTATAAGGTATTCTTTTTTACTGGCAGTGTGTATATATTAGTAGGATATATATGTATTCATTTTGTGAGAACCAGTGCCCAGGATCATGAGGCTAATACCAGCTGCTTGTAGAAGGCCTCATCAACCTCCTCCTCCTCCTCCTGATCTCGTGATCTGTAATACACCCCCACAACAGTGTCCCCCATACCAGCCCACCCCTTAATTCTCACTCACAAGCTCTCCACTTGTCCTTCACCCTCCCCCAGGTGGAGCTGGGTACACTCTAATTGCTCCCTCACATGAAGGGCAATTCCTCCCCCTCACTTCCCCAGCCTGTCTTTCCTAAAAAAGACATAGCCCTCCATGACAGCATTCCAGTCATGCGAGCTGTCCCACCACGTCTCTGTGATCGCAACGAGATCGTGGCCCCGCGACCAAACACAGATCTCGAGCTCATCCTGTTTATTTCCCATGCTCCGCACATTGGTATACAGGCACTTTAGGGAAGCAGCAGGCACAGTTACCCCTGGAGCGATGCAAGAAGAAGATTCCGGACGGGGTATTGGGATCATTACCTTCTCTGAGGAGCCCTCGGATGATCCTATGGGATAACTCAGAGATTTTTTCCTACTATCTTCAACAATGACAGCAGTGACAACTTCACTCAGCCCTTCTCTGTCACTTTTAGCTCCCCTCCCTTCCCCTGTCAAACCTAGTTTAAAGCCCTGGTAATCATCCCAGAGAGTTTGCTACCCAAAACACTTGTGCCCCACTTGCTGAGTTGGAGTTGGTCAGCAGCCCACATACCCGGCTTCTTAAAGGACTGCCCAAGATCAAAATATCTAAATCCTTGATCCAGACACCACCCCTTCAGACAGTCATTCACCTGTCCCATTCTCCTTCTTCTTTCTGGGTCCTGGTCACCCAGCAGGAGGACAGAGGAGAACGCTACCTGCACCCCCAATCCCTTCAACATCCTTCCCAGGGATGCAAAGTCCTTTTTAATATTCCTCATTTTTCTTGTCACAGCTTCCCAGGACCCAGCCTGAATGACAAGAGGATAGTGGTCCTCTGGTTTAGTGAGCTGTGGCAGAGCCTTCCTAACATCTCTGACACATGCCCCAGGAAGACAGCACACCTCTCTGGAGAGGTTATCCGGGCAACAAATGGGAGCCTCAGGGCCCCTCAGCAAGGAGTCTCCCATCACTAAGACTCTCCGTTCTTTTTTTGTGGCACTGGTTGTGATGCAGTGCCCCGTCCGGCCCTGCTCCCTATGCTCAGTACTTCCCCCAATCTTGACATGCTTCTCAGGATTGCTTCCCAGGTTCTGACTACTGTCCAGACCCTCAACCTCTTCCTTTTCCTGCCCGAGAGCCTCGAATCTACTACCCAGGGACACTGTGGGGGTTGGTGGCACCATGCATGTCGGGGGCAAACGTCTCTTTCCGCTTCGAGCTGAGACAAGGGTCCAGCCCCTTTCCACTTGCGGGCGATCAAGCCCTCTGTCCTGCATGTGATCAGCTGGGTCAGCTACTACCCCATGTGGGGACTTAGGAGGGGGCTGCTGGGCATCAGCAGAGGCAGGTTGACACCTCCTATCCATCTCCCTCAGACACTCCCAGGAGCCCCTCAGGCTGCCGATTTCTCACTGCAGCCCAGCCACCTGCTCAGGGAGTTCCTTGAGCAGGGCACACCTGCACCCACAACAGCCCTCTCTTCCCTCAGGACCCAGGGGGGCCTCCAGATTCCAGAGCTCCCTGCAGTCTCCAGCCTGGACTGCCACTTCCCCCCTCAGGGGATCCACCTGAGTGCCCACATGAGCCCAGAGAGGCCGTATCTCCTCCATTTGGGTTGCCACCTCAGCCTGGCCACTGCGACAGGCGCCCACCATGGTGAATTCTAGGTGCAAAGAAGCAGAGTTCCCCGACGAGAAGAGGGGAAGAGAAAGGGAGGTGGGAAAAGGAGGAGAGGATCCTCCTCGCACTCCTCCCTGCCCTGCCTGAACTGCCTGCCCTAACTGCCAGCGCGTCCTGTTAGCGGCGCTTTTGGGTCACGGCGCTCCCTAGGGACTGTTTTTATAGCGCCAGGGGGTGGGCTGCTGTCACCCCTGTCTCCGCCCTCAGCACGTCAGCGCCCGCGGCGGCACAAGCACAGCTCCTGCCTGCTCGGGGAGGGGTCGGGGCTGCGGTTCTGACCAAGCAGCTCTGTGCCGCGTTATTTGGGGGGGGAGGGGGGGGAAGGGGGGTTTAGGGGTTGGCTCCGTTCGTCTCCCTGCCAGGAGCCCTCGCTGCAGCCGATCCGCGCGAGGTCCTCGTTAAAAAAATAAGGGCATTGGCAAATTGGGTAAGTATGAAAATGGATGTATTGCAATCATATTTTTCTCCAATTTGAATTTCAAGCATTGCAAAAAGAACGTCTTTTCCTGTTGGCCAGTTGCTCCTATTACATTTACAGACTCAGCGCTTTTCCAGAATCAATTTTTGAAAAGAAGCTTCTGTATCCAACAAAAAAAAAGTCCATGCCTCTCTCTTTGTTCCCTAGGTTCCCGTCATTCCTGCTCTGACTGTTGCAAGTTTATCCTGCAACCTAAGGCTTTTTTTCTTTTTTTTTTAGAACGCTGGTTCTGTCCTAATGTTCCTCTACACCCTCCTAAAGTCCTCTCTTTACCTTTCTCAATTCCCCCTTCCCCCACCTCCTTCTCTCTTTCTGTTCTAGTGCAGCCACTGTTTGCCATGGCTATCACCTTAGATAACTTCTGTCCTTCGCGTCTTCCCTATTCCTAAATACTTTACACGCTTCATTCAACAACTTTTCTGGGTCTCCCAAGTCTTGTCCCTCCAATTTCTGTAATTTCTTTCTGATATCAGGGGCCGATTACCCTAGAAAGAGGCTAGCCAATTGCCTCTGTTTGTCTTCCGAAGCCGGGTCCAGATTGGTATATTTTCTCATTGCATTTCAAAGTTGGGCAAAAATTCCGCAGGGGTTTCTTTCAGATCTTGCTGGATACTACACAGGGTTGAATGATTTATAGCTTTTGGAACCATGTTCTCAATTCCCAATTTAATCTGATTTCGGTATTTACATAACTGTTCATAATTTCTGGGGTGATTAGGGTCTCAGTGGGGGTCGGTCAGGGGAATGCAATCATCTACAGTTCCCTGAGTGGTCCCATTGGCAAGATGAACTTGCACATGAATTCAGACTGTTTTAAGAATTAGCTGCTTTTCTGTTTCCAACATCTCCCCCAACATTAGATCAATGTTTCCCCAGTCTGGATCCTGATTTTTTTTTCTTCTCTCTATTAAGTCCACCATTGGTTACAATACTTAGTTATGGTCTTACAATTAACATTTCTTCCATGTGGCCCACCGATGTCCTTCCAATGGGCCAAGATACAACCCAAAGGGGTCTTTTTATTAGTAGTACTCAAAGTTCTTCCTATTGTGGTGGTTTTACCGTGCTGGGCAGCTAAACCCCACAACCGCTCTCTCACTCCCCCTCCTTTAGATGAGGAGGGGGAGAAGTAAAGCAAAGAACAACTCACGGGTTGAGATAAGGATAATTTAATTAAAGGGAAATAATTATAATAATTAAATAAAGACTACCATGAACTAAACAATTTAACTAAGGGGAAGTAAAAGGGAAAAGGGGAAAAAGGGAGGAAAACAACTTGTCTTTCCAGGCCCAAGATAGTGTTTCGGGCTGTGGCATGGTTTACAGGGTATGTTTCCAGCCACCCAGTAGTTGCTTCTACCATGGTGAGTATGTACCGTTTGCCTTGGCGAGTTTTTGGGAGTGGTCCGATATAGTCAATTTGCCAGGCCTCACCATATTGAAACCCTAGCCATCTCCCCCTGTTCCAGGGAGATTTTACCTTCATGGCTTTCTTGATTGCAGCACAGGTCTCACACTCATGGGTAACCTGCGTGATGGCCTCAATGGTCAAGTCCACCCCTCGATCACGAGCCCATCTGTAAGTGGCATCCCTCCCTAGATGTCCTGATGTTTCATGGGCCCATCGAGCTACAAACAGCTCACCCTTACGTTCCCAGTCTAGGTCGACCTGAGCCACTTCAATTTTCGAAGCTCGATCCACTTCTTTGTTGTTCTGATGTTCTTCAGTAGTGCGACTCTTGGGCATGTGGGCATCTACATGACGTACTTTAACATCCAGGTTTTCTACCCGGGCAGCAATATCTTGCCACAGGGTAGCAGCCCAGATAGGCTTACCTCTGCGCTGCCAGTTGCTCTCTTTCCATTGCTGCAGCCACCCCCACAGAGCATTTGCCACCATCCATGAGTCAGTATAAAGATACAATACTGGCCAATTTTCTCTTTCGGCGATATCTAGGGCTAGTTGTATGGCTTTTACTTCTGCATACTGACTCGACTCACCTTCCCCTTCCATGGCTTCCACAACTCGTCGTATGGGATTCCACACAGCAGCTTTCCATTTCCGATGGCTCCCTATCACACGGCAGGATCCGTCAGTAAACAACGCATACTGCTTTCTGTCTTCTGGCAACTCATTGTATGGTGGTGCCTCTTCAGCACGGGTTACCTCTTCTGTTGGCACTCCGAAATCTCTGCCTTCCGGCCAGTCCATAATTTCTTCCAGGATTCCTGGGCGATTGGGTTTTCCCATTCGAGCCCGCTGTGTAATTAACGCTATCCACTTACTCCATGTAGCATCAGTTGCATGGTGTGCAGTGGGAATTTTCTCTTTGAACATCCAATGTAACACAGGTAGCCGCGGTGCCAAGAGGAGCTGTGCCTCTGTACCCACAACTTCTGAAGCAGCTCGAACACCCTCATATGCTGTGAGTATTTCTTTTTCAGTTGGGGTGTAATTGGCTTCTGATCCTCGATAGCCCCGACTCCAGAAGCCCAGAGGTCGACCTCGAGTTTCTTCTGGGGTTTTCTGCCAAAGGCTCCAGGTGAGCCCATGCTCCCCAGCTGCAGTGTACAGTATATTTTGCACAGCTGGTCCAGTACGGACAGGCCCAAGGGCTACTGCACGAGCTATTTCTTGTTTGATTTGTTCAAATGCCTGTTGTTGCTCAGGGCCCCACTCAAAATAGTTTCTCTTTCGAGTCACTCGATATAGAGGACTCACAAGCTGACTATAGCCTGGCACATGCATTCTCCAGAATCCCACGAGGCCTAGGAAAGCTTGCGTTTCCTTTTTGCTAGTTGGCGGAGACACTGCTGTTATTTTATTGATCACATCCATTGGAATATGGCGACGTCCATCCTGCCATTTTACCCCCAGGAACTGGATTTCCTGTGTAGGCCCCTTGACCTTGCTCTTTTTAATGGCAAAACCAGCTTTCATGAGAATTTGGATTATTTTCTTCCCTTTCTCAAAAACTTCTTCTGCTGTGTTGCCCCACACGAGGATGTCGTCAATGTACTGAAGGTGCTCAGGAGCTCCCCCTTGCTCCAGTGCAGACTGGATCAGTCCATGGCAAATGGTAGGGCTGTGTTTCCACCCCTGGGGCAGCCGATTCCAGGTGTATTGGATGCCCCTCCAAGTGAAAGCAAACTGCGGCCTGCATGCTGCTGCTAAAGGGATGGAGAAAAATGCATTAGCGATATCAATTGTGGCATACCACTTGGCCGCCTTTGACTCTAGTTCGTACTGGAGTTCTAGCATGTCCGGCACTGCAGCACTCAGTGGTGGCGTGACTTCATTCAGGCCTCGATAGTCCACTGTTAGCCTCCACTCGCCATTAGACTTTCGTACTGGCCATATAGGACTATTAAAGGGTGAGCGAGTCTTGCTGATTACTCCCTGACTCTCCAGTCGGTGAACCAACTCATGGATGGGAATCAGGGAGTCTCGGTTGGTGCGATATTGCCATCGGTGCACTGTTGTGGTAGCAATTGGTACCTGTTGTTCTTCAACCTTCAGCAATCCTACAACAGAAGGGTCTTCTGAAAGGCCAGGCAGGGTAGACAGCTGCCTAATCTTCTCTGTGCTCAAAGCAGCTATGCCAAAAGCCCACCGGTATCCTTTTGGATCCTTGAAGTACCCTCTCTTGAGATAGTCTATGCCAAGGATGCACGGAGCCTCTGGGCCAGTCACAATGGGATGCTTTTGCCACTCATTCCCAGTTAGACTCACTTCAGCTTCCAGTACAGATAGTTGTTGGGATCCCCCTGTCACTCCAGAGATACAGGTGAGTTCTGTCCCTTGGTAGCCTGATGGCATTAAGGTACATTGTGCGCCAGTGTCCACTAAAGCTTTGTATTCTTGTGGTTCTGATGTGCCAGGCCATCGGATCCACACAGTCCAATAAATCCGGTTATCCCTCTCCTCTACCTGGCCAGAGGCAGGGCCCCTCTAGTCCTGGCTGGAGCGTCTGCCACTTAATTAACAAACAAAATAAATGAAAGCTATATCGAAGTGCAGAGGAAAGAAATTACTCTCTACTTCCCACAAATGAGCGATGATTGACCACGTCCTTGAAGCAAGGCCTCAATGCACGCAGCCGGTGTTCGAGAGGAGGACCGACGTCTTCTCAACGAGAGCCCACCCCTCCCCTCTTCTTCCTGTTTCCACCTTTTATTGCTGAGTGTGACACCACATGGTATGGAATATCCCTTTGATTGGTTTAGGTCAGCTGCCCTAGTGATGTTTCTCTCCTCACTTTTTGCCCACCCCCTAGGAGGGTTAGAGAAAGGCCCAATGCTGTGCCACTGCTGCTCAGCAGTAGACACAACACTGGTGTGATAACACTGCTGTTCCAGCTACAAGTACAGAGTACGGCACTGAATGGGCTGCTGCCGGGAAAGTTAACATTCCAGCCAGACCCAGTACACCTATTATGATGTCTTTTCTCAATCTCTTACGCTTTGTCTATCTGTCGTGGTTTAACCCGGCTGGCAGCTAAATACCACGCAGCCGTTCGCTCACCCTCCCCCCTCCCTCTCTGGGACGGGGGAGAGAAATGGAAAGTGAAGCCCGTGAGTTGAGATAAAGACAGTTTAATAAGACAGGAAAATAATAATAACAAAATAATAATAACAATAATAACAATAATGTTACAATGGTGATAATAGGAAAGTAATAATAATATGTACAAACAAGTGATGCACAATGCAATTGCTCACCACCCGCTGACCGATGCCCAGCCTAACCCCGAGCAGTCCAGCCCCCTCCCCCCGGCTAGCCACCCCTATATATTGTTTAGCATGACGTCAGATGGTATGGAATACCCCTTTGGCTAGTTTGGGTCACCTGTCCTGGGTCTGTCCCCTCCCAGCTCTTACTGCACCCCCAGCCTGCCTGTTGGCAGGACAGAGCAAAAGGCTGAGGTGTCCTTGGCTTGGTATAAGCACTGCTCTGCAACAATTAAAACATCGGGGTGTTATCAGCACTCTTCTCATCCTAAGCCAAAACACAGCATTCCACCAGCTACTAGGAAGAAAATTAATTCTGTTCTAACTGAAACCAGGACACTATCTCCGTCCGTATTCCTCGCGGAATAGCAGAACCACGGATTGGGACTCCGCACTCGCTTCTCAGCGATGCTGTTTCTCACTCACACAGCACAATCACGCAGTCACACAAAGAGGCCCCTTACACTTCTCACTCAAGCAACACAAAATAACAATCACTACTATAAATAGTGTCACTTATTACAACAAATTTCCCAGCATAAATCATGATCCGTTAGGCATTTTCTGTTATTCAATGTCAAGAACACATTCAGAGTCAAAGTGCCAGAACAAATCCAAAACTAAACAAAGTTAAAACAACGTACCAACTAAATCACACCCAGTAACTAGTAGTACGGCACCCAAAGTAGAATGTCTTCCACGCTTTATAGGTACCTTCCAAAACAACAGTATACTGATCAAACAAAATTCCAAAAAGAATACCTTTGCAAAAGAAGGTCCTTGTCTGTCCCCATGGTGAGCCAGCTGAGGCAAGGAGTCTCTCCAAGAATTTTCCGGGGCACACCTAGAGAGTCCCACATCTCAGTGGCTCCCGCAGCCAAACAGAGTGTATCCCACCTGGGTTACCAAACTGACACAGTGCTAACTCAATAACCAAAGTTATTAAGCAGGTATTAAAATGGTCAAAAAATGGAGCACAGGAAGTTCCGCAACAACATGCGAAAGAACTTCTTCATGGTGAGGGTGACGGAGCACCGGAACAGGCTGCCCAGGGAGGTTGTAGAGTCTCCTTCTCTGGAGATATTCAAGGCCCATCTGGACACCTACCTGGGCAACCTGCTCTAGGGAACCTGCTTTGGCAGGGGGGTTGGACCCTATGATCTCTCGAGGTCCCTTCCAAACCCTACAATTCTGTGATTCTGTGATTCTTTATTACGGTGCTGGGTGGGTGGGGGATCGCATAACACACACACCAAGGGTTACTGGCAGTGTGCTTATATTAGTGGGATAAATATGTATTCATTTCATTTCCCATAAGTCTCTTGCATATTCATCAGGTCTCCGAAGAATCATTAACGTAGGTTCCTGCCCCTGTTTGCATGCGTACTGGAGTCCTGGGTGGTCATCCGGCATACTCTGGTAGTCTTTTGCTGAAGGCCAGAAGTCTTCCCCGCTGCTAATCTTCGGGCCTTTTCTGTCTTGGACAGACCTCAGCAGTCAAGCCAGTTCTTGCTGGTTCCATTATGTATGCATACAGTCTTTTACTCCCTTATCTCTGGAGTCGTTAACATACAATTGTGTTAGCTAAGACCTACAGGATCAACATCCTTTATCTTGTTCCCTGTCTCACATTCTTGCTAACATTCTGAGATGTAGAACTTCGGTTTTGTGGTAGGGTGTTCACTGATAACTAATGAATGCATGTTGACTAATATTTTTATAATATAGCTATAATAGTCTGATCTAAAACAGCAAAGGTTATACCCAAGCAATTGTGGGGAACAAAAATGAATCAGCTCTAAGTATGAGACTGCTAAAAGCAAAGGTTAAAACAGCTACTCAGGAATGTGAACTATGTTGTGAGGAGTTGGTTAAATATTGGTTCTGATAGCAATAGGTATGGATGGTGGGGAGAAATGATTCATTTCAGTTAAGACTGTGTGACTGGAGCTGCTGCTCTTTTGTGTGGTCCTGTTGGAAACCTTAGAGAAGAAGGATTTAAGCAATTCATATCTGAACAGATTTTTGAGGTCTCAGAGTGATGAAATATTTTTTAATCACAAGAATAAGTTTTATTCTTCCTTTGATCTGGGAACAGGACTTTTACGTAAAGAAGAAATACCAGACCTTGCTACTTAGTCTTTTTTCTACTACCAGAAGATGCCTGACCCTACTAGCTTAGTCATACTGATGTTAGGTTTGAATTTTTGTTTCTTGAATGCTTATTTTTTGGAGGATGCAGTTCACTTCGTTTTAGTTCATACTGTGAGAATCAAAGTTGTGTTTTTGCAGTAGAATGTGTTTTTGCAGTGGAAAATTGCACTAACCTTGCATATTCAGAAGTGATTGTGCAGGCATGACAGTAACATAGCAGTGGGGAGTATGTTGCGCAGATAAGGGGAAGGTACCACTATCCCAAAATTAGGATAGCTAAGAAAAACAGGACAAGCAGTGCAAAATAAGTAAAAAAACAAACAAACAAACAAACAAAAAACACAAAAACAAACAAACAAACAAAAAAAAATGCAGGCCCTCTAGTCACTAAAGAAGAAAGAAAAATAAAAGAAAAATGAGAAATTAATGGTTGGTCAAATCAAATTGTACATACATGTATATGGATGCCCACCATTGCAATCACGAATAAAATAGCTTCACAGAAGTCCCTGTCTGAGAAAATTATTGAGGTATTTCTCACAATTTGGGGGCTCATCCAGGATCTTGTCACCTACTGGAGAGTTCTTGCCATCACGGATGGGAAAGTGCACCCCCCTGATTTCAGCAGTCCTGTCGGGGGTGGTGGGTTGTGTCGGGATGGCTGACAAAGAACCGAGACAGTTCAACTGAAGACAGGTTCTCTGAAGGACTAGGGAGAAAGGAGAACAGTAGGTACAGGTACAATTATTTAAAGAGACCCAATAATTCCGTGCACTGACCAAGGTAAGGCAAGCTTTAGTGTATTGCCTTGGGGGGTTCGGGGAGACTTTTGTGTGGAGTGTGAATGAGACGCACTTTTAGTGCAAAGCGAGTGTGGAGTCCAAATCTGCAGTTCTGTGGTCCTGTGAAGGGCGCAGCCGGACACAGACAAAGTGAAACATAGAAGAGTGAAAGAGAGTCTTGGGGAATTAGGAGCCTTTAGGTGTATGGTACCCTGGGCACAGTAAATTGTTTGGCAGTACGACCCACCTCTCTCCTTATCTTACTCTCTCCTTATCTTAGATACAGGCGTGTGGTACCCCTATGGACAGTAAAGTCCACAGGAGCACATCAGGAAGAGATGGGGAATAAGGGCTCCAACTGTGAGAAACACTCCATAGCCAATAACTTGGCTCAGGTGAGGATCTCAGTGAAGTAGTAATTTATTCGCGATTGCAATGGCGGGCGCCCCACAAGCAGGAGAGCTCACCTACTAGTTCCAAAACACAGTTTATATACTTTTTGATGACAGGACCCTCCCCCGTTTCCCCATTGAGTGGGTAATCCAGTTTTCACAATCTATCTGATGCTTCACAGACAATGCATGGCCTTCAGTTGCCAGCCTCTTAAATTTCAAATTTCTTTTGACATTTTTACTGCTTGAAGTGGTAATGTTTCTTCACTTATCTGACTTGACTTAACACCATGATTTTCATCTAATTGTCCTAAGGAGTCTGTTTGTCTGCATTTTACAAGGTCGCCTTCTAAGCTTTCTTATCACTGTAAGCATATCTCAGTACCACATTCCTTCCCTCTAAACAATGTAACTCTGCAAAAACAACATTTTTTTTGGAACAAGGAACAGCAGAATGGTGATGGAGACCCCAGAATTGTGCCTAAAGATAGTCCTTTGGGAAGAATGATAAGGAATTGGTAAAACAACCCCAGAAAAAAAAATAAAACAATGGTAAGATATTGTGTAATTGTCTGGCCTAAAGAGCCAATAAAAGGAACTTCAGTATTTTGTCCAAAATACGAGTCTGATGAAAATTCAGTCTTTAAATTTATATATGAACAATAAGACTCCTTTTTCAGAAAAGGAGTCAAGTTATGCCCCCTATAACCCTAATATTGCACCGGTGGCAGAAGCAGCCTCTCCCGGTGTCGTGGTTTAACCCGGCTGGCAGCTAAATACCACGCAGCCGTTCGCTCACCCTCCCCCCTCCCTCTCTGGGACGGGAGAGAGAAATGGAAAGTGAAGCCCGTGAGTTGAGATAAAGACAGTTTAATAAGACAGGAAAATAATAATAACAAAATAATAATAACAATAATAACAATAATGTTACAATGGTGATAATAGGAAAGTAATAATAATATGTACAAACAAGTGATGCACAATGCAATTGCTCACCACCCGCTGACCGATGCCCAGCCTAACCCCGAGCAGTCCAGCCCCCTCCCCCCGGCTAGCCACCCCTATATATTGTTTAGCATGACGTCAGATGGTATGGAATACCCCTTTGGCTAGTTTGGGTCACCTGTCCTGGGTCTGTCCCCTCCCAGCTCTTACTGCACCCCCAGCCTGCCTGTTGGCAGGACAGAGCAAAAGGCTGAGATGTCCTTGGCTTGGTATAAGCACTGCTCTGCAACAATTAAAACATCGGGGTGTTATCAGCACTCTTCTCATCCTAAGCCAAAACACAGCATTCCACCAGCTACTAGGAAGAAAATTAATTCTGTTCTAACTGAAACCAGGACATCTATCCACCCCTTATTCCATACCATTTATGTCATGCTCAGGTTACACTCTTTTCCATACATTCTAATTAGTCACCTACAGTAGTCATAGTAGTGATAACATACAGTATTATATAGTAATTAACATGGTACAATTCAGTTCATGGGCTATTCTCACCCAGTATTAAATCTCCTTGAGGTACACACCGGACCTCTCCGTTCTTTTGCATCACCCACCAAGTGTATCCAGGTCCCTGAGCGAAAACAATTCCACGAATAGGTTTGCCTTTTCCTGAGGCAGGAGTAGCCCAGACTGTTTTACCCAGCATATTTCTTACATGCGCTACAGGAACTTTATCCCCATCTACAGTACGTAACAGGTTTGATTGGGCAGGTCCAGCTCAGTTGGCAGATCCCCTAGTATTGACTAACCAGGTGGCCTTTGCCAAATGCGTATCCCAATTTTTGAATGTTCCATCGCCCATTGCTTTTAATGTAGTCTTTAACAGTCCGTTGTATCGTTCAACTTTCCCGGAGGCTGGTGCATGATAGGGGATGTGATACACCCACTCAATACCATGCTCTTTGGCCCAAGTGTCTATAAGGTTGTTTCGGAAATGAGTTCCATTGTCTGACTCTATTCTTTCTGGGGTACCATGTCGCCATAGTACTTGTTTTTCAAGGCCCAGGATAGTGTTCCGGGCGGTGGCATGAGGCACAGGATATGTTTCCAGCCATCCGGTGGTTGCTTCCACCATTGTAAGTACGTGGCGCTTGCCATTGCGAGTTTGAGGGAGTGTGATGTAATCAATCTGCCAGGCCTCTCCATATTTATATTTCAGCCATCGTCCTCCATACCAAAGAGGCTTTGACCGTTTGGCTTGCTTGATTGCAGCACATGTTTCACAGTCATGAATAACCTGTGCTATAGCGTCCATGGTCAGGTCCACCCCTCGATCACGAGCCCATCTGTATGTTGCATCTCTACCTTGATGGCCTGAGGTGTCATGGGCCCATCGGGCTATAAATAATTCACCTTTATGCTGCCAATCCAGGTCCACCTGAGCTACTTCAATCTTAGCAGCCTGATCCACCTGCTGGTTGTTTTGATGTTCTTCAGTAGCCCGATTCTTGGGCACATGAGCATCTACGTGACGTACTTTCACAGCCAGGTTCTCTACCCGAGCAGCAATGTCTTGCCACAAAGCAGCAGCCCAGATGGGTTTGCCCCTACGCTGCCAGTTGTTTTGCTTCCATTGCTGTAACCATCCCCACAGGGCATTTGCTACCATCCATGAATCGGTGTAGAGATAGAGAACAGGCCATTTTTCTCGTTCAGCAATGTCTAAAGCCAGCTGAATGGCCTTCACTTCTGCAAACTGACTCGATTCACCTTCTCCCTCAGCAGCTTCTGCAACTCGTCGTGTAGGGCTCCATACAGCAGCCTTCCATCTCCGATGCTTCCCCACAATACGACAGGACCCATCAGTGAACAGGGCATATTTCTTCTCATTCTCTGGTAACTGGTTGTACAGTGGGGCTTCTTCAGCACGACCCACCTCCTCCTCGGATGATATCCCAAAGTATTTGCCTTCTGGCCAGTCCATAATCACTTCCAATATTCCTGGGCGACTGGGGTTTCCTATTCGAGCCCGCTGAGTAATCAGTGCAACCCACTTGCTCCACGTAGCATCAGTTGCATGATGCGTAGAAGAGACCCTTCCCTTGAACATCCAGCCTAGTACTGGCAATCGGGGTGCTAGGAGGAGCTGCGCTTCAGTACCGACCACCTCCGAAGCAGATCGAACTCCTTCATATGCTGCCAATATCTCCTTTTCAGTTGGAGTATAGCGGGCCTCAGACCCTCTGTATCCCCGACTCCAAAACCCCAGGGGCCGACCTCGAGTTTCCCCAGGTTCTTTCTGCCAGAGGCTCCAGGTGGGGCCGTTCTCCCCGGCTGCAGTGTAGAGCACATTCTTTACATCTAGTCCTGTTCGAACTGGCCCAAGGGCTACTGCATGGACTATTTCCTGCTTGATTTGTTCAAATGCTTGTCGTTGTTCAGGGCCCCATTCAAACTCATTCTTCTTACGGGTTACTTGGTAGAGCGGGTTTACAATCAGACTGTAATTTGGGATGTGCATTCTACAAAACCCCACAACACCTAGGAAAGTCTGTGTTTCTTTTTTGTTAGTTGGTGGAGACATAGCTGTTATTTTGTTGATCACATCCATTGGGATTTGACGACGTCCATCTTGCCATTTTATTCCTAAAAACTGGATCTCTCGTGCAGGTCCTTTGACTTTATTTTGTTTTATGGCAAAACCGGCTTTCAGAAGGATTTGGACTATTTTCTTCCCTTTCTCAAAAACTTCCTCTGCTGTGTCACCCCACACAATAATGTCATCGATGTACTGCAGGTGTTCAGGAGCTTCCCCCTGCTCTAGTGCAGACTGGATCAGCCCATGGCAAATGGTAGGGCTGTGTTTCCACCCCTGGGGCAGCCGATTCCAAGTATATTGGACTCCCCTCCAAGTGAAGGCAAATTGTGGCCTGCACTCTGCTGCTAGAGGGATGGAGAAAAATGCATTAGCGATATCAATTGTGGCGTACCACTTGGCTGCCTTCGATTCAAGTTCGTACTGAAGTTCCAGCATGTCCGGCACTGCAGCACTCAGTGGTGGCGTCACTTCGTTCAGGCCACGATAGTCCACTGTTAGTCTCCACTTGCCATTAGACTTTCGCACTGGCCATATGGGACTATTGAAAGGTGAATGAGTCTTGCTGATCACTCCTTGGCTCTCCAATTGACGAATTAGCTTATGGATGGGAATCAGGGAGTCTCAGTTGGTGTGATATTGCCGCCGGTGCACAGTTGTGGTAGCGATTGGCACTCGCTGTTCTTCGACCCTCAGCAACCCCACAACAGAGGGGTCCTCTGAGAGACCAGGCAAGGTAGATAATTGTTTAATGCCTTCTGTCTCTAAGGCAGCTATACCAAAAGCCCACCGGAACCCTTTTGGGTCCTTGAAATATCCTCTTCTAAGATAGTCTATGCCAAGGATACATGGAGCATCCGGGCCAGTCACAATGCGGTGCTTTTCCCACTCATTCCCAGTCAGACTCACTTCAGCCTCCAATACAGTCAACTGCTGAGATCCGCCTGTCACTCCACAAATATAGATGGGCTCTGGTCCTTTATATCTCGATGGCATTATAGTACATTGTGCACCGGTGTCTACTAAAGCCTTATACTTCTGTGCGTCTGACGTGCCAGGCCATCGAATCCACACAGTCCAATAAACTCGATTGTCCCTTTCCTCCCCCTGGCTGGAGGCAGGGCTCCCCTAATCCTGGTCAGAATCTTCTTCATTTCTGTGTTTGAAGGACTGTCTGCTGGAAGTTGGAGCAGCAAGCTTTTCAGAGAATCCCTTTTTCTTGATTGTTTTCTTTTGCAACTCACGTACCCGTGCCTCTAGGGTCGCAGTAGATTTTCCATCCCATTTTCTCATGTCCTCTCCATGGTCTCGTAAGTAAAACCACAAGGTGGCACGGGGTGAGTACCCACCATATCGTCTTCCTTGTGTGGATGAACGCCTACCCCTGATAGCTGAGACACTGCTTTGTGCAGGTGCGGAGGAGAATAATCTCTCTTCAAGTTGGTGAACCTTTTCAGAAAGTTTCTCCACAGTGTTCTCTTTTGGTCGGTGGACACTGGTTGGTTCAGGTGGGGACGATAGATTCTCTTCAAGTTGGTGAACCTTTTCAGAAAGTTTCTCCACAGCTGAGACGCAGGCCTGTAAGGAAGAAGAGAGACTTTCTTCGTACTGCCGGAGTTGTTTAGCCGCTTCATCCACTGTGGGTTCCTCATCCTCTTTCCAGGCCATTATTGCCAATGAGCTGGCATATGATGATGGTGCACTCCGTACAAACTTCCGCCACATGGGTCGCGTACACCTGACTTCATCTGGATCTTTGGATGTTTCTGAGGTCTGGATCCTCATAAATCACTTCCCGTACAGCTAATTGCCTCAGGTACTGGATTCCCTTCTCCATAGTGGTCCACTTGCCTGGTAGACATAAAAGTTCTTCCTTGAAGGGATACCTTTCCCTCACAGCTGAGAGGAGACGCCTCCAGAGGCTGTGAGATTGTGCTCCATCTGCAATTGCTTTGTCAATGCCTGCGTCTCTAGCAAGGGATCCCAGTCGCTTGGCTTCCCTGCCATCTAATTCCACACAATTGGCTCCAGAGTCCCAGCATCGGAGCAGCCAGGTGACAAGCTGCTCACCTATACAGCGACCAAAATCTTTTCGCACATCTCGTAACTCACGCTCGTTTAGGCTTCGGGTAGTTACTGTTGATTTTTCGGCATCCTCATCTTCCTCCTCCTGAACCCTTGATGGCCCAGCGTCGTCGTCGTCTCCGTCGTCTCTATACCTAGATTTGGCAGAAGACTCTCTGTGTTCTAAACGACCTGAATCTCTATACCATTTTTTCACCTTCTCTACAGGGGCAGCTTGCACTGCTACTGCTCGTTTCTCTGACCTTGTTACAGGGTCTGCCACAGAGGTTGGAATACTCTCCGCAGGGTCAACTTGCACTGCTACTGCTCATTTCTCTGACCTTGTTACAGGGTCTGCCACAGAGGTTGGAATACCCTCTGCAGGGTCGACTTGCACTGCTACAGCTCGTTTCTCTGACCTTGTTACAGGGTCTGCCACAGGGGTTGGAATACCCTCTGCAGGGTCAACTTGCACTGCTACAGCTCTTTTCTCTGACCCAGCCACAGGAGCTGGAGCGGCTGCAGGAGCTGGAGCAGCTGCAGGAACCGGAGCTGGAGTGGCTGCAGGAACTGGAGTTGGAGCAGTTGCAGGAGCTGGGACTGGAGCGGCTGCAGGAGCTGGAACTGGAGCGGCTGCAGGAGCTGGGACTGGAGCGGCTGCAGGAGCTGGAACTGGAGTGGCTGCAGGAGCTGGAACTGGAGCATCTGCAGGAACTGGGACTGGAGCGGCTGCAGGAGCTGGAACTGGAGTGGCTGCAGGAGCTGGAACTGGAGTGGCTGCAGGAGCTGGAACTGGAGCATCTGCAGGAACTGGGACTGGAGCATCTGCAGAAGCTGGGACACAGATACAGTTTCCAAAATACAGAGTCGACGATGTTACTGAGTACAAATACCAAGTTAGAGTCATGACCAGATATCTCATCGTCTCATAAGCCATTGCTACAACACTCAGTACCATAATGATCTGAAACCAGGGCCCGGAGAGGATAAACAACATGACAGAGAGCAAATATGGAAAATAATGTACTATAATACTCAATTTGGAAAACAGGCGCAGCAGAGTTGAGATTAAAGCAATCAGCATTATGACAAGTGACTATTAAGCAGGTCTAATACTTACACCAATTTTAGTTTAACACACTGTGGTCAGATCTGCCGTTATCTCAACCTTTCGAGCCCCACGTTGGGCGCCAAAAAAAACTGAAACCAGGACACCCGGAACATCTCTCCCGGAAGGGTGACAGGGCCTGCAATTAACACTGTCCCTAGAGAAGGAGTGCACTCTAGGCTCTGGCAAGAATTAGAACAATCTAGAAGAGATATTGAAAATTTTGCCTTCCCTGATACTAACACTACTAACTAACACTAACTGTGTATCCTCTTAGGGAGGTTCCAGTGAGACAAGGACAAATAGGTTATGTGAACTCCCCCCACCTTCCCAGCAGAGAGGTTAGGAGTTTTAAGAAGGAAATTAACTCTTTAATTGAGGACCCTACAGGACTAGCAGAACAGTCAGATCAGTATCTAAGGCCGAATCTGCATTCCTGGGGGGTAATGATGTCAATCTTGAGTATGTTATTCAGTGGAGAAGAATGTTCAGGAGGGGAATGATTTGGTGGGTATCTATGTAAGAATGGAAAAGAACCAATGCCCCCCCAACTGGGAGTAATTCCTATAAAGCAGAAATATCCGCTTATCCAACTGGAATAACAACAACCAGCAAAACAGAAATCATATGAGAGACTTAGAGTCAGAATGAGAAAGTATTCAGGGTACTTACCTGTTGCTGACAGGTTGGAGAAGTGAGAAACAAAGAAACAAGCTGAGGGCACCTTCCCAAATCCACACTCTTCCACCTCCTCCCCTCCCTGAGTGGTGCGAGGGGTCGGGAGTGGAAGCTGCAGTTGGTCCATGGTGCTTCATTTCCTCTGCTCCTTCACATTCACTCTCTCCCCTGCTCTGGCATGGAGTCCCTCCCACAGAATCATCTAGGTTGGAAGAGACCTCCAAGATCACCTAGTCCAACCCCTGACCTAACACTAACAAGTCCTCCGCTAAACCACATCAATAAGCTCTACATCTAAACATCTTTTAAAGGCCTACAGGGATGGTGACTCCACCACTTCCCTGGGTAGCCCATTCCAATGCCTAACAACTCTTTTGGTAAAGAAGTTCTTCCTAATATCCAACCTAACCCCCCCCCCCGGCACAACTTTAGCCTATTTAGCCTCATCCTATTGCTGGGAACGTGGGAAAATAGACCAATCCCCACCTCGCTACAGCCTCCTTTAAGGTAAGCAGAGCGATAAGGTCGCCCCTGAGCATCTTCTTCTCCAGGCTGAACAATCCCAGCTCCCTCAGCCGCTCCTCGTAAGACTTGTTCTCCAGACCCCTCACCAGCTTTGTTGCCCTTCTCTGGATTTGCTTGAGTAACTTGATGTCCTTCTTGTAGCAAGGGGCCCAAAACTGAACACAGTACTCGAGGTGCGGCCTTGCCAGAGCCAATTACAGGGGGACAATCAGTTCCCTAGACCTGCTGGCCACACTGCTTCTGATACAAGCCAGGATGCTGTTGGCCTTCTTGGCCACCTGAGCACACTGCTGGCTCATATTCAGCCGACTATCAACCAACACTCCCAGGTCCTTCTCTGCCAGACAGCTTTCCATCCACTCATCTCCCAGCCTGTAGCGCTGCTTGGGGTTGTTGCGCCCCAGGTGCAGGACCCGACACTTGGCCTTGTTGAACTTCATACAGTTAACCTCAGCCCATCAGTGCAGCCTATCCAGATCCTCCTGCAGAGCCTTCCTACCCTCGAGCAGATCGACACACACACCTAACTTGGTGTCATCTGCAAACAGCTGCTCCCAGCTGCTGTTGTGCAGCAGTGTTGTTTTTGTTTGTTTGTTTGTTTGTTTGTTTTTTCCAGCTGAAACTGTCCCTTTTCTAACATGTGGCAGCCTCTGGATTCTTCTCACAGAGGCCACCACTACAGCCCCCCACTACCAGAACCTTGCCATGTGAACCCAATACACTAGGGCAGCTAGGTCATCGTTGCCCTGCAAAGTATCAGGGCTTAAATTAACTAATGAAACCCTAAAAGTTAACGGGGGTAGAAGGGACTGGGATAACAGTTCTACTTTTTGGGGACACTAAGGTGAGACTAAGGGATAAAATGATCGCTGGACAATTATTGTATGTACCTGAGGCAGGGACTAACTTGTTGGTAAGGGATTTGATGATGAAACTGAGCATTTGAATAGTAAATTGTTAGACTGGAATAATGGTGCTATTAAAGGGATGCTCTCAGATTCTGAGAGCAAAGATATATTCATCTTGGAGTTGGAAGACCCTGAAGTGGGGCGGAATCAACAATACAGGTGGACAGTTTTACCTCAGGGATTTACAGAGTCACCAATTTATTTGAGCAAGTTCTAAAACAAATTTTGGAGCAATTCCAACCTTCTGAGGAGGCGTTACTGTTACAATATGTGGATGATCTTTTATTGTCAGGACAGGAGAAAACAGTTTTGAAGGAAGCCACTTACAAGCTATTCAACTTTCTGGGAAAACAGGGCTTGAGAATATTGAAAAATAAATTACAGTATGTGGAAAGAGAAGTCAAGTATTTAGGACATCTAGTGTCTGAAAGTACCCTCCCCACCGGAAAAGTAGATATTTAGCGGAAAAGACTTTTTAAGGAATTTAAGGAATTTAGTGGAATATGTTTTTAAGGAATTATGAGCCACAGAGTCCAAAGGAAAATGGATACTTCCTGATGGGAGAGAAACGATGAATAAAGCGCTAATGAGGCCAATATTAACTGTTTTACATCAAGGGAGTCATTGAGGAATTTAAACAATGTGTGCTATGGAAATATGTATGTGTAGGGATATACATACTCTGGCTAAACAAGTATGCAGGAGTTGTGTAGTATGTCAAAAGGTAAATAAGAAAATTATCTGCAGTCAGCCCAAAGGAGGGCAAGAACCAGGAATTCAACCCTTTCAAAGTGTGCAGGTAGATTTTACAGAACTCCCTAGAGTAGGTAAATTTAAATACTTATTAGTCTTGGTTGATCACTTGTCAGGGTGGGTGGAAGCTTTCCCTTCATTATCTGCTACTGCAAGCTTGGTAGCTAAGGTAATTCTAGAACAGATAATTCCCAGGAATGGAATCGTTGAAAATATTGACTCTGATCAAGGAACTCACTTTACATTACAAATATTGTAAGGACTAATGTGGATTCTAGGAATTAAATGGGAATTTCACAGTCCTTGGAATCCTTCCTCTTCTGGAAGGGTGGAGCAGATGAACCAGACAGTAAAGAAGCAACTAAGTTCTGGAAACTCGGCTCCCCTGAACAAAGTGTTTACCTTTGGCACTTCTCCAAATTCAAACACCTCCAAGAAAAGATGTGGGAGTTTGACCATGTGAAATATTATTTGGATTGCTGTACTTGGGCAACGGGAATGAATTACCTCAATTCGAGACAAAAGATGCTTTTCTTAAAAACTATATACTCGGGCTGTTGTCCTCTTTATCATCTCTCAGGACCCATGGATTGTTAGCTCAATCCCCACCCTTGGAAGCCCTGATCCATCCATCCTGAGCAGGAGATTGGGTTCTGATACAGACATGGAAAGAATCAAAGATACAACCTGAGTGGGACAGACCATTCCAGGTACTCCTGACTACTGAGACGACAGTAAGAACGGCTGAGACAGGGTGGACTCATTGCACTCATTATACCCGGGAGAATGCATCAGTTGACCTTGAGACCTGAGAGGCTGTTCCTATAGGAGAACCTTTAAAATTAAAAATTAGGAGGAGGTGTGAATCCTTAATTGGGGAAAAAGAGTTGGATTACATATAATTAGTGTTCCCAGGCTATTCTGTTTTTTATAATAGTATGTATCTCATTCTTCATACTGATGGAAATTCAGGGGGCAATAATACTGATCCTGGGTGTGGAAATGTTACCTGTGAGGTAGGGAATTATCCATACTGTAGCAAATATGGTAGCTACAGGAATGCTAATATATATAATGCACACCAGACACAACAGGGGAATCATCCTGTAACCGGCTGGCCAGTCCTGAACGGCCAGGGGTAATATTGGCTATGCGGTAATAGGGCCAGGAAGGTGTTGCCCCCAGGGTGGAAGGGAGCTTGCACCCTGGGGGCAATAATTCTAAAAGTAACTATTACTGAAGACATACAAAGCCAAAGCTCCCTTGGGACCCATAAACACAGAATTAAGAGGAATCCAGCTAGTCCTGTAGTGAAAAGGAACAGGGCATTTCACAGTTTTGTGAGGTGGTTTAACACCTGGTTAAGTGTGAGTGAATTAGAAAAAGCTATTTTGATATCTCAGCTGTAATCAAAGAATTAGAAAATAACACTCTGGATCCCATCTGGGCACTGCATAAGGAGGTGACAAGTCTGTCAAAGATGGTATTACAGAATCTAATGGTACTGGATTTATTACTGGCATTTCTACACTGAGTCTGTTTTGCCCATGATGATAATTGTTGAGTGATCTCCTTGTCCTTATCTCAGTCCTTGAGCCCTTTTCATCATATTTTCTCCCCCTTTCCCTTTGAGGAGGGGGAGTGAGAGAGTCATCATGGTGGAGCTCAGCTGCCCAACTCTGTAAAACTACCACAAGTTTCCTTCCAACCTCAACTATTCTGTGATACTGTCCCGCACGGCATCCTTTGGGACAAATTGTCCAACTGTGTATTGAAGAGGTTCACACTATGCTGGGTCATGAGCTGACTCAACTGTAGAGCTCAAAGAGTTGTAGTGGATGGGGCTACATCTGGCTGGCAGCCAGTCACTAGCTGTATTCCCCAGGTCTCAGTTCTAGAGCCAGTCCTATTCAAAAATCAGTGATCAGGATGCAGGAGTGGAATTCATCCTCAGCAAGTTTTCAGATGATACTAAACTGAGAGGTTCTGTTGACTGCCTGGAGGGACAAGAGGCCTTCCAGAGGGATCTGGATCCATTGGAGCACTGGACAATCATCAGTGGCATGAAGTTCAGCAAAGGTAAATCCAGGGTTCTGCACCTGGGATGAAGTAATGCTGGACACAGGCACAGCTTGGGAGATGAGTGCCTAGAGAGCAGCTCAGCAGAAAGGGATCTGGGGGTGCTGGTCGACAACAGGCTGAACATGAGTCAGCAGTGTGCCCTGACAGCCAAGAGGGCAAACTGCATTTTGGGATGCATTAAACACATCATAGCCAGCCAGTAAAAGAAAGAGGTGATCCTCCCAGTATATTTAGCATTGTTCACAGAGTCATAGAATCATAGAATATCCCGAGTTGGAAGGGACCCACAAGGATCATCGAGTCCAACTCCTGGCTCCACACAGGTCTACCCAAAAATTCAGACCATATGCCTAAGAGCATAGTCCAAACACTTCTTAAACTCCAGCAGGCTTGATGCCGTGACTACGTCCCTGGGGGGCCTGTTCCAGTGCGCAATCACCCTCTTGGTGAAGAACCTTTTCCTGATATCCAGCCTGAACCTCCCCTGTTGCAGCTTGACTCCATTCCCTTGGGTCCTATCACTGGTCACCAGAGAGAATAGATCAGCACCTGCCCCTCTGCTCCTCCTCATGAGGAAGCTTTAGACTGCAATGAGGTCTCCTCTCAGCCTCCTTTTTTCCAGGCCAAACAGACCAAATGACCTCAGCCACTCCTCATACATCTTCCCCTCTAGGCCCTTCATCATCTTTGTAGTCCTAAGATTGTTGCAACCTCACCTTGAATATTGTGTGTAGTTCTGATCTCCACGATATAAAAAGGATGTTAAGGTCCTCGAAAGTGTCCAGAGGAGGGAAAGAAAGCTGGTAAAAGTACTGGAAGGCATGTCCTATGAGAGAGTCTGAGGACACTTGGGTTGTCTAGTCTGGAGAAGAGAATGTTAAGAGGCAACCTCATTGCTCTCTACAACTTCCCCAGGAAGGGAAGTGGAAAGGGAAGTACCGATCTCTTATCCCTGGTAACCAATGATAGGTTGCTGTCCTCAGCAACCACCTTGACAGATGGGGCCAAAGTCATTCCCAGGTCTTATGGTTATTTTGGAGAAGGCCTATTGTTGAGGGATTTTTGAAACAGCAAGGAGGCCATGACTTGCTTCAGATAGGCAAACCAAGCTGCCAGAAGACAATTATGAGAAGTTCCCATGACAGTGTTCCCATATCGCCCAACTGAGGAATTAAAAAATATTGTTGCCAGCAGCTGGCTTCAAGGACAAGATCTACATGACTGCTAATCACAAGGAGCTTGTTTTCTTGCAGTTGTTTGTCTGAGTGCTTTTGACCAATAATCTTGTGTGAGACACTATCCGCCCCTATTAAATTTGCTATAAAAGTCAGGCTATTCAGGTAATAAAGAGAGAGCATGATCTGACCATACTGGTGTCTGTCATGTTTTCGGCTGTCCTTCCTGCAACAAATGGCGCCCGAACACAGTGCGACCCAGTGAGACGCGGAGAGACGCAGAGAGATGCGAGAGACGGAGAGACGCAAAGAGACGCGGGATGCAGAGAGACTAGGAACAGAAACGCGGTAACACGCGGGACACGGAGAGACTCGGAGCACAGACATGGACAGATGCGGTGAGACGCGGAGTAGTGTCACGGTGAGACGCGGAGTGGTGTCGCGGTGAGACGTGGAATAGTGACGTGGAGAGACGCGGGACATCCGGGGCCGAGTTTCTACGGGAGATCGGAGGTGTCAGTGAAGATGGCAGACGAGCGCCGCTGTGAGGCGAGTTGGCACACAGCAGAGGGGTGGAGATCATGACCCTGCAGCCCGTCTGACATAACCATGGAGGAGGAAGCAGCTATCCAGCTTCTCTCTAGTATTCTCTCTAAGAGAGGCGTATCTTGCAATGTAAAAAAGATCAAATCCTTGGTGCACTGGGCTCAGAAGGAGGGTTTTCTGAAGGAAATTCCTGTAATGTTTAGCCCAGATGAGTGGTGACACGTAGGAGATTGCTTATGGGATAAAGGCATCTCAAGTGGAAAGCTAGATAAAGATGTAAGTGGGATGTGGCGCACAGTGATTAATGTGCTGTGCAGTATGAAAACCGTACAGCAGCTGACAATGGCAGCGGCATAAGCTTTGTCAGTACTGATTCAAAGATCGAAGCCGTAATTCCTTTAAGTGGTATATTCTTTATTGCAGCGCTGGATGCACGGGGGATCTCTCCACCTATCGTGCATACCTAAAGCGGAAAGCAGTCTTGAATTTATACAATCAATCTATCAATATTCTACAAGCACCTATACATATGCATTACCTATCCCCGCCTTCCCTCGCTTCTTATGCTAATTAGCCTTTTGGCACCTTGCGCCTGCGTAGAGCCTTCCAAGAATTGTGGGCAGGGGTCTTTGGGACGTGGGCAGGGGTCTCTGGGAGGAAGACCCCGAGTCTTCCTCACAGTGTACTTTTCACCTTTGGTCAGGAATCTGCTGAATTGGCATGTTTCTTAATTGCGAGAGCTGGTTGTTGCCAATTCTTCCGTTTGTTGTATCTTTATAATGAATTCCAATGTCCAGTTTTGAGATTTATAGTCCTTACGTTTGTTTCTCTGTCCGTCTGCCGCTTCCTTATCATGAGTTTCAGTGTCTTGTTTCGAGATATACAGTCCATGTCTGGGGATTGTCCTTGCCTCCCCAATGCCTCCCCAATACCTCCTTAATCAATCCCCCCTTTTCTTTTCTCATGCAAATTCTTTTGCATCAGATACTTTCATTATTTACAGTAACACAACAAAGCAGGCATCTAAACAACATGCACACAAATATTCCTAATACTACTAATGCGATTAGAGCAATGAACACTTGTTTCAACCATTGAAAATTGGGCAACCAGGAGGTTAACTTATTCCATATTTCACTAAAACTCCACGAAAGATCATCTTTACTGATATCATGTAGGACCCTTGTCTGCTTCCATATTTCTTCCAGGTCGGTAGAGATCCTTCCACTCTGATCTACATACACACAACAACTTGTGTTTATTACTGTACAGACTCCCCCTTGAGCGGCCAGTAACAAGTCTAGGGCCATCCGATTTTGTAATACTACCTGTGATAAACTAGATATCTCTTCTTGTTGAGCCTTTATAGCATCCAGAGTTTTGTTTTCTAACTTCTCTATAATTGCAGAAATATTAACTATTGCCTTTTCCAATTCACTCACTCCTAACCATGGGATAAACCATCAAACAAAACTATGAAAAGCGGTGTGTCTCTCTATCAATGGATTGTTAATTTTTTGTCTGATTCTCCGCATATGATTTCTCAAGTAACCTCAAGGCACTACATCATGTACTGTCATATTGGGGACTACCGCTCCAAGAGTGCAAGTTCCCTTCCAATTCTCAGGCAAGACCTTACGGGCTGTATCATTGCATAGCCAATACCACCCTTTTCCTTCTGGAACCGTCCAGCTGGTTGAATTTGCCCAGCCGCTAGTCGTACTAATATCAATTGTTCAATTACAAGATGTCTGATTTCCCACATAAGTAGTATCCGTATTTATACAATCCTGTTTCCCCATACCCCTAGGTGGATTACACCTTTGTACACATACATAGTAAGATTCCAACAGCACAAAGCTACTCACTTCTAGTTCCAAAACTTCTTCATATTTTTGACCCCAGGATGTGTTTTCCCACAAATTAGTCCAAGATAAGTTTGCAGGCAACGGAATCCCGATTAACGATACACCCTTATTCCCATGCTGTGGCAGATGGGTGCATACCCAACAGTTCGTCTTATTAGTTACTTGAGAAATTGTTTGTATTAAGGTCAGGTGTAAGTTCTCATCCCAAGTTGCCCACCCCGAATCCGAGAACCGCACCCCTGCAATCATTAGGATCTGGAAAACCGTAATTTTGTTGGTCCAATTGGAGTGGTGGTCTATATCCTCGCCGGGACCTTCTTCACCCTTGAATTGTGGATCCAAGCTGCTTGCTTCTTAATCTTAATGGCGGTGTGTGTTGTCAGTAATACTTGGTATGGTCCCATCCACTTTCCTTCCATTTTTCCTGTAGGGGTTGTCCTGAAAAAGTCTTTATATATATATATAATTCCCGAGCTTAAAGGGGTGGATTGGTTGATCCAACCCTCTAGCCCTGGTCCCTAAAACAAATTTATGTACTTTATTTAATTGTTTCTGAAGTTCAGTTATATAAGCATATAAATATTCTGATCCTAACTGCGTTAGGTCCTCTCCACTAAATAGAAATTGCTATGGCCTTCCATATAAGATTTTGAAGGGACTCAAATTCCCTTTTATTCTAGGTTTAACTCTAATTCCAAGTAATGCTAAAGGGAGGGATTGAGGCCATGACAAATTAGCTTCTTATCCAATTTTAGCTATTTATTGTTTAATTAAATGGTTCATTTTTTCTACCTGTCCACTTGCCTGTGGTCTATAAGGAGTATGCAGTTGCCAATCTATCTTTAGAATCTTACTTATCTGTTCTACCACTTGTGCACAAAAATGTGAAACTCTATCAGAAGACATTGCTACTAGAATCCCAAAGCATGGTATTATTTCATTT
Source organism: Aythya ferina (assembly GCF_964211825.1). Lineage (NCBI taxonomy): Eukaryota > Metazoa > Chordata > Aves > Anseriformes > Anatidae > Aythya > Aythya ferina. Next base: position 10,973,437 of record NC_140313.1, read on the forward strand.
AACAAGACTTTAACCACTTCTCTTGCTTTGTTTGTTCGACAGGGAAAGGCTTCAGGCCTTCCTGAAAACGTGTCAGTCAGAACCAGTAAATAATGATACCCCCCTTTTCTAGGGAGTTCTGAAAAATCAATTTGCCACTGTTGCCCCGAATAATTTCCTTTACCGATTATTCCAAATTTTATTCTATTCTTGGTATTGGGGTTATTGTGTAACCAAATGCTACATTGTTGAGTTACTTGTTTTATCATATCGTCCCACTAATGTCTGACTCAGGCTCTTATGCAGTGTGCCAGCTCCCCAATGCGTTTTATTGTGTTCTGTAAGAACTATGGGCCATGTCAAACTAGAGGGTATTACTATGTGGTTATCTTTTAAATATACTCATCCATCTGGTTTCATTTTACCTTTCAAATCTTCAATTAATTTTAAGTCTTCTTTTGTATAATTTGGATATAGTTTGGATTTTACCGTCTGGTATCAAAGACAATGCCTTCACCTCAGTTATTTCAGCTGCCTGCTTAGCCTCTGCCAATCGATTTCCAATTTCAAAATCGGTGTTCCCCTTTTGGTGTCCCTGACAATGCATGATAGCTACCTTTTCTGGTTGTTTTACAGCCTCTAACAATTTTAAAATTTCTTCAGCATACTTTGTGTTTTCACTGAGCGGTCAGCAATCCATGTTCTTTCCAAATTGCTCCATGAGCATGTACCACGCCGAATGTATATTTAGAATCTGTCCAAATATTTACCCTTTTTCCCGCTGCCAGTTCCAATGCTCCCGTGAGAGCAACTATCTCCGCCTTTTGAGCTGATGTTCCAGGGGGTAAAGGCTTAGACTCGATTACCTGCTGAGTAGTTGTTATAGCATATCCAACTTTACGTTGTCTTTGCATAACAAAACTGCTTCCATCCGTGAACCAAGTTTCTTCCGCATCTTCCATGGGCTCCTCCTTAAGGTCTGGTCAGCTGGAATACACAGTCTCTATAGTTTCTAAACAATCGTGAATCACAGGCTGTGCCGGAGCATCACTAAGAAAAGAGGCTAGATTCACAATATTAGTTATCACAATTTCCACGTTGTCCTGTTCTACCAATATTGCTTGATATTTCAAAATCATCAGTTCTTGTTTAAGTTGTTTAAAGACTTTTTGTGCTTCTCCAGTCCAGACTAACTTTGACTGGTTAATCTTTATCAATTCACATAGAGGCTTTACCAATAGTCCATAATTATAAATCCAAAGGCGACACCAACCTGTCATTCATAAAAAGGTTTGTAGCTCCTTTACCATTTGAGGTTCTGGAGTCTGGCAAATGACTTCCTTATGTTCAGTTCCTAGTTCTCGTTGTCCTTCCGAAATTTCAAATCCCAGATAGGTCACACTTTGTTGAGCCAGCTGGACTTTCTGTCAAGAGACTTGATATCCATTTAAACCCAGAAAATTAAGACGACTTATAGTCCATTGAATACAACTCCCTTTAGTCTCAGTAGCTATTAAGAGATCATCTACATATTGTAACAAAGCACCTTCAGTGTCCGGAGGCATCCATGTTTCGAGTTCCCTTGCTAATTGGTTTCCAAAAATAGTGGGGCTATTCTTGAATCCTTGAGGTAGTAATGTCCACGTAAGCTGCGTCTTTCTGCCTGAATCGGGATTTTCCCATTCAAAGGCAAATAGGTTTTGGCTTTCTGTGGCTAAGCCTAGGCAGAAGAAGGCATCTTTTAAATCCAGTACGGTAAACCAGACTTGACTATTCTTTAATTTAGTCAGCAAAGTATAAGGGTTTGCCACTACTGGATATATTTCCTCAGTGATTTTATTTATGGCCCTCAAATCCTGAACTAGCCTATAGCTTTTTCATCTGCCTTTTTAATTGGCAATATGGGTGCATTGTATTCTGATTCGCATTCAATCAATAATCTATACTGTAAAAATTTATTAATTATCTCTTTAATTCCTTTCCTATCTTCTATCCTCAAAGGATATTACTTAACCTTAATGGGTTTCTCTCCTGGCTTTAATTTAATAATTATTAAGGTCACATTTTTACCTCTTTCAGGGGTTTCAGTAGCCCAAACTCCTGGACATACTTGATCTGTGATCTCTAAAGGTATTTCACTTTTAGGGTCAGTTTGTATTAGTGCCAAACTTAACACATTTGTTAGTTGTTCTTCTCCTATACTTAATTCCATTTTCCCTTTTTCAAAAACAATTTCTGCTCCTACTTGCTCTAATAAATCTCTACCTAAGAGTGCCCATGAGGAGTTAGGCATATATAAAAATCTGTGTATGCTCCATTGTTTCCGTAACTTGTACTTCAAAGGTTCACAAAAATAAGCCTTTTCGGTTACACCTTGTCCTGGTTTCAGTTAGAACAGAGTTAATTTTCTTCCTAGTAGCTGGTAGAATGCTATGTTTTGGCTTAGGATGAGAAGAGTGCTGATAACACCCCAATGTTTTAATTGTTAAAGAGCAGTGCTTATACCAAGCCAAGGACATCTCAGCCTTTTGCCCTGTCCTGCCAACAGGCAGGCTGGGGGTGCAGTAAGAGCTGGGAGGGGACAGACCCAGGACAGGTGACCCAAACCAGCCAGAGGGGTATTCCATAGCATCTGACGTCAGGCTAAACAATACATAGGGGTGGCTAGCCAGGGGGAGGGGGCCGGACTGCTCGGGGCTAGGCTGGGCATCGGTCAGCGGGTGGCGAGCAATTGCATTGTGCATCACCTGTTTGCACACACCACTAGCAGTGGTACCATTATCATCATTGTATTATTATTATTATTATTATTATTATTATTTTGTCTTATTAAACTGTCTTTATCTCAACTCACGGGCCTCACCCCCCATCTCTCTCCCCGCCGGCCGGGTTAAACCACAACACACCTTTTACCCTAACATAATAATTCTGTGAAGGCATTAATGCTTGATTTAGAACTGAATACGTTGCCCCATATCAATAAGAAATTTCACTTCCATTCCTCCCCTAACTTCATTATAACCAGTGGAGGATCCGCTAGGGTAGATTCCCCAGGTCCCCATTATTCCTGTTGAAATCAGGGGTCAATTACCCTAGGAAAAGGCTAGTCAATTTGTCCTCCGAAGCCAGGTCCAAACCGTTTTGTTTTATTTATTTATTTATTTATTTTCATTACATTTCAGAGTTGGTCTAAAAATTCCATAGGGGTTTCTTTTAGACCTTGTTGGAAGCATATTCTCAATTCCCAATTCATCCAGATTTTAGTATTTACTTAACCGTTCATAATTTTCGGGATGATTAGGGTCTTAGTGGGGGTCGGTCAGGGGAATGCAATTGTCCACAGTTCCCTGAGCGGTCCCATCGGCAATCTGAGCTCGCACATGAACTCAGGTTGTTTTAAGAGTTAACTGGTTTTCTGTTTCTGTGACAACTCTCTGGGACCCATCATGGTCCCTTTGCCCCAAAGGGCTAACACCCATGATTTTAAGATCTCTGCCTCGGGCAGAGGCAGAACTATTATCATTCCTACATCCTCTTTCCCTGCTCATTCAACTTCAAACACCTTTAACACTTTCAACAACCCTTTTAACACTTCCTTTATCTTTCTCCAGCCTGTACTTCTCTAATGCCATCATCAAAGGCTCAGTCAGGGGCCAACTTAATTCTGTACCTTTTCCCACCAAGATGCTGAAACATCAGTATACAACATTTCATCCTGTTCTGCTTCTCAAAAAACAACATTAACTGTAGCAAAATATTATAGTTTAAAGTTCCATTTAGGGGCCACTTTTCTCCACATTCCAGCTTATAAAGTGGCCACCACTGATTACGATATTTTATCAATGTTTTCCTGTTCACACTTCCACCGGCAGATCCTCCAATATCCTTCCAGTGACTTAAAACACATCCTAACACACTTTTCTTTAAAATTTCACTGCTTGTTTGCCCCCCCATTTTCCAGTTTACAGTTTCAGAATACACATGTTACTTGCAAAAGCGTATCACAAAACGTATCACTCACAAAAATACGGGCACGCATTATCTTTCAGTAGCGATGTCACAAAACTACTATTACCAGCAATATTGCCAAAATCACAATAACAATAGTCAGAGTCAAATTCCACATGTGATAAGTCAGAAAACCGAACTGTGTAACACCGTAACGATATCTCTCTTATAACAATGCCACGAACCTACTATTACCACCAGAAAAATAGCCAAAATCACAGTAACAATAACCAAAGTTAAATACCATACTCCATGAGTCAGAAAACCGAAATAGACAACACAATTCCAGATGGACCTTAAAGCGAGCTCTTTCCTTAAGGTCCCCAAATATACTTTTGGTGCTTACCACAAAGTATATACCAAACACTGCCTCGCAGAAGATCACCTTCTGACTTACAGACAGTTCCAGATACAGATGGACCCCAAGGTCCCCAGATATACTTGTGGTACTAACCACAAAGTATATACCAAATACTGTCCTGCAGAAGTCACCTTCCGACTTACTGGACAGTCCCAGATGACCGGTCTACCAGAAAACCAAACCAGAATAAAGAATATACTCACTTACAATGATGGGGTCCTTGTCTGCCTCCGCAGTGATCCGGTGAGTCGAGGAGTCCCTCCGGGAAATCCCGGGGGTACCCTAGGGAGTCCTGTCCCCAGCGGGTCCTGCGGTCCGGCAGAGAGGTCGTCCCATCTGGGGTGCCAGATTGATTCAAAGATCGAAGCCGTAATTCCTTTAAGTGGTATATTCTTTATTGCAGCGCTGGATGCACGGGGGATCTCTCCACCTATCGTGCATACCTAAAGCGGAAAGCAGTCTTGAATTTATACAATCAATCTATCAATATTCTACAAGCACCTATACATATGCATTACCTATCCCCGCCTTCCCTCGCTTCTTATGCTAATTAGCCTTTTGGCACCTTGCGCCTGCGTAGAGCCTTCCAAGAATTGTGGGCAGGGGTCTTTGGGACGTGGGCAGGGGTCTCTGGGAGGAAGACCCCGAGTCTTCCTCACAGTGTACTTTTCACCTTTGGTCAGGAATCTGCTGAATTGGCATGTTTCTTAATTGCGAGAGCTGGTTGTTGCCAATTCTTCCGTTTATTGTATCTTTATAATGAATTCCAATGTCCAGTTTTGAGATTTATAGTCCTTACGTTTGTTTCTCTGTCCGTCTGCCGCTTCCTTATCATGAGTTTCAGTGTCTTGTTTCGAGATATACAGTCCATGTCTGGGGATTGTCCTTGCCTCCCCAATGCCTCCCCAATACCTCCTTAATCAGTACCGTCTGGGACTGACAGAACACCGAGTACAAAACCTGAGACCTCAGGAACATGGCTGGCATGATTTTTTTCGTCGGTTCCTGCACCCACCCCGGTTCAGGGTATGACCTCTTCAATAAAGGAATCAGCGGCAGAAATAACTGAGGTACTATCAGAGCAGAGTGCTGATGGGGAGTGGGGGCTGCCCTCCCCACCCCCCGCACCAGAAAATCTTGATGAAGCTGTGCTGCCAGCATCCATGCCACTGCCAGGCAGTAATAAATCCACTCGGGATGCTTCGCCAATGAAAGGTGCAGCAGCAGCTTGCAGAAATCGACCTTCAGTGGAGGAGCTGTTCCAAGAACTGTTAGAGAAATTGGAGAACTTAAAAATTACGGATTCGGAGGAGCTTCCTCTCTCGTCTGCCCCACCAGAGCCGACTCCCTCATTATCCGTCGCTACAACACCATCGGCACCAAGGAAGGACAGGTGCTCTGATGTCATGCGTGATGCCATCATAGAAGGGCATTGGCATGCTACATCCTTGGCCTGCCCTATTATTATTGACCCTGTGCAAGGCACTGGGTTGTGGCAGCCACATGATTGGAAGCTTTTACAACAAGCTCGAAAAACGGTTACGGGCTACGGTTTACAATCCCAGGCGGCTCGACAGAAAATTCAATGGATTTTCCAGGCAGAACTAATGTGTCCACTTGACTGTCAAAACTTGGTGCGCTTATTGTTAACTCCTTCCCAATTGTTATTGTTTGAAAGGGAATGGTTGCAGTTAGCACAGGGGGAAGCGGGTCGACTGCGTCAACCGGGGGACCCTCTGTATGGGATTACTGCAGAGATGTTAACGGGGACGGGTCCTTATCTCAATACCCAGGTTCAGCTGCAGATCTCTGTGATTATTCACCAAACAACTGCACAGCTTGCACTGAGGGCTCTTCTTAGTCTCCCACGGGAAAAGAAGGCACCTCCATTTGCATCAGTACAACAGGCCCCTGGGGAACCATATGCTAAATTTATCGATCGGTTGTGGGCAGCAATTCCTGATCATCCTGATCTAACAGCGGAGTCTAAAAGCAGTGTGTTTAAAATGCTTGCGTTTGACAATGCAAACCCAAAAACTCAAAACATTTTAGTTACACTGCCGAGAACCACACCAGTAGAGGACGTGTTGGAAAGGGTACAGAGAGCTGATCAGTCCAGGCAACCAGATGTGGTGGCACAGGCTGTAAAGGACTGCCAGAGATTTGCTTTTATGGTACCATCCATTAACAAACAGGCCTCGGCAAAGCACTATGAATGGCTAGTGCTTCTGCAGGGGATGAAGAATTCCCCTACATTATGTCAATTATATGTGGCCTGGGCATTAGAACCAATTCGGACAGTGTGATGTGACGTAATCATTTACCATTATATGGATAACATTCGGTTTTGTAGGCCAGAATGCTTCCAGGATTCTGATTTAAACTTTATTCAGGATATACTGGAAGCAAAAGGGTTGAAGATAGCCCCAGAGAAGGTTCAATGGAAACAGCCATGGCTATATTTGGGATGGAAAATATCAGACTCTACTATTCGTCCACAGAAAGGTGATATAACTATGGTGTTACATAATTTGACAGATGTACAAAAGTCCCTGGATAATATTCAGTGGGGTTGCCACATTGTATGTATTACTAATGACGACTTAGCTATATTACTAACCTTATTGCGGGGCAGGAGTGCAGAGCTGCAGATTACACTAACAAATGACCACCGGCAGGCTCTTTCACAAATAGCTTCTAAGGTTGCAGCTGGCTCTGCTTGCAAACGTATAGCAGACGTTGCACTCTCCTTCCTAATTCGCAATCATGTGTCTCATCCATTTGCAGTGCTTGGTCAGTGGCAAAAAGAAAAGGGGGAGAGTAAGGGGGCGACAAAGACAGAAACAGTATCAGGAGGATGCCACTGACACTAACAGCGCTGGGAATAGGAATGGCATAAATGAAACAGGTGATAGCAAGGGTGGAATGATAGGGCAGCATTTTCGAGTCCTGGAATGGATTTTCCTACTGATTCAGCCAAAAACGAGTGTTCAGACACGGGCAGAAGCTATTGCAGAGTTAGTACGTAAGGGTCGCTCTCGGAGTATTGAGATCAGCGGGCAGGAACCAGGAGATATTAGTCTGCCGATGACTCAGGATCATTTGGAATGGTGTTTACAGCAATCCATTCCACTACAAGAAGCTGTGTTAGGTTACCCGGGACTGGTACATTCCCGAACTCCAAAGGGGCCTCTCTGGCAAGTTATAAGATCATATAAATGGCAGGTAGTACCATGGTTTTCATCCCGACCAGTGGTGGGTCGCACTGTATACACTGATGCAGGTGCAGCAAGTAGGAAGGCTGTGTGTGTGTGGTACGAGAACAGAAGTTGGGAGAAATACATAATTCCGGAGGAGACAGGGGATTCATTACAAACATTGGCATTGTCTGCAGTTGTTTGGGCTTGTCAATGCTGGATGCATGAGCCGATTAATATCGTCCCAGACTCTCTGTATGTTGTCAACGTGGTAAACCGGATAGAGGATGTCTTGATATGGCACAGTAAGAGGGACAGATTGTTGTCATTATTTCTGCAGCTGCGAGATGCCATTCAGGGGAGAACTGCACCTTACTGTGTTATCCATATACGTAGTCATCAGTTCTCGATTGGGTTAGCAGAAGGTAATTCGCAAGCAGTCAAGTTGGTGAGTATAGTCACAGCAGGGCCTGAGAGTGATTTTGCACATGCACAAGTGTCACACAAACTGTTCCATCAGAATGCAAAGGGTCTTCGGAGAATGCTTGGATTTACTTGGACAGAGGTGAAAGGAACAGTAAGAGTGTGCCCTTCCTCTAGTCACTGTAATAAATGGCTAAGTCCCAAATAGGGTTACAGTCAAAGATAATGTTATAAATGGCTCAGGATTCAAATTAGAATTAAATGAAAAATAGGATTTATTAAAGGATATAAAGGAATAGAGGTAAGCAAACAGCGCTGGGTGCACCAGGAGTCTCCGCTCCACCAGGATGCACACCAATTACATCAAGCAACTGATTTTTATGCTCCTAGACTAATACATATTCATTACTACTTCTAAAAAAATAGATTATTAAAATTAGCTTCCGGGGTGCAGTCCCTCCTACTGGAGCATGCGCAGTCTCCTCTGGGGTCTCTTCTGGGGGTCTCTAGGGGTCTTCCATGCTGAAGGCTCGCAGTCTTCCTCTTCCCCTTTGTACTTACTGGGCACCATCCCAAGTTTACGGAACACCTTCTTCAAAACACCTTCTTCAAATCTTGTCTCCCAGCCGCCCTTCAGCTTCTTTCTCGGCCCCCCCCTAACCAGATACCAAAGATCCACATAGTATCCCATAACAGTCACTAGTTGTTATCAGTTGTTCTGAAACTCCCAGACACACGGGTAATTAAAACATTCTTCCCCAGCCATTCACAGACACATCTATAGCAGTGTTAGAAATAGAAGTCCGGAATAACAAAAGCAAACAGGTTCATAAATTTAAGAAGTGATAAATTGGCTAGAATGAGCAATGAGGGGGAGACTGGGACACACTGCAGCTGTGGTTCAAGCATTGAATTGCCAGTGCAGGGCCCAGAGGCAGACAGGATTCAAACATTTCAAACAGAATTGTTCTTTATGGACACGAATTGTTAAAACATTCCTCACAATCCCTTATCTTCTTTTCAATATCCCCAATTCGTGTCTCTTCTGTTATTAATAATTGGATTTCATCAGTTTGTTCTTGGAGGGTCCAATTCTTAAGCATCATAATTGACATATTCCCTTCTTTTTTTAATGAAGTTATTACCAATGTACTATTTATCACCCGGCGTATTAATAGTGTAAGACAAGGTATCATACAAGGTACAAATAATAACGTCATTATACCACATAATAATAAAAATAACACCCTTTTAACCCATGGTCCACCAGGCAGCCATGAAAACAAATCCCATTCCATATCCTTCCAGGTTTGTGTTGGGACGTGGGCTAATTTTCTAATTTCCTTGGTTATCTTTTTAACTACTTTCCCATTATCGTCAATTTGTAAGCAACAATTAGAATAATTTAGTTTACCACACGCACCCCCTTCTTCTGCTAGTAAATAGTCCAAGACCATTCAATGTTGGAAAATAGCATTCCTCATCTGGGTAGATTGGTCAGCTAGGAGATCCAGAGCTGTTGCTGTTTGATTAGTTATTATTTCGAGAACTGCTTGTAACCTAATTATGCGATTCAAATTATAAATAGGTTCTCGAGCTCCAGATATTACTTCATTCGGATTCCATGTAGCTGGTCCATAATACTGTATGATTCTTTCAGGGGGCCATTCATTTTCTCTCCATTTTTGAGCACTACCTCCAGCTAAAGAGGTATCAATATATCGTTTCTCCCTATTGAGATCATCATATAATTTTACTCCTAAGTGATTCCCTTGTATTTGAGATAATAAAAAGAATAAAGGTCTTATGTATCCCACGTAGCATATTCCTGACCAATCTTTTGGTAACCTTTTATAGGCCCGTTTGCCACATATCCAATAATGTCCTTTTAAAGCCCACGTCCCATTTGGAAAAGGACCATCCCAGTTTTTTCTATTCCTTGGGGCATGAAAATACAAGGTGTTCTCGTTACCAAGTGGCCCAGTTACAATGTTTGCTTCCTTAATACTCGTATATATACACTTCCAAGCCCCTACACTAGATTCCCACTCACAATTACAGCTAATTTCTCCTTCACGACTTGTCATATTATTGGCTGACCAGAAATGTTTAAAAAACACTTGCGTCCCGTTCTCATTTTGCCACCTCCAGCGATAGATTTTTACCACATGCTGTTCCCTAGTGGTGTTATCACGCTGACAACTCAAGATTTGAACATCGAATTGTCCTTTTGATTGTGCTCTTGCCATGGCTTTACACCCAGGTCCAAAGAATTCCTTAGATGAGCATTTCAGCCAAGTCCCATTTTTCAGCTGGACATGTGTAGCATTCCATTTTTCTTTACTTGCTGTACAGTTTATAGGTCTACATTCAGGATCAGTACATTCATATCCAGGGGACAGAGTCCATTTACAAATGCTTTCTCCCACCTTTACTGTCCCTGTTCTATTTAAACAATATATACCTTTTTCTGATGAATACAATTGCCGCGGGCCTTCTTCCTCTTTCCAGAATTGTGTTCCATTATGAACTTCACTTAAATTACTAACCCACCATTTAGGTTCAACTGGGCCAGCTACCCAAGGCCAACTTTCAGCTCCTCTTGGTCCCCCACAAACCCAGCAATTGCTAAGATTAAAAGTCTTAGCCACTTCCGCCCCCAGAATAAAAAAGTTATTCCCATGGCTCAATTGCCCTTGTAAGAATAGTACCAGGAAGTATAGCATCCTTCTCATCCTTCTACGTCGTCCGGGGGGGGTATGTAGGGGTGTGAGAAATGTCCTCAATCAAGGGGTTGGATCCACTTCCAGAATCTACTTAAACTGGTGTCACTGTTCAGCCTTCGAGGGTGGTTCAGCTCCTGGAAAACTAATTACAATAGGTTAAAAAAAACTCTTACTACATACATACATTTTTCGTCTGCTCGCTTGTTTCTTTTTCTGGGACAGCTTGATTTCAGTGCGGGAGAAGTCCGGTCGAGGCCCTCACACTCGGCAGTCAATACCCGTAGGGGTTGCCTCCCTCAGTCGACTATACACACTATACACACCGCAGTGGAGAGTCCTGCCCCGGTCTTGCCTTCTCCCCTTTCTTCATTGCAGGCTTGTCCCCTTCTTCTGGTATTTCATGCAGAGCAGGCCCTATTTCCGGAACATTAGTTCTTTTTAGTTTTAACTTCAGTTCCCCAGGAGCGGACTCAACCTTCCAGGTTTTGGTATTTATTGGTCCTTTCACTCTGGATGCATGGGTCCAACCCCTTTCTGCTGTTCTCACAGCTGTTTCAGTGGTAAGTAAAACAAGATACGGTCCCTCCCACCGGGGTTGTAAGGATTCTTCTTTCCAAGTTTTTATTAAGACCTTATCCCCTGGTTGTATTTGATGGATGGTAAACCCTAAAGGTGGTGTCTGAACCAGTATTCCAATTTCTCTTAGTTCTTGCAACCTCTTCCCAATAGTAATTATATATTTCTGGATACTTCGATCCTCAACTACATTATCCCCCAGGGGCATTCCCTGTGAGTAAGGCATACCGTATAACATTTCATATGGTGATAATCCAGTCTCACTGTGTGATTTAGTTCTTATGTTTAAAAGTGCCAATGGTAAACATCGAGTCCAGGGCAATTGTGTCTCAATCATCAATTTAGCCAATTGCTGTTTTATTGTTTGATTCATTCTCTCTACTTTCCCTGAGCTTTGTGGGTGCCATGGAGTATGATATTCCCACTGAATACCTAATGATTGACATAATAATTTTATTATTTTAGAAGTAAAGTGTGTGCCTTGGTCAGAATCAATGTACTGGATTATCCCATATCTAGGTATCAGATGTTCCAATAAAATTTTTGTCACCATTTGCGCCGTAGCTCGTGCCACAGGATAAGCTTCCACCCATTGTGTTAAATGATCAACAATTACCAATAAATACTTGATTCTCCCTACTTTAGGCAATTCAGTAAAATCAACTTGTACTCTCTCAAAAGGCCGATATGCTGTTTTTCTTCCTCCCGCTGCCGCCTGTCGAAATATTTTCTTATTTATTTTCTGACAAGTTAAACAACCTTGTGTGATTTGCTTTGCTATTTCAAAAACCCCTATACAACCAAATTGTTTAAGTAAGTGATTACTTAATGCTCTTGTACCCCAGTGTGTTTGGGTATGCAAACGTTCCAATATTTGTCTTGCATAAGCTTTTGGTAACATTTCTCGTCCATCTGGCAATGTCCATTTTCCTTGTTCTAATTTAGCACCTATTTTCTCCAGTTTTGTTTGTTCTTCAGGAGTAAACTTCTTTTCTTCTTCTTGTTTTTCTTCTTCTTGTCTTACTTCTTCCTGTACTATATTAATTTTAGCAGCCTGAATTCTTAAAGCTGCTTCCTGAGCTTCTTTATCTGCTAGATTATTTCCCCTAGTGTGGTATTCCAATCCTTTCTGATGCCCTCTTACATGTACTACTGCTATTTCTTTAGGTTCCCTTAAAGCTTTTAAAATTTTCCTTATTAATTCTTGATGTATAAGATTCTTCCCTTGAGTATTAATTAAACCTCTTTCCTCCCAAATTTTTCCAAAGGTGTGAACCACTCCATATGCATATTTAGAATCTGTATATATAGTTCCACTTTTTCCCTTTAATAGTTCCAGGGCCCTGTATAGGGCATACAGCTCACAAGCCTGAGCTGACCATGATGGACTCAGGGGGCCTGATTCCACAGATTCCAGGTGTTTATTAATTATGGCATACCCTGTTTTTCTTTTTCCCTCTACTACTCGAGAGGAACCATCTATGAATAGTATCTCTCCCTTTTCTAATTCAGTATCTCTCAAATCGGGTCTCACTTTAGTCTGGGTCTCGATTACCTCCAAACAATTATGTTGTAGTTCCTCTGAGGGTTTTCCAAATAAAAATTGTGCTGGGCTCTGAGCAGAGGTTACCTTCAGTTCTAAATCAGGGGAGTCAATTAGTATAGCTTCATACTTTAGGATCCGGCTGTCTGTTAACCATTTCTCCGCTCTCTGTTGTAAGACACTTCTGACATTGTGTGGAGTATACACTTTTAAGGGAGCACTAAAAGTAATCTTTCTCACTTCTTCTATCAATAATGCTGTAGCAACCAAGGCTTGAAGACAAGCAGGCCACCCCCTACTTACTGGATCAAGTAATTTGGAACAATACCCCACGGGTTTTTTAATTCCTGCCCAATCTTGAGTAAGGACTCCATATGCTGTCTGGTTTGATGTGTTCACAAAGAGATAAAAGGGTTTCTCTAGATCTGGGAGACTTAATACAGGTGCTTGTATTAATGCTTTTTTTAGTTCTTCAAATTTTTGATCATCTTCTGTGGACCACTTGAATCGATTATCAATTAGTTTTTCATATAAAAATTTAACTTTTTCACTGTAGCCTTCAAGCCACGGTCTACAATATCCTAATAATCCCAATACTTGCCGAATTTCCTTTTTAATTTGTGGGGGTCTTAAGGAGAGGATCCCAGATACCCTGTCAGGATCCAATTTCTTTTCTCCCCTGCTTAACCAGTGTCCTAAGTATTTTACCTCCTGTTCCACAAATTGTAACTTTGATCGGGACACTTTTAATCCCTTTTCCCCCAGAAAATTTAACAAATTAATAGTGGCTTTTCGGGTTCCTTCTTCAGTCTCTCCAGCTATTAACAAATCATCCACATATTGCAATAACTTTACCTCCCCAGGTAATGTAAAATCTTGTAGAACTTTTTCCAAAGTTTGTCCAAATAGATTCGGTGACTCAGTAAACCCTTGTGGTAGCACAGTCCACCTTAACTGTTGTTTTCGTCCTGTCTCCGGGTCTTCCCACTCGAAAGCAAAGTAATCCCTGGAATTTTCATCTAAAGGACAGGTCCAAAAAGCATCTTTCAGATCTATTACACTATACCAAGTATATTTGGGAGAGACATGACTCAGCAGGGTGTAAGGATTTGCTACCACAGGGAATTTAGTGATTGTTCGCTGATTTACAGCTCTCAGATCCTGTACCAGTCTGTATGACCCATCCGATTTCTTCACAGGGAGGATGGGTGTATTATGAGGTGACATACACGGTTCTAAAGTCCCTTCCTCCAAAAGTCTATCAACTATAGGTTTTAATCCCCTTCGACCCTCCATTGGTATAGGATATTGTTTAATTCGAATAGGACGATGTGGATCCATTATCTGAACATTTATGGGGTCCATTTCCATTTTTCCAATTTCTCCCTCCTTATACCACACTAAAGGGTTAATAACTTCTTCATCTTTTTGGGTTAAAGTGTATAATTTGATTTGCAATTTATCCCCTTGACTCTGAATGCTTAAGTTCAATTTTAAAATCAAATCCCTTCCTAGTAAATTGTACCCCGCTTCAGGAAGCAAAAGTAAATCATTAAGACAAATCTTTTGATCGGTTTCTATTTCCACATCTTTTAAAACAGGAACCTTAAAGGGCTCCCCTCTTGCCCCTATTACAGACGTATAACTCTTCCCTTCTTTTATTCCCTCTGGGAGCTTTTGAATAGTGGATCTTTCAGCTCCTGTATCTACTAAAAATAGTACTTCTTCTTTATGGGGACCAATTAATAGTTTTATCAAGGGCTCTGTTGATGTTGAAGTCCCCAGAAGATATAGCCCCTGACACCCCTATTCTTCTTTAAACATTTTCTCGTCTTGTTCCCGCTTACGACAATTCTTCTGTAAATGTCCTCTTTTTTGACAATAGTAACAAGCGGGGATCGCTGAATTCCCTTGAGAAGGCTGACCTCTAGGGGTTTCTTCTATACTTCTTCTCTTCTCCCTCTCTCCTAACAAGGGCTTTTTCTGACTTTCTTTTACTGCTGCTACAAAGATCTTGGCTTTTGTTTTTTGTTTCTCCTCATCTCTCCTGACATATACTTTTTGCGCTTCTCTAAGTAACTCTTCTAATCCTCTCTCTTGCCAATTTTCTAACTTTTCCAATTTCTTTCTTATGTCCACCCAGGATTTGGCTACGAATTGTGTTCTAAGGAGTGCGGTTCCAATTGCTGTATTTGGATCGATCCCCGAATACATTTGTAAACTTTTCTTTAATCTCTCCAACCATTCTGTTGGAGATTCCTCTTTTCCTTGTTGTTCATTGAATGTTTTATTAATGTTTTTTCCTCGTGGAACCGCTTCTCTGATCCCTTGTATAATCATTGTTCTCAAATCTCTCATGTTTTGTCTTCCCTGGGGTTGCTGGTGATCCCAGTGGGGATCCACATTTGGCCATTTTTGATCTCCTGGGGGTCCAGCTTGATTTTGTCTTTCCCAAATCCTCATTCCAGCTTGCCTAATCATTCCCCTTTCCTCAACAGTAAATAAGATTCCTAAAATGGATTGTATTTCTTCCCAGGTATAAGTGTTAGGACCCAGGAATTGATCTAGTCTTTCGGCTACTCCGAGGGGGTCATTTAACAGAGTCCCCATTTCTTTCCTAAAAGATCTCACCTCTGTGATGTTTAAAGGGACTGCCACGAACCCAAATCCTCCCTGATTGCCTCCAAGGGGTACTTCTCTTAATGGATATAGAGAGGTTTCTTCAGGTACGGCAGTCTTACTTCTTGTGCATGCAGCCGGAGGCAGGTCTAATTCTGGTGCTGTTTGTGGTGGAGGCAGGGACCATGGCTGCACTGCTGGAGAGATTACCAGAGGGGGAGCCGGGAGAGCCGGGAGTGTGTTATTAGGACCCAGAGGTGGTGGTGGTGGTGGTAAATTATCCAGCGGCTCCCATTCATCATTCTTTCCTTTTTCCTGCTTTTCCTCCCCTCCAGAATCCTCATTTGTTTTTAGTGCTAATATTGAGGCTGGACGTGGAGTCCCAATCCACAATTCTGCATACTCACTTTCTTCCTGACAGAAAGGCTCTTTTGAATTAACGTATATATTCAAAGCCTGACAAATCCAATCATCAAAAGATCCAAAAACAGGCCAGAAAACACACGGTCTTAAAGGTTTTTTTGGCCATTCTATCATACAGTAATGAACCAATTTTAATTTATTTTTTCCTTTTCTGGGGCCCCTATTGTTCCAATTTCCAATCATTATTCCTAATGGACTTTCTGGTGGTATACCTGGTATTTCGCTCCCTTTCTGGTCCTTGGCCTTTGATTTTATCTGACCCATCTGGGAATTTTACTAGTGGCAATTCCCACAGCCCTTGGTTGCCCCCAGTGAGAGTGTCTTGCAGGGGGCTTAGGACCTATCACCCACCCATGTATCACTCCATTCACCAGCCCAGCCCCCCCGACAGGAGATTAGAACCAGTGAGAAAACAAAAAGACTTCTACGCCTCAGACTTTAGAAGCCTCAGTTACACTCTCACACACAAACACTGGCAACCGTACCTTTACCCAACCGGACGGTATCTTACGAATCAGTCGTCTTCGTCCAGAGTCCAACCGGACGGTATCCACAAGCGTCTTCGTCTGGGATCGAACCAGACGGTATCCAAACGACTGTCGTCTTCGTCCAGTTCGATCCCGGACACCGGAACCCAACCAGACGGTATCCAAACGACCCTGTCGCCTTCGTCCGGATCTTCGCGCGCAGAATTAAGGGCACAAAAACACAGCCGGCAAGGGAGCTCAAAAAAATCAAAATTCTTTGCTTACCTTTATTCAGGTTCAGGATGGCATTAGTCCCGATCTGACTCAAACAGGAGCCACCAAATGGTGGGGCGCCCCTCCTAGAGTAAATCAGAATTCAGGAACTATAGCAATCCCGGACGAGCCCCCAAATTGTTATAAATGGCTCAGGATTCAAATTAGAATTAAATGAAAAATAGGATTTATTAAAGGATATAAAGGAATAGAGGTAAGCAAACAGCGCTGGGTGCACCGGGAGTCTCCGCTCCACCAGGATGCACACCAATTACATCAAGCAGCTGATTTTTATGCTCCTAGACTAATACATATTCATTACTACTTCTAAAAAAAATAGATTATTAAAATTAGCTTCCGGGGTGCAGTCCCTCCTACTGGAGCATGCGCAGTCTCCTCTGGGGTCTCTTCTGGGGGTCTCTAGGGGTCTTCCATGCTGAAGGCTCACAGTCTTCCTCTTCCCCTTTGTACTTACTGGGCACCATCCCAAGTTTACGGAACACCTTCTTCAAAACACCTTCTTCAAATCTTGTCTCCCAGCCGCCTTTCAGCTTCTTTCTCGCCCCCCCCCTAACCAGATACCAAAGATCCACATAGTATCCCATAACAGTCACTAGTTGTTATCAGTTGTTCTGAAACTCCCAGACACACGGGTAATTAAAACATTCTTCCCCAGCCATTCACAGACACATCTATAGCAGTGTTAGAAATAGAAGTCCGGAATAACAAAAGCAAACAGGTTCATAAATTTAAGAAGTGATAAATTGGCTAGAATGAGCAATGAGGGGGAGACTGGGACACACTGCAGCTGTGGTTCAAGCATTGAATTGCCAGTGCAGGGCCCAGAGGCAGACAGGATTCAAACATTTCAAACAGAATTGTTCTTTATGGACACGAATTGTTAAAACATTCCTCACAATAACAATTTATTAAATGAATAGAAGTAAGCAAACAGTGCTGGGTGCGCCGGGAGTCTCTGCTCCACCAAGGCGCACACCAGTTACATCAGGCGGATGGTTTTTATGCTCCTAGGCTCCTACATATTCATTATTACTTCTAGAAAAGGCAGGGTTATTATAATTAGTTCCCGGAATCCGAACCCTCCCACTGGCGCATGCGTATCAGTCTCCGGTGGTCCCTCTGGGGGTCTCTCGTGCTGAAGGCTCAGAGTCTTCCTCCCAGGCTTTTTTCCTTGTCCTTCTCCTTTGTCCATCTTGGCCGGGTGTCAGAGACTTGTGCAGCGTCCCCTACAAGCTTTGTCTTTTAGTCATCTGTCGTGGTTTAACCCGGCTGGCAGCTAAATACCATGCAGCCGTTCACTCACCCTCCCCCCTCCCTCTCTGGGACGGGGGAGAGAAATGGAAAGTGAAGCCCGTGAGTTGAGATAAAGACAGTTTAATAAGACAGGAAAATAATAATAACAAAATAATAATAACAATAATAATAATAATGTTACAATGGTGATAATAGGAAAGTAATAATAATATGTACAAACAAGTGATGCACAATGCAATTGCTCACCACCCGCTGACCGATGCCCAGCCTAACCCCGAGCAGTCCGGCCCCCTCCCCCCGGCTAGCCACCCCTATATATTGTTTAGCATGACGTCAGATGGTATGGAATACCCCTTTGGCTAGTTTGGGTCACCTGTCCTGGGTCTGTCCCCTCCCAGCTCTTACTGCACCCCCAGCCTGCCTGTTGGCAGGACAGAGCAAAAAGCTGAGATGTCCTTGGCTTGGTATAAGCACTGCTCTGCAACAATTAAAGCATCGGGGGTGTTATCAGCACTCTTCTCATCCTAAGCCAAAACACAGCATTCCACCAGCTACTAGGAAGAAAATTAATTCTGTTCTAACTGAAACCAGGACACCTATCCACCCCTTATTCCATACCATTTATGTCATGCTCAGGTTACACTCTTTTCCATACATTCTAATTAGTCACCTACAGTAGTCATAGTAGTGATAACATACAGTATTATATAGTAATTAACATGGTACAATTCAGTTCATGGGCTATTCTCACCCAGTATTAAATCTCCTTGAGGTACACACCGGACCTCTCCGTTCTTTTGCATCACCCACCAAGTGTATCCAGGTCCCTGAGCGAAAACAATTCCACGAATAGGTTTGCCTTTTCCTGAGGCAGGAGTAGCCCAGACTGTTTTACCCAGCATATTTCTTACATGCACTACAGGAACTTTATCCCCATCTACAGTACGTAACAGGTTTGATTGGGCAGGTCCAGCTCGGTTGAAAGATCCCCTAGTATTGACTAACCAGGTGGCCTTTGCCAAATGCGTATCCCAATTTTTGAATGTTCCAGCGCCCATTGCTTTCAATGTAGTCTTTAACAGTCCGTTGTATCGTTCAACTTTCCCGGAGGCTGGTGCATGATAGGGGATGTGATACACCCACTCAATACCATGTTCTTTGGCCCAAGTGTCTATAAGGTTGTTTCGGAAATGAGTTCCATTGTCTGACTCTATTCTTTCTGGGGTACCATGTCGCCATAGTACTTGCTTTTCAAGGCCCAGGATAGTGTTCCGGGCGGTGGCATGAGGCACAGGATATGTTTCCAGCCATCCAGTGGTTGCTTCCACCATTGTAAGTACGTGGCGCTTGCCATTGCGAGTTTGAGGGAGTGTGATGTAATCAATCTGCCAGGCCTCTCCATATTTATATTTCAGCCATCGTCCTCCATACCAAAGAGGCTTTGACCGTTTGGCTTGCTTGATTGCAGCACATGTTTCACAGTCATGAATAACCTGTGCTATAGTGTCCATGGTCAGGTCCAACCCTCGATCACGAGCCCATCTGTATGTTGCATCTCTACCTTGATGGCCTGAGGTGTCATGGGCCCATCGGGCTATAAATAATTCACCTTTATGCTGCCAATCCAGGTCCACCTGAGCTACTTCAATCTTAGCAGCCTGATCCACCTGCTGGTTGTTTTGATGTTCTTCAGTAGCCCGATTCTTGGGCACATGAGCATCTACGTGACGTACTTTCACAGCCAGGTTCTCTACCCGAGCAGCAATGTCTTGCCACAAAGCAGCAGCCCAGATGGGTTTGCCCCTACGCTGCCAGTTGTTTTGCTTCCATTGCTGTAACCATCCCCACAGGGCATTTGCTACCATCCATGAATCGGTGTAGAGATAGAGAACAGGCCATTTTTCTCGTTCAGCAATGTCTAAAGCCAGCTGAATGGCCTTCACTTCTGCAAACTGACTCGATTCACCTTCTCCCTCAGCAGCTTCTGCAACTCGTCGTGTAGGGCTCCATACAGAGAGAAATGGAAAGTGAAGCCCGTGAGTTGAGATAAAGACAGTTTAATAAGACAGGAAAATAATAATAACAAAATAATAATAACAATAATAATAATAATGTTACAATGGTGATAATAGGAAAGTAATAATAATATGTACAAACAAGTGATGCACAATGCAATTGCTCACCACCCGCTGACCGATGCCCAGCCTAACCCCGAGCAGTCCGGCCCCCTCCCCCTGGCTAGCCACCCCTATATATTGTTTAGCATGACGTCAGATGGTATGGAATACCCCTTTGGCTAGTTTGGGTCACCTGTCCTGGGTCTGTCCCCTCCCAGCTCTTACTGCACCCCCAGCCTGCCTGTTGGCAGGACAGAGCAAAAAGCTGAGATGTCCTTGGCTTGGTATAAGCACTGCTCTGCAACAATTAAAACATCGGGGGTGTTATCAGCACTCTTCTCATCCTAAGCCAAAACACAGCATTCCACCAGCTACTAGGAAGAAAATTAATTCTGTTCTAACTGAAACCAGGACATCATCCTTCAGCTTTCCCCTTCTCCTTAATCTCCTGGCCAGATATCAGAGACTTGCATAGTGTCCCATGCAATAGTCATAATAGTTAGCAGTTATTCTGAAACCCCTTTCTTCTCTTATCCCCTATTGACACAAATTGCTAAAACATTCCTTTGCAAGATACAAGAATTATATACATTAACCACTCTGTTTTTCTTAGACTTGTGGTTATACAAGGGTATGTAAGACAGCAGGTCACATTCATCATACCATGCGGCCCTAGCATTGTTCCATATTGACACGAATCAGATGAACACATTTCACATCATCATGGACCAGGGTTAGGTTTGGGTATTAATCCACGGGGTGTTAAGGCACTTGAGGTATGGCAAATGGATGTAACGCATGTGCCGGAATTTGGTACTAAAAGATATGCGCATGTGAGTACTGATAATTGTTCCAGATTCATATGGGCAACGGTGCAGGGGGGAGAAAAAGTGTAGACGTCTGACGGTGTGTTTTGCCATTATGGGTGTGCCACAGCAGATCAAGACAGACAATGGTCCAACGTATGTTAGCAAAAAGGTTAGAAAATTTATGAAAATGTGGGGAGTAAAGCATATCACAGGTATTCCATATTCTCCCACGGGCCAAGTGATGGTTGAACGATCACATCAGGTTTTAAAGGAACAATTAGCGAGATTAAAAGAAATCAAGGACATCGATGAGTGATTGTCTAAGGCATTGTTTGTCTTGAATCACTTATGTTTGACTGGTGACCGAGAAGACCCTCCTGCAAGTATTCATTTTCAAACAATAAATAGAGCAGCACCAAATGTTTTACCTCAAATAAGAATGAATTACTGAGATCCTGCTACAGGAACTTGGAAAGGGCCATACGGGTACAGAAATACACATAACACCTGTGATTACAATGACACTGCTAGGCAGGGTTTAGGGGCTTATGGCACGGAGACAAGGGGTAACAACTATAGTGTTTGGAACAATTTTACAGCTATGGCCTTACCTCCTGATGTTTTTCAAAGGCCAAAGCTCATCTGGAGCTCAATCCGGCTACTGCCATTAAAGACAATAAAAAATGTTTTTAAAAATACATCATCACAAAATGGAGTACTAAGGAGAATCTCCATCCTTTACTGGATGCGGGGGGAAACTTAGTTACAAAAGATGACGAAAAGGCTGAGGTGCTTAATGCCTTCTTTGCCTCAGTCTTTAGCAGCAAAGCCAGTTGTTCTCTGGATACCCAGTACCCTGAGCTGGTGGAAGGGGATGGGGAGCAGAATGTGGCCCTCACTATTCATGAGGAAATAGTTGGTGACCTGCTACAGCACTTAGATGTACACAAGTCGATGGGGCCAGATGGGATCCACCTGAGGGTACAGAGAGAACTGGCAGAGGAGCTGTCCAAGCCACTTTCCATCATTTATCAGCAGTCCTGGCTATCGGGGGAGGTCCAAGTTGACTGGCAGCTAGCAAATGTGAGGCCCATCTACAAGAAGGGCCGGAGGGCAGACCCAGGAAACTGTCAGTTTGACCTCAGTGCCAGGGAAGCTCATGGAGCAGATCCTCTTGACAGTCATCACGCAGCACTTGCAGGGCAAGCAGGTGATCAGGCCCAGTCAGCATGGGTTTATGAAAGGCAGGTCCTGCTTGACGAACCTGATCTCCTTCTATGACAAAGTGATGCACTTGGTGGATGAGGGAAAGGCTGTGGATGTGGTCTACCTTGACTTCAGGAAGGCTTTTGACACTGTTTCCTACAGCATTCTCCTGAAGAAACTGTCTACTCGTTGCTTGGACTGGCATATGCTTCGTTGGGTTAGAAACTGGCTGGGTAGCAGGGCCCAAAGAGTCGTGGTGAATGGAGTCAAATCCAGTTGGAGGCCGGTCACTAGTGGCATTCCCCAGGGCTCGGTACTGGGGCCAGTCCTCTTTAATATTTTTATCAATGATCTGGATGAGGGGATTGAGCGCACCCTCAGTAAGTTTGCAGATGACACCAAGATAGGTGCATGTGTCGATCTGCTTGAGGGTAGGAAGGCTCTGCAGGAGAATCTGGATAGGCTGCACCGATGGGCTGAGGTCAGCTGTATGAAGTTCAACAAGGCCAAGTGCCAGGTCCTGCACCTGGGGCACAATAACCCCAAGCAGAGCTACAGACTGGGAGATGAGTGGTTGGAAAGCTGCCAGGCAGAGAAGGACCTGGGAGTGATGGTTGATAGTCGGCTGAATATGAGCCAGCAGTGTGCTCAGGTGGCCAAGAAGGCCAACAGCATCCTGGCTTGTATAAGAAGTGGTGTGGCCAGCAGGGCTTGGGAAGTGATTGTCCCCCTGTACTCGGCTCTGGCGAGGCCGCATGTCAAGTACTGTGTTCAGTTTTGGGCCCCTCACTGCAAGAAGGACATGGAGGTGCTCGATCGAGTCCAGAGAAGGACGACAAAGCTGGTGAGGGGTATACCCTTATACAAGGGTATGTAAGACAGAAGGTCACATCCCTCATACTTTGCGGCCCTACCACTGTTCCATACTGACACGAATCAGATGAACATATCTCACAATATCTTAACAGTTAAGGGAAAGAGAATAGAATCATAGCACCATAAAATGGTTTGGGTTGGAAGGGACTTTAAAGATCATATAGTTCCATCTCCCCTGCCATGGGCAGGGACACCTTCCACTAAACCACCACTTCTCCCTGGAGAAGAGGAGGCTCAGGGGCGACCTTATCGCTCTCTACAGGTACCTCAAGGGAGGCTGTAGCGAGGTGGGGGTTGGTTTGTTCTCCCACGTGCCTGGTGACAGGACGAGGGGGAATGGGCTTAAGTTGCGCCAGGGGAGTTTTGGGTTAGATGTTAGGAAGAACTTCTTTACTGAAAGGGTTGTGAGGCATTGGAACAGGCTGCCCAGGGAAATGGTGGAGTCACCATCCCTGGAAGTCTTCAAAAGACGTTTAGATGTAGAGCTTAGGGATATGGTTTAGTGGGGACTGCTAGCGTTAGGTCAGAGGTTGGACTCGATGATCTTGAGGTCTCTTCCAACCTAGAAATTCTGTGATTCTGTGTGATTCTGTGATTCTGTAAACCACGTTGCTCAATGCTCCATTCAACCTGGCCTTGAACACCTCCAGGGATGCGGCACCCACAAGTTCTCTGGGCAACCTGTTCCAGTGCCTCATTACCCTCATAGTAAAGAATATCTTCCTTATATCCAATCTTTCCTCTTTTAGTTTAAAGCCATTACTCCTTGTCCTTTCATTATATTCCCTGATAAAGAGTTCTTCCAGGCTTTCCTGTAGGCCCCCTTGTAGGTAATGGAAGGCTCCAATGGAGCTTTCTCTTCTCCAGGCTGAACAACCCCAACTCTCTCAGCCTGTTTTCTTAGGAGAGGTGATCCAGCCCCTTGATCATTTTTGTGGCACTCCTCAGGACTCGTTCTAATGTGTCCATGTCTTTCCTGTGCTGGGAGCCTCAGAGCTGAATGCAGTACCCCAGATGGGATATCATGAGAGCAGAGTAGAGAGGCAAAACCACCTCCCTCGACCTGCTGGCCATGCTTCTTTTGATGCAGCCCAGGATGCGGGGGCTTTCTGGTCTTCTGTGAAGCTGTTTTATTCACGATTGCAATGGTGGGTGTCCTGCAAGCAGGAGCGCCCGGCAGAAGTATATCATAAGCTTATATCACCTATTACCCAATGCTTGGTTCCTCCCCTGTTTCCTCGTTGTCTGAGTACTGCAGGTTCACAAGCTACTCGATGCCTTTCTATACCTTCTTCACAAAATCAGTGAAGGAGGGGAGAAGGTGCTCCAGGTTCTGGTGTCTTGGGTCTACGTGTCAAGAATTGCTCTAAAATCTGCTCTAAAACATGCACAAATAAATTTGGTGATTCTGTGAACCCCTGAGGTAAAACAGTCCATCTATATTTTTGTTTCTGACCTGTTTCAGGGTCTTTCCATTCAAAGGCAAATATGTTTCTGCTCGCAGGGTCCAGCGGACAGGCTCAAAAGACATCTTTTAAATCTATCACACTGAACTACTTATGTTCATGTGGGATCTTGTTCATCACAATGTATGGATTTGGAACCACAGGGTGGCGCTTCCGCGCTATCTCTGTATTTTTTTCTTAGATCCTGTACCAGTTCGTAAGAACTATCAGCCTTTCTTACTGGCAGGAGTGTTAAAAGGAGAGATGCATGGTTCCAATAATCTATCTTTAATCAATTCTCTTATTACTGATTTAAGACCATTTTGTCCCTCAGTTGAAATACGGTATTGCTTCTGCTTTATTGCCTCATATCCTTCCTGTATAAGGTGATATTAATTCCTCCTCTATTTCCCTCCTTGACCCAAACTATGAGGTCTATTACTTTTTCATCATCTTCTGTCAATATCTTCATTGATACCGTTATTCCCACCTGACAACTTAATATTTGAATAGCCAATTTCATCATCAAATCCCTCCCCAACAAATTAGTCCCTGCATCAGGTACATACAGTACTTGCCCAGTGATTGTTTTATCCCCCAGTCTCACTTTGGTATCCCCAAAAAGAGGCACTGTTATCTCCATCCCTTCTACCGCTGTCACCCTTAGGATTTCATCAGTTAATTTATGGGCCAGTGATGATCTATCTGCCCCAGTATCTACTAAAAATACTTCTTCTTCATTAGGTCCCAACACTAAATTTATCAAAGGCTCTTGGTGGGACCAGCTTTCTGAGAAGCCCTGACTGCCCTATTCTGAATTTATAACAGCTGTGGTGACCAGCTTGACCACACTTGAAACATCTTTTTTGTCCCTATTGTAATTTAGACTGCAACACAGGTAGCTTCCTCTGCTTATCATTCTTTCATCTCTAATAAAAAGGTCTGTGTAGAAATTGAAAACAAGGGACAGTAACTAGTAAGGAATAGTAATAAATAAATAAATAAACAAACAAATAAAAGGGAATGTGAAATCAAGGAAATAAGTAATATCCAAAACAAAGACGTTTTAAAGAAAGCCTCCTTGGGTGCATATTGGCACATTTGATTGTTAGAACTGGGGGCACAGAAGGCAAGAGGACTTTCACTAAGTATTGCAATCAAAGGTGGCCACTATATAAGCTAAATGGCCACTTTATGGATCAATCAGCTATAACACTATCTTGGAATTAACGTTGTTTTTGAGGAGAGAAGGAAAATGGGATGAAATGTATAGCATCTGGGAGGGAAAAGGTATGGAATTAAATTGGACCCTGACTGTGCCTTTGGTGGTGGCATTAGAATAGTACAGGCTGGAGAAAGATAAAGGAAGTGTTAAAAGGGTTGCTGAAGGTGTTAAAGGTGTGGCATGTGGTATTTGACAAAGCTGTTTGAAGTTGTTTGAAGGAAGGCTGTTGCAGTACGTAGATGACCTCCTAATAGCCACCCAAATGGAAGAAGCATGTGTGGCCTGGACGGTAAGCCTCCTAAACTTTCTGGGACTACAGGGGTACTGGGTGTCGAAGAAGAAAGCTCAAGTGGTAAAGCAGAAGGTGACCTACCAGGGTTATGAGGTTAGTGCCGGACAACAGACCTTGGGGCAAGATCATAAAGAAGCGATATGTCAAACCCTGAAACCCAGGACAATAAAGGAACTGTGAACCTTTTGGGGAATGACGGGGTGGTGCACTCATTACGAATGGGAACAGGGACCTCCAATGGACAAAGGAAGCCACAGGAGCCTTTGACCAACTAAAGAAGGCTCTCGTGTCAGCCCCAGCTCTGGGACTTCCAGATGTAAATAAACTATTCTTTTTCTCCCATGAGAAACAGGGGATTGCCCTGGGAATACTAGCACAGGACCTGGGCCCATATCGAAGGGCAGTTGCTTATTTTTCTAAGCAGCTGGATGCTACCGTCAAGGAATGGCTGGGATGCCATTGCAGCAGTGGTGCTAAATATCCAGGAAGCACGCAAGTTCACCTTGGGACAGAAAATAACTGTGCTAGTGTCTCACACAGTGTCCACAGTGCTGGAAGTGAAAGGCGGTCACCGGCTTTCCCCACAAAGGTTCCTGAAATCAGCAGAAACCAAGGGGAGCCAGTACACCATGACTGCCTGGAGACAGACCATTGAAGCTACCTACTCCAGCCATCCAGATCTGAAGGACACTCCTTTCGATGATGTGGAAATATGGGAGCAGTTACATTGTCAGCAGAAAACGACATGCTGGGTATGCAGTTACCATTTGCAAAGATGTAATAGAATCTGGAAAATAAACATCTATAGAGACTAAATAATGAGATTATTGGAAGCAGTTCAGCTGCCTGAAAAGATAGCAATCATGCACACTGAGGCACACCAGAAGGTGAGCTCAGAATTGGAGGAAGGAAATGATCTGGCGGACAGAGGGGCAAAAGAAGCAGCAGAAGGTGAGGTAGCAACTGAGGGAGCCCTGATTCCAGACAGGCAAATTCCCCTTGAAGGTAAGCTTGTATATAACAAAAAGAATAGAAAATTAATCGAAAGTCAGAAGGGAAAATACAACCAAGAGGGTTGGGCTATTACCAAAGAAGGGAAGGGGAAGCTAGTCATCCCCTCCAACTTATTGTGGTCACTGGTAAAGAAGGAACACCAGAAAACACATTAGGGAACAGACGCTTTGTATAATTATCTAATTGAAAAAAGCATTGCCAGGAACTTATACGCTACCATCACTCAAATAACAATGTGATCTTTGTCTCCAGACTAACCCCAAAAATGCCCCCAAACCAAAACTGTGTCAAATTGGAAAAGGCCATGGGCCCGGGCAACAGTGGCAAATTGACCTTTCTGAATTTCCAAGAAAAGGGGGGTGTCAACATTTACTGGTGTTAACAGATACCTTTTCAGGTTGGCCAGAGGCTTTCCCCACTAGGACTGCCAAAGCCTGAGAGGTAACTAAGTCTCTTGTAGAGAAAACTTTGAAACCACAGTGGGAAGGACTATACCAGGTGCTCCTTACAACCTTCACCACAATTAAGATCAAGGAACAGAGTGCCTGGATTCACCATTCTCAAGTGAAGAAAGCTCCAGAACCCCCTGGAAAGTAATGCCAGGTGACGGTGAACTGAAACTAAAGCTCAGTCGAGTAAAATGAGGACATTACGGTCAGGAGTATTTAGTAATATTGTTAGCAGGAATTTAGAATTGTTTTATTTCTATGGCTTATAAGTTGTAATTGTGATTCAAGAAGATGCCTCTATGATAATAGAGAACGGTGAGTGGCCTTGGTCCGAAGCCATAACAGCAGAGGATAAGAGCATTAATGGAAAGTTAGCAGTTGTGGTTATTTGGCGAACAAATGGTGACCGTTTATATACATTATAAGATTGGCAAAAATTAGGGGAAGAACGGACACACCAAAGAACCGTAGGGGACGAAATTAAAAAAGGGTGCCAAATGATTAATGGAACGACCCACGAGAAAGTAACAGGGATTTTAGTAAAACCGATTTCCAAAATTGGCCAACAAGAACGTTGTATCTGCCCAGGTAAATCAGATTGCTGGTATAATTTTATGTTAACACAGACTATAGTAATTAGCTGTTTTTGGCTGTACTTCCTACAACAGTGGGACAAAACTAAAACAGCCCCTACAATCATCCTTTATTGGCATTGGGAACTAGCCAATGGCAAGTTTCAAAGGTGTTACCGAGATGGGAAAAGGCTGAAGACCAAGACCACAAACTAATAATAGATGCACTTAGTATGGTTCAAGATAATGTATCTTTAACTCTTGTATCTTTGTATCTTTTAGCTCTTTTGTAGAAGTAGATAAGGAGAACATAGCTCCCCCTAGCAAAAATCATTCTAAATTTTGTATTTGTAACTTTGTTAGAATCGTCGGGTGTGATTGTCTATATTTGGCATCAGTGGTATCCCACCAGTTGATCAAGTCTAACAACACAACGTATCACGAGTTATTACTTACACTTATTGGGATGAACCTCACATTAGTGAAGCAACTAGTTTAACACCAAGACCTGATCCATCATGATACAAAGGAAATTAGCAGAGTTTTGCAAAGAGTAAAACAAGACACAAATCACAACTGGTGGAATGCACACTTTGGATGGTCGCCAACTGCAACTGGGATTTTGAACACATTGTGTCACCCAATTATTGTTTTATTGATATTAGTTGGTATAAGTTTAATATTGTCCTTTGTAATACTTGTTTGGAATTGGAAATTGTTACAACGAATTGCTATATTAGCTTCCTTGATAAAAGTACATGGCAAGGCATTGAGAGATACATATCATAGAGATTGGGAAGAATTTTCACACACAGACACAGAATTTCTAGGTTGGAAGAGACCTCAAGATCATCGAGTCTAACCTCTGACCTAACACTAACAGTCCCCACTAAACCATATCCCTAAGCTCTACATCTAAATGTCTTTTAAAGACTTCCAGGGATGGTGACTCCACCACTTCCCTGGGCAACCTGTTCCAATGTCTAACAAAATTTTGTATTAAGTAAAAGAATTTACTAGATTTTCTAGAAAAGGGGGGACTGAAACATGGAATTAGAAATTATAGAGTGATTGATTAAGAATGAATAGGTGCTACATTTGCGATGTACTGTGTCTGTGCTGCACTTAGACCTCCAGATAACAGGAGCCCCTCAGACCCTGAGAACCAGATCAAAACAACCTCATGGTTCGGACTTTAATCAAGGAATCTGAGATAAGGAGGACTCTTCACAAAGGGACAAGATAAAGAATGTCAAACATGCAAGTCCTCGAGATAACAGGAGCCCCTCAGACCCCAAGAACCAGATAAAACCGACCTTATGGCCCAGTTTGTGACCAAGGCCTCAGAGAGCATGCGCAAAGAGATGAGGTGAAAAGTTCAGTCATGATGAAGACATCTTACTTCATCCCCACGACCCTTAACGCCCACCACCACAAGGCACGGCGCAAGCGCAGACAAGAGGAATTTATGGAAATGACTTTTTGTAGCTAATTTTAATACTAAGCGGGGACAAGTTATGCATATGTATAGGTGTATTGGGAAACTTCATGCATATGTAACCCTTTACTTGATATAAACAAAGCAAGTTGCCATGTTAGGTGCTCATCACTTTGGTGGGACTACCCCCCGTGCTGCCCAGCGCTGAATAAACATATCTACTTTACAATCTTACTGCTTGTGGAGTCTGTTTTCTGTGAGTGAAGACTTTGGTGAAAGTACAGGCTGGAGAAAGATAGAAAGAATTGATAAAAAGGGTTACTGAAGGTGTTAAAGGTGTGGTATGTAGCGTTTGACAGAGCTGTTTGAAGTTGAATGAGCAGGGAAAGAGGATGTAGGCATTATCTAAGTAACAGTCTAGAAGTTTTGGTATATTTCCTGTGGTTTTTGGTCAGTTTCCCAAGTATCGGGAAGGGGGGGACGGGGGGGGCAGCCTGCTCCACCAGGGGCCGCTCCACAGGCTGCAGGGGGGCTCCAGATCTGGCGCCAGGAGCGCCTCCTCCCCCTCCTTCTGCGCTGACTTTGGTGTCTGTGGGGAGGTTTCTTGCTCCTCCCTCTCCCAGCTGCTGTTGAGCAGCAGGTTTCTGTTTGTTTGTTTCCATGGATGCGCTCTCATAGAGGCATGGACTGTGTTGCTCATTGTGAGAAACACTCCGTAGCCAATAACTTAGGCTCAGGCGAAGACCTCAGTGAAGTAGTAATTTATTCGCGATTGCAATGGCCGGCGCCCCACAAGCAGGAGAGAGCGCCTCTACTAGTTCCAAAACACAGTTTATATACCTTTTGATGGCAGGACCTTCCCCTGTTTCCCCACTGAGTGGGTAATCCAGGTTCCATTTCAGGGTCTTTCCAGTCAGAGGTGAATATACATGTATGTTTGCTCTCAGGGCCTGAGAGCACTCCATTAATAACACTGTTATTCCAGTCTAACAATTTACTATTGGAATGCCCAATTTAATCATCAAATTCCTTCCCAACAAGTTAGTTCCTGCCTTGTGTACATACAATAATTACCCAGTGATCATTTTATCCCCTAGTCTCAGCTTGGTATCCCCCCCAAAGTGGCACTGTTATCCCAGCCCCTTCTGCCCCCATCACTTTTTAGGGTTTCATTAGTTAATTTAATCCCTGATACTTTACAAGTCAGTAATGACCTAGCTGTTCCCCAGGGTATTGGGTTTGATGGATAGGTTCGGGGGCTGTGAGTAGGGGGGTGGGAAACTGCAGTGGCATCCCCTGTGAGAAAAACCCAGAAGCCTCCCCGTAGCAGATAAAGGACAATTTCATCTGGCCCCAAAGGGGCCCACTGCTGCCCAGAGCCAAGCCATGAGCAATACAGTCCATGCCTCTGTGAGAGCACATCCACGAAAACAAACAAAGAAACAAACAAAAACCTGCTGCTCAACAGCAGTTGGGAGAGCGAGAAACCTCCCCGCAGATACCAAAGTCAGTGCAGAAGGAGGGGGAGGAGGCGCTCCAGGCGCTGGAGCCAAAGCCCCCCTGCGGCCGCTGGAGAGGCCCCTGGTGGAGCAGGCTGTTCCCCCCCACCGTCCCCCTCCCCGATACTTGGGAAACTGACCAAACACCACAGCAAATATGCAAATATACCAAAACTTCTAGACTGTTACTTAGATAATGCCTACATCCCCTTTCCCTGCTCATTCAACTTCAAACAGCTCTGTCAAATGCTACATACCACACCTTTAACACCTTCAGTAACCTTTTTAACACTTCTTTCTATCTTTCTTTTTACAGCCTGTACTTTCACCACAGTCTCAGTCAAGGGCCAACTTAATTCCATACCTTTTCCCTCCAAGATACTGAAACAGCATATCAATATAGCATATTTCATCCCATTTTCCTTCTTTCCTCCTTCTTCCACTCCAGATATTCCTATTCGAAGTGGCCAGCCTGGCCACACTTAAAACATCTTATGAAAGCCTGTCCCTGCCAGGATTCAGGCCACAACACAGGCAGCCTTCTTTGCCTGCCATTCCTTCATCTCTCTTCCTCTCCTTTCCATCCTGGCCCTGACTCCCCCTGAAGATTTTCCTCCTCTTTCTCCAACCCTCTGCCTCACTACCTGCTGCACTGTCAATACCATTAGTTTCGATCTCTTTTTTTTTCCTTCTTATCTCCCCTCCGGACACACACCTCCAGGGCCTCCCGCAGGAGGGCCCCCCAGTGACTGTTCACTACATCCCCCCACCTTCTGAAGCATTTTCTGTGTATCTTGCAAGGCTTTAATCACACAATGAACTTTCAAGAGTCCTTGGGATACCGGGTCCTCAGGTCTCATCCCCAAGTACTTTCTCATTCTGACCCCAAGTCTCTCATATGATTTCTGTGTTGCACACTATTATTATTCCAGCCGGGATTGGCAAGTGGGTATTTCTGCCATGCCGGTATTACCCCTGGTCCTGGAGGATGAGCTCTTTCCCATTCTTGTATAGCAGCTCTCCTCCTGATCATTCCCATTTCTTTCGCTGTAAACAACATACTTATAGACATAATTCCCTCCCCCAAGAGTATAAATCAGGTCGTAGGAACTGGTCTAATTGTTCAGCTAGGCTGTTGGGGTCCTCGAATAAAGAATTTCTCTCCTTCTTAAAAGTCCTAACCTCTCTGCTGGTAAGGAGGAGGGGGTAGTTTACCTAAGAGGATACACAGTTAGTGTGAGTACTGTTAGTATCAGGGAAGGCAAAATTCTCAATATATCTTCTACCTTGTTCTAATTCTTGCCAGAGCCTAGAGTACGATCCTTCTTTAGGGACAGTGTTAATTACAGTCCCTGTCTCCCTTCCTGGAGTGACTGCTGCTGCCACCAGTTCAATATTAAGATTATAGGGAGCATAACTTGGCTCCTTCTCTGAAAAAGGAATCTTATTGTTTACACATAAATTTAAAGCCTGAATTTTCATCAGACCCGTATTTTGGCCAAAATACTGCTGTTTCCTTAATTGGTTCTTTTGTCCAGACTGATACACAATATTTAACCTTTTTTTTTTTTTAATTATTTTTCTTTTACAATCCCTCTAATTTTGGGATTATGTTTCCAATTTCTTATCATTCTTCAGGAAGAACTATTAGTAGGCACTCCCCCAGGGATATCTCCCTGTCCCCTGGAACTCATATTTTCCCATTTTTCCTAACCCTCATCAGTATGTGCTACAGAAATTTCCCTTCTGCAGTGTACCACACATCAAGGTACTGAAAGATGGGGGTGTACCGCGAAGCACTTCCCCATGCCAGCGTTACCGCACACCAGATTCCCCTGGTGTAGTGCCAGCACTTCCCCGTGCAAGGGCTTACCATACACCAGATTGTGATAAATTAGTGGGGGTTTGTTCATTGTCTTTGAGGAATTTGGAGAATCTGTTGGGGAGAGAAGGTTGTAAAATTTAATGGCCTTGATAAGGGAGGAAGCAGGAGGGGGCGTTGGGTGAATATCCTTGAGTTAAACCAGACTCTGTGAAATTCCTTACCACAAGACATCCTTTTTGCTGCTTCACTACCCCCACCTGAACACGAAGCAGAGGAATAACGACCCCCCCTCTCAACAATAGACTGCACAGCCTCAGCCAGTTCAACAAGTCCTGATAAGCCGGAATTCAACTGCTATAAAACAGCAACACTGGAAAGGGAAGTTGGGTGCTGTTGCGGAGCGGAGACTCCCCAGCCGCCCAGCGCTGTTTTGCTTGTGTCTGCTTACTTGATTAATAAAATAATTTCAATAGACCAGTAAATTGTGTGGTCTAATTTATAACACAGATCACCCGACCCCCAAGGCAATACTTAATATTTCTTACCTTGGTCCGTGCACAGAGTTACCGGATCGATTCTTAAAAACCCGGAGTGCCTACCTTCTTCCTTTCCCCACTACTTCACGGATCCTGCCTCTTTAATCACTCTCGGGCCCTCTGTCAGCTTTCCGCAGAACCGCCACTGTTGATGCACAGGACTGCTGAAATCAGCGGGGCATGCCTTCCTGCTGCTGCGGCGGTGGGGCTCCCCAGTAGGTGACTGGATCCCAGACGAACCCCAAATCGTGAGAAACACTCCGTAGCCAATAACTTAGGCTCAGGTGAGGACCTCAGTGAAGTAGTAATTTATTCGCGATTGCAATGGCCGGCGCCCCACAAGCAGAAGAGGGCGCCTCTACTAGTTCCAAAACACAGTTTATATACCTTTTGATGGCAGGACCTTCCCCTGTTTCCCCACTGAGTGGGTAATCCAGGTTCACAATCTATCTGATGCTTCACAAACAATGCATGGCCTTCAGTCGCCGGCCTGTTAAATTTCAAATTTCTTTTGACATTTTTACTGCTTGAAGTGGTAATGTTTCTTCACTTATCTGACTTGACTTGACACCATGATTTTCACCTAATTGTCCTAAGGAGTCTGATTGTCTGCATTTCAGAGGTTGGACTCGATGATCTTGAGGTCTCTTCCAACCTAGAAATTCTGTGATTCTGTGATTCTGTGATTTTACAAGGTCGCCTGCTAAACTTTCTTATCACTGTAAGCATATCTCAATACCACATTCCTTCCCTCTAAACAATGTAACTCTGCAAAAACTACATTTCTATTCCCACATCATGGCTTGGCTCTGGACAGCGGTGGGCCCCTTTGGGGCCAGTGGAGATCGTCCTTTATCTGCAATGGGGAGGCTTCTGGATTTTTCTCACAGGGGCTGCCACTGCAGCACCCCCGCCCGAAGAACCTTACCATTGAACCCAATACACTAGGGTAGCTAGGTCATTACTGGCCTGTAAAGTATCAGGGATTAAATTAACTAATGAAACCCTAAAAAGTGATGGGGGCAGAAGGGGCTGGGATAACAGTGCCACTTTGGGGGGATACCAAGCTGAGACTAGGGAATAAAATGATCACAGGCCCTGGGAGCAAAGAGTGTTCTCAGGCCCTGGGAGCAAAGATATATTCACCTCTGACTGGAAAGATCCTGAAATGGGGGCGGAAGCAACAATACAGATGGACGGTTTTACCTCAGGGATTTACAGGGCCACCTATTTATTTGGGCAAGTTCTAGAACAGATTTTGGAGCAATTCCAACCTCCCGAGGAGGTGTTACTCTTACAAATATGTGGATGATCTTTTATTTGTCAGGACAGGAGAAAACAGCTGTGAAGGAAGCTACTAACAAGGTATTCGGCTTTCTGGGAAAGCAGGGCTTGGGAGTATTGAAAAATTACAATATGTAGAAAGAGAAGTCAAGTATATAAGGCATCTAATGTCTGAGGGAAAACAAAGAATAAATGCAGAGATGATTCAGGGAATTGTTGAAAACTAAGAAAGAACTAAAAGAAAGATTTTTTTTTTAAGGAATCAAGAGCCATGAAGTCTGAAGGAAAATGGATACTCCCTGAAAGGGAGAGAAATGCTGAATAAAGCACCAATGAGGCAAATATTAACTGTTTTACATCAAGAGAGTCATTGGGAGGTGCAAGCAATGTGTGATGTTGTGCTAAGAAAGTATGTCCGTGTAGGAATATACACTTTAGGGAAGCACATATGCAAAGGATGTACCATATGTCAAAGGGTAAATAAAAAGGTCATCTGTAACCCACCTAGAGGGGGATGGAAGCTTAGGGATTTGACCATTCCAAAGTATACAGGTAGACTTTACTGAGTTATTTGTTTGTTCTAATTGACCACATGACTGGATGGGTGTAAGCTTTACTGCAAGGGTTAAACCAGGCCCTAGAGATTGAGTGGGATTTTCACACCCCCAGCAGTAAATGAACCAGACATTAAAGAAGCAATTAACTAAATTAGTGTTAGAAACCCAACTTCCTTGGGTAAAATGATTACTCCTACAGGTTCAAACAGCACCAAGAAAGGATATAGGAATTTCACCATATGAGATGCTGTTCAGATTGCCCTATCTGGGCAGAAGGGATGAGATACCACAATTTGAAACAAGAGAGAATTTTCTTAAGAACTGTATTCTGGGGTTGTCCTCTTCTTTGTCATCTCTCAGGACCTGTGGGCTGTTGGCTCAAACCTCACCTTTGGAATTCCCCATTCACCACCATCACCCAGGAAAACGGGTCCTGATTCAAACCTGGAAAGAATCAACTCCGGACTGAATGGGAAAGACTATTACTAACCACTGAAACAGCCATAAGAACTGCGGAAAAAGGTTGGACTCACTATACTCGAGTGAAGGCATCCGTTGACCCTAGTACCTGGGAAGCTGTTCCTACAAAAGACTTGTTGGAAGTTGAAATCGAAGAGAAAAATCTCGTAGTGGACTCTGAGCAGGATAAAAGCTTACAATTGTAAACTAACCTTTTATTTTCACAGGTAACTAATGAGTATGGCTTGCGAGTGAGAGAAAGGACTGGCCTATAGCAAATCAAAGTGCTCCCAAGGGGTTTTTGTTCTAGTAGTACATATATCTTATTCTTTGTATTAATAATTATTTGGAAACCTAAGGGTTAAAAATAATGACAGGGAAAGTTCAACTATTAGTTTTGTTTCTAGTAATTGTATGCCTCAGAGAAGGCCTTGGTCAATTAGCAACTTGGAAAAGGCATGACCAGATAATAGTTAGACGGGATACCCCAGCAAAATATGGGTGACTGCAACAGAGGGTTATGTACCACAATCCCTCACGTTTGATGCTTGTGAGGTGTTAGCTTGTGGAGATTTAATTGCCGAACAACAACTGAGCAGAGGGAACAGATAACTAGGAGAGACTCAACAGCCAGATTGAGAATAGCTGTATGGAATTGTTATAAATGGCTCAGTCTTCAAAATAGGATTATAATCAGAGTTTACAATTTATTAAAGGAATAGAGGTAAGCAAACAGTGCTGGGTGCGCCGGGAGTCTCTGCTCCAACAAGACTCACACCAGTTACATCAAGCAGCTGATTTTAGCTAGTAACCTAATTATTCTATTAAATACATACATTGGGGTCCTATAGCCCCAGGATCTGTCTTCTGCCCACGTAGCTGGATCATAATAGGCAAACGCCTTCAATCAAGGGGTTGGGCCTGCTTTCAGGGTCGATTCAGGCTTGTGTTACCGTTCAGCCTGTCAGGGTGATCCAGCTCCTGGAAAACGAATCACAATTTTATATGGGTTTAAAAAAAGGTTCTTATGTTATTTTCTCAGGACAACCTGACCTTAGTGTGGGAGAAGCCCGGTCGAGGCCCTCTCACTCGGCAGTCAATACCCATAGGGGTTGCCTCCCTCGGTAGACCATGCACACCGCAGTGGAGGGTCCTGCCCCGGTCTTGCCTTCTCCCTTTCCTCCCTTTAGGCTTGTCCCCTTTATTTGGCGTCCTTAATTCATGCAGAGCCTCATTGCCAGAATATTAGTTCTTCCTTAGCTTGAGTTTCAGTTCCCCAGAAGCGGACTCAACCCTCCAAGTTTCAGTAGTTACCGGTCCTTTCATTCTGGATGCGTGGGTCCAACCCCTTTCTGCGGTTCTCACAGCTGTTTCAGTAGTCAGTAAAACAAGGTACAGTCCCTCCCCTCGGGGGTTCAATGATTCTTCCCTCCAGGTTTATTTATTAAGACCTTGTCTCCTGGTTGTATCTTATGAATAGCAAATCCTAAAGGTGGTATTTGAGCCATCATTACAATTTCTCTTAGCTCTTTTAATCTCTATCCAATAGTAATTATATATTTCTGGATGCTACGATCCTCAACTACATTGTTCCCTAGAGGCATCCCTTGAGAATAAGGCATATCATATAACATTTCATATGGTGATAATCCAGTCTCACTGTATGGTTCACTTCTTATGTTTAAAAGTGCCAATGGTAAGCATTTCGTTCAGGGCATTTGTGTCTCGATCATTAATTTAGCCAATTGTTGTTTTATTGTTTGATTCAGTCTTTCTACTTTCCCTGAGCTTTGTGACATATTATTTGACATAATATTTTTTTATTTATTTGACATAATAATTTTTTATTATTTGACATAATAATTTTATTATTTTAGAAGTAAAGTGTGTGCCCTGGTCAGAATCAATGTATTGGATTATCCCATATCTAGGTATCAGGTGTTCTAATAGATTTTTTACCACCATTTGTGCTGTAGCTTGTGCTACGGGATAAGCTTCTACCCATTGTGTTAAATGATCCACTATTACCAATAGATATTTTATCCTCTCTACTTTGGGCAATTCAGTGAAACCAACTTGTACTTTCTCAAAAGGCCTATAAGCTGTTTTGTTTTGTTTCTCCCTCCTGTGGCTGCTTGTTGAAACACTTTCTTTTTTATCTTCTGACAAGTTAAGCAATGGTTATGTAATTTGCTTTGCTATTTCAAAAAAAACCAACAGCAATGCAACCAAATTGTTTTAGTAAATGATCACTTAACACCTTTGTACCCCAATGTGTTTGTGCATGCAAACGTCCCAATATTTGCTTCTCATAAGCTTTTGGCAATATCTCTCGCCTGTCTGGCAGTGTCCATTTTCCTTGTTCTAACTTAGACCCTATTTTCTCCAGTTTCATTTGTTTATTTTGTTTTCCGTTGCATTTCAAAGTCGGTCCAAAAATTCCATAGGGGTTTCTTTTGGACCTTGTTGAAACAGATTCTCAATTCCCAGTTTTACCAGATTTTGGTATTTATCGTCCATTATTTCCGGGGTAATTATGGTCTCAGTGGGAGGTCTGTCAGGGGAATTAAATCGTCAACAGTACCCTGAGCCGTCCCATTGGCAATCTGAGCTCACTCATAAACTCAGGTTGTTTTAAGAGTTAGCTGCTTTTCTATTTCCATTACAATTCTCTCGGACCCCTCATGGTCCCTCTGCCCCAAAGGGCTCACACCCGTGATTTTGAGATCTCAGCCTCGGGTTGAGGCAGCACTATTAACATTCCTACATCCTCTTTTCCTGCTCATTCAACTTCAAACAGCTTTGTCAAATACCACATGCCACACCTTTAACACCTTCAGCAACCCTTTTAACACTTCCTTTATCTTTCTCCAGCCTGTACTATTCTAATGCCACCACCAAAGGCACAGTCAGGGTCCAATTTAATTCCACTCCTTTTCCCTCTAAGATGCTGAAACAACATCTCAGTATAATACATTTAATCCTATTTTCTTTCTCTCCTCAAAAACAACATTAATTGCAAGATAGTGTTATAGTCGATTGATCCATAAAGTGGCCATTTAGCTTATATAGTGGCCACCTTTGATTGCAATACTTAGTGAAAGTCCTCTTGCTTTCTGTGCCCCTAGTTCTTCGAATGTGCCAATATGCACCCAAGGAGGCTTTCTTTAAAACGTCTTTGTTTTGGATATTACCCATTTCCTTGATTTCCCATTCCCTTTTATTTATTTATTTATTTATTTATTTATTTATTACTATTCCTTACTAGTTACTGTCCCTTGTTTCAATTTCTACACAGACCTTTTTATTGCAGGTTTTTACTATCTTTTCCTAATCTTCTTCCCCAATGTCCCAATTCTCTGGGATTAAACTCTTCTTCCCACATACAAACTTTACTATTTCAGATTCTTAATGAGCCCCATTCCAATCACAAATCCTCGGGACTTCGGGAAAACACCTGAAGCACACAGACTTCCGTCTTCTAGACAATCATTACCACCTTTTCCACAAAATTCAAAAGGACCAAATTTCAAGCCAAATGCCAATTTTTCTCATGCACTTTGTTAGTAAGCTCATACAAAACAAGGAATCACTCCTGTGTATCCGTCAATATGGGGGTTTAAAAAGGTATTGACGCCTAAATAAATTCGCTCTCCCCCTTCTTAACTAATTCCCAGGTCTCAATCCCAAACCACCAAAGAAATGACTCTCTCCGTTCTACAGCTTTGATAATCAATCAGCCCCCTTCCCCCCCCCCGCCAGTACTTGGGAAACTGACCAAACACTGCAGCAAATACACCAACACTTCTCAACTGTTAGTTACTTAGATAATGCTCCTGCCTTTTTTTCTTGTCACATTTGTGGGAATAGAAATGTTGTTTTTGCAGAGTTACATTGTTTAGAAGGAGGAAATGTGGTACTGAGATATGCTTACAGTGATAAGAAAGTTTAGCAGGCGACCTTGTAAAATGCAGACAATCAGACTCCTTAGGACAATTAGGTGAAAATCACAGTGTCAAGTCAAGTCAGATAAGTGAAGAAACATTACCACTTCAAGCAGTAAAAATGTCAAAAGAAATTTGAAATTTAACAGGCCGGCGACTGAAGGCCATGCATTGTTTGTGAAGCATCAGATAGATTGTGAATCTGGATTACCCACTCAGTGGGGAAACAGGGGAGGGTCCTGCCATCAAAAGGTATATAAATTGTGTTTTGGAACTAGTAGATGCGCTCTCTCCTGCTTGTGGGGCGCCCGCCATTGCAATCGCGAATAAATTACTACTTCACTGAGATCCTCGCCTGAGCCTAAGTTATTGGCTACGGAGTGTTTCTCACAATTTGGGGGCTCGTCCGGGATCCAGTCACCTACTGAGGAGCCCCACCGCCGCAGCAGCAGGAAGGCATGCCCCGCTGATTTCAGCGGTCCTGTGCATCGACGGTGGCGGTTCTGCGGAAAGCTGACAGAGGGCCCGAGACTGGTTAAAGAGGCAGGATCCGTGAAGTAGTGGGGAAAGGAAGAAGGTAGGCACTCCAGGTTTTTAAGAATCGATCCGGTAACTCTGTGCACAGACCAAGGTAAGAAATATTAAGTATTGCCTTGGGGGTCGGGTGATCTGGTGTATGGTAAGCCCTTGCACGGGGAAGTGCTGGCACTACACCAGGGGAATCTGGTGTACGGTAATCCTTGCACGGGGAAGTGCTTGGAAGTACACCAGGGAATCTGGTAAACTCAGGTGTGCGGTAACGCTGGCACGGGGAAGTGCTTGGCGGTACACCCCCATCTTTCAGTACGTTGGTGTGTGGTACACTGCAGAAGGGAAAATTCTGTAGCACATACTGGCGAGGGTTAGGAAAAATGGAAAAATATGAGTTCCAGGGGACAGGGAGATATCCCTGGGGGAGTGCCTACTAATAGTTCTTCCTGAAGAATGATAAGAAATTGGAAACATAATCCCAAAATTAGAGGGATTGTAAAAGAAAAATAATTAAAAAAAAAAAAAAAAGGTTAAATATTGTGTATCAGTCTGGACAAAAGAACCAATTAAGGAAACAGCAGTATTTTGGCCAAAACACGGGTCTGATGAAAATTCAGGCTTTAAATTTATGTGTAAACAATAAGATTCCTTTTTCAGAGAAGGAGCCAAGTTATGCTCCCTATAATCTTAATATTGAACTGGTGGCAGCAGCAGTCACTCCAGGAAGGGAGACAGGGACTGTAATTAACACTGTCCCTAAAGAAGGATCGTACTCTAGGCTCTGGCAAGAATTAGAACAAGGTAGAAGATATGTTGAGAATTTTGCCTTCCCTGATACTAACAGTACTCACACTAACTGTGTATCCTCTTAGGTGAACTACCCCCTCCTCCTTACCAGCAGAGAGGTTAGGACTTTTAAGAAGGAGAGGAAGTCTTTATTCAAGGACCCCAACAGCCTAGCTGAACAATTAGACCAGTTCCTACGACCTGATTTATACTCTTGGGGGAGGGAATTATGTCTATAAGTATGTTGTTTACAGCGAAAGAAATGGGAATGATCAGGAGGAGAGCTGCTATACAAGAATGGGAAAGAGCTCATCCTCCAGGACCAGGGGTAATACCGGCATGGCAGAAATACCCACTTGCCAATCCCGGCTGGAATAATAATAGTGTGCAACACAGAAATCATATGAGAGACTTGGGGTCAGAATGAGAAAGTACTTGGGGATGAGACCTGAGGACCCAGTATCCCAAGGGCTCTTGAAAGTTCATTGTGTGATTAAAGCCTGGCAAAATACGCAGAAAATGCTTCAGAAGGTGGGGGAATGTAGTGAACAGTCACTGGGGGACCCTCCTGCGGGAGGCCCTGGAGGGGTGTGTCTGGAGGGGAGATAAGAAGGAAAAAAAAAAAAAAAAAAAGAGAGATCGAAACTAATGGTATTGACAGTGCAGCAGGTAGTGAGGCAGAGGGTTGGAGAAAGATGAAGAAAATCTTCAGGGGGAGTCAGGGCCAGGATGGAAAGGAGAGGAAGAGAGATGAAGGAATGGCAGGCAAAGAAGGCTGCCTGTGTTGTGGCCTGAATCCTGGCAGGGACAGGCTTTCATAAGATGTTTTAAGTGTGGCCAGGCTGGCCACTTCGAATAGGAATATCTGGAGTGGAAGAAGGAGGAAAGAAGGAAAATGGGATGAAATATGCTATATTGATATGTTGTTTCAGTATCTTGGAGGGAAAAGGTATGGAATTAAGTTGGACCCTGAGCCTTTGGTGCTGGTATTAGAAAAGTACAGGCTAGAAAAAGATAAAGAAAGTGTTAAAAGGGTTGCTGAAGGTGTTAAAGGTGTGGCATGTAGTATTTAACAGAGCTGTTTGAAGTTGAATGAGCAGGGAAAGGAGATGTAGGCATTATCTAAGTAACAGTCTAGAAGTTTTGGTATATTTGCATATTTGCTGTGGTGTTTGTTCAGTTTCCCAAGCACCGGGGAGGGGGGAACAGCCTGCTCCACCAGGGGCCTCTCCAGCGGCCGCAGGGGGGCTTCGGCTCCAGCGCCTGGAGCGCCTCCTCCCCCTCCTTCTGCACTGACTTTGGTGTCTGCGGGGAGGTTTCTCCCTCTCCCAACTGCTGTTGAGCAGCAGGTTTTTGTTTGTTTCTTTGTTTGTTTGTTTTCGTGGATGTGCTGTCACAGAGGCACGGACTGTGTTGCTCATGGCTTGGCTCTGGGCAGCAGTGGGCCCCTTTGGGGCCAGATGAAATTGTCCCTTATCTGCCACGGGGAGGCTTCTGGGTTTTTCTCACGGGGGCTGCCACTGCAGTTTCCCACCCCCCTACTCACAGCCCCCGAACCTTGCCATCAAACCCAATACACTGGGGAACAGCTAGGTCATTACTGACCTGTAAAGTATCAGGGATTAAATTAACTAATGAAACCCTAAAAAGTGATGGGGGTAGAAGGGGCTGGGATAACAGTGCCACTTTGGGGGGGATACCAAGCTGAGACTAGGGGATAAAATGATCACTGGGTAATTATTGTATGTACCCAAGGCAAGGACTAATTTGTTGGGAAGGGATTTGATGATGAAATTGGGCATTCAACTAGTAAATTGTTAGACTGGAATAACAGTGTTATTAATGGAGTGCTCTCTGGCCCTGAGAGCAAACGTATATTCACCTCTGACTGGAAAGACCCTGAAATGGGGGCGGAAGCAACAATATAGGTGGACAATTTTACCTCAGGGGTTTACAGGGACACCTATCTATTTGGGTAAGTTCTAAAAGAAAAAGATTTTGGAGCAATTCCAACCTCCCAAGAAGGTATTAATGTTAACAAATATGTGGATCATTTTCTATTGTCAGGACAGGAGAAAAGAGTTGTGAAGAAAGCTACTAACAAACTATTCAACTTTCTGGGAAAGCAGAGCTTGGGAGTATTGAAAACAAATAAATAATAAATTACAATATGGAGAAAGAGAAGTCAGGTATTTAAGGCATCTAATGTCTGAGAGAAAATGAAGAATAAATCCAGAGAGAGTTCAGGGAATTATTGAAAATTAAGAAAGAACTAAAAAGTTTTAAAAGAATGATTTTTTAAGGAATCAGGAGCCATGAAGTCTGAAGGAAAACGGATACTCCCTGATGGGAGAGAAATGCTTAATAAAGTGATAATGAGGCAAATATTAACTGTTTTACATCAGAAGAGTCATTGGGAGGTGCAAGCAATGTGTGATGTTGTGCTAAGAAAGTATGTCTGTGTAGGAATATACACTTT
The DNA here is from genome assembly GCF_964211825.1 of Aythya ferina. Taxonomy (NCBI): domain Eukaryota; kingdom Metazoa; phylum Chordata; class Aves; order Anseriformes; family Anatidae; genus Aythya; species Aythya ferina. Next base: position 11,016,650 of record NC_140313.1, read on the forward strand.
AGGGAAGCACATATGTAGAGGATGTACCATATGTCAAAAGGTAAATAAAAAGGTGTTCTGTAACCCATCTAGAGGGGGACGGGAGCCAGGGGTTTGACCTTTCCAAAGTATACAGGTAAACTTTACTGAGTTACTTGTTTGTCCTAATTGACCACGTGACTAGATGGGTGTAAGCTTTACTGAAAGGGTTAAAGCAGGCCTTAGAGATTGAGTGGGATTTTCACAGCCCCTGGCACCCTTCCTCTTCTGGGAAGGTGGAGCGAATGAATCAGACATTAAAGAAGCAATTAACTAAACTAGTGTTAGAAACCCAACTTCCTTGGGTAAAATGCTTACTCCTACAGGTTTAAACAGCACCAAGAAAGGATATAGGAATTTCACCATATGAGATGCTGTTCAGATTGCCCTATCTGGGCAGAAGGGATGAGATACCACAATTCAAAATAAGAGAGTTTTCTTAAGAACTGTATTCTGGGGTTGTCCTCTTCTTTGTCATCTCTCAGGACCTGTGGGTTGTTGGCTCAAACCCCACCTTTGGAATTCCCCATTCACCACCATCACCCAGGAAACCGGGTCCTGATTCGGACCTGGAAAGAGTCAACTCCGGCCTGAATGGGAAGGACAATTACTGACCACTGAAACAGCCGTAAGAACTGCGGAAAAAGGTTGGACTCACTATACTCGAGTGAAGGCATCCGTCGACCCTAGTACCTGGGAAGCTGTTCCTACAGAAGACTTGTTGGAAGTTGAAATTGAAGAGAGAAATCTCATAGTGGACTCTGAGCAGGATAAGAGCTTACAATTGTAAACTAACCTTTTATTTTCACAGGTAACTAACGAGTGTGACTTGTGATTGAGAGAAAGGACAGACCTATAGCGAATTGCAGTGCTCCCAAGGGGGGGTTGTTATAGTAGTAGTGTACATCTTATTTTTTTGTATCAATAATTATTTGGAAACCTAAGGTTTAAAAATAATGACAGGGAAAAATCGATTACTAATTTTGTTTTTAGTGATTCTAGGCCTCAGAGAAGGCCTCGGTCAATTGGTAACTTGGGAAAGGCATGACCAGATAATAGCAAAAACAGGATACCCCATCAAAATATGGGTGACTGTGACAGAGGGTTATGTACCACAAGCCGTCACGTTTGATGCTTGTGAGGTGTTAGCTTGTGGAGATTTAAATGCCCAATGACAAGTGAGCAGAGAGAACAAATAACTGGGAGAGACCCAACAGCCAGATTGAGAATAGCTGTATGGAAACAATCCTCTATTGCCATCAGAGAAAGGGAGAAACTCAAGGAGAAAACAGGAGAGAAAACAGGAGGCCCTCTGAAATGTGGCAGTTCAAACATTTGAGATTCAAACAGGGTATGGGGATGTGAATGCCTGGATAGAATGGGTCAAATATACTGTCCAGAGTCTCAACCGTAGCTACTGCTATGCTTGTGCCTCGGGATGACCGATTGCCCAGATAGTGCCCTTCCCATGGGGGTGGACCAAAGACTCCCAAGGGATGCGATGTATGATTGCATTGTACCAAGAAAAGACTGCCTGGGGAAATGAGGCCTGTAAGTCTCTCTTTGCTGTTTCTTGCATGATAACAATATCACAGTTCCCCCTGCATTCTCTACAGTTATAGGTAACCATACAGCTTGCCTCTCACGGCAGGGTGTGAGTGCTACCTGGCATCTGGGAGAATTTGCCTTGTGCTACCAAGGACTTGATGGGAAACTGCTCAAGACTAGAGATCCCCAGGGCAGATCTCTGGTGGTATGGTGGAGGGAAGATCTTACGGTCCACCCTGCCATCTAATTGGGAAGGCACTTGTGCACTTGTTCAATCAGCTATACCCTTCACCCTGGCATTTGAAAGAGAAACATCACAAATACCCAGAAGAAGTAAAGGAGGCTTAGGAGTATCTTTTGATGATAGAGTATACATAGATTCTATTGGGGTACCTAGAGGAGTTCCGGATGAACATAAAGCCAGAAATTAAATTGCTGCAGGGTTTGAGTTACTGTTCTGGTGGGTAACAATCAATAAAAATGTGGATTGGATTAATTATTTCTATTATAATCAGCAGAGATTCATTAATTATACCAAGGATGCGATGAGAGGAATTGCTGAACAACTAGATGCCATCAGCAAAATGGCTTGGGAAAACAGGATAGCATTAGATATGATGCTCGTGGAGAAGGGTGGTGTATGCGTGATGCTGGGCAACCGTCGTACTTTTATCCGTAACAATACTGCCCCGGATGGCACAGTAACAAGAGCATTGCAAGGGCTTACCACTCTTGCCAATGAATTGGCAGAAAATTCGGGAGCAGACACTTCCATCACAGGATGGTTGAAATCTTGGTTTGGTAAATGGAAAGGGATGGTAATGTCCATATTTACATCCTCAATTATAGTAGCAGGAGTTTTGACAGCTATTGGCTGTTGCATTATCCCCTGTGTAAGGGGACTTGTCCAGCGGTTAATTGAAACCACATTATTGAAACAAATGACCATAGATCCACCACCCTACTCAGATAAAATGATATTAGAGGAAATGGAGAGCAAAGAAAGTGAAGAAGAGGAAGATATTTACCAAATTACACTTAAAATAAATAAATAAATAAAAATAAAAAGAGTTTTTGCAAAAATCAACAGTTTATAAAAAAAGAAAAGGGGGGAATTGTGGGAATAGAAATGTTGTTTTTGCAGAGTTACATTGTTTAGAAGGAGGAAATGTGGTACTGAGATATGCTTACAGTGATAAGAAAGTTTAGCAGGCGACCTTGTAAAATGCAGACAATCAGACTCCTTAGGACAATTAGGTGAAAATCACAGTGTCAAGTCAAGTCAGATAAGTGAAGAAACATTACCACTTCAAGCAGTAAAAATGTCAAAAAAAATTTGAAATTTAACAGGCCGGCGACTGAAGGCCATGCATTGTTTGTGAAGCATCAGATAGATTGTGAATCTGGATTACCCACTCAGTGGGGAAACAGGGGAGGGTCCTGCCATCATGTACTGGGTCTGGCTGGAATGTTAACTTTCCCGGCAGCAGCCCATTCAGTGCCGTACTCTGTACTTGTAGCTGGAACAGCAGTGTTATCACACCAGTGTTGTGTCTACTGCTGAGCAGCAGTGGCACAGCATTGGGCCTTTCTCTAACCCTCCTAGGGGGTGGGCAAAAAAGTGAGGAGAGAAACATTACTAGGGCAGCTGACCTAAACCAATCAAAGGGATATTCCATACCATGTGGTGTCACACTCAGCAATAAAAGGTGGAAACAGGAAGAAGAGGGGAGGGGTGGGCTCTCGTTGAGAAGACGTCGGTCCTCCTCGCGAACACCGGCTGCGTGCGTTGAGGCCTTGCTTCAAGGACGTGGTCAATCATCGCTCATTTGTGGGAAGTAGAGAGTAATTTCTTTCCTCTGCACTTCCATATAGCTTTCATTTATTTTGTTTGTTTGTTTTCCTCCCTTTTTCCCCTTTTCCCTTTTACTTCCCCTTAGTTAAATTGTTTAGTTCATGGTAGTCTTTATTTAATTATTATAATTATTTCCCTTTAATTAAATTATCCTTATCTCAACCCGTGAGTTGTTCTTTGCTTTACTTCTCCCCCTCCTCATCTAAAGGAGGGGGAGTGAGAGAGCGGTTGTGGGGTTTAGCTGCCCAGCACGGTAAAACCACCACAGTCCTTTTTGGCGCCCAACGTGGGGCTCGAAGGGTTGAGATAACAATAGAATTGATTAAACGCATACAACTAACACACTTGCTTGCTAGTAACCATGTACATTGTCCTGTTAATAATAGCTTTGTTCATATGTCATGCAATCCGTGTCATATTCTCCTTTCTCCTATATATCCGATCTGACAAAGTGCTACAATCTGTGTTCACTTTTTTTAATTCGCTGTGCTGCCAAGCACTGACCTTGGGTTTAATCTGGAATTCAGGCTCTGCGCTGGTATCATTTGGGTCCCATGGAAACTATCTTCCAGAGAATATTCAGAACTACACTGCCTTCCTTTTCTCATCTGGACACCAGTTTATTAATAATATCAGGAATGGTACCTTTCCCTTCTTTCACAGTGGGCTAATTACAACAGTTTGGGAGTATTTTGAAGATCCATCTGTAACCCATGTATTGCTATTTCTAATTCTGAATAACAGGTTTCATTTTCTCTCTAAGATTAGTCGATTGTTTAGAAAACTTATTTGGGAATCTGTCCCAAAACAGTCTTGTGGTGAGTGGCACGGTGTGTGGGATGATGTTAGCAGATACCTGTCACGAGTGTCTCCTCCAATAGTTTTGAACTTCACCCCTGAGCAAGTGCTAAATCCTAAAAACTTGGTAGAATGTTTGAGAGTTGTATGTCCTGACCCTGATAATGCCGGAGAACAACAGCTTGCAGCATTGTGCTGGGTCCTGGTTTATTCCTATCAAACACTGTTTAACATCATCCATCAATTTGAAGAGCGGGAGGAAGTCTCTGAATCTGATGACCAAGTAACACATGCTGTGGCTGACCCAGAGGACCAACCAACTATGGTATCAGTCGCCCCCATAGTCAAGTCAAAACAATGGAAACGGAGGTCAGCTCGTTTAGTAAGGGAAGAAGGCTCTCCTAAGAAGGAGGGAGAAGGGGAATTGGCAGGCACCTCTAAAGCAGAGCCGTCACAAAAACAGCAGGAAGACGAGACGGAAATCATAAAGGAATCAGAAATCACTCGATCCTTATCCCTGAGTGAGATGCGAGAAATACGAAAGGATTATGGTCGACGCCCAGGTGAACACATCCTCACTTGGCTGCTCCGATGCTGGGATGCTGGGGCCAGTAGCCTACAATTAGAAGGCAATGAAGCCAAGCAGCTGGGATCCCTCTCTAGAGAAAGGGTAATCGACAAAGTAATCGGGAGAGGAGCACAGGCCCTCAGCCTCTGGAGACGACTCCTGGCAGCTATCAAAGAAAGATATCCCCATAAGGAAGATATTGTATATCACATAGGCAAGTGGACCACTGTGGATAAAGGTCTCCAACATCTGCGGGAATTAGCTGTGCGGGAGATGATTTATAGTGATTTGGACAATGCCCAGACACCTCAAGACCCCGATGAAGTCCAGTGCACAACATCCATGTGGCGTAAATTTGTGCGGAGTGCACCATCAGCACATGCCAGTACCCTGGCAGCAATTCACTGGGATGAGGGGATGGGACCAACAATGTATGATGTCTCCTGCCAGCTTCAAAAATATGAAGACAATCTCTCTGCTCCGCTACAGTCCTGTGTCTCAGCTGTGGAGAAATTGTCTAAAGGACTTGACAAGCTCGTGGAGAAAGTATATTCCCCCTCATCTAGACAGAGTGATACTTCAGCCACTAAGAATCAGCATTCGCCTGCTCAAGAGAGAGAGTACCCAAGACGTACACCACGTGGCACCTTGTGGTTTTATTTGCGTGACCATGGGGAAGATATGAGGAAATGGGATGGTGTACCTACTTCAACCCTAGCTGCTCGGGTACGTGAACTGAAAGGAAATACAGCAGCAAGAAGAGGGGCTCCTAAGAGAAATGCTGCTCCAGTTTCTATTGGGCAGTACCCCAGAGGCAGTAGAAGAGCTGATGTTATTCTTGACCATGATGAAGGGACCTCTACCTCTCATTTGCAAGAATTAAGTGGCAGACACTCCAACCAGGACTAGAGGGGCCCTGCCTCTGGCCAGGTAGAGGAGAGGGATAACCGGATTTATTGGACTGTGTGGATCCGATGGCCTGGAACATCAGAACCACAGGTATACAAAGCTCTAGTGGACACTGGCACACAATGTACCTTAATGCCATCAGGCTACCAAGGGACAGAACTCACCTGTATCTCTGGAGTGACAGGGGGATCCCAACAACTATCTGTACTGGAAGCTGAAGTGAGTCTAACTGGGAATGAGTGGCAAAAGCATCCCATTGTGACTGGCCCAGAGGCTCCGTGTATCCTTGGCATAGACTATCTCAAGAGAGGGTACTTCAAGGATCCAAAAGGATACCGGTGGGCTTTTGGCATAGCTGCTTTGAGCACAGAGAAGATTAGGCAGCTGTCTACCCTGCCTGGCCTTTCAGAAGACCCTTCTGTTGTAGGATTGCTGAAGGTTGAAGAACAACAGGTACCAATTGCTACCACAACAGTGCACCGACGGCAATATCGCACCAACCGAGACTCCCTGATTCCCATCCATGAGTTGGTTCACCGACTGGAGAGTCAGGGAGTAATCAGCAAGACTCGCTCACCCTTTAATAGTCCTATATGGCCAGTACGAAAGTCTAATGGCGAGTGGAGGCTAACAGTGGACTATCGAGGCCTGAATGAAGTCACACCACCACTGAGTGCTGCAGTGCCGGACATGCTAGAACTCCAGTACGAACTAGAGTCAAAGGCGGCCAAGTGGTATGCCACAATTGATATCGCTAATGCATTTTTCTCCATCCCTTTAGCAGCAGCATGCAGGCCGCAGTTTGCTTTCACTTGGAGGGGCATCCAATACACCTGGAATCGGCTGCCCCAGGGGTGGAAACACAGCCCTACCATTTGCCATGGACTGATCCAGTCTGCACTGGAGCAAGGGGGAGCTCCTGAGCACCTTCAGTACATTGACGACATCCTCGTGTGGGGCAACACAGCAGAAGAAGTTTTTGAGAAAGGGAAGAAAATAATCCAAATTCTCCTGAAAGCTGGTTTTGCCATTAAAAAAAGCAAGGTCAAGGGGCCTACACAGGAAATTCAGTTCCTGGGGGTAAAATGGCAGGATGGACGTCGCCATATTCCAATGGATGTGATCAATAAAATAACAGCAATGTCTCCGCCAACTAGCAAAAAGGAAATGCAAGCTTTCCTAGGCCTCGTGGGATTCTGGAGAATGCATGTGCCAGGCTATAGTCAGCTTGTGAGTCCTCTATATCGAGTGACTCGAAAGAGAAACTATTTTGAGTGGGGCCCTGAGCAACAACAGGCATTTGAACAAATCAAACAAGAAATAGCTCGTGCAGTAGCCCTTGGGCCTGTCCGTACTGGACCAGCTGTGCAAAATATACTGTACACTGCAGCTGGGGAGCATGGGCTCACCTGGAGCCTTTGGCAGAAAACCCCAGAAGAAACTCGAGGTCGACCTCTGGGCTTCTGGAGTCGGGGCTATCGAGGATCAGAAGCCAATTACACCCCAACTGAAAAAGAAATACTCACAGCATATGAGGGTGTTCGAGCTGCTTCAGAAGTTGTGGGTACAGAGGCACAGCTCCTCTTGGCACCGCGGCTACCTGTGTTACACTGGATGTTCAAAGAGAAAATTCCCACTACACACCATGCAACTGATGCTACATGGAGTAAGTGGATAGCGTTAATTACACAGCGGGCTCGAATGGGAAAACCCAATCGCCCAGGAATCCTGGAAGAGATTATGGACTGGCCGGAAGGCAGAGATTTCGGAGTGCCAACAGAAGAGGTAACCCGTGCTGAAGAGGCACCACCATACAATGAGTTGCCAGAAGACAGAAAGCAGTATGCGTTGTTTACTGACGGATCCTGCCGTGTGATAGGGAGCCATCGGAAATGGAAAGCTGCTGTGTGGAATCCCATACGACGAGTTGTGGAAGCCATGGAAGGGGAAGGTGAGTCGAGTCAGTATGCAGAAGTAAAAGCCATACAACTAGCCCTAGATATCGCCGAAAGAGAAAATTGGCCAGTATTGTATCTTTATACTGACTCATGGATGGTGGCAAATGCTCTGTGGGGGTGGCTGCAGCAATGGAAAGAGAGCAACTGGCAGCGCAGAGGTAAGCCTATCTGGGCTGCTACCCTGTGGCAAGATATTGCTGCCCGGGTAGAAAACCTGGATGTTAAAGTACGTCATGTAGATGCCCACATGCCCAAGAGTCGCACTACTGAAGAACATCAGAACAACAAAGAAGTGGATCGAGCTTCGAAAATTGAAGTGGCTCAGGTCGACCTAGACTGGGAACGTAAGGGTGAGCTGTTTGTAGCTCGATGGGCCCATGAAACATCAGGACATCTGGGGAGAGATGCCACTTACAGATGGGCTCGTGATCGAGGGGTGGACTTGACCATTGAGGCCATCACACAGGTTACCCATGAGTGTGAGACCTGTGCTGCAATCAAGAAAGCCATGAAGGTAAAATCTCCCTGGAACAGGGGGAGATGGTTAGGGTTTCAATATGGTGAGGCCTGGCAAATTGACTATATCGGACCACTCCCAAAAACTCGCCAAGGCAAACAGTACATACTCACCATGGTAGAAGCAACTACTGGGTGGCTGGAACCATGCCACAGCCCGAAACACTATCTTGGGCAAGAGAAGCCCAAGAGCAAGAGAAGCAACTACTGGGTGGCTGGAACCATGCCACAGCCCGAAACACTATCTTGGGCCTGGAAAGACAAGTATTGTGGCGTCATGGTACACCAGAGAGAATTGAGTCTGACAATGGGAGTCATTTCCAAAACAATCTTGTTACCTCCTGGGCAAAGAGGCATGGTATTGAGTGGGTGTACCACATCCCTTATCACCCACAAGCCTCTGGGAAGGTTGAGAGGTACAATGGACTGTTAAAGACTATGTTACGAGCATTAGGTGCTGGGACGTGGAAACAATGGGACACAAATCTACCAGAAGCCACTTGGCTAGTTAACAATAGGGGGTCTGACAGCCGTGCTGGTCCTGCCGAAACAAAACCCCTACACACTGTGAAAGGAGCTAAGGTTCCCGTAGTGCATATAGGAAGGTGGATGGGGAAGGCAGTGTGGGTTGCTCCTGCCTCGGGAAAAGGCAAACCCACTCGTGGGATTGTCTTCGCCCAAGGACCAGGGTATACCTGGTGGGTCATGCAAAAGAATGGGGATATCAAGTGTGTGCCTCAAGGAGATTTGACATTGAGAGAAAACTAATCTATAATCTAAATTATATGTTGTAGGAAGATGCTGTAGGATCAATGACAGGTCAACTTTGCAAGGAGCCGGGCAGTGCAACAAGGACTTGAGCTAAGCTGGTGCTGGTGTCCAGACATCCAATTCCGCCTGCCTTGAGTGGCCACTTTGGCAGATGAAGACCTAATCATCAACAGTTCTTATGCACATTTTCCAAGAAAGACCTATGGAATGAAAAGATACACCTGCCTATTAATCCTGTCCTGTTAAATCCTTGTCCTGTTAAAGGACAAGGGATAATGATGAGAATGCTTGTATGCTAAAGTATGGGGATCTGAGTGTGACACAAATGTTATGGAATAAGGGGTGGAGGTTGTACTGGGTCTGGCTGGAATGTTAACTTTCCCGGCAGCAGCCCATACAGTGCCGTACTCTGTACTTGTAGCTGGAACAGCAGTGTTATCACACCAGTGTTGTGTCTACTGCTGAGCAGCAGTGGAACAGCATTGGGCCTTTCTCTAACCCTCCTAGGGGGTGGGCAAAAAAGTGAGGAGAGAAACATCACTAGGGCAGCTGACCTAAACCAATCAAAGGGATATTCCATACCATGTGGTGTCACACTCAGCAATAAAAGGTGGAAACAGGAAGAAGAGGGGAGGGGTGGGCTCTCGTTGAGAAGACGTCGGTCCTCCTCACGAACACCGGCTGCGTGCGTTGAGGCCTTGCTTCAAGGACGTGGTCAATCATCGCTCATTTGTGGGAAGTAGAGAGTAATTTCTTTCCTCTGCACTTCCATATAGCTTTCATTTATTTTGTTTGTTTGTTTTCCTCCCTTTTTCCCCTTTTCCCTTTTACTTCCCCTTAGTTAAATTGTTTAGTTCATGGTAGTCTTTATTTAATTATTATAATTATTTCCCTTTAATTAAATTATCCTTATCTCAACCCGTGAGTTGTTCTTTGCTTTACTTCTCCCCCTCCTCATCTAAAGGAGGGGGAGTGAGAGAGCGGTTGTGGGGTTTAGCTGCCCAGCACGGTAAAACCACCACAATAGGAAGAACTTTGAGTACTACTAATAAAAAGACCCCTTTGGGTTGTATCTTGGCCCATTGGAAGGACATCGGTGGGCCACATGGAAGAAATGTTAATTGTAAGACCATAACTAAGTATTGTAACCAATGGTGGACTTAATAGAGAGAAGAAAAAAAAATCAGGATCCAGACTGGGGAAACATTGATCTAATGTTGGGGGAGATGTTGGAAACAGAAAAGCAGCTAATTCTTAAAACAGTCTGAATTCATGTGCAAGTTCATCTTGCCAATGGGACCACTCAGGGAACTGTAGATGATTGCATTCCCCTGACCGACCCCCACTGAGACCCTAATCACCCCAGAAATTATGAACAGTTATGTAAATACCGAAATCAGATTAAATTGGGAATTGAGAACATGGTTCCAAAAGCTATAAATCATTCAACCCTGTGTAGTATCCAGCAAGATCTGAAAGAAACCCCTGCGGAATTTTTGCCCAACTTTGAAATGCAATGAGAAAATATACCAATCTGGACCCGGCTTCGGAAGACAAACAGAGGCAATTGGCTAGCCTCTTTCTAGGGTAATCGGCCCCTGATATCAGAAAGAAATTACAGAAATTGGAGGGACAAGACTTGGGAGACCCAGAAAAGTTGTTGAATGAAGCGTGTAAAGTATTTAGGAATAGGGAAGACGCGAAGGACAGAAGTTATCTAAGGTGATAGCCATAGCAAACAGTGGCTGCACTAGAACAGAAAGAGAGAAGGAGGTGGGGGAAGGGGGAATTGAGAAAGGTAAAGAGAGGACTTTAGGAGGGTGTAGAGGAACATTAGGACAGAACCAGCGTTCTAAAAAAAAAAGAAAAAAAGCCTTAGGTTGCAGGATAAACTTGCAACAGTCAGAGCAGGAATGACGGGAACCTAGGGAACAAAGAGAGAGGCATGGACTTTTTTTTTGTTGGATACAGAAGCTTCTTTTCAAAAATTGATTCTGGAAAAGCGCTGAGTCTGTAAATGTAATAGGAGCAACTGGCCAACAGGAAAAGACGTTCTTTTTGCAATGCTTGAAATTCAAATTGGAGAAAAATATGATTGCAATACATCCATTTTTATACTTACCCAATTTGCCAATGCCCTTATTTTTTTTAACGAGGACCTCGCGCGGATCGGCTGCAGCGAGGGCTCCTGGCAGGGAGACGAACGGAGCCAACCCCTAAACCCCCCTTCCCCCCCCTCCCCCCCCAAATAACGCGGCACAGAGCTGCTTGGTCAGAACCGCAGCCCCGACCCCTCCCCGAGCAGGCAGGAGCTGTGCTTGTGCCGCCGCGGGCGCTGACGTGCTGAGGGCGGAGACAGGGGTGACAGCAGCCCACCCCCTGGCGCTATAAAAACAGTCCCTAGGGAGCGCCGTGACCCAAAAGCGCCGCTAACAGGACGCGCTGGCAGTTAGGGCAGGCAGTTCAGGCAGGGCAGGGAGGAGTGCGAGGAGGATCCTCTCCTCCTTTTCCCACCTCCCTTTCTCTTCCCCTCTTCTCGTCGGGGAACTCTGCTTCTTTGCACCTAGAATTCACCATGGTGGGCGCCTGTCGCAGTGGCCAGGCTGAGGTGGCAACCCAAATGGAGGAGATACGGCCTCTCTGGGCTCATGTGGGCACTCAGGTGGATCCCCTGAGGGGGGAAGTGGCAGTCCAGGCTGGAGACTGCAGGGAGCTCTGGAATCTGGAGGCCCCCCTGGGTCCTGAGGGAAGAGAGGGCTGTTGTGGGTGCAGGTGTGCCCTGCTCAAGGAACTCCCTGAGCAGGTGGCTGGGCTGCAGTGAGAAATCGGCAGCCTGAGGGGCTCCTGGGAGTGTCTGAGGGAGATGGATAGGAGGTGTCAACCTGCCTCTGCTGATGCCCAGCAGCCCCCTCCTAAGTCCCCACATGGGGTAGTAGCTGACCCAGCTGATCACATGCAGGACAGAGGGCTTGATCGCCCGCAAGTGGAAAGGGGCTGGACCCTTGTCTCAGCTCGAAGCGGAAAGAGACGTTTGCCCCCGACATGCATGGTGCCACCAACCCCCACAGTGTCCCTGGGTAGTAGATTCGAGGCTCTCGGGCAGGAAAAGGAAGAGGTTGAGGGTCTGGACAGTAGTCAGAACCTGGGAAGCAATCCTGAGAAGCATGTCAAGATTGGGGGAAGTACTGAGCATAGGGAGCAGGGCCGGACGGGGCACTGCATCACAACCAGTGCCACAAAAAAAGAACGGAGAGTCTTAGTGATGGGAGACTCCTTGCTGAGGGGCCCTGAGGCTCCCATTTGTTGCCCGGATAACCTCTCCAGAGAGGTGTGCTGTCTTCCTGGGGCATGTGTCAGAGATGTTAGGAAGGCTCTGCCACAGCTCACTAAACCAGAGGACCACTATCCTCTTGTCATTCAGGCTGGGTCCTGGGAAGCTGTGACAAGAAAAATGAGGAATATTAAAAAGGACTTTGCATCCCTGGGAAGGATGTTGAAGGGATTGGGGGTGCAGGTAGCGTTCTCCTCTGTCCTCCTGCTGGGTGACCAGGACCCAGAAAGAAGAAGGAGAATGGGACAGGTGAATGACTGTCTGAAGGGGTGGTGTCTGGATCAAGGATTTAGATATTTTGATCTTGGGCAGTCCTTTAAGAAGCAGGGTATGTGGGCTGCTGACCAACTCCAACTCAGCAAGTGGGGCACAAGTGTTTTGGGTAGCAAACTCTCTGGGATGATTACCAGGGCTTTAAACTAGGTTTGACAGGGGAAGGGAGGGGAGCTAAAAGTGACAGAGAAGGGCTGAGTGAAGTTGTCACTGCTGTCATTGTTGAAGATAGTAGGAAAAAATCTCTGAGTTATCCCATAGGATCATCTGAGGGCTCCTCAGAGAAGGTAATGATCCCAATACCCCATCCGGAATCTTCTTCTTGCATCCCTCCAGGGGTAACTGTGCCTGCTGCTTCCCTAAAGTGCCTGTATACCAATGTGCGGAGCATGGGAAATAAACAGGATGAGCTCGAGATCTGTGTTTGGTCGCGGGGCCACGATCTCGTTGCGATCACAGAGACGTGGTGGGACAGCTCGCATGACTGGAATGCTGTCATGGAGGGCTATGTCTTTTTTAGGAAAGACAGGCTGGGGAAGTGAGGGGGAGGAATTGCCCTTCATGTGAGGGAGCAATTAGAGTGTACCCAGCTCCACCTGGGGGAGGGTGAAGGACAAGTGGAGAGCTTGTGAGTGAGAATTAAGGGGTGGGCTGGTATGGGGGACACTGTTGTGGGGGTGTATTACAGATCACGAGATCAGGAGGAGGAGGAGGAGGTTGATGAGGCCTTCTACAAGCAGCTGGTATTAGCCTCATGATCCTGGGCACTGGTTCTCACAAAATGAATACATATATATCCTACTAATATAAATACACTGCCAGTAAAAAAGAATACCTTATAGAAAGAATACCTCATTTTTTTTATGTATTTATTTTTTTTTATATATATATTGCCCAGGGAAGTGGTGGAGTCACCATCTCTGGAAGTCTTCAAAAGACGTTTAGATGTAGAGCTTAGGGATATGGTTTAGTGGAGGGCTGTTAGCGTTAGGTTGGAGGTTGGACTCGATGACCTTGAGGTCTCTTCCAACCTAGAAAATTCTGTGTGATTCTGTGTGATTCTGTATTGTTTAGTTTTCACTGCGTCAAATGTCTCTAATAGCAGAAAGGAATTTGCATACAACTTCCTCCCTGGTGTCATATCGTCCTTATCTCCACCATCAAATTGTGCTAAGGAGTCTTGTTGTCTACATTTTACAAGGTTGTCTGGTAAGCTTTCTTATCAGTGCAAGCATATCTCAATACCGCATTCCTTCCTCCTAAACAATGTAACATCTCTTTGCAAAAACACAAAAAACTCTTTCTTACAATTCCCTCCTCTTTTCTTTCTACTACCTTGTTGTTTTTGCATTTTATTTAATTATTATATATTCAGTTTCATCGGGTAGATCCTGGGTTACAGAATCACACAATCACAGAATTGTAGGGGTTGGAAGGGATCTCAGGAGATCATCAGGTCCAACCCCCCTGCCAGAGCAGGTTGCCCAGGTAGGCGTCCAGATGGGCCTTGAATATCTCCAGAGAAGGAGACTTCACAAGCTCCCTGGGCAGCCTGTTCCAGTACCCCGTCACCCTCACTGTGAAGAAGTTTTGTCGTAAGTTGGTGCGGAACTTCCTGTGTTCCATTTTTTGACCACTTGTCCTATCCCCACAAACCACTGAAAAGAGGTTAATAGTAGAATCTTTTGTTTGCCCATTAATAGTTACTGTCTTCATAGAGTTTAGGACTTCATTTACTGTTTTTCAAATTAACTTGATCATAAAAGAGATTAAACGAGGCATCACCATAAATAAGATGAATCCAAGCAACAAATAAAATAGTATCTGTTTTACCCATGCTAGTCCTGGGAGCCAGGACCAGATGTTCCATTCAAGATTTAAGCCCTTCCAGGTTTGTATGGGTACATGAGCTAGTTTTCTAGTTCCCTTTGTAATTTCTTTAACGACTTTCCCGTTATCATCAATTTTAAGACAGCAACTTGAATCATTCAGCTTTCCACAGACACCTCCTCCTTCTGCTAGTAAGTAATCGAAGACCACGCAATGTTGTATTATTGTGGCTTGATCAGCGAGCAAGTCAAGAGCCTTGGTGGTTTGATTGGCAATGATTTCAAATACTGTCTGCAACCTTATGATGTGACTTAGGTTGTAATTGGCTCCCGAGCTCCCTGCAACCACCTCATTTGGGTTCCAAGTGGCTGGACCATAATGCTGGATAATTCTCTCTGGAGGCCACTCATCTTTACCCCATTTTCTGGTTACTTCCGGAAGCTAGGGATATATCTATTGTCCTCTTTTCTCTTTTAAGGTCATCATATAATTGGATTCCCAATCCTTTACCTTCAAGTTCTGTTATCAGAAAGAATAGTGGTGTGATAAGTCCAGCATAAAAAATACCTGCCCAATTAAAAGGAAGCACTCTATAAGCTTGGCCTCCACATATCCAGTAGCGTCCTTTCAACGCGACAGCTCCCCTAGGGAATAAATCCGTAATATATAAATATATATATAAAATATATATATATATATAAACATATAATAAATCATGCTGTAAAGTTTATCTGTTTATCTGGGTTTATCTCCAAACAGATAAAACTTCCAAATATTTTTTCTATTGCATTTTAATTCAGAAAGCTATGAAAATACACTTAATCATTTGAATTATGGGATCGACTCTGTAGTAAGTGACGTGGTGGTTTTTTTTTTTAATTGTAGATTGTAATTATTCTATTGTAGCGTTAATACCCATATGTTATTTTTAAGGCATCTTAAGACAGCAAAATGTTGAAAGAAATTTAAGCATTAATACTGAACTCAATTTGTTTTGCAATAAAGTGTATTTCATACCACTTTCAACTAAAAGTTTTAAACAAAGCATTAATATTTATTTGTAAAATGCTGTTAAGATATGAGACCAGTAGTGATAATAATCAAATAAAAAGGCATTGGTAATTAAATTTATAATACATAATATCTATTCTATTTATTTATGAATATGGTGATAGCCATGTTTGATGCTTTGTAACAATAAATTAAATATCTTCTTTTTATCTTCACTGTGATTGTGATAGTTTTAAAAAACTTGTAGCTTTTAGGATATAGATATTTTTTAAGGCTAACCTCTTTATTACTTACATAATTAATTCCTTAGAAATTTAATTGTTATGACCAAAACAAATATTTCAGTTTTCCTGTTGTTTATTCAAAAATGCCTTAGCTGCCCAAACTTTCACTTTGAAATGTGGACATTGCAAAAAAATTAGTATGAAGACAAAGCTAAGTAAAAGCCATTATAAATGATCACTGACTCGAAGCTGGAGGGTGACCATAGATTTTGCAGTTGCAACCCAACTCTTATCAATAAAAAATAATTAAATACATCAAAAAACATTGCCTAAACTTGTTAAGGGATTTTTGAAACAGCAAAGATCCCACAGCTTGCTGCAGCTGAGCAAACAAAGCTACCAGGGCGACTATGAGAAGTTCCCATGACAGTGTTCCCACATCGCCCAATTGAGGAATTTAGAAAAATATTGTTGCCAGCAGCTGGCTTCAAGGACAAGGTCTACGTGACTGCTAATCACAAGCGTGTTGTTTTCTTGCAGTTGTTTGTCTGAGTGCTTTTGACCAATAATCTTGTGTGAGACACTATCCTCCCCTATTAAGTTCACTATAAAAGCTAGGCTATTCGGGAAATTAAAGGGGAGCATGATCTGACCATACTGGTGTCTGTTGTGTTTTCAGCCATTCTTCCTGCAACACAAACTGCCAACATATTTGATCTCCTTTGCATCAAATCTTTGCTAGCAGATTGGAGGATTTGGTGAATCATGTTTTAAACTAGCAAACTTGGGGGGAAATGTCCAAAGCTGTGACACCTGCATATTCAGAAACGACCCTATGTCCATCTACCTCAAGCGCAGGTATACCAATGCACGTAGTCTGGACAACAAAGAGGAAGAACTGGAGCTCTGTGCCTAGTTTGAGAGTTATGATGCCATAGGAATCAGAGAAACATGGTGGGAAAACACACGAGTGGAAAACCAAAATGGATGGCTAAAAGCTCTTTTGGAAATATACGAAAGGAAGAAGAGGAGGTGGAGTTGCACTCTATGTAAAAAAGAAATCCAAGTGCATGGAGGTGAACTATGGAGATTACAGAAGTTCTATCGAATGCCTCTGGATCAAGTTTAGAGGGATCATCACCAAAGGGGGATCTTATGTTAGGTATCTGTTACCGACCCAGATGACAAGGCTGACAAAACCTTACTTTGGCGGCTCAAGGAAGTCTCAGGCCATCAGAACATGGTCCTTATGGGTGACTTCAGTTATCCAGACATTTTTTGGGAAAACAACACAGAGGTGCACAAGTTATCCATCAGGTTCCTGGAATGCACTGAGGACTGCTTCCTGCAACAGATGTTGGACATGTGACCTAGGAACAGTGCATTTCTAGATTTACTGCTCACAAACTGAGAATTACTTGACAGAATAACTACCAATTAATTCAGAAGAGTGTTGCCAGCAGGTCAAGGGAGGTGTACTGGGTCTAGCTGGGATGGAGTTAACTTTCCCTGCAGCAGCCCATCCAGTGCTGTCCTCTGCACTTGTAGCTAGAACAGCACTGGTATCACACCAGTGTTGTATCTACTGCTGAGCAATACTGGCACTGCATCAGGACTCCCTCTAAACCCCCAAGAGCCAGCAGGTTGGGGGTAGGCAAGCGGTGGAGAGGGGACATCACCAGGGCAGCTGATCTAAACCAACCAAAGGGATATTCCATACCATATGATATCACATGCATCAAAAAAAGGTGGAAAAAGGAAGGAGAGGGTGGGGGCGGGCTCTTGTTGTGAAAACATCTGTCCTCCCAAACAACTGCTATGTGTGTTGAGGCCCTGCTTCAAGGGTGTGGTCAAGCATTGCTCGATGGTGGGAAGTAGAGAGTAATTTCTTTCCTCTGTGTCGTGGTTTAACCCGGCCGGCAGCTAAACACCATGCAGCCTTTCGCTCCCCCTCCCCCTCCCTCTCTGGGACGGGGGAGAGAAATGGAAAGTGAAGCCCATGAGTTGAGATAAAGACAGTTTAATAAGACAGGAAAATAATAATAACAATAATAATAATAATAATAATACAATGGTGATAATAGTACTACTACTAATAATATGTACAAACAAGTGATGCACAATGCAATTGCTCACCACCCGCTGACCGATGCCCAGCCTAACCCCGAGCAGTCCGGCCCCCTCCCCCGGCTAGCCACCCCTATATATTGTTTAGCATGACGTCAGATGGTATGGAATACCCCTTTGGCTAGTTTGGGTCACCTGTCCTGGGTCTGTCCCCTCCCAGCTCTTACTGCACCCCCAGCCTGCCTGTTGGCAGGACAGAGCAAAAGGCTGAGATGTCCTTGGCTTGGTATAAGCACTGCTCTGCAACAATTAAAACATCGGGGTGTTATCAGCACTCTTCTCATCCTAAGCCAAAACACAGCATTCCACCAGCTACTAGGAAGAAAATTCTGTTCTAACTGAAACCAGGACATCTATCCACCCCTTATTCCATACCATTTATGTCATGCTCAGGTTACACTCTTTTCTATACATTCCAATTGGTCACCATTTTCATGTAGGGTATATAGTAGTCATGGTAGTGATAACACACAGTATTATATGGTAATTAATATGGTACAATTCAATTCATGGGCTATTCTCACCCAGTATTAAATCTCCTTGAGGTACACATCGGACCTCTCCGTTCTTTTGCATCACCCACCAAGTGTATCCAGGTCCCTGAGCGAAAACAATTCCACGAATGGGTTTGCCTTTTCCTGAGGCAGGAGTAGCCCAGACTGTTTTACCCAGCATATTTCTTACATATACTACAGGAACTTTATCCCCATCTACAGTACGTAACAGGTTTGATTGGGCAGGTCCAGCTCGGTTGGCAGATCCCCTAGTATTGACTAACCAGGTGGCCTTTGCCAAATGTGTATCCCAATTTTTGAATGTCCCAGCGCCCATTGCCTTCAATGTAGTCTTTAACAGTCCATTGTATCGTTCAACTTTCCCGGAGGCTGGTGCATGATAGAGGATGTGATATACCCATTCAATACCATGCTCTTTGGCCCAAGTGTCTATAAGGTTGTTTCGGAAGTGAGTCCCATTGTCTGACTCTATTCTTTCTGGGGTGCCATGTCGCCATAGGACTTGCTTTTCAAGGCCCAGGATAGTGTTTCAGGCGGTGGCATGAGGCACAGGATATGTTTCTAGCCATCCGGTGGTTGCTTCCACCATGGTAAGTACATGGCGCTTGCCATTGCAGGTTTGAGGGAGTGTGATGTAATCAATCTGCCAGGCCTCTCCATATTTATATTTCAGCCATCGTCCTCCATACCAAAGAGGTTTTGACCGTTTGGCTTGCTTGATTGCAGCACATCTTTCACAGTCATGAATAACCTGTGCTATAGTGTCCATGGTCGGGCCCACCCCATGATCACGAGCCCATCTGTATGTTGCATCTCTACCTTGATGGCCTGAGGTGTCAGGGGCCCATCGGGCTATAAATAATTCACCTTTATGCTGCCAATCCAGGTCCACCTTAGCCACTTCAGTCTTAGCAGCCTGATCCACCTGCTGGTTGTTTTGATGTTCTTCAGTAGCCCGATTCTTGGGCACATGAGCATCTACGTGGCGTACCTTTACAGCCAGGTTCTCCACCCGAGCAGCAATATCTTGCCACAATGCAGCAGCCCAGATGGGTTTGCCCCTGTGCTGCCAGTTTTGCTTCCATTGCTGTAATCATCCCCACAGGGCATTTGCTACCATCCATGAATCAGTGTAGAGATAAAGAACAGGCCATTTTTCTCGTTCAGCAATGTCTAAAGCCAGCTGAATGGCCTTCACTTCTGCAAACTGACTCGATTCACCTTCTCCCTCAGCAGCTTCTAAAACTCGTCGCGTAGGACTCCATACAGCAGCCTTCCATCTCCGATGCTTCCCCACAATACGACAGGACCCATCAGTGAACAGGGCATATTTCTTCTCATTCTCTGGTAACTGGTTGTACAGTGGGGCTTCTTCAGCACGACCCACCTCCTCCTCTGATGATATCCCAAAGTATTTGCCTTCTGGCCAGTCCATAATCACTTCCAATATTCCTGGGCGACTGGGGTTTCCTATTTGAGCCCGCTGAGTAATCAGTGCAACCCACTTGCTCCATGTAGCATCAGTTGCATGATGTGTAGAGGAGACCCTTCCTTTGAACATCCAGCCTAGTACTGGCAATCGGGGTGCTAGGAGGAGCTGCGCTTCAGTACCGACCACCTCTGAAGCAGATCGAACTCCTTCATATGCTGCAATATCTCCTTTTCAGTTGGAGTATAGTGGGCCTCAGATCCTCTGTATCCCCAACTCCAAAACCCCAGGGGCCAACCTCGAGTTTCACCAGGTTCTTTCTGCCAGAGGCTCCAGGTGGGGCCGTTCTCCCCAGCTGAAGTGTAGAGCACATTCTTTACATCTGGTCCTGTGCGAACTGGCCCAAGGGCTACTGCATGGACTATTTCCTGCTTGATTTGTTCAAAGGCTTGTTGTTGTTCAGGGCCCCATTCAAACTCATTCTTCTTACGGGTTACTTGGTAGAGCGGGTTTACAATCAGACTGTAATTTGGGATGTGCATTCTCCAAAACCCCACAACACCTAGGAAAGTCTGTGTTTCTTTTTTGCTAGTTGGTGGAGACATAGCTGTTATTTTGTTGATCACATCCATTGGGATTTGACGACGTCCATCTTGCCATTTTATTCCTAAAATCTGGATCTCTCGTGCAGGTCCTTTGACTTTATTTTGTTTTATGGCAAAACCAGCTTTCAGAAGGATTTGGACTATTTTCTTCCCTTTCTCGAAAACTTCCTCTGCTGTGTCACCCCACACAATAATGTCATCGATGTACTGCAGGTGTTCAGGAGCTTCCCCCTGCTCCAACGCAGACTGGATCAGTCCATGGCAAATGGTAGGGCTGTGTTTCCACCCCTGGGGCAGCCGATTCCAAGTATATTGGACTCCCCTCCAAGTGAAAGCAAATTGTGGCCTGCACTCTGCTGCTAGAGGGATGGAGAAAAATGCATTAGCAATATCAATTGTGGCGTACCATTTGGCTGCCTTCGATTCAAGTTCGTACTGAAGTTCCAGCATGTCCAAAACTGCAGCACTCAGTGGTGGCGTCACTTCGTTCAGGCCACGATAGTCCACTGTTAGTCTCCACTTGCCATTAGACTTTCGCACTGGCCATATGGGACTATTGAAAGGTGAATGAGTCTTGCTGATCACTCCTTGGCTCTCCAATTGACGAATTAGCTTATGGATGGGAATCAGGGAGTCTCAGGTGGTGCGATATTGCCGCCGGTGCACAGTTGTGGTAGCGATTGGCACTTGCTGTTCTTAGACCCTCAGCAACCCCACAACAGAGGGGTCCTCTGAGAGACCAGGCAAGGTAGACAACTGTTTAATGCCCTCTGTCTCTAAGGCAAATGACCACCAGAACCCTTTTGGATCCTTGAAGTATCTTCTCCTGAGGTAGTTTATGCCAAGGATGCACAGAGCATCCGGGCCAGTCACAATATGGTGCTTTTGCCACTGATTCCCAGTCAGACTCACTTCAGCCTCCAATACAGTCAACTGCTGGGATCCCCCTGTCACCTCTTAATTACAGATGAGTTCTGGCCCTTAATAGCTTGATGGCATTACAGTACATTGTGCACCGGTGTCTACTAAAGCCTTATACTTCTGTGTGTCTGACATGCCAGGCCATCAAATCCACACAGTCCAATAAACTCGATTGTCCCTTTCCTCCCCCTGGCTGGAGGCAGGGCCCCTCTAATCCTGGTCAGAATCTTCTTTGTTTCTGTGTCTGAAGAACTGCCTGCTGGAAGTTGAAGCAGCAAGCTTTTCAGAGAACCCCTTTTTCCTGATTGTTTTTCTTTGCAACTCACTTACATGTGCCTCTAGGGTCGCGGTAGATTTTCCATCCCATTTTCTCATGTCTTCTCCATGGTCACGTAGGTGAAACTACAGGGTGGCATGGGGTGTGTACCCACTATATTGTCTTCCTTGCACGGATGGATGCTTACCCCTGATAGCTGAGACACTGATTCATTCAGGTGGGGAGGAAAATAAACTCCCTTCATGTTGGTGGACCTCTTCAGAAAGTTTCTCCAAAGTATTCTTCTTTAGCTGATGGACACTTTCAGAAAGTTTCTCCACAGCCGAGACACAGGCCTGTAAGGAAGAGGAGAGACTTTCTTCATACTGCCAGAGTTGTTTAGCCACTTCATCCACTGTGGGTTCCTCATCATCTTTCCAGGCCATTATTGACAATGAGCTGGCATATGATGATGGTGCACTCCGTACAAACTTCCGCCACATGGGTCGTGTACACTTGACTTCATCTGGATCTTTGGATATTTGTTTGTTTTCTAGGTCCCTATAAATCACCTCCTGTACGGCTAATTCCCTCAGGTACTGGATTCCCTTCTCCATAGTGGTAGAGGTATTCCTTGAAGGGATACCTCTCCTTCACAGCTGACAGGATACTCCTCCAGAGACTGTAAAGTGGTGCTCCATCTCCAATTGCTTTGTCAATGCCTGTGTCTCTAGCAAGGGATCCCAGCCGCCTGGCTTCCTTGCTCACTAATTCCAGACAATTGGCTTCAGTGTCCCAGCACTGGTGTAGCCAGGTGACAAGCTGCTCACCTATGCAGCGACCAAAATCTTTCCGCACATCTTGTAGCTCACCCTGGTATAGGTTTCGGGTAGTTACTGTTGCTTTTCTTACTTCTTCATCTTCATTCTCCTGTTCCTCTGGTGGCCTGGCCTCGTCTTTTCTATACTTTGTCTTAGAAGAAGTTTCTCTGCATTCTAAATGATGTGAATCTCTATACCATCTTTTTACCTTGTCTACAGGGGCAACTTGCACTGCTACAGCTCGTTTCTCTGACCCAGCCACAGGGCCTGCCACAGGGGTTGGAATACATGCTGGGCCAGCCACAAGGGTTGAAAAAAACGCCGGGCCTGTCACAGGAGCTGGAATGACCACTGGGCCCATCACAGGGGTTGGAGCGGCCGTGGGGGCTGGAGCAGCTGTAGGGTCCATCATAGGGGTTGGAGTGGCTGCAGGGGTTGGAGTGTCCACTGCGTCTGTCACAGGACCTGGAGTGGCCACAGGGTCTGTCACTAGGTTAATAGTAGCATCAATTGCAGCTCGATAGGCATAGGCCAGACCCCAGCACACTATAGTGATTTGTGTCTCTTTGGAATTGCCAGAGTCATGACACCCTTTTTTCAAGCATTCTACCAGTTTTTTAGGATGTTGCAGTTGTTCAGGGGTGAATTTCCAAAATAGTGGAGGTGCCCACTGCTCTAGAAACCTGACCATATCCTCCCATACTCCCTGCCACTCACAACTATTCCACCTCAGGACAGATCTCTGGATGAGATTCCTAAGTAGTTGTTTAACCTTAAACAAAACCTGAAGCGCATTCAGGAGACATAAAAATAACAACATGCTGGTCTGAACATCCCAAGGATATTCAAAATCTTGGAGAACTACTGTAACTAGCTTGGAGGATAAGGGGGGGAGGGGCGAAGGAGAAAGGGAAAGTGAACAAGTAGGAAAAAATATCTTCCCCTTTCCCCTCCACAGATTGACTCCCTGATGAAAAAAAGGCAATAGGTATAATTGTTAATAGTTTCCGAGATATGATTTTCAAAGTATAGTCGACGACAGTGCTGAGTAGAAATACCAGGTTAGAGTCATGACCAGAAATTTCATTATTTCATAAGCCACTGTTACACAGCACAGTACCATAATGATCTTAAACCAGGGCCCGGAAAGCATAAACAGCATGACAGGGAGCACATACAGAAAGTAACATGCTATATAACTGAATTTGGAAAACAGGCACAGCAGACTTGAGATTAAAGCAATCAACATTGTGACTAGCAACTGTTAAGCAGGTCTAATACTTATACCAATTTTGGTTTAAAACAGTCTGGGCAGATCTGTCATTATCTCAACCCTTTGGGCCCCACTTTGGGTGCCAAAAAAGACTGTTGTGATTTAACCCAGCTGGCAGCTAAGCATCACACAGCCATTCGCTCACCCCCCCCCCCCCCCCGGGATGGGGGAGAGAAACAGGAATGCAAAGCCTGTGAGTTGAGATAAAGACAGTTTATTAAGACAGGAACATAATAATAATAATAGTAATAATAATAATAATGTGTACGAAACAAGTGATGCACAATGCAATTGCTCACCACCTGCTGACCGATGCCCAGCCTATCCCCAAGCAGCTGGCCCCCTGACCCCGGCTAGACACCCCTATATGTTGTTTAGCATGACATCAGATGGTATGGAATACTCCTTTGGCCAGTTTGGGTCACCTGTCCTGGGTCTGTCCCCTCCCAGGTCCTGATGCACCCCTAGCCTGCCCGCTGGCAGGACAGAGGGAGAAGCTGAAAAGTTCTTGGCTTAGTGTAAGCACTGCTCTGCAACAATTAAAACATCAGCATGTTATCAATACTCTTCTCATCCTAATCCAAAACATAGCACCCTACCATCTACTAGGAGGAAAATTAACTCTATCCTAACTGAAACTGGGACAACTGGTTAACTGATGCTTTTACCCAGGTATGAGTCCACCCTTTCTCAGATGTTCTTACTGTCATCTCAGTAGTCAGGGGCACTTGGAACAGTCCGTCCCATTCAGGTTGCAGCTTCTATTCTCTCCATGTTCACATCAAAACACAATCTCCTGCACAGAATGGATGGATCAGGACTTCCAAGGGTGGGGTTTGTACTAATGATCCACAGGTCCTGAGAGATGACAAAGAGGATGACAGCCCGAGTGTATAGTTCTTAAGAAAAGCAACTCCCACATCTTTTCTTGGAGGTGTTTGAATTTGGAGAAGTGCCAAAGGTAAACACTTTGTTCAGGGGAGCCGAGTTTCCAGAACTTAGTTGCTTCTTTACTGTCTGGTTCATCTGCTCCACCCTTCCAGAAGAGGAAGGATTCCAAGGACTGTGAAATTCCCATTTAATTCCTAGAATCCACATTAGCCCTTGCAATATTTTTGATATAAAGTGATTTCCTTGATCAGAGTCAATATTTTCAACAGTTCCATACCTGGGAGTTACTTGTTCTAGAATTACTTTAGTTACTGTCTTCGCAGTAGCAGATGCTGAAGAGAAAGCTTCCACCCACCCTGACAAATAATCTACCAAGACTAATAAGTATTTAAATCTACCTACTCTAAGGAGTTCTGTAAAATCTACCTGTACATTTTGGAAGCATTGAATTCCTGGTTCTCGCCCTCCTTTGGGCTGACTACGGATTTTTTTCCTATTTACATTTTGACATACTACACAACTCCTGCATACTTGTTCAGCCAGAGTATATATATATACACATACACTACACACACATATTTCCATAGCACAGTATCACACCTTGCTTGAATTCCCCAATGACCCTCTTGATGCAAAACAGTTAATATTTGCCTCATTAGCACTTTATTCAGCATTTCTCTCCCACTAGGGAGCATCCTAGGAGCATCCTAGGGAGCATCCTAGGGAGCATCCATTTTCCTTTAGACTTCATGACTTCTAATTCCTTAAAAACCTATTTCTCTTTAACCTTTTTAGTTTTTCTTTTTAGTATTGTGTAGGAGTAGCTCAACAATTCCCTGAATCCTCTCTGTATTTATTCTTCGTTCCGCCTCAGACAATAGATGCCCTAAATACTTGACTTCTCTTTCTACAAATATTAATTTATTTTCAATACTCTCAAGCTCTGTTTCCCCTGAAAGCTGAATAGCTTGTTAGTGGCTTCCTTCACAACTGTTTTCTCCTGTCCTGACAATAAAAGACCATCCACGTATTTGTAACAGTAACACCTCCTCGGGAGGTTGGAATTGCTCCAAAATTTCTTCTAGAACTTGTCCAAATAAATTGGTGGCCCTGTAAACCCCTGAGGTAAAATTGTCCATCTGTATTGTTGCTTCCATCCCATTTTAGGGTCTTTCCACTCAAAGGCAAATATATCTTTGCTCCCAGGGTCTGAGAGTACCCCATTAATAACACCGTTATTGCATCCTAACAATTTACTATGTGAATGCCCAATTTCATTATCAAATCCTTTCCCAACAAGTTAGTCCCTGCCTCAGGTGCATACAATAATTGCCCAGTGATCATTCTATCCCTATGACCTAGCTGCCCTAGTGTATTGGGTTCACATGGCAAGGTTCTGGTAGTGGGGGGGCTGCAGTGGTAGCCCCTGTGAGAAGAATCCAGCAGCTGCCTTGTGGCAGATAAGAGCCAGTTTCAGCCAGCTCCAAAGGGGCCCACTGCTGCCTAGAGCCAAGCCATGAGCAATGCAATTTGTGCCTCTGTGAGAGTACATCCAAGAAAAGGAAATGAAAACTGCTGCACAACAGCAGCTGGGAGAGTGAGGAGTGAGAAACCTCCCTGAAGACACCAAGGTCAGTGCAGAGGAGGAGGAGTGCAGTGCAGAGGTGCTCCAAGTGCTGGAGCTGAAGCCCACCCGCGGCCCACAGAGAGGCCCCTGGTGGCGAAGGCAGTCCTCCCTGCAGCCCAAGGGGGCCCAAGCCAGACCAACCCGCTCCTGATGAATAGGCCCCATGGCACAGACCCACACCTGGAGCAGCTCCCAAAGAGCCCATTTTTAGCTGCCAATGGAGAAACCCACACAGGACCAGCCCAAGAAGGTCGGCACCCCATGAGAGGGACTCCACACCAGAGCCACCAGATCAGGGGGGAGAGCGACCATGGAGAGCAGTGGAAACAAAGCACCATGGACTGATGGCAGCCCCCACTCCTGCCCCCCCCCCCTCCCCACGCCACTCAGGGCAGGGAAGAGGTAGAAGAGAGTGGACGGGGGAAGGTGCCCCCAGCTTGTTTCTCTGTTTCTCACCGCTCCAGCCCATCAGCAATAGGTAATAAATTTTATTAATCTTCCTATGCTAAGTCTGTTTTGCCCACAATGGTAATTGTAGAGTGATCCCCACTGAGGTACACTTGAGGAACCCTTGAGGTACACTTTTTCATTTATCAGGGAACTAGCTTTCTGAGAAGCCCTGACTCCCCTATTCTGAATTTATAACAGCAATCTCTCCTCCTATTTCCACTCCGGATATTCCTATTTGAAGTGGCCAGCCCGGCCACACTTAAAACATCTTCTCAAAGCCTGTCCCTGCTAGGATTTAGGCTGCAACACAGGTAGCTTTCCTTGCCTGCCATTCCTTCATCTCCCTTCCTCTCTTTACCATCCTGGGCCCGACTCCTCACCAAAGTCACTCTATCTCCAACCCTCTGCCTCACTACCCAGTACACTGTGAATACCATTTGTTTCGCTCTCTACTTTTGCTTCTCATCTCTCCTCCTGGCATACACCTTCATACTACCTACACTGTTCACTACATCCTCCCACCTTCTGGAGATTTTTCTGCATATCTGGCCAGGCTTTAATCACAAAATGAACTTTAAAGAGCCCTTGTGCTACTGGGTCCTCAGGATTCATCCCCAAGTACTTTCTCATTTTGACCCCGAGTCTCTCATAGGATTTCTATGTTGTGGGTTGTTATTATCACAGTTAGATAAGCAGATATTTCTGCTCTATCGGAATTACACTCGGTCTGGGGCGGGGGTGTTACTTCTTTCCCATTCTTGCATAGCTGCCTGCCGAATCATTCCCCTCCTAAACATTCTTCTCCAGTGAATAACATACTCAAGATTGATATTTCCCCCCCAGGGATACAAATTAGGTCTTAGAAACGGATAGACTGTTCTGCTAGGCCCTCAGTTAAAGACTTCATTTCCTTCTTAAAACTCCTAACCTCTCTGCTGGTAAGGGGGGAGTGGCGCTCGCCCTGCGTCGGCCCTGCACGGTCCTGCCGGGACCGCCCCCCCTGCCTCCACTCCCGCCGCTCTGCGCACCCCGGCGCGACTTCTCCAGGGACAGCGTCAATTGCAGTCCCTGTCTCCCCTCCTGGAGCAGCTGCAGCTGCCTTCGGTGCAATATTAGGATTATAGGGAGCATAACATGATTCCTCCTCCAAAAATGGAGTCTTATTGTTTACATATAAATTTCAAGCCTGAATTTTCATCAGACCCATATTTTGGCCAAAATACTGAAGTTCCTTTTATTGTCTTTTTAGGCCGGACAATTACACAATATCAAACCATTTTTAAAAAATCTTTTTCCCTACTTTTTGGGTTGTTTTTCCAAATCCTTATCATTCTCTCCAAAGGACTATCTTTAGGCACAATCCCGGGGTCTCCACCCCTACCCTGCTGACTCTTGGAACCCTTAATCCCCATCTCTCCCTGACATGCTGCTGTGGACTTCACCACCCACAGGGTACCACATGCCTTCACCTAGGATTAGGACAGAGGTGGGGTATACTGCCGAACACCTCACTTCACCATGCTTGGGGTACCGTACACCTAAGGGCCCAGACCCCCAAGACTCTCTTTCGCTCATCTATCTTTTGCTTCGTCCCTCTCTAGCTGAGGGGACTTTGTTCATTCCCTCGTGGGTCTACAGAACTTCACGGATCTGGACTCCACACTTGCTTCGCACTAAAAGTGTGTCTAATTCACACTCCACACAAGAGTCGCCCCAAACCCAACCTGAGGCAGTATACAGTAAAGTTTCCCTTACCTCGGTCCATGCATGGCTTCCCGGTCTGGGTTATCAGCAGTAATCCCTGTGCCTGTACCCGGTCTGGGCTGTGTCTGGGCTATGTCTGTGTTTCCCTTCAGTGCTGGCCTCCCTTCTCCCCAGAGCTTTGCGGAGCCTGTCTTCAGATTAACAGTCTTGGTCCTTTGTCAGCCATACTGAGACAACCCACCACCCCTGACGGGACCACTGAAATCAGTGGGGTGCACCTTCCTGTCTGTGGTGGCAAGAACTCTTCGGTAGGCGACAAGATCCCAGACAACCCCCTTTTGGGTCCTTGAAATATCCTCTTCTGAGGAATTAAAATTAAAACATCAATTGTGTTTATTAAACACAATTATGTTTAATGCAATTATTAAACAATTAAACACAATTAAACACAATTGTGTTTATTAAACACAATTAAAACATCAGTGTGTTATCAACACTCTTTTCATCCTTATCCAAAACATAGCACCCTACCAGCTAGTAGGAGGAAAATTAACTCTGTCCTAGCTGAAACCAGGACAAACAGGCACACTCCAGTCGTGGGAATCATCCCACCAGGTTTCTGTGGTGGCAACTATGACTTGCAGAAAACAAACTCCACAATCAGTAAGATTGTAAAGTAGGTATGTATATTCAGCGCTGGACAGTACAGGGGGTAGTCCCGCCAAAGTTGTGCGCACCAGACGTGGCAACTTGCCTTGGTTATATGTGGTAAAGAGTTACATATGCATGAAGTTTCCCAATACGCTTATACATATTCATAACCTGTCCCCACTTCGTATTAAAATTAGTTCCAAGGAGTCATTTCCAAAAACTCCTACCATTTGCGCTTGCGCTGTGTCTTCTGGTGGTGGTCGTCGGGGGTCTTGGGGATGAAGATTGATGACTCTTCCTTGTCTCCGCTAGTTGACCTCTTGTCTTTGCGCAGACTCAGTTGCTGCTTGGCTCTTGTCCATCTGCAGGACCAGTTTCTACCAGTTTCTTAAGATAGGCTCACACTCTTATTAGGAGACTGACCTTGGTAAGGGACCCAAGGCTTCTTGCTTTAGTTAATTTGCACAATGCACAACAGTTAGCAAAGACACTAAGTAGCATCCTAGTTTAATGCCGTCAGCTCTATCTCTACTTGATAAGATTCTCCTAACTCCCTCTCTCAGTTCCCCCTTTTCGAAAAAGTTGGTAAATTCTTTTACTGTTTCTAGGTTCAATATAGTGTTTCTCTATCACTCTTTCAAAATATCTGTTAGACTCCAGTTTCCATCTGAGTTGGTTCTTTTTCCATTCCCTGTAAGAGTTTCCTGTACTCTTAAAACACCATAAGGTACATCGGATCACTCCACAAAGAACCATGGACAAAAACATGACCATGAGTATTGTGATAAACAACTGTTTCAGCCAGGTTAGGTTTGGCAACCAGGCAGTTAATTTTTCTACCAAGTCTGTAAATCCCCAGGATGTATCATCCTGAGCTACTGCATGCAAAATTTTATTATTTTCCCAAGTCTTCTCCAGGTCAGTCTCAATCTGGTTTTGTTTGTTAACATATACACAGCAAGTTTGGTTTATGAGTGTACACAATCCTCCTTGGCTAAAAGCATATCTAATCCCATCCTATTCTGAAGCACAACTTTGTGTAGGGAGGAAATTTCTTCCTGTAATGCTGAAAGAGCATCAGCTGTGGCATTTTCAATAACTTCTAATGTGGCTGAGATATTTACGACAGCTTTTTCTAATTCACTTATTCCCAGGGATGGAATCAACCACCTTATAAAACTATGGAATCCCATGGGTCTCATCACGAGGGGGTTATTCGAAATGTGTTTGTCTCCATAAAGGTCCGGACTATTCCCGGAGGTGGTTCAGTGAATATACCCCCTCAAGGGCTAAGATAGCCTCCAATACAATAACCCTTCCAATTTAAGGGTAAGCTTTTTTTAGCACGCCCATCTCCACATAGCCAATAGAATCCTTTTTGTAGCTTGCAAATTTGCGTGAGAGAATTGAGGCCGTGAGATCCTGAGTTTGTATCCTTTTTATCAGCACATATTGTGACACCTACACCATAATCTCTAATTTTAGTAAAAGTTCCTATATATTCTGCCATGCTACAGTTGTCAAGTTCCAGGGCTAAATAACTAAGTGGACCTGTACCTACGCATGGGGTTTTATCGTTTAAGCATCTGGTATATATGTTAACATTTTCACGTGGGAGTAGTTCAGATCTCTCCCCTAGATGTTCACGATCATCCTTGCCAAATTAACATGTTCCATTTCTTGGGTGCACAAAGGTCAATGTCCAATTCATACTGGGTATGCCCCATATGGGGAATTCTAGGTTACTTCTAGGCAGCACTGTGCACACCCAACAGTCAGAAAGGTTGAAACTATCACTCACTTCCTGGGTGAGTTTCACATAGGTATTGTGCACCCACTGTTCAGTTTCCTTGACCAATGATACCATTAAGACCGTGAGAAATGTAACCTTCCAGGTTGCATCTGAGTAACCTGGGCAAAGGAGTCCAGGAAGACTGGACACTCTTCAAGAAAGAAATCTTAAAGACATATCAGCAGGCTGTCTCCACATGCCGAAAGATGAACCAGCCTGGTTGAAAAGAGAGCTGTGAAAAGAGAGCTCAGGAAGAAAAAGAGGGTTTATGACCTTTGGAAGAAGGGGCAGGCCACTCAGGAGGACTACAAAGATGTTTTGAGGCTGTGCAGGGACAAAATTAGATGGGCCAAAGCCCAACTGGAGCTCAATTAGAAAAAAATGGAGCAATTAGAATCATAGAAAAATATTTTTTTATAAATACATAAGCAAGAAAAAGAAGACTAAGGAGAATCTCTATCCTTCATTGGATGTGGGGGAAATATAGTGACAAGAGATGAGGAAAAGGCTGAGGTACTTAATGCCTTCTTTACCTCAATCTTTAGCAGCAAGACCAGTTGTTCTCCAGGTACTCTCCCCCTGAGTTGGTAGATAGGTATAGTGAGTTTACATGGCAAGATTTTGGTAGTGGGGGACTGCAGGGGTGGCCTCTGTGAGCAGAATCCAGAAGCTGCCCCATGTTAGATAAGGGCCTTGCCACTGGCCAGAATTGAGCCAATAAGCGATGTTGTTTGTGCCTTTGTTGAGAGCAGATTTAAGAAAGGGGAAAAAACTGATGCACAAAAGCAGCTGGGAGAGCGAGGAGTGAGAAACACTTCAGATACCAAGGTCAGTGAAGAAGGAGGGGGAAGGAGGTGCTTCAGGTGCTGGAGCTGAAGGTCCCCTACGGCCTGTGGAGAGGACCGTTGTAGAGCAGGCTGTCCCCCTGCAGCCCATACTGTACCATGGCAGAGCAGATTTCCACTCTGCAGCCTGTGGAGGAGCCCACAGTGGAGCAGATGGATCTGACTCAAAGGAGGCTGCGGCTTGCGTGGGGAACCCCTGCTGGAGCAGACTCTGTGCCAGACCTGTAGCCCATGGAGAGGAGTCCACACAGGAGCAGGTGATCTGGCAGGAGCTGCTGCCTGGGGGGGGACCCATGTTGGAGCGGTTTGCTCCTGACGGATGGACCCTATGGTACAGACCCATAATTGGAGCAGTTCTTGAAGAGCTGCTGCCTGGGGGAAGCCCATGTAGGATCAGTTTGGGAAGGACTGTATGCCATGGGAGGGACTCCACTTTGGAGCAGAGGAAGAGAGTGACCGTGAAGGAGCAGTGGAGACAGTTTTATATATTGACCACAACCCCCATTCCCTGTTCCCCTGCACTGCTCGGGGAGAGGAAGTGGAAGAGGGTGGTTGGGGGAAGGTGTACTTAGTTTGCTTTCTTTGTTTCTCACTTCTCTAGCTTGTTAGTAATAGGTAATAAATTTCTCTAATCTCCCTACACTGAGTCTGTGTTGCCTGTGACAATAATTGTTAAATGATCTCCCTGTCCTTATCTCAGTCCTTAAGCCCTTTTCATCTTATTTTCTTCCCCTTTCTCTTCAAGAAGGAGAAATGAGAGAGCAGTTGTGATGGAGCTTGGCTTCCCATCTGGGTAAAACCACCACAATAGGGACAAGGAGCAGAATGAAGACCTCATAATTCACAAGGAAATGGTTAGTGACCTGCTACTCCACTTAGATGTACAGAAGTCGATGGGGCCAGATGGGATCCACCCGAGGGTATTGAGGGAGCTGGCAGGAGTACTCACCAAGCCACTTTCCATCATTTATCAGCAGTCCTGGCTATCAGGGGAGGTCCCAATCGACTGGCGGCTAGCAAATGTGACGCCCATCTACAAGAAGGGCCAGAAGGAGGATCTGGGAAACTACAGGCCTGTCAGTCTGACCTCGGTGCCAAGGAATCTCATGGAACAGATTATCTTGAGTGCCATCACATGGCACTTACAGGACAACCAGATGATCAGGCCCAGTCAGAATGGGTTTATCAAAGGCAGGTACTGTTTCACAAATCTGATCTCCTTCTACGACAAGGTGACACACTCAGTGGATGGTGGAAAGGCTGTGGATATGGTCTACCTAGACTTTAGTAAGGCTTTTGACACCTTTTCCCATAGCATTCTCCTGAAGAATCTGGGTGCTCATGGCCTGGAGGGGTGTACACTTCGTTGGGGTTAAAAACTGGCTGGGTGGCCGGGCCCAAAGAGTCGTAGTGAATGCAGAAGTTAAATCCAGCTGCTGTTAAATCCACAACAACCCCATGCAGCACTACAGGCTGCAGGAAGAGTGGCTGGAAAGCTGCCCGGCAGGAAGGGATCTGGGGGTATTGGTCAATAGTCAGTTGAATATGAGCCAGCAGCATGCTCAGGTGGCCAAGAAGGCCAACAGCATTCTGGTTTGTATCAGAAATAGCTTGGCCATCAGGACTAGGGAAGTGATTGTCCCTCTGTACTCAGCTCTGGTGAGGCCGTACCTCAAGTACTGTGTTCAGTTTTGGGCCCCTCACTACAAGAAGGACATCGAGGTGCTGGAGCATGTCCAGAGAAGGGCAACAAAGATGGTGAAGGATCTAGAGAACAAGTCTTACAAGGAGCAGCTGAGGGAACTGAGGTTGTTTAGCCTAGAGAAAAGGAGGCTCAGGGAGACCTTATCGCGCTGTACAATTACCTTAAAGGAGGTTATAGAGAGGTGGGGATTGGGTTCTTCTCCCAAGCACCAAGTGATAAGATGAGGGAAAATGGCCTCAAATTGCACCAGAGGTGCAATGTTTAGGTTGGATATTAGGATAAATTTCTTTACTGAAAGAGTTGTGCAGCATTGAAATAGACTGCCCAGGGAAGT
The DNA here is from genome assembly GCF_964211825.1 of Aythya ferina. NCBI lineage: Eukaryota > Metazoa > Chordata > Aves > Anseriformes > Anatidae > Aythya > Aythya ferina. The sequence goes on from NC_140313.1 coordinate 11,050,206, forward strand.
TGTTGATTCACCATCCCTGGAGGTCTTCAAGAAATGTGTAGATTTAGAACTTTAGAGCATGGTTTAGTGGTGGACTTTAGTACTAGGTTAAAGTTTGGACTTGATCTTGGAGGTCTTTTCCAACCTGAATGATTCTATGATTCTATGTTTCTATTAAACTGTCTTTATCTCAACCCATGAGTTTTACCTTTTTTTTTTGATTCTCTCCCCTATCCAACGCTAGTGGTTAGGGGAGAGTGAGCAAACAGCTGTGTGGTGCTTTGCTGCCTGCCGGGTTAAACTACAACATAATCTTAGCTAAGTGATATAAAGGATTGACTGTGTATATAATCCCCTAGGCATAAATCATTAAGTCTGGGATTGGGATAGGATCCAGTCACATCTATACTCCTTGGAGATTGGATGACAAAAGGAGCTCCATTCTGAACCTCGTGACTCAGTGTGAGGGTCTTCCTGACACTTTTAGTCTGACCCTATCCTCTACGCAGTAAATAATCAAGTGACCTTGCCATCATAAATATTGTTAATGTTAATATAGCATTTACCATTAGAACTTTGTTAAATTGCTGTCTCATCCACAATTAAGCCCTGCTAAATCACTATTTCCATCACTAAATATATTTCTGCTTCTCTCTTACGAGTGAAGTGCATAATTCCTGTTGCGACACCCACGATAGGATGTGAGGGAACACCATGAAGCTGAGTCAGAGAAAGGTCAATTTGCATAGTAGGAAAAGTTTCTTCACTGAGAAGGTGGTTGGGCACTGGAACAGGCTCCCCAGGGAAGTGTTCACAGCACTAAGCCTGCTGGAGTTCAAGAAACATTTGAACAACGCTCTCAGACACATGGTTTAATTTTAAGGTAGTCCTGTGTGGAGCTAGGAATTGTAATGATGATCTTTATGTCTCCCTTCCAACTTGGGATATTCTATGATTTTATTCTATGATTCTAAGTGTTCCAGCCTTTTCCATGTACTTTGTCAATAGGACTGCTGGCCCATTCAGCAGTGGGCCCATGTTTTCCTTTGTCTTCCTTCTGCTGCTGCTATGTTTGTAGAAGCCCTTCTGTATTGGCTTTATGTGGCAAGGTAACAGCCATGTTGCCATAAGACTTGCTTTTCAAGGTCTGGGATAGGTGGATGGGGCGGGAAGGTGTTTTTAGCTTGCTTTTAGTTTCTCACTGCTCTAGTTTGTTAGTATAATAAATTATATTAATATCCCTATGATGAGTCTGTTTTACCCATGTCAGTAATTGATGAGCCATTTCCTTTTCCTGATCTCAACCCTTGAGCCCCTTTTCATTGTATTTTCTCCTTTTCCTCCTCTGAGGAGGGGGAGTGAAAGAACAGTTGTGGTGGAGTTTAGCTGTCCATCGGTGTGAAACCACAACATCTTCTGAAATCCATTTTTTTTCCCAGATTTTTTTTCCAAGTTAATTTTATCCCGTGGCTGACAAATACCAAATCTAAACAGTGTTTTAATTCTGTTCTGTTTTTGGGAAGGAGACTAGTAGCTCAGAATTTCATATTTATTATTAAAGACTATACATTAAGGAGGGTATCCCAGTCAGTTCTGATATTACAGATTTTTTCTCATGATGAATTAGAGCTCATTTTTCTGGTAACCTCCACTGAGAGATGTAAGGAGAAAGGATATGAATCTTCAGAGCAGTAATAATTTCTACACCTCTGCTAACAGTCTTTCAACAAGATATACTGGTCAAAACAGTTTTTTTTTTTTTTTTTATGTAATACTTTATGCAATGATAGAATAATCATACCAGAGTTTATTTTTGCAAAAAATGTAATAAAAGATCTTGAATTCTCCAGATAAAGTTATCTAAGCTTTGGCTAATTAGAAAGTTATCAGGATGTCTGAAGAAAACAACAAACAACAACATTTAATTTGGATCTTGAATCTTGCATTTTTAGAATCCGGATTCCATTTACAAAAAGAATGACTGTACTGATTATGATTTTCAAATAAGTACTACCTGAAACATACACATTTAAAGTAATCTCGAGCAATTGTCCAAGATTTATTTTATTTAAAAGTCTGTAACTTATTCTTTGTAAAGTACTAGTTTACTGTCAACTGAAATATACAGGCATCAATATATGGAGCATTACCCAGGCTTATCCATGGAGATTCCATAACAACTAACTTACTTGCTCATGGAAGTATCACAAATGTACTTTTTTTTTTTTTTTTTTTTCAGCCCAGACAGCTTCAAGAATACTTAAGAACTTAAGTTCATTTTCAGTTCACGTTTGGGGTATGGAAATATTTAAAAATTAAGATATTGTCTGAAACCATAGTCTTTCAGTGTCAAGATGCAGTTCTTTGCCACCTAAGAAAGACTGCAGTTAAAACAACTGATCACTCATATGCATAACGCTCAGTTTCATTTTCTAGAGTTAATTTATTTTTTTAAAGAGAACTTGAACTGTAACTTCAGGTAAAAATCAATTTAATTGGGATAGACTCCCAGTCAAGTTATAACAAAACCATTAACAGCTTATTCCATTACAATCGTTCCTGTTAGCAGTTAGTGAATTTCATGCCAAATCAATTATAGAGACAAAGCTGACCTATTAAAGGTGAGGTTTTGTACCTAGACTCTTTGGTATTTTGGGTTTAAAATATCTTATTCAAGAAGCCTGCTAAAGTAAAAGAAAACCAGTTAGCATTGTTACCACATACTGTCCTGGTTTCAGTTAGGACAGAGATAATTTTCTTCCTAGTAGCTGGTAGAATGCTATGTTTTGGCTTAGGATGAGAAGAGTGCCGATAACACCCCGATGTTTTAGTTGTTGCAGAGCAATGCTTATACCAAGCCAAGGACATCTCAGCTTCTTGCTCTGTCCTGCCAGCAGGCAGGCTGGGGATGCAGCAAGAGCTGGGAGGGGACAGACCCAGGACAGGTGACCCAAACTAGCCAAAGGGGTATTCCATCCCATCTGACGTCATGCTAAACAATATATAGGGGTGGCTAGCCGGGGGGAGGAGGGCCGGACTGCTCGGGGTTAGGCTGGGCATCGGTCAGCGGGTGGTGAGCAATTGCATTGTGCATCACTTGTTTTGTACACGTTATTATTAGCAGTACTATCATCATCATTATTGTTATTATTTTTGTTATTTTTATTTCCTCTGTCTTAATAAACTGTCTTTATCTCAACTCACAGGCTTCATTTTCCCGTTTCTCTCCGCCATCCCAGAGAGGGAGGGGGGAGGGTGGGCGAACGGCTGCGTGGTGTTTAGCTGCCGGCTGGGTTAAACCACAACAGCCGGGGGGTGTTTACGGCTGAGCTAGGAGTTTCAGCGCTATTGGCAGGTCTGAGGGCGGCCGTTCCCCGGAGCGCCTCATCTGGCCGGCAATAAGCAGCTGCCCGCCAAGTAACGCCTCCGGCGAGCAATCGAGTTCGCCGCTAGAGCGTGTGAACACTGGGACGCTCTGGCGAGCGCCGCACATTCTTGTCTGTCGTCAGGTCCGTCTCTCTGGCTGCGTGTGACACTGTCGCGAGCGGAGCGGTCGTGCGGACTCCGCCATGATGAACAGCGGAGGAATCGGAATGCCGCTGGGTTTTCCTTTGGGCCCCACATCTATCATCCAGGTCACGAACCTGTCCTCGGCGGTAACCAGTGAGCAGATGCGGACTCTCTTCGGCTTCCTGGGAGATATTGAGGAGCTGCGTCTCTATCCCCCAGAGTAAGTGGGGCCTGCACCGGTCTCCGGAGCGATGGGAGAATGAAACGGTCTAGAGGAGTTGGGAGGGTTGTGAGAAGGCCCTACTTGATTTCCCCACATCTTGATTGTGGGCACCGCAACCTCCCACACAGAGAGCGGGGTCACGTGGTCCTACCCCTTTGTATAACAGGAACGGTAGGGGAAAGGAGCTCCATCCGAGCTTAAGATGGCGGTCCTGTCCTGAAGTACCTGCGGCATCTCCGGAGTGGCCTGTAGGAGCACGGCGGGTTCTGTGGCTTAGTGGTAGCGGCAAGAGCTCGGCCGTTCGCTGGATGATGCCGGCACTGAGTCACAGTTTAAGGCCTAGGGAGACGCGTGCTCAGAGATTGTCCCCAAAGCGCTTCCGCGGCGCACGTCTCTCTTTTTCCTCCTTTTACTGAAATACCTATTCTGTAGTCCACTTCTTTTCGCTCAGGCACTTCCCTGAGTTATGTGTGTGTAGGTTGGGGGGGGGGCGGGGGGATGGGGATCAGACGGGAGGATGGTGGCATGGTAGTGTTCAGTCATTCCAGAATTCCAGTTCTTGTTTAAAGAATAATATAAGGTGTAATATTAAGAGTATTAGACTAACTTTTTAATAGATAAAAGCGTCAAAGAAAATTACATGTTGCACTGTGTACAATTGTAACCTGTTTTTTTTTTTGTTTGTTTGTTTTTGTTTTTCTAATTTGGTATTGCAGATATTTAGTGTACTCACTATTTTTATGTAATCAAGCATGATTTTTCAGAACGGTGAAGTTGTACTCTCCTGTATGTTTTTTTTTTTTTGTTTGTTTGTTTTAAAGGGGCATTCAAGTTAAGAGGTTTGCTGTAACGTTTGTAATCCCATTCCCTTTGCTGGGCATGCTTATTTCTAATGGATGTGAACTTCCAGTTCTGTTGATGATGCACAAGAGTTAACAGAACGTATATATGTGCATACACTTTATAAAGAATATAAGCTTTCTTTTCTTTTTTCCTAATCAAGTATTAAGGTATTTCCAAATAAAAGTATAAATTATTCCTTATCTCTTCCAAGTCAGTCATGTTTGTCAGCCTTCTACTTCTTCCCCTTAATTTTAGTATTTCATAGAATAGTTTTTATGGATTTAATTTAAAAAGATTTTTCATTAAAAAAGCTAGTTTTTTGGTTGAAAGGAAATAAGTTTTATTCTGGTATTTATGAATTAACTTGGTTAAAGACATATACATTTTGGAACATTGCTCTTGACAACTTTTTTTTTTTAATATCTTCCTATTTCTGGAAGATGCAGCATTATGTGTTATCAGAGGATTGGAAGGGAAAATTCTGAAGTTATTTTCCTCTGTCAGAGCAATCCAAAGCATTTGTAGCAATGGTGAATTTAATCAGGTGATAATTTCCACCTTATAGGAGATTCCTTTGATAGCACCATTCCCCTATAACTCATTATTAGCCACTTTACTGCTGACTTGAATGAAAAAAGAAGGCTATGACTTAATAGGAAGCAAGGATGATGTATCTGGTATCTATGGTGTTTCAGTGATTTTAGAACAAAATATAGGGCTATGCCATGGTTGTCTGAACTAGTATTATTAGAGAGAAGAATTCCTTTTTACTGATTTTTTTTTCTACTTTTTTCTAGTCTCCTATCACTAACATCCCTTGGTTTTATAGGATGTAGCAGAAAAATTATTAAAGGAAAAAACAAACAAACAAACAAAAACACACAAAAAACAACTAAAAGGAAGTCTCCAATGCTGAGTGTAATTAGGCGATTTAAAGTTCTTGTAAGCATGCAAAATGTGGAGGGGGAGAGAGAAACCACCTCAGTTTTCTAATGCATTAAATCAAATGTGAGTTCTTTAAGATAACTCTTTAGTGTTCTCAGTGAACTTCCTGAACCCAGTGACTTCTCCCAGCAATTAGTATCTGAAAGCTGGTTTTAAAGTAGTAGTTTCTGTTACAGTCCTTTATTTTGTATCCCAGAACGGATTGAGCAGACTTCTTAATGTTAAGTTAAATCGTGCAGTTTTGGTAGTTTGTCAATTCGTGTTTTATTTTCATTAATCAAAACCCTTTGGTTTCAGTACTTCTTGTGTGGTAAGCGATGCCAACATTTGAATATACAGTAACATGCGATAGAATGCTGTGTCCCCTGTTTTGTAGGCTATTCCATGAAATTTTTGTCTCTGCTGTGTGGTGTGTTTTTTGTTGTTGTTGTTCATTTTAACAGCCTAAAATTATTTATATTGAATCTTACAAAATGTGGTGATCAATTAAGTATTAATTTGGTATCTTTCTTTTGATTACTTAGAGTTTTGTGAGAACAGGACATATGGCTACTCTTTCATTATTCTAAACAAGACAAAACAGTTTTTATAAATCACTATGTTTGCAGTACAGTTGAAATCTGAAGCTGGTTTGCAGGGTGTGACAGGTCTTTTGCCTTGAATGTGTACTCCAGTATGCTAAATACTCATATAGCTTAGAAATGTTTTTCAACGTACTAGGAGACCAGTTATGTCTGTAATCAGATTATTAGTCCCAGTCATGCTTTGTACAGTTGAAATCTGTTTCAGAGAAGCCTTCAAAATTCAATTTGTAGTGATAAGCCTTCAAATGTGACTGTAAGATGATTTTCAAGTGGTTAAACGTTGAAAATCTTTGAGAAAAAAATTGGATTTTTGCAGACCAAGTTGTTGGAAAGCAGAGAGAGATGAGATGTCTGTATTAGGTGTTGAAAACCCTGCTATAATACTGTTTGCTTCTGGATGATCTGGAGTGGTCTTGGAAGATAGTACAATCTTCAAATGGAACTTGCTGATGTTCCAGCAATATTCTTTCTTTCTTTGAAGTATTCTTTCTTTGAAGACTTTATGTGTATTTTCTTCATATGAAGAAATATAAAAGAAAAAAGCTTGTATAAAGGATATAAACCTCAACTAAGGAATACATTTTTTAAAAACAAATATTTTTGACTTTGATTAAGATTACAATGTTTACATATTTTGCTTTCTGACATCTTTCCTGGTGTACTTTTTAATGAAAAAGCAAATTACCCAACATATATATTTGTAATTGTCTTCCTAATGCATAATACGATGAGTGAATTCCTATTACTTCTTCCAATGTTATTGCTTATTATACTATGTCAAACTAGGGTAGATGATATAAAGGATTTCTGTTACATTAGTGAACTAAGACCAAACACTTGAAAGAATTCTCAAGAATCACTTTAATATGAATAAGAATTAACAAAACACTTTTGGTGAAGACCTAAGACACTTTTTCAGTTAGTATGGGCTAATATTTGAAGGACTTGCTGAAAATGGCCAGACTTATTGTTTGAATTCCCTGAACAAGGCTTATACAGTGTAGGGGAAAAAAAAAAGATTAACTATAAAATATTTACTTGACAAATGGGATGTAGTTTGTTTTGTGTTACTTAGAATAGTAATTGGAAATGTTGTATAGCGAGATCTGTAAAGAGAATAAGTCTTGTTAACTTGGGTTTTTGGCTTCTATAAGTTTCCAATAAAAAGGAGGAGGTGTTAATATCACTTTTTAGTGATATTAAGTAGACAAGTTAGTAAATTTCTATAGTCTTTTGGGTATTTTTTCCAGGAAGTCTAAAAAATATTATTTTTTAAAAATAAAAAATATATAATAATCATTGGGTTGAAAAGGACCTTGAAGATCATCTCGTTTCAACTCCCCTGCTCTGGGCAGGGTTGCCAAGCACTAGAGTAGGCTGCCCAGAGCTGCACCCAGCCTGGCCTTGAATGCCTCCAGGGATGGGGCATCCACAGCCTCCCTGGGCAACCTAACCTGTTCCAGTGCCTCACCACTCTGAGTGAAAAACTTTCTCCTAATTTCTAACCTAAATCTCCCCTGTCTTAGTTCAAAACCATTCCCCCTTGTCCTATCACTATCAACACATGTAAACAGGCATTCCCCCTCCTGTTTATACACCTTCCTTCAAGTACTGGAAGGCCACAATGAGTACACTTAAACACATATATACAAAAAAAAAAAAAAAAAAAAAAACCAACCAACCAAAAAAAAAAACAACACACAAATGTATTCAATGTAACTAATTGTTTTTTTTTTCTTCCCCTTTTATCTTGCAGCAACGCACCTCTTGCTTTTTCTTCCAAAGTATGTTATATTAAGTTTCGTGAGGCATCAAGTGTTGGTGTGGCCCAGCATCTAACTAACACAGTTTTTATTGACAGAGCTTTGATAGTTGTGCCATGTGCTGAAGGTTGGTATTTTAGACATTCTTCTGTAATTTTGGTCTTTGTCCTGTCTGCTAGTTGTTTTAAGCTTTCCATGTAAGGAGGTAGTGCTCTGTTATTTTGTTTTATTGCTTTTTGAAAAAAATATTATTGAAATAAAATTGAATGGAGTAACCTAATTGTATAGATTTAATTCAATTCAGCATTAGGGGGGGGAAAAAAAAGTCGCTTTTAATTAGGATAATTCTGTTTTCCATAGTTATATATTTTGGGGGAGAAAAAGGTAAAATAAATTGTTTTCCCCTTCAATATGATTAGTATTGGCAAGCTTATTCCCATATAAAGTTCTTACTGAAGTCAGTGGAGCACTGAAAAGATTAGGCAATTTCCTGTCACAGGTAACATTACAGTTTAGATCTTAATGTATCACCTTTGGTATGAGTGATGGTGGTGTTTTTAAGACTGAATTCCAGTATGTCTTATAGACATGTTATATATGCATTTGGCCACTTTAGTTTTATCTAACTTAAAATATTTGTTATTTATGGTGATAATTACTTTTCACATATAAATGTTTACCTGCTAGTTTAATAAAAAGACTTAAGTTTTCCCTTCTTACTGTGGAAAATATTACTTTATTTGCAATAAAAAAGCTTTCTTATGCATTCTGGTACTCCTTTTTGATTTTTAGATATCTCTTGTGCAATCATCTGCACAGAATGCTTTCAGTGTAAAATACTTCTATAACTCTTAATAAAATAAAAATGTTTGATTACTAAATTTACAGGTGTTCCTTTAATTAGCTCTGAGGCCATACTTTTAAAAATACATGGAATATAAGGAAATTCTTATTGTTAATGTAATATCCCAGATCTGAGTACAATTCTATGAAGAATGTCCCTACTATTGCTGAAGTGTATATATAGGCAGATAACTGCAGTTAGGTGAAGCCCCATTGACTTTGTTGGGATCTTAGTGGAATTGAGCATCTGCCCATTTGAATCTAGATATTTTTTTTTAACCTATTTGGAGTGGAAACATGCCAGCTGGTGGAATAAAGCTAAATTCACTTCGAACATGGTAGCTGTTTTGCCACGAACAACAATATTTAGAATGATTGAACCATAAACTATAGCAAGTACAGAAATATCTGCTATTAACATGACTTTTCTAACGGCAGGAGCCAGGTTTTGGCTCAAAAAATGCTGTTGACTTCTTGGAGTTCATTAACAGTGGTCCCAGAGTACTATTTTTTTTTTTTTTTTTTTTTATTCTTTTGGCATGTTTGCAAAATCATGGCATGGATAGTATGAGATTAGTGCTGCTGTAATAATGGTCTGGGATGTTCATAGCAAACTCTGACGTGTCTCCAAAACTTCATAGATTCTAAAACTAGTTTAACTAAGGGTTATACTGACCTACAATATACTGTCAATTCTCATAGTCTTGTTAATATAGGCACATATTTTTTGTCTTTGTGAAACATAAATTTTTTTAGTTGATTTTATCCTTTGCTTCGGGAGCTTTTTGATTTTAATTTTTGAACTTATTCTTAAACCCTGAAGAAGTTATTGCTATAACTTGAAGCTTTTGTATAAGCAAAATGTATTAGACCAGAGTCCTTAATACTGTAAAATTGCCCCTAAATAATTGACTCTAAATTATTCAGGATCTTAGTTTTATGTTTCATCCAAAAGACCTTAACACTGGTTCAGTACTACCAGAGAGGGAAGATTGCCACCTAATGAACGAACGACACTTCCTGGTGTTTTTCTTGTGATGAGATCACTGCCTGACATGATAGGAGAACAGGCAGGTAAAGCTACATTTTTCCTGTCTCTTAGTGGTAGACAATGAATGGAAGGAAAATAAAGTCAGAGTTCTGAGAACTCTTCTTCCAATGCCATTTGTAGCTGACTTATTAGGTATTTCTGATGAAAATGTATTATGGAGAAAGTATTACTGTTCCAAATCATTCTAGACCCCAGAGATTTGTATGTAATTAGGTAAACAAGTGATTGGGTTGTGAGGTCAATTTTTTTCTTTAATGTCAGAATGCTGTTTGCTGTTTCCATGCAAGTTTTTAACAGAGTCACTGATCTTAAATTGTAAAGATGTGAAATCATATAGGTTTAACTTTCTGAGGAATTTATTGTGTAGAAGTATGGTTCTGGAGACCACAGTGCAACATTTTTTGATTTACTATGTATCATATAATACGTTGTTAATGGAATCAGTGGAGTGTATCACAGACTTTAAAAGTAGCAATGGCTATATTCTACTGGGAGGTTAAATTATATTGGTGGCCAACAGTGCCACTAATGAAATGGTTCATGCACTGAATTGAACACAGAGGAGAGGTAAAACAGAACTCTGAAAACTTTTTAAAGAATAAAATCTGAAATTTAGAGTGCATTTAAACAGTGGTAAATCAAGGGAGCATAAGGAGGGAATCACTACACAATTAAATCTGTGGGAAAGGAATTAGCAGGTGGCTCCGTGCTGTTTCACACATTCCTGAATTGGAGATAATGAGGAAACAAGCGGTAGAAACAAAAGCTTGAGCAAGGCTGAGATAAAGTAAATTGGTTACAGTGTTAAAGATGAGCTTTGGGCAGTGGCCAATTACTGGCCACTGGTATGACAGATCCAGGCACGTGGACAGCGTGTGGGGCTATGGGGAAAGCATATGTAGTAGTGAAAAATGGCAATAAATGTTTCCTGTTCAAGAGCCATCAGGAGTCCATGTCTTGCATCCCTTCATAAATCAATGTTAGTTTTGTGACGTTTATTAAACAATTTAACAAAATGTAATTGTAAATGATGTGGCATCAAACTGTCAAAATATTTCTTTTGTATCAGTAGTTTTTTCTTTAAATGTTATACTTCGAGAGCTCAAAGGTTAAAAGAAAAAGATGCCATCCTAACCATTCTAAATCTTATGACCATGCTATCTGGTAGATGAATTTTGACTATTAATTTGGTTGTGTATGTTTTCTGTGGGATATTTGTGCATTATTAGATGACTAGACTGGCCAAGATAGACCTGTTACACTTGCCTGACTTAGGTGTTGTTTGCCATGCCACTAAACCTGCCATCAAGTGATGGGGGAAATGAGTTTGAAGCCTGGCCTGCTGAAGATGGACGCCTTGTCTCAGTTTTTATTTTATTTTGCTTTATTTCCTTGGTTTTATTTTGTTTTGTACCTTTTTTGTTTTGTTGTGTTCAGTCTCTTTCCCTTGTGTACTGGTACTTTGGTTCTTTAAAAATGGTATTTTGTAAAGAGTTCATGATGTTTTATTTTGAAGTTGACCTAAAGCTGTTTATCAATGGTGGATGGTATGTACTGAATATGGTTAACTAAGTTTCATGCTGTGAATGACAGACAAATTTGGTTTGGAATACATTTAAGCATCTAAAATCAACAGATGAGCACATCGTGTTAGAAGATTAGAATAGTGAAAAATATACCAATTTGCATGGTCTGTTTAAAAGAAGTCTTTCTATTTATGTCTAATATAAAGAGTTTAATTATTTCTGAAATTGAACTTTCATGGATATTGAATGTAATGAAATAATTGTGAATATAGTCTTGTTCCAGTGAGATCAGTGGCAGTAAGACTTCATCCTTCTCTAGTTGTAATTTTTAGAGAAAAGTGGGAAGATTGAATCAGTTTTGTATGTGTGTATTGCACTTCTACGTGCTCCAGTGGTGGTTATTTCTAAAAGAGGTTTTAACACTTTTTTTTTTTTTTTTGTCTTGGTCATCTCATAATCTTACAAGCCTTGGCAGTTCATGCTGGAGTGACTGAGAAGGTTATCGTCTCTAGGTGATGGTCTTACTTCTTTCTTGTGAAATGGAACCACTGAAGTAGAAGTGATGGGGTGGGTGGTGTATCTCATCTCAGACACTGTTCTTCCCAGCTAAGTGCATTTAAATCAATGGGTTTCACTTTGGTAATGCACCAAGCTGTGAACTGCAGCTGGAGAGAGCTTCATGATCTCTGTTGGATTTAGTTGTGGCAGTTGAGGTAATTGCCAGTAGTTGTAATCTCTTTAATCACTACTGCTAAATCCAATAAGAATCATAAATGGAATCACACAAATTATTTTATTTATAAGTGTGTGTTTGCCATTGATTTAAAAAAAAAAAAAAAAAGCAGAAAAAATCTTTATGTTTAGAGTAGATGTGAACAGAATGTATTTTTAAAACAAACTTAATGTCAAAGCAGTTTTGGGGGGAGGATTAAGCATTTATTTTCAGTAAGAAGAATACGAAATTATTTTTTTCTGAGTACTTGGAGAAGAATAAAATACTGTGATTAGCACTTGCTTAACATAGATACTTTTATTCAGCGTTTAGCAAAATGAATGCTGGTATGGATTAGGTTAACTATAGGGCTCTTAAGCACTTTGGAAAAAGTAACAATCATAACTTATATTTAGGATAACTGTATGCTTCCTAAGAAGCATAAAATATTTCTAGACAATGCAGAGCTAATCTGTTTGCTTACAGATTGCTTTACAAAGCAAGGAGTAAATAAATAAAGATGTGAGGATCAAACTCATAGAATGCTCTGAGTTGGAAGGGACCTTAAAGATCATCTGGTTCCAACTCTCTGAGTATGTGAAGGCCAGTTCAGGAGTTTCATCTCAGTTGGGTGTGCAAACATCAGTTCTGTTCATTGGAAGATGTTGATCTGAAAGTAGCCAGATATAGCCTAAGACCAGACTCTTATCTCAAATACGTAGTATTAACAGAACAGGCTTCAACTGGCAAGAGACATAGGAGGACACCTGCTTGATGTGCCAGCCCTTTAATGAAAAAGATCTCAGAGTACTATTTCTATTTATAGAATCACAGAATGGTTTGGGTTAGAAGGGACCTTAAAGATCATCTAGTTCCAACCCCCCTGCCATGGGCAGGGACACTTTCCGCTAGACCTGGTTGCTCAAAACCCCATCCAACCTGGCCTTAAACACTTCCAGGGATGGGGCATCCACAGCTTCTCGGTCAACCTGTTCCAGTGCCTCACCATCCTCAGAGTAAAGAATTTATTCCAAATATCTAATCTACACATCCCCGCTTTTAGTTTAAAACCATTGCTCCTTGCCCTGTCACTACACTCCCAAAGAGTCCCTTCCCAGCTTTTTTGTAGGCCCCCTTTAAGGTACAGGAAGGCCTCTATAAGGTCTCCCCAGAGCCTTCTCTTCTCCAGGCTGAACAACCCCAACTCTCTCAGCCTCTCTTCATAGGAGAGTTACTCCAACCCTCTGATCAAGGTAAAGCTCAAAAACTTCTAGGAAATATTTCTAAGTATGTGGTATATATGCGGCATATTTATTTTTGACAATAGCCCCTTATTAGAACATAAATATCTTTACTTCATTTCCATTTGTCTTAAGATTAAAAGCATTAATTTAAACACCAAAGCAGTTATTTTAAATAATTCTTAATGTCCAAAATAGTTGTATTAACTGATATGTTCTGCTGTATATATTTGTGAGCTTTGTATTCCTTTTCTAAATATTAAGGAGATAAAATTCCAAAACCTAATAGCTGTTAGGTTAGTTAGCTTCACTTATTGATTTATTTTTCAAAAATGTCTAAAGAACAGGAAAGGAAATTTATAAGATATTTTAGCCCCCCCTCTCCCCAATTCATTTTCTATAGAATTGTTAAAGTTTGATTAGTTTGATCTGATTTTAAAAACTGGAGGGTGAACTTGTGAAGACAGTTTATCTGAAAATACAGACAAATTTTCAGGGTTCTGTCTGTAGAGAGGGACCCTTCTCCATTACTGAATAAAATAAATGAGGACATCTTTGTCTGTGGCATGGAACTCACCATTGGGATTTTGTACTTAAAACAAAGCATTACGTTGTTGAGAGACCAAAATATCTTTGAAAAAATGCTGCTAACATATAATTTAGATATGTATGTTTTTCATTCTTTAAACTGCTATAATAGTTGACTATTGAATATGAAAGTGCTTAGCGTATTCCTTAAGCAACATTTGAGCAAATTAATAATCCAGTTATTCGGTAAGATGGGCTGTATTCTTAAAGTTTAGGCTTTTCATTTAAGTACATTTTTGAACTGAACTCATTGTTTAGTTATGTGCTTAACTCAATTCCTATTTATGTAAAAAGGCTAAATACCTTAATCTGTTAAGTGTGTATTAATTGGCTGTGTTTAAGTGCATACTTAAATTAGGCATGTTTATGTACATGACTGACCAAGGATCTAAATTAGAATGCAGTTGCACAGTTTTAGGAACCATTTCTGTCACTGGATTTACTTGAGCTGTCTGTTGGTCCTGTGGAAACCTGCATGAGTATACAGTTAATTGCAAGATGCTGGCTGTTCAGAATAAGGTCCAGTAAGTTAATGGTCTAGTTCATCAATTGTTTGAAAACAATTATTTTGATTTTTTTTCAGAAGAACTGGTATATAATTGAATGCCTAATTTGCGTGCAGTTACTGCAAGCATGTATTTGGAAGGTTATTTAGTTAGATGCAGAGTACCTCATTCTCATGAACAGTCGGGCAAATCAGGTACACCTCTCGTTGCATGCCTGCCTTCAAAATGCCTGACTTTCTCTTCTATTCCACCCATGCTGCATATTTCTTAAATATTTTTAATTGTTTAATAATTTTAATTTAGATTTTTTTGTGCTTTGGTTGCATCCTATTGTAACTCAATCCTTGCTGCAGACCTGCGGAGTACTGGCTTGCAACAGTACTTTTAAGTACTTTTTTTTTTTTAGGTAGTATGATTCCTGTGGAGTTTATTGGAACTTGCGTAGCTAAAATTGAACAGTTTTGAAAATTCTCCAGTATTTTGTTTTTGATAAGAATATTAATATATTCTTTTTAAATCCCTAAAGTTAGGGGGTTTGTATTAAAAATACACAGTTCTAACCAAAGCAGTAAAAGACACTGGCACATTCTTTGTAGATATCTTGCTTTTATTTAAATGTTCTAAAAGTCATTTACTTCAATAAAGTCTATGGGGTAATACCAGAGGGTTCAGTTAGGTGTCATTTATAGTTACACCAACAATTTTGAAAAGATGATCGATACCTAGTATAATTAGAACTTTTCAAGTGTTTGTACTAGTTCAAATCCTTTTGCATTTCAAATTTAATATGTCCATTTAATAAATTGCTTAACTATTGTATCTTTTACTTTTTGAAGATTTTGGGGGGTTAATTTAGCAGTCTAATTGTAACTGACTTTGAATTAAACCTGCATTTAGTTTAGATAAGATATTACTTAAACTGTTATCATGACAGGGATAATATAATCTGTTTGAAATTGTAGTAAATACATATTTTAGGAAAATATAGCTTGCTTAGCTGATTGGTTATGATTTTCTTCAATCTCAGTAAATTTGCAGCTTACATCGAAGCTTCAGATAACCTGAGGTGACCTAGAATGTAAGACAGTAAAAATCTAAATTTTTCTGCCCTCCTCAACTCCCAACTTCACTTGTAGTATTTATTGTGTAGAATCACAGTAGTTTATTTTTATTTATTTTTATATCAGAGATAGGTAACACCAGATTTGGGGGGGGGGGTTGGCACAAATTTCAGATAGCAAATACTTTTTTTTTTCTTCTCCCCCTCTTCTTTTACTGATTGGGTTATTTGCCATTTATGGGGATTAAACTTTAAAAACTGATATTCTTTTCTGTATCTGATGTTCTGTGTGCTATTAGTGATGCAGCTAACATGAACGGTTTTCATGTGTAAAACAACTTTCGATCACCGTGAAAACATCGTCCTGGGAAATCGTCCATGCTTGATATCGTTTGGTTCATGAACATTTAATTTCCAGTACAGGTGATCCACAGTTCAAAGTGTTAAATGATTGTGTGCATTGTTCAGTTTTTAAAATAATCCATTAATGAAATTGCTAGTCTTTGAAGTATTGCTCACTTGTGTTTTTTAAAGTAGAGCAGGTTAAAAGGGAAAACTTATTCCTTGCATTTGTTCTTACTACTTTCTTTGTAAGGATCTCATAGACAGGTAATAAATAAGAATGAACCTTTTTAAATGTAAGGATAATTGTAAAATCATAGAAAATGTGTAGAAAATCTGTGTAGTGTTCCAACGCCGTATAACGCTTTCAATTGCTTCTTCAGGTAAAATCCCAGATGAAGCCAAAGCCCTTTCTCTATTGGCACCTGCTCCTACTATGACAAGCCTGATGCCTGGTGCAGGGTTGCTTCCTATACCTACACCAACCCCTTTGACTACAGTAAGTAAAATTCAGTTGCTATTTGATTTCTGGTTTCTTCTATACTCGATAGCCTTTTCTGTGTTCAGAGAACAACAGCTATCTGATCCATGGATGTTGTCCTCTTATATGCTAAATAAATGAAGATTTAGCTGTGGTGCCTCTTCTGAGGGTAGACTGCAAGATGTGCATGTGCAGAGTCCCAAATCTGTCCTTAAATTATTCTTTTGTCTCCATTACTAGAAACAATATTTCCACTTCTATATTCTTAACATTCTTGATCAGCATCCTAAAATAAATTAATGTTTAGTATCTTCCTTCTTTCCTTCTTTCGTAAAAAAAGAAGTTGCAGAATAAAACTTGGTTAAAACAACATTTAATAAATCTGCACATGCAGGTCAGCATCCTTTTTGAAGATTGTCCTCCAACACCTGTTTTAGAGCATACAAATAATTAAACAGTGGGATCAAAATCACCAATTAGATGTTTTGATGTTAATTCCATGTATGGTTCATAATGGTCATTGTATAAGAGAAATTGCATGGATTTGAAAATCACTTTTAGTTGACAAGAATGATGGCTTTTATTTTCCTCTCTTGAAATAGGCGATATTGCACTCATTGACTTGGGAAGTGATAGTTCAGGCACTTCACAGACAAAAACGTGCTTACTTGTGCTTCCACTTTATAATTGTTTCTAATCAAGTATAATTGTGTTATTTAGAGACGTTTGTTTCTAAATTAACCTTCCAAGGTAAATTTGCTTGTTTTTTATATAAAATATCTAATAAATTATTTGTGAATTTTACACTATAAAAGAGGAAGTCAAGCTATCTGACCCTTCCTGTTGAATAATGAAAGGATGATTTCAAGACAAAGCTAAGTAGTATCTTTTTGTTACATTTAAAAAAAAAAAAGTTACTGGTGTCTTGCTGAAGATTTCTAACACCTTAGAATTGGGCCACTGAAGGACATCAAAACAACTAGCAGGTGTATTGGGCTGCTGAGATTGAAGTGGCTCAGGTGGACCTGGACTGGCAACATAAAGGTGAATTATTTATAACTCAATGGGCCCATGACACCTCAGGCCATTGAGGTAGAGATGCAACATACAGGTGGGGTCATGATCGAGGGGTGGACCTGACTATGGACACTATAGCACAGGTTATTCATGATTGTGAAACATGTGCTGCAGTCAAGCAAGCCAAATGGTCAAAACCTCCTTGGTATGGAGGATGATGGCTGAAATATAAATATGGGGAGGCCCAGAAGACTGATTACATCACACTCCCTCAATCCTGCATTGGCAAGCGCCACATACTTCCAATGGTGGAAGCAACCACCGGATGGCTGGAAACATATCCTGTGCCCCATGCCACTGCTTGGGACACTATCCTGGGCCTTGAAAGAAGGACATCGAGGTGCTCGAGCGAATCCAGAGAAGGGCGACGAAGCTGGTGAGGGATCTGGAGAACAAGTCTTACAAGGAGCAGCTGAGGGAGCTGGGTTTGTTCAGCCTGGAGAAGAGGATGCTCAGGGGCAACCTTATCGCTCTTTATAAGTACATTAAAGGAGGCTGTAGCGAGGTGGGGGTTGGTCTGTTCTCCCATGTGCCTGGTGACAGGATGAGGGGGAACGGGCTAAAGTTGTGCTGGGGTGTTTTAGGTTGGATATTAGAAAGAACCTCTTTACTGAGAGGGTTGTGAGGCATCGGAATGGGCTGCCCAGGGAAGCGGTGGAGTCACCACCCCTGGAGGTCTTTAAAAGACGTTTAGATGTAGAGCTTAGTGATATGGTTTAGTGGAGGACTTGTTAGTGTTAGGTCAGAGGTTGGACTTTATGATCTTGAGGTCTCTTCCAACCTAGAGAGTTCTGTGAAAAGCAAGTCCTGTGGTGACATGGTACCCCAGAAAGAATTGAGTCATACAATGGGACTCATTTCCGAAAGAACCTTATAGACACTTGGGCCAAAGAGCATGGTATTGAGTGGGTGTATCACATCCCCTATCATGTACCAGCCTCCGGGAAAATCGAGGGTGGATAGGGTGAGCAAACATCCATGTGGTTCTTAGCTGCTAACTGGGTTAAACCACTACAAAAGCACACAGAAAATCTTAACTATATATGGTTATTTGTGGGTAGATTTTTATTCTTAAAAAAATAATTACTCAATTGGGATCATGCAGTTTAAAATAGTGTCTACATTCATTGAGTTGACTTTTACAGAAAGGCACAAGGAAGATAAGTATTAACAAGTGAAGTATATTCTGCCTGTGTATATTCTTTTTTTTTTTTTTTTTCTCTCCTCCAGCTCAGTGTTTCACTTGGCAGTTTGGGGGCAATATCAGCAGCATCATTGGACCCTAACATTACAGCACTGGGAGAAATACCACAGCCACCAGTTATGGGGAATGTGGATCCATCCAAAATTGATGAAATCAGGAGAACTGTCTATGTTGGAAACTTGAATTCACAGGTAGATTTTTTTTTTTTTTTGTTGGAAATAGTAATGGAGGATGTAGAGTTGTAACTCATAAATTACAATCTTAAGTGTTAAGAACTTTTGTTAATCAATTTCAATAGGAATTTAAACAACCAAAAGAAAAAAAGAAAGGTTCTTATTGTTTACTAGTGATATTTTGAATGTTCCTGTGACAATAAGTTCAGTCTAGGCTGTGGAATTCATTCTAGCAAGATACCAGAGAAATCATACTCTACTTGAATTCAAGAAACATGCATATAATTGTGTGCATTGATGAAATATCCATCTGGGTTGTGTTAGCTGAGCAGTGTCTCAGAAGTTGTAAGATCATGGTAGCTGTCTCATATAACAGCATGCAGTTCCCTAAGTACAGTAAGAAGGAATTTACTTTTTGACATACAAGGGATTAGCTATGGCAAAAGGTTAATGACTTTTCCTAGTGGAAATTTGCAAAATTAGCATAAATATCTTTGAGTTTCATAAATATCTTGTGACCACACACAAATAACTCAAAACTCAAAGGCTATGATTTCATTGTAATCACAGAGACATGGTAAGATGGCTCACACGAGTGTAATGCTGTCGTGGAGGACTACATGCTTTTAGAGAAGATCGACCAGGAGAAGAAGGTAGTGGAGTTGCTCTTTATGTGAGAGAGCAACTGGAATGTGTGGAGCTGTGCCTAGGGGTAGATGAAGAGCGAGTTGAGAGCTTATGGGTAAGGATTAAAGGGCAGGCTTCCATGGCTTTCACTGCCTCCCTGGGGCCTGGGTCAGGGACATTACCAGGAAACTTCCTGACATTTTTTGCCCCTCTGATTATTACCCCTTACTGATAATTCAGGCTGGCAGTGAAGAAATTGCTGAGAGAAGCTGAAAGGCTATCAAAAGCGACTTCAGGGGACTGGGGTGGTTAGTGGGTGGACTGGGAGCACAGGTGGTGTTTCCCCTCTATCCCTTCAGTGGAAGGGAAGGACACTGAGTGGACCTGGAAGGCCCAGATGATTAATACATGGCTGAGAGGCTGATGCTGTCACAGGAGATTATATATATATATATATATATATATAAAAAAAACTTTTTTTTTATCATGAGGAGGTTGGCACCTGGCCTGATGGCTGGAAATGGGTCCCACCTGTCTCAAAGGGGGGAATGGATTCTAGCCCAGGAGCTGGCAGGGCTTGTTGAGAGGGCTTTAAACTAGGTATGAAGGGAGATGGGGAGGGTATGAGGCTTGATAGAGATGAACCTGGGGGAGAAGTCCCAGGGTTAGGGGCAAGGGCAATGGTGGAACTGAAGTGCATCTATACTAATGCATGCAGCATGGGCAACAAACAGGAGCAGCTGGAAGCCACTGTGGGGCAGGCAAACTATGTCCTACTTGCTATCACTGAAACGCAGTGGGGCTGCTCCCATGACTGGAGTGCTGCAGTGGATGTCTGCAAGCTCTTCAGAAGGGACAGGCAACAAAGGAGGGGAGGTGGTGTGGCTCTCTATATTAGAGAGTGTTTCTATGCTGTTGAGCTCGAGGTTAGCAATGATAAGGTAGAGTCCCTGTGGATAAGGATCAGGGGGAAGGCCAAGAAGGTGGACATCCTGGTGGGGTCTGTTATAGACCACCAAACCAGGATGAAGAGGCGGATGAGGTGTTCTGTAAGCATCTGGTGGAATTTGCTCAATCACCAGTGCTTGTTCTCGTGGGGGACTTCAACTTCTCAGACATATGCTGGAAATAAAATGTAGCCCTGAGGAAGCAGTCTAGAAGGTTCCTGGAGTGCATGGAAGACAGCTTCCTGCCTCAGCTGGTTAATGAGCCTCCGGGGGGGGGGGGGGTGACCTACTAGACCTGCTGTTCATGAACACAGAACTGGTGGGAGATGTGGTGGTCGGGAGCTGTCTTGGGCAGTGACCACAAAATGGTAGAGTTCCGTATTCTTGGTGAAGTCAGGAGGGGGGTCAGTAAAACTGCTGCCTTGGACTTCTGGAGGGCAGACTTTGAACTGTTCAGGACACTGGTAGGGAGGGTCCCTTGGGAGTCAGTCCTGAAGAGGAGAGGGGTCTTCCAGGAAGGGTGGATGCTCCTCAAGAAGGAAGTCTTAAAGGTGCAGGAGCAGGCTGTCCCCTTGTGCTGTAAGATGAGTCAGTGGGGAAGAAAAATGAGCGTTGCTGAACAGACAACTTTTTCTGAGTCTCCAGCAGAAAAAGAGAGTTTGTGTGGTGGAAGAAGGGGCAGACAACTCAGAGAGAGTACAAGGAAGTTGCTAGCATATGCAGAGAAAAAATCAGGAAGGCCAAAGCCCAGCATGAGCTTAACCTGGCCACTATGGTTAAGGATGATTTAAAAAAAAAAAAAAAAAATTTTTTTACAAATATATTAACGGCAAGAGGAGGGCCAAAGAGAATCTCCTTCCTTTACTGGACGCAGGGGGATACGTGACTACTGAGGATAAGGAATCTTTCTTTTCCTTATGCCTTCTTTATGTCTGTCTTCACTTATCCTCAGGGTACTCAGCCTCCCCACCTGGAATTTGTCTGGGACAGGGTGCAGAAGAAACCCCCCACAGTTCAGGTGGAAACAGCTAGAGACCTGGTGCTCCACCTATACTGTCACAAGTCCATGGGGCCAGATGGGATCCAACTGAGGGTGCTGAGGGAGCTGGTGGATGAGACTGCTGAGCTGATTTCCATCACCTATCAGCAGTCATGGTCATCTGGAGAGGTCCTGTATGACTGGAAACTTGCTAACGTGTCACCCATCTATAAGGAAGGTCGTAAGGAGGACCTGGGGAACTACAGGCCTGTCAGCCTGACCTTGGTGCCAGGAAAGGTGATGGAACAGGTCATCCTGAATGCAATCACGCAGCATATGCGGGACAACCAGGGGTCGGACCCAGTCAGCATGGGTTCATGAAAGGCAAGTCCTGCCTGACCAACCTCATCTCCTTCTATGATTGGGTGACCCGCCTGGTGGATGAGGGAAAGGCTGTTGATGTAGTCTACCTAGACTTCAGCAAAGCCTTTGACACGGTCTCCCATAGTATTCTCCTTGAAAAGCTGGCAGTCCATGGCTTGGACAGGTACACTCTTTGCTGGGTAAAAAACTGGCTGGATGTCTGGGCCCAGAGAGTGGTGTTGAACAGAGTGAAATCCAGCTGGTGACCAGTTACCAGTGGTGTTTCCCCAGGGTCAGTGTTGGGGCTCATCCTCTTGAATATCTTTACTGATGATTTGGATAAGGGAACTGAGTGCACCCTCAGGAAATTTGCAGACGGCCCCAAGTTGGGGGGAAGTATCAGTCTGCTGGAGGGTAGGAAGGCCCTGCAGAGGGACCTGGACAGGTTGGATCGATGGGTAGAGGCCAGTGGGGTGAGGATCAACATGGCTACGTTTGGTCACAACCCCATGCAGCGCTACAGGTGTGGGGCAGAGTGGCTCGAAAGCTGTGCAGAGAAAAATGATCTGGGGGTGCTTATTGATGCTCACCTGAACATGAGTCGGCAGTGTTCCCAGGTGCCCAAGAATGCCAGCGGCATTCTGGCTTGTCAGGAATAGGTTGGCCATCAGGATCAGGGAGGTGATCAACCCCCTGTACTCTGCTCTGTTGAGACCACACCTCCAGTACTGTGTTCAGTTTTGGGCCCCTCACTACAAGAAGGACCTCTAGGCCCTGGAACTTGTTCAGAGAAGGGCTACGAAGCTGATGATGGGCCTGGAACACAAGTCCTATGAGGAACTGCTGAGGGAACTGGGATTATTTAGTCTGGAGGAAGCTCAGGGGAGAGCTTATTGCTCTCTACAACTACCTGAAAGGAAGTTGTGTGGAGCTGGGGATCGGCCTCTTCTCACAGAAAACTAGCGATAGGACTAGAGGGAATGGCCTCAAGTTGGGCCAGGGGAGCTTTAATTTTTGAAATTAGGGGACTGTTCTTCTCAGAAAGAGTAGTCAGGCATTGGAACGGGTTGCCCAGGGAGGTGGTAGAGTCACCTTAAATAGCCACACAGGGATGTTTAAGGGGAGGTTGTACATAGTACTTATGGACATGGTTTAATGGGTGACATTGGTAGTAGGGTGATGGTTGGAGCGGATGATCTTGAAGGTCTTCTCCAACCTTAATGATTCTATGATATGATTCTATATTATGAGCAAGGCCAAGTGCAAGGTACTGCACCTGGGTCACGGCAATCCCAGGCATGGGTACAGACTGGGAGAAGAACTCATTGAGAGCAGCGCTGCGGAGAGAGACTCGGGGGTTCTGGTGGACAAAAAGCTCAACATGAGCCAGCGGTGTGTGCTTGCAGCCCAGAAGGCCAACTGCATCCTGGGCTGCATCAAGAGAGGTGTGACCAGCAGGTCAAAGGAGGTGATTGTGCCCCTCTACTTTGCTGTCATGAGGCCCCACCTGGAATACTGCGTCCAGGTCTTGGGCCCCCAGCACAAGAAGGATGCGGACATGTTAGAGCAAGTCCAGAGAAGGACTACAAAGATGATCAGAGGACTGGAGCACCCCTCCTATGAAGAAAGGCTGAGAGAGCTGGGGCTGTTCAGCCTGGAGAAGAGAAGGCTCCAGGGAGACCTCATTGCAGCCTTTCAATATTTAAAGGGTTCTTGTAAAAAGGATTGAGAAGGACTCTTTTCTCAGGTAGATAATGAATAGGACAAGGGGTAATGGTCTTGAACTAAAAGAGGATAGATTTAGACTCTGGTTACCCAGAGAGGTTGTGGAGTCTCCTTCTTTGGAGATATTCAGAACCCTCCTGGATACCATCCTGCGCAATGTGCTGTAGTTGATCCTGCTTGGCAGGGGGGTTGGACTAAATGATCTTCAGAGGTCCCTTCCAATCTCAGTCATTCTGTGAGTTTCTGACAGGAAAACTAGGACTGTCAGAGATTTTCTTTTTTCCAGCAATTTTTTTATTTAAAAAAATAATTATTTTTATTTAAAAAATAATTGGTTTTGACTGATGACAATTTAAGTATTTGATTTTGGTGTTTATTTGACTGCTGAAGTATGTACTAGAGTATTATCAATCACAAAAAAATAAAAGTAGTTGGAAGTTATTGGAGAAACAGATTAAAAGCTGACTTAGTTGTTCTGGTTTTGTTTTTATTTGTTTGTTGTTGTTTCTATTGATCAAAAATCACAACCAGTACCAAAAATAGCTTGGATGTAGGTGTATAAAGAATTCCCTCATCAATTATTTCAATTTAGTTGCCTGAAAAGTGCAATATCCTGTGCAAGTGTATTTATAACCTAAACATAGCTCTTCAGGGTTTTACTTGAGGGCTTGTGGTTGTACTGTCTTAAATTATAGTATATTCTTTATGTTAATGGAAGAAAAAAAAATAGTATCTGTATTTCCTGAAGTGTAACATCACCAAATTCACGCTGCCTATGTAATAACGGTGTGATGTCTTTCCAAAACCTATATAGTCTTTAGATTATCTGTTATAATGAAAACCACTTATCCAACATATGTTTTAAATCAGCTGAGCTCTGCATCTTCTTCATCTCTTTCTAGACTACAACAGCAGATCAACTGCTTGAATTCTTTAAACAAGTTGGAGAAGTCAAATTTGTGCGAATGGCAGGTGATGAGACACAACCAACACGGTTTGCTTTTGTGGAATTTGCAGACCAAAATTCTGTACCACGAGCTCTTGCCTTTAATGGAGTTATGTTTGGAGACAGGCCACTGAAGTAAGAAATTAATTACCAATATGAATATTGAATGAGAGGTTTCTTAGTATCCTTATGTTTATGATTTTGATCTAAAAGAAACTGCTGTGATTAATATTTATTCAATATAAGGACCTGTTAGCAAACTGGAACACTTTCATAAACTCCAATTTCAAGGTTGGGCATAACTTTCTCTAAGAAGAATCTGGATGGCATAGAGTAAAATATAATTACATCTAATCTTAAGGTAGTGAAAGCTATAACAACAAGAGAATCTGCAAAGTCCTTGGTACTAATTAAACTTTATATATGTTGTCTATGCAATCAGTAGGCCTTAGAGATTTTATCTAAAATAGAGAAACAGATTTCTAGACTTTAATCTGTATTTGTATAGAATAATATAAAAGTGTTGTGCCTCACTTATTTAAAAGCTGTAAGATTTGAAAGCAGTAAAAGCCAGATATTTTAGATATTTAGACATGGCATAAAATGAGTGTTAGGGAAAAATCTGTAGTTTTGCTTGAACTTCAGAGTTCTCAGTTATATGTGGGAGTTAAGGTGTTTTCCTTTCTTATTTTTCATTTTTCCTTCTAAAGTGTTTGTGGGTTAAAGGCTTTTTTCCCTAATTTAGAATAAACCACTCCAACAATGCAATAGTGAAGCCTCCTGAAATGACGCCACAAGCTGCTGCCAAAGAACTGGAAGAAGTGATGAAGAGAGTAAGGGAAGCCCAGTCTTTCATATCTGCTGCTATTGAGCCAGGTAGGTATATTAGGTTTGCTACCTAACAGATATGTTTGTACCTTGGTACATGCCAATGAAAATAATACATGGTCATTATTTTTATTATTTTCATTTTTATTATTATTTGCTTCAATAATATAATTATGAAATAATATAATCAAAACTGTTCTCATGGAAGAAAGCAGTAGAATGAAGTTGACTTTTTATTTCCTCATATCTTATTTTCAGATACATGCTCGCTGAATGTTTTCAAAAACATGTAGTCAGTGCTAAACTAAATAATACTTGATGTTGGCATCATTTCAGTTTAAAGCACTTACAGACTTTTAAAAGAAATTGCTTTGTTTTGTTCTCTAGCACACATTAATGCTGTAGTTTCATGATCAGAGGGAAGCTAGCGTGCTGATGAAAGCATCAATATTATGCTTTCTTTACTTTCAGTGGGTTAAGTTTGTCCCTGTGCTATGCTCTTATACTAGCTCAAGACTATGTGCAGCCTCATAGCAAATGGGATCAGAGAATGAATCTGGGATAAAACTTAATGGACTTTTTTTTTCCATCCAAGATGGTTTCTTGATCCCTGTTAATGCTGAAACACAAGGTCAAAGAAAGGAAGGTGTCGATGGGTTGAGAGATTAGATGGACATTTCAGTGCTAATTTCTGCTGACTTAAACTGCTTGGAAAACCATAGCATAAAAATTCTCAACTCGTTAAGCTTTCAACTGAAATCTTCCTTTTTCTTTTGATCAGTGGGATTTTGTTATTCTTATTAACAAACCCAGGCTTTGACTTATGTAGGTTAGGTAGTAGAGTAGGTGTTGGTGGGCTTGATTTTATTTTTATTTTTTTCCCTATTGTGTTTTTTTTTTTTTTTTTTAGGGTTGGAAGAAAATAGCTCTAACATTTCCTTAATGTTAAGCAGCAGAATAACAATCCTTTAGAGTCTGAACCAAAGTCTTCTGAGGTCACTAGTAAGCTTTCCATTGACTTCCTGGCCTTTGGATCAAACTTTTCACCCCCCTTCTCTCCTTCCTTCCTCCTCCAAATAATGTTTGAGCAATAAAACTTCAATATTTTTACAATGGTTAAAATATCAAAAAAGTATAGAAAGTCCTAATTTTGAAAAATGAGCATAAAATGTAAACAGTAATTATGCCCTCTAAATTTATTCTTCTCAGGTTATTTAAAAAATAAAATACATTAGCTGTATTAAATAATACACTAGGAGGAGAATATGTTGCTGTAATCTTATGCATTGTGGCAGCACCATAAATCCCCTTCCTAATAGAGCTAGCTTTTTATAATTATCTGGTTTATGTGTACTGCTGCAGGATGGCTGCACTCAATGAATATATGCAATGACTTTCTTGGATGTTTCTGAAGGATATTTGCAAAGAAGGAAGATGTGCAAAGAGTAGGCCCCTTGCACTATATTTGGTACATTCCACTTATGCCAGACTGTTAACTAGGATCTTTAAATGTTCTGAGCTTACACTGCAAAGTGTTTTTTTCCCTCTCAGAGTCTGGAAAGAGCAGTGAAAGAAAAGGGGGTCGATCTCGTTCCCATTCTCGTTCAGAATCCAGGTCTAGCTCAAAATCCCAATCTAGAAGGAAAAGATCACATTCAAAACACAGGTAGGTATCTTTTATTTTGGACTAAGATCATACTATTTTTCTTGAGCGATGGTGGTTACTAAGATTTCTTATTGAGTTATGAAACAAGTATCACTGTAGGGAAGATAAGTAACTTTTACTAACCAGATCAGAGTAACTGTGATCTTTATCTCAGAACAGATACTCTTTCCCTCTAAATGCTAAATGTTTTCAGGATTGCTTTCAGTTAAAACACACTAGAAGGTACTTTTGTGTCATGAAAACCATATTTCTGACTTACATATTTTTAAAATAGTTATCTGTATTTTGTGTATGGAACATCTAGTTTACTGTTAACACCCTCAACTCTGATAGGCTATCTGGTTTTGCTAGTAGAAAGTTCCTGCTGTCCTGAACTTCTAAACATCTAGTTAACAAATGCAGTGTTTCTGTTTACTGTACTTAAAATGTAAAGTTAAATTTTTAAAAGTCAGAAGGAAAAAAAGGTTTTAGGGGCAGTTTTTCATTCTTCAGTGTTTGCTTTGCTAAAATCGTTAACTTCTGAAACAGTCTTTGGAATATGGGAAGAAATTAAATTACTAGATAACCCTTAATGGTTATCCATTAATGTTTTTTCAAAGAATGAGACAGTCTAGCGTGTGTAATACTTTCTGAAATGGTTCATGTTCTTCCAATGTCAAGAATGTCTTCTGAGCATTCAGTCTGTGTAAATCACTTTTCTTTAATTTTTATTTTTTTATTTTTTTCCTGTTAACTTTTCTGTAAGTTCTTTTTTCTCTCATTCTGGGGAGCGGGGAGAAACTCAATGCATTTGATAGCTTAAACTTTAAAAAGGTGTCAGTGTTGCACCAACAGCTCTATTGCATCCTTTCATGCATTGCCTTTTAACAGGGCAACTAGAATTCTTTTACATACAGAAAAGCTGGTCAGAGGGGTATACCACATAAGTTATACAACCAAAGAAATGTGATTTAAGTGCAGGCTTTTTTTTGTTTTTTAATAACATGTACTGCAGTATCTTGCTATCTAATAACATTAAACCATTGGGTACCTTTTTAATGCAAGAAGAATCATTTGCAGGCTTCCTTATTGTATGCTTCTCTATTGTTTCTGTAACTCAGGATACAACTGAACAATAATCTTTGTGTAACATTCCAGTAATCTGTGGTATTTTGTATCCACACAAACCAAATTGAGCTTTAGAAAATAAATTTGCATTTTTTCACTTGCAGAAAACCTGTGTTTTAAACATCTGTTGATAGTTATGTTTTGTTTTAATGATTTACCACTGTTACTGTCAGTTTTGAGTACATGCTGAAAAAGAGCCTCTGGGCTGTTGAAGCAGTTTCATCTGTAAGAATAAACTATGCTGACCACTTCCTTTTTTTAGTGTTTTATAAAACCCCTAAATCCATTTCATCACTATTATATAAATTTTATTAAAGGGCTTACTTGACTAAATTGTAAGTAATTTGCCCTCTAATTAGTTTTTCTAAACTGATATGTGGAGCAAAGCTGTAGGTATAAAGTGGTTAACTCTCCTACCCTCTTGGTATATTTTTACTCTGTCTTGAGCTGCAGAAGAAAGGTGGAGCTGGTATTTTTTGTACCTTTCTGTTCTTCAGGATTAATTGAGTAATATACATGACATTTCTGTCTTTGGTAAGTTTAACTTCAAGGTACCTTAACCTCTCAGGCAAAGTATCCAATGATGTGTTTTGTGAAACTTGAAATAAAAAGCTGAATTTGAAGATTCATTTTCCTAGGGACTACAATCTTATAAAAATGGGGAATATTTTTTTTTGTGGGGGAAAGAGTATAGTAATTTTTAAGTTGTTTTCTTCATCAAATCTGAGACTATACTATATATGTGTATCAGGAGACTTTAAATGTATTTCTATCATAGTATTTGCACATTATTTGCATTCCTTATTTATCATGTAGCAAATGCTTACAAATACTTTCAACTGAGAAAGTAACTTGACTAAATGCTGAACCACAAGTAGTGGGTTTTTTTGTTTTTGTTTTTTGTTCACTCAAATTGTAAGGCTGGAGAACCAAGCAAAAAGAGGCCAGTTAATGCTATCTATCTTCAGTGACCAAGACTACAATAAGTGACTGGGCCTGGAGAAGAAGAAAAATGCAACTAACTATTTTTATGTGCTGCTTGAAATTGTTTATAGTAGATTTTATGCACTGTAATCTACTAAGGAAAGCTATCCTAGTATGATGATAATTGATATTTTCCAGAATATTTATGGAGGTCATAATAAAATACGAGCATTACTTAAATGGTGTATTGTTTCAAAAGAGAACATGTGCAACTGGTGAAACTTAAAGTATGCATATTTGCAAAAATGTTGGTAGGCAGTATGTTACTGAGATGTAATTATATACTTTTCTGTAGTGAGGTGAGATTTGCATGCTGTTCTCCCCCTATATCTTGGCTGACCTAATTATTCTGAAGTTTCAGTATTAAAGTATTTTTCTTCTGGTGTTGTTCATATAGGAGTAGATCTGGTAACAGGTCAATCTCAAGACAAAAGGACAGATGCAAATCCAGAAGTCCTCTGAAAAAACGGTCTAGATCTAGGGAAAGGCAGAAATCAAGTAGTCGCTCTCGTTCTCGGTGAGTTTCCATTCCTGAGAAGTGATATTGTTCATCTTAGCACACAGTACAAAGTTTTGTTGTTTTCTTTGGGGGGGGTGGGAATCTAACCAGCGTTGTAGGTGATGGGTAAAGGATGGAATCTCTAAATGGTTTATTCTGTTCCTAGGCTTGTCCCATCCCCTACAATAAGAGAAAAGAATAGGTACCTCAGTATAAAAAGTTACTTTCTAAACTTTGATACCAAAGTCTATTCTACGTTAATACCAATGTTTAAGCTCACCAAAAAAAGGTAACTTTAACTGCCAGACTTTAACCAACAGGTGATAATATAATTTTCCGAGGATGAAATAGTGAATATTCACAAAACTGAAGTGCCTATAAAAGTAGCTTCATGATTAGAAGACTTGGTACTTTTTTTTCTGGTTCATCTCTGTAATGCCCCTAACTCATTTAAAGAGACCTTCATACTTAGGTTGTGCAGGTTTTTGTTGGTTTGTTTTTGTTTTTTTTTCTTCTGGGAAAGAAAACTGCAGATCTGCTGACATCAGTGGGAACACTTAGTAGGCTACATAGCTGGGCTTTGATGGATGATGGAATCCTTTTGATTCTTATTTACTCATCTGATGGAGCTTCCTGAGAGATCTAATCACTGGAAAGGGAAGTCCAATGAAATCTCTGCGATAAATAACTGGAAGGGTTTTCTTGGGGTGCTGTGAGACCTGTTGCTATTGCAGGGATTGTGTGCTGTTTCATTTTTATGATCTTGCATACCTTCTGTGAGATACCTAAAGAGATATTTGCTAAAACCTGATAGGAACCAAAGTCATAATGTAATAGAACATAAAATGGCCTACTATTCAAGTTGAAAAAAAGATACAGTCAAACACTTGTTCCAATGAATGAAAGTGTGGGTTGTGCTTAGGGCCTTTAGTGTCTGAAGGAGTCTCCTTGAGAATCCTAGAATAGGTACCAATACCAATAGACATAACTCTTTTTCAGGCTAGTTCTGGATTTGAATCTGCCTGTTAATTAAGTCCTCCTATTGTACTTTCTCCTGTTTTCTCTCTGAACAATTGTTCATTTTCATACGTCCTTGAGGCAACTCATGTCTGCTAAGAAAGGAAAGACGGTTTGGAGTCTAATGCTTTCAAATGATCTTATATAAAAATGTACTCTTCCAGCCAAAGCTGTAATCTAATCATTTTTTATTCATCTCAACAACTAGAACATCCCTTTTTTTCTTGCTGTTTTTCTTTTTATGAATAGGTATCATTCTACCTGTCCTAGAGAAGGTGACTTGTTATCCTTCCTTCTTTTACCATCCTACTGGATTTTCTTATACTTCAATTGTTTTTGAATTCCTAATTACATTACAGATGATTGAATTGTCTTGACTGAGTTTAGACCTTACATTTGTCTTTTGAGAGTATTTGTTTGGTGAAACTTTATCCTTGTATTTTTCTTTCTGTATATTCACTGATGTTGGACTATCAAGCAGTTCCAGGATGTGTGTGTGAGAGAACATTAGAATAAGGACTTCTGTCTGGTCAGCTATCATTATTCATGTGGGGGTGGTTAATCTGCAGTCTATTTTACACTTTCACATATTTGACATATTTCACAATTTTAGTAAAGAATGGATTTACAAGTTGTATGCTTTGTTGCACTCCTGAGAAAATGCTGAAAATCTACGTACATATAGTAATGTAACTGTGAGGTGAAGAAACTTATTCTCTTAAAGTATAGTAACATCAATCTGAAGATCACAGTTTGATTTGATTTTTGCCTCCTTCCCCCCCCCCCCCCCCAAAAAAAAAAAAAAAAAGTTGGGTTTCAAAACTTTTCCTAGCTGTTATAGCCACTCTCTCATGGTAAACAGGTAGCAAATGAAAATTAGGAATTATTATAAAATTTTAAACAGACATATTTTCTCTTGAGCAATTAATATATGCTGAAGAGTTGCTTGTATTTTTTTTATTAGAAAGTTCAAAGATGAATTAATGGATTTGTGTTTGGCTTTTCACAGGGAAAATAAGAGAGACAAAGAAAAGGTCAAGGAAAAAGAAAAGACCAAAGAAAAGGAGAAAGAGAGAGATGGAGAGCGAAACAAAGATCGAGAGAGTGTTGGAGACAAGGATAAGGACCAAGATAGGGACAGAGACAAGGAAAAGGAGAAAGATAAGGAGAAGGAAAAAGACAGGGAAGAAGTACACCAGAACAAGGAAAAAGAAGATATTAAGGAAGGGGGGGTAAAAGACAGAGAGAAGGTGAAGGACAAAGAGGGAGATAAGGATAAAGGAGGGGACAAAGAGAAAGACAGAGACAAAGAAAAGGAAAAAGATGGGGATAAGTTGAAGGAGCAACAAAAAGGAACAGATGATAAAAGAAAGAAAGAGAAGCGATCCAGAACACCCCCAAGAAGCTATAGTTCTTCAAGAAGATCTTGCAGCTCCAGCAGGTTTGTTTATTTTTTTCGTGCTTTTTTGGACTTGTCGGTACAGTGAGGCACCGTGAAATACACGCATTCTAATGTTTATGTATCAATATCATCTCACTAATTCAGTTTGTATTCTTGCTGTTTGTAGATTTTAGTATAAAGTAAAATCTATTACAAAGAGCTCTGTATATTACCTGACAGAACATAGTTGGTCTGCTGGTGCTTGCCTTACACTTAACTGTGTAGTATAGTCCTTGAATATAGTAAATAGATAATTCTTGTGCTGTTTCATTGTGTTGGAGCCATCCAGAAGTTTTGACAGAGGGTCATTGCATATTATCTTTGTCCTGATTAATCATTGTTACATTGTTCTTTGCTTGCTTACATACTGTGCGGTGTTACATACTGCAGACCTTTCCAAAACCTTATCATGTAAACCCAATAGAGCTAGTTAGATGGACAGGTAAAAGTAAAAAAAAAAAAAAAAAAAAGTTCCTTAACCATACTGATAGTAAACAAGAAAGCATTCAAGGTTAATCTAGCTGTTGTTTTTGCCTCTGAAGGAGGATAAACTGGATGAAAATATGAAAATGTTCAGCATAGTAAAAGGAAGCTGTGAGATTGATTATGAATTCTGTAAGTGGGTTAACTCAGGCATATTCTAAAGTGTTGCATCTAACTTAGCATCTAACTTAAGTTCAGAAGCTTAGGTGGAGAAAATCTTTTCCGAATACCTCAACAATTCCATAGTTCAGTAGTGTCATGTGTCAAATTTAGATACAGAATTTCATCTGTTACCTTGAGAGAATGTAATGCTGGATGAATTGTGGAAAAATTCTACATATTATAATCACTGGACAAAAGTAAAGTTCCCATGGCCACCAGAGTTCAGGAGTTTGTGATGCATATAACACAGAAAAGGCTGTAATGGTTTCTGTTTGACTTGGATGAAGTGTCCATGCTGTTTTGGGAGGTTTATGAGCAAAAAATTGTGGTTTCTTTGAGCAAATGCAGATTCCTATTTTAATTTCTAACATTATTTCATGGGTTGAAGATTTGTTAACTGCATGAAGTTTAACAAGGCCAAGTGCCGGGTCCTGCACCTGGGGCGCAATAACCCCAAGCAGAGCTACAGGCTGGGAGAGGAATGGTTGGAAAGCTGCCAGGCAGAGAAGGACCTGGGAGTGATGGTGGATAGTCGGCTGAATATGAGCCAGCAGTGTGCTCAGGTGGCCAAGAAGGCCAACGGCATCCTGGCTTGTATCAGGAACAGCGTGACCAGCAGGGCTAGGGAGGTGATCGTCCCCCTGTACTCAGCTCTGGTGAGGCCGCACCTCGAGTACTGTGTTCAGTTTTGGGCCCCTCGCTACAAGAAGGACATCGAGGTGCTTGAGCGGGTGCAGAGAAGGGCGACGAAGCTGGTGAGGGGCCTGGAGAACAAGTCCTACGAGGAGCGGCTGAGGGAGCTGGGCTTGTTCAGCCTGGAGAAGAGGAGGCTCAGGGGTGACCTTATCGCTCTTTTTAGGTACCTCAAGGGAGGCTGTAGCGAGGTGGGGGTTGGCCTGTTCTCCCACGTGCCTGATGACAGGACGAGGGGGAATGGGCTTAAGTTGAGCCAGGGGAGTTTTAGGTTAGATGTTAGGAAGAACTTCTTCACTGAAAGGGTTGTGAGGCACTGGAACAGGCTGCCCAGGGAAGTGGTGGAGTCACCATCCCTGGAAGTCTTCAAAAGACGCTTAGATGTAGAGCTTAGGGATATGGTTTAGTGGAGGGCTGTTAGCGTTAGGTTGGACTCGATGACCTTGAGGTCTCTTCCAACCTAGAAAATTCTGTGATTTGTAAAGAGTTCTGCCAGCTTTGAAAATGTAAGATTTTCTGCCTGTATACCTCAGGAGTATTGAATTAAAATACAGAAAAAAGATTTCAGGATCTTGAAAATGTATAGCTTATATAAGAGCACTGGTGGAAAACCCACCAAGTATATTTTAAAAATTAATATTTTAGTGTTAATTATGTTCCCCTTTAAGAATCTTGCTATTTAAGAAAAGAATATGGAAGGATCAAATACTATATATTGAGGTAGAGAATTCTAGTGAAATTTAGTGCATATCTTCTAATGTACTCGCTACAAAGCTCTATTTTGATAAGAGTTAAATTTATATGAAAATTTAACTTTTTAACTTTGTAAAAATTGAATTCTGTAATACACGGCTACGTCCCAAATAAGGTTACAATCAAAGATTTACAATTTATTAAAGGAATAGAGGTAAGCAAACAGCGCTGGGTGCGCCGGGAGTCTCTGCTCCACCAAGACGCACACCAGTTACATCAAGCAGCTGATTTTTATGCTCCTAGGCTAATACATATTCATTACTACCTCTAAAAAAAAAAAAAAAAACACAACAGGGTTATTATAATTAGTTCCCGGAATCCAAACCCTCCCCCTGGAGCATGCGTATCAGTCTCTGGTGGTTCCTCTGGGGGTCTCTCGTGCTTAAGGCTCAGAGTCTTCCTCCCTCTTGTCCTTCTCCTTTGTCCAACTTGGCTGTATGTCAGAGACTTGTGCAGAGTCCCCTACAAGCTTTGTCTTTTAGTCGTCCTTCAGCTTTCCCCTTCTCCTTAATCTCCTGGCCAGATATCAGAGACTTGCATAGTGTCCCATGCAATAGTCATAATAGTTAGCAGTTATTCTGAAACCCCCCAGATATCAGAGACTTCAAGGAAAAGTCTACAAATACATTTCCCTTCAAGCTCTCTATTGACATGAATTGCTAAAACATTCCTTTGCAAGATACAAGAACTATATACATTAACCACTCTGTTTTTCTTAGACTTGTGGTTATACAAGGGTATGTAAGACAGCAGGTCACATTCATCATACCATGCGGCCCTAGCATTGTTCCATATTGACACGAATCAGAGGAACACATTTCACAATCCCCTATCTCCTTTTTCATGGTATTGATTTGTGTTTTCCTTTCCAATCGAGTCAATAGAATTGATACCAATTTTGGATCTTTGTTTTTATTATCATCAGGGAATGGGTTTTCACTTTCCCTGGTTCTGGGTCAACAGGTACCGCAGATATTTGCATTCCTTGTATATTCGAGTGTATTAGTTTGGTAATACAAGGTATTAAACATGGAATTATTAACAATCCTCCACAGATCCCCAATACAACAGTCCTTATTTTAGCAAACCAATCACCACCCATAAAGCCCCCTCCCGTAATCCTCTTAGATCGATTCCATTCCAAATTTGAACTGGGACACGTGCAATTTTCTTCATTTCTTTTACAAGTTCATTTACAGCTTTTCTTTCTGTTGTGGTTTAACTCAGCGGGCAGCTAAACACCACATGGTGGTTTGCTCGCCTCCCCCCCCTCCCTCTCTGGGATGGGAGAGAAATGGGAAAGTGAAGCCTGTGAGTTGAGATAAAGACAGGAAAATAATAATAATAACAATAAAAATAATGACAATAATGATGATGATAGTACTACTAGTAATAATGTGTACAAAACAAGTGATGCTCAATGAAATTGCTCATCACCTGCTGACCGATGCCCAGCCTAACCGAGCAGTCTGGCTCTCCTCCCAGCTCTTGCTGCACCCCCAGCCTCCCCATTGGCAGGACAGAGTGAGAAGCTGAAACATCCTTGGCTTGGTGTAAGCACTGCTCTGCAACAATTAAAACATCAGCATGTTATCAGCACTCTTCTCATCCTAAGCCAAAACATAGCATTCTACCAGCTACTAGGAAGAAACACCCTCATCATCAGTCTCTAAACAGCAATTACTAAGGTCAAATTTTCCACAGACTCCTCCTTCTTGTGCTAGTAAATAATCCAAGGCTAAGCGATTTTGATACAAAGCAGTTCTCATCTTGGTATTTTGCTTTCCAATTAATCCAAGTGCGTCTCCAGTTTTATTTACAACTATTTCTATTACAGCTTGTAACCTAATTATTCTATTAAGCATATATATTGGGGTCCTATAGCCCCGGGATCTGTCTTCTGCCCACATAGCTGGATCATAATAGGCAAATGCCTTCAATCAAGGGGTTGGGCCTGCTTTCAGGGTCGATTCAGGCTTGTGTTACCGTTCAGCCTGTCAGGGTGATCCAGCTCCTGGAAAATGAATCACAATTTTATATGGGCTTAAAAAAAGGTTCTTATGTTATTTTCTCAGGACAACCTGACCTTAGTGTGGGAGAAGCCCGGTCGAGGCCCTCTCACTCGGCAGTCAATACCCATAGGGGTTGCCTCCCTCGGTAGACCATACACACCGCAGTGGAGGGTCCTGCCCCGGTCTTGCCTTCTCCCTTTCCTCCCTTCAGGCTTGTCCCCTTTATTTGGCATCCTTAATTCATGCAGAGCCTCATTGCCAGAATATTAGTTCTTCTTTAACCTTAGTTTCAGTTCCCCCAGAAGCAGACTCAACCTTCCAAGTTTTGGTAGTTACTGGTCCTTTTTATTCTGGATGCGTGGGTCCAACCCCTTTCTGTGGTTCTCACAGCTGTTTCAGTTGTAAGTAAAACAAGGTACAGTCCCTCCAAATAAGGATTCAATGATTCTTCCCTCCAGTTTTTTTTTTTTATTAAGACCTTGTCTCCTGGTTGTATCTTATGAATAGCAAATCCTAAAGGTGGTGTTTGAGCCATCATTCCAATTTCTCTTAGCTCTTTTAATCTCCTTCCAATAGTAATTATATATTTTTGGATGCTACAATCCTAAAGGCGTCCCTTGAGAATAAGGCATACCATATAACATTTCATATGGCGATAATCCAGTCTCACTGTGTGTTTCACTTCTTATGTTTAAAAGTGCCAATGGTAAGCATTTTGTCCAAGGCATTTGTGTCTCGATCATTAATTTAGCTAATTGTTGTTTTATTGAATCAAACAATCTTTCTACTTTCCCTGAGCTTTGTGGGTACCACAGAGTATGGTATTCCCACTGAATACCCAATGTTGACATAATAATTTTATTATTTTAGAAGTAAGGTGTGTGTCCTGATCAGAATCAGTATGTACTAGATTATCCCATATCTAGGTATCGGGTGTTCTAATAGAATTTTTACCACCATTTGTGCTGTAGCTCATGCTATGGGATAAGCTTCTACCTATTGTGTTAAATGATCTACTATTACCAATAAATATTTTATCCTCCCTACCTTGGGCAATTCATTGAAATCAACTTGTACTTTCTCAAAAGGCCTATAAGCCTGATGTGGCAACTTGCTTCGGTTATATGCAGTAAAGAGTTACATATGCATGGAGTTTCCCAATACACCTATACATATGCATAACCTGTCCCCGCTTAGTATTAAAATTAGCTACAAGAAATCATTTCCATAAATTCCTCTTGTCTGCGCTTGCTCAGTGCCTTATGGTGGTAGTCTCTGAGGGTCATGGGGATGAAGTAAGATGTCTTCAGCAGGGTTGAGCTTTTCACCTTATCTCTTTGTGCATGCTCTCTGAGGCCTTGGTCCCAATCTAGGCCATAAGGTTGTTTTGATCTGGTTCTCGGGGTCTAAGGGGCTCCTGTTATCTGGAGGTCTAAGTGCAGCACAGACACAGTACATCGCAAATGTAGCGCACATTCATTCTTAATCAGTTGCTCTCTAATTTCTAATTCCATGTTTCAGTCCCCTCTTTTCTAGAAAATCTAGTAAATTATTTTACTTAATACAAAATTCTTCCCAATCTCTATGATATGTATCTCTCAATACCTTGCCACGTACTTTTATCAAGGAAGCTAATATAGCAATTCATTGTAACAATTTCCAATTCCAAACAAGTATTACAAAGGACAATATTAAACTTATACCAACTAATATCAATAAAACAATAATTGGGTGACATAATGTGTTCAAAATCCCAGTTGCAGTTGGCGACCACCCAAAGAATGCATCCCACCAGTTGTGATTTGTGTCTTGTTTTACTCTTTGCAAAACTCTGCTTATTTAAAATTTTGATCAGGTCTTGGTGTTAAACTAGTTGCTTCACTAATGTGAGGTTCATCCCAATAAGTGTAAGTAATAACTTGTGATACGTTGTGTTGTTAGACTTGATCAACTGCTGGGATGCCACTGATGCCAAATAGAGAAAATCACGGCCGACGATTCTAACAAAGTTACAAATACAAAAGTTAGGATGATTTTTGCTAGGGAGGATTATGTTCTCCTTATCTACTTCTACAAAAGCACAAGCAGTTCTTAAACACACACAGCCTTGACCAATATATGCAAGCATAGTCTTTTGACTAGTATTTGGATGAATTTCAAAGTGGCAAACACCTTGCTCCGTGTCAAGACATACATCCTGAGCATCAATTGTGTTGCTTTCACAAATAAATCCTTGTTGTTCTCAGGTAACATATGATTGTAGATTTACAGACTGCCATTTCCCATTCTCCATCCGTGCCCATGTTCTATGCTCCAAAGGATAGAGCACTGTCTTCTCATGGTGTAATCCTATGGGTGGATAGCATAAACTGTGGCATTACTTATAGTAGGCACAAAGGCAGTAGCCATGTTAACAATGGGATCATAGGTAAAATTTACCAGAGTCCACCAACATTAGAACTTCTCAAAATCATTTGCATTGTCCTGAACAGTCTTTCGGACTTCAGCCGGAAAAATGCCTTCACTTCCTTCCCTAATGATAAAGGCAGTTGTTGCCTGCATCCATAACTGTGTTTGTATGCAACAAAGAGCTAAAGATACCTTATCTTGAACCATACTAAGTGTATCTATTATTAGTTTGTGGTCTTGGTCTTCAGCC
This sequence comes from Aythya ferina, assembly GCF_964211825.1. Lineage (NCBI taxonomy): Eukaryota > Metazoa > Chordata > Aves > Anseriformes > Anatidae > Aythya > Aythya ferina. Next base: position 11,088,748 of record NC_140313.1, read on the forward strand.
TTTTCCCATCTCGGTAACACCTTTGAAACTTGCCATTGGCTAGTTCCCAATGCCAATAAAGGCTGATTGTAGGGGCTGTTTTAGTTTTGTCCCACTGTTGTAGGAAGTACAGCCAAAAACAGCTAATTACTATAGTCTGTGTTAACATAAAATTATACCAGCAATCTGATTTACCTGGGCAGATACAACGTTCTTGTTGGCCAATTTTGGAAATCGGTTTTACTAAAATCCCCGTTACTTTCTCGTGGGTCGTTCCATTAATCATTTGGCACCCTTTTTTAATTTCGTCCCCTACGGTTCTTTGGTGTGTCCGTTCTTCCCCTAATTTTTGCCAATCTTATAATGTATATAAACGGTCACCATTTGTTCGCCAAATAACCACAACTGCTAACTTTCCATTAATGCTCTTATCCTCTGCTGTTATGGCTTCGGACCAAGGCCACTCACTGTTCTCTATTATCATAGAGGCATCTTCTTGAATCACAATTACAATTTATAAGCCATAGAAATAAAACAATTCTAAATTCCTGCTAACAATATTACTAAATACTCCTGACCGTAATGTCCTCATTTTACTCGACTGAGCTTTAGTTTCAGTTCACCGTCACCTGGCATTACTTTCCAGGGGGTTCTGGAGCTTTCTTCACTTGAGAATGGTGAATCCAGGCACTCTGTTCCTTGATCTTAATTGTGGTGAAGGTTGTAAGGAGCACCTGGTATAGTCCTTCCCACTGTGGTTTCAAAGTTTTCTCTACAAGAGACTTAGTTACCTCTCAGGCTTTGGCAGTCCTAGTGGGGAAAGCCTCTGGCCAACCTGAAAAGGTATCTGTTAACACCAGTAAATGTTGACACCCCCCTTTTCTTGGAAATTCAGAAAGGTCAATTTGCCACTGTTGCCCGGGCCCATGGCCTTTTCCAATTTGACACAGTTTTGGTTTGGGGGCATTTTTGGGGTTAGTCTGGAGACAAAGATCACATTGTTATTTGAGTGATGGTAGCGTATAAGTTCCTGGCAATGCTTTTTTCAATTAGATAATTATACAAAGCGTCTGTTCCCTAATGTGTTTTCTGGTGTTCCTTCTTTACCAGTGACCACAATAAGTTGGAGGGGATGACTAGCTTCCCCTTCCCTTCTTTGGTAATAGCCCAACCCTCTTGGTTGTATTTTCCCTTCTGACTTTCGATTAATTTTCTATCCTTTTTGTTATATACAAGCTTACCTTCAAGGGGAATTTGCCTGTCTGGAATCAGGGCTCCCTCAGTTGCTACCTCACCTTCTGCTGCTTCTTTTGCCCCTCTGTCCGCCAGATCATTTCCTTCCTCCAATTCTGAGCTCACCTTCTGGTGTGCCTCAGTGTGCATGATTGCTATCTTTTCAGGCAGCTGAACTGCTTCCAATAATCTCATTATTTAGTCTCTTTAGATGTAATAGAATCTGGAAAATAAACATCTTTGCAAATGGTAACTGCATACCCAGCATGTCGTTTTCTGCTGACAATGTAACTGCTCCCATATTTCCACATCATCGAAAGGAGTGTCCTTCAGATCTGGATGGCTGGAGTAGGTAGCTTCAATGGTCTGTCTCCAGGCAGTCATGGTGTACTGGCTCCCCTTGGTTTCTGCTGATTTCAGGAACCTTTGTGGGGAAAGCCGGTGACCGCCTTTCACTTCCAGCACTGTGGACACTGTGTGAGACACTAGCATAGTTATTTTCTGTCCCAAGGTGAACTTGCGTGCTTCCTGGATATTTAGCACCACTGCTGCAATGGCTCTGAGGCATCCCAGCCATTCCTTGACGGTAGCATCCAGCTGCTTAGAAAAATAAGCAACTGCCCTTCGATATGGGCCCAGGTCCTGTGCTAGTATTCCCAGGGCAATCCCCTGTTTCTCATGGGAGAAAAAGAATAGTTTGTTTACATCTGGAAGTCCCAGAGCTGGGGCTGACACGAGAGCCTTCTTTAGTTGGTCAAAGGCTCCTGTGGCCTCCTTTGTCCATTGGAGGTCCTTGTTCCCATTTGCAATGAGCACATACAGTGGTTTTATAAGCGATCTGTAATTATAGATCCACAATCTGCACCACCCTGTCATTCCCAAAAAGGTTCGCAGTTCTTTTATTGTCTCAGGTTTTGGGGTTTAATGTACCACTTCTTTCCGATCTTGCCTCAAGGTCTGTTGTCCGGCACTAACCTCATAACCCTGGTAGGTCACCTTCTGCTTAACCACCTGAGCTGCCTTCTTCGACACCCTGTACCCCTGTAGTCCCAGAAAGTTTAGGAGGCTTACCGTCCAGGCCACACATGCTTCTTCCATTTGGGTGGCTATTAGGAGGTCATCTACGTACTTCAACAGCCTTCCTTCTGACGAGGCTTCCCAGGTCTCCAAGTCCTTTGCAAGTTGTTCTCCGAACAAGGTGGGTGAGTTCTTAAAGCCCTGAGGCAACCTTGTCCATGTGAGCTGTGTTTTGCGCCCACTCTTAGGGCTTTTCCAATCAAATGTAAAGATTTTCTGACTGGCTTCACAGAGAGGGAGGCAAAAGAAGGCATCCTTCAGGTCTAAAACGGTAAACTAAGTTAGCTCTGGTGTTAAGCATGTTAATTATCAGGCTAATTCCTTCTCTATCTTCCTTTTTCAAGGGGTACTGTTTAAGTGCATTTTTTGCTTTCCCTGGTACATTAGAAGATCATACTCTGGAAAACACTTGACTTAGGATTTCCTCACTAATTTCCTCTTTGGTCTTAATAGCTGTCAATATCAAACTCAACACTTCCACATATCTTTGATCATTTACCTCCAGAATAATCTCCCCATTTTTAAATGAAACGGTTGCTTGTAATCTTTCCAATAAATCTCTCCCTAGGAGCGACTCCGGGGAGTTGGGCATGTATAGGAACTTGTGAATGCCCCACTGTTTCCCATATTTATATTTCAATGGTTTGCAGAAATATGCTATTTCAGATTGGCCAGTTGCCCCCTTTACTACAATGTAATCATTCCCCACTGATACCAACGCTTTATTTAAAACTGAATATGTTGCCCCCGCATCTACCATAAGTTCCACCTCTTTTCCCTCCTTCCCCAGCTTCATTTATATAACCAGTGGATCTGCTGGGGTAGATTCCCATGGTCCTCTTCAGTCATCTTTTGCATGCACTGTTGAGGGATTTTTGAAACAGCAAAGATCCCACAGCTTGCTGCAGCTGAGCAAACCAAGCTACCAGGGCAACTATGAGAAGTTCCCATGACAGTGTTCCCACATCACCCAATTGAGGAATTTAGAAAAATATTGTTACCAGCAGCTGGCTTCAAGGACAAGGTCTACGTGACTGCTAATCACAAGGGGGTTGTTTTCTTGCAGGTGGGATTGTTTTCTTGTAGTTGTTTGTCTGAGTGCTTTTGACCAATAATCTTGTGTGAGGCACTATCCGCCCTTGTTAAGTTCACTGTAAAAGCTAGGCTATTCGGGTAATAAAAGGGGAGCATGATCTGACCATACTGGTGTCTGTCGTGCTTTCGGCTGTTCTTCCTGCAACAATGCACGACCACCACCTCCCTTCCACGGTTCACTTTTCTGTTTCTTTTCTGTTCTGGGCATTTGTTTTTCCAGGTGGAGCTGGAAGCCATCGTGCAGCAGGCAGGCTACGACTTGGTTGCCATCACAGAGATGTGGTGGGACCAGTCTCATGACTGGAGTGCTGCAATGCCTGGCTATAAGCTCTTCAGAAGGGACAGGCAGCACAGAAGGGGTGGTGGTGTAGCTCTCTATATTAGAGAGTCTTTCGATGTTGTAGAACTCGAGGCTGGGAATGACAAGGTCGAGTCCCTTTGGGTTAGGATCGACAGGGACAACAAGGCTAGTGTCCTGGTTGGGGTCTGCTATAGACCGCCGAACCAGGATGAGGAGACGGATGAGGAGTTCTACAGGCAGCTGGCAGAAGTTGCGAAATCTTCAGCACTTGTACTCGTGGGGGACTTCAACTTCCCTGACATATCCTGGAAGCACAACACAGCCCTGAGAAAGCAGTCTAGGAGGTTTCTGGAGAGCGTGCAAGTTAGCTTCCTGACACAGCTGGTTAGTGAACCTACCAGGGGTGGTGCCCCGCTAGACCTTCTCTTCACAAACAGAGAAGGACTGGTGGAGGATGTGATTGTCGGGAGCTGTCTTGGGCAGAGTGACCACGAAATGGTGGAGTTCTCTATTCTTGGCGAGGCCAGGAAGGGGACCAGTAAAACCGCTGTATTGGACTTTCGGAGGGCTGACTTTGAGCTGCTCAGGACACTAGTTGGTGGAGTCCCTTGGGAGGCGGTTCTGAAGGGCAGAGGGGTCCAGGAAGGCTGGGCGCTCTTCAAGAGGGAAATCTTAATGGCGCAGGAACGGTCTGTCCCCACGTGCCCAAAGACGAGCTGGCGGGGAAGAAGACCAGCCTGGCTCAACAGAGAGTTGTGGCTTGATCTTAGGAGAAAAAAGAGGGTTTATAATCTTTGGAAAAAAGGGCGGTCCACTCGGGAGGACTATAACGATGTTGCGAGGCTGTGCAGGGACAAAATTAGGAAGGCCAAAGCTCATCTGGAGCTCAATCTGGCTACTGCCGTTAAAGATAACAAAAAACATTTCTATAAATACATCAACACAAAAAGGAGGACTAAGGAGAATCTCCATCCTTTACTGGATGCGGGGGGAAACAGTTGCAAGAGATGAGGAAAAGGCGGAGGTGCTCAATGCCTTCTTTGCCTCGGTCTTTAGCGGCAATACCGGTTGTTCTCTGGATACCCAGTACCCTGAGCTGGTGGAAGGGAATGGGGAGCAGGATGTGGCCCTCACCATCCACGAAGAACTGGTTGGTGACCTGCTATGGCACTTGGATGTGCACAAGTTGATGGGGCCAGATGGGATCCACCCAAGGGTACTGAGAGAACTGGCAAAGGAGCTGGCCAAGCCACTTTCCATCATTTATCAGCAGTCCTGGCTATCGGGGGAGGTCCCAGTTGACTGGCGGCTAGCAAACGTGACGCCCATCTACAAGAAGGGCCGGAGGGCAGACCCAGGAAACTGTCAGTTTGACCTCAGTGCCAGGGAAGCTCATGGAGCAGATCCTCTTGAGAGTCATCACGCGGCACTTGCAGGGCAAGCAGGTGATCAGGCCCAGTCAGCATGGGTTTATGAAAGGCAGGTCCTGCTTGACGAACCTGATCTCCTTCTATGACAAAGTGACGTGCTGGGTGGATGAGGGAAAGGCTGTGGATGTGGTCTACCTTGACTTCAGGAAGGCTTTTGACACTGTTTCCCACAGCATTCTCCTCAAGAAACTGGCTGCTCTTGGCTTGGACTGGCGCATGCTTTGTTGGGTTAGAAACTGGCTGGATAGCCGGGCCCAAAGAGTCGTGGTAAATGGAGCCAAGTCCAGTTGGAGGCCTGTCACTAGTGGCGTCCCCCAGGGCTCGGTGCTGGGGCCGGTCCTCTTTAATATCTTCATCGATGATCTAGATGAGGGCATTGATTGCACCCTCAGTAAGTTTGCAGATAACACCAAGATAGGTGCGTGTGTCGATCTGCTTGAGGGTAGGAAAGCTCTTCAGGAGGATCTGGATAGGCTGCACTGATGGGCTGAGGTCAACTGCATGAAGTTCAACAAGGCCAAGTGCCAGGTCCTGCACCTGGGGTGCAATAACCCCAAGCAGAGCTACAGGCTGGGAGATGAGTGGTTGGAGAGCTGCCAGGCAGAGAAGGACCTGGGAGTGATGGTGGATAGTCGGCTGAATATGAGCCAGCAGTGTGCTCAGGTGGCCAAGAAGGCCAACGGCATCCTGGCTTGTATCAGGAACAGTGTGACCAGCAGGGCTAGGGAGGTGATTGTTCCCCTGTACTCGGTTCTGGTGAGGCCGCACCTCCAGTACTGTGTTCAGTTTTGGGCCCCTCGCTACAAGAAGGACATCGAGGTGCTTGAGCGGGTCCAGAGAAGGGCGACGAAGCTGGTGAGGGGCCTGGAGAACAAGTCCTACAAGGAGCGGCTGAGGGAGCTGGGCTTGTTCATCCTGGAGAAAAGGAGGCTCAGGGGCAACCTTATTGCTCTCTACACATACCTTAAAGGAGGCTGTAGTGAGGTGGGGGTTGGCCTGTTCTCCCACGTGCCTGGTGACAGGATGAGGGGGAATGGGCTTAAGTTGCGCCAGGGGAGTTTTAGGTTAGATGTTAGGAAGAACTTCTTTACCGAAAGGGTTGTTAGACATTGGAACAGGCTGCCCAGGGAAGTGGTGGAGTCACCATCCCTGGAAGTCTTTAAAAGACGTTTAGATGTAGAGCTTAGGGATATGGTTTAGTGGGGACTGTTAGCGTTAGGTCAGAGGTTAGACTCGATGATCTTGAGGTCTCTTCCAACCTAGAAATTCTGTGTTTCTGTGATTTCCAATGCACAAATTTCTTACATAGGGCACATTGCTCGTTGCCTAGTCGGGGCTGTTCCTGTCTGTGCCTCCTTTTTCCTTCTTCCCTAATAACTGCGATCAGCCTCTTCTGCATGTTTAATTGAGGAAGATAAAAGTCCTCTCTCCTTCCAAATTGCCCTGTGTGCATGCACCACACCAAAGGCATTTTTCAATTCTGTCCAAATGTTTGCCAGCTCAAAAGCTCTTATCAAGGCGATGATTTCCACCTTTTGGGCTGATTGTTACCACATATCCTGTGAGGCGAAATCCTTGGCACAGACGAAGCTGCTGCCATCTATATACCAAATTTCTGTGTCTTCTAGTTGTCTTTAAGTCTGGTCAGCTGGAGTCCATGGTCTTGATGCAATCATGAATGGGTGATCTGGAAACTCTGTTACTGGGGAAAGAGGGTGGGTTCACAGTATTAGTGCCAAAAAAATGTAGTGAACTAACAGTCCATTATACACATTCCTTTTCTTCTTCAGTAGCTATCATTTGCATATTGCAACGGTGTCCCCTTTTCCCGAAGAGGTCTTTCAAATTTCAAGATCACAGTTCCCGAATATGGTGGGGCTATTCTTGAACCCCTGTGGTAACACTGTCCAAGTAAGCTGAGTTTTCCGTCCTCTACTATTATTTTCCCATTCAAAGGCAAAGAGTTTCTGGTTTTCAGTTGCCACGGGCAGGCAGAAAAAGGCATCCTTTAAATCTAGTACCATGAACCAAACATGACTGTTTTTCTCATTTTGTAATTCCAATCACTTTCCCCAATTTAAATTTGAAGTATTGAAAAAAAATGCCTTTTCCTGTTGGCCAGTTGCTCCTTTTACATTTACAGACTAACGCAGAGAAAGAAGCTCCCGTAACCAACAAAAAATTCAAGCTTCACTTCTTCTTTACCTAGCTTTATTTCAACCAGTAGACCTGCTAGGCTAGATGCACCAGGTCCCCATCATTCCTGACTGTTGTAAGTTTATCCTGCAACCTAAGACAATTTCTTTCTGATATCAGGGGCTGATTGCCCTAGAAAGAGGCTAACCAATTGCCTCTGTTTGTTTTCTGAAGCCAGGTCCAAATTATTTATTTATTTATTATTATTTTTTTCTTTGAAAGTTCCCTGAGCGGTCCCATTAGCAATCTGAGCTCACACATGAACTCAGGTCCCTCTTCCCCAGAGGGCTCACACCCGTGATTTTGAGATCTCAGCCTCGGGTTGAGGTGAAACTATTAACATTCCTACATCCTCTTTCCCTGCTCATTCAACTTCAAAGAGCTTTGTCAAATACTACATGCCACACCTTTAACACCTTCAACGACCCTTTTAACACTTCCTTTATCTTTCTCCAGCACCAAAGGCTCAGCCAGGGGCCAACTTAATTCCATACCTTTTCCCTCCAAGATACTGAAACAACATGTGAGTATACTACATTTCATCCCATTTTCCTTCTCTCCTCAGAAACATTAATTGCAAGATAGCGTTATAGACGATTGATCCGTAAAGTGGCCATTTTGCTTATATAGTGGCCACCATTGATTGCAATACTTAGTGAAAGTCCTCTTACTTTCTGTGCCTCCAGTTCTAACAATATCCTTCGAATGTGACAATATGCACCCAAGGAGGCTTTCTTTAAAACGTCTTTGTTTTAGATATTACTTATTTCTTTGATTTCCCATTCCCTTTTATTTATTTATTTATTACTATTCCTTACTAGTTACTGTCCCTTGTTTCAATTTCTACACAGACCTTTTTATTGCAGGTTTTTACTATCTTTTCCTAATCTTCTTCCCCAATGTCCCAATTCTCTGGGATTAAACTCTTCTTCCCACATACAAACTTTACTATTTCAGATTCTTAATGAGCCCCATTCCAAACACAAATCCTCGGGATTTCGGGAAAACACCTGAAGCACTCAGACTTCCGTCTTCTAGACAATCATTACCACCTTTTCCACAAAATTTACATTTCAACAGGACCGAATTTCAAGCCCAATGCCAATTTTTCTCATGCACTTTGTTAGTAAGCCCATACAAAACAAGGAATCACTCCTGTGCATCCATCAATAAAGAGGTTTAAAAAGATATTGAGACTTAAATAAATTCCCTCTCCCCCTTCTTACCAAATTCCCAGGGCTCAAGCCCAAAACACCAAAGAAATGATTCTCTCCGTTCTACCGCTTTGATAATCAGTCATGTGAGAAACACTCTGTAGCCAATAACTTAGGCTCCAGCAAGGATCTCAGTGAAGTAGTAATTTATTCGCGATTGCAATGGCGGGCGCCCCACAAGCAGGAAAGCTCACCTACTAGTTCCAAAACACAGTTTATATACTTTTTGATGACAGGACCCTCCCCTGTTTCCCCACTGAGTGGGTAATCCAGGTTCACAATCTATCTGATGCTTCACAAACAATGCATGGCCTTCGGTTGCCGGCCTGTTAAATTTCAAATTTCTTTTGACATTTTTACTGCTTGAAGTGGTAATGTTTCTTCACTTATCTGACTTGACTTAACACCATGATTTTCATCTAATTGTCCTAAGGAGTCTGATTGTCTGCATTTTACAAGGTCGCCTTCTAAGCTTTCTTATCACTGTAAGCATATCTCAGTACCACATTCCTTCCCTCTAAACAATGTAACTCTGCAAAAACAACATTTCTATTCCCATAATTCCCCCGTTTTCCTTTTTTTATAAACTGTTGATTTTTGCAAAAACTCTTTTTAAACTCTTTTTTTCTTTTTTTTTTTTTTTTAAGTGTAATTTGGTAAATATCTTCCTCTTCTTCACTTTCTTTGCTCTCCATTTCCTCTAATATCATCCTCTTATCTGAGTAGGGTGGTGGATCCATGGTCATTTGTTTCAATAATGCGGTTTCAATTAACCGCTGGACAAGTCCCCTTACACAGGGGGTAATGCAACAGCCAATGGCTGTCAAAACTCCTGCTACTACAATCAAGGATGTAAATATGGACATTACCATCCCTTTCCATTTACCAAACCAAGATTTTAACCATCCTGTGATGGAAGTGTCTGCTCCCGAATTTTCTGCCAATTCATTGGCAAGGGTGGTAAGCCCTTGCAATGCTCTTGTTACTGTGCCATCCGGGGCAGTATTATTAGGGATGAAAGTACAACAACGGTTGCCCAGCATCACGCATACACCACCCTTCTCTTTAATATCTTTATCGATGATCTGGATGAGGGGATCGACTGCACCCTCAGTAAGTTTGCAGATGACACCAAGTTAGGTGCGTGTGTCGATCTGCTTGAGGGTAGGAAGGCTCTGCAGGATGATCTGGATAGGCTGGTGTGGTGGTTTTACCATGCTAGGCAGCTAAACACCAGAACCGCTCTCTCACTCCCCCTCCTTAGATGAGGAGGGGAAGAAGTAAAGCAAAGAACAACTCACAGGTTGAGATAAGGATAATTTAATTAAAGGGAAATAATAATAATAATAATTAAGGAAAGATTATTATGAACTAAACAATTTAACTAAAGGGGAAAAAAAAAGGGAAAGGGGAAAAGGGAGGGGGAAAGCAATAAAAGGGAGGAAAACAGACAATCAAAACAGATAAAGGCTATGTGGAAGTGCAGAGGAAAGAAATTACTCTCTACTTCCCACAAATGAGCGATGATTGACCACGTCCTTGAAGCAGGGCCTCAATGGCCGTAGCCGGTGTTCGGGAGGAGGACTGACGTTTTCACAACAAGAGCCCGCCCCTCCCCTCTTCTTCCTGTTTCCACCTTTTATTGCTGAGTGTGACGTCATATGGTATGGAATATCCCTTTGGTTGGTTTAGGTCAGCTGCCCTGGTGATGTTTATTTTCTCACTTTTTTGCCCACCCCCTAGGAGGGTTAGAGAGAGTCCCGATGCTGTGCCACTGCTGCTCAGCAGTAGACACAACACTGGTGTGATACCAGTGCTGTTCCAGCTACAAGTGCAGAGCACAGCACTGTATGGGCTGCTGCAGGGAAAGTTAACATTCCAGCCAGACCCAGTACAACCTCCACCCCTTATTCCATAACATTTGTGTCACACTCAGATCCCCCATACTTTAGCATACAAGTATTCTCATCATTATTCCTTGTCCTTTAACAGGGCAAGGATTTAACAGGACAGGATTAATAGGCAGGTATATCTTTTCATTCCATAGGTCTTTCTTGGAAAATGTGCATAAGAACTGTTGATGATTAGGTCTTCATCTGCCAAAGTGGCCACTCAGGGCAGGTGGAGTTGGATGTCTGGACGCCAGCACCAGTTTAGCTCAAGTCCTTGTTGCACTGCCTGGTTCCTTGCAAAGTTGACCTGTCACTGATCCTGCAGCGTCTTCCTACAACATATAACTTAGATTACAGATTAGTTTTCGCTCAAGGTCAAATCTCCTTGAGGCACACACTTGATATCCCCATTCTTTTGCATGACCCACCAGGTATACCCTGGTCCTTGGGCGAAGACAATCCCACGAGTGGGTTTGCCTTTTCCCGAGGCAGGAGCAACCCACACTGCCTTCCCCATCCACCTTCCTACATGCACTACGGGAACTTTAGCTCCTTTCACAGTGTGTAGGGGTTTTGTTTCAGCAGGACCAGCACGACTGTCAGACCCCCTATTGTTAACTAGCCAAGTGGCTTCTGGTAGATTTATGTTCCATTGTTTCCATGTCCCAGAACCCAGTGCTCGTAACATAGTCTTTAACAGTCCATTGTACCTCTCAATCTTCCCAGAGGCTTGTGGGTGATAAGGGATGTGGTACACCCACTCAATACCATGCCTCTTTGCCCAGGAGGTAACAAGATTGTTTTGGAAATGACTCCCATTGTCAGACTCAATTCTCTCTGGTGTACCATGACGCCACAATACTTGTCTTTCCAGGCCCAAGATAGTGTTTCGGGCTGTGGCATGGTTCCAGCCACCCAGTAGTTGCTTCTCTTGCTCTTGGGCTTCTCTTGCCCAAGATAGTGTTTCGGGCTGTGGCATGGTTCCAGCCACCCAGTAGTTACTTCTACCATGGTGAGTATGTACCGTTTGCCTGGGAGAGTTTGTGGGAGTGGTCCGATGTAGTCAATCTGCTAGGCCTCACCATATTGAAACCCTAGCCACCTCCCCCTATTCCAAGGACGTTTTACCTTCATGGCTTTCTTGATTGCAGCACAGGTCTCACACTCATGGGTAACCTGAGTGATGGCCTCAATGGTCAAGTCCACCCCTCAATCACGAGCCCATCTGTAAGTGGCATCCCTCCCCAGATGTCCTGATGTTTCATGGGCCCATCGAGCTAGAAACAGCTCACCCTTACGTTCCCCGTCTAGGTCCACCTGAGCCACTTCAATTTTCAAAGCTCAATCCACTTCTTCGTTGTTCTGATGTTCTTCAGTAGCACGACTCTTAGGCATGTGGGCATCTACATGATGTACCTTTACATCCAGGTTTTCTACCCGGGCAGCAATAACTTGCCACAGGGTAGCAGCCCATATAGGTTTACCTCTGTGCTGCCAGTTGCTCTGTTTCCATTGCTGCAGCCACCCCCACAGAGCATTTGCCACCATCCATGACACAGTGTACAGATACAGTGCTGGCCATTTTTCTCTTTTGGCAATCTCTAGGGCTAGTTGTATGGCTTTTACTTCTGCATACTGACTCGACTCGCTTTCCCCTTCCATGGCCTCCACAACTCGTCATGTGGCACTCCACACAACAGCTTTCCATTTCTGATGGCTCCCTACCACATGGCAGGATCCGTCAGTAAATAACAGATACTGCTTTCTGTCTTCTGGCAACTCATTGTATGGTGGTGCCTCTTCAGCATGGGCTACCTCTTCTTTCGGCACTCCAAAATCTCTGTCTTCCAGTGTCCTGGTTTCGGTTAGAACAGAGTTAATTTTCTTCCTAGTAGCTGGTAGAATGCTATGTTTTGGCTTAGGATGAGAAGAGTGCTGATAACACCTCGATGTTTTAATTGCTGTAGAGCAGTGCTTATACTAAGCCAAGGACATCTCAACTTCTTGCTCTGTCCTGCCAACGGACAGGCTGGGGATGCAGCAAGAGCTGGGAGGGGACAGACCCAGGACAGGTGACCCAAACTAGCCAAAGGGGTATTCCATACCATCTGACGTCATGCTAAACAATATATAGGGGTGGCTAGCCGGGGGGAGGGGGGCCGGACTGCTCGGGGTTAGGCTGGGCATCGGTCAGCGGGTGGTGAGCAATTGCATTGTGCATCACTTATTTATACACATTATTATTAGTAGTGCTATTATCATCATTGTATTATTATTATTATTGTTATTGTTATTATTATTTTCCTGTCATATTAAACTGTCTTTATCTCAACTCACGGGCTTCACTTTCCATTTCTCTCCCCTGTCCCAGAGAGGGAGGGGGGAGGGTGAGCGAACAGCTGTGTGGTGTTTAGCTGCCGGCCGGGTTAAACCACCACAGTCTTTTTGGTGCCCAACGTGGGGCTCGAAAGGTTGAGATAACGGCAGATCTGACCAGAGTGTGTTAAACTAAAATTGTTATAAGTATTAGACCTGCTTAATAGTCACTTGTCATAGTGCTGATTGCTTTAATCTCAACTCTGCTGCGCCTGTTTTCCAAATTGAGTATTATAACACATTATTTTCCGTATGTGCTCTCTGTCATGTTGTTTATCCTCTCCGGGCCCTGGTTTCAGATCATTATGGTACTGTGTGTTGTAACAGTGGCTTATGAGACGATGAGATATCTGGTCATGACTCTAACTTGGTATTTGTACTCAGTAACATCGTCGACTCTATACTTTGGAAACCGTATCTTGGAAACTATTAGCAATTATACCTGTTGCCTTTTTTCATTAGGGAGTCAGTCTGTGGAGGGGAAAGGGGAAGATATTTTTTCTTACTTGATCACTCTCCCTTTCTCCTTCACCACCCTCTTATCCTCCGAGCTTGATACAATAGCTCTCCAAGATATTGAATATCCTTGGGATACTCAGACCAGCATGTTCTTGTTGTTATGCCTCCTGAATGCACTTCAGGTTTTGTTTAAACAACTACTTAGGAATCTCATCCAGAGATCTGCCCCGAGGCAGGATAGTTGTGAGTGGCAGGGAGTATGGGAGGATATGGGCAGGCATCTAGAGCAGTTGGCACCCCCAGTGTTTTGGAAATTCACCCCTGAACAACTGCAAAATCCTCAAAAACTGGCAGAATGCTTGAAAAAAAGGTGTCATGATTCTGGCAGTTCCAAAGTAACACAAATCATTGTAACGTGCTGAGGCGTGGCTCATGTCTATCGAGCTGCCATGGATACTGCTATCAACTTAGTGACAGACCCTGCGGCCACTCCAAGTCCTGTGACAGATCCAAAATCTTTTCTGGTTTCAGAAAAGATTTTGGTTGTTGTATAGGTGAGCAGCTTGTCACCTGGCTGCTCCGGTGCTGGGACACTGGAGCCAATTGTGTGGAATTAGAGGGCAGGGAAGCCAGGCGGCTGGGATCCCTTGCTAGAAATGCAGGCATTGACAAAGCAATTGGAGATGGAGCACAATCTCACAGCCTCTGGAGGCGTCTCCTCTCAGCTGTGAGGGAAAGATATCCCTTCAAGGAAGAACTTGTATGTCTACCAGGCAAGTGGACCACTATGGAGAAGGGAATCCAGTACCTGAGGGAATTAGCCATACGGGAAGAGATTTATGAGGATCCAGACCTCAGACAAACATCCACAGATCCAGATGAAGTCAGGTGTACACGACCCATGTGGCGGAAGTTTGTACGGAGTGCACCATCATCATATGACAGCTCATTGGCAATAATGTCCTGGAAAGAGGATGAGGAACCCACAGTGGATGAAGTGGCTAAACAACTCCGGCAGTACGAAGAAAGTCTCTCCTCTTCCTTACAGGCCTGCGTCTCAGCTGTGGAGAAACTTTCTGAAGAGGTCCACCAACTTAAAGAGAATCTATTTTCTTCCCCAGCTGAACCAACCAGTGTCCACCGACCGAAAGAGAACATTTGGGAGAAACTTTCTGAAAAGTTTCACCAACTTGAAGAGAGATTATTCTCCTCCGCACCTGTACAAAGCAGTGTCTCAGCTATCAGGGGTAGTCGTTCATCCACACAAGGAAGACGATATGGTGGGTACTCACCCCATGCCACCCTGTGGTTTTACTTACGAGACCATGGAGAGGACATGAGAAAATGGGATGGAAAATCTACCGCGACCCTAGAGGTACGGGTACGTGAGTTGCGAAATAAAACAATTGGGAAAAAGGGATTCTCTGAAAAGTTTGCTGCTCCAACTTCAAGCAGACAGTCCTTCAAAGGCAGAAACGAAGAAGATTCTGACCAGGGTTAGGGGGGCCCTGCCTCCAGCCAGGGGGAGGAAAGGGACAATCGAGTTTACTGGACTGTGTGGATTCGATGGCCTGGCATGTCAGACGCACAGAAGTATAAGGCTTTAGTAGACACCGGTGCACAATGTACTGTAATGCCATCGAGCTATAAAGGGCCAGAGCCCATCTGTATTTGTGGAGTGACGGGGATCTCAGCAGTTGACTGTATTGGAGGCTGAAGTGAGTCTGACTGGGAATGAGTGGCAAAAGCACCGCATTGTGACTGGCCCGGATACTCCATGTATCCTTGGCATAGACTATCTTAGAAGAGGATATTTCAAGGACCCAAAAGGGTTCCGGTGGGCTTTTGGTATAGCTGCCTTAGAGACAGAGGGCATTAAACAGTTGTCTACCTTACCTGGTCTCTCAGAGGACCCCTCTGTTGTGGGGTTGCTGAGGGTCGAAGAACAGCAAGTGCCAATCGCTACCACAACTGTGCACCGGCGGCAATATCGCACCAACCGAGACTCCCTGATTCCCATCCATAAGCTAATTCGTCAATTGGAGAGCCAAGGAGTGATCAGCAAGACTCATTCACCTTTCAATAGTCCCATATGGCCAGTGCGAAAGTCTAATGGTGAGTGGAGACTAACAGTGGAATATCGTGGCCTGAACGAAGTGACGCCACCACTGAGTGCTGCAGTTTTGGACATGCTAGAACTCCAGTACGAACTGGAATAGAAGGCAGCCAAGTGGTACGCCACAGTTGATATCGCTAATGCATTTTTCTCCATCCCTCTAGCAGCAGAGTGCAGGCCACAATTTGCTTTCACTTGGAGGGGAGTCCAATATACTTGGAATCGGCTGCCCCAGGGGTGGAAACACAGCCCTACCATTTGCCATGGACTGATCCAATCTGCGCTGGAGCAGGGGGAAGCTCCTGAACACCTGCAGTACATCGATGACATTATTGTGTGGCATGGTGACACAGCAGAGGAAGTTTTTGAGAAAGGGAAGAAAATAGTCCAGATCCTTCTGAAAGCCGGTTTTGCCATAAAACAAAATAAAGTCAAAGGACCTGCACGAGAGATCCAGATTTTAGGAATAAAATGGCAAGATGGACGTCGTCAAATCCCAATGGATGTGATCAACAAAATAACAGCTATGTCTCCACCAATTAGCAAAAAAGAAACACAGACTTTCCTAGGTGTTGTGGGGTTTTGGAGAATGCACATCCCAAATTACAGTCTGATTGTAAACCCGCTCTACCAAGTAACCCGTAAGAAGAATGAGTTTGAATGGGGCCCTGAACAACGACAAGCCTTTGAACAAATCAAGCAGGAAATAGTCCATGCAGTAGCCCTTGGGCCAGTTCGCACAGGACCAGATGTAAAGAATGTGCTCTACACTGCAGCTGGGGAGAACGGCCCCACCTGGAGCCTCTGGCAGAAAGAACCTGGGGAAACTCGAGGTCGGCCCCTGGGGTTTTGGAGTCGGGGATACAGAGGATCTGAGGCCCGCTATACTCCAACTGAAAAGGAGATATTGGCAGCATATGAAGGAGTTCGATCTGCTTCGGAGGTGGTCGGTACTGAAGCGCAGTTTTTCCTAGCACCCCAATTGCTTGTACTAGGCTGGATGTTCAAAGGAAAGGTCTCCTCTACACATCATGCAACTGATGCTACATGGAGCAAGTGGGTTGCACTGATTACTCAGCGGGCTCGAATAGGAAACCCCAGTCGCCCAGGAATATTGGAAGTGATTATGGACTGGCCAGAAGGCAAATACTTTGGGATATCATCAGAGGAGGAGGTGGCCTGTGCTGAAGAAGCCCCACTGTACAACCAGTTACCAGAGAATGAGAAGAAATATGCCCTGTTCACTAATGGGTCCTGTCGTATTGTGGGGAAGCATCGGAGATGGAAGGCTGCTGTATGGAGTCCTACACGACGAGTTGCAGAAGCTGCTGAGGGAGAAGGTGAATCGAGTCAGTTTGCAGAAGTGAAGGCCATCTAGCTGGCTTTAGACATTGCTGAACGAGAAAAATGGCCTGTTCTCTATCTCTACACTGATTCATGGATGGTAGCAAATGCCCTGTGGGGATGGTTACAGCAATGGAAGCAAAACAACTGGCAGCACAGGGGCAAACCCATCTGGGCTGCTGCATTGTGGCAAGATATTGCTACTCGGGTAGAGAACTTGGCTGTAAAGGTACGCCACGTAGATGCTCATGTGCCCAAGAATCGGGCTACTGAAGAACATCAAAACAACCAGCAGGTGGATCAGGCTGCTAAGAGTGAAGTAGCTCAGGTGGACCTGGATTGGCAGCATAAAGGTGAATTATTTATAGCCCGATGGGCCCATGACACCTCAGGCCATCAAGGTAGAGATGCAACATACAGATGGGCTCGTGATCGAGGGGTGGACCTGACCATGGACACTATAGCACAGGTTATTCATGACTGTGAAACATGTGCTGCAATCAAGCAAGCCAAACAGTCAAAGCCTCTTTGGTATGGAGGACGATGGCTGAAATATAAATACGGAGAGGCCTGGCAGATTGATTACATCACACTCCCTCAAACTCGCAATGGCAAGCGCCACGTACTTACAATGGTGGAAGCAACTACCAGATGGCTAGAAACATATCCTGTGCCCCATGCCACCGCCCGGAACACTATCCTGGGCCTTGAAAAGCAAGTCCTATGGCGACATGGCACCCCAGAAAGAATAGAGTCAGACAATGGGACTCACTTCCCAAACAACCTTATAGACACTTGGGTCAAAGAACATGGTATTGAGTGGGTGTATCACATCCCCTATCATGCACCAGCCTCCGGGAAAGTTGAACGATACAACGGACTGTTAAAGACTACATTGAAAGCAATGGGCGCTGGAACATTCAAAAATTGGGATACGCATTTGGCAAAGGCCACCTGGTTAGTCAATACTAGGGGATCTTTCAACCGAGCTGGACCTGCCCAATCAAACCTGTTACGTACTGTAGATGGGGATAAAGTTCCTGTAGTGCATGTAAGAAATATGCTGGGTAAAACAGTCTGGGCTACTCCTGCCTCAGGAAAAGGCAAACCCATTCGTGGAATTGTTTTCGCTCAGGGACCTGGATACAGTTGGTGGGTGATGCAAAAGAACGGAGAGGTCCGGTGTGTACCTCAAGGGGATTCAATACTGGGTGAGAATAGCCCATGAACTGAATTGTACCATGTTAATTACTATATAATACTGTATGTTATCACTAGCATGACTACTATACAACCTAGATGAAAATGGTGACTAATTAGAATGTATGGATGTCGTGGTTTAACCCGGCTGGCAGCTAAATACCACGCAGCCGTTCGCTCACCCTCCCCCCTCCCTCTCTGGGACGGGGGAGAGAAATGGAAAGTGAAGCCCGTGAGTTGAGATAAAGACAGTTTAATAAGACAGGAAAATAATAATAACCAAATAACAATAATAACAATAATGTTACAATGGTGATAATAGGAAAGTAATAATAATATGTACAAACAAGTGATGCACAATGCAATTGCTCACCACCCGCTGACCGATGCCCAGCTTAACCCCGAGCAGTCCGGCCCCCTCCCCCCGGCTAACCACCCCTATATATTGTTTAGCATGACGTCAGATGGTATGGAATATCCCTTTGGCTAGTTTGGGTCACCTGTCCTGAGTCTGTCCCCTCCCAGCTCTTACTGCACCCCCAGCCTCCCTGTTGGCAGGACAGAGCAAAAGGCTGAGATGTCCTTGGCTTGGTATAAGCACTGCTCTGCAACAATTAAAACATTGGGGTGTTATCAGCACTCTTCTCATCCTAAGCCAAAACACAGCATTCCACTAGCTACTAGGAAGAAAATTAATTCTGTTCTAACTGAAACCAGGACATCTATCCACCCCTTATTCCATGCCATTTATGTCATGCTCAGGTTACACTCTTTTCCATACATTCTAATTAGTCACCTACAGTAGTCATAGTAGTAATAACATACAGTATTATATAGTAATTAACATGGTACAATTCAGTTCATGGGCTATTCTCACCCAGTATTAAATCTCCTTGAGGTACACACCGGACCTCTCCGTTCTTTTGCATCACCCACCAAGTGTATCCAGGTCCCTGAGCGAAAACAATTCCACGAATAGGTTTGCCTTTTCCTGAGGCAGGAGTAGCCCAGACTGTTTTACCCAGCATATTTCTTACATGCACTACAGGAACTTTATCCCCATCTACAGTACGTAACAGGTTTGATTGGGCAGGTCCAGCTCGGTTGAAAGATCCCCTAGTATTGACTAACCAGGTGGCCTTTGCCAAATGCGTATCCCAATTTTTGAATGTTCCAGCGCCCATTGCTTTCAATGTAGTCTTTAACAGTCCGTTGTATCGTTCAACTTTCCCGGAGGCTGGTGCATGATAGGGGATGTGATACACCCACTCAATACCATGTTCTTTGGCCCAAGTGTCTATAAGGTTTTTTTTGGAAATGAGTTCCATTGTCTGACTCTATTCTTTCTGGGGTGCCATGTCGCCATAGGACTTGCTTTTCAAGGCCCAGGATAGTGTTCCGGGCGGTGGCATGAGGCACAGGATATGTTTCCAGCCATCCGGTGGTTGCTTCCACCATTGTAAGTACATGGCGCTTGCCATTGCGAGTTTGAGGGAGTGTGATGTAATCAATCTGCCAGGCCTCTCCATATTTATATTTCAGCCATCGTCCTCCATACCAAAGAGGCTTTGACCGTTTGGCTTGCTTGATTGCAGCACATGTTTCACAGTCATGAATAACCTGTGCTATAGCGTCCATGGTCAGGTCCACCCCTCGATCACGAGCCCATCTGTATGTTGCATCTCTACCTTGATGGCCTGAGGTGTCATGGGCCCATCGGGCTATAAATAATTCACCTTTATGCTGCCAATCCAGGTCCACCTGAGCTACTTCAATCTTAGCAGCCTGATCCACCTGCTGGTTGTTTTGATGTTCTTCAGTAGCCCGATTCTTGGGCACATGAGCATCTACGTGACGTACTTTCACAGCCAGGTTCTCTACCCGAGCAGCAATGTCTTGCCACAAAGCAGCAGCCGAGATGGGTTTTCCCCTATGCTGCCAGTTGTTTTGCTTCCATTGCTGTAACCATCCCCACAGGGCATTTGCTACCATCCATGAATCGGTGTAGAGATAGAGAACAGGCCATTTTTCTCGTTCAGCAATGTCTAAAGCCAGCTGAATGGCTTTCACTTCTGCAAACTGACTCGATTCACCTTCTCCCTCAGCAGCTTCTGCAACTCGTCGCGTAGGGCTCCATACAGCAGCCTTCCATCTCCGATGCTTCCCCACAATACGACAGGACCCATCAGTGAACAGGGCATATTTCTTTTCATTCTCTGGTAACTGGTTGTACAGTGGGGCTTCTTCAGCACGACCCACCTCCTCCTCTGATGATATCCCAAAGTATTTGCCTTCTGGCCAGTCCATAATCACTTCCAATATTCCTGGGCGACTGGGGTTTCCTATTCGAGCCCGCTGAGTAATCAGTGCAACCCACTTGCTCCACGTAGCATCAGTTGCATGATGCGTAGAAGAGACCCTTCCCTTGAACATCCAGCCTAGTACTGGCAATCGGGGTGCTAGGAGGAGCTGCGCTTCAGTACCGACCACCTCCGAAGCAGATCGAACTCCTTCATATGCTGCCAATATCTCCTTTTCAGTTGGAGTATAGCGGGCCTCAGATCCTCTGTATCCCCGACTCCAAAACCCCAGGGGCCGACCTCGAGTTTCCCCAGGTTCTTTCTGCCAGAGGCTCCAGGTGGGGCCGTTCTCCCCGGCTGCAGTGTAGAGCACATTCTTTACATCTGGTCCTGTGTGAACTGGCCCAAGGGCTACTGCATGGACTATTTCCTGCTTGATTTGTTCAAAGGCTTGTCGTTGTTCAGGGCCCCATTCAAACTCATTCTTCTTACGGGTTACTTGGTAGAGCGGGTTTACAATCAGACTGTAATTTGGGATGTGCATTCTCCAAAACCCCGCAACACCTAGGAAAGTCTGTGTTTCTTTTTTGTTAGTTGGTGGAGACATAGCTGTTATTTTGTTGATCACATCCATTGGGATTTGACGACGTCCATCTTGCCATTTTATTCCTAAAAATTGGATCTCTCGTGCAGGTCCTTTGACTTTATTTTGTTTTATGGCAAAACTGGCTTTGAGAAGGATTTGGACTATTTTCTTCCCTTTCTCAAAAACTTCCTCTGCTGTGTCACCCCACACAATAATGTCATCGATGTACTGCAGGTGTTCAGGAGCTTCCCCCTGCTCTAGTGCAGACTGGATCAGCCCATGGCAAATGGTAGGGCTGTGTTTCCACCCCTGGGGCAGCCGATTCCAAGTATATTGGACTCCCCTCCAAGTGAAGGCAAATTGTGGCCTGCACTCTGCTGCTAGAGGGATGGAGAAAAATGTATTAGCGATATCAATTGTGGCGTACCACTTGGCTGCCTTCGATTCAAGTTCGTACTGAATCCAGGACATCTATCCACCCCTTATTCCATACCATTTATGTCATACTCAGGTTAAACTCTTTTCTATTGTCCTGGTTTCAGTTAGAACAGAATTAATTTTCTTCCTAGTAGCTGGTGGAATGCTGTGTTTTGGCTTAGGATGAGAAGAGTGCTGATAACACCTCGATGTTTTAATTGCTGTAGAGCAGTGCTTATACCAAGCCAAGGACATCTCAGCCTTTTGCTCTGTCCTGCCAACAGGCAGGCTGGGGGTGCAGTAAGAGCTGGGAGGGGACAGACCCAGGACAGGTGACCCAAACTAGCCAAAGGGGTATTCCATACCATCTGACGTCATGCTAAACAATATATAGGGGTGGTTAGCCGGGGGGAGGGGGCCGGACTGCTCGGGGTTAAGCTGGGCATCGGTCAGCGGGTGGTGAGCAATTGCATTGTGCATCACTTGTTTGTACACATTATTATTAGTAGTACTATTATCATCATTGTTATTATTATTATTATTATTGTTGTTATTGTTATTATTATTTTCCTGTCTTATTAAACTGTCTTTATCTCAACTCACGGGCTTCACTTTCCATTTCTCTCCCCCGTCCCAGAGAGGGAGGGGGGAGGGTGAGCAAACGGCTGCGTGGTGTTTAGCTGCCGGCCGGGTTAAACCACGACATCCATCTAGTCCGTAATCTCTTCCAGGAGTCATGGGCGGTTATGTTTTCCCATTCGAGCCCGTTGTGTAATTGGCGCTATCCGCTTACTCCATGTAGCATCAGTTGCATGGTGATAGTGGGAATTTTCCCTTTGAACATCCAATGTAACAGAGGTAGCCGCGGTGCCAAGAGGAGCTGTGCTTCTGTACCAACAACATCTGAAGCAGCTCAAACACCCTCATATGCCGTGAGTATCTCTTTTTCAATTGGGGTGTAATTGGCTTCTGATCCTCGATAGCCCCTGCTCCAGAAACCCAGAGGTCAACCCCGAGTTTATTCTGGGGTTTTCTGCCAGAGACTCCAGGTGAGGCCATGCTCCCCAGCTGCAGTGTAAAGTATGTTTTGCACAGCTGGTCCGGTACGGACAGGCCTAAGGGCTACTGCACAAGCTATTTCTTGTTTGATTTGTTCAAAGGCCTGTTGTTGCTCAGGGCCCCACTCAAAATAGTTTCTCTTTCAAGTCACTCGATATAGAGGACTCACAAGCTGACTATAGCCTGGAACATGAATTCTCCAGAATCCCACAAGGCGTAGGAAAGCTTTCATTTATTTTTTGATAGTTGGCGGAGATGTAGTGGTTTATACCGTCCGGCAGCTAAACACCACATAGCTGTTCGCTCACCCTCCCCCCTCCCTCTCTGGGATGGGGGAGAGAAATGGGAAAGTAAAGTCCATGAGTTGAGATAAAGACAGTTTATTAAGACAGCAAAATAATAATAACAACAATAATAATAACAATAATAATAATAACAACAATGATGATAATAGTACTACTACTAATAATGTGTACAAACAAGTGATGCACAATGCAATTGCTCACCACCTGCTGACCGATGCCCAGCCTAACCCCGAGCAGTCTGGCCCCCCCACCCCC
Organism: Aythya ferina; assembly: GCF_964211825.1. Classification (NCBI taxonomy): domain Eukaryota; kingdom Metazoa; phylum Chordata; class Aves; order Anseriformes; family Anatidae; genus Aythya; species Aythya ferina. Next base: position 11,111,582 of record NC_140313.1, read on the forward strand.
GGCTAGCCACCCCTATATATTGTTTAGCATGACGTCAGATGGTATGGAATACCCCTTTGGCTAGTTTGGGTCACCTGTCCTGTGTCTGTCCCCTCCCAGCTCTTGCTGCACCCCCAGCCTGCCCGTTGGCAGGACAGAGCAAGATGATGAGACGTCCTTGGCTTGGTATAAGCACTGCTCTGCAGCAATTAAAATATCGAGGTGTTATCAGCACTCTTCTCATCCTAAGCCAAAACATAGCATTCTACCAGCTACTAGGAAGAAAATTAACTCTGTCCTAACTGAAACCATTGTTGTTATTTTATTGATCACATCCTTCGGAATATGGCGACGTCCATCCTGCCATTTTACCCCCAAGAACTGGATTTCCTGTGCAGGCCCCTTGACCTTACTCTGTTTAATGGTAAAACCAGCTTTCAGGAGAATTTGGATTACTTTCTTCCCTTTCTCAAAAACTTCTTCTGCTCTGTTGCACCACACGAGGATGTCGTCAATGTACTGCAGGTGTTCAGGAGCTCCCCCTTGTTCCAGTGCAGACTGGATCAGTCCATGGCAAATGGTAGGGCTGTGTTTCCACCCCTGGGGCAGTCGATTCCAGGTGTATTGGATGCCCCTCCAAGTGAAGGCAAACTGCGGCCTGCATGCTGCTGCCAAAGGGATGGAGAAAAATGCATTAGCAATATCAATTGTGGCGTACCACTTGGCTGCCTTTGACTCTAGTTCATACTGGAGTTCTATCATGTCTGGCACTGCAGCATTCAACGGTGGTGTGACTTCGTTAAGGCCTCGATAGTCCACCGTTAGCCTCCACTCACCATTAGATTTTCGCACTGGCCATATACAACTAGTAAAGGGTGAGCGAGTCTTGCTGATCACTCCCTGACTCTCCAGTCGGTGAACCAACTCATGGATTGGGATCAGGGAGTCTTGGTTGGTGCAATATTGCCGTCGGTGCACCATTGTGGTAGCGATTGGTACCTGCTGTTCTTCAACCTTCAGCAATCCTACAACAGAAGGGTCTTCTGAAAGGCCAGGCAGGGTAGACAGCTGCCTAATCTTCTCTGTGCTCAAAGCAGCTATGCCAAAAGCCCACCAGTACCCTTTTGGATCCTTGAAGTACCCTCTCTTGAGGTAGTCTATGGCAAGGATACATGGAGCCTCTGGGCCAGTCACAATGGGATGCTTTTGCCTCTCATTCCCAGTTAGACTCACTTCAGCTTCCAGTAAAGTTAGTTGTTGGGATCCTCCTGTTACTCTAGAGATACAGGTGAGTTCTGTCCCTTGGTAGCCTGATGGCATTAAGGTACATTGTGAGCCAGTGTCCACTAGAGCTTTGTATTCTTGTGGTTCCGATGTGTCAGGTCATGGGATCCACACAGTCCAATAAATCCGGTTATCCCTCTCCTCTATCTGGCCAGAGGCAGGGCCCCTCTAGTCCTGGTTGGAGTGTCTACCACTTAATTCTTGCAAATGAGAAGCAGAGGTCCCTTCATCAGGGTCAAGAATAACATCAGCTCTTATACTGCCTCTGGAGAGGTGCACAACAGAAACCGGAGCAGTGTTTTTCTTAGGAGCCCCTCTTCTTGCTGCTGTATTTCCTTTCAGTTCACGTACCCGAGCAGCTAGGGTTGAAGTAGGTACACCATCCCATTTCCTCATATCTTCCCCGTGGTCATGCAGATAAGACCACAAGGTGCCACGTGGTGTGCATCTTGGGTATTCTCTCTTGAGCAGTCAAATTCTGATTCTTAGTGGCTGAAGTATCACTTTACTTCAGTGGCTGAAGTATCACTATTATTATGAACTAAACAATTTAACTAAAGGGATAAAAAAGGGAAGAGGGAAAAGGGAGGGGGAAAGGAAAAAAAGGGAGGAAAACAGACAATCAAAACAGATAAAGGCTATGTGGAAGTGCAGAGGAAAGAAATTGCTCTCTACTTCCCACAAATGAGTGATGCTTGACCACGTCCTTGAAGCAGGGCCTCAATGCCCGTAGCCGGTGTTCGGGAGGAGGACTGATGTTTTCACAACAAGAGCCCACCCCTCCCCTCTTCTTCCTGTTTCCACCTTTTATTGCTGAGTGTGACATCATATGGTATGGAATATCCCTTTGGTTGGTTTAGGTCAGCTGCCCTGGTGATGTTTATTTTCTCACTTTTTTGCCCACCCCCTAGGAGGGTTAGAGAGAGTCCCGATGCTGTGCCACTGCTGCTCAGCAGTAGACACAACACTGGTGTGATACCAGTGCTGTTCCAGCTACAAGTGCAGAGCACAGCACTGTATGGGCTGCTGCAGGGAAAGTTAACATTCCAGCCAGACCCAGTACAGCTGGACTGATGGGCTGAGGTCAGCCGTATGAAGTTCAACAAGGCCAAGTGCCGGGTCCTGCACCTGGGGCGCAAGAACTCCAAGCAGAGCTACCGGGTGGAGCAGGAAGGGCAGATTATTCCCCCCCCCCGCCCATACAAACTCCTCTAACGGTGGTCTACTGCTAGCTAGGCTGCAATGGTCTCCACCAGGTACAGTGCTCTCTCTAGAAAGTCTGTACACACCCAGACCGACTGCCTGCTCAAAAATGCAGCAGTTCAGGTCTCTGGATTCAGGGAGTGCCTGAGTCTTTTGCTACCATGTGTGGAGGGCAGAGGGACTGTGTGCGTGGGGTGCGAGCAGGTGGATGACCTGGTCCGCCTGGTGGCAGAAGTCAAGGAGGAGGTCGAGAGGTTGAGGGATATCAGGGAGCGTGAGTGGGAGATACACTTGTGGAGCAACTCCCTGCAGGGCCTGAAGGAGAGGTACCAGGGTGAGACACTCCAAATGGGGGTGGACCCCCTGCCCTGTTGATGTCGGGCAGAGGGTGGGGACCTCGGAGTTGAGGAGGAATGGAAACAGGTCCCTGCTCGACATCGCAGGCGAAGCCCCCCCCTGCTGGCCCCGCCTTCCCAGGTGCCCTTACACAACAGGTTTGAGGCCCTGGAGCTTGAGAGACCGCTAAGTGAGGACGAGGTAGAAAGTCCACCCAGGAGGATGCCTAGGGCGAGGAAGTCGACTCCACACCTCAGGACTGCCTCCACCAAGATAGAAAGAAGGGTGATTGTTGTGGGCGACTCCCTCCTCAGGGGAACAGAGGGCCCTATTTGTAGGCCTGACCCTACCCGTAGGGAAGTCTGCTGCCTCCCTGTGGCCAAGGTCAGGGACATTGCCAGAAAGCTTCCCAACCTGGTTCACCCCTCTGACTATTATCCTCTTTTAATAGTCCAGGCTGGCAGTGATGACATTGAGGAGAGAAGCCTGAAGACTATCAAACGGGACTTTAGGGGACTGGGACGGTTAGTGGATGGAGTGGGAGTATAGGTGGTGTTTTCGTCTATCCCTACGGTGGTGGGGGGGGTACAGAGAGGAAGAGGAAAGCCCACCTGATAAACACGTGGCTCAGAGGCTGGTGCCAACACAGAAATTTTGTGTTTTTTTGACCATGGGGAGCTTTACTCGGCACCCGGCCTGATGGCCACAGATGGGTCCCACCTATCTCTAAGGGGAAAACAGATGCTAACCCAGGAGCTGGCAGGGCTCATTGAGAGGGCTTTAAACTAGGTAAGAAGGGGGACAGGGATGAAATAAGGCTCGTTAGAGGTGTGCCAAGGGTAACAACAATGGCTAGGCCAGAGGAGAAGGCAATGGCCCGACTGAAGTGCATCTACACTAATGCATGTAGCATGGGCAACAAACAAGAGGAGCTGGAAGCCATTGTGCAGCAGGCAGGCTAAGACTTGGTTGCCATCATTGAAACGTGGTGGGATCACTCCCATGACTGGAATGCTGCAATGTCTGGCTATAGGCTCTTCATAAGGGACAGGCAGCACAGAAGGGGTGGTGGTGTGGCTCTCTGTAGTAGAGAGTGTTATGATGTTGTAGAACTCGAGACTGGGAATGATAAGGCTGAGTCCCTATGGGTTAGGATCAGCGGGAAGGCCAACAAGGCAAGCATCCTGGTGGGGATCTGTTATAGACTGCCGAACCAGGATGAGGAGACAGATGAGGAGTTCTACAGGCAGCTGGCAGAAGTTGCGAAATTGTCAGCACTTGTTCTCGTGGGGGACTTAAACTTCCCAGACATATCCTGGAAATACAATACAGCTCAGAGGAAGCAGTCTAGAAGGTTTCTGTAGAGCGTGGAAGATAGTTTCCTGATTCAGCTGGTTAGTGAGCCTACCAGGGGAGGTGGCCCGCTAGACCTTCTGCTCACAGAGGAGGACTGGTGGGAGATGTGGTGGTCGGGAGCTGTCTTGGGCAAAGTGACCACAAAATGGTAGAGTTCTCCATTCTTGGAGAAGTCAGGAGGGGGGTCAGTAAAACTGCTGTCTTAGACTTGCGGAGGGCAGACTATGAGCTGTTCAGGACACTGTTTGGCAGAGTCCCTTGGAGGCAGTTCTGAAGGGCAGAGGAGTCCAGGAAGGCTGGGCACTCTTCAAGGAGGAAATCTGAAAGGCTCAGGAGCGGTCTGTCCCCACGTGCCCAAAGACAATCCGACGCGGAAGAAAGCTGGCCTGGCTGAACAGAGAGCAGTGGCTAGAGCTTAGGAAAAAAAAGAGGGCTTATAATCTTTGGAAAAAGGGGCGGGCCACTCAGGAGGACTATAAGGATGTTGCGAGTCTGTGCAGGGACAAAATTAGAAAGGCCAAAGTTCATCTGGAGCTCATTCTGGCTACTGCCGTTAAAGACAATAAAAAAAGTTTTTAAAATACATCAGCGTAAAACGGAGGACTAAGGAGAATCATCATCCTTTACTGGATGTGGGGGGAAACTTACTGACAAAAGATGAGGAAAAGGCTGAGGTGCTTAATGCCTTCTTTGCCTCAGTCTTTAGCAGCAAAACCAGTTGCTCTCTGGATACCCAGTACCCTGAGCTGGTGGAAGGGGATGGGGAGCAGGATGTGGCCCTCACTATCCATGAGGAAATGGTTGGCGACCTGATACGGCACTTGGATGTATGCAAGTCGATGGGGCCAGATGGGATCCACCCGAGGGTACTGAGAGAACTGGCGGAGTAGCCGGCCAAGCTGCTTTCCATCATTTATCAACAGTCCTGGCTATCGGGGGAGGTCCCAGTTGACTGGCGGCTAGCAAACGTGACGCCCATCTACAAGAAGGGCCGGAGGGCAGACCCGGGAAACTACAGGCCTGTCAGTTTGACCTCAATGCCAGGGAAGCTCATGGAGCAGATCCTCTTGAGAGTCATCACACGGCACTTGCAGGGCAAGCAGGCGATCAGGCCCAGTCAGCATGGGTTTATGAAAGGCAGGTCCTGCTTGACGAACCTGATCTCGTTCTATGACAAAGTGACGTGCTGGGTGGATGAGGGAAAGGCTGTGGATGTGGTCTACCTTGACTTCAGCAAGGCTTTTGACACTGTTTTCCACAGTATTCTCCTGAAGAAACTGGCTGCTCGTGGCTTGGACTGGCATATGCTTCGTTGGGTTAGAAAGTGTCTGGATAGCAGGGCCCAAAGAGTCGTGGTAAATGGAGTCAAGTCCAGTTGGAGGCTGGTCTCTAGTGGCATTCCCCAGGGCTCGGTACTGGGACTAGTCCTCTTTAATATCTTCATCAATGATCTGGATGAGGGGATTGAGCGCACCCTCAGTAAGTTTGCAGATGACACCAAGTTAGGTGCGTGTGTCGATCTGCTTGAGGGTAGGAAGGCTCTGCAGGAGGATCTGGATAGGCTGGACCGATGGGCTGAGGTCAACTGTATGAAGTTCGACAAGGCCAAGTGCCAGGTCCTGCACCTGGGGCGCAACAACCCCAAGCAGAGCTACAGGCTAGGAGATGAGTGGTTGGAGAGCTGCCTGGCGGAGAAGGACCTGGGAGTATTGGTTGATAGTCGGCTGAATATGAGCCAGCAGTGTGCTCAGGTGGCCAAGAAGGCCAACAGCATCCTGGCTTGCATAAGAAGCAGTGTAGCCAGCAGGTCTAGGGAAGTGATTTTCCCCCTGTACTCGTCTCTGTTGAGACCACACCTCGAGTACTGTGTTCACTTTTGGGCCCCTCGCTACAAGAAGTACATCGAGGTGCTCGATCGAGTCCAGAGAAGGGCGATGAAGCTGATGAGGGGTCTGGAGAACAAGTCCTACGAGGAGCGGCTGAGGGAGCTGGGTTTGTTCAGCCTACAGGAAAGGAGGCTCAGGGGCAACCTTATTGCTCTTTATAAGTACATTAAAGGAGGCTGTAGCGAGGTGGGGGTTGGTCTATTCTCCCACGTGCCTGGTGACAGGACGAGGGGGAACGGGCTAAAGTTGCGCCAGGGGTGTTTTAGGTTGGATCTTAGGAAGAACTTCTTTACTGAGAGGGTTGTGAGGCATTGAAATGGGTTGCCCAGGGAAGTGGTCGGGTCACCATCCCTGGAGGTCTTTAAAAGACTTTTAGATGTTGAACTTCGTGATATGGTTTAGTGGAGGACTTGTTAGTGTTAGGTCAGAGGTTGGACTCGATGATCTTGACATCTCTTCCAACCTAGACAATTTTGTGATTCTGTGATCACTAGGGGAGCATTGATGGGGCCAGCATTGTTGAATGTAGCCCATCAAAAAGCACACAAACATCTTTATCTCACAGAAATCAACAAAATCTTAAATGTTACTTTGACTTGTGAAGAGTCTCATCCTCTTATTAGGCACAACTGAAAAGAGACTGGCTCCACCTCTTGACACCATGTTCTCAAGTATTTATACACAGTGATGAGATCTCCCGTTTTCTCTTTTCCAGGCTAAACAGGCCCAGTTCTCTCAGCCTGTCCTTGTATGACAGGTGCTCCAGTCCTCTAATCATTTTAGTAACACTCCTCTGGATATGCTCTAGTAGTTCCATGTCCCTCTTGTACTCGGAGCCCAGAACTGTACACAGTACTCCAGGTGTGGCCTCACCCGTGCTGAGTAGAGTGGGAGGATCACCTCCCTTGACCTGCTGGCAACACTTCCAAATGCACCCCAGGATACTGTTGGCCTTCTTGGCCACAAGGGCACATTACTTACACATGGTCAGCCTGGTGTCCACCAGGACTCCCAGGCCCCTCTCTGCAGAACTGCACTCCAGCAGGTTAGCCCCCAGCCTGTACTGGGGTTTGGGGTTATTCCTCCCTAGATGCAGGACCCTATGCTTGCCCTTGTTGAACTTCACGAGGTTCCTTTAGGCCCAACCCTCAAGCCTGTTGAAGTACCTCTGAATGACAGCACAGCCCTCTGGGGTATCAGCCACTCCTCCCAGCTTTGTGTCGTCAGCGAACTAGCTGAGGGTGCACTCTGTTCCATCGTCCAGGTGGTTGATGAATAAGCTGAACAACACTGGACCCAGTACTGACCCCTGGGGGACATCACTAGCTACAGGCCTCCAACTAGACTGCACCACTGAGCACAACCCTCTGAGCTCTGCCATCCAACCAATCCATCCATCCAATCGATCCATCCACCTCACTGACCACTCATCTAGAGGACAGTTTGCTCTTCTGAAGTCCAGGGTCACAATCCTACTTTTTGCCCTGCTTCCTCCTCAATGCAATTGTGTGATGCACAATGCAATGGCTCACTACTCACCGAACAATGCCCAGCCACTCCCCAAGGAGCAGTCCTATGTTTCCCTGACAACACTCCCAGTTTTTATTGTCCCACATGATGTCGCATGGTATGGAATATCCCTTTGGTCACCTGTCCTGGCTCTTTCCCCTCCCAGCTTCATATGCACCTGCAGCCTCCTCAGCTTCTCATACCATCCTGTCAGCAAGAAGTCCTTGGTTTAGTTTAAGCACTGGTGTGCATTATTTTTCTCATGGTGCTTACCAGCCCCCTATGCGGAAAATTAACTCAGTCCCATCCAAAACCACAACACCAGGAATGCAATCAGAAAACATATAAGCTTCAATTTCTAATGCTGACAGTCAATCAAATTGAGTAAGATGCCTTCAACCACTGCTAATATTCCTTTTTGCCACAAGCATTATAAGTGGATAAGGAATTACTGAGGTCTGATCTAATTTGGGTTATAAAGAATTTCATCTTTAAACTGCTAACAGCCACAAAGGAAGAAGCATCAAGACAAAACATTGCACTCAGATTGCCACAGCCATTGAATATAGCCCATCAAAAAGCACACAAACGTCTTTACCTCACAGAAATCAACAAAGTGTTACTTTGACTTGTGAAGAAGATATACTACTTTCTTTTGCTAGTATTGCTGCACCAAAAAAAAAGCCCTGTAGCTGATATTTAGCCTTCAAATGAAATTCTTTCAGTAGCATAAGTTCCAGCTATATTTCTTTCATCATGTACTTAAGAGCAAGGAAGAGATCGTCATGACTACAGAACACTGATGAAGTATGCTTATTTATTTATTTTTACAACACATTCATCTGATCAAGTGTGACAATAAAACATAGTACAGATCCTGCCTTACCAATAGAAGGTAAGAGAAATTGTGTCTGAACATACTCTGTTATTATGCATGTGCAACAAAAGAATCTCACGTTTGATTATTTTCTAGTTCATCTTGTGGCTTCTGCTTAGTTACTTACATTTTAACATTTTTTTTAAACAGTCATCAATATTGACAAATAAGGAATGAAAACTTTTTTTTTTTTTTTAAACCATATAACAGGTATAAATTGCTAATCACAAAGTGATTTATTCTGTTCACAAGCATAGCGAGTTTACTGTTTCTGGTGAAGGGAAGTAAAACTAAAGGAAAAGGAAATAGTGGCATGATGGCATGGTTAATTAATATTGTATGGGAGAGAAAGGGAAATTTGACAGATAGTACCTCTGCTTTCCATTTTCTTGTTTCACTGGTTACCCAATGGAGTCCATCTGTCCAAGAAACCAATAGCTAGCACTTAATGATACAGCAGCAGAACAAGCTATTCTTATTCAGCCTAGAAGATATCACATTATAAGCAATGCTGAATTTTTGATTCATGGAACGAAGTATGTAGAAACAATTTAAACAAAACAATTAAAAATACATCTGAAACTTTCCTAGGGCTGGATTTGTTTTCCCTGCTATATGCGCAAAAGAAATTTTCCCTCCACTAATTTAAGACAGCAAGTTGGGAAGATAGTAAGAGGTGGTGTGTCTCTCCATTACGGTAAATCCAACAGGAGTTAAGTATTTTTATTTTCAAATATATCAGCTGATAAAGTCATGCCACAGATTTCATGCTGTTTTCCACTCTGAATTATCTCATTAATGAAGTTTCCTTTATCATGAGCTGTTTCCCAGAACCAATTATTTTCTAGTAGCATATAAATGGATACTTAAAGACCCAATAACCTGTTGCATTGCTGTCAACACAAAATCTTAAGTAAAGCACAGTCCCTTTTTAAATAACACTGGAATACTGGTCAGTAATACCTGCTCTCTTTAAACAAACATAAAATAAACAACAAAAAAAAAACAACTCTTCAAAACTGCATGAAGTCTGGCTGAAAAAAAAACAATTAATAGTGGCATACCCCAGAGATCAGTACTGGGGCCAGTATTATTGAACATCTTCATCAATAGCCTAGACAGTGGAACAGAGCACACCCTTGGCAGGTTTGCAGATACAGAATTGGGAGAAGTGTCTGGTATACCAGAGGGGTGTGCTGCCATTCAGAGAAATTCATGGCATTGAACACAAGGGAAATGCAAAGTCCTTCACCTGGGCATGAATAACTCCATGCACCAGTACACTGTCCAGCTGACCAGCTGGCAGAAAAGGACTGGGGGAATTCTGATGGACACCAAAGGGAACATGAGGCAGCAATGCACCCTTGCCACCAAGAAGGCCAGCAGTATCCTGAGCTACATTAGGAAGAGTGTTGTGAGCAGGTCAAAGGTGGCGATTCTTTCCTTCTCCTCAGCACTGGTGAGGCCAGATCTGGAATCCCAGGTCCAGGTCCAGGCTCCCCAGTACAAGAGAGACAGACATACTGGAGCAAGTCTAGTAAAGGGCCACAAAGCTGATGAAGGGCATGGAGCATACAAGGAAAGGCTGAGAAAGCCATGTTTGTTTAGCCTGGAGAAGAGAAAGCTGAGGGGACATCTTATCAACGCATATAAATACCTGATGGGAGAATGTAAAGATGGAGCCTCTCTTCTTGGTGGTAGCCAGTGAAGTGGCAAGAAGAAGTGGGCACATACCGAAATACAGAAATTAGAGTTTTTTTCCCCTAATGTTTAAATTGTGTGGTTTTGTGTGTGTGTGTTTTTTGTTGACCTTGCTTTACTGACAAACAGCATGCAAGTACTAGAAATAAGATGGCTATTTATCATTCCTAGCTGAAAGAAGACAGACAGACCAGAGGAAGTTAAGGATCAGGATCCTTTTCCAACAGTCCATCAATAGGCTAGCAGAGATAGGAAATAATTTTGTCCAAAGAGATTTCTCGATGGCTGAAGTGGTATCTTCATTCATAACCCAGTAATTGCCCAATCTGAAGGCTATGTAATATCAATTTCAGTCAGTCTTAGACATGGAATATTGTCTGTCAGATATTTTTTTCTTAAATTTTTGTTTCTTTTTGCATGAAGAAGGCAGTGGGATTCCATACGTTCCACTGGCAATTTCTGCTGGTATTAGCAAGGCTCATTCCATTAAATGTTGTGTTCTGTTCGAGATCAGATTCCAGAATAGCAACTTCAACAAATTCCATACCTGCATAAAACAGCTGGTTTCCAAAGTATTACGAGCTATTTGGTGCATTATAGAATGATAAATAATAAATATAAACTTAATCCATTTTGATTTTGACAACAACTTGAGCTTCACTTTACACTGACCGTTTGCTTCTAAACCAATAGGAATGCTAGCTCATATATTCAGGAATTAAACTTGAGCCAGGTTGAACTGAAATTCCAGTGATCTTGAACTTGTAATGTTTTGAAGTTCACATTACTGAAGTTATGTATCTTGTTGTCTTGTGGCTCCTCATTCAATTGCATTCTTTTCTTGACTGGAGAAACTCTTATTTAATACAGTATTAGTGAATTCATTGTGCTTCCATTGTTATCAGGTGTGAGAAACCCTCTACTGCAAAAACACAACTTTGTTTCTCACACAGGTGTGAATACAAGCATGTGAAGATTAACATAAAACTGAAATCTGAAAGGGCACAACTTTTTTTTTCTCCCTCCTTTCCACTTCCATTCTCCGCTTTTCCACCAAACTGAAACATGAAAAAGCTTTTTTTTTTTTTTAAACTATGTACAATTCATATACTGTTGGTGATATATAATGTTAAACTTGGGGATATTTACTTAGTTGTTGTGGCAAATCATTTTAAGAGCTTTCTTTTTTATGCAGTTTCTGAGTTTATTCTTGGTTGTCTTTGCTGATCTTGAATTTCTTGGTCCTGCAGAGAAAGACATAAAAGGAAGAGTAGAAGTCCTTCCAAGTCTCCTAAAACATCCAAAGCAACAAAAAGAAAGTCTTCACAAACTCCTTCTCCAATAAGGTCAGTTTGATGTAAACATAAAAGTTAATAAGCAGTAATGGAGGAAAAAGTTGTAATATTTTTGTTAAATTTAAATGGGACATAGAGATCACCATTATGAAAGGAACTGAACTCAATTTGTGGTTCTTCTGATTTTATTTATATTTTTGTTATACAAGGAGCTCTTTAATATTTGTCATTCATTTTTCTAAGTAAAGGGTCAGTGTTTTTCAATGAACAGAGCAATCAAATATGGATACAGATACAATTTTGGAAGTGTTCTCACTGATTTACTGTCTTTGCACTAGTCATCTCAGATGACTATGGCCAGTATGATTCAGTTTCAATTAAATAACAACAACAACAAATGTTCATAGGATTTGAGCTTCAGTATTCTTTAGAGTTTCTAATCTGTCAGCAATGCAAATACACTTGTACAATACTTGTACTTGCAAATACATATGTACAATACACTTGATGTAACTGTTGTTAGTACATTTGCATTTGGATCAAATTCTGATTTGAGTAAAAGTTTTCTTAAACAGAAACAAGAAAGAAAAAAAAAGAGAAAGGGATACAAATAATGAAAGAAGAGAGAGAGAATGTTCCACCTCCAAGAAAAAAAGTGATAAAGAAAAAGGTAGAAAGGAGCAATCTGACCAAAGCACCACTACTTTGAAGGTAAGCTGTGTGACCAAATGGTAAGTAGTGGAGTGCTGCAAGTGGAGTGATTATTGGAATTCCTTCCCTCTTTTTCTTATTTCCCTCCTTCTTTTTTTTCTCCTTTTTCCTTACCAAAATATTGCCACTTGAGACACTTGGGTTTAGCTTTTGCCAGTAGGAGACATGAAAGTCATTCTGCAACAAGTAGTCTAGTTTGATAAGTCTCTGTGTTTGAACTTTACTGGACCCATAAGAGCTTGTATGTATAGGCTATGGAAACGCTTGGTTTTAGTTTTTCTCTTTTTTTCTGTTTGGGGCCATATGTTAGGAGTTGTCTGGCTGCCTATCTGTATGAGGAGGCAGGAAGCAGATTGTTTAGTCAAAAAGTAGGGTTCAGGAACATCTTGGCTGTCAAGCTCAAAAGATTTTATTTTTAATAAATTTCCACTCTGCAGTTCAGCCTCTCCCTGCTTGCTTTGATCGTGGGTTGCATATTGCACTCTGCAGGAAGTAAAGTTGAAGATTTGGGGAAGAATAGTATGGGATTTTCTTTTGCAAAATAGAGGGTGGTGTGATTAAAAGAAACATCTTCAAATTGTTTGATCTTAGAATTTGAAAAGCAGTGTGCCTTTAAAAAGTAGATTGTACTCAGAATTATTCAACTGTTATAAAACAACTGATTTAGGTGATTGTCCACAGTATGTTTAAGTAATTCTCTTACACAAGAAGTCTCTTAAAATGCATTAGTTATCTGACAAAAAATATGAATGAAAATTCGTAATCCTGTTTTATTTAGAAAATATGAATAAGTCTTAATTTCTGGAGCTGTTTCTCATAGATTCCATGATACTATTTGTTCTGTTTTATGTCAATATTGATGATCAAGACAGATTACAGCAATGATTTCTTGGATGACAGGTTGTTACAAGTGCCTAACTTCAGTCACTTGAAAAGAAAGCCTTTTAAAAAAATGTGTTGACATATCTATTCTAAAAATTGCCAACACAAGATAGGCATGTGAAAATTGAGACAACCAAAATACCAAGAGTTGGTTGGAAGTCATATACTGTCATATCCTCTAATGCTATGAGCATTTTTTTTTTTGTAAATAACTTTGTCTCTGGTAGGACAAAGATCACAAGGATCAAAATTCAGAAACTGTCAAGGAAGTAAACAACAGAGATACACAAAGGACAGATAAAATCAAATTACAACAGAATGGGAACTCTCAACCAAATGAAGAAAGCCTCTCAATTAAAATGGAAGAGGTTTAGAGCAAAGAATGGACGTTTGACTCAACTAAGGAATGAAATCCAAATATTTTTATTTCCCAGAATGAGGAAGAAAATGTCAAAACAATCAACTTGAATATGTTGATAGTACTAGTAGCTCTTCCAATTCTTTTGATAACTTTTTTGTCGTCATACTCTAAAGCAAGAGAGCACGGACCAGTAGTTATACCATAAAAAGGCAGATGTTATCAGAACTATTAGTCTAAAAATACATGCATTTCTGTGATGGCTGTACTTATTTGTAAAATGATTTATGTTAAGTCTTGTTGTAAGCTATTCCAAATAAATAGAAACTCAAAGATGTAAACCTGTCCTATCAAAAAAGTTGATATGCATTGAAGGTTGTTTAAAATATTGCTTGTTGATGAATTCTGTATTGTCTTACCTTATAGGTTAAAAAATCCACAAAAACAATATGTACTGTTTATTCTTGGAAGTGGTGTGTAAGTATATATGTTTTCTTTTGTTGCAAATGGCAACTATAGAAAAAGGGTTTTTAAACATAAACAAAGTTTTATGGTTATGTTTAATGCCCACTGACTGCTATGTTTTTCATTTGCTCATTGCTTGAGTTTCTTGGGGTTTATTATTTAAAACAATTTCTTACTAATATTCCTAAAACAAATATTTCTTTTAAAGTATTTGAGAAGTGCATGCTACTTTCCTGTTCTTAAAAGGAATATTGTGATATTATAGATAATAGGTTAGCTTATTGGATTATTTTGGGGTTTGGTTTTGTTGTTTTCTTTTCTCCTTCCAGAAGTGAGCACACCTGTATGATATTATCAGACGTTATATCTTTGTTTTGAGACATACTGCAGTGTCTGTTCAGTTGCAAATAGTACAGGTGCCACTATGAAAATATTTTTTTATTAAAAAAAAACAACAAACGAGAGCACAAGCAAAAGCTTTAGTGCCTTCTTAAAATGTGGTATTTTCTAGAAACATATATGTGATAATACTCCTTTTCAGCTAAATCTTACATGTTCTCTTTTGCTATTTTGCCATCACGTTACTGTAGACAAGACTAAGTCATTTGTCAGAATGGTTGCTTAATTCACTTGTTAAAATATTCAAGTTCCATTTTTATTTTTTTATTTTTAGAAGAGATTTATAGGTGAAAACAAAGATTAATTTTGGGGACCACCAGTGTACTAAAGTAGCATCTGAATACAAAGTATTTTTTGATCACCTACATCAGACAGCCCTTTAGACATTTGATCTACATTTGGATGGCTTTAATCATTACCTCTCCATCATTTTCTCTAATACCTGTTGAATGATATCAAAGGAATTGTACTGATGGGGGGACAAAAAATTTGGGGAAAAATGTTCTAATTTACAAAGGATTTGTATGGTAGGTTGTTGTTTTTTTTTCATTCTTTGGGGAGAAAGCATGTAAGAAAGAGAATGAAAAGCAAATATTTTTGTCAAGTCAAAATATGACTTGTGCTATTTGAACTAATCAGTTTCATCATTGTGAGATGTCTTAAAGTCATATCTTTAGAACTTGTACCTAATCAAGTAGATTATTTTTAATACAACTTAATACAATCAAATGACTATATTGCCTTAATTCATGGGAAGAATTTCTTTCAGTTAAAAGCAAGAAACAAAACAAACAACAACAACAAAAAACAGTTTCTTTTCATTTGCATAGTTAATTCTTATGGAAGGAAAATCAAAACACAGTAAAGGGAATGAGAAATAAGCCCAATTTATAAGGTAATGAAACCCAATTTGACAGTGAAGCTGATTAATTGTTCTTATTTTTTGTAGGATTTAATGTTCTTGCCACTGTGTCCATTTAAGACTAGAAAGTGCTTTACCGTATAAAGTATAGACAGTAATTTTTGTAATATTTAAGCCATATGCTGTTGGCTGGTAAACAGCTTATTCTGATTAAAAAAATAATAAATCTGTATGCTTATGGAAAGACTGTGAAGTATCATGTCTTGCAACAACAGCTGTCTTATAATGTGTAAGTAGCATAAAGCAAAGAGATTGTATACTTGTTATCTTTGGCACCGTTTCACTAATAAAATTAGGTATTTTAGAGGGAAGTTTCTGTTGGCATGTACATATTAAAGGAATAATTTTAGTTGATCATCTGGTCTTATTCAGGTAGCTTATTTTGATTTGAAATGTGGATACAAGTGAAAATATACATATATTATTTATAATATCTTAAAAAAGCTAAGTTTCTCCTCTGAGAGAAATTAGAATTCTTGTAGCATATTGTGTTTCAGTTACTTAGTTTGATTTCCTGCATTTTGTTATTCTAAAATTGCATAGCTTTACTATATAGCAGTTAAATAGTTTAATATGTAAAGGATTGTGCACAGTTAGATAAGAAAAAATACGTTAAAAAAAATGATAAATAAGGATGGCAGCCTTACTAGCTAGTTTATCACATGTAAGTCCATATGCAACATATTATGTCATATTGTATGTGAATTAAAGGTTAGTTTAGAAAAAAGTGTTAAAGACCAAAAGGAGGGGGGGAGGAAATACACCAAATACACACACTTCCTTCACACCCCAAGCCATACCTTTATATTTTATAGTTTTGCTTTGCACATACTTTACAGATTTGTGAGGGTTGTAAAGTTTTATTTATTTGTATTAGGGGGTTTACAGTTCTCCTCTTCCTAAAATGCTGCCACTAGAGAACTAATGTTCTGCAAAACACCTGTCTCCATAGAGGATAGATCATTTTTAAATCAGTAGTGTAGCACAGTAATGAAGTTCATGCTTGCTTCACCAGGATTGTGTAAATTAATCGTGTTTGTGCTTGCTCCACACATTAAATGTGTCTATCTTTCACTGGAAGCCCATTATCTTCATTGTAATAAGTTTGCATGCTGAGCTCCAATGACAGGTTGTTTGGGTTTGCACTTTATAAAATAGATTTTCTTACTCGTTCACTCTCCCTTTCTCCTTCACCACCCCCTTATCCTCCTTGATCGCTCTCCCTTCCTCCTTCACCACCCTCTTATCCTCCGAGCTTGTTACAATAGCTCTCCAAGATATTGAATATCCTTGGGATACTCAGACCAGCGTGGTCTTGTTGTTATGCCTCCTGAATGTGCTTCAGGTTTTGCTTAAAGTTAAACAACTACTTAGGAAGCTCATCCAGAGATCTGCCCGGAGGCAGGATAGTTGTGAGTGGCAGGGAGTATGGGAGGATATGGGCAGGCATCTAGAGCAGTGGGCACCCCCAGTGTTTTGGAAATTCACCCCTGAACAACTGCAAAATCCTAAAAAAACTGGTAGAATGCTTGAAAAAACGTGTAATGACTCCGACAGTTCCAAAGTGACACAAATCATTGTAACGTGCTGGGGCCTGACTCATGCCTATCGAGTTGCAATTGATACTACTATCAACTTAGTGACAGACCCTGCGGCCGCTCCAAGTCCTGTGACAGATCGAATGGCCACTCCGACCCCTACGATGGGCTCTGCAGCCGCTCCAGCTCCTGCAGCCGCTCCAGTTCCTGCAGCCGCTCCAGCTCCTGCTCCTGCAGCCACTCCAGCTCCTGTGGCTGGGTCAGAGAAATAAGCTGTAGCAGTGCAAGTTGACCCTGCAGAGAAGATGAAAAAATGGTATAGAGATTCAGGTCATTTAGAACACAGAGAGTCTTCTGCCAAATCTAGGTATAGAGACGACGATTCTTGGCCATCAGGGATTCAGGAGGAGGAAGGTGAGGATGCCGAAAAATCAACAGTAACTACCCGAAACCTATACGAGAGTGAGCTACAAGATGTGCGAAAAGATTTTGGTCATTGTATAGGTGAGCAGCTTGTCACCTGGCTGCTCCGGTGCTGGGACACTGGAGCCAATTGTGTGGAATTAGAGGGCAGGGAAGCCAGGCGGCTGGGATCCCTTGCTAGAGATGCAGGCATTGACAAAGCAATTGGAGATGGAGCACAATCTCACAGCCTCTGGAGGCGTCTCCTCTCAGCTGTGAGGGAAAGATATCCCTTCAAGGAAGAACTTGTATGTCTACCAGGCAAGTGGACCACTATGGAGAAGGGAATCCAGTACCTGAGGGAATTAGCCGTACGGGAAGAGATTTATGAGGATCCAGACCTCAGACAAACATCCACAGATCCAGATGAAGTCAGGTGTACACGACCCATGTGGCGGAAGTTTGTACGGAGTGCACCATCATCATATGACAGCTCATTGGCAATAATGTCCTGGAAAGAGGATGAGGAACCCACAGTGGATGAAGTGGCTAAGCAACTCCGGCAGTACGAAGAAAGTCTCTCCTCTTCCTTACAGGCCTGCGTCTCAGCTGTGGAGAAACTTTCTGAAGAGGTCCACCAACTTAAAGAGAATCTATCTTCTTCCCCACCTGAACCAACCAGTGTCCACCAACCAAAAGAGAACACTTGGGAGAAACTTTCTGAAAAGTTTCACCAACTTGAAGAGAGATTATTTTCCTCCCCACCTGTACAAAGCAGTGTCTCAGCTATCAGGGGTAGGCGTTCACCCACACAAGGAAGATGATATGGTGGGTACTCACCCCGTGCTACCCTGTGGTTTTACTTACGAGACCATGGAGAGGACATGAGAAAATGGGATGGAAAATCTACCGCGACCCTAGAGGCACGGGTACGTGAGTTGCAAAATAAAACAATTGGGAAAAAGGGATTCTCTGAAAAGCTTGCTGCTCCAACTTCAAGCAGACAGTCCTTCAAAGGCAGAAACGAAGAAGATTCTGACCAGGGTTAGGGGGGCCCTGCCTCCAGCCAGGGGAAGGAAAGGGACAATCGAGTTTATTGGACTGTGTGGATTCGATGGCCTGGCATGTCAGACGCACAGAAGTATAAGGCTTTAGTAGACACCGGTGCACAATGTACTGTAATGCCATCGAGCTATAAAGGGCCAGAGCCCATCTGTATTTGTGGAGTGACAGGGGGATCTCAGCAGTTGACTGTATTGGAGGCTGAAGTGAGTCTGACTGGGAATGAGTGGAAAAAGCATCATATTGTGACTGGCCCGGATGCTCCATGTATCCTTGGCATAGACTACAGAAGAGGATATTTCAAGGACCAGTATTTAAGAAAACAGATTCTGACATTTGAGAAGGAGAGGAACAGTTGCTGTTTTTTTGATTGCTATTGTGGGTAACTTCATTTGATAACGAATCAGCATCTTTTGAATAATCTGAAACAAAAATTTAGTTAGACATACATCTGTTTAATAACCATTTGAAGTGTTTATGTTATGGTGTTTAGAAACTGTATCTTGTTCTTCAGTGATATTTATTACTGGAAAATAGCATATAAGCTAACACCTTTGCAAACTATAAACTCACAAAAGACTGTTGGCGATAGTTCCTATTTTATGAAATATTGGGCTTGACATAAATAGCCCTCAACTGTTAAAGAAATTGAACTTGTTGCTTTATTCCAAGTTTCCTTGGTATAAGCTAGTGTTACATACTGTTGCATAATGCAATATTTCCCAAAAATATCCATCAAATGATTTTCTGTTTTTGCAATAACTCCAAAGTTTTCAATTGCATGAATCTATTAGCCCCTATGAAAACCAAGTACACTGCTTCACATGCAGAACTTTGAAAGCATACACAGTTCCTTCTTAAACATATCAAGTGTGTTCAAGCTAACAGTCCCCCAAAAGAGAAGACACACTTTCCCCCTCTGCTTTTAAACTGATGACAAGAATCAAGAAAATTAGGATGTCAATACAACTTTCTTTACCCCATACTCAAGTAAGTGTAAGATACTAAAGAATTCTTTTCTACTTTCATTGCTTAACATGAGAATTGATCGTCTTTCTTTTAAAACACACAAATTAAATAATATTTTACATAATTTAATTAGAAAAAATAGCCATTTTGAGTCAAGAAATCATCTGAATCACATAACACCTGTTGCTTTTTATGTTATCTAACCTTTATTATTGCTGAGAGCTACCATTTTTGGTTGGTTTATCAAGGTTTCTATCAGCAGTGGTTGCATTTCTGCCATTTTCATCTCTTCATCAGAGGAGAGTTCTGAATCCTGTTAAAGGAAAAAAAAACTGAATGCTGTGCATTTTAAATAAGTACTTAAAGGTTAAGTAAGTGCCATCTAAACTGTCATCCACTAAATAATAAAAGAGAAAAAGAGTAATGAGCAACATAACATAACAGCTGTGTAGTGCGTTTGTAGTGCAAGTCAACTGAACTTAGTAACTTTTGCCACAGAATTATCTTTAGGAAGCAGCATATACTGGCTTGATTGTCAGTGATGAACGCCATGGGAATGATAGTCAAACTGGTGGTAACTTCGGCTGCAAGAACCTACTCAGAGCAAGGAGATGCAACTTCTGTTTCACCGCTGGAGAGAACCTCCAGTTCAGCTTATATCAGAAGAAAACAACACCTATCATTTTACATCATCATTTAATGACATAGTAATAGATATTAACATGATGTGACAAATAGTAACAGATAAGGAAGTATTTATGCTATTGCATTACAACTTTTTTTGTCCCACTATCAGTGGAAAAGGGGTTGCAATTTATTCCTTTTCTCTCTGCAGTTACTTTCCACGTGTTGTAAAGCTGTTCTTGTGCATCTCCTCCCCTGCCTCTTGCCCCAAGGACTTCACATATTTAGACTAAAGGACACCAATACTTTCAGTTTTCCTTACAAGTTCTCTAGACCTTTGATAACTAATACTTGTTATTGCTCTCTTTGGACTCTTTATGTAATTGCTCTCCACCTTCATTGAATTTCAGTGCTCAAAACTGCACACCCTGCTCTATCTGAGGTCTTAAATGTACTAAGGAATTACCAGTTTACTCCTGTTAAAACACATCAATCATGTTTGCTTCTCTCCTCCCAGTGTTGACTCCCATTACATTATCACTGAACCAGCAAACACCCCAAACTGATGAGCTGGGTATTGATTCTGCAGAAAAGAGCTCAAACTGAAACAATAACAGCTACAGAGTAGCATTATCAAGATTATTTTAGGAATGGCGATATGCTGCGAGAAAAGATTGAATGAGCTTGGCTTGTCTAGTGTAGCAAAAAAAAAAAGAAAAATAAAGTGTTTGGGTTTTATATCTTGAAATTTATATTGGAGGGTGAATTTCAAAAGGAAGAGAAATTATTTAACTTCAAGAACAACCGTGACAGAGGAGTAAAGTGATGTTGAATAGATTTAAGATAGAAATCACTAGTTCCTGAACATAAGATGGAACTCAGTGCACTTATGAAAGAGATTAACTGACGAAGCTGCCTGCAAAAGCAGCCATGCAATAGATTTGGTATCCTACTGCCAGACTTATACTCCTATCATCTTTAAAAAAGCAGTTGTTTTCAGTAATATTTTGAAGAAAAAAAAAAGAAAAAAGAAAAAAAAACTTCCTTACCCAAAGTGAAATTTTCTTTCTAACAAGCATACTTCTTACAAATGCTACAAAATCCATGTCACAGATTGCAGAATAAGTCTGTCAATGTTCACTTTTTCTTACAAGTTTCATAAAATTTAATGTGTAGAACCTACTGGAGCACCACCTAACTACCTGGCCAGTTCTTTAGACTGGAGTAGAGGAGGACAAACCTGACTGAGAAGTAGCAAACACGGTACGATAGTCTCCATAAAAAAAAAAAAAAAAAAAAAAAAAAAAAAAAAAAAAAAAAAAGATTAAAAACAAAACAAACAAAAAAAACCAACAATCTATTTCTCCACAACCAGAACAAATACCTGGGTTCACCTGTAACAGAGTTGCCAGCAGGTTATTATGTGGAAGTAAGGAATTCAGTATTCCTGACTGACTATGTACTCGCTAACTAGCATACAGCCAGATTCAAAGAATTGCTGCCACTGTAGTTAGACAACTAATATAATTTTCTGAAATTACGTTTTTAAACCAAAGAAAAATGTTAAAAACCAGTATTTTCTGAAAGCATGTAGAAGCAGGAACGTGCTAGTGGGGAAAGAGTCAGCAACAGCCACAACCACTTGTTACAAAGATTCTTCAACACATAATATACACGTGCTCCACTGCTTACACAACACAGGCAAAATAATCTGTGTGTGAAATTGTCCTGGTTTCAGCTAGGATAAAGTTAATTTTCCTCCTAGTAGCTCGTAGGGTGCTATGTTTTGAAGTCAAGGTAGACCACATCCACAGCCATTCCTTAATCTACCCAGCACGTCACTTTGTCATAGAACGAGATCAGGTTCGTCAAGCAGGACCTGCCTTTCATAAACCCATGCTGACTGGGCCTGATCGCCTGCTTGCCCTGCAAGTGCCGCGTGATGACTCTCAAGAGGATCTGCTCCATGAGCTTCCCTGGCACTGAGGTCAAACTGACAGGCCTGTAGTTTCCCGGGTCTGCCCTCCGGCCCTTCTTGTAGATGGGCGTCACGTTTGCTAGCCGCCAGTCCACTGGGACCTCCCCCGACAGCCAGGACTGCTGATAAATGATGGAAAGCGGCTTGGCCAGCTCCTCTGCAGGTTCTCTTAGTTTAATAAGACAGAAAAAAAAGAGAAAATAATAATAATGATGATAATAGTAATAATCTGTACAAAGCAAGTGATGGACAATGCAATCTACCTTGATGGCCTGAGGTGTCATGGGCCCATCGGGCTATAAATAATTCACCCTTATGCTGCCAATCCAGGTCCACCTGAGCTACTTCAATCTTAGCAGCCTGATCCACCTGCTGGTTGTTTTGATGTTCTTCAGTAGCCCGATTCTTGGGCACATGAGCATCTACGTGGCGTACCTTTACAGCCAGGTTCTCCACCTGAGCAGCAATATCTTGCCACAGTGCAGCAGCCCAGATGGGTTTGCCCCTGCGCTGCCAGTTGTTTTGCTTCCATTGCTGTAACCATCCCCACAGGGCATTTACTACCATCCATGAATCAGTGTAGAGATAGAGAACTGGCCACTTCTGCAAACTGATTCGATTCACCTTCTCCCTCAGCAGCTTCTGCAACCCATCGTGTAGGACTCCATACAGCAGCCTTCCATCTCCGATGCTTCCCCACAATACGACAGGACCCATCAGTGAACAGGGCATATTTCTTCTTATTTTCTGGTAGCTTGTTGTACAGTGGGGCTTCTTCAGCACGACCCACCCCCTCCTTTGATGATATACCAAAGCATTTGCCTTCTATCCATGAAGAAATGGTTGGTAACCTGGTACGGCACTTGGATGTGCACAAGTCGATGGGGCCGGATGGGATCCACCCAAGGGAACTGAGAGAACTGGCAGAGGAGCTGGCCAAGCCGCTTACCATCATTTATCAGCAGTCCTGGCTGTCGGGGGAGGTCCCAGTGGACTGGCGGCTAGCAAACGTGACGCCCATCTACAAGAAGGGCCGGAGGGCAGACCCGGGAAACTATAGGCCTGTCAGTTTGACCTCAGTGCCAGGGAAGCTCATGGAGCAGATCCTCTTGAGAGTCATCACGCGGCACTTGCAGGGCAAGCAGGCGATCAGGCCCAGTCAGCATGGGTTTATGAAAGGCAGGTCCTGCTTGACGAACCTGATCTCGTTCTATGACAAAGTGACGTGCTGGGTAGATTAAGGAATGGCTGTGGATGTGGTCTACCTTGACTTCAGCAAGGCTTTTGACACCGTTTCCCACAGCATTCTCCTGAAGAAACTGTCTACTCTTGGCTTGGACTGGCACACACTTCGTTGGGTTAGAAACTGGCTGGATAGCCGGGCCCAAAGAGTCGTGGTAAATGGAGTCAAGTCCAGTTGGAGGCTGGTCTCTAGTGGCATTCCCCAGGGCTCGGTGCTGGGGCCAGTCCTCTTTAATATCTTCATCAATGATCTGGATGAGGGCATCGAGTGTACCCTCAGTAAGTTTGCAGATGACACCAAGTTAGGTGCGTGTGTCGATCTGCTTGAGGGTAGGAAGGCTCTGCAGGAGGATCTGGATAGGCTCCACTTATGGGCTGAGGTCAACTGCATGAAGTTCAACAAGGCCAAGTATCGGGTCTGGCACCTGGGGTGCAAGCAGACCTACAGGCTGGGAGATGAGTGGTTGGAGAGCTGCCTGGCGGAGAAGGACCTGGGAGTATTGGTTGATAGTCGGCTGAATATGAGCCAGCAGTGTGCTCAGGTGGCCAAGAAGGCCAACAGCATCCTGGCTTGCATAAGAAGCAGTGTGGCCAGCAGGGCTAGGGAGGTGATCGTTCCCCTGTACTCAGCTCTGGTGAGGCCGCACCTCGAGTACTGTGTTCAGTTTTGGGCCCCTCGCTAAAGAAGGACATCGAGGTGCTTGAGCGGGTGCAGAGAAGGGCGACGAAGCTGGTGAGGGGCCTGGAGAACAAGTCCTACGAGGAGCGGCTGAGGGAGCTGGGCTTGTTCATCCTGGAGAAAAGGAGGCTCAGGGGCAACCTTATTGCTCTCTACAGATACCTCAAAGGAGGCTGTAGCGAGGTGGGGGTTGGTCTGTTCTACCACGTGCCTGGTGACAGGACGAGGGGGAATGGGCTCAAGTTGCGCCAGGGGAGTTTTAGGTTGGATGTTAGGAAGAACTTCTTTACCGAAAGGGTTGTTAGACATTGGAACAGGCTGCCCAGGGAAGTGGTGGAGTCACCATCCCTGGAAGTCTTTAAAAGACGTTTAGATGTAGAGCTTAGGGATATGGTTTAGTGGAGGACTGTTAGTGTTAGGTCAGAGGTTGGACTTGATGATCTTGAGGTCTCTTCCAACCTAGAAATTCTGTGATTCTGTGAAACTGTCTTTATCTCAACTCACAAACTTTTAGTGTTGTTTTTTTTCTGATTCTCAACCCCATCCCACTTGGTAGGTGTAGGGTGAACTAACAGCTGTGTGGTGCTTAGCTGTTTGCTGGGTTACACCACTACTCACTGTATAAAAGGGATTTTTTTTAATTTATTTTTTAATGCTAGTATTTATTTATATTTCAATTTCAAGAATACTTCATTTTTGGGTAAGCTCCATTGCAGAATCTGAGCATGTTAGTATGGGATTTTCTGCTGCACTTTCTTTAGTATTAAACAGCTTAAGAAACTTTGTCTGACACTATGTGGAGGCAGCTATTTTACCACTCGTTTGAGGACACTTCTTGAACACTTTAATTCTGTACTAAGTAAATAATACTGTTGAGAAGCTAACTATGAATTCTGTTTTTTATGATGTTTTCTGAAGCAGTGAACTCTTCTTATGCAAGAGGGCAAGAAAAATGCTGTGGCAGTTTCATGATTATTGAGCTTAATAGAGGAAGACACTGACAGCAAAATTGAATTTGGACTGTTTATATATTTTGTTCTGGAAAATTTCAGTTTACACTTAATTTTAATTCATTATCTATATTAAAATAATCGAGTGCCAAATTTGATACAAGGCAAGGTTTTTGTTGTGCAACGTACCATATTGTGTTAATGATTTTTTTATTCTGATATTGAAAAGGTTGCATGCCTCTTTTTTGACCTGAAAGACTGTTACTAGCAGTAGTAGAGTCTCATTACAACTTCCCTTCCCTGGGGTCAGCTGTCCAGCTGTGTCCTTTCCCAGCTTCTTGTGCATTCCCAGCTTCTTCACTGGCTGGTGACTATGAGATGCAGAAAAGTCCTTAAGTTTGTGTAAACACTGCTCAGCAACAACTAAAAAGCAACACTGTGTTATCAGCATTATTCTCATCGTAAATTCAAATCACAGCACCATACCAACTACTAAGAAGAAAATTAACTCTATCCCCATCAAAACCAGGACACAAGTATTTTTTCCAGTGATGCAGGAGCCATGATAAATTTGTTTTACGAAACATCAACTAGCTTCCTTAGACATGGAAAAAGCTGAGGTACTCAATAAGTGCTTTGTCTCGGTCTTCACTGGTGGTCAAGTTTCCTATGTCTGTCAGGACCCTGAACCTCGAGGAGAGGGTGAGAGGAGCAGATTCCGTCCCACTGTGACAGTGGAACAAGTCCAGGAGTGCCTAATGAAACTGAATGTGTATAAGTCCATGAGACCAGATGGTATACATCCCAGGGTGCTGAGAGAGATGGCTGATGTGGTTGCCGAGCCGCTCTCCATCATATTTGAAAAATCATGGCTGTCGGGTGAAGTCCCGGGTGACTGGATAAAGGGAAACATTACTCCCATTTTTAAGAAAGGGAGAAAGGAAGACCCAGGGAACTACAGGCCGGTGAGCCTCACCTCTGTGCCTGGGAAGATCATGGAGCAGATCCTCCTGGAAGACATGTTAAGGCATGCACAAGATAAAGAGGTGATCCGAGACAGCCAGAAGGGCTTCACCAAAGACAGGTCTTGCCTAACCAATCTGGTGGCCTTCTATGATGGAGTGGTGGCATCGATGGACAAAGGAAAGACGATGGATATCATCTACCTGGACTTGAGCAAAGCCTTTGATATGGTCCCTCACCATATTCTTCTCTCAAAATTGGAGAGGTATGGATTTGAAGGATGGACTGTTAGGTGGATAAAGAATTGGTTGGCCATTCGCAGCCAAAGGGTTGTGGTCAGCGGTTCTATGTCTGGGTGGAGGCTGGTCACAAGTGGTGTCCCTCAGGGGTCCATCTTGGGATGGACATCTTCAATATCTTTATCAACGACATAGATGATGGAATCGAGTGCACCCTCAGCAAGTCTGTAGATGACACCAAGCTGAGTGGTGCAGTCGATACAATAGAGGAAAAGGATGCCATCCAGAGGACCTGGACAGGCTGGAAAAGTGGGCCCATGAGAACCTAATGAGGTTCTCATGCTGTCTCAAGGTGTTGCACTTGGGCTGGGGCAATCCCAGGTATTTGTATAGACTGGGTGAAGAATAACTTGAGAGCAGCCTTGCGGAGAAGGACTTGGGAATCCTACTGGACAAGAAGCTGGACATGAGCCAGCAGTGCACGCTTGCAGCCCGGAAAGCCAGCTATGTCCTGGGCTGCATTAAAAAAGGGGTGGCCAGCAGGGAGAGGGAGGTGATTGTTCCCCTCTACTCTGCTCTTGTGAGACCCCACCTGGAATACTGCATGCAGGCCTGGGGCCCCCAGCACAAGAAGGATGTGGAGCTCTTGGAATGGTCCAGAGGAGGGCCATTAAGATGATCAGAGGGCTGGAGCACCTCTCCTATGCAGAAAGGTTGAGGGAACTGGGCTTGTTTAGCTTGGAGAAGAGAAGGCTCTGGGGAGACCTCATTGTGGCCTTCCAATACTTGAAGGGAGCGTATAAACAGGAGGGGGAACGCCTGTTTACATGTGTTGATAGTGATAGGACAAGGGGGAATGGTTTTAAACTAAGACAGGAGATTTAGGTTAGAAATTAGGAGAAAGTTTTTCACTCTGAGGGTGGTGAGGCACTGGAACAGGTTGCCCAGGGAGGCTGTGGATGCCCCATCCCTGGAGGCATTCAAGGCCAGGCTGGGTGCAGCTCTGGGCAGCCTACTCTAGTGCTTGGCAACCCTGCCCAGAGCAGGGCGGTTGAAACTAGATATCTTTAAGGTCCTTTTCAACCCAGGCCATTCTATGATTCTATGATTCTATGATTCTATGATTCTATGATTCTATGATCT
Organism: Aythya ferina; assembly: GCF_964211825.1. Taxonomy (NCBI): domain Eukaryota; kingdom Metazoa; phylum Chordata; class Aves; order Anseriformes; family Anatidae; genus Aythya; species Aythya ferina. The sequence goes on from NC_140313.1 coordinate 11,138,534, forward strand.
ATATCAAATTGGGCTCACATATAGCTGGGGATTCTAACCACTACAGCAACAAAAATCGTATTTTCCCCTCCTCTAAATCTGATGTTTTATAGAATCTTAAAATGATTTGGGTTGGAAGGGACTGTAAAGATCATCTAGTTCCAACCCCCCTGCCATGGGCAGGGACAACTCCCACTAGACCAGGTTGCTCAAAGTCCCATCCAACCTGGCCTTAAACACTTCCAGGGATGGGGCATCCACAGCTTCTCTGGTCAACCAGTTCCAGTGCCTCACCACCCTCATAATAACAAATTTCTTCCTTTTATCTAACCTAAATCAACCCTGAATCAAAAAGATTTAATTAAATTCCATTTAAACCATTACTCATTGTTTCAATACACTCCCTGGCTGAGCTGTTGACCACAACTCTCTGAGTGAGACCATCCAGCCAATTCCTTACCCACCAAATGGTCCCTCCGTCAGATCCATGTATCTCCAACTTAGAGACAAGGATATCATGAGGGACAACGGCAAATGTTTTGCACAAGTCCAGGTAGATGATGTCAGTTGCTCTTCCCCTATCTACCAATGCTGTAACCTCATTGTAGAAGGCCACCAAGTTAGTCAGGCACGATTTGCCCTTAGTGAAGACATGGTGGCTATCACCAATCACCTCCTTGTTTTCCATGTGCCTTAGCGTAGTTTCCAGGAGGATCTGCTCCGCAATCTTGCCAGGCACAGAGGTGAGACTGACTGGCCTGTAGTTCCTTGAATCTTCCTTTTTTCCCTTTTTAAAAATGGGGGTTATGTTTCCCCTCTTCCAGTCAGTGGGAACTTCACTGGACTGCCACGACTTCTCAAATATGATGGATAGTGGCTTAGGAACTACATTTGCCAGTTCCCTCAGGACTTATGGATGCAACTCATCAGGTCCCATGGACTTGTGTACCTTTAGGTTCCTTAGCTGTTCTCAAACCTGATCTTCTCCTACAGTGGGTGGTTCATCATTCCCCTACTCCCTGCCTTTGCCTTCTGGGACTTGGGTGGTGTGACTAGAGCTCTTGTTGGTGAAGACAGAGACAAAAATGTCATTGAGTATCTCAGCCGTCTCCATATCCCAGGTGACCAGGTCTCCTGTTTTCTTCTGGAGAGGGCCCCAAATTTCCCTAGTCTTCATTTTATCATTGATGTACCTTTCTTGTTGCCCTTCACATCCCTAGACAAATTTAGTTCTGATAAGGCTTTAGCTTTCCTAACCTGATCCCTGGCTGCTCGGACAATGTCTCTGTATTCCTCCTAGACTATCTGTCCTTGTTTCCACCCTTTGTAGGCCTCCTTTTTGTGTCTGAGTTTTTCCAGGAGCAACTTCTTCATCCAAGGAGGCCTCCTGGCATTTTTGCCTGACTTCCTCTTTGTTGGGATGCATCACTCTTGAGTTTGATGGAGGTGATCCTTGAGTATTAGTCAGCTTTGTTGGGCCCCTCTTCCCTCCAGGGTCTTATCTCACAGGACTCTACCAAGCAGATTCCTGAAGAGGCCAAAGTCTGCTCTCCCAAAGTCCAGGGTAGAGAGCTTGCTGTGCTCTCTCTTCGCTGCCCTAAGGATCTGGAACTCCACCACATCACAGTCACTGCAGTCAAGGCTGTCCTTGAGCTCCATATTTCCCACAAGCTCCTCCTTGGTGGTGAGAATGAGGTCCAGCATAGCACTTCTCCTTGTTAGCTCCTCTACCACCTGGAGAAGGAAGTTATCATCAGTGTATTCCAGGAACCTCTTGGATTGCCTTTTCCCTGCTGTGTTGTCCCTCCAACAGATATTGGGGTGGTTGAAGTCCCCCATGAGGACCAGGACTTTTGAACATGAGTCTGCTTCTATCTGTCTATAGAGCCTCATCTGCTTGTTCTTCCTGGTTGGATGGCCTGTAGCAGAACCCCACTACAATGTTACCTGTCCCTGCCCTCCCTTTAATCCTGACCCATAAGCTTTCTGTCATCTCCTCATCCATCCCCAGGCAGAGCTCCATGCACTCCAGCTGGTTACTGACATAGAGGATGTCGTGGTTTAACCCGGCTGGCAGCTAAACACCACACAGCCGTTCGCTCACCCTCCCCCCTCCCTCTCTGGGACGGGGGAGAGAAATGGAAAGTGAAGCCCGTGAGTTGAGATAAAGACAGTTTAATAAGACAGGAAAATAATAATAATAATAATAATAATAATAATAATAATACAATGATGATAATAGTACTACTACTAATAATATGTACAAACAAGTGATGCACAATACAATTGCTCACCACCCGCTGACCGATGCCCAGCCTAACCCCGAGCAGTCCGGCCCCCTCCCCCCGGCTAGCCACCCCTATATATTGTTTAGCATGACGTCAGATGGTATGGAATACCCCTTTGGTTAGTTTGGGTCACCTGTCCTGGGTCTGTCCCCTCCCAGCTCTTACTGCACCCCCAGCCTCCCTGTTGGCAGGACAGAGCAAAAGGCTGAGATGTCCTTGGCTTGGTATAAGCACTGCTCTGAAACAATTAAAACATCGGGGTGTTATCAGCACTCTTCTCATCCTAAGCCAAAACACAGCATTCCACCAGCTACTAGGAAGAAAATTAATTCTGTTCTAACTGAAACCAGGACATCTATCCACCCCTTATTCCATACCATTTATGTCATGCTCAGGTTACACTCTTTTCCATACATTCTAATTAGTCACCTATAGTAGTCATGGTAGTGGTAACATACAGTATTATATAGTAATTAACATGGTACAATTCAGTTCATGGGCTATTCTCACCCAGTATTAAATCTCCTTGAGGTACACACCGGACCTCTCCGTTCTTTTGCATCACCCACCAAGTGTATCCAGGTCCCTGAGCGAAAACAATTCCACGAATGGGTTTGCGTTTTCCTGAGGCAGGAGTAGCCCAGACTGTTTTACCCAGCATATTTTTTACATGCACTACAGGAACTTTATCCCCATCTACAGTACGTAACAGGTTTGATTGGGCAGGTCCAGCTCGGTTGGCAGATCCCCTAGTATTGACTAGCCAGGTGGCCTTTGCCAAATGCGTATCCCAGTTTTTGAATGTCCCAGCGCCCATTGCTTTCAATGTAGTCTTTAACAGTCCGTTGTATCGTTCAACTTTCCCGGAGGCTGGTGCATGATAGGGGATGTGATACACCCACTCAATACCATGTTCTTTGGCCCAAGTGTCTATAAGGTTGTTTCGGAAATGAGTTCCATTGTCTGACTCTATTCTTTCTGGGGTACCATGTCGCCATAGGACTTGCTTTTCAAGGCCCAGGATAGTGTTCCGGGCGGTGGCATGAGGCACAGGATATGTTTCCAGCCATCCAGTGGTTGCTTCCACCATTGTAAGTACGTGGCGCTTGCCATTGCGAGTTTGAGGGAGTGTGATGTAATCAATCTGCCAGGCCTCTCCATATTTATATTTCAGCCATCGTCCTCCATACCAAAGAGGCTTTGACCGTTTGGCTTGCTTGATTGCAGCACATGTTTCACAGTCATGAATAACCTGTGCTATAGCGTCCATGGTCAGGTCCACCCCTCGATCACGAGCCCATCTGTATGTTGCATCTCTACCTTGATGGCCTGAGGTGTCATGGGCCCATCGGGCTATAAATAATTCACCTTTATGCTGCCAATCCAGATCCACCTGAGCTACTTCAATCTTAGCAGCCTGATCCACCTGCTGGTTGTTTTGATGTTCTTCAGTAGCCCGATTCTTGGGCACATGAGCATCTACGTGACGTACTTTCACAGCCAGGTTCTCCACCCGAGCAGCAATATCTTGCCACAATGTAGCAGCCCAGATGGGTTTGCCCCTACGCTGCCAGTTGTTTTGCTTCCATTGCTGTAACCATCCCCACAGGGCATTTGCTACCATCCATGAATCGGTGTAGAGATAGAGAACTGGCCATTTTTCTCGTTCAGCAATGTCTAAAGCCAGCTGAATGGCCTTCACTTCTGCAAACTGACTCGATTCACCTTCTCCCTCAGCAGCTTCTGCAACTCGTCGTGTAGGACTCCATACAGCAGCCTTCCATCTCCGATGCTTCCCCACAATACGACAGGACCCATCAGTGAACAGGGCATATTTCTTTTCATTCTCTGGTAACTGGTTGTACAGTGGGGCTTCTTCAGCACGACCCACCTCCTCCTCTGATGATATCCCAAAGTATTTGCCTTCTGGCCAGTCCATATTCACTTCCAATATTCCTGGGCGACTGGGGTTTCCTATTCGAGCCCGCTGAGTAATCACTGCAACCCACTTGCTCCATGTAGCATCAGTTGCATGATGCGTAGAGGAGACCCTTCCCTTGAACATCCAGCCTAGTACCGGCAATCGGGGTGCTAGGAGGAGCTGCGCTTCAGTACCGACCACCTCTGAAGCAGATCGAACTCCTTCATATGCTGCCAGTATCTCCTTTTCAGTTGGAGTATAGCGGGCCTCAGATCCTCTGTATCCCCGGCTCCAAAACCCCAGGGGCCGACCTCGAGTTTCCCCAGGTTCTTTCTGCCAGAGGCTCCAGGTGGGGCCGTTCTCCCCGGCTGCAGTGTAGAGCACATTCTTTACATCTGGTCCTGTGCGAACTGGCCCAAGGGCTACTGCATGGACTATTTCCTGCTTGATTTGTTCAAAGGCTTGTCGTTGTTCAGGGCCCCATTCAAACTCATTCTTCTTACGGGTTACTTGGTAGAGCGGGTTTACAATCAGACTGTAATTTGGGATGTGCATTCTCCAAAACCCCACAACACCTAGGAAAGTCTGTGTTTCTTTTTTGTTAGTTGGTGGAGACATAGCTGTTATTTTGTTGATCACATCCATTGGGATTTGACGACGTCCATCTTGCCATTTTATTCCTAAAAACTGGATCTCTCGTGCAGGTCCTTTGACTTTATTTTGTTTTATGGCAAAACCGGCTTTCAGAAGGATTTGGACTATTTTCTTCCCTTTCTCAAAAACTTCCTCTGCTGTGTCACCCCACACAATAATGTCATCGATGTACTGCAGGTGTTCAGGAGCTTCCCCCTGCTCCAGCGCAGACTGGATCAGTCCATGGCAAATGGTAGGGCTGTGTTTCCACCCCTGGGGCAGTCGATTCCAAGTATATTGGACTCCCCTCCAAGTGAAAGCAAATTGTGGCCTGCACTCTGCTGCTAGAGGGATGGAGAAAAATGCATTAGCGATATCAATTGTGGCGTACCACTTGGCTGCCTTCGATTCAAGTTCGTACTGAAGTTCCAGCATGTCCGGCACTGCAGCACTCAGTGGTGGAGTGACTTCGTTCAGGCCACGATAGTCCACTGTTAGTCTCCACTCACCATTAGACATTCGCACTGGCCATATGGGACTACTGAAAGGTGAATGAGTCTTGCTGATCACTCCTTGGCTCTCCAATTGACGAATTAGCTTATGGATGGGAATCAGGGAGTCCCGGTTAGTGCGATATTGCCGCCGGTGCACAGTTGTGGTAGCGATTGGCACTTGCTGTTCTTCGACCCTCAGCAACCCCACAACAGAGGGGTCCTCTGAGAGACCAGGCAAGGTAGATAATTGTTTGATGCCCTCTGTCTCTAAGGCAGCTATACCAAAAGCCCACCGGAACCCTTTTGGGTCCTTGCAATATCCTCTTCTAAGATAGTCTATGCCAAGGATACATGGAGCATCCGGGCCAGTCACAATACGGTGCTTTTCCCACTCATTCCCAGTCAGACTCACTTCAGCCTCCAATACAGTCAACTGCTGAGATCCCCCTGTCACTCCACAAATATAGATGGGCTCTGGTCCTTTATAGCTCGATGGCATTATAGTGCATTGTGCACCGGTGTCTACTAAAGCCTTATACTTCTGTGCGTCTGATGTGCCAGGCCATCGAATCCACACAGTCCAATAAACTCGATTATCCCTTTCCTCCCCCCTGGCTGGAGGCAGGGCCTCCCTAATCCTGGTCGGAATCTTCTTCGTTTCTGTGTTTGAAGGACTGTCTGCTGGAAGTTGGAGCAGCAAACTTTTCAGAGAACCCCTTTTTCCTGATTGTTTTCTTTTGCAACTCACGTACCCGTGCCTCTAGGGTCGCGGTAGATTTTCCATCCCATTTTCTCATGTCCTCTCCATGGTCTCGTAAGTAAAACCACAGGGTGGCACGGGGTGAGTACCCACCATATCGTCTTCCTTGTGTGGATGAACGACTACCCCTGATAGCTGAGACACTGCTCTGTACAGTTACGGAGGAGAATAATCTCTCTTCAAGTTGGTGAACCTTTTCAGAAAGTTTCTCCACAGTGTTCTCTTTTGGTCGGTGGACACTGGTTGGTTCAGGTGGGGATGAAGATAGATTCTCTTTAAGTTGGTGGAACTCTTCAGAAAGTTTCTCCACAGCTGAGACGCAGGCCTGTAAGGAAGAGGAGAGACTTTCTTCGTACTGCCGGAGTTGTTTAGCCACTTCATCCACTGTGGGTTCCTCATCCTCTTTCCAGGCCATTATTGACAATGAGCTGGCATATGATGATGGTGCACTCCGTACAAACTTCCGCCACATGGGTCGCGTACACCTGACTTCATCTGGATCTTTGGATGTTTGTCTGAGGTCTGGATCCTCATAAATCACTTCCCGTATGGCTAATTCCCTCAGGTACTGGATTCCCTTCTCCATAGTGGTCCACTTGCCTGGTAGACATAAAAGTTCTTCCTTGAAGGGATACCTTTCCCTCACAGCTGAGAGGAGACGCCTCCAGAGGCTGTGAGATTGTGCTCCATCTGCAATTGCTTTGTCAATGCCTGCATCTCTAGCAAGGGATCCCAGTCGCTTGGCTTCCCTGCCATCTAATTCCACACAATTGGCTCCAGAGTCCCAGCATCGGAGCAGCCAGGTGACAAGCTGCTCACCTATACAGCGACCAAAATCTTTTCGCACATCTCGTAACTCACGCTCGTTTAGGCTTCGGGTAGTTACTGTTGATTTTTCGGCATCCTCATCTTCCTCCTCCTGAACCCTTGATGGCCCAGCGTCGTCGTCGTCTCCGTCGTCTCTATACCTAGATTTGGCAGAAGATTCTCTGCGTTCTAAACGACCTGAATCTCTATACCATTTTTTCACCTTCTCTACAGGGGCAGCTTGCACTGCTACTGCTCGTTTCTCTGACCTTGTTACAGGGTCTGCCACAGAGGTTGGAATACCCTCCGCAGGGTCAACTTGCACTGCTACAGCTCGTTTCTCTGACCCAGCTACAGGAGCTGGAGCGGCTGCAGGAGCTGGAGCAGCTGCAGGAACCGGAGCTGGAGCAGCTGCAGGAGCTGGAACTGGTGCGGCTGCAGGAGGTTGAACTGGAGCAGCTGCAGGAACCGGAGCTGGAGCAGCTGCAGGAGCTGGAACTGGTGCGGCTGCAGGAGCTTGAACTGGAGCAGCTGCAGGAACCGGAGCTGGAGCGGCTGCAGGAACCGGAGCTGGAGCGGCTGCAGGAGCTGGGACTGGAGCAGCTTCAGGAGCTGGGACTGGAGTGGCTGCAGGAACTGGGACTGGAGCGGCTGCAGGAACTGGGACTGGAGCGGCTTCAGGAGTTGGGACTGGAGCGGCTGCAGGAGCTGGGACTGGAGCAGCTTCAGGAGCTGGGACTGGAGCGGCTGCAGGAACTGGGACTGGAGCGGCTGCAGGAACTGGGACTGGAGCGGCTGCAGGAGCTGGGATTGGAGCGGCTGCAGGAGCTGGGACTGGAGCGGCTGCAGAGTCCACCGTAGGGGTCACAGTGACCGTTGGATCTGTCACGGGACTTGGAGTGGCCGCAGGGTCTGTCACTAAGTTGATAGCAGTATCCATGGCAGCTCGATAGGCATGAGCCAGGCCCCAGCATGTTACAATGATTTGTGTTACTTTGGAACTTCCCGAATCGCGACACCTTTTTTTCAAGCATTCTGCCAGTTATTGAGGATTTTGCACTTGTTCAGGGGTGAATTTCCAAAACACTGGGGGTGCCAACTGGTCTAGATGCCTGCCCATATCCTCCCATACTCCCTGCCACCCACAACTATACTGCCTCCGGGCAGATCTCCGGATGAGCTTCCTAAGTAGTTGTTTAACTTTAAGCAGAACCTGAAGCGCATTCAGGAGGCAGAACAACAGGACTATGCTGGTCCGAGTATCCCAAGGATATTCAATATCTTGGAGAGCTATTGTAATAAACTCGGAGGATAAGAGGGTGGTGAAGGAGGAAGGGAGAGTGATCAAGGAGGATACAGGGGTGGTGAAGGAGAAAGGGAGAGTGATCAAGTAAGAAAAATTATCTTCCCCTTTCCCCTCCACAGATTGACTCCCTAATGAAAAAAGGCAACAGATATAATTGCTAATAGTTTCCAAAATACAGTTTCCAAAGTATAGAATCGAAGATGTTACTGAGTACAAATACCAGGTTAGAGTCATGGCCAGATATCTCATCGTCTCATAAGCCACTGATACAACACACAGTACCATAATGATCTGAAACCAGGGCCCGGAGAGGATAAACAACATGACAGAGAGCACATACGGAAAATAACGTGCTATAATACTCAATTTGGAAAACAGGCGCAGCACAGTTGAGATTAAAGCAATCAGCATTATGACAAGTGACTATTAAGCAGGTCTAATACTTATACCAATTTTAGTTTAACACACTCTGGTCAGATCTGCCGTTATCTCAACCTTTCGAGCCCCACGTTGGGCGCCAAAAAGACTGTCGTGGTTTAACCCGGCCGGCAGCTAAACACCACGCAGCCGTTCGCTCACCCTCCCCCCTCCCTCTCTGGGACGGGGGAGAGAAATGGAAAGTGAAGCCCATGAGTTGAGATAAAGACAGTTTAATAAGACAGGAAAATAATAATAATAATAATAATAATAATAATAATAATAATAATAATAATACAATGATGATAATAGTACTACTACTAATAATATGTACAAACAAGTGATGCACAGTGCAATTGCTCACCACCCGCTGACCGATGCCCAGCTTAACCCCGAGCAGTCCGGCCCCCCTCCCCCCGGCTAGCCACCCCTATATATTGTTTAGCATGACGTCAGATGGTATGGAATACCCCTTTGGTTAGTTCGGGTCACCTGTCCTGGGTCTGTCCCCTCCCAGCTCTTACTGCACCCCCAGCCTGCCTGTTGGCAGGACAGAGCGAAAGGCTGAGATGTCCTTGGCTTGGTATAAGCACTGCTCTGCAACAATTAAAACATCGGGGTGTTATCAGCACTCTTCTCATCCTAAGCCAAAACACAGCATTCCACCAGCTACTAGGAAGAAAATTAATTCTGTTCTAACTGAAACCAGGACAGAGGGCAACACCCCCTCCTTGTTTCTCATGCCTGTCTTTCCTAAAGAGCCTATATTCTTCCATTCCAACACTCCAATCATGTGAGCCATCCCACCATGTGTCTGTGTTGCCAATAAGATTTTAGCCCTGCAGGCATGCACACATCTCTAACTCCTCTTGTTTATTCCCCATGCTATGTTTGTTAGCATAGAGGCATTTAAGTTGGGCCCCTGATGAGGCTGACTTACTGGCTGGAGTGGCTGGACTTCCTTTGAGCTGCTCTCCTGCTGACCCATGACCCTTCTCCAGGCTCTGGACAGCTGTCACTGACACTGGAGTCAAACTGGGAGGAGTGGGATGGACTGAGGTTCCCCTTCCCCAGGAACTTTAGTTTAGCTCTCTTCACCTTCAGAGAAGGTTCACCTTCACCTTCTCTGACAGGTGGACTCCATCAGCCCCCAGCAGACCAGTAGCTGAAACCCTGTCTGTGGCACCAGTCCTGTAATCATCTGTTGATTTGCCAGATTCAGCTGGCCCTTTCAATCCCCTCCCTTTGACCAGCAGGGCTGATAAAAAAACAAAAACAAAACAACAACAACAACAAAAAACAAACAAACAAACAAACAAAAAAACACAACAACTACAAAAAAAACTACCTGCACTCCTGAGTCCTTTGCTGCTGCAAATACTGTTCCCCCCCGCCACAGGGGAACTTCTGCTCCGGCACCTGGAGCGCCTCTTCCCCCTCCTTCTTCACTCTTCACTGACCTTGGTGTCTTCAGGATTGTTTCTCACTCCTCACTCTCCCAACTGCTGTTGCACAGCAGTTTTTTCCCTTTCTTAAATATGCTTTCACAGAGGCTCAAACAACATTGCTTATTGGCTTGGCTCTAGTCAGTGGCAGGTCCCTTTTGGAGCTGGCTGGAACTGGCCCTTATCTAACATGGGGCAACTTCTGGATTCTTCTCACAGAGGCCATGCCTGCAGCCCCTCGCAGTGGACTATCGTGGCCTGAATGAAGTCATGCCACTGCTGAGTGCTGTGGTGTTGGACATGCTAGAACTTCAATATGAACTAGACTCAAAGGTAGCCAAGTGGTATGGTACAATTGATATCCCCTGGGGCAGTTGTTTCCAGGTGTACTGGACACCCCTCCAAGTAAAAGCAAACTGTGGCCTGCACACTGCTGCTGCCACCAAATGGATAGAGAAAAATACATTAGTGATATTGATTGTGGTGTACCACTTAGCTGCCTTTGACATACTGTTCATACTGAAGTTCTAGCATGTCCGGCACTGCAGCACTCAGTGGTGGCGTGACTTTGTTCAGGCCTCGATAGTCCACCGTTAGCCTCCACTCGCCATTAGACTTTCGCACTGGCCATATGGGACTACTGAAGGGTGAGTGAGTCTTGCTGATCACTCCTTGGCTCTCCAGTTGACGAATCAGCTTATGGATGGGAATCAGGGAGTCTCAGTTGGTGTGGTATTGCTGCTGGTGCACCATTGTGTTAGCAATTGGCACCTGCTGTTCTTCAACCTTCAGCAATCCTACAACAGAGGGGTCTTCTGAGAAGCCAGGCAGGGTAGACAGCTTGCTTTATCTTTTCTGTACTGAAGATGGCTATGTGAAAAGCATACCAGTACCCTTTTGGGTCCTTGAGGTACCTTCTCCTGAAGTAGTCTATGCCAAGGATGCACAGAGCCTTCGGGCAGTCACAATTGGTCTGCTTTTGCCCCTTATTCCTAGTTAGGCTCAGTTCAGCTTCCAATAAAGTTAGCTGTTAGGATCCCCCTGTCACTCCAGAGGTACAGATGGGTTCTGCCCCTTGGTAGCCTGATGTCATTAGGGTACACTGCACGCTGGTGTCCACTAGAGCGTTGTACTCCTGCGGGTCCAATGTGCCAGGCCTTCGGATCCACCCAGTCCAGTAAATCCTGTTGTCCCTTTCCTCTGCCTGGACAGAGGCAGGCCTCCTTTAGTCTTGGTTGGAGTATCTTGTCACTTAATTCTTGCAAATGCCAATCAGAAGTCCTTCCATCAGGGTCAAGAATATCATCAGCCCTTTTACTCTCTCTGGGGGACTGTCCAACAGAAACTGGAACAGTAATTTTCCTGGGGGACACCCTTTTGGCTGCTGTATTTCCTTGCAGTTCACATACTTGAGCTACTAGGGTCGAGGTAGGTTCACCATCCCACTTCCTCATGTTCTCCCTGTGGTCGTGCAGATAAACCCCAGGGTACTACATACTGTGTGTCTATGGTACTCTCTCCCTCAAGCAGGAAAATGCTGACTCTTAGGAGCTGAGATACTGGTCCATCTGGGTGAGGAGGAAGATATATATTCTTCAAGGTGATGGACCTGTTGGGACAATATCTCCACAGTCAAGATGCAGGCCCATACAGAGAGATTTCCTTCGTATTGCCTAAGTTGACTAGATACACTAGATACACTGTTGGTCCCATCCCATCTCTCCAATTCATCGCTGCCACCGTGCTGGCATGTGATAATGCTGTGCTCTGTACAAACTTCCGCCACATGGATAGCATGCACTGGACTTCATCAGAATCTTGGACTGTCTGGTCATTGTCCCAGTCGCTATAAACAATGTCCAGCACAACTAATTACCTCAGGTGCTGGAGATCTTTCTCCATGGTGATCCACTTGCCTAGTTGATATACAGTATCTTCCTTGAAGGGATACCTTTCCTTCACACCTGACAGGAGTCGCCTCGGGAGACTGAGAACCTGTGCCTCTCTCCCAGTTTCTCTGTCAGTGACCCTTTCTTTAAAGAGGGATCCCAGCTGCTTAGCTTCCTTGCCTTCTAATTCCTGGCTACCGGCCCCAGTGTCCCAGCATCCAAGCAGCCAGCTGAGAATTTGATCACCTTGGTAATGGTTGAAATCCTTTTATATATCTTGCAATTCACTCAGGGACAGGGATCAGATGTTTTCTGACTCCTTTATGATTTCTGTCTCCTTTTCCTCCTGTTTTTGTGATTGCACCTCCTAGGAGGAGCTTCTTCCCTTACTAAATGAGGCCAACCCCCAGCTCCTCACAACTTCCTTCCAGGTCATTGTAGAGAGCAATAAGGTCTCCCCTGAGCCTCCTCTTCTCCAGACTAAACAACCCCAGTTCCCTCAGCGGCTCCTCATAGGACTTGTGTTCCAGGCCCTTCACCAGCTTTGTAGCCCTTCTCTGGACATGCTCCAGGGCCTCAATGTCTTTCTTGCCAAGGCGATTGGCTCCGGGGCAGACGCGTTCTGCAGCAGAGCAGGTGATCGAGACAGGCAGGGCTTTTTTTTTGGCATCGAGGCCACTTGAAGCAGCCGAGGTTGCTGCCAGGACCCGGCAGCCATCACAAGGGAGGCTGACAAGGCATAGGCGGAGCCAGCAGCGTCAGTGGCGGGCCATTTAAATAGGGCACCTCCACCATTTTGCAGCCACTTGCCGAGGCGATCAGCTCCGGAGCAGACGCGTTCTGCAGCGTAGCAGGGGATTGAGACCCAGGACCCAGCAGCCCTCGCGAGGGAGGCTGATGAGGCGTAGGCAGAGCCAGCAGCGCCCCATCCCTGGCCATTCAAAAGCAGCCCCTAGGGAGCACGAGCGACCAGGAGTGCGGCGAACAGAGTGGGCAAACAGGGCCTGGTGCGTCAGAAGGGAGTGGAGCGGCAGTTAGTGCAGGCAGGGTGAGCAGGGAGGGCCCCTTGCCGCTCTCTTGCAGCGGTCTCTCCCTTCGGTACTGATAGCCTGTTTGCAAGAAACCTGGCCATGGTATCAACCAGGCAGAAAAACATGGCATCCGCATCTCTTGCGGCCTCTCCAGCCGCTGTCACTGATGTGGCTACTCAGACAGAGGGCTCAGGGAAACACATTGCCATCCAGGCCTTGGGCTGCAGGGTGTGCCCGAGTCTTCTGTCCGTATCCAATAGCAGCAGCGAGGGGTATGCTTGTGGAAGGTGTGTCCAGGTTGAAGAGCTGCTCAAACAGCAGAACTTCGGGAGGAGGTGAGCAGGCTCAGGAGCATCAGGGAGTCAGAGAGGGAAATTGACTGGTGGAGGTGTACTCTGTCCTCTCTGAGACAGACTCAGGAGCCTGCCACAGCACAGGTGCCTCCTGCTGCACAGAAGACAAAAGTCCCCTCATCCCACCAGGCAGTAAGAGGGGGCATAGGCCACGGGGGGAAATGGAGGCAGGTTCCTGTTCGGGGTGGTAGGCGAGCCCTGTCCCTGCCCACCTCACCTTCCCATCTACCCTTATATAACAGGTATGAGGCTCTAGAACACCATAGTCAGAACAATCACAGAATCACAGAATTTTCTAGGTTGGAAGAGACCTCAAGATCATCGAGTCCAACCTCTGACCTAACGCTAACAGTCCCCACTAAACCATTTCCCTAAGCTCTACATCTAAACGTCTTTTGAAGACTTCCAGGGATAAATGAAGTAGACAAAGGCCCATCCCATTTGGAGAGGGTGCCTAAGGCAAGGCAACCTACCCCCCTGCATTGCTACATCATCTGTCAAGAAAGACAGAGGGGTTATTGTCATGGGGGACTCCCTTTTGAAAGGGACAGAGGACCCGATATGCCAACCGGACCCAACTGACAGGGAAGTCTGTTGTCTCCCCGGGGCTCAGGTGAGAGACACTTAGCTAAGAAAGTCAAGCGCCTGGTACGGCCCACCGACTACTACCTGCTACTGGTCTTTCAGGCTGGTAATGACGAGGTAGCAACGAGAAGTCCGAGATCAATCAAAAGGGACTTTAGGGCTTTGGGCAGACTACTTAAAGAATCAGGGGCACAGGTTGTGTTTGCCTCTGTCCCTTCAGTAGGGGGGATCAATGCTGACAAGCGGGCTCACCACATTAACACGTGGCTTCGGGACTGGTGCAACCAACAAAACATCGGGTTTTTTGATCATGGGAAGGTCTACGTGACACCAGGCCTGCTGGCACGAGATGGGATGCGCCTCTCTCAGAGAGGGGTAAGGATTTTGTCTCAGGAGTTGGCAGGGCTGATAGATAGGGCTTTAAACTAGAGTCAAAGGGGGAAGGGGATAAAACCAGGAACGCCGGTGATGAGCTAAGGGATGGTGCGCTAGAATCAGAGGGACTGTGTGCCAGTGAGGTCCTTCGGTCGGCTCCGCAAGGTGTCTTTCGCTTTATTGTCTGTGATAGACAATAAAAAAGTTTTTTTTTAGATATGTTAACAGAAAAAGGAGAACCAAAGAAAACATAGGTCTGATACTTGACAGGGAAGGTCTCCTCACAGACAATGACATCAGCAAAGCAGAGACGTTTAATGCCTTCTTCACCTCTGTCTTCAACACTGATGATGGGCTTCGGCACCCTGGGTGCCCTGAGCTGGAGGACCATGACGGTGGGAATGACAAACTCCCAACCGACCCTGAACGTGTGCGGGATTTGCTGCTCCGCCTGGATCCATACAAGTCCAGGGGGCTGGATGGGATCCATCCCAGGGTGCTCAAAGAGCTGGCTGATGTCATCGCGGGACCTCTCTCAATTATTTTTCAACGATCTTGGAAATCTGGAGAGGTCCCAGTAGACTGGAAGCTGGCAAATGTTGTGCCAATTTTCAAGAAGGGTAAGAAAGAAGACCCTAGCAATTACAGGCTTGTCAGTCTCACGTCAGTGCCTGATAAAATTATGGAGAAGATGATTCTTGAAGTTATTGAGGTGCACCTGGGGGACAATGCAGTCATTGGTCCCAGCCAACATGGGTTCATGAGGGGTAGGTCCTGCCAAACAAATTTGATTTCCTTTTATGATAAGATCACCCGTCTAGTCGATCAAGGGAAACCAGATGATGTGATCTTTTTGGACTTGAGCAAGGCTTTTGACATGGTTTCCCATAGGATCCTACTGGACAAAATGTCCAGCATACAACTCTACAAAAGCATCATACGATGGGTGAGCAATTGCCTGACAGGCAGGGCTCAAAGGGTTGTGGTAAATGGGGCCACATCTGGCTGGCAGACAGTCACTAGTGGGGTCCCTCAAGGCTCTATTTTATGGCCAGTCCTCTTCAATGTCTTTAAAAATGATTTGGATGTAGGACTAGAAGGTGTTCTGAGCAAATTTGCCAACGACACCAAACTTGGAGGAGTTGTGGACTCTGTTGAGGGTAGAAAGGCCTTGAAGAGAGAACTAGACAGATTGGAGAGCTGGGTGATCACCAATCACATGAAATTTAACAGAGGCAAGTGCCAGGTCCTGCACCTGGGATGGTGAAACCCTGGCTATACATACAAACTGGGTGATGAGACGTTGGAGAGCAGCCCCGCAGAGAGGGATCTGGGGGTTGTGGTCAACTGCAAGTTGAATATGAGCCAGCACTGTGCCCTGGCAGCCAGGAAGGCCAACCATATCCTGGGATGCATCAAGCACAGCATCGCTAGTCGATCGAGGGAGGTGATTGTCCCGCTGTACTCTGCGCTGGTCCGGCCTCACCTCAAGTACTGTGTCCAGTTCTTGGCACCACAGTACAAGAAGGACGTTAAACTGTTGGAGAGTGTCCAGAGGAGGGCAACGAAAATGGTGAAGGGCCTAGAGGGGAAGACGTATGAGGAGCGGCTGAGGTCACTGGGCCTGTTCAGCCTGGAGAAGAGGAGGCTGAGGGGGGACCTCATTGCAGTCTACAACTTCCTCGCGAGGGGGAGTGGAGAGGCAGCTGACCTATTCTCTGTAAACACCAGTGATAGGACCCGCGGGAATGGTGTTAAGCTGAGGCAGGGGAAGTTTAGGCTGGACATCAGGAAGATGTTCTTCACCGAGAGTGTGGTTGCACACTGGAACAGGCTCCCCAGGGACGTAGTCACTGCACCAAGCCAGTCTTAATTTAAGAAGCGATTGGACTGTGCACTTAGTCACATGGCCTAAACTTTTGGGCAGACCTGTGCGGTGCCAGGAGTTGGACCTGATGATCCTTATGGGTCCCTTTCAACTTGGGATATTCTATGATTCTATGAAGACTCGGGGACTTTTACCTTCTGAACTCTTTGTACACCTCTTTGACAAACACCATATATTGTTTTTTTATTATTATTATTTTAGAATGGGTTTCAGACTCTGAATTCAACCTCTGATTTTTTTTTTCATAGCTTCTGTTGGGTTTAAACAAGCTGGCAGCTAAGCACCACACAGCCGTTCGCTCACCCTCCCCCCTCCCTTTCTGGGATGGGGGAGGGAATCAGGAAAATGAAGCCTGAGGGTTGAGATAGAGACAATTTATTTGGAAAGGAAAAAAAAAATAATAGTGATAATAGTACTACTAATGATAATGAGTACAAAACAAGTGATGCACATTACGTAACAGGTTTGATTGGGCAGTTCCAGCTCAGTTGGCAGATCCCCTAGTGTTGACCAAACAGGTGGCCTCTGCCAAATGTGTATCCCAATGTTTGAATGTCCCAGAACCCACTGCCTTCAGTGTAGTCTTTAGCAGTCCATTGTATCGTTCAACTTTCCCGGAGGCTGGTGCATGATAGGGGATGTGATACACCCACTTGGGTGTATCACATCCATGTTCTTTGGCCCAAGTGTCTATAAGGTTGTTTCGGAAATGAGTCCCATTGTCTGACTCAATTCTTTCTGGGGTGCCATGTTGCCATAGGACTTGCTTTTCAAGGCCCAGGATAGTGTTCCGGGTGGTGGCATGGGGCACAGGATATGTTTCCAGCCATCCGGTGGTTGTTTCCACCATTGTAAGTACATGGCGCTTGCCATTGCAGGTTTGAGGGACTGTGATGTAATCAATCTGCCAGGCCTCTCCATATTTATATTTCAGTCATTGCCCTCCATACCAAAGAGGCTTTGACTGTTTGGCTTGCTTGATTGCAGTACATGTTTCACAGTCATGAATAACCTGTGCTACAGCATCCATGGTCAGGTCCACCCCTCGATCACGAGCCCATCTGTATGTTGCATCTCTACCTTGATGGCCTGAGGTGTCATGGGCCCATCGGGCTATAAATAATTCACCTTTATGCTACCAATCCAGGTCCACATGAGCTACTTCAATCTTAGCAGCCTGATCCACCTGCTGGTTGTTTTGATGTTCTTCAGTAGCCCGATTCTTGGGCACATGAGCATCTACGTGGCGTACCTTTACAGCCAGGTTCTCCACCCGAGCAGCAATATCTTGCCACAATGCAGCAGCCCAGATGGGTTTGCTCCTGCGCTGCCAGTTGTTTTGCTTCCATTGCTGTAACCATCCCCACAGGGCATTTGCTACCATCCATGAATCAGTGTAGAGATAGAGAACTGGCCACTTCTCTCATTCAGAAATATCTAAAGCCATATGGATAGGTTTCACTTCTGCAAACTGACTCGATTCACCTTCTCCCTCAGCAGCTTCTGCAACCCATCGTGTAGGACTCCATACAGCAGCCTTCCATCTCCGATGCTTCCCCACAATACGACAGGACCCATCAGTGAACAGGGCATATTTCTTCTTATTTTCTGGTAGCTTGTTGTACAGTGGGGCTTCTTCAGCACAGGCCACCTCCTCCTTTGATGATATACCAAAGCATTTGTCTTCTATCCATGAAGAAATGGTTGGTGACCTGGTACGGCACTTGGATGTGCACAAGTCAATGGGGCTGGATGGGATCCACCCAAGGGTACTGAGAGAACTGGCAGAGGAGCTGGCCAAGCCGCTTACCATGGAGCTCATGGAGCAGATCCTCTTGAGAGTCATCACGCGGCACTTGCAGGGCAAGCAGGCGATCAGGCCCAGTCAGCATGGGTTTATGAAAGGCAGGTCCTGCTTGACGAACCTGATCTCGTTCTATGACAAAGTGACGTGCTGGGTAGATTAAGGAATGGCTGTGGATGTGGTCTACCTTGACTTCAGCAAGGCTTTTGACACCGTTTCCCACAGCATTCTCCTGAAGAAACTGTCTACTCTTGGCTTGGACTGGCACATGCTTCGTTGGGTTAGAAACTGGCTGGATAGCCGGGCCCAAAGAGTCGTGGTAAATGGAGTCAAGTCCAGTTGGAGGCTGGTCTCTAGTGGCGTTCCCCAGGGCTCGGTGCTGGGGCCGGTCCTCTTTAATATCTTCATCGATGATCTGGATGAGGGCATTGAGTGCACCCTCAGTAAGTTTGCAGATGACACCAAGTTAGGTGCGTGTGTCAATCTGCTTGAGGGTAGGAAGGCTCTGCAGAAGGATCTGGATAGGCTCCACTTATGGGCTGAGGTCAACTGCATGAAGTTCGACAAGGCCAAGTGCCGGGTCCTCCATCTGGGGTGCAATAACCCCAAGCAGAGCTACAGGCTGGGAGATGAGTGGTTGGAGAGCTGCCTGGCGGAGAAGGACCTGGGAATATTGGTTGATAGTCGGCTGAATATGAGCCAGCAGTGTGCTCAGGTGGCCAAGAAGGCCAACAGCATCCTGGCTTGCATAAGAAACAGTGTGGCCAGCAGGGCTAGGGAGGTGATCGTTCCCCTGTACTCAGCTCTGGTGAGGCCGCACCTCGAGTACTGTGTTCAGTTTTGGGCCCCTCGCTAAAGAAGGACATGGAGGTGCTTGAGCGAGTCCAGAGAAGGGCGACGAAGCTGGTGAGGGGCCTGGAGAACAAGTCCTACGAGGAGCAGCTGAGGGAGCTGGGCTTGTTCATCCTGGAGAAAAGGAGGCTCAGGGGCAACCTTATTGCTCTCTACAGATACCTCAAAGGAGGCTGTAGTGAGGTGGGGGTTGGTCTGTTCTCCCACGTGCCTGGTGACAGGACGAGGGGGAATGGGCTTAAGTTGCGCCAGGGGAGTTTTAGGTTGGATGTTAGGAAGAACTTCTTTACCGAAAGGGTTGTTAGACATTGGAACAGGCTGCCCAGGGAAGTGGTGGAGTCACCATCCCTGGAAGTCTTTAAAAGACGTTTAGATGTAGAGCTTAGGGATATGGTTTAGTGGAGGACTGTTAGTGTTAGGTCAGAGGTTGGACTCAATGATCTTGAGGTCTCTTCCAACCTAGAAATTCTGTGATTCTGTGATTCTGGCCATTCCATAATCACTTCCAAGATTCCTGGGCGACTGGGGTTTTGTATTCGAGCCCGCTGAGTAATCACTGCAACCCACTTGCTCCATGTAGAATCAGTTGCATGATGTGTAGAACATCCAACAACCCTTCCTTTGAACATCCAACCTAGTACCGGCAGCCGGGGTGCTAGGAGGAGCTGCGCTTCAGTACCAACCACTTCTGAAGCAGATCAAACTCCTTCATATGCTGCCAATATCTCTTTTTTGGTTGGACTGTAGTGGGCCTCAGATGTTCTGTATCCCCTATTCCAGAACCCGAGGGGTTGAACTCGAGTTTTCCAGGCTCTTTCTGCCAGAGACTGCAGGTGGGACCATTGTCCCCAGCTGCGGTGTAGAGCCCATTCTTTACCCCTGGTCCTGTTTGGATTGGCCCAAGGGCTACTGCATGAACTGTTTCCTGCTTAATTTGTTCAAAGGCTTGTCGTTGCTCGGGGCCCCATTTGAAATCATTCTTCTTACGGGTTTCTTGCTGAAAAGTCCTTGGCTTAATGTAAGCACTGCTCTGCAACAATTAAAACATCAGTGTGTTATAAACAGTCTTCTCATCCTAAATCCAAAACATAGCACCCTACGAGCTACTAGGAGGAAAATTAACTTTATCCTAGCTGAAACCAGGACAATTTCACACACAGATTATTTTGCCTGTGTTGTGTAAGCAGTGGAGCACGTGTATATTATGTGTTGAAGAAGCTTTGTAACAAGTGGTTGTGGCTGTTGCTGACTCTTTCCCCACTAGCACGTTCCTGCTTCTACATGCTTTCAGAAAATCACAGAATCACAGAATCACAGAATTTTCTAGGTTGGAAGAGACCTCAAGGTCATCGAGTCCAACCTCTGACCTAACGCTAACAGCCCTCCACTAAACCATATCCCTAAGCTCTACATCTAAACGTCTTTTGAAGACTTCCAGGGATGGTGACTCCACCACTTCCCTGGGCAGCCTGTTCCAGTGCCACACAACCCTTTCAGTGAAGAAGTTCTTCCTAACATCTAACCTAAAACTCCCCTGGCTAAATACTGGTTTTTAACATTTTTCTTTGGTTTAAAAACGTAATTTCAGAAAATTATATTAGTTGTCTAACTACAGTGGCAGCAATTCTTTGAATCTGGCTGTATGCTAGTTAGCGAGGCAGTAGTACATAGTCAGTCAGGAATACTGAATTCCTTACTTCCACATAATAACCTGCTGGCAACTCTGTTACAGGTGAACCCAGGTATCTGTTCTGGTTGTGGAGAAATAGATTGTTGGTTTTTTTTGTTTGTTTTGTTTTTAATCTTTTTTTTTTTTTTTTTTTTTTTTTTTTTTTTTATGGAGACTATCGTACCGTGTTTGCTACTTCTCAGTCAGGTTTGTCCTCCTCTACTCCAGTCTAAAGAACTGGCCAGGTAGTTAGGTGGTGCTCCAGTAGGTTCTACACATTAAATTTTATGAAACTTGTAAGAAAAAGTGAACATTGACAGACTTATTCTGCAATCTGTGACATGGATTTTGTAGCATTTGTAAGAAGTATGCTTGTTAGAAAGAAAATTTCACTTTGGGTAAGGAAGTTTTTTTTTCTTTTTTCTTTTTTTTTTTCTTCAAAATATTACTGAAAACAACTGCTTTTTTAAAGATGATAGGAGTATAAGTCTGGCAGTAGGATACCAAATCTATTGCATGGCTGCTTTTGCAGGCAGCTTCGTCAGTTAATCTCTTTCATAAGTGCACTGAGTTCCATCTTATGTTCAGGAACTAGTGATTTCTATCTTAAATCTATTCAACATCACTTTACTCCTCTGTCACGGTTGTTCTTGAAGTTAAATAATTTCTCTTCCTTTTGAAATTCACCCTCCAATATAAATTTCAAGATATAAACCCAAACACTTTATTTTTCTTTTTTTTTTTGCTACACTAGACAAGCCAAGCTCATTCAATCTTTTCTCGCAGCATATCGCCATTCCTAAAATAATCTTGATAATGCTACTCTGTAGCTGTTATTGTTTCAGTTTGAGCTCTTTTCTGCAGAATCAATACCCAGCTCATCAGTTTGGGGTGTTTGCTGGTTCAGTGATAATGTAATGGGAGTCAACACTGGGAGGAGAGAAGCAAACATGATTGATGTGTTTTAACAGGAGTAAACTGGTAATTCCTTAGTACATTTAAGACCTCAGATAGAGCAGGGTGTGCAGTTTTGAGCACTGAAATTCAATGAAGGTGGAGAGCAATTACATAAAGAGTCCAAAGAGAGCAATAACAAGTATTAGTTATCAAAGGTCTAGAGAACTTGTAAGGAAAACTGAAAGTATTGGTGTCCTTTAGTCTAAATATGTGAAGTCCTTGGGGCAAGAGGCAGGGGAGGAGATGCACAAGAACAGCTTTACAACACGTGGAAAGTAACTGCAGAGAGAAAAGGAATAAATTGCAACCCCTTTTCCACTGATAGTGGGACAAAAAAAGTTGTAATGCAATAGCATAAATACTTCCTTATCTGTTACTATTTGTCACATCATGTTAATATCTATTACTATGTCATTAAATGATGATGTAAAATGATAGGTGTTGTTTTCTTCTGATATAAGCTGAACTGGAGGTTCTCTCCAGCGGTGAAACAGAAGTTGCATCTCCTTGCTCTGAGTAGGTTCTTGCAGCCGAAGTTACCACCAGTTTGACTATCATTCCCATGGCGTTCATCACTGACAATCAAGCCAGTATATGCTGCTTCCTAAAGATAATTCTGTGGCAAAAGTTACTAAGTTCAGTTGACTTGCACTACAAACGCACTACACAGCTGTTATGTTATGTTGCTCATTACTTTTTTTCTCTTTTATTATTTAGTGGATGACAGTTTAGATGGCACTTACTTAACCTTTAAGTACTTATTTAAAATGCACAGCATTCAGTTTTTTTTTCCTTTAACAGGATTCAGAACTCTCCTCTGATGAAGAGATGAAAATGGCAGAAATGCAACCACTGCTGATAGAAACCTTGATAAACCAACCAAAAATGGTAGCTCTCAGCAATAATAAAGGTTAGATAACATAAAAAGCAACAGGTGTTATGTGATTCAGATGATTTCTTGACTCAAAATGGCTATTTTTTCTAATTAAATTATGTAAAATATTATTTAATTTGTGTGTTTTAAAAGAAAGACGATCAATTCTCATGTTAAGCAATGAAAGTAGAAAAGAATTCTTTAGTATCTTACACTTACTTGAGTATGGGGTAAAGAAAGTTGTATTGACATCCTAATTTTCTTGATTCTTGTCATCAGTTTAAAAGCAGAGGGGGAAAGTGTGTCTTCTCTTTTGGGGGACTGTTAGCTTGAACACACTTGATATGTTTAAGAAGGAACTGTGTATGCTTTCAAAGTTCTGCATGTGAAGCAGTGTACTTGGTTTTCATAGGGGCTAATAGATTCATGCAATTGAAAACTTTGGAGTTATTGCAAAAACAGAAAATCATTTGATGGATATTTTTGGGAAATATTGCATTATGCAACAGTATGTAACACTAGCTTATACCAAGGAAACTTGGAATAAAGCAACAAGTTCAATTTCTTTAACAGTTGAGGGCTATTTATGTCAAGCCCAATATTTCATAAAATAGGAACTATCGCCAACAGTCTTTTGTGAGTTTATAGTTTGCAAAGGTGTTAGCTTATATGCTATTTTCCAGTAATAAATATCACTGAAGAACAAGATACAGTTTCTAAACACCATAACATAAACACTTCAAATGGTTATTAAACAGATGTATGTCTAACTAAATTTTTGTTTCAGATTATTCAAAAGATGCTGATTCGTTATCAAATGAAGTTACCCACAATAGCAATCAAAAAAACAGCAACTGTTCCTCTCCTTCTCAAATGTCAGAATCTGTTTTCTTAAATACTGATAGTAACCAAGATATTTCTCTCTGTTCTCCAGACAAAATAGCATGTGCTGCTGTTTTATCCAAGATAAGGTTTGTAAAATACAATATACCACTGAGCAAGTATAATAGAAAAATATTACTTAATCTTTTATATTACATGTCAATTTCTTAATTTACTAATCATTCATTTATCATTTATCAAATAATTTAAATGTTAATGTTTTAAAGTAATGTTAAGTAACAAAATAGTTCTTTCAAAACAAAACTTTAGAACAATTAAATTCAGAGATCAATTTTAGTATCCAAGACATCTCTTCTAATAATAGGGTATAATAATCTCATCCTTAATAATTTCTGTTATCCCAGTCTAAAGAACTGGCCAGGTAGTTAGGTGGTGCTCCAGTAGGTTCTACACATTAAATTTTATGACACTTGTAAGAAAAAGTGAACATTGACAGACTTATTCTGCAATCTGTGACATGGATTTTGTAGCATTGGTATTCCCATTTAATGCCTAGGGCTGTGGTTAAGTCCTGTAACACCTTAGATGTGAAATGTGTCCCCTGGTCAGAGTCAATACTCCCTACCAACGCAAAACGCGGTATTATTTTTTCCATCAGAATTTTAGCTACCATAGCGGCAGTTGCCCTCGCCACAGGGTAGGCCTCTTCCCAATGGGTTAGTTGATCCGCTATCACCAACAAATATTTATATCGTCCTGTTTTCGGTAGCTCGGTGAAATCAACCTGGCCTATATGCGATCCTCCATCCCCCAGTAGGTGCTTGCCTCACACTTTTCTTATTTCTTTTCTGACATGTTAGACACCCTTGAGTAATTTGCCGAGCAATCTCATATATCCCAATGTACCGGTAAAATTTTAAAAACTGATCGCTCAGTGCTCGAGTTCTTGAGTGCTTGAGTTTGCAAATGCATCTGAAATAGCAGCTTCTTTGCTTGACTCTTAGGCAGTATCTCTCTGCAGTATCTCTCTGCCAATTTGCCGAGCAATCTCATATATCCCAATGTACCGGTAAAATTTTAAAAACTGATCGCTCAGTGCTCGAGTTCTTGAGTGCTTGAGTTTGCAAATGCATCTGAAATAGCAGCTTCTTTGCTTGACTCTTAGGCAGTATCTCTCTGCAGTATCTCTCTGCCATCTGGCAGGATCCGCTTTTCTCCCTCCTGCTCAAAAGATTGTAATAATTTTTCCAAAGTTTGTTCAAACAGGTTAGGAGACTCAGTAAACCCCTGTGGTAATACTGTCCATCGTAACTACTGTCTCCTTCCTGTTGCTGGGTTCTCCCATTCAAAAGCAAAATAATCCCTAGATTTTCTTCTAATGGACATGCCCAAAAAGCATCCTTCAGGTCTATTACACTATACCAAATATGTTGTAGGGTCAAATGATTTAATAGTGTATAAGGATTTGCCACTACTGGGAATTTAGTCACTGTTCTTCGATTTACAGCTCTTAGATCTTAGACCAATCGGTATGTCCCATCAGCCTTCTTTATGGGTAATATAGGCATATTATGGGGAGACATACATGGTTTTAAAGACCCTTCTTGTAATAGCCGATCTATGACTGGTTTTAATCCCTTCCTTCCTTCTAATGGAATGGGATACTGTTTTACTCTTACAGTTTCCGGAGTTCTGTTATTTCTACCATTAGGGGTTCCATTTCCAACTTTCCCAATTCTCCTTCCTCATACCATACTCGGGGATCTATATCGCCCTCATCTTCTTTTGTTAATGTATATAACCGGATTTTCCCATTCTCCCCTACAAGCTTTAAGCCCATTTTGATAATCAAATCCCTCCCCAATAGGTTATATTCTGCTTCTGGAACAAGCAAGAGATCATTAAGACCCACATAGGTCTCAGATTCCACCTCAACATTTTCTAGTATTGACACAGGGAAGGACTCCCTTTTTGCCCCTACCACAGACATTTGCTTTTTCCCTTTTTTGGGTCACAGAATCACAGAATCACAGAATCACAGAATTTCTAGGTTGGAAGAGACCTCAAGATCATCGAGTCCAACCTCTGACCTAATGCTAGCAGTCCCCACTAAACCATATCCCTAAGCTCTACATCTAAACGTCTTTTAAAGACTTCCAGGGATGGTGACTCCACCACTTCCCTGGGCAGCCTGTTCCAACGCCTAACAACCCTTTCAGTAAAGAAGTTCTTCCTAACATCTAACCTAAAACTCCCCTGGCGCAACTTAAGCCCATTCCCCCTCGTCCTGTCACCAGGCACGTGGGAGAACAGACCAACCCCCACCTCGCTACAGCCTCCCTTGAGGTACCTATAGAGAGCGATAAGGTTGCCCCTTAGTTCCAGTGAGTCATTTCCATAAAGTCCTCCCATCTGCGCTTGCTGATGGTGGTAGTCGGAGGTTGTGGGGATGAAGGTTGATAAGTCTTCCCTGTCACCGCTAGTTGACCTTTTGTCTTTGCGCAGACTCAGTTGCTCCTTGGCTCTTGTCCATCCGCAGGACCAGTTTCTACCAGTTTCTTAAGATAGGCTCGCACTCTCATTAGGAGACTGACCTTGGTAAGGGGCCCAAGGCTTCTTGCTTTAGTTAATTTGCACAATGCACAACAGTTAGCAAAGACACTAAGTAGCATACTAGCGCCTTCAGCGCTCTATCACTACTTGATAAGATTCTCCTTACTACCTCTCTCAGTTCCCCCTTTTCTAAAAAGTTAGCAAAATTCTTTTACTATTTATAGGTTCAATATAGTGTTTCCCTATCTAACACTCTTTCAAAATATCTGTTAGACTCCAGTTTCCATCTGAGTTGGTTCTTTTTCCACTCGCTGTAGGAGTTTCCTGTACTCCTGTACACCGTAAGGTACATCGGATCACTACACAAAGAACCATAGACAAAACCACAACCATGATTATTGTGATAAACAACTGTTTCAGCCAGGTTACGTTTGGCAACCAGGAAGTTAATTTTTCTACCAAGTCTGTAAATCCCCAGGATGTGTCATCCTGTGCTACTGCATGCAAAATTTTATTCTTTTCCCAAATCTTCTCCAGGTCAGTCTCAATCTGGTTTTGTTTGTTAACATATACACAGCAAGTTTGGTTTATGACTGTACACAATCCTCCCTCCTTGGCTAAAAGCATATCTAATCCCATCCTATTCTGAAGCACTACTTTGTGTAGGGAGGAAATTTCTTCCTATAATGCCGACAGAGCATTGGCTGTGGCATAGATATTTAGGATAGCTTTTTCTAATTCACTTATTCCCAAGGATGGAATCAACCACCTTACAAAACTATGGAATCCCGTGGGTCTCATCACGAGGGGGTTATTCGAAACAGTATATGTTTGTCTCCATAAAGGTCCGGACTATTCCCGGAGGTGGTTCAGTGAATATACCCCCTCGAGGGCTAAGATAGTCCCTGATACAATGACCCTTCCAATTTAAGGGTAAGCTTTTTCTGGCATGTCCATCTCCACATAGCCAATATAATCCTGTTTGTAGCTTGCAGATTTGCGTGAGAGAACTGAAGCCGTGAGATCCTGAGTTTGTATCCTTTAATCAGCACATATTGTGACACCTACACCATAATCTCTAATTTTAGTAAGATTAAAATTTCCTACATATTCTGCCATGCTACAGTTGTCAGGTTCCAGGGCTAAATAACTAAGTGGACCTGTACCTATGCATGGGGTTTTATTGTTTAAGTATATATTAACGTTTTCATGTGGGAGTAGTTCAAATCTCTCCCCTAGATGTTCACGATCATCCCTGCCAAATCGACATGTTCCATTTCTTGGGTGCGCAAAGGTCAATGTCCAATTCATAAGTCTAGGTTGCCTCTAGGCAGCACTATGTACACCCAGCAGTCAGAAAGGTTGAAACTATCACTCACTGCCTGGGTGAGTTTCACATGGGTATTTTGCACCCACTGTTCAGTTTCCTTGACCAATGATACCATTAAGACCGTGAGAAATGTAACCTTCCAGGTTGCACCTGAGTAACCTTCCATGGGGTCTTGGGTGCCCTTTTCACTCTGGTGTGATAGATCCAGGCATTCTGCTCCTTGATTCTGATTGCTGTGAAAGAGGTAAGGAGTACCTGGAATGGTCCTTCCCAGTGTGGTTTCAAGGTCTTCTCTGCAAGAGACTTTACATACACATTATCTCCAGGTTGTCTATTGTGCACTGGTCCATCTAACCCTCTACCCAGAGTCCCACTCACATGCTTTCCAATTTCATTAAGCTGTTTACCTAAGGCCACCATATAGGAGGTCATAATTTCATCCCCAGCTTGCATGGATATTCCTCTTTGTATTCCATAGGGTCATCCGTATAAGATTTCAAAGGGGCTTAACCCTTCCTTTGCCCTTGGTCTATTTCGTATACGCAAAAGGGCTAAAGGAAGAGACTGAGGCCAGACCAAACTTGCTTCTTGGCCCAGTTTCACAATTTGCTGTTTGATTAAGTGGTTCATTTTTTCTATTTGGCCACTTGACTGAGGGCGATATGTAGTATGAAGTAATTTGTTGTACCACTTTTGCCCCTGTCAGAGGATATAGTTGCTGAAGCTCCAAAATGAGGTATTATTTCTTGTATCTTAATTACCTCCCGAGCCTTGGCTGTTCTAGTCGGGAATGCTTCTGGCCATCCTGAAAAGTTGTCAGTTAATACCAATAAATGCTGATACCCCCCTTTTCTTGGGAGTTCGGTGAAAAAAAATAATTTACCACTGTTTGGAGCTTGATTCTTGTCTGTGGTTTACTTTTCAGCTCCCCAGCATGCTTTATTGCGTTCTCCAATTACCGTTCAATTTAATATCACAATTCTGCCATCATTTATTTACATTAAACCTGTAGGTAACATTTTCTGTTTACATCTTAGAATATTCTACTTCATTTTCTAAAGCTTTTGTTAATGCCTGTTTTTTTTGTTGTTTTTGTTTGTTTGTTTGTTTGTTTGTTTTGTTTGTTTGTTTTTGTTTTTGTTTTTTTTTCACATCTTTGTGTAGTGAGGACCCAGATTCTCCCAGTAAAAAAAGAGAATTTCATGCTTGTTTTTATGCTTCTGTGGCCTTGGTCTAGAATGTACCAAGATATATCTAAGTGTGTATGAATCAAGTTATGAATTTTTGCAAATGTCTAAATTCTGTTGTATGGATATAAATTTTTTGATTGCTTCAACTGCTCGCATATATCCTACCAGTGTTGTGTGTTCAGAAATTTGTGGTGATAAACTTTTTTTTTTCTCTCCGAGATGGAGTGTGAGCATATGTGCTTGCTCTTTGTTTTGATGGTATAGATGGGAGTCTTTATAGGATTTGGGCTCAGCTTTTCTGTAGTGACTTCTTACAGAGTATGAGGAAAAATTTGTTGGTGATGTAGTTGTTATAAGGGCATCTCAATGTAGTATTGTCAGTGTTATAAATGGCTCAGGATTCAAATTAGGATTAAATAAAAAAATAGGATTTATTGAAAGAATATAAAGGAATAGAGGTAAGCAAACAGCGCTGGGTGCACCGGGAGTCTCCGCTCCACCAGGATGCACACCAGTTACATCAAGCAGCTGATTTTTATGCTCCTAGACTAATACATATTCATTACTACTTCTAAAAAAAATAGATTATTATAATTAGCTTCCGGGGTCCAGTCCCTCCTACTGGAGCATGCGCATCAGTCTCCTCTGGGGGTCTCTAGGGGTCTTTCATGCTGAAGGCTCGTAGTCTTCCTCTCCCCTTTGTACTCACTTGGCACCATACCAAGTTTATAGAACATTTTCCGCAGGTCTTGTCTCCCAGCCGTCCTTCAGCTTCTTTTTCCTTCCTC